>NC_088381.1:30145000-31395000 GCF_037993035.2 Macaca fascicularis | reverse complement strand
GTCTAGATGCTCCCTCTGTGGGTGTCAGCTGAGTTCTGCCCAGGTTTGCTCTCTGCTGTAGTAGGGCAGCACTGAGGTCCAATGTGAAGTCCTATCGTCGCTGTGCTCTCCCTCCCCAAAGTGTACAAGTTCTCTACACTTCACTGCTGGCGGATGGAGGAAGGATGGTGTTGGTAGTTCAAGACTTACTTTCCTACAGTTTTCGTGCCTCTTTCAGGGATACACAGTTAAAACCAGTCACTGGTTGGTCAGTTGATTTTTTTTTTTTTTTTTCATTCTTAGGTGCTTCTTTTTGTAGATAGTTGTTGAATTTGGTGTTCCTGTGGAAAGGTTGATCAGTGGAGGCTTCTACTCAGCCATCTTGCTCTGCCCCTTCTGAAGCTGTTTTCTTAGAGGTTTCTTTCTGACACTGGCCTGCCTTACTCTAGGCCAACTGGGTCTAGATCTCCAGCTCTGCAGTTCAGTTTTCCTGCAATTTAAGATGTTTCTGGCCCTCTCCTTCCCTTTGGCTGTGTACACAGATTTTTGTATCCCGTGTCTTCTTTTATTCTAAAATTATTTTTTTCTGGAATATGCCTTCAAGTAATTTTGTTAGAAAATGTGCATGGCAGATAACTTTGAGTTACTAAATTTCTGAATTTCTTCCACTCCTACTCCAATTAGACTCTAGAGTGCCAGTCCTCACACTAGAGGCCTCATCTTTCCCAGTTGATCCATATGCTTCGTTTATTTATTTATTTATTAAAGAAAATGTCATCCTTTTTAGCCGAGGGATAAATACTATACTGCTAGCCTTTCTCTCTCTCTCCCCCTCCTCTCTCTCCTCTCTCTCCTTTTTTTTTTTTTTTTTTTTAAACAGAGTCTTGCTGTGTCGCCCAGGCTGGAGTGCATGGCGCAATCATGGCTCACTGCAAGCTCTGCCTCCCAGGTTCAAGCAGTTCTGCCTCAGCCTCCCAAGCAGCTGAGATTACAGGCACGTGCCACTATGCCTGGCTAATTGTTTTGTATTTTTAGTAGAGACAGAGTTTCACCATGTTGGCCAGGCTGGTTTTGAACTCCTGACCTCAAGTGATCCGCCTGCCTCAGCCTCCCAAAATCCACCTGCCTTCAGATTACAGCCGTGAGCCACTGCACCCTGCCACTGCCAGCATTTCTGAAGTAATACTGCTATGTGTCATTGTTTTAGTGGCTGTTTAACAGTCCATTATTTATTTAAATGGTCAGTGGACATTGAGGGTTTTTAAAAAACACTTTTTCTTACAGAGCATTCTTACCTTTATTATTATCTTTATAAACACTGGCCAGGCGTGGTGGCTCACGCCTGTAATGCCAGCACTTTGGGAGGTCAAGGCGGGCGGATCACAAAGTCAGGAGTTCGAGACCAGCCTGGCCAATAGAGTGAAACCCCGTCTCTACTAAAGATACAAAAGTTAACCGGGTGTGATGGCGGGCACCTGTAGTCCCAGCTACTCAGGTGGCTGAGGCAAGAGAATCACTTGAACCCGGGAGCTCGAGGTTGCAGTGAGCCGAGTTTGCACCCCTGCACTCCAGTCTGGGTGACAGAGCGAGACTCCATCTCAAAACAAAACAAAACAAAACAAAGCAAACTCTTAGAGATTTATATATAAAATGTAAAGTACTGGTCTATATACTTGATATGTATTAACTGCTTCATTCCTGCAGTAACTCGAGGACATTGTGTATTGTTGTTATGCCCATTTTTCAGATGAAGAAATTGAGGGATAGGGAGGTTAAATGACTTCAAGACGGTTTGTAAATGGCAAAGTTAGGATTGAACTCAAGCAGTTTAGTTCAAAAGTCCCTGCTCTTAACCCCCATGCTGTTATTTCCTTAGCATAAATTCCTGGAAGTGGGATTGAGGGGTCACAAAGAGGATCCCATTTTTATTTTTGAAAGTACTCTTGGTAATGTTTTACTTAAGCACATAGAAAGTAGAACTTCAGTGGTGATGTACTCTGAGGGTTTGAGTTTGGTAATGAAACATCCAGAGGCTGGCTTAGGGGTAGCTCAGAGGGATTCCAGGTGTTAAGGGACCCAGCTCTGAGAGTTGAAGGAACCCTATCCATTTACAATTCCGTAGTGGAAAATTGCTTTCTGGGCTAGCAAAAGTCCATTTCATCATCTCTGCCTTGCAGGGAGCTTTTTGTTGTCCTGTCAGTTCCTTGGCGAGGGAGGAAAAAATAAGCAGAATAAAAAATGGACTTAACTATGGCCTTGCATTTGTACCACGCTGAAAATGGCATTTGGAGCACCTCAACCGAGCTCATGCTTTTACCTACCACTTGAAAAGTAGAATCCGTGGCTTCTGTGGTTTTTATTTTAAAAAGCGCTAATGTGTTTGAGGAAGTAGAACCCAAGGCAGGGGAAAGGATAGTAATGTATAAGAGCCAAAGGGCTGTCAAAACACACTGCTAGCAACCTGATGTTTATACTGAGATCCTGCGGTCATTTAAAGAAAGTTATTGCTCAGTGGCAACTGAATTTGCCTGTTTATGGAGGAGGAATGGAGAAGGTTTTGAATAATTATTATGTATTCATTACAGTTTCTGCTTCCAGACTTCTGTGTGCCAAGAGATGAAACTTTCAGAAGCTGATGCTGTAAAGAATGTGGAAATTACTTATTTATTTAAAGTTGGTAACAGCCGATAGGTAGCAGTAGAATGTTATTAAGTTTGAAGGAAAAGGAAATAATCCATACAGCTTAGCAATAAACTAGCCACTGGGAGGGTTAGTGTTTAAAAATGCATAAATTAAGATTCTCTTTCTTTGAGATGGAGAAAGTATATTTTCAAGGAAGCAGTCATGACCTGGAATACAACACCAGCCTCAATCTTTTCCTTAGTTGCTGAGTTGCACATTATCTGTATTGAATCAAGTTTTGTATTTTTTGAGCAAATCTTTTCAGAATTGTACATAGGAATGAAGAGAAAGGAAAATCAGCTGTTGCTGAAGAATAGAAGAGGAGGATGAACATTAATTCTGCAGGGCAGACTTATCAAGGTGGTAATGCTGGGGAGATGGTCTATTGGGAGTCTCAGTATTTTTTTCCTTTTAATGAACTATTTCCATTTCCACTTGTACATACACAGTACACTGTTCTCCGTTAAAGAAAATAGTTTCTAATAGGATCACACTCCCCTAGATGGTAAAATAAATGTCACTACTTCCTTGGGATATTTAGAACCCAATAGCAAAGTGTTAAGCTAAAAAATAGTTGAAGGCAAGAAAATTTGGGGAAAAAAGTTGAGAGACTTGGCCTTCTAAATGTCAGGATTTGTTTATTTTAGTTTTATGAGACATTGTGGTATTGGTGTAAGTACATACAAGTAGATCAATGAAATTAAATCAATGAATATACCTGCACATATGTAGAAACTTGATAAATAACAAATGGTTTTCAAAGGCATACGCAGCGGACATAAGAATCAACTGAAGATCTAAATTTGAAAAACAGAATTTAGAATATAATAGGAGTTTAGCTTTATGACTTACAGAAGAGTGTCTTAACACAAAGTATAATTTAGAGGGGAAAATACTGGATAACTTCAGGTACATTCAAATTAACAACTACTTTTAATCTAAGGTACATAATAAAAATTTAAAGGTAAGCCACAAACAGAGATTTGTAATGCATATAACTGATGAAAAAATAGTATCCAGAGTTTATTAAAGGACTCTGATTATTAAGACTAACAACTCAGTATAAAAATGGGCAAAAGATATCGACAAGCAATTATCAGAAAGGGACAACCAAATGCCAATAGCCTCTGACCAAGATGGTCTTAACATTCCCCTCAGCCTGACTAAACTTTAGGCGGGCTTCTTCCTGATTCTAAGCCCCCGACTTCCCTTTTCTTAGAGCATTTACCTTGGAAAACTTCTAATTATAATTATTTCCTATGTCCCTTTGAGATACAAATCTTCTAAAAAGCCTCTCATGAGTTTTACAGTCTAAGAATTTCTTTCCCAAGGACCTGAGAGCTATCAATTTGAAATGGAATCATCAAGGAAGATAACACCCTTATCTCCCTGTCTTTGTGGAAGAGTAGGCACCTGAATTTAGTGGGCACCAGTTAGCAAACACAGGTGACTTAGTCACAGAGAAAAACATTTGCAAACTCGCAAATAACTCCATTTCCTGACACAGCCCACTGATAGACCTCCTTCCTAATTGTTCTCTTTTCCACTAGCTCATCTCAGATTTAAAAATCATCTTGCCTTTTCTTCCAGTGGAGTTGAGTTCAGATTGCATTTTGGTCTCCACTGTTGGAATAGGCTTGAATAGAGTCTTTATTTTAACTTCCTCCATTCAAGTTTTGCTTCAACATCTTTTATCAGAAAAATACAAAATAAAGCTACACATGCATACAGTTTAACAGCGACCAGAATGACAAATGTTAGTAAGATTGGAGAACAATAGGAGCTCTTCTGCAATCCTGGTGCAAATATAAATTGGCATAATTCTTATGGGGTACAATCTGGAAATCATAGAAAAGTTGAAGCTGTGCCTGTCCTCTGATGAGACTGTATATTCCATTTCTAGATATATAGCCTAGAGAAACTCTCACTCAGGGGTACAGGCGATATGTAGAGTAATATTTATAGAAGCTATGTTTGTGATGACAAAAATTGGAAACAATCTAATTGTCCACAAGAGAGATAATGGATGACTAAATTATGGTATAAAATAGTGTACTATCGAGCAGTGAATAAAGCTTGTAAATATTAAGTTGACCAAAGAAATGAAGTTGCAGGAGAATATATATGGCATCATATCATAAATACAAAATTTAAAAACATGTTAAATAATATATTTGTATATACCATAAAGCTCCCACTTGCAAGTGGGAACATGAGGCATTTGATTGAGTTGTTTCACTTAAGAAAATGCCTTCCAGTTCCATCTATGTTGCTGCATAAAACATTTCATTTCTTTATGGCCGAATGATATTCAAGTGTGTGTGTGTGTGTGTGTGTGTGTGTGTGTGTATAACATTTTCTTTGTCCATTGATAGAAAATTAGGTTGATTCCATATGTAAATCAAAGTATCTGAGACAGATCTCAATCAATTTAGAAGTTTATTTTGCCAAGGTTAAGGATGCACCTGGGAGACAAGTCTATGCCTTTATTCAACGATGCTTTTGAGGGCTTCAACATTTAAAAGGGAAAAGCAGGCTGCAGGGGAAAGAGGGAGGATATAGTCATATTACCAAAATAATACATTGCAAGAGAAAATGAGCAGGTAGGGGAATAGTCAATCATGTTTTTGGCTCGTGCTCAGTAAATTGGCACTTTTCATAAGATAAGGTGAACATAGAGAAGCCTCTAAGGAGATTTTAAAGCTTCCATTTGTAGCTATCTGCTTAGGAAGAATAGGAAAGGCAACTTCTTGCATGATTCAGTTTTCAGCTTAATTTTTTTTCCCTTTGGCATAGTAAATTGTGGCGCCAGGTTCGTATTTGCCTTTCACACATATCTTTGCTATTGTGAATAGTGCTGCAATAAACATATGAGTGCAAGTATCTTTTTGATGTAATAATTTCTTTTCTTACTACCCAGCAATGGGATTGCTGGATTGAAGGGGAATTCTAGTTTGGTTCTTCAAGAAATTTCCAGAATGTTTTCCTTAGAGGTGGTACTAATTTACATTTCCACCAATGGTGTATAAGTGTTCCCTGCAGAACAATATACAT
Source organism: Macaca fascicularis (assembly GCF_037993035.2). Lineage (NCBI taxonomy): Eukaryota > Metazoa > Chordata > Mammalia > Primates > Cercopithecidae > Macaca > Macaca fascicularis. The sequence continues at coordinate 31,389,285 of NC_088381.1, read as the reverse complement.
TGGAGACTTGGGCGGGTGGGTGGAGGATGAGAAATTATGTAATTATTCCGATGATGTTTACATTAAAAACCCAGACTACACCACTATACAATATATTCATGTAACAAAACTGCACTTGTGCTTCTTAAATTTACGCACAAAAATCTTATGTCCTAGAGATCCATACATATTACTATGTATTTCTTTATATTTTTCAATATAATGAACAACCAATTCTGAGAACAGTTGCCTCTAATGATAGACGTGGAGAGAAGAGGGTCATGAATTAACGAGGAACACATGGGGGATTTCAAGTAGGTTGACCGCGTTTTACTTTATAAGCTGAGTAGTAGAAACACAGGGGTTATGATAGTCTTTATACATATTATATGTCTAAAATATGATTACAAAGAGTGATTTTTGAGAAGAATTGGGCACTTCTGTCTTATTTAAACATCTGGGTGTCATTTCAGTTTTTTACTGTGTTCTTGAGGCAGAACACTCAGAACTGTGAGTGGAATTCAGCCGATTTTGAGCTGACTTTTAGATATAACTCAAATCCTACCTCTGCCTCTGGAACACAGTGTGACTTCTGAGTCACTTTCTGGACACTCAAGCTTCCTTCAGGGATAAATGGAAATGGCAGTACTTGGCACACGTTTTGGGAATACTATTTGACACTCGGAGCCAATTATGCCTCTTCTACCTCAATGGCAGGATAGTCAGACAATCACACCAGAGATCCCAAGCAATTATGACTGAAATAAAAAAGTAGAGCGGCTCTTGGAGTTGAAGACGAGTTCCTTCTAAGATTCTTAATCCTCTTCCAGCTCAATGTTCGTGATGAGGCACCACTTTTCCTACACATTTGGAAGTTCGGGAACATAGGTGGGCTCTGGCAGCATTTCTAAAGGTAAAAGAGGCCAAGTGGGGTCTTTGTGGTGAACTCCTATGAGTGAGGCTGGGTGATGGTATAGGGGAATGCCACTGCTGCTTGTTTTCTACTCACTGCTAAACTTCCAGGCAAACCATGCAGAGGAACTTCTACCTATTTTAGAAACCTGTCAGAGAACGCTGTCAGAAACTAATAGTGAAACATATAAGATGAAAATTAATAGGGACATACAGAAATTCTTGCATTTGTTTTAACAAATAAATGCTATAATAGAGTTATAGATTGGTTGCTCAATAGTTGTGAGAAAAAGGTCTGGGAGATTTTAGTTGATGAAAAAGCTCAAAGTAAGCCAAGAGGGTGATATCATCACCAAATAGTTTTATTCTATTTTAGTCTGCATTAATAAAAGCATGACACATAAAATGGGAGAGGTAATAGTCCCTGCTGTACTGTGAGATAGCAAGAAAACATCTAGAGGATTGTGTTCAATTCCAGATAACACACTTTAAGTTGGATATTAATGAATGGGAGTCTCCAGAGCAGCATTTCAGAGTTGATTGATGAATTATTTGTATCCCAAATGAGATGTTAATACGTATTCTGGAGGGAAAATGTGCCATTGTCACAAAAGACTACATACTAAAACTGCTTTCTATATACTTAAAATTAGCATATTAAGGAATCTGTCTAGTCCTATATTAGAAATCCATCTGACTTGATTATGCTACCCAAACATTTGACAAAACAATTTTTTTTAAAAAAAGTGTTTCAGATATGTATGAAGACCTTAACACATTACAAGAAGGCTCCTCATTTTAGGACAGCTAAATAAGTCCCTACAGCAAAGCAGTGTTTTCTGAGTGCTCTGTAGTTAATCTTACCACTGTTTTTCTATTAATTTTGTGTTACAGAATGGGTTTTTGATTGGCAAGAGAAATGAAAGAATGACTTCTCACATTCTCCCTAGCCCACTGACAACCTTCTACTTATTTGAACAAAACAGCAGGCACCAAATAAGAGGAAAGATGCTTGTTTTGGGCTTTTATGCATAGGCAGTAGGTACAGAAGGCACATATAGAGGTAGCACTGAACACACTTATTCCTATACTCGGGCTCTAGTTCCCAGGGCAGAATGCCCTTGATGAGAGGCAGCTGATGGTGCACGTGATGATAATGGGCCTTCTGGCACTATACCATGGACTATGCTGTATCTCCAGTTTGGTTCATTGGTTGATACGGGAGAAGTTGTAATAAAACCAGACTTGTTCTCAAAGATTATCTGAGCAAGCAAGATATGTCCTCTAGGAAATCCACCCTCTGATGGGCCCACTGATAAAAGAGCTAAAATTTAAGAGTGACAACATCTAGTGCTAGCAAGGAGGTGGAACAACTGCAATTCTCACAGATTATTGGTGGGAGTGCAAGATGGTACAGCTACTTAGAGAAACTTTGGTAGTTTCTTATAAAGTTAAACATAATTTTAACCAAACAGTTCAGCAGTTTCACTTCCAAAGGAATTTACACAACATATGTGCAGAACAAAACTTATATGAAAATGTTCTTAGTAGCTTTATTCACAATCCCTAATCCACTCCTGTGTGCTTACCCAAGAGAAAGTGTGTCCACGCAAATACTTGTACATAATTGTTAATAGTAGCTTTATTTGTGATAGCCCTGAACTGGAAACAACACAAATTGTCATCACTGAGTGATCAACAAATTATTACATATCCATACAATGGAATATATCATTCAACAATAAGAAAGAATTTTGATTCATGCAACAACATAGATGAATATCAGAAGCATTTTGCTAAGTGAAAAAAGACATAAAAGCAATGTACTGTATGATTCCATTTTATATGACAGACAACACATTACTGGCTGTCAGAAACTGAGGATCAGGGGAGAGGACTAAGTGTAAAGGGACATGAGGGAATACTTTTGGTGCAGGAAATGTTCCATATCTTGATTGTGGTGATGGTTCTGACTGTTTGTCAAAATTAGTATACACTTTAAGAATGGTGAGCTTTATTATATGTAAATTTTACCTTGAATCTTGAAGCAAAAATAAGACATAGACAGAAAAATCCCAGAAAAGCACAAACAAAATGTGAGTGAAAATATTAACATCCAACAAACTGAAATTTAGTGGTAAACATATTAACAGGGTAATATTAACAAGCCATGTTTAGAAGACCTGATGGTCATGGACTGTAAGTACCTGACAGTGTAGCAGCCGAATATATAAAATACAAGCTATTAGTTGTGTGTGAAAAATCTGATGAAATACAATTACAATGTGGGAGATTTTGCTATACTTCTTTCGGAATCAAATATAGTAAATAAAAAAGCAGAGAAATTGAATGTAGTCATCTCTGGGTATATGCAGAGTATTGATTCCAGGACCACCGCATTTACCAAAATCCACACACATTCAAGTCCCACAACTGGTCCTTTAAAACCTGTGCATATGAAGAGTTGGCTCTCTGTAAAAACGAATTTCACTTCCAGTGAATACTGTATTTTCCTTCTGTGTTTGAATAAAATAATCTGGATATAAGTGACCTGTGCGGTTCAAACCCATGTTGTTAAAGGGTCAACTGTAATACAAAATCTAACATTTTATATATATATATTTTCTATATATAGAACTTGACAGTCCTTGAAAAGAGAATATACACTTTTTTCTAAACACATGGAATATTAAAAATTGACCATATACTTGGCCAAAATGAAAACCTTAAGTGCTAAAATCTTCAAACAAATTTTGGCATTTTCCAACTTTTTCTATTATCTGGGTATATACGTAAGTAAATTTAAAAAATAGATTTGGTGTGACCAGAAATATGCATGAAATACTGCTAGAGAAAAGGTATTGAGCAATAGCAGAGGGGATTATGATTCTATTTTAGTTAAAAAGCAAAAAAATTTGATAAAGTGACAAATGAAAATGCAAATACTTGTGTGAGTAGGGAGAGAATATAGAGGGACACATACTAGATTGTTAGCACTGGTTATCTCAAAACATGAGAGAGGGTGTGTGGGGAGAAGATTAGCATTTTCATCATATATTTTCCTGATATTTCATAAGTTACAATTCAGATTTACTGGAAGTAACATTAAGTAAAAAAAACCCTTAAAAACAGTGAATGACATAATGGACGTAAAGCTTTTGATGTTTTTCTTCATAGATGGCTTGTCGTCATTCTCAAGTCTTAATCTTTGGGTGACATTTGTGGTCCCTTCATTGTCTCTTCTCATTCCCTACCAGTGTTTTACAGATTGCAGAGGAATATAAAGTAGCTCTTTGTTATATGGGAATTACAGATTCTTAGGCCTCCTTGATCCTGAGGTTTCAGGTCTATCCTTGTTTATAATATGTGCATGTGTATCTTCTACCAGTTAACTCATTTTAGAAATATTTGTGTGAATACTACATCCTAGCTACTCTGCTAGGCCCTGCAGATACAATATGGGAATAAGCTAGGCCCAGTTCCCTCTCTTAAGGAAGTTATATGTTGGTGGATGTACCCAGAAGGGACAGGAGTGTTTCCAAGCAGAGACATTCAAGTTAAGGTCTAAAAGGGAAACTAGGCTAACACCCTAGAAAAAGTTCTGAAAGTAGAACAAAACCACTAATTTTAAACATTTTACAGAGTCTTTATGCTAAGAAAGACTAAGATTTTCCAACTTATGGACTTCTTTTACACTAACTGAAGCCCCATTCAACTTGATCAAAGAACTTAGTGCTTGGGTTTAATTGAGTGAAAATGAAGTTAACATATAATTGGCAACAAGTGGAAACCATAGTTATTCAACATGAGCACTTAATTGCCGCTTGAAAGGCCATGAGTTATTCATATAAGGTTTCTGCTACAGCTGAGTGGGAGGCAATACAGCATATGCAGTCTCTCTGGGACCCTCAGGACCCACAAAGGAAGTGACGGTTGCTTTATGAAATCTTCCTCTTCTTTTGAAATGCATTGCACAGCAAAAATCTTATTCAGCACTTTGTTAGACCTTCCTCTGTTTCAGCAGATGTCTATAGTCCTAAAATAAATGTTTTCCCTACTTAATGCTGCTATCAAAAGTCCCTTCATTCTCAGCAAACTAACACAGAAACAGAAAACCAAGCATTACATGTTCTTATTCATAAGTGGGAGTTGAACAATGAGAACACGTGGACACAGGGAGGGGAACATTACACACCAGGACCTGTAGAGGTGTCGGGGGCTAGGGGAGGGGGATAGCATTAGGAGAAATAACTAATGTAGATGACGGGGTTGATGGGCTCAGCAAACCACCACGGCACGTGCATACCTATGTAACAAACCTGCATGTTCTGCATGTGTATCCCAGAACTTAAAGTATATAATTAAAAAAGTCCCTTGTGGCCATACACAGTAGTAACCTCCATGTTACTAGAAACACTTCAGAAGAATCTGGTTATAATATGCATTTCTGGAGCATGTTGGGATATTAATCTCAAATATCTGAAGTTACTCTGGTATCCCAGAGGACTTGAGGAAATAACCATTTGGAGAGAAAGGCAAAACTTAGCCCAGAGAAAAGGAATTTGACAGAGGTGAGTACTATGGGTGTTTTTAATATTAATTTTTAAAGAATCAACAACCACAATAAAATTAGAATAGTTTGCTTAAAAGCAGAGTATGCATTTAAGTGTAGATAAGACCTGCTAGCTTAATAGATTATCCAGTCACTTTGAGTTAGTTGTGTCTTTAGTCTACATAGCAATGTGTGTGTGTGTGTGTGTGTGTGTGTCTGTCTGTCTGTTAGTAAGTCTGCCTGTTGATCTATCCTATGTAGTTGTGTTTTTATTTCTAGTTCTTCTATTTCCAGCTTGACTAAGTTAGTGTTTTAATTTTATTCAATAGCTTTAGGGGTAAAAATGGTGTTTGGTTATGTGGATGAATTATATAGTGGTAAAGTCTGGACTTTTAGAGTATCCATCACCTGGATAGTGTACATTGTACCCACTGGGTAATTTTACATCCCTCTCCCTCCCTTGCCCCCCATTCTGAGTCTTCAGTGTCGACACATTATATCATTCTATACTTTTGTGTACCCATAGCTTAGCTCCCATGTATAAGTGAGCATGTGAGGTAGTTGATTTTCATTTCCTGAGTTACTACACTTAGGATAGCGACCTCCAGTTTAACAAAATGAGAAGGATCCAGGAAAATAATTCTAGCAATATGAAAAATCAGTTCTACCCTGCAAAAGGTTAGATTACAATGACTCTCCAGCAGTAGATCCAAACTAAAATGAAATCTTCAGAATACTTCAGATAAATTATTCAAAATGTTGATTATTAATTGGTTCAGTGTTGTCCATAAGAAAGTAAAAAACCAACATAAAAAATAAAAAATTTCAGGATATGAATGAAAAATTTTCTAAAGAGATAGATATTTTAATGAAAAACCATACAGAACTTCCAGAAATGAGAGATACATTTAGGGAATTATAAAATGTAGTAGAAAATTTTAACAATAGATAAGACCACATAGAAGAAAGAATTTCAGAACTTGAAGGCAAGACTTTCATATTCATCCAATCAAATTTTCTAAGAGATGTGAGATTATGTAAAATATCCAAAACTAAAAGTCATAGGTATAGGAGGGAAGAAAAGCAGAAAGTTTGAAAAACCCATTTGAGGAAATAATTGAGGAAAACTTTGCTGGTTTCGCTAGAGATTTGGATATCCATTACAAGAAGCTCAAAAAACTCCTGGGAGATTCACTGCAAAAAGGACATTACCAAGGTGTATAGGCATCAGGCTATCAGAACTCTACATGAAGGAAAGAATTCTAAGAGCAGCGAGACAGAAGCATCAGATAACTTGTAAAGGAAAACCTGTGTTACTAGCAGCAGAATTCTCAGCAGAAAGTTGACAAGCCAAAAGAAATTGAGGTCCTATCTTTAGTCTTCTCAAATGGAATCAGTCAGCCAAGTATTTTGTATATAGCAAAACCATTTCATAAATGAAGGAGAAATAGTCTTTCCCAGATAAGCAAATGCTGAGGGAACTCATCGCCAGTAGACCAGGCCTACAAGAACTGATAAAAGATTAAAAAAAAAAAAAAAGTCCATAAATACCAGTATAAAAACTATCTAAACAAAAGGTCAGTAAACACCAGTATAAAAACACTTGAAAGCATAAAACTCACAGGGCTTATAAAAACAATGACAAAATGAAGAAAACACAACTAGGTAACAACATGATGACTGGAACAATGTCTCTCATATCAATATCAACATTTAATATAAATGGTCTAAATGTTCCACTTAAAAGATAGATTGGCAGAATGAATAAAAAACACAAAGCAAATATCTGCAGTTTTCACATGACCCACCTAACAGGTAAAAATTGTTATAGACCTAAACAAGGGGGTGGAGAAAATACTATATAAAACGGAAAGCAAAAGCAGGAGTAGCTATTACATGTGATAAAACAGACTTAAGGCAACAACAATTAAAAAACAAAGGTGATTACAAAATGATAAAGGGATTTATTAAACAAGATACAACAATCCTATGGGTATTTTTAAAAAGAGGACAATGAGAGTCCCATCTACTTGATGTAAGTAACTACTCAGAAAATAAGACATCTAGCTGCTTGATTATACAGTCTGAAGATTTTTAGAGACCTGCATTTAAATCTTTTCCACTTCTTACCTGTGTTTTCTTATTTTGGTTATCTCGAAGTTCTAGATTTAAAAGAAAACATCAGTCAGGAAAAACTGTGAAAGAAGAGAGATGAGTGAGTGTCTTGCTGAACTCATCCATCTGGATTCTTCCTGTCTTTCATTGCTTTGAGTTACATTACAATTTTGAAAATTGTAGAAACCTGATAATAAAAATGATTGGCAAGTGAAGTGCACACTTACTGTGTCTAGTTGAACATTGATTGCTTGTGGATAGCCCATTTTGCATTTGTGAAATCATTTCAGAGTTTCTTCTTCCTTATATATGTGTTGTCATTTTAAAATCCCACATCTTAAATGAGCCCACATCTTATGGGCTCCCTTGTTAATTAAATAAAACGTATAATGTGTGTTTATATGAAAGCCATATTCTTTTCTAAAATAATCTTAGAAGAATGGTGCAAGATTATGGAATAGAATTTTAGATATTGTCCCCCACCTCCCAGCAGAAATATCAACTTGAACTACTAGCTGTACATGAAAATAATTTCACAAGGGCTAAGATAATGAGATGAAAGATCACAGTACCGAGTTGAAGGAAGACACATAATAAAAGACATACTCTAGAGAGTAGGAAGGACAGTTTTATATTACCTGCTGATAAGATTTGGATCTGTATTTCCACCAAATCTCATGTTGAATTGTAATGCCTGCTATTGGAGGTGTGGTCTGGTGGGTGGTGATTGGATCATGGGGGTGGGTTTCTCATGAATGGTTTAGCGCCATCTCCGCTTGGTACTGTCCTCATCATAGTGAGTTCTCAAGAGATCTGGTCACTTGAAAATGTGTAGCACCCTATCCCTTCTCTCTCTTGCTCCTGTTCCTACCATGAAAGATGTCTCAGTTCCCCTTTGCCTTCCACCACGATTGGAAGCTTCCTGAGGTCTTCCTAGAAACACATGCTGCCATGTTTTGTGTGCAGCCTGCAGACCATGAGCGAGTTAAACCTCTTTTCTTAAAAATTATTCAGTCTCGGGTATTTAATAGCAACGTGAGAATGGACTAATACACCTACCTCAGCCTTCCTCCAACTTGAGGCAGCAGTGTAGAGAAGACATACTGTCCACCTGAGGAAAAGAGAAGGAAGTGAGCACAAGACTTTGCCTTGGACCTGAACACTGGGCCCACCACAGTAAATTCCAGTACTGAGAAGGCCCTGATGGCCCCATGGCTTGTACCTGTGTTCTGAGACTCTAGAGTTGCTTCAGTGCCAGGTAAGACCAGACAGCCTCAAACTTCAGGCTTGTGTGGTAAACTTGATTTCTGGCCTTCACCACTGCCAGGTTGGCTCTGAATGGCCCTCAGCAGCAGGCAGACCTCAGTGTGCCTAGGCTTCTAATATGCCCTAGTGTTCCACTTGCCATAGTGGGACCCAGGCTTCTTGGAAGTCTTACACAAGCTGAAACTTCACTAGGTTTCTGGCATCCTCAGCACCGACATGCCATAGAATTTTCCCAGACAAAGCCATTCTGAGAAAGTTGTGATACGTATCTACTTCAAGTATACACAGATCAATGCATGACCACAAAGATCAAGAATGTTCAGGGAAACATGCATCACCAAATGCACAAAGTAAGGTGCCAGTGACTGACCCTAAAGAAATGAAGATGGACTGCCTCACAAATAATTAAGATAATTGTTTTTAAAAAGCTCAGTGAATTTCAATAGAATAGAAAATGAATTCAAAAGGAGGAAAACAGCAAATATTCAGAATAAAAAATTTCAAAGGGAGATTGAAATAACAGAGAAAACCTATAGTTGAATAGGAAAATGAACAAAACAAAAAATGTAATAAAGAGCATCAGCAAAATTGATCAAGCAGAAGAAAGAATGTGAAAGATTATTTGAAAAAGGAAGAAAAATATTGAAAAAAATAAACCTATCAGATTTATAGGAAAGCATCAAAACAGCAAATTTTTAAGTCATAGCAGTTCAAGAAGAGAAAGGTAAATGAGTAGAAAGCTTATTTAATGAGGCAGGTGGATCATGAGGTCAGGAGATTGAGACCATCCTGGTTAACACGGTGAAATACCATCTCTACTAAAATATATATATATACACACACAAAATCAGCTGGGTGTGCTGATGGGTGCCTGTAGTCCCAGCTACTTGGGAGACTGAGGCAGGAGAATGGCTTGAACCTGGGAGGCAGAGCTTGCAGTAAGCCAAGATCATGCCACTGCACTCCAGCCTGGGAGACAGAGCAAGACTCTATCTTAAAAAAAAAATTAGCAGAAACCTTTATATACCTAGTGAAAGAGGTAATTATCCAGGAACAGAAAGGTCAAACTTCTCTAATCAGATTTAATCCAAATTAAACCTGTCCCAAGTCATATTATAATCAAATTGTCAAAGATCAAAGACAAAAAGATGATACTAAAAGCAACAAGAGAAAAGAAGCAAATACCTTAAGGGAGTTCTAGTATGGCTAGCATCAGACTTCTCAACAGAAACCTTACAGGATAGGAGAATGGGATAATGTGCACAAGTGCCAAAAGGGAAAAAAAAAACTGTCAGTAAAGAATACTATACCCAGTAAAGCAGTTTTTCACAAGTGAATGAGATGTAAAGACTTTCCCAAAGAAAAGCTGAAGAAGTTAGTAACCAGAAAACCTGTCTTATAAGAAATGCTAACAGAACTTGTTCAAGCTGAAAGAAAAGGATACTAATGAGTAATATAAAAACGTGTAAAAGTACACAATCAAATTCAGAATACCCTGACACTGTAATAATGGTGTATAAATGTATAAATCACATATTTAGTCTGATGGTTAAAAGGCAAAATTACTAAAGATAATAGTTACAGTGATTTGTTAAGAAATATGTAATATAAAAGATATAAATTGTGACATCAAAAATTCAAAATATGGGGAAAAGGGATCAGAATAACAGTGTAGTTCTTTTATTGTTATCAGAGTGGTCATCAACTTAACCTGTTATAACCACAAGATTTTTTTTGTAAACATCATGGTAACAATAAAGCAGAAACCTATAGCAGAAACATAAAAAATGAAAGGAATCCAAACATACTGCTAGAGAGTATCAGTAGCCACAAAGGAAGATAGCAAGAGAGGAAGAAAGGAATGAAGATCTTCAAATGACTACAAAGTGAACAAAATGACAGTAGTAAGTCATTGCTTATCAAAAACTGGCCAGGGTGATGGCTCACGCCTGCAATCCCAGCACTTGGGGAGGCCAAGGCAGGTGGATTACCTGAGGTAAGGAGTTTGAGACCAGCCTGGCCAACATGGTAAAAACCCATTTCTACTAAAAATACCCAAATTAGCAGCATGTGGTGGTGTGCGCCTGTAATCCCAGCTACTTGGAAGGCTGAAGATGGGGGAGAATCGCTTGAACCTGGGAGGTGAAGGTTGCAGTGAGCTAAGATTGCACCACTGTACTCCAGGCTGGGTGAGAGACTCCGTCTCAGAAACAAACAAAACCCTGAATGTAAATGGGTTAAAATTCTCCAAAGAAAGATCTAGAATAAGTACATTTTTTAAAAGATCCAACTGTATGCTGTCTACAAGAGGCTCACTTCACCTGTAAGAACACACACAGACTCAAAGTGAAGGGATGGAAAAAGAAATTCATGCAAATGGAAACCAAAAGAGAGCAGGGGTAGCTATACTTACATCAGATAAGATGAGTTTAAAGTCTAAAACTGTAAAAAGAGACAAAGATCATTATGTAATGATAAAGGGGTCAATTCAGCAAGAGGATATAAGAATTCTAAATATATATGCAATCAGCGTTCTATGCCATAAATATATAGGGCAAATATTAATAGGCTTGAAGAGAGACAGACTGCAATACAATAATAATTGTAGTCTTCAACAACCCACTTTCAGCAATGAACAGATCATCCAGAGAGAAAACAAGAACCATTGGACTTGAACCACATTCTAGACCAAATGGACTAACAGACCTGTACAGAACATTCCATTAAACAGTTGTAGAATTCGTGTTCTTCTCAACTGCACATGGAAAAATCTCCAAGATCATGTGTTATGCCACAAAGCAAGTGTTTTCAAATTTAAAGAGATTAAAATTACATCAAGTATCTTTTCTGATGACAGTAGTATACAGCTAGAAATCGGTAACAGGAGAAACTTGAGAAAATTCGCAAATACATGGAAATTAAACAATGTATTCCTGAACAATCAATGGGTCAATAATTATTAGAGAAATTCAAAGAAATTTTGAGACAAACTGATTCACAACTTAAAATTTGTGGGACACAGCAGAAGTAGTTCTAAGAACTGAGTTTATAGCAATAAGTGCCTGTGGAAGCTGGGGGAAGCCTGTAGCTGCCAGTTTTGCCTCACTTCCCTGGTGACTTGCATGATACAGCAGAGGCACCCATAATCCCCCTGGGAACATAACTCCATTGACTTGAGAATCACACCCCTGTCCTCCACAGCAGCTGCAGCTGAAGCTGCAGCAAGCCCCACCCAAGGAGAGTCTGAGCTCAGACATGCCTAACCCTGCTCCCACTTGATGGTCTTTCTCTACCCACCCTGGTAGCAGAAGACAAAGGACATACTCTCTTGGGAGCTCTAGGACGCTACCTACCACCTGATCCTCCCTATACTACCAGAGGTGATGTGCTCTTCAAAGTACCAACTCCTGGTAGGAGACCAACCAGCACAAAATTAGTTCAATAAAAGAAGGTACAGCCAAGGACCCTCAGAGTCCATTTGACTACCCTGCCACCTCCATGGGAGCAGGTGCTGCTCTCCACAGCTGAGAGATCTGAAGACAGTTCACATGATATGACTCTGTGCAGACATCCCGCAGTACCAGCCTGGAGCCTGGTAGCTTCACTGGGTGGCTAAGTCCAGGAATGAGACAACAATCACAACAGTTGAGCTCTCAGAAACCCACATCTCTGTGAAAAGAGGGAGAGCACTACATCAAGGGAGCACCCCATGGGACAAAAGAATATGAACAGCCCTTGAGCTTCAAATATTTCCTCTGACATATCCAAATGAGAAGGAACCAAAAAAACAAGTCTGGTATTATGACAAAACAAGGTTCTTTAACACCCCCAAAAGATCACAGTAGCTCACCAGCAATGGATCCACACCAAGAAGAAATCCCTAAATTGCCAGAAAAAGAATTCAGATAATTAAGCTAATCAAGGAGGCACTGGAGAAAGTTGTACTACAACTTAATTAAATAAAAAAGGTAGAAGATATGAAAGGAAAAAATCAAGTAGAATAGCACAAATAAACAATCACAGCTTCTGGAAATAAAGGACACACTTACAGAAATGCAAAATGCCCTGGAAAGTCTCAGCAATAGAATCAAACGAGCAGAATAAAGAACTTCAGAACTTGAAGACATGGTTTTTTGAATTAACCCAATCCAACAAAGACCCAAAAAACCCCCAAAAAACCAAAAAAACAAAAACAAAAACAAAAAAAAACTGAACAAAGCCTCCCCCAAGAAGTTTGGGATTATATTAAATGACCAAACCTAAGAATAATTGGTGTTCCTGAGGAAAAAAGAGAAATCTAAAAGTTTGAAAAACGTATTTGAGGGAATTGAAGAAAACTTCCCCAGCCTTGGATAGAGATCTAGAAAACCAAATACAAAAGCTCAAAGAACACCTGGGAAATTCACTGCAGAATGATCATTGCCCTGGGAAATAGTCATCAGATTATCTAAAGTCAAGATGAAGGAAATAATCTTAAGAGCTGTGAGGCAAAATAACCAGGTAACCTATAAAGTAAAACCTACAAGATTAACAGCAGAAACCCTAAAGCTAGAAGTGATTGGGGCCCTATCTTCAGGCTCCTTAAACAATTATCACTCAAGAATTTTGTATCCAGCAAAACTAAGCTTCATGAATGAAGGAAAGATAGTCTTTTTCAGACAAATAAGTGCTGAGAGAATTTGCAACGACCAAGCCATCATACAAGACTGCTAAAGGAGCTCTAAATCTTGAAACAAATCCTTAAATACACAAAATAGAACCTCCTTAAAGCATAAATCTCACAGGACCTATGAAACACACACACACACACACAAACACACAACCACCAAGATATTCAGGCAAGAAATAGCATTATTAATAGAATAGTACCTTACATCTCAATACTAATGTTGAATGTAAATGGCCTAAATGCTCCACTTAAAAGATACAGAATAACAGAATGGATAAGAATTCACCAACCAAGTATCTGCTATCTTCAAGAGACTCACCTGATAAATAAAGACTCACATAAACTTAAGGTAAAGGGGTGGAAAAGATACTCCATACAAATGGGCACCAAAGTGAGCAGGAGTAGTGATTCTTATATCAGACAAGATGAACTTTAAAGCAACAGCAGTTAAAGACAAAGAGGGACATTATGTAATGATAAAAGGACTAGCCAAACAGCAAAATAACATAATCCTAAATATATATGCACCTAACACCGGAGCTCCCAAATTTATAAAACAGTTGCAGCTAAACCTAAGAAATGAGACAGCAATGCAGTAATAGTGGGAGACTTCAATGCTTCACTGACAGCACTACATAGGACATCAAGACAGAAGGTCAAAAGAGAAAAATGGATTTAAACTCTACCCTACAACAAATGGACTTAACAGATATTTATGTAACATTCTACCCAACAACTGCAGAACGTACATTCTATTCATCACCACATGGAACATTCTCCAAGATAGACCATATTACAGGCCACGAAACAGGTCTCAGTAAATTTAGGAAAGTTGAAATTATATCAAGTACTCTCTCCGACCACAGTGGACTAAAATTGGAAATCAACTTCAAAAGGAAGCCTCAAAACCATGCAAATACATGGAAATTAAATAACCTGCTCCTGAATGATCATTGGGTCAACAATGAAATCAAGATGGAAATTTAAAAAATCTTCGAACTGAATGGTAATAGTGACACAATCTATCAAAACCTCTGGGATACAGCAAAGGTGGTGCTAAGAGGAAAGTTCATAGCATTAAATGCCTACATCAGAAAGTCTGAAAGAACACAAATACACAATCTAAGATCACACCTCAAAGAACTAGGGAATCAAGAACAAACCAAACCCAAACCCAGCAGAAGAAAAGAAATAATAAAGATCAGAGCAGAACTAAGTGAAATTGAAAAAATGTGACAAAAATACAAAAGATAAATGAAATAAGAAGCTGATTATTTGAAAAGACAAAATTGGTAGACCATTAGGGAGATTAAACAAGAAGAGAGAAAATTTAAATAAGCTCAATTAGAAAAAAATAGGAGATACTACAACTGATACTACAGAAATACAAAAGATCATTCAAGGGTACTATGAACATCTTTATGTGCATAAACCAGAGAATTTAAAAGGAGATAGATAAATCTCTATAAATATACAACCCTCCTAGATTAAACCAGGAAGAAATAGAAACTCTGAATAGACCAAAACAAGCATCAAGATTAAAATGGTAATAAAATTGCCAACAAAAAAGTCCAGGCAGGACCAGACGGTTTAAGAACTGAATTCTATCAGACATTCAAAGAAGAATTAGTACCAATCCTATTGATACTATACCACAAGATAAAGAGGGAATCCTCCCTAAATCATTCTATGAAGCAAGTATTACACTAATACTAAATCAAGAAAGGACATTTAAAAAAACCCTACACACTATATATACACACACACTATATATATATGCACACATACATACATACTATATATACATATATGTACACACATGTATACACACATACATATACATACATACCATGGAATACTACTCACCCATAAAAAGGAACAAAATAATGGCATTCACAGCAACCTGGTTGGAATTGCAGACCATTGTTGTAAATGAAGTAACTCAGGAATGGAGAACCAAACATCGTATGTTCTCACTCATAGTGGGAGCTAAGCTATGAGGATGCAAAGGCATAAGAATGATACAGTTGACTTTCGGGACTTGGGGCAGGGGAGGTTGGGAGGTGGTGAGGAGTAAAAGACTACAGTTGGGTACAGTGTACACTGCTCAGGTGATGGGTGCACCAAAATCTCAGAAACCACAACTAAATAACTTGTTTAGGTAACCAAACACCACTCGTTCCCCCAAAACTATGGAAACAAAAAAGAATGTACTTCAACACAACAAAGGCCATAAGTGACAAACCCATAGGTAACATAACTAGGGGGAAAGTTGAAAGCTTTTTTTCTAAGATCAGGAATAAGTCAAGGGTACCCACTTTTACCACTTTTATTCAATATGGTATTAGAGGTCTTAGAACAATTAGGTAATAGAAATGAAAGTGGCCGGGTGCAGTGGCTCACGCCTGTAATCCCAGCACTTTGGGACACCGAGGCAGGCGGATCACGAGGTCAGGAGATTGAAACCATCCTGGCTAACATGGTGAAACCCCATCTCTACTAAAAATACAAAAAATTAGCTAGTCGTGGTGGTGGGTGCCTGTAGTCCCAGCTACTTGGGAGGCTGAGGCAGGAGAATGGCGTGAACCTGGGTGGTGGAGCTTGCAGTGAGCCAAGATCGTGCCACTGCACTCCAGCCTGGGTGACAGTGAGACTCCATCTTTAAAAAAAAAAAAAAAAGTCATCTAAATCAGAAATGAAATTGAGTTTCCCTGTTTGCAAATGACATGATCTTAAATATAGACAACTCCAAAGCCCACATCAGAAAAATGATTAGATCTAAGAAACAAATTCAGTAAACTTGTAGGATACCAAATTAACATACCAAAGTCAATAGCATTTCTATACACTAGCAGTGAATTATCTGAAAAAAATCAGTAAAACAATTCTATTTACAAACAGCCTTTATAGAAGACATTATGGAGTTTTTCAAGAAATCAAAATACAGCTATCTCGTAATCGAGTAATTTCATGACTGGGTATACATGTAAAGAAAATGAAATCAGTATGTAGAAAAGATATCTGCACTCCCATGTTTATTACAGCATTATTCACAACAGCAGAGAGATGAAATCCACCTGTATGTTCCTCAGTGGATGAGTGGATAAGGAAAATGTATTACATATACACAGTGGAATTCCATTCAGCCATTAGAAAAACCAAATTCTGTCATTTGCAACCATGTGAATGAACTTGGAGGACATTACGTAAAATAAGTCAGACACAGAAAGACAGGTACTGTATGATCTCGTTCATATGTAGAACCTAAAAAAGTTGATCTTATAGAAGTAAATAATAGAATGGTGGTTACCAGGGGCTGGGGTGGTTTTGGAGATATTGGCCAAAGGATATAAAATGTCTGTTAAACAGGAGGAATAAGTTTAAGGATGTGTTGTATAGCATGGTGACTATTGTTTATATATTTGGAAAATGCTAAAAGTGAAAAGTGTTCTTATCACAAAAATGACTATGTAAGGTAATGAATACGTTAACTAGCTAGGCTTCCTCATTTCACAGTGTGTCTATACTTTATCATGTTATGTGGGATAAATAGTACAATTTGATATGTCAATGTAAAAATAAATTTAAAACAATCCTTTAATGCATTTATTGAAAAAATAAATGGTTATATCCTAAAGCCCATTCCAAATAATAGTTTCCAAAATACTAGTTCCACTAGGGGCTGAGAGAGACTGTTGATGTTTGGGATTGGGTGACCAGTTCTATGATCAAGTGTATTTGGCAAATGCAGGGTTAAACAAAACTTTTACTATAACATTTTTCAGTCTTAAATATGTCAAGGCTAAATATTAATCTCCAGGAGGAAGATGTAGTTTGCTGAGTTTCACCAAATCACTTGGCCAAGGAGTTCTTTGGGAAAGGCATTTTGAGAAATTCTGCCCAAGAAGGAGTTGTTAGAGAAGAATTTCCTGAGGGAGTGCTGAGTCCAGCTTGTCTCTGGTGGGGGCAGGTAGAGAAGGTACAAAGTTGAAGACAAGGAACTAAGAGAAAGATGTACAGTACCCAAAGAAACTTCACTTTTGTGAAATTTTGTCTAGTATTGGTCTTGATTTGTGATTGTCCCCAAATGATGTGTCTAATTCTTTGATTTTGTGGTCAGAGAAATGTGTGTGTCCTTTAGCATGTAGCTTAGTACCAGAGATATAGTAGAATACTGCTTTGCTTGTCCCTAGAATATGCAGGACCACTGAAGCTATGCCCAAAGTTTGGATAGAGTGGTATAGAATTTTTTTTTTTTTTTGAGATGGAGTCTCACTCTTGTCCCCAGGTTGGAGTGCAATGGCATGATCTTGGCTCACTGCAACCTCTGCCTCCTGGGTTCAAGCGATTCTCCTGCCTCAGCCTCCCAAGTAGCTGGGATTATAGGCGCCTGCCACCACACCCAGCTAATTTTTGTATTTTTAGTAGAGACAGAGTTTCACCATGTTGGTCAGTCTGATCTCGAACTCCTGACCTCAGGTGATCTGCCCTCCTCGGCCTCCCAAAGTGCTGGGATTACAGGCATGAGCCACCAACAATTTGGTTCGGTATAGTTGTTTGGAAGTACAAGGAAGCCTGGTGTGGGTGGAGGAAGGGAAGAGTTGTATATTCTGTGATTTCTGAAGATCCAGAAGGTTCCTGGGTTCATTAGGTCATCATATATCTTTGATTGAGTTTTACACCTAGAATTCCTGGAACTGTGCTGGGGGCTAAGGATTAAGGGACGTGAGCTCAGAGAGTACTATTTTCAAGAGCCTCCAAAAGGCCTTCCCTAAACTGTGATTACATGGACATGCCACGAGTCTTTATCACTTAATACAGACTTCCTGGTCGAATACAGACTTGTATCTAAGGAGTTTTCAGCTTCCTGAGGTCTTTTCTGGCTCTGGAGTTGGGCCAACAGCACAGAAATCTAACTGGACAGTTGTAATCTAGTGTTCAATGGCAAATGATTTTTATTTCAATGCATTCCTGGTTCCAAAGATATCCTGTGATAGGTAAATAATTATCTTCTCTACACTTTTAGCTATGTAAGTGGTGGGTCTGTGTATCACTATTGAAGTTCTGTTGCTGTTTACAATCTTATATTATCATAGAAAAGGTAATCTCAGAGCAGTGATTGATACTGTAATTTTAGCAGCAGTCTCTTCTAGAATTCATAGATCCTGTGAAGTTCTGGGTGCTGAGATTGGAGAGATGATACATAGAGGCTCTCAGAGAACTTCGGTGGGAGGAGGTGGTGATGGAAACAGCATCACAGAGCCTATGACGTCTTGGTTGGATGAGGCTTGAAGAATCACCCTCCGTTTCTGCCCAGGTTCTAGATTTTCCCTTCAAATTCAGGTAGATACTCCACTACAGCCTCTTCAGTATCTAAAACTTGTGGAGAAAGCATGAAATTTTGGACTGTGATTTATTTTCTGATGGTCATTTTTTTCTTGATTTTAAAATAACTTATGTTTTTGTTTAACACATTTTGGATGAAAATGTTACTACTCATGTTTATTTAAAATATTTTAGAAAATGCTGAAAAAGCACAAAGACAAATTAAAATCACTGAATTCCATCATGAAGAGGTAGACAATGTTAAATTTGTATGTTCTTCTAGTCTTTAGCCTATGCGCGTGCATTTTATAAATGTTTTTTAAAGCATAGTTCTATATGTTGAATTTTACATGATGATTTTTTCCAGTTGAATTATGAGCACTCATGATATTAAATATTGTTCAGAAGTATATTTTTCATGCTTAATAACATGTAATTTTGTTGATCTGGTACAATTTATTTGACCATTTCTCTAATTTTATTAGAATCACTTATAAGTCTTTGATTTTCTAAATCATAGTCCAAGTCATGCCCTTTACATAGGGCTCTGACCAAATCCCTGTTAATTGCCTAAGAATAAATTTCTTAATGAGGACTTACTTGTCAAAGTGCATGCATATCTTGCATCCTCTTGAAAGGTTGGACCACATTACAATCC
Source organism: Macaca fascicularis (assembly GCF_037993035.2). Classification (NCBI taxonomy): domain Eukaryota; kingdom Metazoa; phylum Chordata; class Mammalia; order Primates; family Cercopithecidae; genus Macaca; species Macaca fascicularis. Next base: position 31,369,809 of record NC_088381.1, on the reverse strand, counting down.
CACCAGCGTGATATGAAAAAGCTTACTTTACGAATACTGACATTTTGATGTCCTGGCAGTAAGAAGATGAGATCACAGTGCTGGGGAAACTTTGAGCTAGGAGGCAGAGAGAGCCTTTACAGGTTTGATGTCCTTTAATCCTTGGCATGTATGTATAGAGCATTGTGACTAGAAGGTCGACCTATTTCCTAATGTCCTCCATGGTCTGTCCCTGGCAGAAGTCAACTGATTAGGCAGGGAATCTAGGGAAAGAGAGATTGTGGACCAAGGGTTACTCTGCGTGGGGATGTCTACAACTGGCTACTCTCTGGACAAGCCCTGGAGATTTGGCTCATCACCTATCTGTTCTTTTGTTGCAGCTTAGGGGCAGATCCCTACTGACAGCCACTCTGGTATTCAGACTGGCTTCAGATCATCACTGTCATTCTTGAGGTGCACTAAGCCTTCAGGAAGGCAGGAAAGATAAAGAACTCATACTCAGAAGCCTAGCAAAATTAGCTGGTGGAATTAAGAGGACTCAGGACCATGGAAACACAATTTTCTGTGTTTCTGTGATTTAGGTTTTAAGATAGGAGATTTGGGCCAAACATTTGTCATATCTTCTCTGATTCTGATGCTTTTGAAAATGAGATTTTTTAAAAACTTGTTCCTCTATGCATTCAAGTATTGGTAATTGGTGTCACTTTTGCGTTACATTTATTTAGTGCAAATGCTGAAGTAAGCATAAAACCTTGTGCAATATTGAGTGGTTAGTCAGCAGAAACCCATGAGAATCTTGTTTGGCAGATTTGATATAATGTGTTTTTCTACATTTTATTAGGCCTTTTTTTTACAGGCGACTGTTTTGACAAGCTACTGTTGCAAAGGTAATTTTCCAGGAAAGTACACCTTATAGTTGAAATGTTCCACGTATAGGATTTTTTTTGTGCTTCTTGTTAAATATAAAATTTTAGGCTCAATTTCTTTAAAATATGATTTAAATTATGAGATTAATTTTATGTTTAGGAAACTTACCTGATAATTGTGCCTAAATACAGCTATAATTTGTTAATTCAGTACTTTACCAAATGATCCACTAAGAAATTACTGAATATTTTGTAAATTCATCAAACTCAGAACCATCTCTCCCCAGATACAGCAAGAGCTTTTGTCCTCTCCTCCTTTTCTTTTCTACCCCATCATGCTTCCATGCCTACTCCCCCAGAAAATCATGATTCTAGATCTATTTGATGTAAATAAACCAAGAAGGACAAAATAGGTATTACTGTAACATTTTTCTTAAATATACTTCAAATGTGTTTTTTTTTTGGTGAAATTAGAAATAAAAATATAAACTTGATTATTTTTTAATTTTTAAAATTATTTTTAATTTTGCAGGTACATAGTAGGTATATTTATGGAGTACATGAGATTCTTTGATACATGCATGCAGTGTGAAATAAGCACATCATGAAAAATGGGGTATCTATTCCCTCAAGCAATTATCCATTGAGGTGCAAACAATACAATTACACTCTTTATTTTAAAATGTACAGTTATTAGTGACTATAGTCACCCTGATACACTATCAAATAGTAGGTCTTGTTCATTCTATCTTTTTCTATAGCCATTAACCATCCCTGCCACCCCCCACTACTGTCCCAGTCTCCCCCACCCCTCCTTTCAGCCTCTGGAACCATCTTTCTACTGTCTATATCCATGAGTTAAATTGTTAGGATTTTAGATCCCACAAATAAGTGAGAACATGTGATGTTTGTCTTTCTGCAACTGGCTTATTTTATGTTACATAATGATATCCAGTTCATCCATATTGTTGCAAATGACTGGATCTTATTCCTTTTTTTATGGCTGAATAGTACTCTATTATGTATTTGTACCACATTTTCTTTATCCATTTATCTGTTGATGGACACAGATGACTTCCAAATCTAAGCTATTATATAGCAGAGCTGAAACAAATATAGGAGTGCAGATATTTTCTTGATATATTGATTTCTTTTCTTTAGGCTATTTACCTAGGAGTGGGATTGCTGGATCATATGGTCACTCAAGTTTTAGTTTTTTGAGGAAACTCCAATCTGTTCTCCATAGTGGTTGTACTAATATCCATTCCCACCAAAAAGTGTACCTTCTTCTCTAAATCCATGCCAGTGTTTGTTATTGCCTATCTTTTAGATATAAGCCATTTTGACTGGGGTGAGATGATACCTCATTGTATTTTTGATTTCTATTTCTCTGATGATCAATGATGTTGAGCACCTTTTCATATGTCTGTTTGCCATTTGTACATCTTCTTTTGAGAAATGTCTATTCAAATGTTTTGCCCATCTGTTGATTGAATTATTAGATTTTTTTCGTGTAGAGTTATTTGGGCTCTTTATATATTCTGGTTATTAGTCCCTTATCAGATGGGTAGTTGCAAATATTTCCTCCCATTCTGTAGGTTGTCTCTTCACTTTGTTGATTGTTTTCTTTGCTGTAGAGAAGCTTTTTAATTTGATATGATCCCATGTGCCTATTTTTGCTTTGGTTGCCTGTGCTTGTGGGGTATTACTCAAGAAATTTTTGCCCATACCAATGTCCTGGAGATTTTCCCCAATGTTTTGTTGTAGTAGTGTCATGGTTTGTGGTATTAGATTTGTCTTTAATCCATTTTTTATTTGATTTTTTATATGGTAAGAGATAGAGGTCAAGTTTCATTCTTCTGCATATGAATATCCAGTTTTCCCAGCCCTATTTACTGAAATCTGTCTTTTCCCCAGTGTACGTTGTTGGCACCTTTGTCAGAAATGAGTTCACCATAGGTGTGCGGATTTGTTTCCAGTTCTCTATTATGTTCCATTGGTCTATGTGTTTGCTTTTATGCCAGTACCATGCTGTTTTGGTTACTATATAGCTCTGTAGTAAAATTTGATGTCAGGTAATTTGATTCCTCCAGTTTTTTTTTCTTTTTGCTTAGGATAGCTTTGGCTATTCTGGGTCTTTGGTGATTCCAAAATCACCAAATATAAGGTTTAGGACTTTTTTCTATTTCTGTGAAGAATGTGATTGTTATTTTATAGGAATTGCATTGACTCTGTAGATTGCTTTGAGTAATTTGCACATTTTAACAATATGGATCTTCCAATGCATGAACATGGAATATTTTTCCATTTTTTGTTGTCCTCTTCAATTTCTTTCATCAGCGTTTTATAGTTTTCATTATAAAGATGTTTCAATTTTTTGGTTAAGACTATTACTAGGTATTTAATTTTATGTGTGGCTATTATAAATGGGATTACTTTTAAAATTCCTTTTTCACATTGTTTACTGTTCGCATATAGAAATGCTTCTGATTTCTGTATGTTGATTCTGTATCCTGCAACTTTACTGAATGCATTTATCAGCTTTAATAGTTTTCTTGTGGAGTCTTTAGGTTTTTCTAAATGTAAGATGATATCATCGGCAAACAAGGATAATTTGACTTCTACCTTTCTAATTTGGATGCTCTGTATAATTTTGTCTTGTCTAATTGCTCCAGGTAGGACTTCCAGTACCATGTTGAATAACAGTAATGATAGCTGGCATCCTTGCTGTGTTCCAGATCTTAGAGGAAAGGCTTTCAGTTTCTCCCCTTCAATATACTACTAGCTGTGGATCTGTCGTATGTGGCTTTTGTTATGTTGAAGCATGTTCCTTCTATATTCATTGTTTTGAGGGTTTTCATCATTAAGGGATGTGAAAGTTTATCAAGTGCTTTTACAGCATCAATTACAAGGATCATATGGTTTCTATCCCTCACACTGTTGATATGATGAATCACATTGATTGATTGGTGTACGTTGAACCATTCTTGTATCCCTAAAATAAATCCCACTTGGTCATGATGAATGATCTTTCTAATGCATTGTTAAATTCAGTTGCTAGTGTTTGGTTGAGGATTTTTGTATCAATATTTATCAGCAATATTGGCCTCTAGTTTTCTTTTTCTGTTGGCCTTTTTTTTGGTTTTGGTATCCGAGTGATAGTGACCTTGTAGAATGAGTTTGAAAGTGTTCCCTACTCTATTTTTCAGAATAGTTTGAATAGGTTTGGTATTGGTTCTCTCTTTGGTAGAATTCAGCAGTGATACCATCAGGTCCCAGGTTTTTATTTTTTATTTTTATTATTTTTATTTTTTACTTGGACGCTTTATTATGGCTTCATTCTTGTTACTGGTCTGTTCTGCCCTGGATTTCTTCCTGTTCAACCCTGGTAGGTTGTATGTATCTAGGAATTTGTCCATTTCTTCTAGATTTTCCAGTTTATTGGCGTATAGTGCTTATAGTGGCCACTAATGTTCCTTTGAGTTTCTGCAGTATCAGTTATAATGTGTCCTTTTTCATCTCTGGCTTGATTTATTTGGATCTTCTCTCTTTTTTTCTTAGTCTGGCTAAAGGCTTGTGAATTTTGCTTAACTTTTCAAAAACCTAACTTCTTGTTTTATTAATCTTTTGTATTTTTAAAAATTCAATTTCATTTATTTCTGCTGTGCTCTATATATCTTGTAACAATTTGGGTTTTGTTTGCTCTTGCTTTTCTGGTTCTTTAAGATGCATTATTGTATTATTCATTTGAAGTTTTTCCCCTTTTTGGATGTAGGCAGTTATACCTATAAACTTCCTTCTTAGTGCTGCTTTTGCTGTATCCCAGAGGTTTTGGTATGTTGCATTTCCATTATTATTTTGCAAGCAATTTTTCCTTTTCCTCCTTAATTTCTTCACTGACCCACTGGTCATTCAGGAGCATATTGTTTAGTATCCATGTTTTGCATAGTTTCCAAATTGCTGCTGTCATTCATTTCTAGTTTTATTCTATTATGATCAGAGAAGATGCTTGATATTATTTCAATTTCTTGAATGTTTTAAAACTTGTTCTGTAACATAACATATGGTTTGTCATTGAGAATGATCCATGTGCTGAGAAAGAAATGTGTATTCTGCAGCTCTTGGATGAAATGTTCTCTAAATATGTTAGATGCATTTGGCCTATAATGCAGATTAAGTCTGACATTCCTTTGCTGATTTTCTGTCTGGAAGGTCTGCCCATTGCTGAAAGTGAAGTTTTGACATATCCAGCTATTCTTATATTGAGGCCTATCTCTTTCTTTAGATGGAATAATATTTCCTTTATATATCAGGGTACTTCTGTGTTGGGTACATACATATTTAAAATTGTTACATTATCTTGCTTTATTTACCGCTTTGCCATTATATGGTGCCCTTCTTTGTCTCTTCTTACAGTTTTTGTCTTGAAATCTATTTTGTCTGATATAGTATAGTTACTCCTGCTCCTTGGTTTCCATTGGCATGGGATATCTTTCTTTGGCTCCTTATTTTTAGCCTATGTGTGTCTTTATAGTGAAATATGTTTCTTGTAGGCAACAGATCAATGGGTCTTGTTGTTTCATTCAGCCAGTCTATGTCTTTTGATTGGAGAGTTTAGTCCATTTACAGTCAGTGTTGTTGTTGACAAGTAAGATCTTACTCCTGCCATTTTGTTATTTGTTTTCTGGTTTTCTCTTCCTTCTTCATGTTGTTCCTGTCTTCCTCTAGTGAAGATATTTTTTCTCTAGTGGTGTGTTTAGTTTCTTGCTTTTTATTTTTTGTATATCCATTTTATGCTTTTTGGTTTGGGGTTACTATGAGGCTTGCAAATACTATCTTACAACCCATTATTTTAAACTGATAATATTTAACACTATTTGCATAAACAAGTGAAAAGAAAACTAATAAAACTCTATGCCTTCATCCCCCTGCTTTCTAACTTTTTATTGTTTCTATTTACATCTTATTTTACTATGTCTTGAAAAGTTGTTGTTATTTTTGATTGGCTTATTGTTTAGTCTTTCTACTTAGAATGAGAGTAGATTACACACCACAGTTACAGTGATATAATCTGTGTTTTTCTGTGTACTTACTATTACCAGAGTGTTTTGTCTCTTCAGATGATTTCTCATTCATTAACATTCCTTTTTTAGAGATTGAAGTATTCCCCCTTTTTTTTTCTTGTTGGTCAGGTCTGATATTAGTCAAATCCCTCAGCTTTTGTTTGTCTTGGAAAGTCTTTATTTTGCATTCGTGTTTGAAGGATATTTTTGCTGGATATACTATTGTAAGACAAAAGTTATTTTTCTTCAGCACTTTGAATATATCGTGTCATGCTCTTCTAGCCTGTGTGTTTTCAGCTGAAAAGTTTGCTGCCAGACATATTGCAGTTCCATTGTATGGTATCTGTTTATTTTCTCTTGCTGCTTTTAGGATCTTTTCTTTACCTTTAACCTTTGGGAGTTTGATTATTAAATGCTTTGAGGGTAGTCTTCTTTGGGTTAAATCTGCTTGGTGTTCTATAACCTTCTCATACTTGGATATTGAAATATTTCTCTAGGCTTAGGAAGTTCTCTGTTATTATCCCTTGGAATGAATATTCTACCCCTATCTCTTTCTCTAACTCTTCTTCCAGGCAAATAACTCTTAGATTTGCCCTTTTAAGGCTATTTTTTAGATCTCATAGGTGTGTTTCATTGTTTTTTATTCTTTTCTCTTTTGTCTCCTCTGTATGTTTTCAAATAGCTTCTCCTCAAGGTCACTAGTTCTTTCCTCTTGATCAATTCTGCTATTAAAAGACTGATGCATTCTTCAGTATGTCAATTGTATTTTTCAACTCTAGAATTTCTGCCAATTCATTGTACTTATTTCAATCTCTGTTAAATTTATCTGAAAAGATTCTGAATTTCTTTTCTGTCTTATCTTGAATTTCTTTGAGTTTCCTCAACATAGCTATTTTAAATTATCTGTCTGAAAGGTTACATAGCTCTATTTCTCCGGGATTGTTTCCCTGTTGCCTTATTTAGTTCATTTGATGAGGTCATATTTTTCTTGATGCTGTTAATGCTAGTAGATGTTCTTTAGTGTCTGGACATTGGAGTTAGGTATCACTGTCTGGACTGATTTGTATCTGTCCTTCTTGGAAAGGTTTTTCAGATATTTGAAAGGACCTGAGTGTTGTGATATAAGCTGATTGTACTTTAGGGGCACCCCAGGCCCAGTAACACGGTGGTTCTTGCAGACTCATAGAAGTACTGCATTGATGCTTTGGACCAGATCCTTGAGAATTCTCTGGGTTACCAGTCACAGACTCTTGTTCTCTTCCCTTATTTCTCCGAAACGTACAAAGTCTCTCTCTTGTTCTGAGCCACTTAGAGCTGGAGACTGAGTGACAGTGACACAAGCACCCCTATGGCCACCACCACTATGACTGTACTGGGGTCAGACCTGAAGCCAGTGTAGTGCTGGGTCTCACCCAAGGCCTACTGTAATCACTCCCTTTCTATTACCTATATTTTCTCAAGGCCCTGGAGCTCTACAATCAGCAGGTGGCAAAGTCAGCCAGGCCTTGTCCTTCCCTTCAGGGTGATGAAGTCCCCATTTTCCCAGGTAGGTCCAGTAGTGCTGTCTGGGAGTCAGGGACTAGAGTAAAAAAACTGTAGAAGTCTACCTGGTGATCTATGATACTGCAGTTGAGCTGGAACTCAAACCACAAGACACAGTTTTTCCTGCTCTTCCTTCTTCTTTCCAAAGGCACAGGAGCCTTGTCCTATAGCTACTGCCGCTGTGGGCTGCAAGGAGTATTTCCAGATTGCCACCTATGTTCTCTTAAGGCTCAAAGTCTCTTAAGTCAGCTGGTGGTGAATGCTGTCTGGTCTGATCCACTGTTCAGGGAAGTGGGCTCCCCTCTGACCCAGAGCAGGTCCAGAAATGCCATCTAAGAATCAAGTCCTGGAATCAGAGACCCCAAGAGCCCGCCTGATTTTTGCATCTTATGAAGCAAGTTTATCTTTTTCTATTAAGTGTCTTTGGGCTATCATTGGCAAGCCCAATTTTATGCATTTAAAATACGGGCATTTTTTCTGCAATTGTTCTGGGGCTGAAATACAGTATATACAATCAAATAAAATGCTAACTCATTTAAAAACCCTATATTTCTAAGTATGTACATGTTAAGTATAGTCGTTTAGGGAAAGGCTTAAGAACGTACCTACTTCTCACTTAAAATAGCACCAGTTCTTCAAATTCTTGTGGTAGATTTTAGAGACCGGGCACTAATATCCCAAAGGGTTCTGCTAAAATAGAAGTTTTACAGGGATCTCTATAAACAGATACTTTCTGTGACAGATACTAGAAAATTGATTTCCTCTGCCTTTATCTAGTCCTAGTAGACAAAAATAATGAATCAACTTAATGCTTTTGCAGAAAAGATGAAGCTTTTATTCAATAATTAGAGGTATATAAATTCACTTTAGAGGAACTATTCCTGATACAAATATGAATTGTATGTGGAAGAGAATTGAATTTTTTCTTTTTTTTTTTTTTTTTGAGACAGAGTTTTGCTTTTGTTGCTCAGGCTAGAGTGCAATGGCGCTATCTCAGCTCACTGCAACCTCCGCCTCCCAGGTTCAAGCAGTTCTCCTGCTTCAGCCTCCCAAGTGGCTGGCATTACAAGCATGCGCCACCATGCCTGGCTAATTTTGTATTTTTAGTAGAGATGGGGTTTCTCCGTGTTGGTCATGCTGGTCTTGAACTCCCGACCTCAGGTGATCCACCTGCCTCGGCCTCCCAAAGTGGTGGGATTACAGGTATGAGCCACCATGCCTGGCTGAGAGTTGCATTCTTATGAGGAATATTAATATATTTTATTCCCTGAAATCATGGTGTTAAAAATAATTATTACAGCTCACTATTTTGCTATTTCTTTAAGCTATACCTTGTTAAAAGGGGTTGTAAGACCTTTTAATACATTATATGCAAAGTTGTTTATGGGTTAAGAACTAGGGTTATGAAAAGCATATATTTTCAAAATAACTGATCATTAAGTAGATAACTACAGAAATTGTTGGGTGAAGGAAAATAGCATTTGAGAGCAAGAATTATTGAGAGCCATATTCCAGTGCTGAGGAAGGTAGTGCTCTAAGTGAGTCTGTATGTTCCTTGTAAGAAGAACTTTTCTCTAGGTAAGTCTGATATTTAGCAAATTTCAGGAAGCTGTGCTTTCTGTATCTGTCCATCTTTCTCTATTGCTGCCAGACAATGAATGGAAAGATGCAGAATCTCTTAGAACTCAGAATGCTAGAGGAAAACAACCAGCCCAAAACTTTTGGAATGTTAAACTGTGGCTTCTCTCACATCATGTAAGAAAAAGCAGAGAAAATCTAAGTTACTGACAAACTATTCACGACAGTTTTCCTTTTTCTTGGATTCAAAATAGGCCTAAAGCTCTGCATTTGTTCATAAAGATGTCTGAATGCAAGATACCCATTTAAGAAGTACAGTGCTAGAAAGAAATTCTATTTAGGCTTGGGGGAAGAACTAAGAAAATATGTATGTATATTTTTTGAGACAAGGTTTCATTCTGTTGCCCCAGCTGGAGGGCAGTGGTGTGATCATGGCTTGTTGCAGCCTTGACCTTCCATGCTCAAATGGTTCTACCACCTTAGCCTCCAGAGTAACTGGAACTATAGGCGTGGGTCACTACCCCTGGCTATTTTTTTTTTTGTATAGATGGGGTCTTGCTACATTGCCTAGGCTGGTCTCGAACTCCTCGCCTGAAGTCCTCCCACCTCGGCCTCCCAAAGTACTGAAATTACAAGCATGAGCCAGCATGCCCAGCCATTAAAACTATTTTAAGTGTGCAATGATTGATGGGCTCATTCAGAGTAGGAAGAATAATATTTCTGAAGTACTAGTTGTGCAAATGAAATAAGCTTGCACTGGGTATTAGTCAGAATTCTTTTTGCAGAGGACAAAAAGTTCTTTAAACTAACTTAAGTACAAAGGGGACCACAACAGTTCATGTCATCAAACAGATGCCAATTTTTTTTTAAAATTTTTATTTTGCATGTGTATCAGCTTTGGTAGATCATGGGAAAATTCATGTTAACTGTGCAGGCAGTCACACTGACTTTCCTGACGCAAGGCCACGAATGAATAGTTATGATGGATTTTTCCTCTGCCCAGCACATTGCCTTCTCCTCCCCATCCTTCTGGTAGCAGCAGCAGGATGCTTTCCTTTGAGGAACTGGCCATCCTTGTTAAGTCCTGTCAATTACACTAAACCTGTAACTCCCTTTTCTTTTAACCCATGAACTCATGCCTCATGCCTGTCTCACTAGAGTCCTTTGTGGGGCTTATCATGCTGAATTGGGAGGAATATTTCACTCTTTAGACTGTGAGGTCCTAGTATGTGACTTCAGAGTCGTCAGCAGCTATGTTCTGTGCCTGAGAGAAAGAGACCAGCACGTAGATGCTGAGGAGGTGGTGGGAGGCATCAGGGGAGAAGGGCAGAAGGAGAAAGGGGGAAAGAGGGAGAGCCCTAATACATTGTGAGTGTTTGGATCAGACTGATCTTGAAGCCAACACTACCTATGTTTTTAGGGTTTGATGACATGAACGGTTTTGGTCTCCTTTGTGTTTGAGTTACTTAAAATGACTTTTTGTCTTCTATAAAATGAATTCGGATTAATACCCAGTGAGAGCTTACTCCATGTGCACCATTAGTGCTTTAGAATAAATACCAACCTTAACAGTCAAACAAGTAAACGGCAAGATTTGAGAAAAAATACAAAAAATTCTTTTGGTGTTGGAAGATGTAAGTTATGCTTATTTCAGGCTAACTCAGCTGTTTCTATTAGCTCCTTCTTGCACATAGTTAGGTTTTGGGAAATGTGATTTGACAAAGGTACATTTGAGTCCATGCAGTAATAAGTCATATTTATAAGTAAGTTGCTGGACTAGTTAGGTAAACAGGATGTCAATGAGTGACATATGTGCTTTCAAGTGTGTGAAGAACCTTTTAAAAAAAGTGTATGAATTTAAGGGAACAAGTGCAGTTTTGTTACATGAATATCTTGCATAGTGGTGAAGTCTGGGTTTTTAGTGTGATCATCGCTCAAATAATGTACACTATACCCATTAAGTAATTTCTCATCCCTTGCTCCCTACCCCTCTTCCAAGTCTCTAGTGTCTGTCATTCCACACTCATTGTCCTTGTGTACATATTATTTAGTTACCATGTATAATTGAGGATATGTACCATTTGACTTTCTGTTTCTGAGTTATTTCACATAAGCTAATGGCCTCTAGTTCCATCTATGTTGCTGTGAAAAACTGAATTCATTCTTAAGGCTGACTAGTGTTCTATTGTGTATATATAGCACAAGAGATAGTCATCCATTGATGGACTTTTAGATTGGTTCCAGCCAACATCTGATATTTTTGATTTTTTAATAATAGCTATTCTGCGATTATTAGAAAGTCAAGAAACAACAGAGCTGGCAAGGTTGCAGAGAAAAAGGAACATTTTTACACTGTTGATGAGAATGTAAATTAGTTCAACTCTTCTGAAAGACAGAATGGTGATCCCTCAAAGACCTAGAAGCAGAAATACCATTTGACCCCACAATCTCATCACTGGGTACATACCCAAAGGAATATAACTCATTCTCTTATGAAGACACATGCATGTGTAGGTTCATTGCAGCACCATTTACAATAACAAAGACATAGAATCAACCCAAAAGCTCATCAGTGATAGACTGGATAAAGAAAGTGATACATATACACCATGGAATACTATGCAGCCGTAAAAAGGAATGAGATCATGTCCTTTGCAGGGGTGTGATTGGGGCCGGTAGCTGTTATCCTCAGCAAACTAATGCAGGAACAGAAAACCAAGCACCGCATTTCTCACTTACAAGTGGGAGCTGAACAATGAGAACATATGGACACATACTGGGGAACAACACACTGGGGCCTGTTGTGGGGTGGGAGGGAGAGCATCAGGAAGAATACCTAATGAATGCTGGGCTTCACACCTAGGTGATGGGTTGATCTGTGCAGCAAACCACTGTGGCACATGTTTGCCTATGTAACAAACCTGTACGTCCTGTGCATGTACTCTGGAACTTAAAAGTTGAAGGAAAAAATAGCCATTCTGATTGATATAAGAGGATATCTTATTATGGTTTTAATTTACATTTCTCTGATTAATGATGGGCATTTTTTGTACGCTTATTGGCTATTTGTATGTCTTCTTTTAAAAAATGCCTATTCAAGTCTTTTATCTGTTTTTAATGGGTTTTTAAATTATTGTTGAACTGCTTGAGTTCTTTGTAAATTCTAGATATCAGTCCCCTTTTGGATGCATAGTTTGCAAATATTTTCTCCATTCTGGAAATTGCCTTTTCACTCTTTATTATTACTTTTGCTGTGTAGAAGCTTTTTAGTTTAATGAAGTCCCTTTAGTCTGTTTTTCTTTTTGTTGCTTTTGCTTTTGAGGTCTTAGTTATAATCTTCTTGATTAGCCCAGTGTCCAGAAGAGTTCTCCGTAGGTTTTCTTCTAGCGTTTTTTATAGTTTCAGATCTTAAATTTAAGGCTTTAATACATTTTGAAGCAAACATTTGTACATGTTGAGAGATAGGGGTCCAGTTTCATTCTTCTGCATATGGCAATATAATTTTTCAGCACCATTTATTGAAAAGGGTGTCCTTTTCTCAGTGTAACGAGTACCATTTCTATATACTAATAACAGTCAAACTGAAAACCAAATCAAGAAGGTAGTATCATTTACAATAGCTACAAAAAATTACCTTGGAATATATTTAAGGAGGTGAAAAATCTCTACAAGGAAAAGTACAAAACACTCATGAAAGGAACTGGAGATGATGCAAATAAACGGAAAAATGTCTCATGCTCATGGATTGGATGAATTAATATTGGGATGATCACAGTGCCCCAAACAATCTACAGATTCAATGCAATCCCTATCAAAATACAGTCATTTGTCACATAATTAGAAAAAAAAATCCTAAAATTCACATGGAACAAGAACAAGAAAAAGAGCTCAAATAGGCAAAGCAATACTAAGCAAAAAGAACAAAGCCTGAGGTACCAGATTACTTGACCTCAAATAATACTACAAGGCTATAGTTACCAAAACAGCATGGTATTAGTTTAAAAATCAGAAAAGTAAACCTGGAAACAAAGCCACATATCTACAGCTATTGATCTTTGACAAAGAACAATTTATTTGAGAAAATAGACCAGGTATTTTAAACTTCTTGCTCTTCTTATTTTAGTCAGTGGCTTAAACAGCCGGCCGGGACAACTCTGCTTCGTCTCATTTCCTTTTGTCCTTAGAAGTAAGAAACAGTCTTGTTCTAACAATCATTGTTAAGACAGTGTTTTGTCTAGAGGAAGGGGATAGATTAGATCAAATGGTATAAAACCTGGAGTCTTCAAAGGTAGTAATTGATATCTGTACTTCAAAATATATATTGATATAGTACTTCAAAAATCCTAAGGCTAATGCAGAATGCAGTCAGATGTTTGTTAGAAAAAAATACTCAAGAACATAAGATGTATGAGGGAGATAATAAGTGAAATTTGGAGAAAAGTTCGGAAATTCTAGCCAGATGTCCTTTAGTAACACATTCTTCCCAATTAAGATGACTTAATTAGACCTAGGAAACACAGTGGGGTTTTTAAACTAAGATATTTCTTTTTTGGCCCAGAGTGTTAATTGTCAATGCTGATTTCCATAGGAGTAATGAAACAGATTAATAAGAAAGCATTTTATCACATGAATTTATCTCTATCTTCAAGACCATTGATTTCAGCATGCACATTGATTCATTTTTGTTTCTACCTACAGGATAATAATGGGCGGAATATTGTGTTTCTCAATCCAGATTTACCAATAGTCCTGTACTCCTTCCCTTGGTAGCCTGAAGAATTTCATTCCTGCTTCCCTGTATTCACATCTACTTAACAGAGTTGTTCTTTCTTCCTTTATTATTATTATTTATTTTGAGATGGAGTCTTAACTCTGTTACCCAGGCTGGAGTGTAGTGATGTGATCTCGGCTCACTTCAACTTCCACCTCCTGGGTTCAAGCGATTCTGTTGACTCACTCTCCCAAGAAGCTAGGACTACAGGAACGCACCACCACACCGGGCTGATTTCTTTCTGCCTTCTTCTGAAGGCTAACTTGATAAGCTCTGCTCTGGGGCATCACTTAACAAGCTGATGGCCTGAGGGTTGACAGTCTGTGTTGGTAGTAATGGTGAAATGAGTTGGAGGAAATGGAGTTTGTCATGTGGGAAGAAGAACAGACCAGAATTTGAAAATTCTGAGTATTTCATATGGAACCAAAAAAGAGCCTGCATTGCCAAGACAATCCTAAGCCAAAAGAACAAAGCTGGAGGCGTCATGCTACCTGACTTCAAATTATACTTCAAGGCTACAGTAACCAAAACAGCATGGTACTGGTACCAAAACAGAGATATAGACCAATGGAACAGAACAGAGCCCTCAGAAATAATACTACATATCTACAACCATGTGATCTTCGACAAACCTGACAAAAACAAGACATGGGGAAAGGATTCCGTATTTAATAAGTGGTGCTGGGAAAACTGGCTAGCCATATGTAGAAAGCTGAAACTGGATCCCTTCCTTACACCTTATACAAAAATTAATTCAAGATGGATTAAAGACTTAAATGTTAGACCTAAAACCATAAAAACCCTAGAAGAAAACCTAGGCAGTACCATTCAGGCCATAGGCATGGGCAAGGACTTCATGACTAAAACACCAAAAGCAATGGCAACAAAAGTCAAAATTGATAAATGGAATCAAATTAAACTAAAGAGCTTCTGCACATCAATAGAAACTACCATCAGAGTGAACAGGCAACCTACAAAATGGGAGAGAATGTTTACAATCTACCCCTCTGACAAAGGGCTAATATCCAGAATCTACAAAGAACTTAAACAAATTTACAAGAAAAAATCAACCCCATCAAAAAGTGGGCAAAGGATATGAACAGACAATTCTGAAAAGAAGACATTGATGCAGCCAACCAACACATGAAAAAATGCTCATCATCACTGGCCATCAGAGAAATGCAAATCAAAACCACAATGAGATACCATCTCACACCAGTTAGAATGGCGATCATTAAAAAGTCAGGAAACAACAGGTGCTGGAGAGGATGTGGAGAAATAGGAATGCTTTCACACTGTTGGTGGGAGTGTAAACTAGTTCAACCATTGTGGAAGACAGTGTGGTGATTCCTTAAGGATCTAGAACTAGAAATACCATTTGACCCAGCCATCCCATTACTGGGCACATACCCAAAGGAGTATAAATCATGCTGCTATAAAGACTCATGCACACATATGTTTATTGTGGCACTGTTCACAATAGGAAAGACTTGGAACCAACCCAAATGTCCATCAATGACAGACTAGATTAAGAAAATGTGGCACATATACACCATGGAATACTATGCAGCCATAAAAAGGATGAGTTCATGTCCTTTGTAGGGCATGAAGCTGGAAACCATCATTCTGAGCAAACTATCACAAGGAAGAAAACCAAGCACTGCATGTTCTCACTCATAGGTGGGAATTGAACAATGATAATACTTGGACACAGGGTGGGGAACATCACACACCAGGGCCTGTTGTGGAGTGGAGGTAGAGGGGAGGCATAGCATTAGGAGATACACCAAATGTAAATGACGAGTTAATGGGTGCAGCAAACCAACATGGCACATGTATACATATGTAACAAAGCTCCATGTTGTGCACATGTACCCTAGAAATTATATACCCTAGAAGTATAAAAAATACCTAAGAAAAAGAAAATTCTGAGCATACTTGGAAGCATGATGGTTGGTGGGAAGTAGCTTTGGGCAGCATGGAAGCTGTGTGGGTAGATGGTCGTCTAAGAGTAGGAATATTGACTGACAGGGAAACTGATTTGGATAATGAGGTTTGGCAAAATGGGAATTGGGGAAAGTAGAAGGCCATTGAGTAGCTGGCACAGAATATGAAGAAAGATGAGTTAGTATAGATAGTTAGGCAGGGGTAGGTTGTTTTGTGTGGATGCTTAGGTTCATTTAATTCATCTGCTCACCTCTTGAATATTTCAAATCAAGAGGCTGAAATTATGAGTGCAGATTTTAACATTGCTTGGAAGTACCTGAATGATTTGGTTGCTAACTTCTATTTGACCTGATAGGATTTGATTATATGTTTGGATCACACATTCAGTTGGGCAGATATTATAAAGCAAATGACTTGTATTTTTTAAATATTTGATCTAATTGTTTTCAATTCCCATAGTACTGTTTGGTTTAATCCTCTGCTACAAATTGTGATGTTTTCTGTCCAAAATATGCCAGCAAGACACCGTCCTCTGGGAACTACAGTAAGTTCAATGGTGCTGTGTAGAGAAGGCTGGTGAATCTATTCCAGTTAGGGATAATTTTATTTTTTATTTTTTGTTTTTATTTTAAGTACTGGAATATACGTACAGAACGTGCAGGTTTGTTATATAAGTACACATGTGCCATGGTGGTTTGCTGCACCTGTCAACCTGTCATCTAGGTTTTAAGCCCCACATGCATTAGATATTTGTCATAATGCTATCCCTCCACTTGCCTCCAATCCTTTGACAGGCCCCAGTGTGTGATGTTCCCCTCCCTGTATCCATGTGTTTTCATCATTCAACTCCCACTTATGAGTGAGAACCTGTGACATTTGGTTTTCTGTTCCTGTGTTAGTTTGCTGAGAATGATGGCTTCCAGCTTCATCCATGTCTCTGCAAAGGATATGATTTCATTCTTTTTAATGGCTGCGTAGGTATTCCATGGTGTATATGTGGCACATTTTCTTTATCCCGTCTATTATTGATGGACATTTGGGTTAGTTCCAAGTCTTTGCTATTGTAAACAGTATGGCAATAATCATATGTGTGCATGTGTCTTTGTAGTAGAATGAGTTATAATCCTTTGGATAATGGGATTGCTGGGTCAAATGGCATTTCTGGTTCTAGATCCTTGAGGAATCACCACACTGTCTTCCACATGGTTGAACTAATTTATACTCCCACCAACAGTGTAAAAGCGTTCCTATTTCTCCACAGACTCGCCAGCATCTATTGTTTCCTGACTTTTTAAGTTCAATTTTCTTCATAAAAATCCTTTGTGGTATTCACACAGAAAAGACTTGCAAAGTGACACAGGTGCATTGTGTGTGTGTGTGTGTGTGTGTGTGTGTATGCGAGAGAGAGAGAGAATGAATGTTGAACTGAGTCTCATGTCTAGAAGGTGCAATTAGAAATAAGGATAGCGTACAGAGGACTGCAAAACAATCTATACACTACAGTAGCTCGGTAGGGCTTAGAGCCAGATGTAACAAGAATATAAGCATTCCCTGATTTCCTAGGAGTTTGCACAAATATTGGGGAGGTCATGAGACTTTTTATTAATGTAAAAACAGAAGTTCATGCTAGTCTTAGCTAGATTTTAAGAGACCTGATTACCTCAGGTGACATATGATTCAAGAAAAACAATAGTTGTTATTGAGAACTTACTATACACTGGGTGAAGTGCTTTACAAATATGTTACCCTATCATCTATGAGAAAAATACTGTTGATATCCAATGTTAGTGATGAATAGATAAAACATAGAGACACTGTAACTTATTTAAGTTGTACAACTTGATGAGAGAATTCAAAAAGCAAATATTCTGGCAGATAGATCAAAACATTGGTCAAAGCAATAGAGAAGGTTAAATGCAAAACTACAATTCCTTTCTCAGAGACAAGGTCCATTGAGGGAGTAGGACTTAACAAGCCAATTTTTCTTATTTTTTAACACATTCACATAAGAGTCCCAATGTTACCATTATTTTATCTTACCTGCCTTGTCCTAAATGAAGCCATGCTAGTGAGGCTGATGGTGTAGTAGCTAAGAGTCAAACATCAGAATCAGAGCCCTAGATTTCAATCTTTCATCTGTCACTTATATGTAACCATGTCCCTTCTTGGCCTCAGTTTTCTCATCTAAAATATAGGATATTTAATAACAATATGGACTGCTCTTGCTAAGACTAAGATAAGGAGTATATAGAGTTTAACACAGTGCCTAGTACATAGTCACTCCATAACTTACTATTACTACATCACCCCTACCACATTCCTATGCAACTAAAGGATAAAACAAATTGGGGAGAAAACACTTCAGGATAATTTATAATTTACTGTGAGTCAAGCAACCTTTTGGATACTTGTTCATTATCTTATTTGGTACTCATGAAGCTATGGGCCCTATAAACTACATTTCACAGGAGAGAGAACTGGAGACCAAAAGAGGTAAAGTAACTTACCCAAAATGATGGAATTATTTGAAGTTAGCTATTAATCCAATATTTCTGGTGAGAAAAATAAGCTAAGATAAAAACATTGTAGAGTGCATATTTGTGCCAGAAATTATCTAACTCCAAAGCTTATCATATCCCAGTACTACCTGCTAGTTTCCCTAGGTCATGTCCACTATTGGGACACAGGTAAGTTTGAGCAGTTGAATAGAACAGCAGTGAAGAGGCTGAAATGGAGTGTATTTGCTTGAGATATTCTGCATGAAAAGTTTGTGTCTGAAGAAGCAAGGAATTCAAAAAGGACAGCATGGGAGATAAGCTGAAGAAGGACAATGCTTTGTCTGTTGTCTAGCCCAGGTTGGGTTCCCAGGGAGACCCATACTGGCTGTGGGAATGAGGTTTTCAGTTGGAAAAGCAAAACCCGGGATTGAGGAGATGTTGCTGTTCTTGTGCATGGAGTACAGGAGGATTCAGGTGTAAAGATGACTGAAGAGAATGCAGGTTTGTGGCTTTAGAATTTACCTACCTTAGCAGAGAATTTTCATTCTTCTAGAAGATATTGGCACTATGGCATTGGTGCTATATTCCTCTTCAGGGCTTTGTGAAAGGTGTATCTCAAGTGGAAAAGAGCAGAAACCTGGTGACACTGGAGGAAATCTTCTTTACCAAACCACAAGGGACCAACTAGAGGTGGAATGGCCAAGTGTGTGAGAGAGCAGCTTGGATGGCATCATGGATATTGTGGTCGGCTCCTTGATGGCATCTCTAACATTTCCTAATGTGGTTTGAAAATTGTGCTCAGCTGTAGTGGTGGGTTCAAACGACCTAAAAGTATTTTCATCCCTCTTGCTAATAACTGGTTTAGAACGGGACATGTGACTTAATGAGATATGAGGAAAAGTTTACTGAGGCTTCTGGGAAAGTTTTCTTCAGAGAGCCTCATAAGAAGTTGGTTTTTCTTCCATCATGTATAAATTAGGAAGCAATGGCCCCAATTGTTAATGACTTGTAATCACAAGGGAACCAGAATGAAGATGAAACTGTGCATGGCAGTGGAGAAATAGAAAAAATGTACATCTTGAGTGATGTGAATAAAATGCAAGATCAACCCATTTTAAATCTTGTTGTACTGATAGACTTCTTCTTTACTGAATTAGTAGATGTTTAAAAATTGTGCAAGCTAGTTTGAGTTGACTTTTTTAGTTTCAGCTGAAAGCATCCATCCTGATTTGGTTGGAGAATGGATTTCAATGAAGATTTTCCTTTTTTTTTTTTTTTGCAATTTACATACCAGCTGACTTGTGTCAGCACATAGATCTAGGAGTAGAAAAAATTAGCTAAAATATTTCTATTAAATTAATAGAGGAGTTAAGTTTGGAAATGATTAAAAGATCTAAATTTGAGATAGCAGTATGAAAGAAAAATGATACTAGAAATTAAGACTAGATGTTGAGGAAATGACAGTTGATCAAATTAATGTCTTGGTGAATTTTGAGTCTTTGTTATTCATTGAGGATGAGGGATGGGATTAGAGGATGGTAGATGTTTTAACAGCTGCTATTTGGAATGGAAAGGAATTAACTAAAGATTTTTGCTGAGAAGTATTGAGAATCCAACTGAGTTTGGAGATCCAAATTTATACTGGAGCTGATCAGTTTGTTTATGAAGCTTTTTTTCCAGTAGGACTGTATAGGAGAGAAATGGAAGCAGAGGAAGAGGACAGTGGGACTTCAAAGCTGGAGATTGGCAGAGAAGGTGGAGTGAAGGGGCTAGGGGCCAAGAAAATTGACAGTCATAAGTATAATAGTAATCATTACTTTTTAATAACAATAACTGATTTTTTGGCATTTTAACTTTCAACAAAATGTTTACAATTTATCATATTTGATTGTTAGAATGATGTTGTGAAACAGGTTGTTAATCCTAGTTTACTGATGATGAATTGGAAAGTCATGACATTTATGCATTCATTCCTTCAATCACTGTTTTGTTTTCTAAACTTTAGAAAATGTGCATTGTATGCCAGATTCTACTCCAGGTACTAAAAGTTTAGAGGTACAGAGCATAGAATCTGACCCCAAAATGTATTATCTCTGGTGGGAACATCGACAAAGTAGTGCAAACATGCAGATGTGTAATACAAGATGGATGAAGCCACAGATGGATTGTCTAGAAACACAGAGATGGTGCCTTTACCCAAGATACGGAGTTAGACTAGTTTTCCTTGGGTGGGTAGCATATGAGTGAGGTTTGACTGAACAATTGGGGTTGGAAGGGTGAGGCAAGGGGTAGGCAAATGTGAGCAGCAGGAATAAAAGGCACATATATGTAAGAAAACACAGTGCAAGAAGATAAACCTGGATTTAACACTGGAAATGTAGGTAGGAACTAGAATATAGTTATACTGAATAATTTGGATTTTATTCTAAAGACAACTAGGTACCTCCAAAAGACGTTAAAGAGAAGAATGATATCTTTGGCAACAAAGTGAAAGATGAAATGTAGCCATTATGCTTGAGATAGAGAAAACAACTAGGAAATCACTGGACTACTGTAAGAAGTGATGAGTGAGACTTAGAGGATGAGAGGATCTTGACAGCTAAGTAGAAAGAAACTGAGGGTGGAGTAGAACAAGATGGCCAAAGACAAGCCTCTACCAATTGTCCACACACAAAAAAGCACCTTCATAAGAACCAAAAATCAGGTGAGGAATCACAGCATCTGGTTTTAACTTAATATCACTGAAAGAGGAACTGAAGAGGATACAAGAGACAGTCTTGACTTGCTGATGCCATCCATACCCTATACGTTGGCAGTGGCCAGGTGGCATGGAGAATGAGTGTGTTTAGGGGATGGAGAGCACAGTGATTATGGGACTTTGCATAGAAACTCAGTGCTGTGCTGTTAAAGTGGAAAGCAATACCAAGCAGAACTTTGCTGGTGCCCATGGGAGGAGTCATTATATCAGCTCTAGCCAGAGAGGATTAGCCCATCCCAGTGGTCAGAATCTGAGATCTGGCAGGCCATGCCACAGTGGACTAATGTGCTCTATGGTTCTAAATAAACTTGAAAGGCCACAAGGATGGCAGTTTTTGGATAAGTCCTGATACTGTTCTAGGATTGGAGCCAGTGGACTTGGGGGGCAAGTGACCTAGTGAGATACCAGATGGGACAATGAAAGGAGTGCTTGCATCATACCTTCTCTAACCTTGGGCAGTGCAGTGCAGTGCAGCACAGCACAGTGCAGCTTACAGCTCTAAGAGAGGCTCCTTTCTTCCACATGAGAGGAGAGGGAAGAGTAAAGAAGACTTTGTTCTGCAAGTTGGATACCAACTCAGACACTATAGGATAGAGCACCAGGCAGAATTCTAAGGCCTCCATTCCAGGACCTAGTCCCTGGACAACATGTCCAGACATAATTTGGGTCAGACGAAAACTCACTGTCTTAAAGGGAAGGACTCAGTCCTGGCAGGATTCATCACCTGCTGACTAAAGAGCCCTTGGGCCCTGAGTAATTATCAGCAGTATTCAAGTAGTTCTTGCTGTGGGCAGTGGGTAAAGCTCAGATGTACAGCCTTCAGGTGTAACCTAGCACACTGCCAGCTGTGGTGGGAAAGAAGAGGGACTCCTTGAGAAAGACAAAAGGGACTTTGTCTTGCAGCTTAGGTACTAGCTTGGTCACAGTGAGGTAGAGCAAGAAGCAGGCTCTTGAGGTTTCTGATTCCAGGCCTTGAGTCTTGGATAGCATTTCTGGATGTACCCTGGGCCAGAGAGGAGCTCACTGCCCAGAAGGGTGTGTCCCAGGTCTTGCAACATTCACCACAAGCTGAGTGAAGAGCCCTTGGGCCTTGAATGAATGTTGGCTGCAGCCAGGTGATACTTACTGTGGGCCTGGGGCAGTGTAGGAGATGGGGAGAGACTCCTCTGCTTGTGGAAAGGGGAAAGAGGATTGCGAAGGACTTTATCTTGTGGTTTGTGTTTTAGTTCAGCTGCAGTAAAGCACTAGGTAGATTCCTAATGTTTCTGACTCTAGGCCCTGGCTCTGGAACAGCATTTCTGGACCTGCCCAAAACCAGGGGGAACTTGCTGCCTTGAACAGAAGAACAGAAGCCTGGTAGGCTTTGCCACTGCTGATTGTAGAGCCCTAGGGCTGTGAGCAAACATAGGCAGTAGGTAGGCAGTGAATACAACAGGCCTGGGGTGTGACTTAGTACCATTCTGGCTTCAGGTCTCACCCAGTGCAGTCCACTGGTGGTGGCCACAGGAGTGCTTGTGTCACTACTTTTGCAGGTCTAAGCATCTCAGCACTTAGAGACTCCATTTGTTTGGGAGACAGTAAGGGAGGAGAAAAAAGAGTTTCTGTATGGTAATCCAGGGAACTCTTCTGGATTTCATTCAAGACTACCAAGATAATACCTTTGAGTCTGCAAGAGGCACGGAATTACTGGGCTAGGGATGTCCCCATTTAATGCAGATAAGGTGGAAGTGACCAAAAACTTAGATAGCAACTCCCAAGTCCCTGAGAATACCTGGAAAGCCTCCCCAAGAAGAGTAGGTATAAAGAAGCCCAGACTGTGAAACGTACAATAAATACTTAACTCTTGACTGCCCATCCACAAGCATCAAGATCATCCAGAAAAACAGGACCTTGCAAAATGAGCTAAATAAGGCATCAAGGACCAGTCTTAGAGAGGTATATGTGCCCTTTCAGATAGAGACTTTAAAATAGCTGTTTTGAGCAATGTCAATGAAATTCAAAATAACATAGAAGAAATTCAGAATCCCATCAGATAAACTTAACAAAAAGAATGAAATGAAAAGAATTAAGCAGAAATTCTGGAGCTGAAAAATATAGTTAACATACTGAAGAATGCATCTGGAGTCTCTTAAAAGCAGAATTGATCAAGCAGAAGAAAGAATTAGTGAGCTTAAAGACAGGCTATTTGAACATAGACAGAGGAGACAAATGAAAAAAGAATTTAAAAAGAATGAAGCACACCTATAGAATCTAAGCCTCAAAAGGGCAAATCTTAGTTATTGGCCTTAAAGAGGATGCAGGGGAAGACATAGGCATAGAAAGTTTATTAAAAGGAATAATAACCAAACTTCCCAAACCTAGAGAAAGATATCAATATTCAGGTACAGGAAGATTATACAACACCAGGCAGACTTAATCCAAAGGAGATTACCTCAAAGCATCTAAAAATCAAACTCCCAAAAGTCAAGGATAAAAAAATAATTAAAAAAACAACCAGAGAAAACATACAATGGAGCTCCAATATGTCTGGCAGCAGACTTTTCAGTGGAAACCCTACAGGCCAGGAGACACTGGCATGACATACATAAGGTACTGAGGAAAAACCCCTTTTCCTTGGAAGAGTATATCTGGAAAACATTACCCTTTAAACATGAAGGAGAAATAAAGACTTTGTCAGGCAATTCAAAGCTGAAGAATTTAATCAGCACGAGACCTGTCCTACAAGAAAGGTTAATGAGAGTTTTTCACTGTCAATGAAAAGGATGTTATCAAGTAAGAGCAAATCATCTAAGGGTACAAAACTCACTGGTATTAGTAAGTACATAGAAAAATATGAAATAGTATAAAACTGTAATTGTGGTTTGTAAGTTACTCATATCTTAAGTAGAAAGATTAAAAGATAGACTGATCAAACATAACTAAAACATGTTTTCAAGACATAGATAGTACAATTAGTTATAAATAGAAACAACAAAATGTTAAACAGGGAGACAAATTTAAAGTGTAGAGTTTTTTTATTAGTTTTCTCTTGGCTTGTTTGTTTTTTAATGCAACCAGTGTTACCTGTTTAAAATAATGAGTTACAAGATATTATTTGCCAGCCTCATGGTACCATGAAATCTAAAAACATAAAACAAATGCACAAAAAATAAAAAGCAAGAAACTGAATGATGTTATCAGGAAAACAACTTTCACTAAAAAGACAGGAAGGAAGGAAAGAAGACAACAACCACAGATCAACCAGAAAACAAACAACAAAATGGCAGAAGTAAGTCTTTACTTTACCAATAATAACATTGAATGTAAATAGACTAAACTCTACTATCAAAAGAAACAGAGTGGAAGAATGGATGAAAAAACAATACCCAATGATCTGCTGCCTACATGAAACAAACTTGATCTATAAAGACACACATAGACTGAAAAATAAAGGAATGGAAAAACACATTCCATGTAAATGGAAACCACAAAAGAGCAGGAGTAGCAATATATATATATCACCAAAATAGATTTCAAGACAAGAAATATAAAAAGACACAAAGAGTATTATTATATAATGAGAAATGCGTCAATTCAGCGAGAGAAGATAACCTAACAATTGTAAATATGTATGCATCCAACACTGGAGCACCCAGATATATAAAGCAAATATTGTTAGAGCTAAAGACAGGTAGATCCCAATACAGTAAAAGCTGAAGATTTCAACACCCCAATTTCAGCACTGGGTGGATCATCTAGACAGAAAGTCAACAAAGAAACATCAGACTTGATCTACACTATAGAGCAAATGGACTTAAAAGATATTTGCAGAACATTTCACTCAACGGCTACAGAATACACATTCTTTTCCTCACCATATGGATCATTCCCAAGGATAGGCATATATTAGGCCATACAACAAGTCTTAAAACATTCAAAAGCTGTAAGTTTCTACATCAAAAAAGAAGAAAAACTTCAAATAACCTAATGGTGCACTTAAAGAACTAAAAAGCAAGAGCAAATCAAACCCAATGTTAGCTGAAGAAAAGAAATAATAAAGATTAGAGTAGAAATAAATGAAATTGAAATGAAGGAAACAATACAAAAGATCAATGAAACAAAAAGTTGTTTTTTGGAAGAGATAAAATTGACAAGCTTTTAATCAAGCTAACTAAAAAGACAAAATCATAGATGAAAAAGAAGACATTACCATCAATACTGCAGAAATGCAAAGAATCATTAGAGGCTGCTCTGAGCAACTATATGCCAACTGGCATTTATGTCAATAAATGGGGAAACCTAGAAGAAATGGATAAATTCTCAGTCACATATAACCTACCTAGACCAAACCATGAATAAAACCATAACCTAAACAGACCAATAACAAGTAACAAGATTGAAGCTGTAGTATAAAGTCTCCCAGCATAGAAAAGCCTGTGACCCAGTGTCTTCACTCCTGAATTTTACCAAATATTTAAAAAACTAGTAACAATCCTACTGAAACTATTCAAAAAACAGAGGAGGAGGAATTACTGCCAAACTCATTGTACGAGGCCAGCAATACTCTGATACCAAAACCAGACAGATGCATTAAAAAATTGCAACAAAACTACATGCCAATACCCCCGATGATCATTGATGCAAAAATCCTCAGTGAAATACTAGCAAACCAAATTTAACAACACATTAAAAAGATAATTCATCATGACAAAGTGGAATTTATCCCAGGGATGCAAGGATGGTTCATCATATGCAAATCAATCACTGTGATACATCATATCAACAGACTGAAGGACAAGAGCCTTATGATCATTTCAATTGATGCTGAAAAAGCATTGATAAAATTCAGCATCCTTTCATAATAAAAAATTGTCAAACTTGAGTATACCTTGACAAAATAAAAACCCAGATACCCACAGCTAGTATCATACCGTGCTGGGTCTGACCTACAGACCCTGACCGAATGATGGATGACAGAATACACTCAGACACAGGTATCCAGTGAAAGAGTGGGATGGGGACCAGGCTTTTCACAGAGTTGTAGCAGCCACAGCCCCGACTAGCTGGTGCTGTGGGCATTTATTTAGTACAGATTTAATGACAAAGGCTTGAGTCAACATTCTTTGTGGGTAAATAATATTGCCGACTCCCCCAAATGGAGAGCAATCCTGTGCGTGAATGATCAAAAGTTGGTTTTAGGACAACATGAGTAAACAAGCTATTTAGGTAAACTCCTTTACATTCCTTTGTATCTATGCCCTAAGCTCTTAGTCTCCTGAAAAGAAAATCTGGCTGCCTTCAGCCAAATTATCTTTCGAAGCTTTTGCAAACCCCCCTGGCCTTCCAAGAAGGTTTGCTTCTATTCCTATAATTTCTCCCACCACCCTGAATGTTCTCCCACATCTCCCCCTTTTCTGTTTTTTTTTGCATTAGGCTTTGCTGATTGAATAGTGCAGACGTGTGTAGCAACAGGCTTGTCAGATGCAGCAGTTATAACTCATACTCCGGCTTTGCATCCTAGAATTAGTAAATAACAAGACAAACATGAGTATAATTAGCAACATTCTTTTCTAATCCAGGAGTGACCCCTAGTAGTAGGGGTCTGTCTAGGAGAGATGTTTTTGCATATCCTTTCATATGGCTGTTACTGAGGAACCCCACTGGGAGTATGTTAATTCCTCTTAGCCAAGCAGTCACACTGTCAAAAGCTAGGAGGGGGTGTTTGCCTAAGTAACAGGGCTGAAAAAAGGTGGATTTGAAAGATGGGCCTAATAAAGTGTAGTAGGTACAGGTAGCAGGCAAAGTGAGAATAAAAAGGAACAAATTATCTGGAGTGAATGGTGTCTGTATCTGGAGCAGGATTCGCTCAGCCTTTTGAGTTGTCTTCTTCAGCATCCCTCAGGTAATGTCCAGGACTTGTGTCATCTGAGGAAGCCACATCATCTGGGGCTACGGGTCCTATAGGGTCATTTTCTTCATTTTTGATCCTGGGTTGGGTCCTAGCCAGAACATGGTATGGTTTGATGTGTCATGCTGGAATCCAAAGAGGACCTGAGGGGATATGAACACAAGCATATCCTCTTCCCCGTGTTAAGAATTCATTTGGACCACACCATACATTACTGTTTACATCTCTCAATAAAACTGTGGGTTTTATGTCTTGAAAGGTTTTAGCAAAGTACTTTTCTACAGCTGATTGAAATTTATCATCTACATTTTAAAAATTAGGGGTAAATAAGGCTTGTGCCAATAGTGTTGCAGGGTCCTTACTCATATTCCCCCTTTTTCGTTTTTTAAAGCATATTTTTAAGAGTGGAATGGACATGTTCTATGACCTATTCTTGGGGGTTATATGTGATGCCTGTGGAATGTTGGATGTTCCATGTGTGACAAAATTGTTGAAATTGTGAGTTGGCATAAGTCAGACCATTATCAGTTTAAATTTTTGTGGGCCACCCCATAAACGCAAAAGTTAAAAGAAGATATTTAATGACATATTGGGTGGATTCTCCAGGCAAAACATGGGCACTAATTAAGTGAATATTGGTATCAATGGATACATCTACATATCTAAGTTTTCCAATTCAGGGACATGTGTCACATCTGTTTGCCATAATTGATTAGGTTCCAGTCCTCTAGGGTTAACACCTGTTGAAGGAGGGGACATGCATGTGAGCTGGCAATCGGGGCATTGCAGGATAATTTGTTTAGCTAGTCTCTGGGTAAGTTGAAATTGTTTAGATAAGTTTCTCCAGTTTTGGTGGAAAAATTGATGCGATTGGGTGGCTTGGTCAAGCAGTGATGTCATAACCTGTAAGTCTGCTTGATCACTGTCATAAGCCAGTGGGCCAGGCAGTGAGCTGTGGGCTCGAATATGTGTGATAAAAATAGAATGTGTATGGTGATCTTGCAAATGCTGAAGTTGGAGAAAAAGAGTACGCAGGGTGGGCTCCAGAGTGGACTTAATTAGGGCTGTCTCAAAGTTCTACAAAATATAAACAGAGTAAGCAGAGTCACTAACAATATTGATGGGCTGAGTGGAAAAAGTCTCCAGAGCCAATACTAAGGCTCCAACCTCAGCTCTTTGAGTGTTAGTAAATCCAGAACCAGTGAGGAAATTACGTGATCTCCATCAGACAGCCACTTTTCCATGTTTATGTGAGCCATCAGTAAACAGTGTTAAAGTGTTAGGTATGGGGGATTGAATTACTTTTTTAGGCAAAACCACAGAAATATGAGATAAAAACTGAAGGAGTTTGTCAGCAGGAAGGGCATGCTCTACATGACCTGTGTAATCGGAGAGTGCTATTTGCAAGTCCGTAGATAAGGGCAATACTGCTTTGAATTGCTTTTTACTTAAAGGAATCCTGATGATATCAGGGTCATAACCTAGCAACTGATTGCATCGTCTGCGGCCTGAATAGATGACTTTACTGACTGACTGGATATAGGGAGAGAGTGTTTTGGTACTGGCATTTTTTGGGCATAGCTTTGGGGCCATCTGTCCTGTTAATCCTGTAGGGGAGGGTTTGGTAGGAAAAATAAATAATCAAACTGAATACCATGGGTCAATGTGATCTATTTGCCATTGAGAGATGGCTTGTTCTATCTCTTCAATTTCCCTTTTTGTTGCAGGAGTTAAGTATCTAGGAGAGGCTAGGGCTGTATTGCCCTTTAAGATGAAACAGAGGTTCTTTAACTTACCAGTAGTTATGCTCAAGGTGGGCTGAAGTCAATTAATATTGCCTAGTAATTTCTGATAATCGTTTAAGGTATGTAAGTTGCCAGTATTTAATTTAACCTCTTGAGGTCTTACTGACCGGGAAGTTAGTATGTATCCAAAATATTTCCAAGGAGGGGACATTTGTAGTTCTTCAGGTGCTATGATTAAACCTCTTAACTGTGTATTCTTCACGACAGAGGTATATAAACTTAAAAGCATTGGCTCCCTTGGGGTTGCTAGTAAAATACCATCTGAAAAATGAATAATCTTGCAATTAGGATTTTTTTATTTTTTATTTTATTTTTTTTACTGGGGAGCAAGCCTGACTTACATGATGCTAACATGTGGTAGGACTGTTCAGCATTCCTTGAGGAAGTACTTTCCAGTGAAATGGCAAGATGGCCTTTCATTATTGATAGCTGGTATTGTAAATGCAAATTTTTCTCTGTCCTGCTTTGCAAGTGGAATAGTATAAAAGCAGTCTTTTAAGTCAAAAATGATTATAGACCAGTCTTGAGGAATCGCCGTGGGGGAGGGGAGCCCCGACTGAAGGAGCCCCATAGGTTGCAAATTAGCATTAATAGCATGCAAGTCATTTAAAAGTCTCCATTTACCAGACTTTTTGGGAATGACAAAAATGGGCGAATTTCCAGGACTGTTTGACAGTTCTATATGGCCGACTTTTAATGGCTCCTCAACTAATTCATGGGCTCTTTGTAATTTCTTGCCCTTTAAAGGCTACTGTTCTACCCAAATAGGATTTTAACAGAGCCACGTCAGTGGTAGGGAAGAGATAACAATGGCCATTATCAGAAAGAGGTCTGCAGAGTGACCTCAATTAACCCTCTTGTAAATGGTCTAGTGGCTCCATTTTCTCTAATGCCCCTTTTTATCTGTTTGCCTTGTTGATCTTGCATTACTGGACAGGCTAAGAGCTCCCCTTCTAATGCCACTTGACTGAGACAGGATCCCATAGCTGTAGCCTATCCCTTGTCTTTTTTCCAATTTATTGGAGGAGGGGACTCAGGCAAAACCTCTGTTTCCTCTTTGTTATTCTGGCCCAGTGATAGTGGGGCTGAGGGTTAAGGAGGCAGTAAGGTAGGTGACGATTCTTCCTCCTGCCCCTTTGGCTGCCCTAACTAAAGCCCATAATGTTAAAGACGTTACTCGGACCTGTTGTTCTCGCACATGATGTTGTTTAAGATTTCTCCTCACTTGTTCATAGAGCTCTATGTCTAGCGTACCTTCTTCTGGGAGCTATGGGTTATGGGATACAACAGTTTGCATTAGGTCCCTTAACTGAGCCTGCAAAACTGAGGCTCTGCTAGCTTTAAGCAGTTATTTCAATAATTTTATATACTGTTTCTGTTGAGTTGATAACTGTTGTCCCATGATGAAACCCTAGTCTGAACAATTTCCTTGAACTTGGAAATCATGAGTGGGCACCAATGACTTGCTGATTTACTGACTGCACAGTCTTCTTCACCTTTGTTTTTGAGGGTTCTGTTGCGATTTGTTGCAGCATTCCTCTCATGGGGCACCACCTATCAGGTCCAATCCTCAGACCCTGGCTGAACGACGGATGACAGAATGCACTCAGACACAGGTATCCAGTGAAAGAGTGGGCTAGGGGACCAGGACGTTCACAGAAAGAGTTGTAGCAGTAGTCTACTTCTAGTTTAGTACAGATTTAATGACAAAGTCTTGAGTCAACACTTTTCGTGGGTAAATAATATTGCTGACCCCCCAAGTAGAAAGCAGTCCTGCACATGAATAATCAAAGGTTAGTTTTAGGACAACAAGAGTAAACAAGCTATTTAGGTAAACTCTTCTACATTTCTTTTGTCTACACCCTAAGCGCTCATGCTCCTGAAAAGAGAATCTGGCTGCCTTCAGCCAAATTATCTTTTGAAGTTTTTGCAAAAATCCCTGGCCTTCCAAGAAGGTTTGCTTCTATTCCTATAATTTCTCCCACCACCCTGACTAATCTCCCACAATACTGAATGAGGAAAACCTGAAAGCCTTTCCTCTATGATATAGAACATGACAAGGATGCCCACTTTGGACATTGTTCATCAACACAGTACTGGAAGTCCTAACTAGAGAAATCAGATGAGAAAGAAAGGGCATCCAAATTTCAAAAGATGTCACATTACCTCTGTTTATAGGTGATATGATCTTATATTTGGAAAAACCTAAAGACTTCACCAAAAACCTCTTGGAACTGACAAATTCAGTAAAGTTGCAAAATACACAATCAACATACAAAAATCAGTAGCATTTTTATATGCCATTGCAAATAATCTGAGAAATTTAAAAAGTAATCCCATTTACAATAGCTAAAGATAAAAGTAAATACCTAGCAATTAACCAAAAAATTGAAAGAGCTCTATAATAAAAACTATACAACACTAATAAAAAAATTTGAAGAGTTCACCAGAAAAATGGGAAGATACTCTATGTTCATGAGTTGGGAGAATCAATATTGTTAAAATGACTATACTATCCAAAGAAGTCTACATGTTTATTGCAATTCCTTTTACAAAAACCCAACGACATTCTTCACAGAAATAGAAAAGACAAACTTTGCATGTTTTGACTTACTCGTGGGAGCTAAAAATTAAAACAATTGAACTAATGTAGACAGAGAGTAGAATGATGGTTACCAGAGACTGAGAAGAGTAGTGGTGGTATGGGGTGGCGGGGGAAATTGGGAACGGTTAGTGAGCACAGAAAATTGTTAGAAAGAATTAATAAGATGTAGTATTTGATAGCTCTACCAGGTGACTAGAGTCACTAATAATTCCATTGCACATTTAAAAATAACTAAAAGAATATAAGTGGGTTGTTTGTAACACAAAGGATAAATGCTTGAGGTGATGGATATCCCATTTATCTTGATATGATTATGCATTACATGCCTGTATCAAAATACCTCATGTATGCCATACATATATATACACACACTATGTATCCATAAAAAATAAAAATACAACAAATGAAATGACTAAATTTGATAACTGCATGTAGGTAGTAAGAAAGGAGTTAGTATAACTCTAGAGTTAAGGGATGAAATGTAGTGCCAGTTACAGGTCAGATGATAGGAGGAATCTGGGGGCTTATAAATAGTTGCAAGCTCCATCCCATGATACCACACTTGACACCTTGGAGGCATCATCATTGTGTGGTTGTCCCCAAATAAACTACATCGATAATTCAGAAATGGAAAGAAGAGCCAACTTTTGTAAAGCCTAATATTATAAATGACCTATTAGTGTCAGTTACCCATCTGATCATGTGAGACTTTCAGTCTCTTCTGAATCTTCTTAGGACTTCTGGGAATTCCTCTGAAAACAGCCTGTCATGTGTAATCCTATGGAGGACCTTCTTTGTGTTCTTGTTTTAGCATCGTGTTGACATCTGCTACCCTGAAATCCACTTAAAGGGATTTCAGTATTGCCTGAACTGGAGCATAAGGACAACACTGTGCAAACATAAGCACAAACATTGTTTGTGCACAGAGTGTTTTTCCCCTGTGTTCTCAGAGCCGTTGTCTATTGGGAGGGGAATCTCCATCAAGATAACTGTTTTCTGTTCTGTTGCATTGCGTGGTCTGGTTCCTGAGCAACATCCCAGCTACTATCAGCAACTTACATCGTCTTTCATACTTTAGTCCTCAACCATCTCCCCTTTGACGTTTGAAACCAGTGCCAAGGGGTAAATGGAGAGCAATTTCTTTTCCTGGTCTATCTTCATTTCCCACTCTCATCCAGATTTTCCAAATCAGAAAACAGTCCCACACAGAGAATTTAATAATACTATCTCATGCAGAGAGATGCCAGAGAGGTTTTAAGGTTTCACTAGTTACACAAAAATGCAAGTCATGTTTGGCTCCACTTAGACATCCTGGTATATTTCACTTCCCTGTTTCATCTCCAGTACTTCCCCTTCATGATTCTACTCATCCACACTCTTCTGTCTTCTTCGGAGTATACTTTTGCACTAAGAGCTGTCCTTGAGGGGACAAGCCTTCTCCACTGTGGATTCTTAGGGATGGGGGGACTGCCAGGAAGTCTTTTGTTAGCAGTCTCTTCCAAAGGCTCTGAGAATTATTCTGTAAAGATGCTCTTGCTGTCTTTGACACTTGCACAGCTGGTAAGAAGCTATAGCTGGTCGGCTAGCATGCCTTTGTTTCTCTCTGTGTCCTCGGTAGTTTTGACATATTATTCTTAGTATGTCATACTGATTTGTAGCCCATAGAATATCAGTGCTGTGAGGAACTTCAGGGAAAACATCCCACCACCCCTCCCCTCTACACTCCCTTAATTTACTGATAAGAGAACGGAGTCCCGGAGAGGGAAGTGACATACCCTTGAGGTCAAGATCAGGCTTGCCGTCAACTCTCCTGATCCTAATAGCAGTGTAAATGCATGAGAATCAGATGAGGAAAATCAAGTTGGATTCTCACAATAACACTGGGCAAGGCACTGGAGAACTCATTTCACAAGTAAGAAAACAGATTTAAATTCAAGTTCATACAGTGAGTTAGTGATAAAACCACTCTGGGCCCATATTTTTCATAATCATTCCCTCTGAAGACTTGAGAAACTGTGATTTTAAATTAAACACATAACCTGGGGTCCACACTATCCAAACACATATACGATATATAACCACTTTTTTCACCAATATATTTCCTGATATTTGGAATGTTTTTGTGAATTTGTTGAAAGAGAAATGAACTATTATCTTCAAGCCTCAAAAATGCCATTAGAGAAAAACCTTAATGAAAATCCATCAACTTGGCAGGAGGATATTTTTTTTGAGAGCTCACCTGTCTGTGCCAGATGAACTTGAGGCTAGAGACAGTGAGAATATTTAAAGTGTATCATTTGTATTTTCTCGCCAAAGCTGGGCCTTTTCTCTGATTCAGTCTGGCTATGTCTTCTGTGACAGGCTGATTGACATGCCTACTTATGAGTGAGAATTTTAATGTATTTTTTATCTTCGAGGGAAATTTAGATTTGTTCTTCATAATACGGGAACGTTCAGACACCTCCATCAACCTTCCATGTAGTTAAAAAAAAATCTAACCAATAAAACTGTCCTGCAAATTTAACCTTCTGTAATGGGATGAAGAATACTTTGGCTTTATAGAAACAGCAAGTTAAGACAAAACAGATTTCTTCCCTTTCCTGTGTCAGTAGCTAGATGTGTGACCTTGGGCAAATTTGAGGCTTTCATAGCACCTGTTTTCTGTTTTTAAAAACTAGATAATACCTGAGGTCTCTTAAAGATGTAGAACAATTAGTCTCTTAGCCTATTTGAGGTGTTCATCTGACTTTAATCATTCATTGAGTCCACTGAGTATTAGGTACTAGTGTTGTAAGGAGAGTCGTATGTTCATTTTGTCTAGTTAGGAACACGTTGCTGTAAAGAATAAATGAGGCAATGTATGTGAAAGCTCTCTGAAAAGCATAAATCATAAAGTAAGTTATAGACATAATTCTTATTTAAGTACCTTGACTATTTTTCTTAGTTTTTTTCATATATTTTTTAAGTAGCTAGCTGCTTAAGTAACAGATTCTTTCCAAGAAGATCCTACATAAGATATGGTTTTTCCCTGTTTCAGAAAGAAAAGGAGTAACAAGGCATCGATATCTACATGAAGTTTATAGCTCCCTGATCTTTTATTTTACAAAATGATTCAGATTCCAGAATGGACAGAAATGAATCCCACCTTCTACCTGTGTGCATAGTGTGCTTTGTATGGCAGGACTCAGCTGCTGTGGCTGTAGTCATATTGAACAATGTGGGATTTCAAAAGGAAGACAGCAGTTGTCTTCTGGAGAAGCCCAGGATATGTGCAAGAGGATAAGGGTTAATAAAACATATAACAGAAGAAACCATATAGATCATCTGGTCAAGGATTCATAAAATCAAATGTCTTTCAGGTACAATGGGTTATGTTAGTGAGTGAAGTGAGCTAGTGACGAACTGTGATGTACAAATGAGGGTAGCTGCAATTTACCTCTAATGGACTGATGCCATGTTGGGAATGTGAAAGCAGTGTTGCTGGTATTTAAAGAAATGCTGAAAAATAGGAATTGTGGGGATAAGCTATTCTAATTTGTCTCTCTCCCTCCCCCACTCCCTCTGTTGTTATAAGGTCTCCCTCTATTGCCCAGGCTGGAGTACAATGGCATGATCGCGGCTCACTGTAACATTGACCTCCAGGGCTTAGGTGATCCTCCTACCTCAGCCTCCCCAGTAGCTGGGACTTCAGACGTGCAAGGCAATGCCCAGCTAATTTTTTTTTTTTTTTTTTTTTGTAGAGATAGGGTTTCACCATGTTGCCCAGGCTGGTCTCAAACTCCTGGGCTCAAGCAATCTGCCGACCTTGGCCTCCCAAAGTGCTAGGATTACAGGCATGAGCCACTGTGCCCGGCCAGCTTTTCTAATTGGTAAATGTATTTCAAGTGAGGGCGAGATCTTGTCTATGGCCTACTGATTTAAGGTATATGATCTAGACCAACTTTATTTTTTAACTTAAAGTATTTTTTCCTCTTATCTATGGACTACATATTGAGTACGTACTATATGTTTGGAACTTTGCCTAGATCTAGGGATACACAGAAGAGTATAGCCCAGCTCTATGGGAGTTAGTCTTGTAAGTAACAGTAATCATATAATACGATTACTATTATATTAATGGAGATTTGCCCAAAGTGAAGTGGGAGGACACGTGAATATAATCCACTCTATTAGGTGTCCTGCACACTCACCACGTAACTTTGGTTTACTTTTAAAAATATGTAGCATTGCTATTGCCTATGCCAGTGTCCATGAAAATGCACCAAGGCTTCTTGAAAAAGAAGACAACATTACCGTTTCCTCAGGCATAATTATTTTTTTAAAATAAAAATAACTTTCCTTCTGCTTGGGAAAAAATAACTTTAGCTATTGAAAAATAATACAGGAAATGGAAATCAGAGCACCAATTCTTGTAAGCTTTAAGAAATAATTATAGTAAATTCTTATAATTTTATGTTGTCTTTGCATTTATTGTGAATATAGATTTAACTTTCCCATTTCAGAAGCAGACCTTAGTCAACCTTGACTCAGTTTCCCATTTCTGCCTTCTCCAGTTCCCTAATGTTGATCCGGATATCTGTCTTATACAATCACCTCTTGGTAGCCACTCCTTTATGGGACAGCTAGATTTAATCTATTTGTCTTACCCTGCTGACTCCATAACCTGCACAGACTGCACAGATATGCTTCAGTGACCACTCTCATTCACATTGTGACTCCACAGAACTTGTGTCAACCTGCTGTAAATCACTAATCACAACTCCCTGCTAGAAGCCTGCTTGGGTAATGCTCTGGACCCCTGTAATGGCTTTGGCATGTAGGTCCCTCTGTCTCTCCCTCCCCATGTGCTCATTGAGTGTACATGCCCCAGATGGCTTCCTACTTCTTGTTGATCCTGTGCAGCATGGGGCCTTCTCTGTGATCTGTAAGTAATACATTGCTGTTTTTATTTCATGTGTCTTGTTGAGTTGCAGCCTCTGTGTTTCGTGGGACTACCACACCTGAACCTAACTTCTTTCCTGCTTGGGGCTCTCCTAGAGAGTGGCTATCTTAGTAGAAGTAAACCGGACACAGGTCAGACTAGAGCCGCAAGGGTGTCTGCCGGTAGAAACGATTTTTCTGTGAGAAGGACAATTGAACACAGGTCAGACACTTAGGTATTAGGCCATCTGCCATGATAAAGAAATATCCTGTAAAAGACCCACTGTAATCACCATCACCACATCCCTGCACTCTCTATCAGGGAACGGATAGAGTTAGTAGTTACTTTCATGAACGAAACGTCATGACCAAATTAGAAAAAATACAAAAAGAATCAATCAAATCCTAACAGTTAACATTTGTAGCATGCTTTGTAGTTTACAAGGTGCTTTTATAAATTGGTTGGGCGTGGTGGCTCACACCTGTAATCCCAACACTTTGGGAGGCTGAGGTGGGCAGATCACCTGATGTCAGGAGTTCAAGGCCAGCCTGGCCAACATGGTGAAACCCCCTCTCTACTAAAACTACAAAAATTAGCCGGGCATGGTGGTAATCCCAGCTATTCCAGAGTCTGAGGTAGGAGAATCGCTTGAACCTGGGAGGCAGAGGTTGCAGTGAGCAGAGATCACGCTACTGCACTCCAGCCTGGGCTACAGAGCGAGACTCTGTCTCAAAACAAGCAAACAAACAAACAAAAAAACAGTAGTAACAAATAGTTTGTTGTTACTTGTAATTGCAAAGCGTCTGGAAGCTCTATAGCTGGGATGGTGGGTGGCCCCAGATGAAGATCGTAGGGGTAATTGTGTCTGATGTTTAAAGGAATAGGGAGGAGATGTTTATATATTTTTCTTTATACACCAGGAGAAGAGATACTACGTTTCTCAGCTTTTAGAGAGGATAGGAATAGAGGGGACCAAAAGAATCAGCCCCACAGGTTTTTTATTTTTTACTTGTTGATCCCAGAAGCGAGAACTATTCCAAACAAATTTAGAGGCGTCAAACCATTTTCTTGAATGAACCTTGGCCGGTGGGGCCTGGGCAGTTTGTGTAAGTCTCCCAGGAAACAGAGCATGGCATCAAGTAAGGAGGGAAATGTTCTTTGTTTCTTCTAGAAATACAGTAGTTTGAAACTTGGAGTAGTGACATAGGAGACATGGAGGGGGCAGCACCCTTGCAGAGATAATGGCGTTCTCTGAGGTTTGGGACGATCAACAGCAGAAGCCTGAGCTACTGTCAAGGAGCTTACTGAGCAGAGGACATCCACTGTAAGGGAGTAGAAAAGTCATGGCTGCTGTTATAGGGTGACTGTAGCTGATAGATTGGCTTTTGTATATGAAACACCCCGAGGCACTTCCTGAAATACTGGGAACCAGCAAGGGGGAGATTTTTGGAACATGGATATTTTCCTTAACCACATGAGCGCAATAGTAGGAAATTTGGCTTGTAGTTGTTTATATCACTTTATTTGTGCAAATAAATAAAATGTGAAATGTGATATAAGAACAGTTACGTTATGTTCAGTTTCTAGAGTATCATTTTTTGCTCACAGCATTGCTGTGCCAATACAGCACACATAGTTTATTTACAATGAAAGATGACATAATTCACTGATTTTATACTTTTTCTGTTCTAGATGCAGAGAGCAGAATGTTTCTATTATGTATGGTTGTGAGAGAGTGCTTTACCTCAGCATTTTGGAGAAACAGGCTCTCTGAATTGCACAGATGCGCTCGGGTGCTACGTTCTTAGATAAGATGTCAATAGATTCTTCAAAATCACTTGGGAAAAGATCACAGAGCTGTGAACGTTGATAGAACCAAGTTAGCACAATCCTCATATCACAAGATGCTGTGGGATCAGACTAGGGTTTTGCAGTTATGGTTGACGTGGGAATTGTTGGCAGGTGGTTGCTTGACAAAGATTTATGAAAGCTGTTAAATGCTAGAACATTTACCTGGTAGGAAAGAATTATTTGAGGATGGTGCAAGTTAATTTTCCCATGGGAAAATGGTGAAGTAAGAAAAATGCAGGTATCCTGAAACGTGCTCCTACCTCAGTGGCACTGCATTTGCTCTTCCATTTGCCTGCATTGCAGTCCATTGTTCTTAGCTCACATTTTAACATTTACATATGCATTTCTTCCTTTTGTCTCCCCTGAACCCCATTAAAACATGATTGTTTACTGACTGTAGACTTGGCTTTTCTGTCCTGTTCATCACTGTATTCCTCTCATCAGACAGTGCCTGGCAAATAGTCAATGGCCAAAAATATCTGTTAGAAAATTAATAATTTTGAGCCCATTTGGCAGTATTTCAGTAGAAAATTTGGTGGAAGAAAGTTTGATTTTATGTTACATTTCTTGCTTCTGTTTAAAAAATCTTTTTATTTTGAACTAATTATAAACCTCAGTAAAGTTGTAACTATTTTGAGTTCCTATAACCTTTAAAATATCTTTCCCTATGTTAACATCTTACATAAAATATAATCATTGAAACCAGCATATTAAATATTCATGTAATACTATTAACTAATATATATACCTTATTCACATTTTACTGATTTTCTTACTAATGG
This sequence comes from Macaca fascicularis, assembly GCF_037993035.2. NCBI lineage: Eukaryota > Metazoa > Chordata > Mammalia > Primates > Cercopithecidae > Macaca > Macaca fascicularis. The sequence continues at coordinate 31,330,956 of NC_088381.1, read as the reverse complement.
CATGGATTTGTTCAAGAACCAATCTAGAATTCCATATTACGTTTAGTTATCAGGTCTGCTTAGTCCTGAGACTCCATACACACATTCTCAGTCTCATTATTTTTATTTTTTGTGTGTGTTTCATAGCCTTGATCCACTTGAGGAATACTGGTGAGTCATTTTGGAGACTGTTACCCAATTTGGGTTTGCTGATACCTTCTCATGATTAGATCAAGGATATACATTTTTGGCAAAAATATCACAAAAATGATATGACTTCCTCCTGCATCATTTCTCAGGGTCCTTGACATTGATCAGTCCCATTGCTGTGACGTCAGCTTAGATCACCTGGTCAAGAAGGTGACTGTCAGGTTTCTTCATTGTAAAGTTGCTGTTTTATCCTGTTTGGTTAATAAGTTCTTACGGGAAGATTCTTGTTGATGATGTGAATGTACTGTTTCTTATCACGGTTTTGTTCTCTAATTGGTGGCTCTTGCCTGCAATAACTATTACTGTGTTTGCCTAATGGTGATTTTATAATTCCACCATTCCTTCTAATTGGAATTCCTCTGTAATGAATCACTGTATCATTTCCCCCACTTTTATCTGTTCAATAATTTATTTATATCGGTATGGATTCAAGGATATTTGTTCTCTGTGCTATAGTACAAAGTTGCCGTTATTTTACTGTTCAAATTATCCCAGATTTTTCTATTAGGATCTTAAAATTGGTTCCTGTTTTCCATCAATGTTGCCTGTCTCTCTGGCACCACAAGATATTTACTTCCTTACTCTCTGGCACCACAAGATAGTTCAGGTTTATTTTGTGTTTTCTTACTCTTAGATCTGGAAGAGTCCAACAATTTTCCCAAGGATTTCTGACTCTATTGAAAAACTGGTATTTGTAACCCAAGAGCTGGGTTATGGGTTTGCTTACGGCTTCTGAGGTATCATTCTTTTTAGGCCCTGTCAGCAGACAGAACTAGGAAATCCATGTACAAATAATGACACATGTACAAACATGTATCTGTATTTACTTGTATATTTATCCATAAGAAGATTGTTAGTATTTTTTGTTGTGGTAGTGTTAAGTTTATAAACTGACTTAGGAGGAACTTACATCCTTAAATTGTTGTCATCACTTCCAGTAACAGGCTAATTTCTTTCTATTTGTTCAACTCTATTTTTATGTATTTAATAGGTATTTAACAATTATTCTTATAGATTTTATATATTAAGTATGCACATTTACTAAGCACATAGTCTTTGTCCCTATTGTAAGCAGCATTTTCTTTGTAATTACGTTTTCTGTTTATTGTTTGTGTACATGAAGGCTAGGATGCTTAATTATTACAGGTGATTTTAGGTCCATTACATGTCCTTTTGCTAGCTTCTCTCTTCTGTATCCCTGGCAGGTTTTTTCAATCTGCCTTTGCTCACCACAGAATTTAAAGGAAAGGCAAGAGTGGGGCAGGAACATTAGAAATTGTGTAGATAGTGTAGATATGATGATTTTTCTCTTTTCTAAGTGCTAGTTTGAAGTATCAGCATTCTGTCTTTAAATTATGCTCAGTGTATGTTTTTTGTGGAGATTTATTTCCCCTTTCTTGTTGTGTATTGCTTTTGGAGAAAACGTGGAAAACAGGTAGCTAGACAGCTGTCATTTTCTTCAGCTACCTGGAAGTCCTAGGTCCAATTTTTAATTTTTTATTATTTTTATTGTTAATTAACAAGTATACATTTATGTTAATTAACAAGTATACAAGGGTAAAGTGCAAGGTTTTGATACATGCATAAAATGTGGAATAATTAAATCCACCAAATTAGCATTCATCAGTTTGATTACCTATGATTTATTAGGTTAAGACATTTGATTTAGTGCATTACTATTGAGTATAGTGACTGTTTTGTGCAATAGATTCCCAAACCTGTTCTATCTGAAACTTTCTACCCTTTCATCAACAATTCCCTATTCCTTCTTTTTTCAGCTCCTCTGACCTCTAGTAACTACTTTTGTGAGTTGAACATTTTTAGATTTCACATATAGGTGAAATCATGTGTTATTTGTCTTTCTGTGCCTGGCTTATTTCAATTTGCATAATGTCTTCCAGATTCATCTATGTTGTTGGAAATGACAGGATTTCCCTCCTTTTAAAGGCTGTATTACTAGTATTCCCTTGCATGCATGTACCACATTTTCTTTATCCATTCATCCACTGAAGGACACTTGTGTTGATTCTGTATCTTGGCCATTGTGAATAATGCTGCAATGAAAGTGAGAGTACAGATATCTCTTTGACATATTAATTTCAGTTCCTTTGGATATATATCCAGAAGTGAGATTACAGGATCATATGGTAGTTCTAATTTTAGTTTTCTGAGGAGCCTCCATACCATTTTCCATACTGGTTATACTAATTTACATTCCCACCAGGAATGTGTGAGAGTTCCTTTTATGCCACATCCTCATCAACACATTATCTTTTCGATGAAAGTTATTCTAACAGGTGCCAGGTGACCTCTCATTGTGGTTTTAATTTGCATTTCCATAAGGATTATGAGCCTGAGCATTGTTTTATATACCTGTTGGCCACTTATATGTTATCTTTTGAGAAATGTCAGTTTAGGTCCTTTGCCCATTTTAAAATCAGGTAATTTATTTTCTTGCTAGTGAGTTGTTGAGTTCCTTGTATATTCTGGAGATTAGTCCCTTGTTGAGTGAATAGTTTGAAAATATTTTCTCCTCTTCTGTTGTATGGCCCTTCACTTTGTTGTTTCTTTTGCAGAGGCTTTTTGGTTTGATACCATCTGTTTTATCTATTGTTGCTTTTGTTGCCTGTGCTTTTGAAGTCACGTCCAAAGTCTCGTTTCCCAGACCCATGTTGTGGACCTTTTCTTCCATGTTTTCTTCTTGTGGTTTTACAGTTTCAGGTATGATATTTAAAACTTGAATCTATTTTTAATTGATTTTTGAATATGGTGTAAGATAACTGTCCAATTTCAGTCTTCTGCATGTAGATATCTACTTTTTGTAGATATCTATCTACATCATTTATTGAAGAGACTGTCCTTCCCCCATTTGGTATTCTTGGTACCTATGTCAAAAATCAATTGACCGTAAATGCATGGGTGTATTTGTGAGCTTTCTGTCCTGTTTGATTTGTTAATGTGTTTGTTTTTGTACCAGACTCACGCTGTTTTGATTACAATCACTTTGTAAAATACGTTGAAATCCGTTATTGTGATGCCTTCAGTTTTGTTCCTTTTCGCTCAAGATTGCTTTGGCTATTCAGAGTCTCATGTGGTTCTATAAGACTTTCGGAATTAAAAAAAATTCTGGGGGTGGTGTCATTAGAAGTTGGATGGGAATTGTGTTGAATCTGTAGATCGCTTTGGGCAGTATGGACATTTTAACAATATTGATTCTTCTAATCCATGAAGAATATCTTTCCATCTTTCCATGTATTTATGTAATCTTCAATTTATTTGCTCAATATTTTATAGTTTTTAGTATAGAGATCTTTCCCCTCCTGATTAAATTTACTCTTGTGAATTTTCTGAGGCTTTTATAAATGAGATTTCCTTTTGTTTCTCCAGATAATTTGTTGTTAGTGTATAGAAATGCTACTGATTTTTTTATGTTGATTTTGTGTCTTGCTGACTTTATCAGTTCAAATAGGTTTTGTTTTGGCAAAGTCTTTAGTTTTCTGTATATAAAATAATGTTGTCAGCGACTAGAGACAGTTCAACTACTTAGTTTCCCATTTGGATGCATTTTCTTTGTTTCTATTGCCTGATTGCTCTGAATAGGACTTCTAGTACTATGTTAAAAAGAAGAGATGATACAGGGCATCCTTGTCTGGTTCTTGATCTTAGAGGAAAGGCTCTCAACTTTTCACCTTTAAGAGTGTTAGTCAGGAGACGGTCGTGTGTGGCCTTTTATTGTGCTGAGGTACTTTCCCTCTATATCTAATCAATTGAGAGTTTCTATCATGAAAAACTGTTGAATTTTGTCAAAAGATTTTCTCATCTATTGAGGTGATCATAATTTTTATCCCTCATTTTGTTAGAATGATGATCACATTTATAGATTTGAGTATGTTGCTCCATCCTTGCATACCAGAGATAAATGCCATTTGATTATGGTATATGATCATTTTGATCTGTTGTTGAAATGTGTCGTTGAATTTGATTTGCTGGTATTTTTTTTTGAGAACTTTTGCATTTGTGTTAATCAGGGATATTTATCTGTAATTTTCCATCATTTTAGTATTCTCGTCTGGCTTTGGTGTAAGGTAACGCTGGCCTCATACAACGAATTTGAAATTATTTCCCTGTCTTCAATTTTTTGAAAGAGTTTGAGAATAATTGGTATTAGTTCTTATTTAAATATTTGTAGATTTTAGCAGTGAAGCCGTCTGGTCATAGTCTTTTCTTAATGGGAGTCTGTATTACTGATTCAATTTTCTTACTCATTACTACTCTGTTTGAATTTTCTATTTCTTTTTCTGTTTCAATCTCAGTAGGTTATTATATGTCTTAGGAATTTATCCATTTTCTAGATTATCCAATTTGTTGGCATATAATTTTTCATAGCAGTTTCTTATCCTTTGTGTTTTGTGGTATCAATTGTAATGTTTCTTTAATTTCTGATGCTATTTATATGGAAGTTATAGGTTGAATTTTTAATTTGTTAAACGTTTTGAGTGTTTTTCTCAGCAACATTGTGGTTCTTTGTAACTTGTACTTTTCCTAAGTGTCTCTTTTAAAAATTTATTTTTAGTTTTTAGAAACAGGGTCTCACTCTGTTGCCCAGGCTGGAGTGCAGTGGTGCTATCATAGCTCATTGCAGCCTGAACCTCCTGGGCTCAAGCAATCCTCTTGCCTCAGCTTCCCAAAGCGTTGGGACTACAAGTGTGAGCCACCATGCCTAGCTACTTTTTGTGTGTACCTCCTTTATTACTTGTTTCTTCTCCTGTATGTAGGTAGGATAAAATATAAATAGCGTTCAGATTGTGACATAAGCGTAAATATTTAGAAGCTGACAAGGCAGAGAACAACAACAACAAAAAAGGACCATAGAGTTGTGCGAGAATGACAGGTTTGGAGAAAATTTAGAAGAGTCTGAAAATAAATGTTTAGGGCAGGAGAAAAAAGGCTTAAATGAGATTGATAGGGAAGAGGAGGAAAGCATGAAGGGAGAAGGGGATGCTGATTTACTGTGCCTCTCACCTGTCCTCCTTGGATCTCACTGCCCAGGGCTGGGTCCCCACCTGGTGGGGAGTTGCCTTCTCCGTGACTGTCACACCCTTTACTCAGAGCTGAACCCTCTGCCTTCACTAAGATGAAGTCCTGCTAGATCTTTGCCCGTGACCCCTTAACCATTCCCATGGAGGAACAACCCTTTTTCTAATGTGTCCTCTGCAAATCCCAGTTATTTACCTGTCTATATCTTTCCGTGGGCCTTTGTGGCTCTTCTAGGATGGGAAGTGCCTCCATCCTAGTCTCTGGAGTACTCTCTTCCCTCTGCTGAATGTGTGTTGGTAGCTATGTGTCCATTTGCCTCTGTACCTGCTGGTGCTTTCACCACTCATTCTAATATAGTCTATTTTTCTCCCAGTGTTATTTCTTATGTAGTTTAATAATTAATGGATTTTTACAAGTCAACTGATTACCAGTCTCTGTGCTAGTGGTTATAATGAATATAGAAAAATGCACAATTGATACTCACAGATTTAGTATGAGACATAAAGCATACCTATAAAAAATAGAGGGCAAAGCAGAAAGTACAGAAAAAAACCTTAATATTTTTGCTCCTCATTGACAAATAGCAATATTACATCAATAATTCAGCGTGGCATCTTAGTACTAACTCTTGGTGCAATATCTTTCATACATTTTAAGTTAAATACCGTGTTATAATGTGTTGTGAAAATTAAAACGACAGAATTTCCTTTTTACATTGAGAATTTGAAGTTTACGGTTCTAGCCCATTGGTTAAAACTGAGAAAAGTAAGGTACCTAGCTGTAACTTCAGCTAACTTGGGAGACTGAAGCAGGAGGATCGAGGCTGCAGTGCACTGTGGCTCTGATTGTAAATAGCCACTACCCTCTAGCTTGGACAACATAGTGAGATCTTGTCTCAAAAAAAAAAAAAAAAAAATCCTGAAGAGTGTAGGAAAATTTTTTCTCATAAAATTTTCCCGTAAGACTGTTAGTAATACAATAGTGTTCGCGGGGCAAATAAACAAATGTTTTGTCAACATAGTATACTCTTATCATACAGATGAGCCAAAAAAGAATCAGAAACAAATAAAATACAAACAAACATGTAGCCCTTATAAAAGGTTTTCACTGCTATTACTAAAACATAAAAAAGTCAGCATGATACATTAGAAAAGACCCTGGACTGTTCATAGCTCTTACATTAATTTGGGTAAGTTACTTAGCCTTTCTGGGTCTCAGTTACCTTATCAAAGATGCATACTTGGCTGGGCACAGTGGCTCGTGCCTGTAATCCTAGCACGTTGGGAGACTGAGGTGGGTGGATCACGAGGTCAGGAGATTGAGACCATCCTGGCTAACATGGTGAAACCCTGTCACTACTACAAATACAAAAAATTAGCTGGGCGTGGTGGTAGGTGCCTGTAGTCCCAACTATTCAGGAGGCTGAGACAGGAGAATGGCCTGAACCTGGGAGGCGGAGCTTGCCGTGAGCTGAGATGGTGCCACTGCACTGCAGCCTGGGGAACAGAGTGCGACTCTGTCTCAAAAAAAAAAAAAAAAAAAAAAAAAAAAGACGAATACTCTAGTGGTTCCAAAATACAGTCCAAGATTAGTGTCATCTATGATAAAGTATTCATAGGTAGAGGTAAAAATATTAAGGACATTTGAAAAAAATTTTCATTCTAAGGACTATTCTTTGATATTTTGTTGCTCTTTTGGGATTAAAAAGTGTGATAATAGTGATTGTTTTAAAATCTTAGATTAAACCTGTTAACAACTCTATGCTAATGGCAAAAGTAGCTTCTTTTTCTTTTAAACCTCATACCGTTTTAATAAACTTTAAAAAATTCAGAAAACTCTAAAAGATGTCTATAGGCTTTGCTTCAGACTATTTCTATGACTAAGAAATATTATGAAAACAATTGCTACAAGTAATATACCTACAATTCAAGCATTTTTTTTTTTTTCTATTTTAACACACAGAAGTGCTAGCCAATCCTGTATAAATTTCTGGCAATACTTTCCAAAAGTCAGTGTAGAAGTAGCTGAGGTAATAATAGCTGTTGGAAATCTGAATCTCTCCATACCTACCCAGTCCCCCAGTTACATAGGTCAGTAAGCGGATCAAGTTAAAACCACACAAATCTTATGCCTTCAGAGTACCCGGAAGACAGGGAACATTAAAACTGCAAGTTACCCGTAAGTACAAAAATAAACACTAATTTACAGTAGAATCATATTTTAAGCTCCTGCCCCAGGTCTTTGTGGAAAGGTAAACTATCTAGAAACACTGTATGGAAATTGATATAAAACCACTTTCAGAAAGAGAAAGTTCTGGGTGTTTAGACTTAAACATGACAATAATAAGAGAGAGTCCTGGGAAATCAGAGCACTGACACAGAGAAAGGATTTAAAAGTATATGTGGGGCTTAAGGAAGAAATCTTGGAAAGGAAATACTTCAGGAAGAGGATACAAATGAAGGGGAAATTGCCCTTAAGGAACCGAGCAGAAAAGAGAAAGGACTGGGAAATTTAGTCTCCTTCAAGACAAAAGAAAACTAAAAATCCAAAGGACAAAAAAGTCATTTTCCCTGATTCCTCAGAAAAGCAATGAATTGGCCGGGCGCGGTGGCTCAAGCCTGTAATCCCAGCACTTTGGGAGGCCGAGACGGGCGGATCACGAGGTCAGGAGATCGAGAGACGATCCCGGCTAACACGGTGAAACCCCGTCTCTACTAAAAAAATACAAAAAAATAGCCGGGCGAGGTGGCGGGCGCCTGTAGTCCCAGCTACTCGAGAGGCTGAGGCAGGAGAATGGCGTAAACCCGGGAGGCGGAGCTTGCAGTGAGCTGAGATCCGGCCACTGCACTCCAGCCTGGGTGACAGAGCAAGACTCCGTCTCAAAAAAAAAAAAAAAAAAAAAGAAAAGCCATGAATTAAGGAAACTGCCCCACAGAAAAGGGAATTATTGAAATAGCCATGTGTAAGCCAGCCAGATGCCAGCCATGTCTATGCAATACAGAAATGCAAACAGTCGTATCTATACAAAACTATCCAGGAAGAAAACAGAAAATGAGAATTAAAACTTATAGATCGATACATTTCCTGAAAACCAACCTCTTAAACAGAAAAAAATGGTATCATAGCTCTCCAAACCAAATTAAATATTGTCAAATAACACATGTAAAATAATACATCAAATCAGTGATCTGAAGGTTAATAAATGGATAGAAATCAAGATAAGAATTGATTGGACTCAGGCAAGAAATTGATATAGAAAAAAAGTCAGAAATGTCTAAATTATAAGGTGTGCAAGAGAGAATTGATTTAAATAAAAATTTAACAAATGGATTGAAGAAAGCAAAAACAGCCAACAAAATGAAAATGAGATAGAAATGTTTTAGAAAGTGGTTGAAATGGAAATCAGGAAAAAGAGATTGAATAAACGTATAATTGGAGTCTATGAGGCAGAAAAAAACAATGGAATAATGAAACTATAAATCAAGAATACTTTTCAGAAACAACAGAAGGCATGACTTTACACATTTAATGGGTCTGTAGGGAACCTTGAAAGATTTACCATGATCCATTGGCTCCAAGCATAGCCTAGTATACCAATAGGCTTTAATGATTCAGAAAAAATTCTCAGTGCTTCCAGGAAAAAAGATCAAGTAACGTACAAAGCCAAGATTATTATACTGTTATTAGACTTCTCAGAAGCCATAAATAAAGCAAAGGAATAATGGCAGCATTTTCAAGAAACACTTTGGATGCTTGCTCCCTCCTCCAAGTTCTAACCAGGAGGCTTCTTGCCCCGTGCAAATCGTTACAACGTTCAGCTAGAAAATTCCTTCTCTCTGTGGAGTTTTGCCCCCTGCTCCTCTGATCATCCCTCTGATGCATCCCTGTGGGGCCAGGCAGGAATGGCTTGCTTGGGTACCCAGTGAGCTCCCAGAGCCTTTCTGCTGCTTCCTCTACCCCTGTATTTCGCTTGGCTCTCCACATTGACTCAGCTCCAGGTAAAGTCAGAAACTTCTCCCTCAAACAGACATTCAGCTTCTCCAGTGGGAGTGTGTGTCTGGGAGAGGAGGGTCTCCGTTTGTCACTTCTGCAGTTGGGGCATACACAGTTTTTGGGGGAGTCTTCTGGGTCCTGCAGGAGCAGTCCACTTCCTTCAGAGGGTCTGTGGATCCTTTCGGGATTGTTCGTTTGTTCTTGCAGTCCATCTGTAGCTAAAATTCACAACGTGAGCTACCGCCTTCTGTTCTGTCCAGAGCTGTAATCTAGTCCTGCCTCCTATTTGCCATGATCCCCTAATCAAGGTTTGTTTCTTCGATCCCCAATTTGTTTAGAAGTTTTATCATCAAGGAGTGTTGAATTTTATCCAATGCTTTTTCAGCATGTATTAAAATTATGTTGTTTTCATTTGTCTTCCTGTTAATGTGGTATTTCACATTTATTAGTTTGTGAATGTTAAACCATTTTTGTGTCCCTGGGATGTGTCCAACTTGATCATAGTGAACTTTTAAATGTTCTGTTGGATTTTGTTTTTTGTCTTGAGAATTTTTGTATCTGTTTTCATCAGGGATATTGGCCTGTAGTTTTGTTTTGTTGTTGTTATATCCTTGTCTGGTTTTGGAATCAGGGTAATGCTGACCTTTTAAAATGAGTGCGAAAATATTCCCCCTTTTTCAGTTTTCTCCAGTAGTTTGAAGAGAGTTGGTGTTACTTTTTAAATGTTTGATAGAATTCAGCAGTGAAGCCATCAGATCCTAGGTTTTTCCTTGATGGGAAAGTTTTTGTCACTGCTTCAGTCCTGTTACACATTATCGGTCAGTTCCGGTTTTCTATTTCTTCATAATTCAGGCTTGGTAGGTTGTGTATGTCCAGGAAGTTAACTGTTTCTTTTATCAGATTCGTTGGCATGTAGTTGTTGATAATAGTCTCTTAAGATCTTTTGGATTTCTCTGGTATCAATTGTAATGTCTTCTTTTTCATTTGATTTTATTTGAGTCTTCTTTCTTTTTTTCCTAGTATAGCTATAAGGTTTGTTGACTTTTGTTGATCTTAAAAAAAAAAAAAAAAAACTTCATGGATTTGTTAATCTTTTAAAATTTTTTTAAATCTCTATTTTGCTTATTTTTGGTCTGATATTCATTATTTCTTTCTGCTATTTTGGATTTAGTTTGTCCTTGGTTTTTTGGTTCCTTGACATGAAGTGTTAGTTTATTTGATATCTTTCTACTTTTTGATGTAGGCATTTATCACTATAATCTTCCCCTATAAAAACTGCTTTTATTGTATCCACTGGGTTTGGGTATGCTATTTTCATATGTCTTCAAGAATTTTTAAATTTCCTTTTGAATTTCTTCATGATCCATTTGTTGTTCAGGAGCATGTAGTTTAATTTCCATGAATTTGTACCGTTTCCCATTTCCTTTTGATACTGATTTCTAATTTTATTCCATTGTGGTTATAAAATGTTCTTGATATAATCTTGATTTTTAAAAATTTATGAAGACTTGTGAACTAGCGTGGTCTTTTCCGGAAAATGTTCTATGTGCCTTTGAGAAAACTGCATATTCTGTAGCTGTTGGGTTAAGTCCATTTGATTTAGAGTGCAGTTTAACTCTAATGTTTCTTTGTTGATTTTCTCTTTGAATTATTTGTCTATTGCTGAAAATGGAGTGTTGAAGTCCCCTACTATTATTGTATGATACTCACTCTTTCTCTTTAGGTCTATTAATATTTACTTCGTGATTGAGTGCCCCAGTGTTTGGTGCATGCATATTTATAAATGCCATATCCTCTTACTATGATGATCCTTCGACCAATATATGGTGGCTTTTTGCCGATTTTTTTAAAAAACATACTTAAAGTCTATTTTATCTGATTATAGCTACTTCTCTTTTTCGGTTTCCATTTACATGGAATATCTTTTTCCATCTTTTCACTTTCAGTCTGTGTATTTATAGGTTGAGTTTCTTGTAGACAGTATATAGTTGAGGCTTTCATCTGTTGTGCTACTTTCTGTCTTTTAAATAGATACTTTAATCCATTCATATTTAAGATTATTTATAGGTAAGTGTTCAGTATTGCCACTTTGCTACTTGTTTTCTGTTTGTTTTGTAGATCCTTTTTTTTTTCTTTTTTCTTCTCTTACTCTTAATTTGTGGGTAAGTGATGTTTTTCTAGTAGTATGTTTTGATTCTGTGCTATTCATTTTTAGTCTATCTATTACAGGTTTTTGCTTTATGGTTAGTTACTATGAGACTTACAAAATATATCTTATGTTATTTTAAACTAATAACAATTCCACTTCAATTGCAAAGAAAAGTATAAAAAACAAACTACACTTTAAAACCTTTTCCTCCACCACCATTTGACTTTTTGATGTTTCAGTTTACACCTTTTTGTATTTTCTATATCTTAACCAATTATTGTAGTTGTATTGTCTTTCATAGTTTTGTCTTTTAGTCTTCCTAGTTATGGTATAAATGGTTTACATACCATAATTATAATACTAGAGTATTCTGAATTTATCTGTAGTCTTTTATACAGTGAGTTTTATACCTTCAGACTTTTTTTGTTATATTTTAGCCTACTTTTAAAAAATTGAATAAATCTCTTTAGCATTTCTTGTAATACAGGCTTGCTGTTGATGAATTATCTCAGCTTTTATCTCTCCTTCGTGTTTGAAGAATTACTGTGCTTGGTGTAATATCCTGCTTGGCATTTTCCCCCCTCAAAGCACTTTAAATATATCATTTCATTCTCTTATGACCTGTAAGGTTTCTGCTGAGAAATCCATTTAAAGTCATATTGGATTTTGTTGAATGTGATATGCTTCTTTTTCTTGCTACTTTCAGTGTTCTTTCTTTGTCTGATTTTTATTAATTTGATTATGATGTGTCTTGGAGATTTTCTCTTTTGGTTGAATTTTATTGGTCACCTCTCTGCTTTCTGTATCTGGATGCTGTCATATTCCTCCAGATTTGGGAAATATTCAACCAGTAATTTAAAATTACTCTTTCCAAGCCTTTTCTTTATGGTCTTCTTTGGGAACTCCTATTATATGGAGTTTAGTTTGCTTGATGGTATCCCGTGAAGCCTTCTTCATTCTCTTTTGTTCTTTTTTCTTTTTGTTCATCTGGACAAAAAGAAATGGATAATTTCATATGTTCTGTCTTTGAGCTCACTGATTATTTCCCTTGTCTGATCGAGTCTGCTGTTGAAACTTTCTAAAGAGTTATTCAGATCAGTTATTGCATGCTTTATTTCTAGAATTTTGGTTTGCTTTTAAAAAACTATATTTCTTTGTCAACCTTTTAATTTTGTTCCTGGATTGTTTTTCAGATTTTATTTAGTTTTCAATCTGTATTTTCTTGTGCTTTCCTGAACTTCTTTAAGAGTATTATTCTGAATTATTTGGGAAACACTTCATAGAGCTCCAGTTTTTCCAGGTCCGTTACTGGAGCTTTGTTGGTTTCTTTTGGTGGTGTCATATTTCCCTGAATGTTCATAATCTTTGTGTCTTTACATTGACACCTGCACTTTTGAGGAGACAGCCATGTCTTTCAGCTTTTGCAGGTGTTCTTTAGTGATGTTATGCCTTTGCTACTTACTTAATATTAGACCTTAATTACTGAACTGTTATTGCTTGCTACTGTGGGGAAGGCTTGTAATGAGTACCAAAGCATAAAACCTGCAGCTGGACCAGAACAAAATTGCGGCCCTTTCCTTGTTTCCTGGTCTGAGGAAGACTTACTGTGACCCTCAGAACTTAAAGGCTGCACTGGAACTAAATTGCTTCCCTGCCATTGTTTCTGGGACTGGGAAAGAGTTAAGCAAGTGCTGCGACTTAATCACCAATCTTTTAGTTAGTTCTCGGTCAGGAAAAGGCTGCATGTAAATACCTGGGCTTTGTGAGAAATCTGGCCAGGATCCAGGCCTTCCTACACATCATTTCCCATGCAGTGCTGGCTAGTCTCCTCAGCATGGCATCCTTGCTGATCAGAAAATAGATCAGCCATTAAGATCCATGTGCTGGTCACTGCAATCAGTGCCCCCCAATTTTTTTTTGTCTCCAATTCAGCCATCCTGGCAGTTGGAGTGGTTCCTACAGGATGAGACTGAAGTGAGCTTCCTGCAAAGATTCCAGGACTGGTGGGGAGCTTGAATGTCCACCTCCAATTCTCTTTTCCCATTTTGGCAACCTTGGGTCTAGAGAAATTCTCTGAGAGTGACATTATGCTGGCTTGGAGGAAGACGAGGTATGGTATAGTCTAAAATGATGGTTCCTTCTTTCAATTTGGTGGGCTCAAGAGTTTCTCTTGTTTTCTGTCAAGTTCTGGTAAATTAAGGGTAATATTATTGCCTTTGAATAATTTCGATTTGTACTTTCATGGGGAGAGTGATGCATGAGGATCCTTTATTCTGCCATCTTGCTGATGTCACCCACAATGATCAAGTATATTTAGTTGTATAAGAAACCACTGTACTGTGTTCCAAAGTGGCTATACCATTGTACATTTCCACCACCACAGTTTGAGGTTCACAGTCCCTTATACATCAGTCCGTCTACTCATTATAGATGGATAGATCCATGGTCTATTTTTCCTGATCTATGATTAGAGTTCTGCTTTTTAGGGATGAAAGTTAGGCATTGAATCTCATTTGCTTTTATGTTGACTGTCTTCTATCATTTTTAACTCTTTGGGTTTATTTTATTTTATTTTTTTTGGTCATTTTATTTTGCTTGTTTTTCTGAATTCTCTGGTATTGTTTTTAGTAGTATCGACCCTGCCTTGTATCTTTTTCAACATGGTTTTCATCTCTGTAATGGTTTTAGTTTTCTTTCCCACATTAGTTTTAACTAAGCATGGGTTTTTTTCTTTTGCTTTTGTCTTTGACATAGTTCCATTGCAGTTACTCATCTATGTTGAGGTATTTTTAAGGAGGTACTTGCTTCAATATTTTTTAATTCAGTTGCTATCCTTGTTGATTTTTATTTTCTTGATAGCAATATTTTTGTTTTTTTCCTACAATTCACCTTTTTAAAAAAAATATAAGTTCTGGTATACATGTGCAGAACATGCAGGTTTGTTACATAGGTATACACGTGCCATGGTGGTTTGCTGCATCCATCAACCTATCATCTACATCAGGTATTTCTCCTAACGCTATCCTTCCCCTACCCCCCTAACAGGCCCCTGTGTGTGATGTTCCCGTCCCTGTTTCCATGTGTTCTCATTGTTCAACTGCCACTTATGAGTGGATACATGTGGTGTTTGGTTTTCTGTTCTTGTGTTAGTTTCCTGAGAATGATGGTTTCCAGCTTCATCCATGTCCATGCAAAGGACATGAACTCATTATTTATGGCTGCATAGTATTCCATTGTATATATGTGCCACATTTTCTTTATCCATTCTATCATTAATGGGCATTTGGGTTGGTTCCAAGTCTGTGCTATTATGAACAGTGATGCAATAAACATACGTGTACATGTGTCTTTATAGTAGAAAGATTTATAATTCTTTGAGTATATACTCAGTAATGGGATTGCTGAGTCAAATGGTATTTCTGATTCTAGATCCTTGAGGAATCGCCACACTGTCTTCCATAATGGTTGAACTAGTTTATACTCCCACCAACAGTGTAAAACCATTCCTATTTCTCCACATCCTCTCCAGCATCTGTTATTTCCTGACTTTTTAATGATCACCATTCTAACTGGCATGAGATGGTATCTCATTTTGGTTTTGATTTGCATTTCTCTAATGACCTGTGACAATGAGCTTTTTTTCATGTCTATTGGCCACATAATTGTCTTTTTTTGAGAAGTGTCTGTTCATATCCTTCACCCATTTTTTGATGTTTTTTTTTCTTGTAAATTTAAGTTCCTTGTACATTCTGCATATTAACCCTTTGTCAGATGGATAGATTGCAAAAATTTTCTCCCATTCTGTCTGTTGCCTATTCACTCTGATGATAGTTTCTTTTGCTGCACAGAAGCTCTCTAGTTTAATTAGATTCATTTGTCAATTTTGGCTTTTGTTGCCATTGCTTTTAGTGTTTTAGTAATGAAGTCTTTGCCCATGCCTATGGCCTGAATGGTATTGCCTAGGTTTTCTTCTAGGGTTTTTATGGTTTTAGGTTTTACATTTAAGTCTTTAATCCATCTTGAGTTAATTTTTGTGTAAGGTTTAAGGAAGGCGTCCAGTTTCTGTTTTCTGCATATGGTTAGCCAGTTTTCCCAACACCATTTATTAAATCGGAAATCCTTTCCCCCAGGCTTGTTTTTGTCAGGTTTGTGAAAGATCAGATGGTTGTAGATGTGTGGCATTATTTCTGAGGCCTCTCTTCTGTTTCATTGGTCTATGTATCTGTTTTGGTACCAGTACATGCTGATTTATTTATTTATTTATTTATTTATTTATTTATTTATTTAAGATGGAGTCTCACTCTGTTGCCCAGACTGGAGTGCAGTGGTGTGATTTCGGCTCACTGCAAGCTCCGCCTCCTAAGTTCAAGCGATTCTCCTGCCTCAGCCTCCTGAGTAGCTGGGTCTACAGGCACGCACCACCATGCCCAGCTAATTTTTGCATTTTTAGTAGAGATGGGGTTTCACTATGTTGGACAGGCTAGTTTCAAACTCCTGACCTCATGAGCCACCTGCCTTGGCCTCCCAAAGTGCTGGGATTACAGGTGTGTGCCGCCGTGCCTGGCTGGTACCAGTACATGCTGTTTTGGTTACTGCAGCCTTGTAGTATAGTTTGAAGTCAGGTACCATGATGCCTCCAACTTTGTTCTTTTTGCTTAGGATTGTCTTGGCTATGTGGCTCTTTTTTGGTTCCACATGAAATTTAAAGTAGTTTTTTCTAATTCTGTGAAGAAAGTCAATGGTAGCTTGATGGGGATAGCATGTATCTATAAATTATTTTGGGCAGTATGGTCATTTTCCTGATATTGATTCTTCCTATTCATGAGCATGGAATATTCTTCCATTTGTCTGTGTCCTCTCATTTCCTTGAGCAGTGGTTTGTAGTTCTCCATGAAAAGGTCCTTTACATCCCTTGTAAGTTGGATTCCTAGGTGTTTTATTCTCTTTTTATCAATAGTGAATGGGAGTTCCCTCATGATTTGGCTCTCCGTTCGTCTATTATTGGTGTATAGGAGTGCTTGTGATTTTTGCACATAGATTCTGTATCCTGAGACTGCTGAAGTTGCTTATCAGCTTAAGGAGATTTTTGGCTAAGATGATGGGGTTTTATAAATATAGAATCATGTCTTCTGTGAACAGAGACAATTTGACTTCCTCTCTTCCTAATTGAATACCCTTTGTTTCTTTCTCTTGCCTGATTGTCCTGGCCAGAACTTCCAATACTATGTTGAATAGGAGTGGTGAGAGGGCATCCTTGTCTTGTGCTTTTTTTCAAAGGGAATGCTTCCAGCTTTTGCCCATTCAGTTTGATATTGGCTGTGTGTCTGTCATAAATAGCTCTTATTATTTTGAGATATGTTCCATCGATATCTAGTTTATTGAGAGTTTTTAGCATGAAGAGGTGTTGAATTTTACCAAAAGCCTTTTCTGCATCTATTGAGATAATTATGTGGTTTTTTTTCATTGATTCTGTTTGTGTGGTGGATTATGTTTATTGATTTACATATGTTGAACCAGCGTTGGTTTTTTTCATTGATTCTGTTTGTGTGGTGGATTATGTTTATTGATTTACATATGTTGAACCAGCGTTGGTTTTTTTCATTGATTCTGTTTGTGTGGTGGATTATGTTTATTGATTTACATATGTTGAACCAGCGTTGCATTGCAGGAATGAAGATGACTTCATCATGGTGGAGAAGCTTTTTGATGTGGCGCTGGATTCGATTTGCCAGTATTTTATTGAAGATTTTCACATCGATGTTCATCAGGGATATTGGCATGAAATTCTCTTTTTTTGTTGTGTCTCTGCCAGTTTTTGGTATCTGGATGATGCTGGGCCTCATAAAATGAGGTAGGGAGGAGTCCCTCTTCTTCCATTGTTTGGAATAATTTCAGAAGGAATGGTACCAGCTCCTCTATGTACCTCTGGTAGTGTTTAGCTGTGAATCCATCTGGTCCTGGACTTTTTTTGGTTTGTAGGCTATTACTGCCTCAATTTCAGAACTTGTCATTGGCCTATTCAGGGATTCAACTTCTTCCTGGTTTAGTCTTGGGAGGGTTTATGAGTCCAGGAATTTATCCATTTCTTCTAGATTTTCTAGTTTATTTCCATAGAGGTGTTTATACTATTCTCTGATGATTGTTTTTATTTCTGAGGGATCAGTGGTAATATCCCCTTTATCATTTTTTGTTTTGTCTATTTGATTCTTCTCTTTTTTGTTATTTATTACTCTAGTCTGGCTAGCAGTCTATCTATTTTCTTAATCTTTTCGAAAAACCAGCTCCTGGATTCATTGATATTTTGAAGGGTTTTTCATGTCTCAATCTCCTTCAGTTCTGCTCTGATCTTAGTTATTTCTTGTCTTCTGCTAGCTTTTGAATTTGTTTGCTCTTCGTTCTCTAGTTCTTTTAATTGTGATGTTAGGGTGTTGATTTTAGATCTTTCCTGCTTTCTCCTGTGGGCATTTAGTGCCATAAATTTCCCCTTAAACACTCTTTAGCTGTGTCCCAGATATTTTGGTATGTTGTATCTTTGTTCTCATTGGTTTTGAATAACTTATTCATTTCTGCCTTAATTTCATTATGTACCCAGTAGTCATTCAGGAGCAGGTTGTTCACTTTCCATTTAGAGTACGGTTTTGAGTGAATTTCTTAATCCTGAGTTCCAATTCGATTGCACTGTGATTTGAGAGACTGTTAGGATTTCCATTCTTTTTCATTAGCTGAGGAGTGTTTTACTTCCAATTATGTGGTCAATGTTAGAATAAGTGCGATGTGGTGCTCAGAAGAATGTATATTCTGTTGATTTGGGGTGGAGAGTTCTGTAGATGTCTATTACGTCTGCTTGGTCCAGAGCTGAATTCAAGTCTTGGATATCCTTGTTAATTTTCTGTCTTGTTGATCTAATATTGACAGTGGGATGTTAAAGTCTCCCACTATTATTGTGTGGGAGTCTAAGTCTCTTTGTAGGTCTCTAAGAACTTGCTTTATGAATCTGGGTGCTCCTGTACTGGGTGCATTTATATTTAGGATAGTTAGCTCTTCTTGTTGCATTGGTCCTTCTACCATAATGTAATGCCCTTTTTTGTCCTTTTTGATCTTTGTTGGTTTAAAGTCTGTTTTATCAGAGTAGGATTGCAACCACTTCTTTTTTTTGCTTTCCATTTGCTTGGTAAATATTCTTCCATCCCTTTATTTTGAGCCTGTGTGTGTGTTTGCACATGAGATTGGTCTCCTGAATACAACGCACTGATGGGTCTTTGACTCTTTGTCCAGTTTGGCAGTCTGTGTCTTTTAATTGAGGCATTTAGCCTGTTTACATTTAAGGTTAACATTGTTATTTGTGAATTTGATCCTGTGATTATGATGTTTGCTAATTATTTTGCCCGTTAGTTGATGCAGTTTCTTTATAGTGTCGATGTTCCTTATAATTTGGTATGTTTTTGCAGTGGCTGGTACTGGTTTTTCCTTTTCATATTTAGTGCTTCCTTCAGGAGCTCTTGTAAGGCAGGCCTTTTGGTGACAAAATCTCTCAGCATTTGCTTGTCTCTAAAGAATTTTTTTTCTTCTTCACTTATGAAGCTTAGTTGGGCTGAATATGAAATTCTGGTTTGAAAATTCTTTTAAGAATGTTGAATATTGGCTCCCACTCTCTTCTGGCTTGTAAGGTTTCTGCAGAGAGATCCACTGTTAGTCTGACGGACTTCCCTTTGTGGGTAACCTGACCTTTCTCTCTGACTGCCCTTAATATTTTTCCTTCATTTCAACCTTGGTGAATCTGAGGATTAGGTGTCTTTGGGTTGCTCAAGGAGTACCTTTTTGGTGGTCTCTGTATTTTCTGAATTTGAATGTTGGCCTGCCTTGCTAGGTTGGGGAAGTTCTCCTGGATAATATCCTGAAGTGTGTTTTCCAACTTGGTTCCATTCTCACTGTCACTTTAAGGTACACCAATCAAATGTAGGTTTGGTCTTTTCACATAGTCCCATATTTCTTGGAGGCTTTGTTCGTTCTTTTTCATTCTTTTTTCTCTAATCTTGTCTTCACACTTTATTTTGTTAAGTTGATCTTCAGTCTCTGATATCCTTTCTTCTACTTGATCACTTTGGCTATTGATACTTGTGTATGCTTCAGGAAGTTCTTGTGCTGTGCTTTTCAGCTCCACCAGGTCATTTATGTTCTTCTCTAAGCTGTTTATTGTTGTTTGCAATTCCTTTAGCCCTTTTTCTAGGTTCGTAGCTTCCTTGCATTGGAACATGCTCCTTTAGCTTGGAGGAGTTTGTTATTACCCACCTTCTGAAGCCTACTTCTGTCAGTTCATCAAACTCCGTCTCCATCCAGTTTTTCTCCCTTGCTGGCAAGGAGTTGTGATCCTTTGGAGGAGAAGATACATTCTAGTTTTCAGAATTTCCAGCCTTTTGTGCTGGGTTTTCCGCATCTTCATGGATTTATCTAACTCTAACTTTGGTCTTTGATGTTGGTGACTTTCAGATGGGATTTCTGTGTAGACGTCCTTTTTGTTGACATTGATGCTATTTCTTTTTGTTTGTTAGTTTTACTTCTAACAGGGCCCTCTGCTGCAGGTCTGTTGGAGTTTGCTGGAGATCCACTCTAGAACCTGTTTGCCTGGGTATCTCCAGCAGAGGCTGCAGAACAGCAAAGATTGCTGCCTATTCCTTCCTGTGGAAGCTTCCTCCCAGTGGGGCACCTGCCAGATGGCAGCCAGAGCTGCCTGTATGACGTTTTTGCTGGGAGGTGTCTCCCAGTCAGAAGGCATGGGGGTTAGGGACCCACCTGAGGAGACAGTCTGTCCCTTAGCAGAGCTTGAGTGCTTTGCTGGGAGATCTGCTGCTGTCTTCCGATCTAGCAGGCAGGAATGTTTAAGTCTGCTGAAGGACAGCCATCCCTTCCCCCAGGTGGTCTGTCCCAGGGAGATGAAAGTTTTATCTATAAGTCACTGACTGGGGCTGTTGCCTTTCTTTCAGAGATGCCCTGCCCAGAGAGGAGGAATCTAGAGAGGCAGTCTGGCTACAGCAACTTTCCTGAGCTGCAGTGTGCTTTGCCCAGTTTGAATTTCCCCATAGCCTTGTTTACACTGTGTGAGGAGAACCACCTACTCAAGCCTTCAAAATGGCAGACAGCCCTTTCCCCACCAAGCTTGAGCGTCATAGGTATACTTCATACTGCTGTGCTGGCAGCGAGAATTTCAAGCCAGTGGATCTTAGCTTGCTGGGCTCCATAGGGGTGGGACACACTGAGCTAGACCACTTGGCTCCCTGGCTTCAGCCCCCTTTCAAGGGGAGTAAACAGTTCTGTCTGTCTGGCATTCCAAATGCCACTGGAGTATGAAAGAAAACTCCTGCAGCTAGCTCAGTGTCTGCTCAAACAGCAGTCCAGTTTTGTGCTTGAAACCAGGGCCCTGGTGGTATAGGCACCCAAGGGAATCTCCTGATCTGTGTGTTATGAAGACTGTGGGAAAAGTGTAATATCTGGATCGGAATGCACCATTTCTTGTGGCACAGTCCCTAATATCTTCCCTTGGCTGGGGGAGAGAGTTCCCTGACCCCTTGCGCTTCCTGCGTGAGGTGACGCCACACTCTGCTTTGACTTGCCCTCCGTGAGCTGCACCTACTGTCTAACTAGTCCCAGTGAGATGAGGTGGGTATCTCAGTTGGAAATGCAGAAATCACCCACCTTCTGAGTTGATCTCGCTGGGAGCTGCAGACTGTAGCTGTTCCTATTCAGCCATCTTGCCCGCCACCTCCACCATTCATCTTTTGATTCTTTACCCTTAACATTAAAAAAATAATAATAACATGCTTGTGTAGTTCTGGGCCTGGTTTTATTTTTCATCTTTGAATTTTTGGTGAGTTCTTTCCAGACCACATATTTGCAGGAGGTTCAGACTGGGAAAGAACCTAGGTTATATTTTATACTGGCCAAAGTTTCCCATAATACACTGGTGTGTGTGAAAGGAGTTCTTTTGGCCTTTATTTCTCCCTAGCCATCAAGAATGGGAAGCTGTAGGGTCTGGCAAGGGTCTGTTTCCTTTCTTATCTCAGTTCAGCCTTGCTTCTCTTTAGTGTTAAAGCTGATTTAGAGAAGGTTCTCTGCATTCCTTCCCTATTGTTAAACTCCAGATATTGTTGGCTTTGCCTTTTGAGTGTGCTGCCTATTTGAGGACATGAACTCTGCCAGCTTTGAGACTGTGCCTGAGATGTCATTTCAGTATGTTTTTCCATGCTCATTTGACCTTAGGTTTTTTGGAAGCTTCTTCATTCCTTTTGTTGTTTGATGTTGACTTGATGTTGTATTACGTTACCATTTGTGTTAGTTGAATTACTTGATGTTTTGGAATTTCTGAAAGGAAATCTCTGCTATTTTATAACTGGAAATCTGATTGTTTTTTAAAAAGTGACTTCCAGCCAGGCACGGTGGCTCACGCCTGTTATCCCAGCACTTTGGGAGGCCGAGGCGGGCAGATCACGAGGTCAGGAAATCAAGACCATCCTGGCTAACACGGTGAAACCCAGTGTCTACTAAAAATACAAAAAAAATAGCCAGGCGTGGTGGCTTGTGTCTGTTGTCGAGGCAGGAGAATGGCATGAACCCGGGAGGTGGAGCTTGCAGTGAGTTGAGATCACACCACTGTACTCTAGCCTGGGCAACAGAATGAGACTCAGTCTCAAACAAAACAAAACAAAACACAAAAAAAGGGTCTTCTGTGATGTCTCAGATAAATTCTTAGAAAAAAGAGGATTCAATTTATAAAAGTTTAGAATATATTACATTTGTTAACACCTCTGTTTAGTACAACAAACCTATTTCTTTTTATTTATATTATTTTAGATAGCTAATTCCAGGTAGAAAAGATCGCTATTACTTTTTAAGAGATACTTTATTTCCCAGTTAGCTAGAAACATGTGCTGTTTACTTGAACACGTGAACTGTACTTGGCAGGGGGGTTCATGACTAAGAGGCAAAAAATTTGATTGGCTTGAATATTTCACCACTATTGTTAGCTCAGTATATTGAGTAACAAGGTTCTGTCAGTTTTCCCTGAAATATTTTTAGATATTTCTTATGTGTATCAAAATGCAACTTGTGCTCCTAGTATTATTCCAGGTCTTGTAAATGCTACAAGTGAAGAATCTGGTTATCACCTAGTTTGGGAACTGGCATAATTATGAAAACACCTGTGAGGCTTATCAGCTTCAGAAAGTATGGGCTGCAGAGAGATTCTTTCGGAGGCCTGACACATTCCCCTGATGCCAGGTTCTGATACCACAGAGTTGGATGATGAGATGTTTGACCTGTGCATGAAACCTGGGGGCTCACAAGGTGGCTAGTTTCAGATTCCCAAACATATACTGGGTGTTTATTATATGCTTGGAGTTTTTACATCTATCATCTTATTTCATCCATATGGTAACTGTCACGGTAAATGCTATTATTCCCACTTTAAAAATAAAGTGACTTTCAGAGAAGTCATATGATCTTTGCAAAGTCACCTGGGCCTATTCTTGGCTGGGCTGGGATTGAACCCAAGTGTTTAGACTTCTACTCCAGTATTCCTTCCACTCTCTCTCCTCCAGCTCCTGGGCAGCTGCCTGGTTTCTTGCTACAAGATTTTCCCACCAAATATACCCTCTTGACTTAGTTCAGTTTCCATGAATTTTACATCAAGGTTTGACTTCCTGACTCTCAGCTTTTATCTGACCCTCAATAATAGCAGAGACCTAAATACCATGCTGAAGTTAAGTGATTGAACCTTTCCAAAAGCAGATATATGGGGTCAGGAAATGACACTTTTCTTCTGTTCAATCTTGATGTGCCTGGGGTTGCCTAGATTATGGGTTTTCTTTTTCCCCCTTGGGTCCCTTAATAGCTTAGAAATTGTGTACATGAACAAAGAAGCTTTAAGGCACTATGGACATTTTTAGAAATAAAAGAAATGTGAGGCTTTCACATTTTGAACAGGTAACAGGCAGGACCAAAGACCTAACAACTTGGTAGAGGGTCAGATGAGATGAGTGTATGACTCTCAGTGATAAAGCCTAGGGAAGAAGACTCCATATCAGGGGGATGGGGAGGAGAAAGAACCACCCGCAAGTGAGCTTTTGCTGTCAATATCCTCTAGTTCTAGAACTCAGAGGTGACTTATTTTAATTGGATTTATAAGGAAGATTTTTTTTTTTTTTTTAGAAATTTACTATTCCTTGATTATTATGTGACTTTTGCCAGTAAAGGTTAGAAGAACAATGTGAAATGTATTGTGACAAGACCCAGCTTTTCCTCCTTCACATTCCTTCAGAGAAGTCACTGCTTGGCAATGTTTATCTTTGTACAAATCGCTATACTTTGGAGAATACTGATGGGTGTGTGTGTGTGGGTTGGTTGTAGGCACAGAAAGGAAAAGCACACTGCTTTGGTGATAATAGTTCACTATACCCTGTTCATCCCCGGTGGTTCTGTTTGGGTAGGAAAAGCCAAAGTCTTCTGTTTCTTTATGTGAAGACATTCTAAGAGCTTGAAGGAGGTCTTTGCTGATTTTTGTTTATTGCTGTTGACATCAGAGTCACCAACAAGGGGACATGTTTATAAATATTAGGCCATGATTTTTGTATCACCTGTCTAGGGTAAAGAAAGGAAGTTATAGCAGAAAACAGAACTTCAGTAGTCGACCTGACAATAACAAAGTTTTCTGGGCATCATGGATGACACTTAACAGTTTTAATCCTTCCGTTTAATCAGACACACTGCATATTTTGTTCACTACTTTCCTTCTTCTCCGGAAAGCTCTTATCCTGGAGTTTTTAAAGGGCCACTAAACTTCCTTTAGGACATTCTTTCTATGAGACCAGGGTCATCTTTTTTGTTGTTAAACTTTGAGGCCTGCATTTGCTTTCCCACATCACCAATCAGGGCTTATTGTGTGTAAACTATCATAAGTATGAATGGCTAAATCATATATATCCTCAGGAAAACGTAGAGCTCATGGAAAGAGTCTTGTGCAGTGGAACTAGAATGTATTGTAGCTGCAGTATCAGGCATGAAGTGGGCATAGTGGGAGATAAGGCTGCAGGGATGGGCACAGGTTTTGAGCCACGTGGTCTTTGTCCTAGAAACAGTGAGAGGCCAATGAAGACTTTTCGACAGGTAGAGAACAGGTAGGATTGAGGAAGTGGTGATTTTAGTACAGATCTCTGTGTTAAGAAATCTGTTTTGTATAAACATTAAAACTCTGCACTCTGGAGACAGACTAGTTTTTGAACAGAGTGTGTGTAGGAGGATCAGTTAGAAGTTACTGCAGTAGAGCCTATACAGAATAGTTACAAAAAAAGACAATAAAATAGGCCCCTAAGAAAGCTTCATTTAATTGTGGCTGGGTGTGGTGGCTCACACCTGTAAACGCAGCACTTTGGGAGGCCGAAGCAGGTGGATCACAAGGTCAGGGGTTCGAGACCAGTCTGGCCAATATGGTGAAGCCCCGTCTCTACTAAAAATATTAAAATTAGCCGGGTGTGGTGGTGGGCGCCTGTAGCCCCAGCTACTTGTGAGGCTGAGGCAGGAGAATCACTTGAACCTGGAAGGCAGAGGTTGCACTGAGCCAAGATAGTGCTACTGCACTCTAGCCTGGGTGACAGAGGGAGAGTCCCGTCTCCAAAAAAAAAAAAAAAAGCTTCATTTGATTCCATTGGATCTATATAATACAGAGGGTTTTGTGATTATAATGCAATAAAATGAAAAATCACTTTTCAAAGAGTTTAAGAAGCCCATATGTTTTAAAATAAAATGTTACAGAATAACCTTGAATTTAAGAGGAAATAATGAATGGAAATTATTACTTAGAATTAATAATATTCATATAAACATGAATGATATTTAATATATGATAACATGAGCTAGTCATTCAATGATTATGTTAGAAGAAAGAAACAAAACAAACTGAAAGAAATAGGAAAGATG
This sequence comes from Macaca fascicularis, assembly GCF_037993035.2. NCBI lineage: Eukaryota > Metazoa > Chordata > Mammalia > Primates > Cercopithecidae > Macaca > Macaca fascicularis. Next base: position 31,305,623 of record NC_088381.1, on the reverse strand, counting down.
AAAATAAAGACTGGCAGAAATATGTGAATTAGAGAATGAGAATAACACTAAGCCAAAGAGAAGAATTAAGATACCCAAAAGCTAATTCCTTGAAAGAATGAATATTATAGATAGACATCTGTCAAAATGGAACAAGAAAAAACTATGCAGTGTAAACAAAAGAATTTGAAGAAAAAAGGTAAAAATATCAAGTCAGAGTTGTAACGATTTTGAAGAATTAAATAAAAGTGATAAGCTCTAGAAAAACACATATTCTATAATGTGTGTAAGCAAAAATACAGAACTTTGACCAATAAATGTTGAAGAAATTAGATAGTCAGAACCTCCCACATCTTAAACACCCAGCCAGCATGGTTTTCTTTTTCTTTTTTTCTTTTTTTTTTTTTTGAGATGGAGTTTCACTCTTGTTGCCCAGGCTGAAGTACAATGGTGTGATCTTAGCTCACTGCAACCTCTGCCTCCCGGGTTCAAGCAATTCTCCTGCCTCAGCCTTGCGAGTACCTGGGATTACAGGCCCTTGCCACCAGGCCCAGCTAATTTTTTGTATTTTTAGTAGAGATGGAGTTTCGCCATGTTGGCCAGGCTGGTCTCGAACTCCAGGCCTCAGGTGATCTGTCCACTTTGGCCTCCCAAAGTGCTGGAATTATAGGCTTGAGCCGCAGCACCCAGGATGGTTTTCTAAATGACTTCTAGCATAGCTTCAGGGATCAGTCCATTGTTAGTTTATAAAGTTGCTCCAGCATATAGAAAGAGAAAAAACTGCAAAGCTTTTTGTACACATTTCGTACAAATGCTGTGGAGAGATAATGGTCCACAAATGGCTAGGTGTAAAATATATATGTTGTTATCCACTTTTTCTGGTTCATAACTCCCATAGCCCTTGTTAGAAACTTTTATTATAATGTTGGAGTGCTTTAGGTCTCAGAAGCAGGCCTCAGAAAACAATCTCTCTTACCTTGTCCTGCTTCCTTTTCCTGCTCCTTTCTCTCCCCAGGGAAGGAATCTTCCCTAGCCTTTGTCTTGAAGCTGGCCGTAAAGAAATTCTCTGGCCTATGTTGTCTGCTTATAAGATCCCCATTTCAGAAGAGGCTTTTTCCACACCTTCAGGAAAGGAATGGTGCACAGAGAGGCCAAGAAGAACCTGAACAGACAGGCCTTGCTGGGGTTCCCCACTGGCCTATTAATGTTTCATATCCTTTTTGTCCAGCCATATTTATGCAAGGTCGTCAATCATGCCTACTAAACGAAGTCCATAGCTATAGAAAGCCCAAAAGGACAAGATCCTAAAAGCTTCCAGATAGCTGAACACCTGAGGTTCTTAGAGGGCGAGCCTGGGGCGGGCACGGAAGTTCCACATCCCTTTTCATGTGCCTCACTCCACACATGGCTTCATCTGTATTTTTTGTGATAGCCTTTATAATAATACATGTAAGTAAGTTTTCCTGAGTTTTCTGAGCCACTCTAGCAATTTAATTGAACCCAAAGTGGGGATTGTGGGAAGCCCAACTTGTAGCCAGTGAGTCAGAATTTTCAGAGACCCAGACTTGTGACTTCTAGGAGGGAGGGGGCAGTCTTGTAAGACTGAGCCCTTGCCCTGCGGTGTCTGAGGATATCTCCAGGTAGCTAGTGTTAGAACTGGATTGAGTTAGAGGACACACAGCAGGTGTTGTCTGAAGAATTGATTGCTTACTTGGTGTGTGGAGAGAAATCTTCATACATTTAGTCCCAGAAATCTTTTGTGTTGATTGTTGTGGCGTGAGAACAGAGGAAAAACATAACTTGAGTTAAGTTTTCCTTAACATACTAGGTAAATGATTAAAAAAAAGAAGAAAGAAGGTATACTTGCCTTACCAGATATTAAGATGTATTACAAGGTCATGGTAATAAAACGTATATGATATTGGGGCAAAAATAGGAAAATGCACCACTGAATTTGTAGAAAACTCCAAGATAGATGCATGTATATATGGTGATACCACAAATCTGTGGGGCAAAGAACAGATTATTTAGTAGGTGATGTTTGGGAAAATGGGCTCATAATATGGAAAACAACTAAGCTGACATCACATATAAGAGTAGACCCTAGGTGAATAAAAGATCTGAATGTGAAAGCATCTTAAGCCAAAATAGCTAAAACCCTTACTTACCATTGAAGGCATGCATCTCAGGAAAAGCCCTTACTTTGACAGTGAGTCTTTATGTGGTGGTATGGGAACCAAAATCAATTACTTCCCATACTAAGACAAAGGACATGTACGGTAAAATGATTTTGATCCAAAGGCAAGAGATCTAAGGGAAAACGCCAGCTTTTCCCTGTATTGAGGTAGACAGGTTTTATATAGCTTTTTATAGCCAAAAGATTTTCCAGAGTTTCAGAACCAGTGGCAAAATTAGAATTTAGTATTTAGCCCAAATGATGACTTGTTCTTTTCAAGAGTGTGAGGCTTGCTCTTTCAGAGTGTGAGCTCTGAAGTCAAGCAGAGCTGGGTTCAAACCCTTGGCTCTGCCACTGATAAGTAATGGGTTTGAACAATCTTTCTATGCTTTACCCTCTTTACCTATAACATGGGAATGGAAATAATTCCTTTCTCGTTAAATTGTGTGAACAATAAGTGAAATAACCCATGTAAAGTGTCTTGCTTTGCTTAGCATAGTGCCTAGCACACAGTAACTGCTTATTTCATACTAATTTTCCCCATCTTTATTGAGGAATAATTGAGATACAAAAGCCTGCATATAACTCATGTATATAATTTGAGCTTGAACAGATGCCTATATTAATGTTATCATCACCATATTCAGGTAATAAACATATCCATTACCTTCAAGAGTTTCCTTGTGTCTTATTTTTTTTTTTTTTGTGGTGGTGAGAATACTTAACATGAGATCTGGCCTTTTAACAAAATTTTGGATATGCGATACCTTATTGTTAACTGCAGGCACTATGTTGTACAGCAGATCACTGGAAATTACTCGTCTTGTATAACTAACTTCATATCCATTGAACAATACTCTATATCATCTTCTCTGCATTCCCTATGAATCAACACTCTTTTGTCTACCTCTGTACTTTTGACTGATTTAGGTGCCTCATGCAAGAGGAATCATGACTTATTTCACTTGTCTAATATTAGCTGTTACAGTCATCTCAACATTGAGAAACATGGAAATTGATTTTTTCAATTGTGGCCCTTTGAGTTCTTTCCTCACCTGCTAGTGACCAGTGACATGCCTTTGCTTAGTGGGAAAAGGAACCCAAAATAACAGTTAATTTAAGAACAAAGTTTCTGTCCTTAGTGGGCTAAATTTTAGAATCCTTAAATTTTGACCTATTCCCTTATAAAGCAAGAAGGAAGAGAATATTTTGTATCTCGGGTTTTCTTTCCCCGAAGGTTTCAGTTAAAAGTACTTCCATCAAGCAAAACATAACTGCATTCTGAATAATGCATTATGCCTTTTTGGGGACAAGGAAGATGCAAAGGAACAAAAAGCATTTTTTCTCCTCCTCAAAATAGTTACCAGGCAGGTTGAAGGAATACCTATTTTTGACCTCAATTAATGTGTACTTTTCCCCTGTAGTATGTTTGGGAATGATTTTGTCTCAATCAGCCCTTTTATGTTCATTCTTTTACAATGGGATAAGTAGAACAATGTCACACCCTTGTCCCCTAGTTTTTTTTTCTGCTAAAACTATATGTGCATTAAATCAGTGGATTCTTGGTCTCTATGTAAAATGGCTGCACCTGTGTTAGGGGTTGAATTCTGTCCCACCCAAAATTCATATGTTGGTTGAATTGTGTCCCACCCAAAATTCATATGTTGAAGTCCTAACTCTTGGTACTTCGGAATGTGACTTTCTTTGGAGATAGAATCTTTACTAAAGTAATCAAGTTAAATGATGTCATTAGAATGGACTCTAGTCCTAATAAAAGGAAAGTAGGGGGATACACACACGTACATACACACACACATACACACACACACACACACACACACACACGGAGAATGCCATGTAAAGATGAAGGCAGAGATTGGGGTAATGCTTTCTCAAGCCACGGAATGCCAGAGATTGCTAGCAAACCATCAGAAACTAGGGGAAAGGTATGAGATAGATCCTTTCCTCACAGCCCTCAGAAGGAACCAAACCTGCCGACACCTTAACCTTGGACATGTAGCTTGAAGAACTGAGACAAAAACTTTCTGCAGTTTAAGCTCCTGCCAGTCTGTGGTACTTTGTTGCAACAGTCGTAGCAAACGAATACAACCTGCATGAAGCCATCTGGGAAGTGGCACCTTAGCAGAAGTATCAGATTTGTTGTTCACATCCAGCTCTGCCATATAATAAGTTGTGCAACCTTAAGCAGCTTAACAGTTTTGAAAATCAGTTTCCTTACTTTGTTACTGGTCTGAAAAACAGTCATTCTTTGCACCCCCTGAGCTTTTACTTTACTAGAGTCTGAGAATCTTGGTATTTGCTTTGCCAGCCTCCCTATAGTCTGAGGAAGGATTTCTTCCTTCTTAAAATCTGAAGCGTGAAATAAAGGGAAACTCTTAGTCCTCGCTGACATCACAGAAGCGATAAACCTAACGCGGTCATCCCTCACCCCATACTTGTACTAATCAGGCCCGAATCTTTACATGTGTTAACCTATTTTATCCTCACACCAGTCCTAGGATGACAGTACTATTCTTTGCCCATTATAAAACCAAGGAAGCTGAAGCATAAAGTATTTTAAGTAAATTGCCCAAGGTTACATGTACTAAGTAGAAAAAGAATTTGAAAGCATGCATACTGCCTTAAGAGCCTGTGCTTTAACTATTACATCAAAAATCTTTAAACCACTATCAGAGTTGGGAATTCTTGTCTGCAGTGTTGAAGGGCTCCTAAAGGACAGGCTTCCCTCTAACATGGGAGCAAAACCCCTACTCAGATTTGTTGTAAGGATTTCATAAGATAATATGCTGAATGCGTGGCAAAGTACCTTGTGTATAGTAAGTGCTCAATAAATGTTTGTTCAGTTTGCCTCTGTCAATGGAGCAAGAGAAGTCATGAAGACTGGAGAAGCTCCTGCTGCTCCCCTCTCCCAGAACACAGAGCTCTCAGCCTGTGTTTAGGTGCTTTTGGGAGGAGGCAACAGTTGGAGTTCTGACATGGACAGCAACAGCTTCTGCTGTTTCAGGTGTGGCCTGTGGGTCTCAGGTAACTCCAAGACCAGAAAAGTGGCTCAGCTGCTGGAGTTTAGACCTCACTCATAGATGGAGACAATCTGAACCACTAGGGGCAGAGGATAGAGAGGCAAAGGTGGCTGGAACATGACTTAAGAAATTGGTCTCTCTTTATTTATTTATTTATTTTTCCCTGTGGTGTTGACTGCTAGAGTAGCCTGGAAACAAAGTGACCTGCAATGGCTTGAGACGTTCTTCCTGGAAAGAAGGTATTAAAAGGAGCCTGAGGCAGAGACACCTGTCCTCATATCGTAGCGTCCATTCCTCTTAGTGTTACTGACTTTCAGGGCACGCGTGTTGCTCACTTCCACAGTCAATGTGAAAGGGAATGCACAGATGAGCCTTGATCTTCACAGGACTTAGGAAATGTGAAGCCCTTTTCACATGCACAGCTCTGCTCCCAGTGTGAGCTAGGATATGAGAACAAAGCCACATCTTGGGAAGACTGAAAGGAACATTATATCCAGAGACTGCCACTCCTTTGTGGTGAAAATCATGCTCAGAAGGAGTTAGTACTGTTTTTTCTTATGTCTCAGCAACATGGAAATTATTCTGAATTTTATTTATTTATTTAATTTGTTTGTTTATTTATTTAGAAAGAGACAGGTATTTGCTGCAGCCCAGGCTAGCGTGAAACAGTGTGATCATAGCTCCCTGCGGTCTCAAACTCCTGGCCTCAAGTGATCCTCCCACCTCAGCCTCCTGAGTAGCTAGGCACATGCCACCCTACCTGGTGAATTTTCCAAGAGCTTTTAAAAGGAATTTAAATCATTTTTTGATGGGGATCTTTGACAACTTTATTATGTAGGTTATCTCAAATTATGTTTATGGGGAGTGATTCTCTATCCTTGTGTTTTCATTGAAATTTTAGTCCCTTCCCAATTTATATAGCTGAGCAAAGCAGGGTCTTGCCACTATTTCTGAAAATCCCAGCTCTTGCATCTTCCAGCTTTAGAAAGTAAAGCCTTGCCAGTTCAGAAGACATTCAACTACATAACGTGTTTGATTTTTGTAGACTTCATTGAAGATGGGGAGAATCTCAGGAGTTCTTTTTCTCAATCTAGGTCTACAATCTTGCTCACTTTTCTGCTTTCTCCCTTCCATCACTTCCCATTTGTGTCACCTTCCAATCAGGAACAACTTTCTCTTGCTGTCGAAAAGAGTAGGTTTTGTTTTTGTCTTACATAACTCTAGTCCAGAGACCAGCAGAAACCCACGACCTCTAGCAACTAACGTATCCTTACTGGAACAATGTACACGTTTCCTCAACATATCTCTTCCTAAAAGGAGGAATTATAGTCACTCAAATACAAATTTAAAAATGTATCATCACACACACTTTCCTGCTTTCTCAAACAGTGTAAGCAGAATGCTAGTTGTTTTCTTTTGGATGTTAATGCTGACGTCAGCGCTGTCCTGTGCTGTAGTTCTCTCAGCACTTTGAGATTGTTAAATTTCTGGAGCTATACAGAGGAGCCCCAGATTAATTCTAGCAATTTCTTTTCTATCCTTGGTCACTGATTTCTCTGAAGTGTTTACACCCCTTCCTTCTAATTTTCTGCTTTTATTATGTTGTGAAACAGAAAACCAAGTAACAACAAAATATAGCAGTTTTCACTTGAACAGGTGCCAGATGCTGTGCTATATACTTTGTCTGCACTGACCCACAACAGTCCTTGAGAAAGGTGCTTGAATTTACATTTCATTCAGATGATAAAAAAGAAGGCATACAGAGTAAATAGCCTCTTCAAATAAAATGGCACAATTAGTAAGTGAAAGATTCAAACTCAAAGGTGTCTGACTCTGGGACCCATAATCTTTATTACGTTGTTCTGCTCAAATTGTACATGAAATGAAGGTAATAGTTTTTCAGGAAGGGTTAGGTGATCTCTCTACAACTTAAATTTATTTCACTTTGTGGAATTCGTGACTTTATATCACTAGTGCAAGAGAATTGTTAGCTGTTATTTGCAGAATCTAAGTTTTGGATTGTTGGGTGTTCTTGTAGGTTGAGGGTCAGGGAGGACCTCTTTGAGAAAGTCTTTGGGGCTTACGACTTTGGGGCTATGTTTACTTGACCTGAACTATTTTTTATTCATTCATTCACTCACTCACTCATTCACCATGCACTTACCAAGTGACAGACACTGCAATAGATGTGGGAGATTCAAAGATGTATGTGACTTAGCTGTTGTCTTTAAACATTTCCTTACTGCCTCTCTAACCCCGTCATAAAATTCTCTTATTCCTGCAGGATCAGGTAACAGAGTGAAAGATGTGCTCAAGGAGAGGGTAAGAGTGCAAATAGGACCTACCCAGGACTGGGGGTCTAAACAGAGTTTAAAAGGTTAAGTTTGACAGACAAGAGGAGCAGGACTTGAGTCAAAAATCTTGTTAGGCATCTAGAAAGGCAAGCGCTGCTTGTAATTAAATTTAAGTGACGAGGAGCTATAGAAAGTGTGATTTTATTCATTCACTCCTTCACTCATTAGCTAGTCCCCATGTTACAGACCATACATGCAGATTTCTTGTTCTTAGAAGGCTTATTGATTTAGGGGCCATTCAAATTAGGGGTAAATCAATTTTTATATAAAGCAATGAGTTAAAAGCCATATTAGAAGAATAAATACAGAGTTGGGAGCAGAATATATCTGATTAGGGATCAGTCAAGACAGGCTTTATCAATTACATTACACATGAGCTAGACTGTTGAACAGGAGTTAGTAAGGTGCTGAGGAAATAGGAGAACCAAATAAATACCTTTTTATATCCAGTCAGTGTGGAAAGAGTTTGATTTTTTAGTTTTTTCTATGGTTTGTGACAACAAATTTTAATTATAAAAGTAATTCGACTGATCTGTCACTGTGAGAATTTCAGCAGGAATAAATAAAATGAACATTCATTTTTTAGAAGCTGTTCCGCCCAGGCCCCTTCAATCTGAGTGTTTTTTTTTTTTTTTTTTTTTCAGAACAACCCACTGTAATCAGTGTCATTGGTATCTTTTCTATATTCATTTTAAAACACAGAAAAGCTGAGTTTTGTTGTATGTATTTAAATCCAAATAGGACCGCTATATATTGTGTTTTTAACTCTATGTTCTATATCTGCTTTTTCTTGCTCCTTAGTATGAGTACATAGAATGTGTATGTTACCATTTATTTAACTATTCCCCTATGTATTTTTTTCTTTAGCCGTCCAAAGAATACAGAAATTAAAGTCTCTTTGCAAACACATGCAAGTATATAGATACCAAGAAGTAGAATTTCTAGGTCAAAAAGAATATACATTAAAAATGCCATTAGATACTGATAAATTCCTTCCTTCCTTCCTTCCTTCCTTCCTTCCTTCCTTCCCTCCCTCCCTCCCTCCCTCCCTCCCTCCCTCCTTCCTTCCTTCCTTCCTTCCTTCCTTCCTTCCTTCCTTCCTTCCTTCCTTCCTTCCTTCCTTCCTTCCTTCCTTCCTTTCTCTCTTTCTCTCTTTCTCTCTTTCTCTCTTTCTCTCTTTCGAGATGGAGTCTTGCTCTGTCGCCCGGGCTAGAGTGCAGTGGCCAGATCTCAGCTCACTGCAAGCTCCGCCTCCCGGGTTCATGCCATTCTCCTGCCTCAGCCTCCCTAGTAGCTGGGACTACAGGCGCCCGCCACCTCGCCTGGCTAGTTTTTTGTATTTTTTAGTAGAGACGGGGTTTCACCGTATTAGCCAGGATGGTCTCGATCTCCTGACCTCGTGATCCGCCCGTCTCGGCCTCCCAAAGTGCTGGGATTACAGGCTTGAGCCACCGCGCCCGGCCAATAAATTGCTTTCTTAAGTGTTCCCATTTATACTTCCTCAAATAATGAGGATACTTCTTTCTTAACACCTTTGTCAAACTTCGTGTTATTAAGCTTTTGAATTTTGGTCAGACTGATGGACAAAACTAGGACCATTTCACTGATGTTACATTTGCCTCAATACTGTGATATTGAGCATAGTTTTACATGTTTATCATTTGAGCTGTTCTGTGAATTTCCTGTTCTCATTTTGCATCCATTATTATGTTTATCTTTTTAAAACTTTTGTGGAGTTTTACAAATGCGTTCTTGAGAAAGTTTTCTATTACCTATGTTACACAAGCTTTCACCCAATCTATTGCTTTTCTTTTAACTTCGTTTATCATGAATTCTGAAATTTTCAATTTTGATATCATAAAATACATCAATATTTTCTGTTATTTGTGTTCTGGAATATGTTTAAAGAGATTTTTACCTACCCCAATGTGTTTATTGACATGACCGTATTCCTCATTCCACCAGTGGAGCTGGAAACTAATATGGATATTTCAACTCATTTTCAAAGCTGTAGAATTCCTATTAATTCCTGTTAGCACATATAAAAATACAATATGAGGGAATAGGACATAAAGAGAACTAACAACTCTACATTATCCATCTACTTCTAAGGACTAATTCAATGCCTTTCTATTAGTGAGTTGAATTGATGAATTGTTCTACTTTTAAAGAACTCTTCAGGAAAAAGGAGTTCCAGAGAGATGTACAAGCACTTAATATTTTCAGATTTAGTGGCCATGAGCTACCTTTTAGGTACTACATGTAACTGCTTGACTTTTCCTTTGTGTATAGTAGTAAAGGGAATAAATTATTTCAAGGTTTTCTTTTTCATTCTCTCTCTCTCTTTTTTTTTCTTTTTTTTCTTTTTTTTTTGTTCTTTTTTTTTTTTTTTTTTTTTTTTTTTTTTTGATAGGAGCTCACTGTGTCACCCATGCTGGAGTGCAGTAGTGCTATCTCTGCTCACTGAAACTTCTGCCTCCCAGGCTGAAGTGATTCTCCCGCCTCAGCCTCCTAAGTAGCTGGGACTCTAGGCACTCTCTACCACAGCTGGCTAATGTTTATATTTTTTTGTAGAGACAGGATTTTGCCATGTTGCCCAGGCTGGTCTTAAACTTCTGAGCTTAAGTGATCTACCTGCCTCAGTCTCCCAAAGTGCTGGGAACACAGGCATGAGCCACCACGCCTGGCCTTCTAGGTTTTCTAGGAGAGGTTTGGTTCACAACTTCAGGTGTCAATACTGGATTAGCTGTCAGCCCCTACTGAGAGTTATCTAACCACAGGATGTAAAGTAAATTTCATTTTCCACCCCATATTCTCACTATGAATGGGAACAAAAACTAACTAGACTTGACTTAAAAATTTAAAAACCAAATTCAAAGGCTGAGTCATCCAAGAAATAGTGCTTATTTATTTCTAGGCACATAAAACAATCTTAAACTTCTAAAAATATAAGTTGTTTGGTAGTTGGTCTAAAATGAGGAATTTGACTTCTCAGAGAGCTCAGTGAGAAGGAAGAAGTACCCAGTATACTATGATCTGGAGAAGATAAACGTATCTGTTACTAGCATAGCAACTTTGGCCCAAGACAATCCAGTGAATAGAAAACATACTTGGTCAGATGTTTTTATGAGGAGGCCCAGTAGGTCTGTGTGCTCACCAATGGCGGAAGTGTTGTTGGTGTTGTGGACTGTCTTCTTGCTTGAGAAAGAATCCAAAACTATATTTTGGGGTATGAGAATTAGCAGACATCTTTTGAGTGGCTTGCTGACAAATGTTATTCTTAAGCTTCCAACCAAGGCAGCTAGAGTTTAGGGCTGGGCTTTGGTCCCAACAGAGGAGTTGAAGTGTTAACTGGACCATGAAGGCAGAGGACCATTTCTATCAACTGAACTAATACATAGTTGTATTAGTTTATTTGTTTATGAAATATTTGCTGAACAACTACTATATCTCAGGTACTAAAATTACCAATGAATGTAAGAGACAAACATCTCTATCCTTGTGCAGCTTTGATTCTATCAGGGGAGGACAGATAATAAAGCATAGACTGTGTTACATGGTGCTGTTAAGAGAAATAGAGCTGAATGGAGACAGGAAACATCAAGGTGTAGAATCTGCAGTTTTAGGAGTGGCTTGAGAAGGTGTCTCTGAGAATGTGGCCTTTGAGTAAATATCTGAAGGAGGTGAGGAAGTGAGCCATGCATTCATCTAGGGAAAGAGGATGTATTAGTTTTCACTCTTATAAGGGATTATCTGAGACTGGATAAGAATAAAGGAAAGACATTTATTTTGGCTCACATTTCTGTAGGCTGCACAGGAAGTGTGGTGCCAGCATCTGCTTCTGCTGAGGCCCCAAGAAGCTTACAATCATGGCGGAAGGTGAAGCAGGAGCTGATGTGTCACATGGAAAGAGTGAGAGAGAGTGGGGACTTGTCGGGTTCTTTTAAACAACCAGATCACATGTGAACTCAGAGAGTGAGAACTCATTCATTACTGCAAGGACAGCACCAAGCCATTCATGAGGGCTCTGCCCCTATGGTCCAAACACTTCCCACTAGGCCCACCTCCAACACTGGAGGTCACATTTCAACAAGATATTTGGAGGGGACAAAACATGCAAACCCTATCAGAGGGTATCCAGAAACAGGGAGGTGTAAATGTTTTGGAGGTGGAAGAATACCGGGCATGTGTGCTAAGTGAGGGTTCAGCCAGAGAAGTACACATGCTCTGAGAATGGTGACGAGGAATGGGTTCAGGTGATGAAGGAGGCTGGCTAAGCAAGTCAGAGAGGTATTGAGTAGGCAGTCAGGAAGAAAATAGTATGAACAGGATTTAAGTTGAAGGACACAGGCCAAGGCTGTTGTCTACAGGTGGAATTTCTTCTTACTGGAGGAAGCCATAGCCCTGCTCTTAAATCCTGTCTGATAAATTTAGGCCACCAGATTATGCAGGATAATCTCTCTTACTTAAGGTCAAACAATTAGGAACTTCAATTACATTTGCAAAATACCTTCACAGGAGTACCTAGAATAGAGTTTGATTGAATAATTGGGGACTGTAGCCTCACCAGTTGGTGTATTTTTAAAAAGCCATCACAGCATGTTCAAAGAATAGTAAGGAGCCAATAGGATTAGAGAGTTGTGAGCATCTGGAAAAATAGATGAGTCAGAGATAACAGGACCCATTGGAAGGACATTGAAACTGACTCTCAGAAAGATGTGGGGCTGTTAGAGAGTTTTTAGCTTAGAGAGAGAGAGATCTGAAGCCTATTTTAAATGATTACGCTGGTACTCCATGGGGGAATAGATGGAAGAGAGCAAGATGATATTATAACTTGGAGACCACATGATGCTGGGCTTATTCACTATGTTACTCACTATGTTCAGGGATACCAAGTCTTACTTCCAAGTCCCACTGGACTATAATTCTGATTAAGAAGGTTTAATAGGCCAGGCGCAGTGGCTCATGCCTGTAATCCCGGCATTTTGGGAGGCCGAGGCGGGCAGATCACCTGAGGTCAGGAGTTCAAGACCAGCCTGCCAACATGGTGAAACCTCATCGCTACTAAAAATACAAAAATTAGCCGGGCGTGGTGGCGCGTGCCTGTAATCCCAGCTACTCGAGAGACCAGGCAGGAGAATCACTTGAACCCGGGAGGCAGAGGTTGCAGTGAGTGGAGATTGTACCATTGCACTCCAGCCTGGGGGACAAGAGCAAGACTTTGTCTCAAAAAGAAAAGAAAAAAAAAAAAAAGTTTAATAAGGAAACACTGTGCATTTATTTACTAGATTCCTAGAACTATGACAGGTGTTAGGAATGTAAAGGTGATCAAGGCAAAGCAATGTATAGTCCTTATTTCCTCAAAAGTGATGCAATTTACGGTGAGATTCCCTCACTGTTCCACCACAGGGACTAAAATGACATGTGATGTTAAGTTTTAACTATGGTGTTGTGACAGGTCCCAGGCCTTCTTGTACCTTGCCCACCATGTTTAGGCTCTTGAGATATGTGGTACAGAGGACATTCAGGGGACACTCCAGCCAAGGCATAGACTTCTTACCTTGATTTTCAGACTTCTTTATTATCCTTTTGGGTTAAGCTAGAGAGAAAAAACAAAAACAAACAAACAAAATAACTAGAGTGAAATAATGAAAAATGGGGATGTACCAGCTGTTGTTTCTTGACCCTTAATGCAATGCCTGTTCATTTTAGATGTTTTCCTCAATCACTGTGTTGTAATCCTGGGAACCGTATTTGCCAGCAGGGCAGAGAGAGATACTTGTGTGATGTTTGGAAGTGAGGAGGCAAGGGAGGATCCTTCCTGTGGCTGTGGAGGAGGCGGGGTGGCAAGGGTACCAGCAATGACGGCAGCAGCTTCCTGGGCTCCATGACCGCGTGGTGTGTCCGGCTTTGGGGATGTAGACAGCTGTGCTTTAGCTGTAGCTTCCCACAGTTTTCTGATTTCTGAGTAGACCACTTCGCCCTGTCTAATTTACACTTCCAGAAACGTAATCATGACTTATTTCACTGCACTGATCCCATTCTGTTTGAAATGTCTGACTGAGCCCTCACTGACTCACAGGTCTCTACCTCTCTTTCTGCAGCCTGGGGAAGGCTTCAATCAGCTCGTTGCCTCCTTCCCCGCCTCTGACCTCAACTCTGGCTCCTCTTAACTCTCCGAAGATGAATGGTCTGCAACAGAAGACTTCTGAGCAAAATGAAGGGAAAGGAAAGGATGTGAGGATGTCTAGACAGGTGTAGAGGGTGGTGGAAGAAATGTACTAAGAGACCCGAGCGTGCGATGGGGAAGGGGAAAAGAGAGAGTCCCTTTAATCTCTTGTCATTTCTTAAACACTTTTTAATTCCCCAGTCTTACAGTCTAGAAGTGAGTTAAATGAAGGATGTGAGTATAGGCTTCTTTATTTATGAATACCTTTTATTTCCCCTGAATTTTCACATACTCTAATAAGAGTGTGTTTTCATCACTCTTCAGCCTGAACGTGTTCAGGTTTTCTTGGGAGAGGGTAGGGGATATAATATTTCATTTATCCAACATATTTGGTCTTATTTATATATATGACCTGATATAATTTTCACATTTATTAGCTTTTAATATGTTTTATATTTACTATACAGAAAACGCTACTAAAAGAAAAGGGTGTGGCAAAGTTTGAGAACTTGCTGGGATTCATGTAGCTAATCAAAGTGGTCCTAAGATTTGAGCTTAGATCACCAGACTAATTCAGTTAACCCAGAGCTCCTTTGTTAGTGGAAATAAACCTGGATTTGGAATCAGGGAGAGGAATGTAAGGTCAACAATAAATTGGAAGAAGTTCTAGTATAGTTTCTGGCATTTTTAAGTCTGTTAAAAGAGTATCATTAATAACGTCCCTAGGGATTGCTGGTGAGTCTTTTAACTATAGAATTGAAATGAATGTTTAAAATTAATTTAAAAAATCAAAATAAAGGATTAAAAACATTACTTTATTACTTAAATTTTGACTTCAACATCTATTTCAGTCTACCCCATCTATGAAAGTTCTTTTCATAATCTTTTTTCAGTAGGAGAAGATGGTTAGAAATACTGAAAGAATTGTGGGAAAAAATAGGGCTAGACCCAAGTCATGAGTAAACGTATGAAATGGTTATTATGGTTTTATATGTTAATTAAAACAATTAGGATAGAAGTCTAATTAAATATAAATAACAGGCCAGGCGCGGTGGCTCACACCTATAATCTGAGCACTTTGGGAGGCCGAGGCGGGTGGATCATGAGGTCAAGAGTTCGAGACCAGCCTGGCCACCATGGTGAAACACCATCTCTACTAAAAATACAAAAAGTAAGCTGGGCATGGTGGTGCATGCCTGTAGTCCCAGCTACTCGGGAGGCTGAGGTAGGAGAATCACTTGAACCCAGGAGGCAGAGGTTGCAGTGACCCACAATCACGCCATTGCACTCCAGCCTGGGTGACAAAGCGAGACTCTGTCTCAGGGGAAAAAAAAAAAGTAACAATATTGCTTCACACATCCTAATTTAGTGATAATGGTTAATGTACAAGTCCTCCTATTGTTGCTTGCTTGCTAGAAGTTTTTTGGCTCTCAATAAGATGTTTATAAACTCATTTAGCTTTGCTGCAAATAATTGCAAATAATTTGCAGCTTAGGTGTTTTCAAAGTATAGTCTATTCTTCTGCTTCGTTATTCAAAGACTTTCTTATTTGGTGGAACAGTTGTTAGTCTCTGTCTCACAGATCCCACCCTGACCACAGAAACAGAGCATTTTTGATGTTCGAGATGGGAAAAGCTTTGAATTATCATTTATGTCAATCTACTTGTTATAGATTAATCGTTAATTATCAAATTCTTTTGTAAGAATAAAAAACCTAAAATGCATTAAGCATGTATTCTACTTGCTATGTACCAGGCACGGTTTTAAGTTCTTTACCTGTGTTAACTCATTTAATCTTCAGAGCAACCCTTGGAGATAAATGCAATCATTGTCCTATTTTGCAGACAAGGAAACAGGCACAAAAAATTAAGTGGCTTATGCAAGGTCACACATCAGGAAGGAGCTCTCTGGGACTGTCTCTTAAGTGTTGCTCACATGACCTCTCTGTGTGTAGGTTGTGCGTCTCAGAGCTGCATGAGTACAGGTTTCTTATTTCCTACACTCCTGACAAAATAGGAGAGTCGTCAAGTTTGACCTTACTGTCTCTTGGCTTTTTATGCTTCTCTTAAAGTTTCATTGCAAGAATTCTACTTTGGTTCTCTTTTCTGTTTCTGATTCCTAGTTTGTTGTCTGTCTGTCTGTGTCTTTTGCAGAGTTGACTTTCAGATCCCATATACTATGTATGGGATGACATTTCATGAAACGTCTTAGAGATGAAACCTTTTTACTGAATAATTTGTTGAAGGAAATATTCACAATTGAAGGGGGTTGCTGCCTCCTTAATATTTTCCCAGTTAGACTTAATTTCAAGAGCCCCCTTATCTTTAAAACACTTAATTTTTAAATAAACAGAAATGATTGTTTCCTGATGACAAAATAACATAATTGTAAAAATGCAGGGCATGCATGAAGATATAAAGAAGAACATTAAAATCGCCCCATATTCCTCCCCCACAGTGATATCCACTGTTAGTATCTACTGGTGGAGTCACAGGAAGTACTAACAATGACTGATGAGACAGCGTCCTTGAATGTACACTTCCAGCGATAAGGAAACGCTATCACAACGTAGCCCACACACTGTTTCAACAGCTTCAGTTGTTAGAATGCTCCTTTTGGAAGATAGATGGATATACTTGATATGCATGTATCCATTCTTTCTTTCTACATCTTGGCGGATACTACTAATTGATGATTGTACTTTATCATTGAGCTTCTAGGCAGTTATTATCAAGCTTTGGAGATGGCACACAAAATGAAATCTTTTTTCCGTCCCAGCTCCATGCTGACGCTGAGCCATTAATGTGTTTTAAGGACTTTCATTCAACTATCTTCCCACATCTAAGTGTTCTGGGAAATCATCCCTAGATGTATAATGTGCTTTATGCCTTTTTATAAGAACAGAGTGGTGACTTTACAAATTTTTTATAGTAAGACTCATCTAGATTTTTATCTTTTTTTTTTAAAGAACATTGAAAAGCAACAAATAACAAGACACTTTTATAAGATCAAGAGCTGTTTTATGTTCGAGTGTGACTTATTCAATGCTGAAAGGGTGCGTACCTCTATTACATGTGCTTCATATTTGTACATCAGGGGAAAGCCAGGCCCTATTCTGAAAGCTGCAGGCAAGTCTTGCAAATATTGAGTTCTACACAGATGGAAATGCCCATTGCAATGAAACTGAGTCATCCGTTAAAGTAGGCAGTTGGTATGCCTAGCCCTTTGCTACATGTTTACTTTATTTGGAGAAGGAATGGGGAATTACATATTCTGCCTTCCTCACAAAGGAAAAGTTAAAGAACGGCTGCTTCATCATTGTGAATGTGCTGCCTTGGGGCATATCATCCCAAAAAGATATTTGCAGAAGCAAGGCCAAGAAGGTGAGGTGGAGTTCGTCTTCTGTATTACCGTTCTCTCACTCTCCATATCCAATCCAACAGCAAGTCCAGTTAAGTCCACCTTTGAAATTTACCTTCAATCTGAGCACTTTTCACCATCTTGAGCCTGCTTGTGGTCATATCTTGGTTCCTTGACTCACTAGCAATGTAACTTTGGGAATGTTCTTTAATCTTACTCTGCCTTGCTTATCTAACAAATGGAGATAATAAAGTTGCAGTTACATAGGGTCATGTGTAGATTAAATTAGGGCAAGTAAAGTACTAAGAAAGTGGCTGGTATCTCCACGTGTAAGTATTATGGACACATCTTTTCAGGGTCTTACAAATGTGCATGTCAAGTATGAATTATAGAGAATCACTGTTAAAAGGAACTTCAAGGATGAACTAGCCTAATATCCTTGTTTACAAAGAAGCAACCTGAGGTCCAGGGAAATGACGTATCTTTGAATTCACATAATAACTTGGGATGGGTGAGTTTGGATTAGGATGAAAGCTTCTGTGATGGATTAAGAACCCTGGTTGAGAATCATGAGTCCCTACATGTCTAAAGTGTTCTGTGTTTACAATCCCCAATCTGAGATTTTGGCTTGTCAAACAAGCTTCCTGACCTTCAGTCAGTCATTGGTGAGGATTTTTCATACATTGTTCAGCTCTGCACAGCTCATTAAGAGTCTTCTCCTGTCCCCTTATTTATGAGATGCCTTCTAGGGCCCACTGGTACACATTTTCCATGTATATTAATAGAAAACCCCTGATCAGATGGACTTGATCTATACTTTGCACTCCACTTTGTGTATTACTCCAATCTATGTAATTACTTTGGTAAGACCATGTTCCTACTTTGTTATTATCCTGGTTTCTGTCTAGGCACAGCACTCAGAGTCTCCCCACACCTTCAATCATGGAGGATTCTGTCTGGTAGTGTGGTGGCTCTATCCTACTTATTCCTAATTTGCAGGTAAGACCCAGGTGGTCTTAGAAGTATGCCCAGCACTGCATGATTTGCTGGTAGAGACAAAAGACCTGGGAAACTCTATCACAGTCTTTGAGCAGTTGTCTCACAACAAAGTTCCAACTTTTTACTGTGGCTTACAAGGTCGTTTTTCAGAATCTGAATCTGACCTTAAAAATCAACAAGTCATGTTGTTCCTGAATAAAGTATTCTCCCTCCATTTCCAATGCAGCACCACAGATTACGTTCTAGCTCTTCCCATTTACTTATATGTAAATCTTTCCTTCAGCTGTATGGAACTTGGTTCCCCTCAATGATTTTTAAAAACAAACTTTTGATTTTGAAATAATTTTAGACACACATAAGTTACAAAGATAGTGCAGAGAGTTCCTGTACATCTCTCACCTAGTTTCCCCTAACTTTTTCATCTTGCAGAATCCTGGTACATTTGTCAGAAGTAAAATTAACTGTGATACATTACAGTTACCTAAACTACAGACTTTACTCATACTTCTCAGTTTTTCCAATGATGTCCTTCTTCTGTTCCAAGATCCAGTTGAGGATATTGCATGGCCCTCAATATTTTTAGAGATACTATCCAAATAGTACTGGTTATGCAGCCCACAGGTGAGGTGAGGGCCTATTTTCAGTGCCATTTGACATATAAAACGTCAAATCTATAGCCTTCATGAATAAAACTGAATTTTGATCTCAATTTTAAGTAGATGTTTAGAGGGGTCAAGACAGTATAAGGAAAAGTCAGTGTGAAATATGTACTTTTTTCCCATGGGTAATAAAATTTTAAGACTGTAATATTATTTCTCTCACAAGAACGTGAACAATGTGAACAATGGCTTTATCATCACTGAGTGTTTAGTTGGGTACATTTTTACTGATTCAGTCCATGTTTTAAATTTCTAGACACAGAGAAAATGGGTTGGATAAGACAGGCAAGGGAAACTTGGCTCCCATAGATTGTGGTTGCCCTTTTCCCAAAAATAAACCAGGCATGGTGCTGGAAATTTTTACACATATTTTAATTGTATAAAACTTGGTGAAGTTATATTTCTCATTTCTAGAGATGAGAAAATTTAACCATACAGAATTTTTTAAAGTTTTTGAGGAGTACTGCCAGAGACCCTAGCAAGATGAATGACTGGAGTTCCCTGGTGTTTGTCCCTCCCACAAAAGGGGACCAAAACAAAAAGTAACTGTATTTTGAACAGAGCAACTACAGAAGTGTACTAGAGATCAGCAAGGGCATGGCAAAAATCTCTGTCAGGTCAGAATCCTCCATTTATGTAAAGGTGCTATGTACATCTCTCAGTTCTCTAGTGTAGAGATTTACAGTCAAAGTGACTAAAAACCACAACAGCTACAATTAGTGGCTAAGGAACACATAATATATAAATAAGTATTAAGACACAAAAATATAAATTGTAAGGGGTGGCGGTAAAATATCTAGAGTATTTTGATATCACCAAAGTTAAGTTGCTACCAGCTTAAAATAGTTTATTAGAACTACAATACTTTTTATGTTAACCCCATGGTAATCAAAAAGAAAGAAATTACAGTAGATGAACAAAGGACAAGCAAAGCTTAGCACCTCAGAAAACTACCAAACCACACAGGTAAAAGACAAAGGAAGAAAAAAGGAACAACGAATCTATAAAACAACCAAAAATCCTTAACAAAATGACAGGAATAAGTCCTTAACTATTGGTAATAACCTAGTAGAATGTCGATGGATTAAATTACTCAGTTAAAATATATAGAGTGGCTGAATGGATTTTTAAGAAAACCAAGTGTATGCTGCCTACGAGAGCCTCACTTCAGTGTTAAAGACAAACATAGACTGAAAGTAAACAGATAGAAAAACACATTCCATGCAAATGGGAACCAGAAGTGAGCATGAATGGCCAAACTTAAAGCAAATAAAATAGCTTTTAAGTTACAAATTGTAAAAAGAGACAAAGATCATCATATAATGATACCAGTATCAATTCAACAAAAGGATATTACAGTTATAAGTATATGTGCATTCAACTCTAGAGCATGCAGATATATAAAGCAAATAGGAGACCTATAGGAAGAAATAGTCTGACATATGACAATAGAGGATTTCAATGTACCACTTTCAACACTGAGTAGATCATCTGAAAAACCAAATAAATGTTGAACTTAAATTGCTCCACACATGGGCATAACAGAAGATGAGAGAACAGTCCATCCAATGGCTAAATAATACATCTTCTTTTAAACTTCACATGAGACTTTATCCAGGATATATCATATGTTAGACCACAAAACAAGGCTTAACAAATTTAAGAATGTAGGGATCATATTAAATATCTTTTCCAACCACAATGGTATAAAACTGAAATCAACAAAGAAAACTTCAGAAACTTTACAAATACATGAAAATTAAACAACAAGCTCCCAAACAATGAATCAAACAATAAGTCAATGAAGAAAGTAAAAGGAAAATTAAAACTTTCCTTGAGACGAATGAGAACGGAAGCATATCATACCAAAACCTATGGGACACAGCAAAAGCAGTTGTAAAGGAAATATTATACAATAAAACCCTATATCAAAGAAAAAAAAAGATTTCTAATAAATGACCTCATGATGTGCCTAAAGGAACTAAAAAGCACTGACTAAACCCAAAATTAGGAGAAGGAAGAATATCATGAAGCTTGGAGCAGAAGTAAGTGAAATAGAGACCAAAGATAAATAAATAAATCAAAAACCAAAAATATTAACAAAAGAGTTGGCTCTTTAAAAAGATAAACCTGACAAATATTTAAGAAAAAAATGATAAAATCAGAGATGAAAAAAGAGACATCACAACTGGTACCACAGAAGCATAAGGAATTATTAGAGACTATTCTAACAAACAACTGTATGTCAAAAAATTGATAAATAGAAGGTATGGAAAAATTCCTGGATAGATATGACTTACCAAGGTCAAATTATGAAAAAAAAAAAAAGAATCTGAACATGTCAATCATAAGTGCGAAAATTCAATCAGTAATAAAAAGTCTTTGATCAAAGAATAGCCCAGAACCTGATGGCTTCACTGCTGAATTCTACCAAACATTTAAAGAAGAACTAATACCAATTTTATTCAAACTATTCCAGAAAATTAAGGAGGAGGGAATACTTCCAAACTCATTTTACAAGTCCAGCATTACCCTGATTTCAAAACCAAATAGGGATATGATGCAAAAAGAAGACCACATGTCAATGTTCTTGAACATAGATGTAAAAATTCTCAACAAGACATTAACAGTCTAATAGTGCATTGTAAAGATTATTCACTATGATGAAGTTGGATTCATCCCAGGGATGCAAGAATGGTTTAACATACACAAACTAATAAACATGATATACCGTGTTATCAGGAAGTAAAGCATTATATGATTATTTCAATACATGCTAAAAAAACATTCAATACAGTTCAATGTTCCTTCATCAAAAAGACTCAACATATTGGAGATAGAAGTGATATGGGAGGGGGGCAGGGAAGTGCTAGTTAGAGAAGGGTGGGATCCCTAAGGAGGTCTCCATTCTTGGACCTGTGCCCATGGATCTAAATGAGGACATGCATTTCTCTTTTCATGCCCCAGAAGTTGCCTTTTGGCCCACCATGCCCCCTATCCTGTACCCACAAAAATCCGAGACCCTAGTGGGCACAGACACAAGCAGCTGAATGTGGAGAGGAGCAGAAGAACACACTGACAGACACCAGCAGGCACTGGCAGGTCAGTGATGATGGAGCAACACGAACACTGAGGGGAATTCAGCTGGGGCCAGTTGGAGGAAATTCCAGCCGTTGGGTGGCCTAACTCCAGGGGAAGACAGCCTTTCCACTCCATCCCCCTTCTAGCTCCCTATCCAACTTGCTGAAAGCTACCTCCATGACTCGATAAAATCGTGCACTCATCCGCCAAGCCCATGTGTGATCCGATTTTTCCAGTACACTAGCAAGAACCAGTACACTAGGGCAAGAACCCAGGATACAGAAAGCCCTCTGTCCTTGGGATAAAGCAGAGAGTCTAATTGAGGTGATTAACACTAGCTGCCTGCACATGGCAAAGCTGAAAGAGCACGTCATAACATGCCAACTTGGGCTTCAGGAGCTGTAAATACTCACCTCTACACACTGCCTTGGGGCTGGAGCCCAAAAATACTCCCCATGACCTATGCAACTGCCTGTCTGCATGCCCCGCCTAGGGGTTTGAGCAGTGGGGCACTGAAGAAGAGAGTCACATCCCTGTTGCACACCCTGCAAGGGGAAAAAGGGAACTTCTCTCATTTCAGAAGGAACATACTTCAACCCAATAAAGGCCATATATGACAGAACCCACAACACCATACTGAATGGCAAAAAGTTGAAAGCTTTTCTTCTAAGATCTGTAATATGAGAATCATGTTCACTTTCACCACTTCTTTTCATCATAAAACTAGATACACTAGCCAGAGCACTTAGGCAGAAGGGCGAAAAAAAAAGCATCTAAATTGAAAAAGAGAAAATTAAGTTGTCCCTGTTGGCAGATGACATTATCATATACATGGAAAACCCTAATGATCCCACTAAAAACGAATTAAATTCAGTAAAGTTACAGTATACAAAATCAATATAGAAAAATCAGTAATATTATTACACACTAAGAGTGAAATATTTAGTAGTCAAGACAACAACTGTAGTTACAATAGATATAAAAAAGATAATAAACTTAACCAAGTAGGTGAAAAATCTCTACACTGAAAATTAAAAAACTTTTGTGAAATAAATTAAAGTTTTCACAAAACTTTTGTGAAATAAATTATTCCACAAATAAATGGAAAGATAACTCATGTTGTGGATTAGAGTAATTGATATTAAAAATGGCCATACTAACCAAAGTAATCTACAGATATATTTCCTATCAAAATACCAATGACACTCTTCATAGAAATAAAAAAAATCCCAAAATTGTATGAAACCAGAAAAGACCTTGAATAGCCAAGGCAAACTTGAACAAAGAGAAGAAAGATGGAGCCATTGTGCTACTTGACTTCAAAATACACCACAAAGCTATAGTAACCAAAGCAACATGGTACTGGCATAAAAACAGACACATGGAGCAATGGAATGGCATAGAGGGCTCAGAAATAAATCCACACTTTTATAGCTGACTGATTTTGAATAAAGGTGCCATGAACACACATTGGGAAAAAGATAGTCTCTTCAATAAATGGTGCTGGGAAAATTGGATATCCACATGCAGAAAAATACTAGACTCATACCTCTCTCCACATAAAAAAAAAAAAAGCTCAAAATTGACTAAAAACCTAAATGTAAAATCTGATACTCTGAAATGACTAGAAGAAAATGGGAAATGCTTCATGAGGTTGGTCTGGACAAGGATTTTTAAAAAATAAGACCTCAAAGCACAAACAACAAAAGCAAAAATAGACAAATGAGACTGCATATAACTAAAAATCTTTTACACAGCAAAGGAAACTATAAGCAGAATGAGGAGACAGCATATGTAATTGGAGAAAATATTCATAAGTTATGTACCTGATGAGCAGTTGATAGCCAGCATATATTAGAAAATTAAACAACTGAACAGTAAAAAGCCCAAATAATCCAATTTAAAAATGAGCAAAAGACCTGAACAGACATTTTTCAAAAGAAGACATAGAAATGGGCAAAAGGTGCATGAAAAAAATGCTCAACATGACTAATCAGGGAAATGTTAATCAAAACCACAAAGAGATATACTACCTCACTCTAGTTAGAATGACTGTTACCAAAAAGACAAAAGAAAACTAGTGTTGGAGAAGATGTGGAGAAAAGAGAACTCTCGCATGCTGTGGGTGGGAATGTGAATTAGTGTAGCCATTACAGAAAACAGTATGAAGCTGTTTTGTGAGTTAAATATAGAACTACCATATGATCCAGCAATCCTACTATTGGATATGTGTGTGTGTGTGTATATATATATATATATATATATATATATATATATATATATATATATATACAAAAATGAAATCAGTATGTTGAAGAGATATCTGCACTTCCATATTTATTGCAGCTCTATTTACAGTAGCCAAGACATAGAATCAACTTAGTATCCAACAGTGGAGGAATGGATAAGAAATTGTGATGTGTGTGTGTGTGTGTGTGTGTGCGCGCGCGTACGTGCATGCACACACACACAATGGAATACTATTTACCCATAAAAAATGAAACCCTGTCATTTGAGACATCACGGTTGAACCTGAAAGACATCATGTTACATGAAATAAGCCAGGCACAGAAATTCAAATGTGATATGATCTTACTCACGTGAGTAATCTAAAAAAAATTACTACCTTATAAGCAGAGAGTAGGACAGTGGTTACTAGTGTCTTGGGAGGGGAAAAAGACAAGGAAAGAATGAGAAGAGGTTGGCCAATGGGTATACAGTTAAAATTAGATAGGAAAAATAAATTTTGGTGTCCTATTGCATAAGTAGGATGACTATGGTTAATAGTAAAATACTGTATTATTGCACTTATGCATATTAAGCTAGAAAAAGGCTTTTGAAGATTCTCACCACAAAGAAATGATAAATGCATGATGGATACACTAAGGACCCTGATTGGATCATTATACAGTGCAGGCATATACCAAAATATCAAATTGTACCTTGTTCATATGTATAATTACATTGTGTTAATTAAAAAATAATTTTAAAAGTGTCTCAGGACTAAGGAGCAGGCCACTATCAGAGGAGGCATCAAACCCAGATTTTCCTGGTTCCAAAGTTGTGCCCTTCCCACAATGTCCCATGGCCGTTCCCCACCATGGAACTGATGATAATAGCATAATGTGTATGTGAAAGTGCTTATAACCTTTAGAGTGACAAAACACAGGATTATAAAGATTGCAAATATTAATATTTTCTGAATTTGTTCTAAAACTCTTTAGATCCCAGCAAGTATAAACTTACACACAGGCCAACCATAGTTTAGTGTCACACCTTGAAGAGGTTTTGAGCAGACACCTTGTCCTAAGATATAAGCTTCATTGTCTTATGTGTTATCATAGAGGGGGACTTCTATTTTCGTATGTTGTAAATTTCTAGAAACTTACAAACTGCTGAAAATTGAATAACAGTCAATATTGTGAGAGGATTTCTGTTTACAGAATGCTAAAAATATAAGTCTACTGGTATTTTGAATTTTAGCTATCAAGTTTGAATATTAATTATAATTTGTTTTTAATATCTGTCGTTCTTTTGTTAGTGAGTACACAATTAACTGCTTAAATTTGTTGACGCTTCAGCTGAGGATAAAGACACTCGACTTCCAGCACATCTAGTGATTTACACGTTTATCTGATTTATGTACCATCTATTACCTTAAAGAAGACTTTTAACGTTTTGGCCTCAAACTCATTTGTAAAGTGAGACATTGATAATACCTGTTGATAGAGTTGCTATGATGATTCAGTAGGATTTTTGTAGAGCTCATTGACGGGTGCTTAGCACATAGTAAACACTACATAAATTGTTCACTAAATCGGAAAGATGAGCTTCTTTATAACAGCAACTACAATACACCTTAATTGACTTCTTATAACATGTCATGCTTTACCTGTATACAGCAGAGGAAAGTAACTTAAGTTGCACATACAGCTGATGGTAGAGCTGGATTCATGTTAGGCTACCTGAATCTGAAGTATTCTCTCCCTTGCTGTCAGCTTTTCACTTTCCTAAGAAGTTGAAGCAATTTAATGTGCTTCTACAACTTCCTCCCCTCTACTTCAACCTGTTTCTTTCAAGCCACTCTCCTTTCTATCTCCAAGTGCCTTTCTCTCTTTTCTCAGAGGTGCTGTATCCCCTTTACTTTCCAAAGTGAACTTCTTCACGTTGTAGGTAATTCCTTCCTCTGGGCTTTGCCCCATCTATATCCTTTTTTGATTTCCAGTCTTTCTTTTCACTTGCCCCTTCACCTCTTCCTCCATGTTTAGACTCTGCATCCTTACCTTTCTGCATTCAGTATGGCACAGGAGTCAGAAGACCTACGTTCTCTTCCTAGATCTGCCACTGGCTGTGTTCATTTAGACAAGTCACTCAACATTTTTCAGCTCAGTTTATTTAAAAAGTTGTGAGAAACTCTTAGGCCTTATTTCACGGTCAGAACTCTGGGATAATAATTCTTCTGTCTTTGTTCCTCGAAGGCTTGGGAATAAGGGTACCTGGAATTACATTGGCCATGTTTCTCTTTGGACCACGGCCTCCTACCTTGGTGAAATCTCTTTCGACTGTCAGTTTCACTTTATCTAGAAGGTCTTCAAGTCACTGTCTCCAACAGCAAAAAACAACTCCATATTTCCAATTCGTGTCTTACGTGGAATAATTTAACTTGTCTAAACCTCTCACATCTGAGCTACACCTAGAGGTGGTGGCTATTCACACCTAAGCACTTCTCTTAATGTGGCTACCTGGATAAAGTGGTGGTTCTCTTCCTAAAAGTATTCTGTCATCTTCTTTTCTCAGCTGGTTTAAACTGCAACCTGCTTATCATTGACAACATTTTTTTTTCCTATGCATTTTGGGGATGCAAACTAGCATGACTTGGTGCTTCACAGTTTACATTAGAATACAATCAGATTTTATAACACAGATAATAAAGAAGCATATTCTATTTTTTTTCAAACTAGAATTTCCTGAGTGTGTTTTTCCACCAAATGTTTTTTTGCAATATGGTAATGTTTTAATTATGGTTTTCCAGAAACAATGGTTAGGGAGAGACAGAGATTTTGAGTGATTTATTTTAAGGAATTGACTCACACATTGCGGTGGCTGGCAAGTACAAAATCTGCAGAGTAGGCTAACAGGCTGAAGAACTAGGGAAGAGCTGCTGTTGCAGTTTGCATCCAAAGGCATGGATGAGTTCCTTTTTGCTGGCAGAGTTCCTTTTTGCTTGGGGAGATCAGTCTTTGTTCTGTTAAGGCCTTCAGTTAATTGGTTGAGGCTGAGTCACATCATGGATGGTAATCTGCTTTACTCAGAGTGTGTTGATTTAAATGTTTAGAATAATTTTTAAATGTTTAGAGATTTAGGGAGTACAAGTGCAGTTGTGTTACATGGATATATTGCAGAGAGGCAATGCCTAGGCTTTTAGTGTACCTGTCGCCCAAATAGTATATGTTGTACCCAATAGAAAATACCTTCACAGAAACATCTAGAATACTGTTTGACCAAATATCTGGATACCATGGCCTCATCAACTTGACACATAAAATTAACCATCATGGCTAATTAACCTAAAACCAGTAATTAATGAACAATATATTTTAGAAGTATAGGCCAAGGTTATATTAATGCTAGGATAAGGGGACTCAGACTTTATTCTGTAGGTAAAGAAGAAGTCTAAGTTTTGAGCAGAGCTGTGACATGTACTTTGGGGAGATTATTTTGAAGGTAGCTGTATTTAAGAAGCATTTAAACTGTATTTAAGACCAAGTAGGGAGAAAAAAAACCATTCATTTTGATCATCTAGGCAAGATGTATTATAGGATAAGTAGGGAAGTGATAGCAGAAGTGGGTGAAGTAGAATGAATTTCAAAAACACTTTGTAAGTGTAACTGAGAGGATGGGTCAAATGACTAAGTTTTGGGGCTAGAGGAGGGAAAATTTAGTAATAATGCTAAGGCTTCAAGTCTTGGCACTGAGAGGATGGCAGTGATATTGGAAGAAAATAATATTGGAAGAAAAGTAGACTTCCTAGGTGCTGGTGGGACTTTATATCTGAAAAAATAAACATTTTGGCTTCTTAAGAGTTTGGCAGCAGGCCAGGCATGGTGGCTCACGCCTGTAATCCCAGCACTTTGGGAGGCTGAAGAGGGCAGATCACTTGAGGTAAGGAGTTTGGGACCAGTCTGGCCAACATGGTAAAACCCTGTCTCTACTAAAAATATAAAAATTAGCTGGGTGTGGTGGTGTATGCCTGTAATCCCAGCTACTCTGAGCTACTCTGAGGCTGAGGTAGGAGAATCACTTGAGCCCTGGAAGCAGAGATTGCAGTGAGCCAAGATGGTGCCAGTGCACTCCAGCCTAACAGAGCGAGATTGTGTCTCAAAAAAAAAAAAAAAAAAAAAAAAAAGTAATATAGAAAGATAATTGAGATAATTGGCAACTGGGATTAATAACTTCAGGGGAATTTATGAGAAGAGTCAGGCTATGCATATCACTTCATTGTTTTGTCAGGCCAAACTGTTTTTTTTCTTTTCCTTAGAAATGAAGAATGGAATAGAAATTGACAAGAAAACCAAATGCTCCACAGCCACTAGCTCTTTGTTCAAAGGCGATGAATCCTGACTAGTGGACATTTGTGAAACCAACCCAGATCCCTAGTTATGAGGTAGAGTTGCTGGATTCGTCACAGTAAACATTTCTGAGGCTGAGAGAATCCCAGGGTTGAAAGGCTTGTTAGGATTTGATAAAGAAAGCCAGTGGCCCATAGTAATAATCCTTCTATTTTTCTTTTCAATTTGTTTCACTTTCATTTGTACTCATTCTTTTCTGCAGTGAGCAATTCCCTAAGCTCAGCTTAACCCTCTGGCTCTAACAAAGATGCGATTTTTATTTTCTATCCTGTTCTAGGCCATTTTCAGTCATTTTACTTTTGAAAAGATATCGTTGACCTACTGAAAATCTTACTAGCAAATTTGCTCAAAATAGCTCTACCAATCCTAGAGTTCTAAGATGAAGAGCAGAACATTAATTAGTTGCATGAGCCTGTTACTACCATTGAGCATAGGTTGAAGGAAGTCATGAGAGCCCAACGTGTTAGAGACGGAAGGACCTTGTAGGTCACCTAGGCTATTCCCCTCATGTCACAGATGAGGAGGCAGAGGCAGGGAGAAGGTAACAGATTGTATCTAAAGCAATGGCAGGGCTTAGAGGAGTAGGTGTGTTGTTTAACTTTCAGTCTGGGAATGTTTCACTGTACCATGATGACCTAAGCACTCTGCTTGAACTGGGCACTACAAATATATGATAGAATTCCAAGGCATGGTCTTTGCCCTCTTAAAATTTTACCTTTATACCCAAGATTTTAAAAAATGTTTCTCTAACATTAAAGGAGGCACTGGCCCTTCTAGTTCTTCACAAATTGAGAAAGCTTTAGGTTTGTTTTTGCCATGTGATCTCAGTATATTTTTCTACCAGACTTAGAAAACACTGACCATTTTACAATTCTTTTTCTTATCAATCCCCTAGATTACAGTCAGGGGTAGCGACTACTGTTACTTGGCTTGCAAAAATGAATTGCTTTGTTATATCTTTTTTTCCTAATGTGTCACAAAAATTCTAGCAAATCATTTGACCTCTATGCTGCATACAATATATCTTGTCCTACAGAGAATCATGTTTGTTAGGCAATGGTTATTGACATCCCTGTATGGAAGTTGCTTCTGAATGGTGGCATAATTTTTGGCTCTAGGGGGTGTGTACAGTTCTTGATCTCTGTTGATGCTTGCTGTTGAGCTGGTGACTTGTCTACAGAATATAGGTAGTGAAATGTGTTTGTGGGTTGCAGCGAATCACTGTGACTGGTGATAAGTATGTGATCTAACAATAGCCAAAGCACATCCCAGTAGTTTATATGGGAAGAATGTACAATAAAACATTTTATCAGTTTAGGTTGGGATTTAAAATATGGGCTATTTTCATGTAAAAACATGTTTAAGTACTAACAGTGAGGTAGAGGAGTAGTTTTGTTGACGAGTCTGCTTTGTACAAATGTGCATAAAAAGAATGCATAAAATGCTAAAGAGGAAGGATATGGAATTATTGGGAAAGTGTGTCATTTGGGGCTCTAGGTCACTTGGGAAGCCAAGGATAGCAGTGAGGAAGGAGTGAGGTTTGATACTGCCTAAAAAGGATAAAAAGCCAGGGGTTCTGCAATGAAGTAGAAGCTCTGAGATGTCAAAGCACAGATTGAGTCAGCATTGAAGGCTTTGCACCTGGGGTTAGCAAGACCAAGAGAAGCAAACTCAGGCTTATAGACCAGCAGAAAGCAGAGGTCGAGAGAAGGCAGCATTTAGTATAGTACCTGTGGCTCTGCATGTGGGAGGTTGGGGAAAAGTATTGAGTGTACCAAGCTTACTGGAATGCTAGGAGTTAGGTTTTTGGGTTTAAATTCTAGTTATATATAATTTTGTGACATAGAATTTATAATACATGCAATTAATAGAAAAATTATACTTTCTCTGAGCTTCAGTAACCTCATTTGTGAAATGAGTCTAATCATGCTATTCAGAGTTGTTTTTGAGTTAAATGAGATTATGTGAAAGCCCTTTGTGGCTAATAACAGGCTGTATGAATGAAAGACCCATTTGATTTATCATAAATTAAAAATGAATGATGGCTTTAGGTTATATGTGGCCATTCAATTCTAATAAAGCCATTATAAAACAATTATAAACTTTATGTATTTTTATTACAAGGTGAGAAAGTAGCTATGAAAGGTTAGTTACTTGTTCACAGGTTTACCTAATCAGAGCATAGTTTCTAAATTTTGAAGAGCAGTACTTTTTTCTATATTCATCTTACTCCTTAAAGCAGGAAGCCATAGGTACATAATGACAATTTAAAAGGCAGAATGTATGTATTTCTTTAGTGCAGAAATCATCATTATGCCCCTAGAACATCAGTAGAATCTATCATCTATGCATTTTTTATGGACTCATTTGGGAAATGTCATGGTTTATCAGAGCCACATAAATCAGAGTTTGCTGGATTTAGTCCAATCTTTAAATGTCACCTGGGGATGAGGGAATAATATTGAATCATTTTTGTGTGTGAGAGATTAAATGAAAGCAATAAAAGCAGGTAGAGAAATCAATGAAAATTTGAGGAAAAAAATTACATGAGCTAGAAATAGATATCACTGGGTATAAGAAATTGCAAATTTTCTTTAAATGTAGATTCAAATACAGTAGGCTTCATGCTTTCCTTTTATATGCTTTAAGCAATAACAGTGTGGAACTATTGATTTTCATAACGTTTCCAGAGTTCCAGAATTCTCTCCATTTATGTGCAGTATCTTCCTTGCCACAAACTCAAAACCTACTGTACCAGCCAGGATAGGGTAGGTTGTACCGTAGTCATCAGCAACCTCCAAAATACTCAGTGTCTTAAAACAACAGAGAGTTATTTCTTTACTAATGTCATGAGTCCATCTTGACTTCACTATTGTTCCTGTTCAGTGTGTAGGAAGCTCTCTTGGCTGAAGGTTGGGTCTGGAGTTGCCTAAGCTTGGCAAGGACTGAGCTTGGCAAGGACACTCCTGACAGGAGGAGGAAAATGGCAAATGAGATGAGCAAATACTGGCTACTAGTGAGGGCAATGAAAATGAGGCAAGATTGCAATGTACAGCCTTATTTTTTCCTAGGTGGATGGCCTTGTCAGGGTCTTAGGGAGGCAGCCAGATGGGAAAGGGAGAGGTCTCAGTGGTCATTGCCCTGGTACATGGTCTGATAGAGCCACCTCTGTTTGTAAATCTGCAGGTGTTTCAACTGCAAAGGAAAGAGGGCCAAGGCAAACAGCATCTGACCTTTCTACTTCCATTCAGGGTATAAACCAAGTCACATAGCAATCTCTGCATTGAAGGGGGCAGGGATGTAGAATTCTCCTGCAGTGTAAGGAATCAAATTGAGTAGTTGTGACTAACACCCTGATTTGTCCTTCAAATATTGTCTCAGTTGGCACTGTAACCATAAAGCAGTCCCAGTGAAAAGTCAGGACACCTGTAATATTTTTTCCTCTTTTCATGATACAGTTTTCATCTTATTTTTTTGTTATTTGTGAATGCTATGATCTGAATATTTGTGTCACCTCCCAAATTTATATGTTGAAATTCTGAGCCACAAATGATGGTATTAGGAGAAAGGGGTTTGGGGAAGTGCTTATGTCATGAGGGAAGAGACGTCATGATTGGGATTAGTGCTGGTCTCACACTGCTAATAAAGAACTACCTGAGACTGGATAATTTATGAAGAAAAGGGGGTTAATTGACCCACAGTTTCACAGCGTTAACAGGAAGCATGACTGGGAGGCCTCAGGAAACTTACAATTATGGCAGAAGGTGAAGGGGAAGCAAGCATGTCTTACTATGGTAGATCAGTAGAGCGAGACAGCAAAGGGGAAAGTGCAACACACTTTTATGCCATCAGATCTTGTGGATCTTGTGAGAACTCACTATCACGAGAACAGCAAGGGGGAAATTGCCTCCATGATGCAATCACCTCTCACCAGGCCCTTCCTCCAATTCGACATAAAATTTGGGTAGGGGCACAAACCTAAACCATATCATCCCACCCCTGGCCCCTCCTAAATCTCATGTCATTCTCATATTTCAAAACCAATCATGCCTTTCCAACAATCCCCCAAAGTCTTAACTCATTCCAGCATTAATTCAAAAGTCCAAGTCCAAAGTCTCATTTGAGACAAGGCAAGTCCCTTCCACCTATGAGCCTGTAAAAGTGAAGACAAGTTAGTTACTTCCAGGGTACAATGGGGGTACAGGCACTGGGTAAATGCTTCTGTTGCAAAAGAGAGAAATTGGTCAAAACCTAAGGGGTCACAGGCCCCATGCAAGTCTGAAACCCAGCAGGGCAGTCATGAAATCTTAAAGCTCCAAAATAATCACCTTTGACTCCATGTCTCACATCCAGAGCATGCTGATGTAAGAGGTGGGCTCCCATAGCATTGGGCAACTTCACCCCTGTGGCTTTGCAGGGTACAGCCCCTGCAACTGGTTTCTTGGGCTGGTGGTGACTGTCTGCAGCTTTTCCAGGTGTATAGTGTAAATTGTCAGTGAATCTGGGGTCTGGAGGATGGTGGTCCTCTTCTCAAAGCTTCACTAGGGAGTGCCCCAGTGGAGACTCTGTGTGGGGTCTCCAACCTCACGTTTCCCCTCTACACTGATCTAGTAGAGGTTCTCCATGAGAGCTTCACCTCTGCAGCAGACTTCTGCCTAGAAGTCCAGGCATTTCCATACATCCTCTGAAATCTAGGCTGAGGTTCCCAAACCTCAACTCTTGCCTTTTACATACCTGCAGGCCAGACACTACATGGAAACTACCAAGTCTTGGGGCTTGCATTATTTAAAGTAATGGCCTGAACTGTACCTTGGCCTTTTTTAGCCATGGCTGGAGCTGCAGTTTCTGGGATGCAGGGTGCCATGTCCTGAGGCTTCACAGAGCCCACAAAACTATTTTTTTCCTCCTAGGCCTCTGGCCTGTGATGGGAAGGGCTACTGTGAAGCTCTCTGAAATGCCTTGGAGACATTTTCCCCATTTTCTTGGCGACTAACATTTGGCTCTTCTTTATTTATGTAAATTTCTATAGCTAGTGGCTTGAATTTCTCCCCAGAAAATGCGTTTTTCTTTTCTACCTCATGGTCAGGCTGCATACTTTTCATACTTTATGTTCTGCTTCTCTTTGACACATAAGTTCCAATTTCAGACCATCTCTTTGTAAATGCACATGACTGTATGCTGTTAGGAGTAGCCACGTCATCTCTTGAATGCTTTGCTGCTTAGAAATTTCTTTCACCAGAAATTTCTTCCTAATCATCTCTCTCAAGTTGAAAGTTCCACAGATCCCTAGAGAAGGGACATAATGCCTCCGGTCTCTCTGCTAAAGCATAGCAAGAGTGACCTTTACTTTAGTTCCCAATGAGTTCCTCATCTCCATCTAAGACGACCTCCTCAGCCTAGATTTCATTGTCCATCTCACTGTCAGCATTTTGGTTAAAACCAGTCAACAAGTCTCTGGTAAGTTCCAAAGTTTCCCACATCTTCCTATCTTCTTTAGAGCCCTCCAAATTATTCAAACTTCTGCCCATTACCCAGTTCCAAAATCTCTTCCACATTTTCAGGTATCTTTATGGTGGTACCCCATTCTCAGTACCAATTTTCTGTTTTAGTCCATTCCACACTGCTTTCAACAACTTAACTACCTGGGACTGGGTAATTTATGAAGAAAAGAGGTTTGACTCACAGTTCCACAGGGTTAACAGGAAGCATGACTGGGAGGCCTTCAGGATACTTACAATTATGTTGGAAGGTAACAAGGAAGCAAGCATGTCTTACCATGTCACAGCAGGAGAGAGACAGAGCGAAGGGCAAAGTACCATACTTTTAAAGCATCAGATCTTGTGAGAATTCACTCATTATCATGAGAAAACAAGCATGAAATCCATCCCCATGATCCAGTCACCTCCCACCAGCCCCCTTTTACAATTTGACATGAGATTTGGGCAGGGACATAAATCCAAACCGTATCGGTGCCCTTATAAAAGAGACTTCAGAGAGACACCTTATCCTTTCTTCCAGGTAAGGATACAAGGAGAAGTTGGCAATCTCCAACCTGGAAGAGGGCTGTCACTAAAACCTCACCATGCTGGTACCCTGATCTCAGACTTCCAGCTTCCAGAACTGTGAGAAAGAAATTTCTGTTTTTTATAGCCATCTACTCTGTGGTATTTTTTTTTATAGCAACCTGAATGGACTAAGATGGTGAGTGTCTCTTACCTCTCCTGATAGGTGATAGACAGGTGAGCTTTTTTTTAGGTATAAGTCGTATCTTATTCATTGAGCTATCTCTAGTAATAAGCACTGTGCTTAGAGAACAGTAGTATTCAATCTTTTTAATGAATTAATGGGTCAGAATTTTCATGAATTAATCCTTTTAATGAATTGTGAATTAAAGACTCTTTTTTTGTGTTTCTCTAACCTAAAAAGGCATCTTAGGTCAGTCACCCCTAAGTATTCTGAATTGGGTAAGAGGGCAGTTGTCTTAATAATAGAGGTGAAGCAGAATCTCATCTGCACCTATATTCTTTCCTCTCTAATATTACATGGAAAGTAAGGACTGGGTGAAAATACTGCAAAAGTTTATGAGTCACTTGGGAGGAGACAAGATGTGCTGCTGTACTTTATTACATCTTATTTGACTCTAGATTGTACAGGATGCTAGGACTCCATACTTAACAGCCAGTTAGGCACTGCTAATGACCATGGCTAGCAAACCATCTTTGATCACCCCAGGTCTGTGCAAATTAGGTTCTCCTTATCTGTTAGTATTTTCACAGTTGCTACTACTTTGAGTTGTATTAATTTTTTTGATAGACTTTATTATTTTAGAGCACTTTTAGGTTTATGTAATAACTAAATGGAGAATACAGAAAATTACCATGAAACCCTGTGCCCTAGTCCTATTAATTTTTAACTTAGGGTTATCTATAGCCACTCAGTAAACAGGTTGGTCCCTTGGCAACAGGCTGGATCTAAGTTTGAGTCTTTTACTGGGCTGGTCAAGGCCAAATCTGGATAGAAGGAATACAAGGAAGTTTTTTTTTTTTTTTTTTTTTTTTTTCCAAAGCAAACATGGGCTGCTTGTAAGGCAATGGGAATGAGGAGGCAAAATGGCTAAGGAGGGATAGAGGCAACTACCAAACAGGCTTGGGAAATTGCTTCACCTGTGTGAACAACCTTGGCAATGGGTTTTAAAAAGTGGAGATGTGGAGTTAGAGGTGGACTGGGGAGAAAGTGTAAGTAGCTTCACATTTTCTTTTTAAATTTTTGTGGGTACCTAGTAGGTATATATGTATTTATGGTATACATGAGATATTTCAGTACAGGCATAATAATCACATCTAGGTAAAGAGGTTATCCATCACTTCAAGCATCCATCTTTTCTGTTATAAACAATCCAATTATATTCTTCTAGTTATTTTTAAATATACAATAAGTTATGGTTGATGGTAGTCACCCGGTTGTGTTATCAAATACTAGATCTTGTTCATTCTACATAATTACATTTTTGCACCCATTAACCATCCTCATCCCCTCCCCCACCCACTTACTACCCTTTCCCAGTCCCTGGTAACCATCATTCTACTCTATCTCCATGAGTTCAATTGTTTTAATTTTTAGCTCCCATAAACAAGTCAGAACGTGTGAAGTTTGTCTTTCTGTGCCTAGCTTGTTTCAGAGTAGAAGTTTTTAAGCACACAATCCCAACTTACCCTTTCCCAGTTACCATATTTCTTCATCTTTGCCCTAATCCTGTCTTTCTACCTATCTTTCCTTTTTTTCCTTAATATTCCCCTTGGAAGCCAAAATCTCTGCTCACTACATGGATACACAAGTTGTATTTGTCATATCAAGACTTTTCCTCTGCTTTTGGGCAGCCCTCTCTGGATTCTCACACCATCAGCAGTGGCTAATACTGTCTCAAATGCAAAGTCCTCCTTGGAGCTGGAGGTGGTGCTTAAATAATACTAGTGTGCATTTCTTTTGACTGAATGTAATTACATATGTAAAGGCTCAGAGTAGTTCATTAAAAGTGGATTTAAATCATGCATCACAGAATAATCCCTTAAATGTAATGTTTCTATAAATTCTTACCATTCCATCAATAATACTTCCAGGCAATATATGTTTATATTTTGAAATAGTAATTTCATATTTTAAAGCACAGTACTTGATGGGTTTTTGTTTTTTGGTTTTTGGTTTTTTTTTGAGACAGAGTCTTACTCAGTTGCCCAGGCTGGAGTGTAGTGGCACGATCTTGGCTCACTGCAACCTCTGCCTCCTGGGTTCAAGTGATTCTCCTGCTTCAGCCTCCTAAGTAGCTAGGATTACAGGCACGTGCTGCCATGCCTGGCTAATTTTTATATTTTTATCAGAGATGGGGGTTTCACCATGTTGGTCAGGCTGGTCTTGAACTCCTGACCTCACGATCCACTCGCCTTGGCCTCTCAAAGTGCTGGGATTAAAGGCGTGAGCCACCGCACCAGGCCAGTGGTTTTTAATTATATGCCAGCTCCTTAGAAGTCTATATTCAGTTCACTTAACATAGAGAGAAGTATTTTCATATAGGCTGAGAGCATTTGAAGTAACTTAAAAAGTAAAACAATTACGGATTTGACAATATGTATAAAATGGAACATAAAACAACAGACGGCTAGGTTAAGACCAAAGATTTGTATCTTTGAATACAAATGTCTACAATATCTATTGAAAAAAAGTTGTTGTTTTACAGGGTGAGAAACTTCAAAAGACCATTCTGGAAGATCATGCATAGAATTAGTGAACACATGGTGTGGGCAGATAGTTCACCATATGCCAACTGACAATATGAGTCTTAGCATGCTGCTACTGAATTTTTATTAGATTTATTTCTTTGGCTATTTGCCATCCTCTTGTAGTTTGATAGACATAAAAATGAAGGTAAAAAAAATTCTCATGAAATAAACTACAGAGCTTTGAAGTATGAGAAAGGGGCTTTTCCCCTTTCTTTTTCCCTTCAGTAAGTAGTTGAGTCTGAGAGAGTTGATCCAGGTCCATCTTGGTAACTTTCACGGCATAATTTCCACCATTTTTATAAAATGTAAAAAAGGGTGATCATTTAATTTGTTTTGATATATTTTAAGTTTTCAATTTGTAAGTTTTCATAGCCTCTAAAATTCTAGTTTCAAGTAGAGAATGATACATCAGGATAGGTAGCCCCAGAGCACTGAAACTGCACTTGAGTGCGTGTGGATGTTGGGACACATTACTCTAGCAGGGAAGGAGGGAAAATACTGAGTGACTCCATGTGCAAGACACTGTGCCATATGCTTTGCAGGTAGTATCTAATTTGCTCCTCGTGTTAGCCTTTTGAGGTTCATAATTGCCATTCCTATCTTAGAGAAGAGGAAGATGAAGTTGCCTAAGATAAGGAACCATGTCAGACAATATGCAGATGACATCTAAGACTCAAGGGTTTTTCTACCAGGACTCCAGAGCCCATTCTCTTTTATTATACCTTGAACTCCCTGTGGTAAAGAGTTTCTGAGACCAAAAAAAAAAAAAAAAAAAAAAAAAAAAAGCCAAAATTTTTTAGTTTTTAGGGTTTGTGGGAAAGAGATCCCTGATCAGGAGGTTAAAATCCTCAGGCTTTGGTTTTAGTCATTGCTGAGTTACTCTTTCTGGGCTAGTGAATTACTGTTGGTTGTTTCAGAACTTATTTTGTATCCAGAATTTTACTAGGGTCTTAGGGAGACATCATAATGATACAGTACTTGGCAGTAGATCTCTAGAAAGTTTTCTTCTATATCTGAGAATTAGAATGTAACGGAAGGAAAATGGTCTATTAGTTGGCTAAAGTATATGGTGTGAATTTGTGCTTCCTCTTTTATGGGCTGTGAGGATATACAGTGAAGGGAAAGGGTACAGTGCTTATGCCTATGGAATTTTAAAATTTCATATGGAATGCAGAAAGTACAACTACTACCATGTGGGGGTGAGATCATGATTATTCTGATATAAAAGGGGCAATAGGGAAATACTAGTATAGACAACACATTTTTTTTTTCCAGATAAAAAGTACAGTAATAGACTAGAAAGAAAAGAGGTCTATATGTGTTGAAGTCTTGTGGTGATAGCTTCGTGGAAATGGTATTTGAATTGCATCTGGAAGGTTGGGTAGGATTCAACCTAAAGAAAGAGACTTTTCAGGTTTGGGAAACTGCAGAAGCAGAGCCATAACTCGAATCAGTTATTTTACTCATAATTTCTATCTTATCCAATTCCAGCAGAAATTGAGGCAGAATTTTTAAAGTACCTATTAGTATAGTTTAAAATAATATTAAAACAGTTAAATAATAGTGTGAAATGGGCCTTACATTTAGCTTCAAGTTTCCTGGCAGCGAAAGAATAGGAAACTTGAGAATTTGTCTGAAAAATGGAAATGTACTGAGTCTTCAGATGAGACATAATTTTGTCTCTTAATTTCCAATTTGGTGTGTAAAAGATATTGAGCAGTATAACAGACAATACAGGTTGTAGCAGTTTTAGGAAGAAACAGAACTCACTGTGTGACTCTGTTTTCTTTTCTTAAAAATCTAATTTAATTTGATTTTTAATTGAGTAATAATCATGTATATAGGGTACCATGTGATGTTATATATATGTATGCGTTGTGGAATGATTCAATCAAGCTATTTAATATATCTACCACCTCATATACTTGTCACTTTTTTGTAGGAAGAAAATTTACAATCTCCTTTCCAAAACAACGCTGTTTTCTACTGACTCTTGAGTTCCTTTCCACTCAGCCTGTGGGTGGAGAAGGGAAAGTGAACTTGTAGTAGAGTTTTTGGGCCATGCTGAGTTTTAATTACATCTGCACACATATCATCGTTCAGGACTTGCTCAAGTGACTGTACCAAATGTCAGAAGTGTTTGAACCAAAGCAACTCCATCTTGAGTAAGGGCTGGGTAAAATAAGACTCAGATCTACTGGGCTGCATTCCC
The DNA here is from genome assembly GCF_037993035.2 of Macaca fascicularis. Lineage (NCBI taxonomy): Eukaryota > Metazoa > Chordata > Mammalia > Primates > Cercopithecidae > Macaca > Macaca fascicularis. The sequence continues at coordinate 31,266,190 of NC_088381.1, read as the reverse complement.
AGATGATTAAGGCATTCTAAGTCTCAAGGGTGAGATTGGAGGTTGGCACAAGATACAGGTCATAAAGACCTTGCTGATAAAACAGGTTGCGGTAAAGAAGCCAGCTAAAACCCACCAAAACCAAGATGCTGACAGGAGTGACCTCTGGTCATTTTTATGGCTACATTCCTACCAATGCCATGACAGTTTACAAATGCCATGGCAACATCAGGAAGCTATCCTATATGGTCTAAAAAGGGGAGGCATGAATAATCCACCCCTTGATTAGCATAGAATCAAGAAATAACCATAAAAATGGGCAACTCGTAGCCCACGGACTGCTCTGTCTATGGAGGAGCCATTCTTTATTCCTTTACTTTCTTAATAAACTTGCTTTCACTTCGTCAACTCACACAGAATTCTTTTTTGAGTGAGATCCAAGAACCTTCTCTGGGGGTCTGGATCAGAACCCCTGTCCGGTAACACTAACTTCAAAGGACGTTTGGAAATGTAATCTGGTTGTGAGCCTAGAAGGATGCGGAAAGAATTTGTGCATTTGAACTTCAGTGGTAGTCAGCATAAGGAAAAGCTTTTGGACTGGTGTACACATTTTGTGTTACTGATTAAAGGAATATTGAGTTACTTTTAATGTCAGATATAGGCATAAAAATTATGAATCCTGATTCATTTTCCTTTCCCTGTGGAGAGCATTCTACTTCTTTTTGACTTGGAGTTGGGTCAAGGTCAGGGAATGAATGCTTTCATTAAGATTCAACTTATTTTGTGCAGTAAAAGACAGGGACAAGCTTGCATTTCAAGGGTTTGGGTTGGGGAAGATAATGCTAAAATGACAGTTCAGAATAGAAATATACCAGAACACTGTAGAACTAAAATGTTATCTGCTAAATAAACAAAGGAGTCTTGGTCAGTGGACCCTGATCCATCCAGTTACCTTTTAGAAATCTCAGCATCATTACCAAATTCTCCCTCTCCCTTTCGCCCCAAGAAGAGGGTTGGCAAATAATAGATCCTCAAAATATTGTTATTAAAAATAATAAATGTATTTGTTTTCTAATAAAATTCCTTTGTGACCAGAAAATATTCTGTATAATACTGACTCTTTGGAATTGCCTTGTGGTCTAGTTCATGACCAATATTTATAAATATTCTGTATGTACTTATAAAGAAAGTTTATTCCCTAATTATTGATTATGATAAACTAATTGAAATGTTACCTGTATCGCTTAGATGTTTTATTTTCTTTCTAATATTTGTCAAGATGATCTTTCAGTTATGGAAAGATATTAAATTTCTCACAAAAAAGATACATGTGCCAATTTTACATACAGTTCTTGACCAAGATGGTCTTAATGTTGCTCCTTCAGCTTGACTGAAATTTTAGGCAATCTTTTTCTTGACTCTAGGTATGGGACCTCTTGACCTCTTTTTTCTTAAAGCATTTACTTTGAGAAACTTCAAGTTGTAATTTTTCCCCTGCTTCCTTGAGATGTAAATCCATTTTAAAAGCTTCTTGCTAATTTTACAACCCAGGATAGCTTTCTCAAGAACCTGGAAGTCATCCTTTAGAAATGTAATCATCAAGGAGGACAACACCTCCATCTCCTAGTCTCCTTGTGAGACTGTCCCGCCTTTTATTTCAATGGAGTTGAGGTCTGACTGCATTCGGGTATGTGTCCTTGAATTAAGTAGTCTAGAATAAAGTCTTCTTTACTTGTTTCACTTTGTCCAGTACAGTTTTTTGCTCTTGTGAAATTTGCAGTCTATCTAGTTGTAGTTCTTTACGGGCTTTTGATTTTTCTCTCTGAATCCTTCGAAGACCTTTTCAGTACCACATTAAAGTTTTGAATCAGATTTTTCTCTATTGTACATGTCATGTCAATTTGAATTGTGCATCCATGTGAAGAGAGGTCTATGTTTACTAATTCTTAGGGGAGACTGTGGTTATTGTTGTTAATTTCCATACAACATGTTAATAGAGATGAATAGATTTTCTTGTGAGTTCCCATTACTGCAGCCAGGTGGATTTTTTTCTAGCCTACGTTTCCTTTTGATGATGTGGTTCCTTTCGGGGTTCAATTCTAGATGTGGATCTCAAATTCAGTACTGTCCCCCAACACGTGCACATACTTTGGTGAACTTATACTTACTTCCTTGTGTTCTTCTAAGCAGTTAATCCCTAAAGCTCTCGTTTCTAACATCAGCTGTTGTTCTGACAGAGCCTTGGTTTCTGAGATCATGTAACATTCTTATTTCAGCTCCCTATTTTTCTTTCTTTGCTATTTTTGTCTTTTGGTATTTTTTTTTGAGGGTCTTGGCAATACATTTAGAGTTGAGTTGATATAATCTGTCTTTTATCTAGGTGCTGAACACAGAAGCCCCAAAGTACCAAAAAAATGCATGAGCGAATGAAACCATAAATTTGATCCAATAGATTATGGGAATCTTGTGAATGATTTTCTATGGGGAATGTAGTATTTTGTATAGGACTATGTCCTGGAAAGGGGTTTATGAGATTCGGGGGGATTGTAACAGTTGTAGTGATGACGCTTTCCTTTGGCTAGAAAAGAAAGCATACTGGCTGAGGATGGAGCAAGGTACTTATTCTTCATAAGCCAGGAGAACACATCGGTGGCATTCTTCCAGGGACAGCAGGGGCAGTTGGTTCCATTGTCGTTTATTAAACAAGTATAACCTTTATCTTTATTTTGTATTGTATTTACATTAGACTCAATTTCAATACTCTTCCTCATTTTTTGACGGTTTATGTGCTGTGAAAGCACAAAGGAGACTGCCAGGCCTTTAGGATGTTTTATCCAATTTCAGGCCAAAATAATTTCTGAGATGTGAAATGGGTCAGTTTAAAACTTCTCTTCTTTTTGGAGGGCAAGGTAATGGTAATCATTTTGCAATTCTCAGGGTCATGACATGAGACTTAGGTAATCTTGTTGGTAAGTGGTCAACTGCACAGAAAGAATGAATTTCTTACAGTCTGTCTGCTGCCTTAGAAAATTATTGATCAACCAATAGAATTTCTATATTTTTTTTTTGCTCCCAGTCAAAACTGAATTATGGAAAATGAAATAATTTTTGATTCTTAAGAGTTACAAGGACAGAAGTATGAGGCACATAACTTAAAAAAGCAGCTCAAAATTTTCTGATGGATGTTTATGTGACAGAACCTTGAAATCTAACTGGACTTCTTTGGAATGAAAATATCAGGTAAGTAGCTAAAACAAGACAAAAAACCGTGTCACACGAGTTCACTTTGCAGAAAATTGGCAGCAGCGGGTATGGAATGTTATCTCAGCACACTCTGCCATGTCCCTTTGACTGACTGCTTTCTACAACTTTACAGAGGCATCTCAGGTTGAGTTTTTTTGGGGGTTTATATTTGAAGATAGAGCTTTTTCAAGGCTGAATTGGTAACAGATAGTGATTTAAAAATTACTAAGTGCCTTTAGTACCTGGCAGCTACAGAAATTCATTTTGTTTTGAAAACTTGATGTTTGGTGGTGCTTATGAGTTTCCTACTCCTCAAGTCTAGATGGATGGTGTTTCCAGGACGTCTATGAGAATGGGCTTTTTGCCATCAAGGGTGGTGGGAGAGAATAGGGTTGCAGGAAGGTTTGGGGGCTTATTCTAAAACTGTGTTTGATTCGTAAGTAGATTGTTTTAAGGATATTACAGGTCAATAAAAATGCTAAAATGCTTAGTACAGAATTGAGGAAATCCCAGTTACTTATATAAAGTAATGTTATTTTTCACTTGGGAGTCTTGGGGATATTGATGGACATAATGAGGGGTGACTTCCCCGTAACTATTGCTGCTGACATAGGCTGATACATATATTTAACATTTAAAAAGCTGCCTTTAGAGATTTTCTTTTAAATTTTATTAGGAAATATTGGTTTATCCCACTCTTTTCCATTTTCCTTTTTTTTTTTTTGGCTCTTTTAATAGTGGATTTCTTTTAAAAAATGCAGATTTTGGGGACTAAAATAACTATGTTATAGGATAAATGCACACAATTGTTTTCTACCATCTGCAGCTTTAATTTTTTTTTTTCCCAGAATATTAGACAAGAAAGACTTGCAAGGGATGTTAAAGATCTCTGGGTCCAAACTCTATGTTATAAAATAATGTGAACAGAAGTGATTGAGTTGGTCTCTAATTACCTCTTTATTGCTCAATGCTCCTAATATGGATTCACTAATTTTTGTTTGGTGATATAATCTGGATTGAAAATGCCTGTTTACCTCTTGCTATTGATAAACACCTTAGGACATGTGGTCATGTGACTAAGCTCTAACCAGTAAGCCAAAGTACTGCGTAGTTCAGTGGTGTGCCCTTACCTGTGGTTTCACTTTCCTGTTTCAGTTACTTGTAGTCAACTGTGGCCCAAAAATATTAAGAGAGTTTGAGAAAGAAAGATCACATTCACAAAATTTTAATATAATATATTATTGTTATAATTGTTCTATTTTATTGTTTTATCTCTTACTGTACCTAATTTATAAATTAAACTTCATCAAAATGTATGTAGAGGCAAATGTGCTTGAACTTGAAATACAGGATATGTAGAATTCAATACTACTCTGGTTTCAGGCATCCAACAGGGGTTTTTGAACATACTCATGTGAATAAGTGGGGACCGTTGTACTTCCAAGATATTGTCTTAAGATGACCTTTATCCTAGTTTTCCATTTCGCTGCTGAAATATGATAGGACACTGAAATGATGGCCGAAGCACCAGCTTTCATTTTACACCATGAATACCAGAGCCACATCCCGGGGACAGTGTAGCTGAGCATGTGAAGGAGGCTGAGTCATGATGACAGTGACTGTAAGACCTCCATATTGACTCTACTCTGCCTCACCCTGGATTTCCATCATAAGAGAGAAAAACACTTGTACATTGTTTAAACCGTTGTCATTTTGGGTTTTCTGTCACATGAAACAGTGACTCACACATGAATCATTTATAACGTACTATATTTTATTCAGTCATAAGTTCAATATTAATCTCTTACTGGATGTTGGGCTCTATTCTATTTGCTAGCGGTGCAGAGGTAAATAAGACATAGTATTTACCTTCAACAAGCTCGGAGACCAGCCGGGGAAACTGATACATCAAAAGACTATGAAACAGAGTTTTGTTAGTAGAGGCATCTGTAAGTGCTATGGTGGAATAAAAGAGGAAGTAAGTAATTCTAGTTTTCTAGGTGAGAGGCAGGGTTCACAAAAAAGGAAGTATTTGAACTGGCTCTTGCAAGATTTGTAAGACGTTTCCAGATAAGAATGGGGAGGTCGCTGGGGAGGGATGCAAATTTTAGTCAGAGAAAACTTGTAAAAAGACCTGAAGGCACGTCACAGAATAATACTTTAGGTGAACTCTAAGTACTTTGGAATAGATAGAAATTAGAGTTACTGGAAGTAATAGGAGAGCATGTTATAGAGAGACCAGATCGTTCTGTGTCTGGTGAACATATTTGTCATGTCTTGTTTTACTTTGTTTACTTCAGTTGTCTGGGAGGAAAAAGGGTATCATTGTGTCCTGAGCATTGTACACTTTCATAAAGATTTGTTTTTTGGAACACTTGTTACTTTTGATTAAAGCATTAACATTTACTCAGCACTTACTATATGCCAGAATTATGTAATACTTAATATGTGTAATCTCATTTAATGTAGTTCTTTTTGGAGATAAATACCATTATCACACCCACATTAAAGATGGAGATATTAAGGCCTGGAAATAAAAAGTAGCTTGTCCAGCATAACATATTTTGCAAGTAATAACGTTGAGATTCAAGTTAAAGGCTCTCTGCATCTGGAAGCAAAGCTCTTACCTACTAAGACTTAATCCATTTGTCTATTCGCTTAGCATCTCTCTGTTAATCATAACTCAATTTCAGTAAAAGATATCCTTTATTTGAATATCAGATGCCTTGCATACGGATGGTCCTTCTGACACACTGAAGTTATTACAAGGAATTAAAATATTTCAAAAGTGGATTTTATTATTTGTATGTTGACTATTGACATGGCAAGTGAATAAATATTGTTAGACCAAACTTGGCCATTTTGAAAACATGTTTATGTTTCTCTGTGTATCTATATATCTATTGACCTATAACTATCTATCTGTCATCTGTCTGATCACAGAAATGTGGACTGGAAGGGACTTTGGAAATCAGTCTAGTCCTTTCTCAAAGCTTTAGGAAAGCAATTATGTGTTTCAAGACAAGCTCAGTTTCTGAGTTCTTGGCTCCTTGGCAAATGGCTTACCATTAACAAACACCTGAGGAGGATTTCTGAGGTACAGACATAATTTATTGATTTATTGATGAAGGTAACTCAGAGCCATTTGGAATAGAAAGGAGCATTTACAATGTCATAAATAATGCAGTCTCATGAAAATGCAAACTGAATGGAGATGATTATTCCAAGGAGTCAAGAGTTATTGCCCATAAAATGGTGTTTGGTTTCTTCAGGAGACCTGACTCCTAAACACAATTAGAAAATTGTAAGTAGACAGGCTGATTCCAGAAAATATTAGGATCATCTTGCAAAGGAGGTAGGTCTGTGATTTAAAAAAGAAAAGATATTTGAAACTATAAATCTGTTACAGAATCCTAGATTTGACCCCTCTACACTTGAACTCACATGATGAGAAAATATTTAATGTTTTATTTCTAGTCTTTTCTGGTTATATTCTTGTGAACATTATAACTTCAAAAGGATTGTGACCTATTTGAAGGCATTGATTGCACCTTTGCTTTGTTCTGTTTGTCTTTTTTCCCCCCCATGGTTTCTAGAACCAAGCTAAATTTTAGTTAATTTGTTTGGTATAACTCTAGAACACATGAGACAGTCAAGCCTGTATACTCTACAGAAAAATGTACAGGAAGAGATTAGGAAAAATGATATTGTTTTGATTTAATAATATTAAATTTTTAATTTATTCATTCCACAATTACATAAATAATCTAGTATATAAAAGGAAGTGTGCTAGGCCCTGAAGTAGATGCAGATAGCTTCTTTTAAGGAAGCATGAGTTGTATAGCAGAAATAAAGCATGTACATAAAGATCTCTAATATCAGATAAAGAGGAGAAAGTACCGTGATGGCTGATATGTTTCATGTTTGTCCCATACAAATCTCATGTTGCAATGTGATTCCCAGTGTTGGAAGTGGGGCCTGGTGGGAGATGATTGGGCCATGGAAGTGGATCCCTCATGAAGGGCTTAGCACCATCCCTTGAAGATAAGTGAGTTGTTGCTCTGAGTTCATTTGAGATCTGGTTGTTTAAAAGTATGTGGCGGGTTTGAGCAAGATGGCCGAATAGGAACAGCTCCAGTCTCCAACTCCCAGCGCGAGCGACACAGAAGACCGGTGATTTCTGCATTTTCAACTGAGGTACTGGGTTCATCTCACTGGGGAGTGCCGGACGATCGGTGCTGGTCAGCTGCTGCAGCCCGACCAGCGAGAGGTGAAGCAGGGCGAGGCATTGCCTCACCTGGGAAGCACAAGGGGGAAGGGAATCCCTTTTCCTAGCCAGGGGAACTGAGACACACAACACCTGGAAAATCGGGTAACTCCCACCCCAATAATGCGCTTTAAGCAAACAGGCACACCAGGAGATCATATCCCACACCTGGCCGGGAGGGTCCCACACCCACGGAGCCTCCCTCATTGCTAGCACAGCAGTCTGTGATCTACCGGCAAGGCAGCAGTGAGGCTGGGGGAGGGGTGCCCGCCATTGCTGAGGCTTAAGTAGGTAAACAAAGCTGCTGGGAAGCTCGAACTGGGTGGAGCTCACAGCAGCTCAAGGAAACCTGCCTGTCTCTGTAGACTCCACCTCTGGGGACAGGGCAATAACAAACACAGCCGAAACCTCTGCAGACGCAAACGACTCTGTCTGACAGCTTTGAAGAGAGCAGTGGATCTCCCAACACGGAGGTTGAGATCTGAGAAGGGACAGACTCCCTGCTCAAGTGGGTCCCTGACCCCTGAGTAGCCTAACTGGGAGACATCCCCCACTAGGGGCAGTCTGACACCCCATACCTCACAGGGTGGAGTACACCCCTGAGAGGAAGCTTCCAAAGCAAGAATCAGACAGGTACACTCGCTGTTCAGAAATATTCTATCTTCTGCAGCCTCTGCTGCTGATACCCAGGCAAACAGGGTCTGGAGTGGACCTCAAGCAATCTCCAACAGACCTACAGCTGAGGGTCCTGACTGTTAGAAGGAAAACTATCAAACAGGAAGGACACCTACACCAAAACCCCATCAGTACATCACCATCATCAAAGACCAGAGGCAGATAAAACCACAAAGATGGGGAAAAAGCAGGGCAGAAAAGCTGGAAATTCAAAAAATAAGAGCGCACCTCCCCAGGCAAAGGAGCGCAGCTCATCGCCAGCAATGGATCAAAGCTGGACGGAGAATGACTTTGACGAGATGAGAGAAGAAGGCTTCAGTCCATCAAATTTCTCAGAGCTAAAGGAGGAATTACATACCCAGCGCAAAGAAACTAAAAATCGTGAAAAAAAAGTGGAAGAATTGATGGCTAGAGTAATTAATGCAGAGAAGGTCATAAACGAAATGAAAGAGATGAAAACCATGACACGAGAAATACGTGACAAATGCACAAGCTTCAGTAACCGACTCGATCAACTGGAAGAAAGAGTATCTGCGATTGAGGATCAAATGAATGAAATGAAGCGAGAAGAGAAACCAAAAGAAAAAAGAAAAAGAAATGAACAAAGCCTGCAAGAAGTATGGGATTATGTAAAAAGACCAAATCTACATCTGATTGGGGTGCCTGAAAGTGAGGGGGAAAATGGAACCAAGTTGGAAAACACTCTTCAGGATATCATCCAGGAGAACTTCCCCAACCTAGTAGGGCAGGCCAACATTCAAATCCAGGAAATACAGAGAACGCCACAAAGATACTCCTCGAGAAGAGCAACTCCAAGACACATAATTGCCAGATTCACCAAAGTTGAAATGAAGGAAAAAATCTTAAGGGCAGCCAGAGAGAAAGGTCGGGTTACCCACAAAGGGAAGCCCATCAGACTAACAGCAGATCTCTCGGCAGAAACTCTCCAAGCCAGAAGAGAGTGGGGGCCAATATTCAACATTCTTAAAGAAAAGAATTTTAAACCCAGAATTTCATATCCAGCCAAACTAAGTTTCCTAAGTGAAGGAGAAATAAAATCCTTTACAGATAAGCAAATGCTTAGAGATTTTGTCACCACTAGGCCTGCCTTACAAGAGACCTTGAAGGAAGCACTAAACATGGAAAGGAACAACCGGTACCAGCCATTGTAAAAACATGCCAAAATGTAAAGACCATCGAGGCTAGGAAGAAACTGCATCAACTAACGAGCAAAATAACCAGTTAATATCATAATGGCAGGATCAAGTTCACACATAACAATCTTAACCTTAAATGTAAATGGACTAAATGCTCCAATTAAAAGACACAGACTGGCAAACTGGATAAAGAGGCAAGACCCATCAGTCTGCTGTATTCAGGAGACCCATCTCACACGCAGAGACATACATAGGCTCAAAATAAAGGGATGGAGGAAGATTTACCAAGCAAATGGAGAACAAAAAAAAGCAGGGGTTGCAATACTAGTCTCTGATAAAACAGACTTTAAACCATCAAAGATCAAAAGAGACAAAGAAGGCCATTACATAATGGTAAAGGGATCAATTCAACAGGAAGAGCTAACTATCCTAAATATATATGCACCCAATACAGGAGCACCCAGATTCATCAAGCAAGTCCTTAGAGACTTACAAAGAGACTTAGACTCCCATACAATAATAATGGGAGACTTCAACACTCCACTGTCAACATTAGACAGATCAACGAGACAGAAAGTTAACAAGGATATCCAGGAATTGAACTCATCTCTGCAGCAAGCAGACCTAATAGACATCTATAGAACTCTCCACCCCAAATCAACAGAATATACATTCTTCTCAGCACCACATCGTACGTACTCCAAAATCGACCACGTAATTGGAAGTAAAGCACTCCTCAGCAAATGTACAAGAACAGAAATTATAACAAACTGTCTCTCAGACCACAGTGCAATCAAACTAGAACTCAGGACTAAGAAACTCAATCAAAACTGCTCAACTACATGGAAACTGAACAACCTGCTCCTGAATGACTACTGGGTACATAACAAAATGAAGGCAGAAATAAAGATGTTCTTTGAAACCAATGAGAACAAAGATACAACATACCAGAATCTCTGGGACACATTTAAAGCAGTGTGTAGAGGGAAATTTATAGCACTAAATGCCCACAAGAGAAAGCAGGAAAGATCTAAAATTGACACTCTAACATCACAATTAAAAGAACTAGAGAAGCAAGAGCAAACACATTCGAAAGCTAGCAGAAGGCTAGAAATAACTAAGATCAGAGCAGAACTGAAGGAGATAGAGACACAAAAAACTCTCCAAAAAATCAATGAATCCAGGAGTTGGTTTTTTGAAAAGATCAACAAAATTGACAGACCACTAGCAAGACTAATAAAGAAGAAAAGAGAGAAGAATCAAATCGACGCAATTAAAAATGATAAAGGGGATATCACCACTGACCCCACAGAAATACAAACTACCATCAGAGAATACTATAAACACCTCTACGCAAATAAACTGGAAAATCTAGAAGAAATGGATAATTTCCTGGACACTTACACTCTTCCAAGACTAAACCAGGAAGAAGTTGAATCCCTGAATAGACCAATAGCAGGCTCTGAAATTGAGGCAATAATTAATAGCCTACCAACCAAAAAAAGTCCACGACCAGATGGATTCACAGCTGAATTCTACCAGAGGTACAAGGAGGAGTTGGTACCATTCCTTCTGAAACTATTCCAATCAATAGAAAAAGAGGGAATCCTCCCTAACTCATTTTATGAGGCCAACATCATCCTGATACCAAAGACTGGCAGAGACACAACAAAAAAAGAGAATTTTAGACCAATATCCCTGATGAACATCGATGCAAAAATCCTCAATAAAATACTGGCAAACCGGATTCAGCAACACATCAAAAAGCTTATCCACCATGATCAAGTGGGCTTCATCCCTGGGATGCAAGGCTGGTTCAACATTCGCAAATCAATAAACATAATCCAGCATATAAACAGAACCAAAGACAAGAACCACATGATTATCTCAATAGATGCAGAAAAGGCTTTTGACAAAATTCAACAGCCCTTCATGCTAAAAACGCTCAATAAATTCGGTATTGATGGAACGTACCTCAAAATAATAAGAGCTATTTATGACAAACCCACAGCCAATATCATACTGAATGGGCAAAAACTGGAAAAATTCCCTTTGAAAACTGGCACAAGACAGGGATGCCCTCTCTCACCACTCCTATTCAACATAGTGTTGGAAGTTCTGGCTAGGGCAATCAGGCAAGAGAAAGAAATCAAGGGTATTCAGTTAGGAAAAGAAGAAGTCAAACTGTCCCTGTTTGCAGATGACATGATTGTATATTTAGAAAACCCCATTGTCTCAGCCCAAAATCTCCTTAAGCTGATAAGCAACTTCAGCAAAGTCTCAGGATACAAAATTAATGTGCAAAAATCACAAGCATTCTTATACACCAGTAACAGACAAACAGAGAGCCAAATCAGGAATGAACTTCCATTCACAATTGCTTCAAAGAGAATCAAATACCTAGGAATCCAACTTACAAGGGATGTAAAGGACCTCTTCAAGGAGAACTACAAACCACTGCTCAGTGAAATCAAAGAGGACACAAACAAATGGAAGAACATACCATGCTCATGGATAGGAAGAATCAATATCGTGAAAATGGCCATACTGCCCAAGGTAATTTATAGATTCAATGCCATCCCCATCAAGCTACCAATGAGTTTCTTCACAGAATTGGAAAAAACTGCTTTAAAGTTCATATGGAACCAAAAAAGAGCCCGCATCTCCAAGACAATCCTAAGTCAAAAGAAGAAAGCTGGAGGCATCACGCTACCTGACTTCAAACTATACTACAAGGCTACAGTAACCAAAACAGCATGGTACTGGTACCAAAACAGAGATATAGACCAATGGAACAGAACAGAGTCCTCAGAAATAATACCACACATCTACAGCCATCTGATCTTTGACAAACCTGAGAGAAACAAGAAATGGGGATAGGATTCCCTATTTAATAAATGGTGCTGGGAAAATTGGCTAGCCATAAGTAGAAAGCTGAAACTGGATCCTTTCCTTACTCCTTATACGAAAATTAATTCAAGATGGATTAGAGACTTAAATATTAGACCTAATACCATAAAAATCCTAGAGGAAAACCTAGGTAGTACCATTCAGGACATAGGCATGGGCAAAGACTTCATGTCTAAAACACCAAAAGCAACGGCAGCAAAAGCCAAAATTGACAAATGGGATCTCATTAAACTAAAGAGCTTCTGCACAGCAAAAGAAACTACCATCAGAGTGAACAGGCAACCTACAGAATGGGAGAAAATTTTTGCAATCTACTCATCTGACAAAGGGCTAATATCCAGAACCTACAAAGAACTCAAACAAATTTACAAGAAAAAAGCAAACAACCCCATCAAAAAGTGGGCAAAGGATATGAACAGACATTTCTCAAAAGAAGACATTCATACAGCCAACAGACACATGAAAAAGTGCTCATCATCACTGGCCATCAGAGAAATGCAAATCAAAACCACAATGAGATACCATCTCACACCAGTTAGAATGGCGATCATTAAAAAGTCAGGAAACAACAGATGCTGGAGAGGATGTGGAGAAATAGAAACACTTTTACACTGTTGGTGGGATTGTAAACTAGTTCAACCATTATGGAAAACAGTATGGCGATTCCTCAAGGATCTAGAACTAGATGTACCATATGACCCAGCCATCCCATTACTGGGTATATACCCAAAGGATTATAAATTATGCTGCTATAAAGACACATGCACACGTATGTTTATTGCAGCACTATTCACAATAGCAAAGACTTGGAATCAACCCAAATGTCCATCAGTGACAGATTGGATTAAGAAAATGTGGCACATATACACCATGGAATACTATGCAGCCATCAAAAAGGATGAGTTTGCGTCCTTTGTAGGGACATGGATGCAGCTGGAAACCATCATTCTTAACAGACTATCACAAGAACAGAAAACCAAACACCGCATGTTCTCACTCATAGGTGGGAAATGAACAATGAGATCACTTGGACTCAGGAAGGGGAACATCACACACAGGGGCCAATCATGGGGAGGGGGGAGGGGGCAGGGATTGCATTGGGAGTTATACCTGATGATGAGTTGATGGGTGCAGCACACCAACATGGCACAAGTATACATATGTAACAAACCTGCACATTATGCACATGTACCCTACAACTTAAAGTATAATAATAATAAAAAAAAAAAAGTATGTGGCACCTCCCTTCTCTCTCTTTTGCTCCTGTGCTAGCCATGTGAGACATCTGGTCCTCCTTGCTGGCACCACACGCTTGTCTACAGAACTGTGAGCCAATTAAACTACTTTTCCCTGTAAATCACCCAGCCTCAGATATTTCTATATAGCAAAGCCAAAACAGCCTAACAGAATAGCCTATTTAGGGTGCTCAGGTTGAGGTGTTTCAGTTTCAAAACAGTGGAGTTGAAGTAGTTTCTGCCTCTGTCTCTTAAGATTATTCCAAAGCAACCAGCAAAATAGAAAACAAGAAAAATACTCAATGAAAATGGGCTGATATATATAATCTTGTATTATTATATGTCATGACAGAGATGAGGAAAGTCAAATGTAAATTCCTGTGGCTTGGTGTGATGGTTAATTCCGCATGTCAACTTGACTGTGTGTGTTAGGTGTTTTTGCATTGCTATAAAGCAATATCTGAGACTGGGTAGTTTACATAAGTAAAAGAAATTTAATTGGCTCATAGTTCTGCAAGCTTTACAGGAGGCATGGTGCTGGCATCTGCTTTGATAAGAATCAATCTCTGAGTTACAAACAATCCAACTACACTTTTTAAGTTATTTTGAGGGGATGAATACCCCATTCTTCATGTTTTCTTATTTAATATTGCATGCCTGTATCAAGACATCTCATTTATCCCATAAATATATACACCTACTATATATGGACAAAAATTGGAAAAACAACAACAACAACAACAACCAAAGAACCAACCTCTGTTAACATCACACTTTTCTTCTGCAGCTTTATCACCTCTCTTAGCCTTCATAGAATTGAAGAGAGTTAGGGCCTTGCTCTGGGCTAGGCTTTGGCTTGAAGAAATGTTGTGGCTGGTTTGATCTATCCAGGGCAGTAAAACTTTCTCCATATCAGCAGTGAGGCTGTTTCACTTTCTTATCGTTTGTGTGTTCACTGGAATGGCACTTTTAATTTCCTTCAAGAACTTTTTGTTTGTGTTCAAAACTTGACTGGTGCGAGAGGTCCAGTTTTGGCCTGTCTCAGCTTTTAACATGCCTTCTTCAGTAAGCTCAATTGTTTTTAGCTTTTGATTCAAAGTGAGAGACATACCACTTTTCCTTTAACTTGAACACTTAGAGGTGTTTGTAGGGTTAGTAACTGGCCTAATTACAATATTGTTATGTCTTGGGGAATAGGGAGGCTCAGGAGAAAGGAAAAGATGAGGTATGGACAGTTGGTGGAACAGTTAGAATACATCACAGCATTTATTTATTGGGTAAGTTGATGTCTTACATAGGCAAGGTTCGTGGTGCCCCAAAATAATTATACTTTTGATGTCCAAGATCACTGATCATCCTAACAGATATAATAAAAGTTTAAAATATTTCAAGAATTATTAAAATGTGACAGATGTAAGGTGAGCACCATGCTATCAGAAAAATGGTGCCAGTAGGCTTGTTTGACACAGGGTTGCCACGCCAAAATCTGCAATTTGTGGGGGGAAAAAGCACCAAAAAATGCAATTATCTAGGAAGCACAGTAAGGTAAAGTATAAGAAAATGATGTAAGTTTTTGCACGTGTATTGAAACATCATGTTATACCTCATAAATATGTACAATTACTGTGTGTCAGTCACAAATTTAAACAAATACCAAAGTCAAATAATAGCATGAAATCATTAAAATAACTTATAGTTTGATATAGTCTTCAATGCCTATGAACAAAATAATGCACTGAATTTCTGTTCTATTTAATTTCCATTTTAATAACTAAGTCAAGTCATAAAAATAATTTGCCTAAAAGAATTATTTGCTATGCTAATTAACACCTCAAATTATGATTAAACATTTACACATTTGCTGTCTCTCTGGGGAGCCTTACATCTGGGGTACATCTCTTCTGCATACATCTGTTGTTATCTAAACATATTTCATTAATTAAATACAAGATTTAAAAAACCCACAATGCTATTAAAGTTAGAAATATAGCATATGAAAAGTCTGTTGATTTTTAAAAATGTATTTTAAATTGCTAGGTTTAAATGTGTAACAACATAAATATTTGACTAATTTTGCTGCCATATATAGAAGTTTCAGTTTAATAGGGCTACGCAGATCTGAAAAACCAATTGCTCTAAAGTTAACAGTGACAATGGGAAATTAATCAGAATAATTACCACCATGTTAACATCTGGGTTAAGTGAGTTAACAGACACAAAATGTTTAGAATAGTACCAGGCACAAAGAAAGTGTTTAATTATTTTTACTTGTTACTGTTATTACATAAATTATCTTTAGTATCTTCCTTTTTTTATTTTTTAAGTTGGAGTCTTGCTCTGTCACCCAGGCTGGAGTGCAATGGGATGATCTTGGCTATCTACAATCTCTACCTCCTAGGTGCAAGTGATTCTCTTGCCTCAGCCTCCCGAGTAGCTGGGATTACAGGTGCCCACTACCACACCTGGCTAGTTTTTGTATTTTTAGTAGAGATGGGGTTTTACTATGTTGGCCAGGCTGGTCTCAAACTCCTGACTTGAAGTGATCCGCCCTCCCAGGCCTCCCAAAGTGCTGGTAGTACAGCTTGAGCCACTGTGCCCAGCATTATCTTCCTTTTATAGATTTTCCTTGAAACTGCAAACCTCGAAGGTTTTAGCTTTACAAGGAGAAGAACTGAGGAGATAATGTAGATAAATGATACACAAACTCTCAAATGGTATATATATGAAATTTTTACTTTGGAGGCTAGAGATGCTGTAGTGTAGTAGAGGGAAATTTTATCTCTGGGGTCAGGTCAGGACAAGGGTTGGGTTAAAATAAAAATCTTTGGGGAAAACCGACTTTCTCCTTGCTTGGATTGCTGGCAGAATTCATTTCTTTGTGGCTTTAAGACTGACACTGTATTTCCTTGCTGAGTTCCCAGCTGCTAGCAGCCACCTGCATTCTTTGGCTCATGGTCACCTTCCTCCATTTTCAAAGCTAGCATTGGCAGATTGAGTCCTTCTCACAATTTCACTCTCTCCTCTTTCTTCTACCTCATCTCTCTGATTTACTGTTTTGCTTTTAAGGACTCGTGTGATTAGATTGGACCCATCTAATAATAACCCTAAGTAATTTCCACATCTGAGGGTCCGTAACCTCAGTCACATCTGCAAAATTATTTCTGCCATAAGTAACATATTCACAAGTTTCTACAATTAGGAACTATTATTCTGTTAATCACAACTAGGTATTGTGCTAACTGCTGTGCAAAATAATAGTAGTAGTAATGATAATCATAATAGTAACAGTGGTAGCAAGCCCTGTGCTAAGTTTTCTACGTGTAAATTTAATCATTAAACCAACCTAATGAGCTACGTAATAGTATGGGTCTTATTTTACAGATGAGAAAACCGAGGCACAAATGAACAAATAACTTGCCCAAAGTCACTACGTCAATAAGCTAGGGTTTGAACCTAGGCAATCTGATCTTGGAAAGCAAAAATGTCCTGTCCCCAGTGAGTTTATAGTCAAATAGGTGTTGGAGAAAGGAGAAGTTATGCAGATAAATGCATGTTTTAATTCTGGTAAATTTTAGGAAGGAGTGGTGTATGCTACTTAAAAAGCCTAAAGTTGCAAGATTTGACTTGTCTAGAGGAAGGTTGGCTGTTGCCTGACTTATGAAGAATGTGTGGACATTAACTAGAAAAAGTCATGGGGTGGGGCGTTCGCTTTCCAGGCAGAAGACTGAGCATCTACAAATGGCCTGTGGCAGTCCGGCGCTTAGCCAGAATGAACAGTCTGAAAGAAGGCTATTGTGGCCAGAAGACAGGAAGTAAAGGGGATTTGAGTCCTAAATGAGGCTGGTAAAGGTGGGAGCCAGACCAGACTGTGAAAGTTTTGTACTGTGTTTACCTAAGAGTTGTGGGCAATATGTTAAGCCCTGGGTGACATGGTAAGATTGATGTTCCAAATGATAAGTCTGGCTCTAATGGAGAAAACAGATTGGAGTAAGGCAAGAGTGGAAGCCAGAGACCTGGTGGGAGAATGAGACATTGCAGTAGACTGAGGTTTGTTTACAGGGGCTTAGACTACAGGGGTGATGAGGGGTAATGGAGGTAAATAGAAATATTTCACATGTATTTAGGAGGTAAAAGTTTTAAAAACGATGCTGCATTAGATGTTGGTATGAGAAGGTACTATATGTCCTTTTTCTTCTCCAACCTCTGGGATTAATTATAATGTCTTTGGAGTCTTGTGAAACAATGCTTCTTAATCTGGTGTTCTTGATCCTACTTATTTCTGTGGAGCTCCTGATTCACGAGGTTTTGCTTGAGGCTCTGGAAGTTGGGAATTCAGAGCCAGTTGTTTCATTTTGGTTTTTTGAGGTACCTTGTTTGAACATTCTTATGTTCAAGCACATTTGGGAAACGCTGATATAGACAGTGTGTAAGATAATGATTCTCAATATTGGTTGCACATTAGGGATGCTTTTAAAAAATATGTATGCCAGGGCCCTACCTGAAACAACTAAGCCAGAATCTGTGTGAGTCAGGCTTGGGCATTGGTGTTTTAACAGGTGATGATGATATGCAGCCAGTATGAACCTCTGAGTTAAATTACAATTTCAGAGAGCATGTGGAAAAAAGAAACCTGGGGTAATATAAAGATAGAAGCATGCCAGGCATATGGTAAAAATGATTTATAAAGCACAACATGGACAAATTATTCAAATTGAAATCAATAAAGTAGTAAAGGTACTGAATTAAGCTGTATCCACTGGGATATTTTCAACCTTTTCCAAATGACGGCAGAAAATTATTCTTGCATCTTCCAGCAGGAAAGATTAAATAGTAGATATAGTGCTTGATATACTTCTCTAAATCAGACATAAAGCAGATATATTAAATTGAGAGAACCTCTTCATAAAAGGAACCAAAGTTTTCAAATGAAGGTAAAGTAACTTTGGACGCTTAGCATGATCTGAGGTTATTTATAAAATAAACTAAGGCAAAACCATCATGTCTGTACTTGTAAATTTTGTGTTTTGACTTCTCAATAAATTTTATATGAAAAGGTATTAATACTTGCTGTTTGTTATTGGATACTGATGTCCATTGTTGAGGAAGCTTTGCATTTAAAGCAAAGCATAAAGAAGAATATAGCTACAAAATGACTTCTGTGATAATTAAGTTAAAAAATAGCAATGCCGGAGACCTAAACGTTATTCTCATTCACTGGTGATGTAAAGAGAACGACCTAGTTAGGTGACGATTTAAAATACCGACCCAAACTTTAGAAATGCAAAGGTCTCCAGGGGGATTCCTGGGGTTATGTTTGTATCAGTCAATCAATTAATCTATCATCCATCTATCAAATAATCAAGTTATACACAATATACAAAAACTGTATATTTAAAATTTATGATAAATATATATATTCAATTAATAGAATGTAATGTCTTGACATATTTATAAACTTGTGAACCCTTTGTAACAAAGATAATGAAACATATCCTTAACCTCCAGAGTTTACTCATGCCTCTCTGTAATCCTTTGCTCCCGCATTTCCTCGTTGCCCACTTCTCATACATAGAGAGTGTTCTCCTTTTTGTCTTGTTTTTTTTGTTCCATCCAGAAAAATTATTTTGAGATTTATTTTTGAGATCCATATTGTTGCTTATACCAATAGTTCATTTCTTGTTGTTGCTGAATAGTAGTTCACTATATATAATCACCTCAGTTTTTCTATATTTCTTGATGGATATTCAGGGCATTCCTAGTTTTTGGCTATTACAAATAAAACTGCTATAAACATCCATATACAAGTATTTGCATGGACATGTGCTTCTTTTCTTTTAGAACTTTGGAGTAGAATGGCTAGATGAAATGGTAAGTGTATGTTTGACTTCTTAAGAAACTGCCAAAATACTTCATGAAGTAGCTGTATCATTTTACATTCTCACCACCAATGTTTTCTCCAGAGACTAACCCTCCAAAGGTCTGCCTGGATGGATAAATCTGTCTGTAAATATTTCAGAGTTCAGGCGAGGGAAGGGGACTGGATCTAGTACTCTCACTAAATCCTGTTTCTAGCATGGCACCTCACCTCAACTTTTATTGTGCCTCCATGACCTGGATTCTGACACACTTAGACTCAATTTCTACAGAGAATGAATTGATTATCTCTTGAAACGTGGAAGAAAGAGGAAATTACCTGGTTGCATGGAGTCAGAGAAAGACAGAGTCCAGTTGTTCTTTTACAGACTTTTAGGCAATGCCGCATTTTCAGTGTCATGATCCCTAACCCCCTTTAACTTCAGAAATACCCGGCATCTCCAATGTCTGAAATTTTCTAGGATTCTAAAAGATGAGTTAGCTTGTTTCTCCCTGGAATCTTGCTTAGCATCTTCTTTCTCCTTTCTGGAAAGTCAGCTATCACCTAGCAATTTTCCATCTTCCAAAAATTGGTTAACATTTCTTGCTCTATCACTTAATATAGTACTATATTTCTTTTATTGCTTACCTGACACTTCAGCAATGTTTGGAGAGGGAGCAGAGATAAATTTTTGCATCATAACTCTATTGTTACAGCACTTCAAAAAGGAACTTAGAGACACTAGAAGATATTGGAAGGAAAATCAAGGCAGGGCTGATAGTCAACGTGTATTGTTCCAGCTATGCAAGGTAAAACAGCAAAACATTTTCATGCATATTTGTTATTAGTGGCTACTCCAAGACTCCTGCCCCTTCTGAGACCTCTGAATGTCTCCCTTGATTTAGCAACTAAAGCAGTAATGTCTGATATAATAGGAGGGCTTCTAGGACCCTGCTCTGGCACTCGCCTCTGTTCATTTTGATTGGGTGGCATGCGTTCTGATTGATCTGCAAGTGTTTTGATGAGTTGGCGGCTGGTTTTGATTGATCATATCCATAATACATGCTGTTAAATAATTTTTATATCACTCTTGAATTAAAGAACTCTAACCCATATCATCTGAGGAGGAATTGAACGAAATGAAGTATGAGGTTAAAGGAGAGCAGATTCAGGAAGGATATTTTAATTATTTTCAAATACAGTGGGACTTACTGACATGTTTGAGATAAACTACAGATTTAGATCTAGGGCAGATTTAATCTCAATAAAACATGAACCTTCTAAAGGTTCAACCTTTTCAAAATTCAAATGAGCAGTTTTATTTATTCCCTAACCTTGGGAAGAATAACATATTTACAATTATGTCTATCTACAGTACGTTATATACAACATAAATACATGATTTTAAAATATAACATACTCTTTGTTTAGATTATAAAAGCAATGCAGGCTTTTATAGCAGTGCATGCTGGAAAACTTAGCATAGGAGAGTATGAATAAGAGGCCGGGCATGGTGGCTCATGCCTGTAATCCCAGCACTTTGGGAGGCTGGGGTGGGTGGATCACTTGAGCCCACGAGTTCAAGATCAGCCTGGACAACATGGTGAAACCCTGTCTCTACTAAGATACAAAAAAAAAAAAAAAAAAAAAAAAAAATTAGCCAGACATGGCAGCATGTGCCTGTAGTCCTAGTTGCTCAGGGGACTGAGGCACAAGAATGGCTTGAGCCTAGGAGGTGGAGGTTGCAGTGAGCCAAGATCGTGCCACTGCACCCCACCCTGGGTGGCAGAGTGACACAGTCTCTCAAACAACAACAGCAACAAAAAAAATAAAAAAGAAGAAAAGTATGAATAAGAAAACAGAAAACACTGTCATGTTACAACCCAGAGGTGATAATAATGTATTATTTCCATGTAATTGTTCTTCTAAGTAAAAGAAATAAATTTGTCCTTTGAGGTTTTCCTATCTTATGTATTTGACATTTGAGCCCTTATTTTTAAAAAATTTTTGATGCATAAAATTTTATTTGCTCTATAAACATCACAATAATATTTTATATCTTCTGTTTTGTACATAATCAACAGCAAATGGAAGAGTGTATTTAGGGTATACAGATCACAAACATGATAGCCAGGAGCACTTTTTTGTTTTATTTTGAACTAATAGAAACACGGAAATAAAATATTTTAAATCAGAATTGATAGGACCTAACAAGTAAAAATGTTAAATTTCCTATCAATGTTGAGAAACATGAGGTACTCATAGATGATGTTTAACTCTCTCTAACGTGGGAGTGTTAGAAAACTAATAATTATACATCTTTATTTTATTTTTTCTTTTTTTAAATTATACTTTAAGTTCTGGGATACATGTGCAGATCATTATAATGCAGCCCTTATTTTAAATATCTACATCATAATGATTTCAGACCCCATCCTTTAGATCACAGGAAGAAGTCCATTTCTTGTCCAAGAAAATTCTGGAAGTCCCTAAAAATGTATGTACACAATACCCATAACATGTACTGAAAATCGACCCATTGGCTGTATTTGGGAATTGTTTTATTGGATTGTATCCTGCTTTTGTTCTAAATCTCAGGAATTCTTAGATCACTTCACTAAATCCAGTGGCTTCTCTGGGTCATACTATTCTTCTATCAGTTTACTTACTGGATGAATATAACCCTCTCATTTAATTTCCCCAAATTATATTTCAGGTGAGGCCATGATGTATCAAAGAAATTGAGTAAATGCAGATACATAGAGCACAATAGAGGAAGCATATTACACTGCTGTAAGAAATAGTTTCTCTTAGTATGCAGATACTAAACAAACCAGAGAGTTCATACCTAGCTCCTGGCAGGCTGCTGATTAGTCAGGGACGTCTCAGCTCCATCAGCAAGTAAACTCTGCCATCTAGTACCACGTATACTAGGAGACAACCTTCCTGGGTGCCAGAAAGAAAAGCAGGTCTCCTCCCCTGTTGTCCAAGGATATCTTGCTTATTTAATAATCTTGTATGTTTGACAATGGTAGTAGCCATTCCTTCATAAAAACCCACACCCCACCTACAATGATGTGGTTAGGCTTTCCTGACCCAGGAAACACATTCATGATAGTTGCCGTACATTTCTAAAAGATTAAACTATTTAGTCTTAACTTCATATGTAATACCAAAAGTTCAGACTAAATATGTTTATGTGTGGAAGAGGATCTAACTTTTAAAAGGCAAATGATCCTAAAAATAAGAATACTCAATTTACATTCACATACAGAATATATAATATTTAGGCCTGCAGCTTCTGCTTTGAAAATTGTTGGGATTCCATAGTTTTCCAAACTCAAGAGGTGTATACTTGCTTTATATTTGTGTAACTAAAGAATCTAGTCCTGTGATTTTTTTTTTTTTACAAGTCTGTTACAAATGTAAATTAAAGTTGTTTCCAAAGGAAAGGAAACTGCTAGTAATGTTTATTCCTTTTTTTTTTTTTAAAAATAGCTTTATTGAGTTATAATTCATATATCATGCAATTAATTCATTTAAAGTATACAGTAATAGCTTCTAGTGTATTAAAAGATGTATACAACCATCACTACAGTCAATTTTAGTTTTCATAACCTCAAAAAGAATTTCCATGACCTTTATTTGTACACTCCCATTGCCCCATCCTTTCATCCCCTCATCCCTAAGCAATCCCTGATATACTCTCTGTCTCTGTAGATTTTCTTATTCTGAACCTTTCAATAGAAATACTGTGTGACAATGCATATTAGTTCATTCTCACACTACTATAAAGAACTGCCCCAAACTGGGTAATTTATAATGGAAAGAAGTCTAATTGACCCACAGTTTCACATGGCTGGGGAGGCCTCAGGAAACTTAGAATCATGGTGGAAGGGGAAACAATCATGTGCTTCTTCACATGACGGCAGGAAGGAGAAGTGCTAAGCAAAAGGGGGAAAACCCCTTATAAAACCATCAGATCACATAAGAACTCACTATCACTAGAACAGCATGAGGGTAACCACCCCCATGATTAAATTATCTCCCACCAGATCCCTCCCACCACACATAGGGATTATGAGAACTACAATTTAAGATGAGATTTGGGTGGGGATACAGCCAAAGCATATGACAACGTATGGTTTATTTGACTGGCTTCTTTCATTTGGCATTGTGTTTTCAAGGTTAAATAATTTTGTGGTGTGTATCAGCACTTTTTTATGGCTGAATAATCATTGTATGGCTACCACATGTTAAAATTCATAAGGCGGACTTGTGGATTGTTTCCACCTTTTGGCTATTATTAGTAATGTTGCTATAGAAATTCATGTACAAGTGTTCGTGTGGTCATATGTTTTTATTTCTTTTGGGTACATATCTAGGAGTGGAATTTCTGGGTTATATGTAAGTGGTAACGTAAGTCTTAAAATTATAGTAAGCACTTTGGTACAAATTTTATACATATGGGTAGATACACACATGTGTACTCTACTATTTATAGTTAAAAAGAAAGGAAAGGATAGAGATAAAAAGCACTGATAAGCCTACCATTCTATGAAATACACTTTTGGCTCTTTGGTGTACATGTCAATAAATACATAAAAGTTTGTCATAATATTGATAGTTTTAGATGCTTCCTTTGATCCTTAACATGATGATGGACATTGTATGCATTATTGCCTCATACAAATGTGTCATAACTTATTTAACCAATTTCCTATACTGGGTATTATGGTCATTTTAAAACCTGGTATTATTAATACTTATTTTAATATATAAAGTTGGTACATGCATTTTGGTCCTTGGAATAAATTCCCAAGAGTGGGATTGATGGATCAAAGATTAACATATTGCTACATATTGCCAATTTGAATCTCATAACTTTAAGGTCTTGTAAAACTAGTTTTTATAAGACTTGAATGAGAAAACAATAAAAGGGTGCTATCTAAAGCAAGGTAGTCTTCATTTAATTATTTGAGCATTTATACTTATGTGGAGAGGGTGGTGCTATGATAGATATTTGAAGAAAAGAAAACTATGTGAAGCACCAAAGAGAAATGCCAAATAATGGGAGGCAAACAGATGTTCAATGCTGATAGTTTGACTCAAAGAATGGTAGAAACTAAATGGCAAGAGAGATGAGTGTGCAGTTGGCTGTAGTAACCCTTTTCTAATCTTGGTTTTGCAATCGAACATCTGTGCTGTTTTTAATATAAGCCACATTTAATTGAGTACATGTGAACACAAAAGCAGATAGCAACTGTTCTTTAGCAAATGATGGTGGCTCTGTGGGTTGTCCACAGGGAAAATATGTCTATCCTTTCAGTTTATGGAGAAAATACAGTGAAAACTTACGCTTAGGCACCAAGCTAACTGCAAAGGAAGTCAAACCAAAAGTGATAAAAACTTTTTTTTTTCTTTTTTTTGGCAAAGATGTGTGAAACAAGAGAAAATGCTCATACAAAAGACGATAACTTAGCCAGTAAGCATTGCTCCAAGTCCTTTCAAAGAAGCAAAACCTAAAATTTGAAGGAGAACATACGTTAAATCTCATTACTATTTCAATATTTCTTAAAGATCTGAAGAAGCTGATTCAGAAGAAGGGATATAGCGAAAACATTAAACTCCGTCAATATTTTGTTTTGAAAGTGGGTTGCCTTCACAGTTTTTATTTGCGTATCTATGTTTGTCTCACATATGTTAATGCATAGATTCAATGCCACTTTTACTGCTCACTTTTTCTTAACCACTATGCTATGAGAACTTAAATGTATCAGACATGGCTTTCCTACCTTTGTACGTTTTTAGAAATATAATTTCCTTGTTTGAAGGAGTCTGCAGTTGGAGAAGCCTTCCCAGAGGCGGGAAGGACATAAGTTGATTTTAAGGATGCATTTGCTTCCCTAGCCTGAAAATCAGTACATGAAGCAAACCAAAGTTCTGTTCTCAGATTTGGAACACAGCACTTCTGGGACTTTTCTTAGCAGCCTCTATAAATACATGTAAGTTCACATTGCAGTGTCACGTAGCAGGAAATTCTAGAAGTCAGTGGTCAGAAATAAGAGGAAGAGCCAGATGCAGTGGCATGAGCCTATAGTCCTAGCTACTCAGGAGGCTTGAGGTGGGAGAGTGGCTTTAGCCCTGAAAGTCTGAGACAAGCCTGAGAATTTGAGGCAATCCTGGACAATACAGTGATGACACTCATCTCTTAAAAAATAATAAATGAATAGAAACAAAAAGAGGAAAAGTGATCTGATGTAGCTGATTACTGAGAAAGTGCAGAATGCAAAGAGCCTCAAAGAGGAGATATTTGACTGTAGGCAAGTGACTCAAGGCATTTTCTGATGTCTTCTCTGTGTTCCTTGGCCAGCAAGCTCTATGGCATTCACCTGAAAGCCACCATATCATTGAGCAGTTATGGGTGAAGGGCATTCTGGGGGTCTTGGGGAACATGGCTATAAAGGGACATATGACCTTCCCCCAATTCATGTCAATTACTTCTCCTAAACCCATACTTTGTAGCTGGTACCACTTATATTGCTTCTTTACTAAGTGTCTACATTAATAAAGTTCCTGTCATAAAGGTAGGAATCTATTTTCTTTAGAAGATTACAGATTCTCAGGGAACAAAACAATGTAACTGTGATTAAAAGGTTCATATTCAAATGGCAGTTACTGGTTATTTCTTTTCTCAGCTAAATGTAATGTTCACTTATCTTGATTTTTAAATTAGTAGTAGTGAAGAGTAGGGATCCCTAACTCAGGTCTCAGTGTCTAATCCCTAAATTGAAGATATTTAAACAGATTGTCAATAAAATTAATTTTGACTGTAAATTCTGATGAGCTTGTTTGTTTTCTTAAAACAAGCACAGGATTCTTCTAGTCTTGGACTCTGATTAAAAATGTGCAATGGCTTCCAATTGTCATAGGTTTTAGACTAGCATTTAAATATATTGGACTGATTTGCCCCCAGTCTACTCTTCTAGCTTGCTTCCTCACATTCCTCACTACAAATCCTCCACTGACTTGGTCAGTCTCCTAGTTATACTACAAACATAACTCGTCTTCCCTTCCCATCCTGCGTGCTTTCTCCTTCTTTCGGTAACACTAATTTTCTTATCCAAATACTACACAGTATTTTTATTCTAGGTACATATTCATCTCTTCTTTGCTCTTTGGGAAGACTGGGACTTTGGAGTGAGATAAATCTTTGATCTTTAGTAGCTTAGTCACTTTGGACCAGTAACTTATAACTTCTGTAGGCTTTAATTTCTTCATTTGAAAAACAGGGATTCATAAGGGTACCTGGATCATAAAGGTTTTGTGAGGTTACCTGGAAAGCACTTAACCTGTTGTTGGCACATAGTAGACATTCAGTAGATGATGATGTTGAGAAAGATGATGAATATCGGCTTATATAATTGCATATTTGGTCTTTGTCAGGATAGTCCTGCCTTATGTTTTAATTCATATCATTGTGAAAGATCTTCTTGAGTTAAATTTTTCTTTCTATACAGCGGTGTGTGTTTTTTTCTTTCTATTTCTAAAAGTCGCCTTCTACCTGTGTGAGGAAAATAAGCTAATCTCTGTGAGAAAGAAAAGTCTCCTAGTGTTTGAGAGAAAGCAGCCAATTTCAGAACCACAGCTTCTCTGGCTGTCGGCCTTAGCCGTGATTTATTTCTCAGAGTTTTTAGTCCATTCCACTTTCTCTTCACTCCTCCCTGGCTCACAGTGGTAAACTGAAGCATACTTTATTGAAGAAAGAAGAAATAATTATATCATGCTTCTTAGCTGTAAGCACATGAGTTTTGATGCCTTTCAGGAGGAATACATTAGATGGGCACCTGGTTGGCAATCAACCTTCTCTGCCTCATTGGATGACATTTAAATAATCACTCAAATCTGCAGTAACTAGAGAAGAGTATTTTAAATGAATTATTGAGTATTTACTTCATATTACAGTTTAATGATTAGGCATACAGATAAATAAGGAAACATGTTCATGACATCCATACTATTGAATGCAATGAACGTGTAGAATGCATTTTGATTTCTAAAAATTCCTACAGTTAAGGGTGAACAAAAACAATACATCTGAATGGGGAAAATTTCAATTCTTTTCCAGGTTCATGTTGTCTTGCGGCTTTAGAGATGCCTAGGAAACTGAAATAATTGATGATTCATAGGCAAATTCTTATTTGACTTGGTAATTATGTCCACACAAGTTATTTATAGGGTTTAAAAGAAATTAACCTGTACTACTAGAGTATTTTCCCTGAAGATCTCTCAGTTGAATGGGGCAGACATATTTATTTTTATTTTTTGTTTATGTAAGTTCTATTAATACTCACCATATTAACAATTAACATTGAGAAATGTTTAAAATATGTATACAATTATCCTAATATGTTACATGTTAACAATTTTTATGAAAAACAATTTTGTTTTTCAATAATGAAAATTTTTTTATTGTGTAATATTTTTATTGTGTAAATTTAAGGTGTACAACATGTTTTTGTTTATTTCTGCATGGTGAAGTACTTATGACAGTCAAATTAATAACATATTATCTTCCATAGTTACCTTTGCTTTGTGCATGTATGTGTGTGTGTGTGTGTGGGGGGTAAGAGTATCTAAAATGTATTGTTTTAACAAATGTCCAGTATATAAAACGTAATATCATTAATTATAGTGCTCATGCTGTATGCTATTTCTCTACACGTATTAATCCTGTGTAAATAAAAAGTTTGTAACATTTGGTCTACATCTCCCATTTCCCCTGTGCCTTTCCCAACTACCATTCTACTCTGCTGCTTTGTGTTTATTATTTTTTTTTAAGATTTCACGTATAAGCGAGATCCTATAGTATAGGATTTGTCTTTCTATATCTGGCTCATTTCAGTGAACATAGTATCGCCTAGGTTCACCCATGTTGCTGAAAATGGCAGGATCTTATTTTTTAAGGCCAAATAGTATTCTGTTGTGTATGTATACCATGACTTCCTTATCCATTCCTCGATCAGTGGACACTTTAGGTTGTTTCCCTATCTTGGCTATTGTGAATAATGCTACAGTAAGCATGGGCATGCAGATATCTTTATGAGGTGGTGATTTCATTACCTTTGGGTATATATGCAGAAGAGGGATTACTAGATCATATGGTAGTTCTATGTTGAATTTCTTTTAGGAAGCTCTGTGAAGTTTTCCAGGGGCTGCACAAATCTGCATTCCTACCAACAGTCTACCAACGTTTCCTTTTCTCTACACCCTCACCACCTTTTATCACCTGTCTTTTTTATAATGAGCATCCCAACAGATGTTAGGTGATAAATCATTGTGGTTTTGATTTGCATTTCCCTGATGACTAGTGATGTTGAGCACCTTTTCATATACTTGTTGGCCATTTGTATATCTTCTCTAGAAATAAGTCTATTCAGGTCCTTTACCTATTTTTTAATCAGGTGATTCTTTTGTTTTGCTATCAAGTTGTTTGAGTTCCTTCCATATTTTAGGTATTAACCTCTTGAGAGAGACTATGATTGGTACATATATTCTCCCAGTATTTAAGCTGTGTCTTCAGCCTCTTTACCATTCTTTCAACAGTGTTTTTACCATGAAAGAAGGTTCAACTTTGTCAAATACCTTTTCTGTGTCTGTTGAGCAGCTGGTTTTTGTCATTAATTCTGTTAATGCGGTTTATCACATTAATTGATACGCCTTTTTTTAAACCAACACTGCATACCAGGGATAACTCCAACTTGGTCATTATAATTTTTTTGATGTGTTCTTGAGTTCATTTTGCTAGTGTTCTCTTGATGATTTTTGCATCTATGTTCATCTGAGATACTGGCCTGTAGTTTTCTTATTGTGTCTGGCTTTGACATAAGAATGATGCTGGCCTCAAACATGGGTTTGGAAGTATTCCTTCTAGTTCTAAACTTTAGAAGAGTATAAGAAGAATTTGAGATATGTTCCATCAATATCTAGTTGATTGCATGTTTTTAACATGAAGGGATGTTAAATTTTATCAAAGGTCTTTTCTGCGTCTATTGATATAATCATGTGGTTTTTGTCTTTGGTTCTGTTGATGTGATGGATTACATTTATTGATTTGCATATATTGAACGAGCATTGCATCCCAGGGATGAAGCTGACTTGATTGTTTGGATAAGCTTTTTGATGTGCTGCTGGATTTGGTTTGCCAGTATTTTATTGAGGATTTTCACACTGATGTTCATCAGGGATAGTGGCTTGAAGTTTTCCTTTTTTGTTGCGTCTCTGCCAGGTTTTGGTATCAGGATGATGCTGCCCTCATAGAATGAGTTAGGGAGGAGTCCCACCTTTTCAGTTGTTTGCAATAGTTTCAGATTTGTACCTCTTTGTACTTCTGGTAGACTTGGGCTGTGAATCCTTCTGGTCCTGGGCTTTTTTGGGTTGGTGGGCTATTAGTTACTGTCTCCATTTCAGAAGTTGTTATTGGTCTATTCAGGGATTTGACTTCTTCTTGATTTAGTCTTGGGAGGGTGAATGTGTCCCAGAATGTATCCATTTCTTCTAGATTTTCTAGTTTATTTGCATAAAGGTGATACAGTATTCTCTTAGTTTGTATTTCTGTGGGGTCAGTGGTGATATCTCCTTTATCATTTTTTATTATGTCTATTTTATTCTTCTCTCTTTACTTCTTTATTAGTCTAGATAGGGTCTACATATTTAGTTAATTTTTGTTTTCCAAAAAACCAGCTCCTGGATTCACTGATTTTTTTAAGGGTTTTTTGTGTCTCTATCTCCTTCAATTCTTTTCTGATCTTAGCTATTTCTTGTCTCCTAGCTTTTGGATTAGTTTGCTCTTGCCTCTCTAGCTCTTTTAATTGTGATGTTAGAGTGTCAATTTGAGATCTTCCTAACTTTCTGATGTGAGCATTTAGTGCTATAAATTTCTGTCTTGACACTGCTTTAGTTGTATCCCAGAGATTCTGGTATGTTGTCTCTTTGTTCTCATTGGTTTCAAATAACTTATTTAATTCTGCCTTAGTTTCATCAGTTACCCAGGAGTCATTCAGGAACAGGTTGTTCAATTTCCATGAAATTGTGTGGTTTTGAGTGAGTTTCTTAATCCTGAGTTCTAATTTGATGGCACTGTGGTTTGAGAGACTGTTATGATTTCAGTTCTTTTGCATTAGCTGAGGAGTGTTTTATTTCCAATTATGTGGTCCATTTTAGAATAAGTGTCATGTGACACTGAGAAGAATGTATATTCTGTTGATTTGGGGTAGAGAGTTCTGTAGATGTCTACTAGGTCCATTTGATCCAGAGCTGAGTTCAGTCCTGAATATCCTTGTTAACTTTCTGTCTCATTGATCTAACCCTGACTGTGGGGTGTTAAAGTCTCCCACTATTATTGTGTGGGAGTCTAAGTCTCTTTGTAGGTCTGTAAGAACTTGTTTTATGACTCTGGGTGCTCCTGTTTTGGGTACATATATATTCAGAATACTTAGCTCTTCTGTTGAATTGTTTCCTTTATCATTATGTAATACCCTTCTTTGTCTTTTTTGATCTGTGTTCCTTTAAACTCTGTTTTGTTGGAGACTAGGATTGCAACCCCTGCTTTTTTTTTTCCTTCTCTCTATTTGCTTGGTAAATTGTCCTCCATTCCTTTATTTTGAGCCTATGTATGTCTTTGCACGGAATATATCTCAAAATAATAAGAGCTATTTATGACAAACCCACAGACAACATCATATTGCATGGGCAAAAGCTGGAAGCATTACCTTTGAAAACTGGTACAAGACAAAGATGCCCTCTCTTACAACTTCTGTTCAACATAGTATTGGAAGTTCTGGCCAGGGCAATCAGGCAAGAGAAAGAGATAAAGGGTATTCAAATAGGAAGAGAGGAAGTCAAGTTGTCTCTGTTTGCAGACGACATGATTTTATATTTAGAAAACCCCACCATCTCATCCCAAAAACTTCTTGATCTGATAAACAACTTCAGTGAAGTCTCAGGACACTAAATCAATGTGCAAAAATCATAAGCATTCCTTTATACCAACAATAGGCAAGCAGAGAGCCAAATCATGAATGAACGCCCATTCACAATTGCTACAAAGAGAATGCCTACGAATATGACTCACTAGGGATGTGAAGGACCTCTTCAAGGAGAACTACAAACTGCTGCCCAAGGAAGTAAGAGAGGACACAAACAAATGGAAAAACATTCCATGCTCATGGATAGAAAGAAACAACATCATGAAAATGGTCATACTGCCTAAAGTAATTTATAGATTCAATGCTATTCCCATCAAACCCCAGTTGACATTCTTCACAGAATTAGAAAAAACTATTTTAAATTTTATATGGAATCAAAGATGACCCTGTATAGCCAAGACAATCCTAAGCACAAAGAACAAAGCTGGAGGCATCATGCTACCTGACTTCAAACTGTACTACAAGGCTACAGTAACCAAAACAGCATGGTACTGGTACCAAAATAGATGTATAGACTACTAGAGCAGAACAGAGGCCTCAGAAATAACACCACACATCTATAACCATCTGATCTTCGACAAACCTGACAAAAACAAGCAATGGGGAAAGGATCTCCTAATCAGTAAATGGTTGCTACTTCAACTTTATTTGTTAGTGGTTTGTTGAAACTTTCTATTTCTTCTTGATTCAATCCCACTGGGTTGTGTGTTGCTAGGAATTTATGAATTTTCTCTAGGTTATCTCGTTTGTTGGCAAAGGATCCCTTATGATCCTTTTCATTTCTGAGGCATCTGTTGTAATATCTCCTCTTTAATTTGTAATTTCAGTTGTTTGAATCTTCTCTCTGCCTTAGTTAGTCTAGCTAAGGATTTTTCATTTTTACTTATTTTTGCAAAAACTCACCTCTTTCTTTTATTGATACTTTTATTTTATTTTTTATATTTTTATTTTATTGATATTTTTTCTACAGTTTCTCTATTCTCATTTGATATGTGACTTAACATATGATCTATCCTGGAGAATGTTTCACGTGGACTTGAGAATATGTATCCTGTGAATGTTCTATATATGTCTCTTAGCTCCATTTGATTGAAAGTATAGGTGAAAAAAAAAAAAAAGAAAATATAGGTGAAGTCCAGTATTTCCTTATTAATTTTCTCCTGGATCATCTTGCTGTTGCTGAAAGTGTAATATTGAAATCTATTACAAGTATTGTATTGCTGTCTATCTCTCCCTTCAGATCTGTTAATATTGCTTTATTCATTTAGGTGCTCTGATATCAGGTACATAAGTATTTATAATTCTTTATCCTTTTAATGAAGTGACCTCTTTATTGTATAATACTTTATTTTCTGTTTTACAGTTTTGAATGTAAAGGCTATTTTACCTGATAAGTATAGCTGCTCCTGCTCTATTTTGGTTTCCATTTGCATGGGATATTTATTACCATCATTTCATTTTCAGTCTACGTGTTTCCTTACAAGTGAAATGAATCTCTTGTAGGCAGCATGTAGTTGGGTCCTGTTTTAAATTCATTTAGCTGCTCTGTATACTTTATTAATTATTGGCCATGTACATTTAAAGTGGGTAGGTAAATATTTACTATAGATATTTTATTTATTGTTTTCTGGATATTTTGTAGATTCTTTATTCCTTTCTTTCTTTCTTTCTTGCAGTCTTTCTTTGTAATTATATAATTTTCTGTAGTAGAATGCTTTGATTATTTTCTTTTTCTCTTTCGTGTATCTACTATAGGTTTTTGCCTTTGGGTTACCATGAGGCTTAAGTGAAACATCTCGTACCCAACTTAACTTGACTCACAAGAAGAGGTGGGGATTTCTAAATGAAGGTTACAACTGGGCCTTTAGGTGTTCATGTTTTAGGAATCTTCAAAATTAACCTCATCTCTGGACCTCTCGTTACCACTGTAATGAGCTGAAGGGATTCATTTCCTGCCAAAGGTAGCTAAATCATCTCTCTTACAGAAACCAACAGTGACTCAGACATTCAATCATTTCTCTATTCATTCATTTACAAAACATACATTAAACAACTGGGTGTCAGATACTGCTCTATGGCTGAGTGATGCCAATATAAATAGAGCACATTTTCTGTAACTGCAGCAGTAGTATGGTGATATAAAAGTTAAAATGATATTGGAAGCTTTCCAGAATTAAAACCGTGTGACCTTTGGCAAGTCTAAACCTCTCTGATATGAGTATCCTCAACTATAAATTGGGAAAATATCTGTCCCAAATAAATTATCTTTAGAAGATCAGATATGCTAATGCACATGGGAGTACTTTTAAATGGGCAATACAAATGTAAGGAGATTTTTTGTTTGTTTTGCCTTTTTTTTTTTTTTTTTTAAACATAGACAACTGGTTAAATAGACTTAAAAGCATTCCTTCTCAAGTGTCCAAGATGGTAGAGAGCCATGGTGACTGGAATGTCAAAGGGTTGAACATGTCTTATGTGTTTTAAAACTAGTTTCATCACTAGAACTGTTGCATAAAAAAAGCACAATGACAATACTGAATTTAGATCTGTCAGAAAACAAGTGATAAAAATACATCTTTTCAAATTTTTAATGCTCTTATTAGGAACTTTTAGTTTTCACAACTGAAACATGGTTTTGCATCTTTATAGCCATCCAACTTTTAAAATTATCCAGCATGTTCCTGAATGTAACAGGTTTTAATTTCCAAGGTACTCTTTACTGCTCCATGTATTGCAGCCTAGAAGCAAATATGAAATCCATGAACATGCAGTCTTTTTTTCAGACTACCTATTTGTTTACTGAGTAATTTATCTCATTGGTAACATATTAAACTAATATATTTAAAAACACTTGTACAGCTTGGTAAATGAAGGAGTATAAATATATCTGATCCCAGGGATATTCTTACAAATGTCCAGTAGTATAGGAAAAAATATGCTGAGAGGAAAGTATGCTGGTATAATGTATCTGGTTATAATTTATTAAAACCTTCTTGCCTGGATTAATTATTGTGTGAATGAATTTTAAAATGTCACATAAGTAATGTATCACGATGAGCCTGTATAATTAAAATGTGGTTTACCAGTTGCTTTTCTCAGATTATAAATTATTGACATTGTGATTGCATTAGTGCAACTGTGTTAATTTCTCTCATATTTAATATCTGCCCACAGGAATAGATTTCCTTATAATATTAATGAACCAAAAGACGGATGGTGAGTCTTCACTGCCATGGTTGATCTGATTTGTAAAAAGCTAATATGGTTATAGGAATTCAATGTTACGTTTATTTTTCTCTTCTGTATCATAATCTAGTAGCTAAATGGATTGGAAGTCCCTTTTAGGGTCAGTGCTCACGTAGAATAGCAAAGCTGTAAATCAGTCATGCACTGAGATTAAAATGGAGTGGTTGGGAATATGTAAGTTGGGGGAAGTATGTAAACAAACAGATAATATGAAAGAGTAGAAACAGAGTTAGTCCCATGAAAGCAGTTCTGGAACAGGGTTTCAGGAAGACATGGCATTTGCATAGGTCCAGTCCTGACACTTCCCAGGGTTAGTTGATCTCATGGTTAATCATATCCATGCCTAACTCACTGGTTTACATTGTATATGGTTTTCATTCATAAGAATTAAAGTATAAATGGCCAACATGTCTGTGAAAAAAATCCTCAGCATCACTAATCATCAGGCAAATGCAAATCAAAACAATAACCAGATGTTGTCTTTCCAAGTTAGGGTAACTATTATTAAAAAGATAATAAATGCTGGCAAGGATGCAGAGAAAAAGGAACTCTTATACACTGTAGATGGAAGTGTAATTTAGGAAGGCTATTAAGGTAAACAGTATAAAGATTTCTCAAAGAACTAAAAATAGAGCTACCATATGATCTAGAAATCCCACTCCTGGGTATTAATCCAAAGGAGAGGGAATCAGTATGTCAAAGGGAGACCTGCAGCCCCATGTTTACTGCATCACTGTTCACAATAACTAGAATATTGAGTCAACCTGCATGTCCATCAACAGATGAATGGTAAAGAAAATGTGGTATATATACAAAAGGGAATTCTATTCAGCCATAAAAGAGAATAAAATCCTTTCATTTGCAGCAACATGGGTGAAAACTGGAGGACATATGGTAAGAGAAATAAGGCATATACTGACAAATACTGCATGTTCTCACTCATATGTGGGAGCTAAAAATGCTGACCTCATGAAGGTAGAGTGCAGAATGATGGTTACTAGAGCCTGGGATGGGTTTATGTGTGTGGGAGGGGATAAAGAGAGTTAATGGTTGCAAACATATAGTTAGAAGAAATAAAGACCAGTGTTCAATAGCACAGTAGGATGAATATAATTAACAATATGTACTTCAAAATAGCTAGAAGATTTGACATGTTCCCAACACAAAGAAATGATAAATATTTGAGGTGACAAGTATCCTAAATACCTGATCAATAACCTGATTTGATAATTACATACTCCATGCATGTATCAAAATATCACATGTATGCCATAAAATATACAAATATTATGCATTGGTAAAAAAATTTTATAAAGAATTATGTATAATGGGCCGGGCGCGGTGGCTCAAGCCTGTAGTCCCAGCACTTTGGGAGGCCGAGACGGGCGGATCACGAGGTCAGGAGATCGAGACCATCCTGGCTAACACGGTGAAACCCCGTCTCTACTAAAAAAATACAAAAAACTAGCCGGGCGCGGTGGCAGGCGCCTGTAGTCCCAACTGCTCGGGAGGCTGAGGCAGGAGAATGGCCCGAACCCAGGAGGCGGAGCTTGCAGTGAGCTGAGATCCGGCCACTGCACTCCAGCCTGGGCGGTAGAGCGAGACTCCGTCTCAAAAAAAAAAAAAAAAAAAAAAAAAAAAAAAAGAATTATGTATAATGACCAACATAAATGAACTAACAGAAATCAAAGATCGAGGAAAAGTAATCCTTTGAATCATGCAGGGGAGTCTACCAGTGAGTTCCTTCAATGAACAGGAATGGCCTTTCTCTCAAGCCTTTAATAGGATCACATCTTGCTAAGCTAAGTGGAACTTTTGTATTTAAACACAGACCTGGTTTGAACAATGTATGAACTTAAATGAAAGCCAAACACTTCATAGTGATTGGTTCAAATGCTGAAAGAGAAATCAGCAATGATGCATTTTGAGATATGTATTCTTTTCTAATCTGATGAGATTTGCAAGAGTATTATCAGTGATATATATATTTTTTCGCCTAATAGACTAATGTTAGAACCTAACCCAGGAGTAAGCTGTGACTCCATTTCATTCTCCATTAAGAAGACATGAAAGTTTACCCAGGCCAAGGAGTCCAAGTAAGGCAGATACTGGACACTGCTGGATACTGCGGGACTAGGCAGTAGCTGCTTTGAGTCAGCAGATAGCTAATAAAGAGGCAGGCACACCCAGGTTGGTAAACAGGTTTCAGAGAGAAACAGCAATGGGTAGGAAAGCAAAGCTACTGAGATTCCAGGCTTAAAAACAGATTCCAGAGATGAAGAAATAAGCAAAGAAAGGGAGAAGAAAACAAGAAAGAAAGGCTAGGAAATGATATTACAATCTGATCATAGTGAGGAAGTCACTTGATTTCTGATATATTGGATAAATTTCAGGTTATGTGCCAATTAAGTACAATAAACATTTTAGCGATTTCTTTGCTTCAAATACCCAAATATTTCATTCCACTATCAAATTTTCTTTTTTTCTATTTGTCTTAACATTTTTGGCCATGTTAAACATGTATTTATATTGGAGGAATCAAAGATGTCTTATATATTTAAAAATCTTGTATAGTACAGCTCTTATTAGACTATACACACATTGGAGAATTTTCTTTGCTCTTAGAAGACACTAAGGAGAAAAAAAAAACACTGCAAAACTATAGAAAAAATTATGGACCAAGTAAAACAGCAATATTAACTTTTTGCTGTTAGTCTGCCAGGGATACATAAAATTTGTTGTAGATTGTTTACCCCAGGAAACAGACTCAGATGGCAGTGAGTGTGAAGGATGTTTCTTAGGGAGTGGACTTGGGCTCAGCACCTGGGGTGTGGGGAAAGGAAAGGGATTAGGGTTGGGCCTGGGAAGAATTGGGGCTGTGATACATCACAACAGGGATTCAGCTGACTCGAAAAGGGGCTCTGAAGCTTGGGTAGCCCCTCAGAGTTGTTCCACTTTGGGGAGAGGAGCTGGTCGTTGATCCCCAGTACTTGGGTAGGGATCCACTGGGGAAGAGGGAAGCTCTTTCAGTGAGGTCATACCCGGCTTAGGGTATATATCCTTGAATTATTGAAGGGAATAGAGCAGACAGATCTGGACCAGTGCGGCATTCATGATAATTCCTCCATATTTCTGGGGCTATTTGTCTCATTTAAGTTTTCGGGGTAGCTCCTTTATGACTCTGGTGGGACTTTCTCTTTGGAGAAATGTAGAAGGTTATAAGGGAAAAAGGTTAGTAGGAGAAACTGGGGAAGGGGGAGCTCTAGGCTAAACTCTCTGATCCATTCTGGAACCCTTTACCTGGGTTCTTACGATGGTACAAGGTTGATAACTTTGTGAATAACCCAGACTTTCCTTCCTGAGGGGACCAAGTCCATGTTTACTTTTCTTAGGCTGACGCTGTGGTAATTATGGGTTTATCATAAAAATTAGATGATGGAACACTAACATATGCCAACCACCTTGGTATAAAGCTGATTGCCCACTCCTCTAATGTGTAACAGCAGCTTTCCTCCTGATGACTAGGTCATGTACATTTTCCAGGATGGCAATTATCCTTCAACTTCCCCCCCGCCCCGCCACACACAAGGCACCCAAAATGTTGAAGTGGCAGCTGTATCTTCTATCTAATGGGACATTGCTATGTCTGCTGGTAGAAGAATTCTCTAAACCTGTGGTGCCCAGAATTCTGAGAATGGGAAGCACACATTCCCGAAGTGAGTTACTGGGGGTGATAGTAAGAGGGGTCATGTGGCTTCCATGCCTTGATTCTGAGACCCATATATTTTTTTGTTTGGGGGGCAGAGCATCAAATAGTGGTCATTGATTTATTATGGATTTTGTATATTGGAGGATGGTGCCCCAGGCTGGCAGAATATTATCATTAGTGTGGGGCTTCAGCAGCACCTTCAGTGAGTGATTCCCACACACTTTTAGGTCAGCAGTTTCTGAGTAGTAAAGTCAATGGTAGAACGTGGATTTCATGGTCATGTGCCCACTGCCTTATTGCCTTTGGTGTAAAGTAAGTTGCTTGTCTGATGTGAAAGAGTGTGAGGTGCGTGCTAGTGGGTGAAATGCCCTGTAAACAGTTGGATAGTGGTATTTGTGGAAGCTATACTGGAAATGTGTACTGGTATCTGTCAAAATAAGTGGCTAGTTGACCTCCAAGAGATGGTGCTATATCAATGCTTGCAGTTGATCTTTGTGGCATCATGTGGCAGTGGCAGTGGCAATGACGGTAGTAGCTACATGATCCTTGTTGAGTGAGATTTTGACACTATTTGGTTCATGCATGCTTCATTTCTGCTATGATACTAGAGTGCTTATCCTGAGCATATGGAAAACTTTTTTAAAAAGAGCTTAAGGTTTAAACTTCTCTCTTAATTGTAGCAAGACATAACCTTGAGAATTTTGTTCTATTCTCCTGCCTTAAGAACTGCTGTCCAAAATCCCCATGGGTGATGTGAACCATCATTTGTGAACCATTCCAAGAAGACATAGTTTGCTTTTACCCGTTGTCCATTCACATTCAATTTCTACTTTTTTTAAACAGAGAATTTGGGCAAGTAAGCATTTTATTCTAAGAAAAGATTTAAAATCAAATATTAAGTTAAAATCAATTATGTCGTCAGCCTAATAAAGTTTATATGTCTAGAAATTTTTCTAAACCTTATTAGAAATTAATGTCAGTGCCACTCAGAGTTTGTGAACACTGCTCTATGCATATATCATCTAATGGAAGAATGCTAGGAAAAGCTCCTGGGAGCAACATCTTAAACAGGGCTTGCCATTGTATATCAAAGACTCTGTTAATGATGCAATTTCCCAGTACAAACAATACATGTTATTTGTCCTCAACTTTTTAATCTTTTTTTTTAAAATTTATTTATTATTATTATACTTTAAGTTGTAGGGTACATGTGCATAACGTGCAGGTTTGTTACATTTGTATACTTGTGCCATGTTGGTGTGCTGCACCCATCAACTCGTCATTTACATCAGGTATAACTCCCAGTGCAATCCCTCCCCCCGCCCCCCTCCCCATGATAGGCCCCGGTGTGTGATGTTCCCCTTTCTGAGTCCAAGTGATCTCATTGTTCAGTTCCCACCTATGAGGGAGAACATGCGGTGTTTGGTTTTCTGTTCTTGTGATAGTTTGCTAAGAATGATGGTTTCCAGCTGCATCCATGTCTCTACAAAGGACACAAACTCATCCTTTTTGATGGCTGCATAGTATTCCATGGTGTATATGTGCCACATTTTCTTAATCCAATCTGTCACTGATGGACATTTGGGTTGATTCCAAGTCTTTGCTTTGTGAATAGTGCTGCAATAAACATACGTGTGCATGTGTCTTTATAGCAGCATAATTTATAATCCTTTGGGTATACACCCAGTAATGGGATGGCTGGGTAAACCTGAGAGAAACAAGAAATGGGGAAAGGATTCCCTATTTAATAAATGGTGCTGGGAAAATTGGCTAGCCATAAGTAGAAAGCTGAAACTGGATCCTTTCCTTACTCCTTATACGAAAATTAATTCAAGATGGATTAGAGACTTAAATGTTAGACCTAATACCATAAAAATCCTAGAGGAAAACCTAGGTAGTACCATTCAGGACATAGGCATGGGCAAAGACTTCATGTCTAAAACACCAAAAGCAACGGCAGCAAAAGCCAAAATTGACAAATGGGATCTCATTAAACTAAAGAGCTTCTGCACAGCAAAAGAAACTACCATCAGAGTGAACAGGCAACCTACAGAATGGGAGAACATTTTTGCAATCTACTCATCTGACAAAGGGCTAATATCCAGAACCTACAAAGAACTCAAACAAATTTACAAGAAAAAAACAAACCACCCCATCAAAAAGTGGGCAAAGGATATGAACAGACATTTCTCAAAAGAAGACATTCATACAGCCAACAGACACATGAAAAAATGCTCATCATCACTGGCCATCAGAGAAATGCAAATCAGAACCACAATGAGATACCATCTCACACCAGTTAGAATGGCGATCATTAAAAAGTCAGGAAACAACAGGTGCTGGAGAGGATGTGGAGAAATAGGAACACTTTTACACTGTTGGTGGGATTGTAAACTAGTTCAACCATTATGGAAAACAGTATGGCGATTCCTCAAGGATCTAGAACTAGATGTACCAACTTTTTAATCTGAGTTTGCTGTACAGTAGAATCAGAATTTAAAACACTGTGTCGGCCAACTCAGTGAAGTTCAATTGTGAGTAGAATTTCTGCCTCTGAGTTATTAAAGTTTAAATAATGACCTATGTGTTATAAGCTCCAGGAACTACTTTGAAAATATGTGGGCAAAACAATGTTCCTCTAATAGCTGTTGAAAGAATGCAGTCTTATTAAAGGGAATTAGAATAGGGGATGTAGATTTCAATTTGATTCACTTTGATTTAAAGCAAAATACAGTAAGAATTTGATAAACTTATGAAGCCAAACTAATCAGAATCCTCAACCTATTTTTTTGCTGCTGCTGTTGTTGTTGTTGTTGCTATACTCATATTTCATGAGAAGAGGACAGAGTAAAAACTAGTTCACACTCAAGATTTACCTCCCGCCAAAAATCACCTTCCAGGGATGCATGAGTCCTATATAGATTCAGTCCAATGTTCACATCCCATATTTACAATCAGTATGCAGAGGGAATGATGTTTAAAATAATGTCCCAGAGATACTATAAAATGTACAATGATCAAAGGAAGATTAAGTAATGTTCAGGAGACTGCCTATTTAGGAAAGAAAATTTGCTTATGTACTTAAAAAAAAAACAAAAAACAAAAAACAAACAAAAAAACTTACACACACAACAGAATAGACTGACAAATTTTCCAGAGTAACTCAGAGTTCATCAGATAATCAATTTCCAAAGCATTCTACTCACCTATGGTCTTACTCTGTTTGATTTAATCCATACCTCACTTGGTGGCATCCATGTCCTCAGTAGTTTAGGCAATTTTTTTCTTAAAGTCCCATGTCATGAGCAGTGCAGGGTTAGAGGTGTCCAGGTTCACACATGTGTGTGTGTCTTTTCACAGAGTCAGACTTCTATTGATAACTATTTTAATCACAAAAGCCACAAGCTACATGGAGTTCCCAAGGAGACAGTTCTCCTTAGTACTTCCCATTCACTCCGTAGTCAGAGCCATGGGCACACAGGCTCAATCCACACCACAAGTCAGTCTATATTACATACCATACATAATACTATATTTAATCAATATATAAATAGTATAGGTTAAACATTCCACAACAAAAAAAGTAACACTTAACATCAAGAGGAGAAAGATAGAGGAGAAAGGGTTAATGAGGAAGTCCCAGCGGGAACGAAGAAGACTGAAGGATTCCTGGGTTGGTCCATTGGTCTCCAAATGGACTCTTCAAAGGAAGAGTCTTTGATGTGGCAGAGCCTGTAGAGGTAGATGCCAAGAGCTTATCATAGGTGACTGCAAGACTGGGTCAGTTAAGGCAGTTGTTTGGAGCTGCCGAAGGTCTGCTTTTTGTTTTTATAGTCACAGAGTCCTCTGGTGAGAACCTCTAGTGGAAGAGTGGGCTTGTTTGTGTGCTTATCTGGTTGGAT
The DNA here is from genome assembly GCF_037993035.2 of Macaca fascicularis. Taxonomy (NCBI): domain Eukaryota; kingdom Metazoa; phylum Chordata; class Mammalia; order Primates; family Cercopithecidae; genus Macaca; species Macaca fascicularis. The sequence continues at coordinate 31,224,026 of NC_088381.1, read as the reverse complement.
GCAGTCTTTATATTTTTGTTAAGTAAAACATCTTACCCTTGTTGGCAAAGTGCCATATGAAGTCTTTTTCTAAGATGGAGTTTAATGAAGGGGGTGCTCTATATACCCCAATTTCATAGTTTTGGGGCATTTCTAGATTAACTTCCTTAGAGTTCACTTCTATTTCTGGGGGATTTTTCAATTTCTGTTGCTACCTGGTTGCCAAATATTACTTCTTTCTAAGATTCACTAAAAAAGTATAACCCACCAAGTATATAAAGATTTTTGTGGGTTTGGATAGAAAAGTTATATCACACAACAAGCAGTCAGTGGCATTCTTCTTGGCCCAATATAGTCTCCATCCTTCCTCTTGGGGCCATTCTTCATCCAAAATGTTCTGGGTCTCCGGTCAAGTGTCTCTCCCCACCAAATGCAGCCCCTAGGTCTTAGAAGGGAGTGATTCTCTGAAGCTGATAATCATTTTTAGCTATCTCTTGGTCTCCTCTCCCTGTGTCCCATTGAATTCTAATGAATAATATTCACATCACATTAAATTTTTATTTCTTATAAAATTGTTCTAAATTGCCATCTGGTGTCCCAGTCCTTGAAGAATAAATAGTCCTTGATCTTGCAGTGCCAACAATCTTAATTTAGTTCAGCTGCCACATTTAATAGAGGAGGAAACTAAAGCTCAGAGAAGGGAAGTGATTTACCAAAAAATATTGGTGCTATTTAGAAGCAGAGCTGAAGTTGTAACTCTGGTCTTCTTCCTCTTAAGCCAATGCTCCTTCCTACTTGTGTCATTTTTTGCTGCATTTCAGATTGGCGAGATTGTAATGATGAAAGATGACAGAGTTGCTTATGCACCTTGTATTCTTGTCTGTTATAACCATAAACCTGAATATATGTTTCCCAAAATAGTTAATCATATAATAAAAGGAGATAATGTGGTTTCTTGTTCTGTAAATCATGAAGAAACACCACCTGTGTCTTTTATTAATGTTTGATATATTGTTTTTCAGGCTATAAGGAATTTGTCTTAGTGTAATTGTATATAAATACTGCCTGTTTGTCTCTCCTTACTAGTAGATGCTGACACAAGGCAATAATTGGTTACACTGCATTAGGCGAATAACAATTTATAACAATATTACTTGCCAATGAGCTTAATACTTTCTTTTCCTATTCAGTGGAGAAATTGTTTGGCTTTATGTCTACACAGATTTTTCTTTCTTAGCTAAGTTTATTTTAGTCATAAGGCAATCAGGTGGCATAAAAGTATTAAAAACTACAGGAAACCAGCATCTAGCAAATAAATTTGAAGACCATGTTAACCCTGAATAAACAAGTGCCTTTAAATTTTTTCCAACTTTTAACAAAACTTTGAACACAGGTAAGTTGAAAAAGAAGTACCATAAAGACACATGTACCCTTTATGTAGATTCACAAATTGTTAGCATTTTCTGAGATTGGCTTTGTGTGTCTCTACATGTCTTTCCCTCTTCACACACACAGTCATTCTCTCTCTTACACACATGCACATATACATGCCAATACACACATTTTGGGGGAGCTCTGAACTGCTCTAGAGCAAGTTTCAGACATCAAGATCATACCAAAATACTTAAGGTATTTTTCCTAAAATTAGCACATCCTTTTATATTACAATAACAATCACAAGACATTTGCTACTGACAATTAATATTATGTAGTATACTGTCTAAATTTAAATGTCTCCAATTGCTCTCAAATATTCTTTTATATTAGGGATCATATATTGGATTTTTTGTAATGTTTCTTATTTTCATCAGTGTACAATATTGTTCATCCTCCACCCTTTTTCCTCATCTTTTACAACCTTGACATTTTTGAAGAGTCCAGACTAATTGTCTCATAGAATGTTCCTCAAACTAGATTCATCTAACTGTTCCCTCTGGATTTGATTATGGATAAAATGTTTCAGCAGATAACAACACTTCCCATTGCATTGAATCAGGAGTTTGTAATGTTACTTTGTTTCAGTATTGGTGAAGCTAAAGTTGATCTTTTCATTTTAAATACAAGTTTCACCTTGTGTACTTTATGTTAGCCTACAGTGTTAGGAGTAATTGCTTGCCAGAATCTCATATTACCTTGGTGGTATTTGCAAAATGGTGATTTTACATTTCAGTCATTTTTCTAGATCAGGGGCCAGTAAATTTTTCCAGTAAAGAGCCACATTCTAAGTATTTTAGGCTTTGTGGGCCACATATGGTCTCTGATACAGTTACATATTCTATTTTTTCTTTAGCCGTGTAAAAAAATATTCTTAGCTCATGGACTGCAGGAAAACAGTCTGCAGCAGGATTTGGGCCATGGATAGTAATTTGCCAAAGCCCTGTTCTATATTATAAAGAAGAGCTTTCCTTTTCCTTGTAACACCTGTGTGTGTGTGTGTGTGTGTGTGTGTGTGTGTCAGAGAGAGATTGAGATTCTTTGATAACTTTATTTCTTTTATAGAGTTGGTCTGTTTAAGCTTTTTTTTTTTCTTAAATACTCTTTTGGATTTAGCTTTGGTAAGTAACACTGTCTTAGGAAAATTTCAATTTCATCTTCCATGCTTTCTGATGCAATAGCCGCTAGCTGCATGAGGCTATTCAAATTTAAATTAATTATAATAAAATAAAATAAAACATTCAGTTTCTCAGACACAGGAGCCACATTGAAGCGTACAGGTATTCACTCAACATATATGGCTAGTGGCTACCTATTGGACAGTAGAGATGTAGGACATTTTCACGATTTAGAAGTTCTATTGGATAGTAATGAGTGCAGATTTCAAATGTATTTGCATAGAGTCATGCAAAATAGTCCCTTATAATTAGAGTTAAATTATTATTTTTTCCTTGTCTTTTTTTTTTGCTTTTATGCTTCCTTTCTTACTAATTTGTCTATTTTATTTTTTTCAAGGTACTAAAGTTCTTATTTATTATATTTACTATTTTTCTCTCTTTATCTCACATTTTCCTTTCTTTGTGCTTTCTTTCGATTGACTTTTTCTTTATCAACCCTTTTTTAAAAACTTTTAGGTTCAGAGGTCTGTGTGCAGGTTTGTTATATAGGTAAACTGTGTATCACTGGGGATTGACGTACAGATTATTTAGTCACCTCTGTGGTAAGCATAGTATCTGATAGGTAGTTTCTCAGTCCTGACCCTCCTCCTTCCGACCACCCTCAAGCAACTCCCAGTGTCTGTTGTTCCCTTCTTTGTGTCCATGTGTACTCAATTTAGCTTCTACTTGTGAGAACATGTAGTATTTGGTTTTCTGTGTTAGTTCATGTAATATAATGGCTTTTACCTTCATTGTTGTTGCTGCAAAGGACATGATCTCATTCTTTTTTATGGCTACATAGTATTTCATAGTGTATATATACCACACTTTCTTTATTCAGTCTACCATCAGTGGACATTTAGGTTGGTTTGATGTCTTTGCTACTGGGAATAGTGCTACAATGAGCATAAGTGTGCATATGTCTTTATGGTAGAACAATGTATATTACTTTGGGTATATATCCAATAATAGGATTGCTGTTTTTAATGACAATTCTGCTTTGAGTTCTTTGAGAAATTGCCAAACTGCTTTCCACAATTGATGAACTAATTCACATTCCTACCAGCGGTGTATAAGCATTCCCTGTTCTTGGTAACCTCATCAGCATCTGTTATTTTTTAATGTTTTAGTAGTAGACATTCTGACTGGTGTAAGATGGTATTGCATTGTGGTTTTGATTTACATTTCTCTAACGATTAGTGATGTTGGACTTTTTTTCCATAGGCTCGTCAGCCACGTGTATGTCTTTTTTAGAAGAGTGTCTTTTTATGTCCTTTGCCTACTTTTTAATTAGATTGTTTATTTTATGACCTTAGAAGCATAGTTTGTGGATATTTTTCCCATTCTATAGGTCATCTGTTCACTCTGTTGATAATTTTTTTAAAATTTATTTTTAAATTTAAAAAATTTCAAAATTTTTGTCGGCACATAAGGTGTATATATTTATAGGGTACATGAGATGTTTGGATGCAGACATATAATGTGAAATAAGCACCTCATGGAGAATGGGGTATCCATCTCCTCAAGCATTTATCCTTTGATTTATAAACCATTATACTTCAAGTAATTTAAAAATATACAATTAAGTTTTTAATGACTATAGTCACCCTGTTGTGCTATAAACTAATAGATCTTACTGATTCTTTGTAACTATTTTTTTTTGTACCTATTTTCGACACCTACCTCCCCACTCCACTTTCTGGCTTCTGGAAACCATCCTTCTATGCTCCATGTCTATTAGTTCAATTATTCTGAATTTTGGACCCCACAAAAAAGTGCGAATGTGCATTGTTTGTCTTTCTGTTCCTGGCTTATGTCACTTAACATAATGATCTCCAGTTTCATCCATGTTTGTGAAAATAACTGGATCTTGTTCTTTTTTTAAGGATGAATAATACTTCATTGCGTATATGTACCAGATTTTTTTATGCATTCATCTGTTGATAGACACTTAAGTTGCTTCCAAATCTTAGCTATTATAAACAGTCCTGCAACAAAGATATAAGTACAGATATCACTTCAATATACTGTTTTTCTTTCTCTGGGGTATATACCCAGCAATGAGATTGCTGGATCATACAGTAGCTCAAATTTTAGATTTTTGAATAACCTACAAACTGTTCTCCATAGAGGCTGTCCCAATTTACATCCTCACCAATAGTGTACAGGATTTCCTTTTCTTCACATCCTCACCAGCACTTGTTATTGCCTGTCTTTTGGATATAAGCCATTTTGGCTGGGGTGAAATGATACCTTGTTAAAGTTTTGATTTCCATTTCTTTGAGGCTCATTGATGTTGAGCACCTTTTCATATGCCTGTTTGCCATTTGTATGTGTTCTTTCGAAAAATGTCTATTCAAATCTTTTGCTCAGTTTTAATCAGATTATTATATTCTTTCCTATAGAGTTATTTGAGCTACTTATATATCCTGGTTATTAATCCTTTGTCAGAGGGGTAGTTTGCAAATATTTTCCCCCATACTTTGGGTGGTCTCTTTCACTGGGTTGATTGTATCCTTTGCTGTGCAGAAGCTTTTTACCTTTGTATTATCCCATTTGTCCATTTTTGCTTTGGTTGTCTGTGCTTGTGGGGTATATTGCTCAAGAAATCTTTGCCCAGACCAATGTCCTGGAGTTTCACCAATCTTTTCTCTTATTAGTTTTATAAATTGAGGTCTTAGATTTAAGTCTTTAATCCATTTTGATTTGATTTTTGTATATGGTCACAGAGAGGGGTCAAGTTTCATTCTTCTGCCTACAGATATCCAGGATTCCCAACACCATTTACTGAAGAGACTAGCTTTTCCCGTGTGTGTTCTTGGCACCTTTGTCAAAACTGAGTCACTGAGGGTGTGTGGGTTTGTTTCTGCATTCTGTATTCTGTTCCGTTAGTCTATGTGTCTGTTTTTATGCAAGTACCATGCTGTTCTGGTTACTTGTCAAGTAATATCATTCCTCCAGGTTTGTTCTTTTTTCTTAGGATAGCTTTGGCTATTCTGAGTTTTTTTTGTGATGTGTATCAATTGCATGAGCTTTTTCATTTCTGTGAAGCATGTTGTTGGTATTTTGATAGGGCTTGCACTGAATCTGTAAATTGCCTTGGCTGTTATGCGCATTTTAACAATATTGATTCTTCCAATCCATGAACATGGAATATTTTCCCATTTTTTTTTTGGTGTTCTGTTCAATTTATTTCATTAGTGTTTCATAGTTTTCATTTTAGAAATCTTTTATGTCTTTGTTAATTCCTAGATATTTAATTTTATGTGTGGCTATTGTAAATGGGATTACTTTTTACATTTCTTTTTTGCATTGTTCACTGTTAGCATATAGAAATGCTACTGATTTAGATATGTTGATTTTGTATTCTGCAACTTTACTGAATTTTTGTCAGTTCTAACAGGTATTTTTGTGATCCTTTAAGTTTTTGCTAATGTTAGATCATATCATCTGCAAAGAAGGATAATTTGATTTCCGCCTTTTCAATTTCAGTGCAGTTTATATCTTTCTCTCATCTGATTGCTCTAGCTAGGACTTCCAGTACAATGCTGAATAACAGTTGTGATAGTGGGCATCCTTGTTGCATTCCAGATCTTAAAAAAAGGCTTTCAGTTTTTTCCCCTTCAATATGATACTGCTGTGGGTCTGTCATATATGGCTTTTATTATATTGAGGTATTTTCCTTCTATACCCAGCTTTTGATGGTTTATTTTTAAATCATGAAGGGGTGTTTAAATTTTATCAGATCCTTTTTCAGCATAAATTGAAATGATCCTATGGTTTTATTCTTCATTTCGTTGATATGATGTATCACACTGATTGATTTGCATATGTTGAACCATCCTTGCATCCCAGGGATAAATCCCAGTTGGTCATGATGAATGATCTTTCTAAAGTATTGCTGAATTCGGTTCGCTAGTATTTTGTTGAGAATTTTTGCAACAATATTCATCAGAGATTTTGGTCTATAGTTTTCTTTTATTGATGTGTCTTTGCCTGAATTTGGTATCACGGCAATACTGGCTTTGTAGATTGACTTTGGAAGTATTCCCCACTCCTGTATTTTCTGAAATAGTTTGAATGGTGTTGGTATTAGTTCTTACTTAACAGTTTCAGCAGTGAAGCTATGAAGTCCCTGGCTTTTCTTTAATGGGAGATTTTTTGTTATGGCTTGAATCTTGGTACGTGTCATTGGTCTGTCCAGGTTTTGGGTTTCTTCCTGGTTCAATTTTGGTAGGTTGTATGTATCTAGGAATTTGTTCATTTCTTGTAGATTTTACAATTTATTGACATACAATTGGTCATAGTAGCCACTAATTATCCTTATCCTTTGAATTTCTGCAGTATCAGCTGTAATATCTCCTTTTTCATGTCTGATTTGATTTATTTGTATCTTCTCTCTTATTTACTCTGGCTACAGCCTTGTCAATTTAACTTCAAAAACCAACTTCTTGTTTCATTCATCTTGTATGTTGTTTTTTCATTTAAATTTCATTTCTGCTCTGGTCTCTGTTATTTGTTTTCTCCCTCTAATTTTGGGTTTGGTTTGCTGTTGCTTTTTAAGTTGCTTAAGATGCATTGTTAGGTTATTTATTTGAAGTGTTTCCTCTTGTTGATATAGGCACTTAAAGCTATCCACTTCCCTCTTAGTGCCGCTTTTGTTGTATTCCATAGGTTTTGGTATGTTGTGTTTCTATTATCATTTGTTTCAAGAAATCTTTCAATTTCCTACTTAGTTTTTTCATTGGCCCACTGGTCATTCAGGAGCATATAGTTTAATTCATTTATAGAGTTTCCAAAATTGCTCCTGTTATTTCTAGTGTTATTTATTGTGGTCAGAGAAGATGTTCTATATTATTTCAAATTTTTTGAATGTTTTAAGACTTGTTTTGTGACTTAACATATGGTCTTCTTTTGAGAATGATCCACGTACTTAGGAAAAGAATGTGTGTTCTGATGCTCTTGGGTGAAATGGTATGTAAATATCTATTAGATATGTATGGTCTATAGTGCAGATTATATCTGATGTTTATTTGCTGATGTTTTGTCTGGCAGATCTGTCCAGTGCTGCAAGTGGGGTATTGAAGTCTCCAGCTATTATTGTATTGAAGTCTCTTTCCCTCTTCAGCTATAATAATATTTCCTTTATATATCTGGGTGCTGCTCTGTTGGGTGCATATATGTTTAAAATTGTTATAGCCTCTTGCTCTATTGACCCCTTTATCATTATATCGTGCCCTTCTTTGTCTCTTCCTACAGTTTTTGTCCTGAAATCTATTTTGTCTAAGTATAGAAACTCCTGCTCTTTTTTGGTTTCCATTGCATGGAATAACTTTTTCCATCCCTTTATTTTCAGTCTGTGTGTGTCTTTATAGGTGAATGTGTTTCTTGTAGGCAATAGCTCAATGGGTCTTTTTGTTCCCATGCAGTCAACCAGTCTCTTTTTATTGAAGACTTAAGTCCATTTACATGTAATGTTATTGATAAGTAAGGACTTACTCCTGTCATTTTGTTATGTTTTCTGGTTATTTTGGGGTTTTCTCTTCTTTCTTTCCTCTCTGTCTTCCTTTAGTGAAGGTGATTTTCACCAGTGATGTGATTTAGTTTCTTGCTTTTAATTTTTTTGTGTTTCCATTTTATGTCTTTTTTGGTTTGAGGTTACCATGAGGCTCATGATACTATCTTGTAACCCATTATTTTAACCTGATAACAACTTAACACTATTTGCATAAACCAACAAGCAAGCAAAAGGAACACTAATAACAGCTTTATGCCTTAAACTTTTTCCTTGCTCTTTAACTTTTTGTGGTTTCTATTTATATCTTATTGTACTATGTCTTGAAATGTTGTAGTTACTATTTTTGAGTGATACATCATTTAGTCTTTCTAGTTTGGGTAGTTTACACACCACAGTTACAGTGTTGTAATATTCTGAGTTTTTTGATGCAATTATTATTACTAGTGAGTTTTGTACCTTTAGGTGATTATTTATTGCTCATCAATATCCTTTTCTTTCTGAACGAAGTACTGCCTTTAGTATATCTTGTAGGATAGGTCTGATATTGATTAAATCCCTTAGCTTTTGTTTTTCTGGGAAAGTCTTCATTTCTCCTTTATGTTTGAAGGATATTTTCACCAGATATGCTATTCTAGGAAACATTTTTTTTTTCCTTCAGCACTTTAAATATGTTGTTATTCTCCCCTGACCTGTAAAGTTTCCTCTGAAAAATCTACTGCCAGATATATTCAGGCTCCATTGTAGGTTATTTGTTTCTGTTTACTTGCTGGTTTTAAGATCCTTTATACTTGACCTTTGGGAGTTTGATTAAATGCCTTGAGGTAGTCTTCTTTGGGTTAAATCTGCTTGGTGTTCTATAATCTCCTTGTACTTAGATATCGATATCTTTCTGTAGGTTTAGGAAGTTGTCTATTATTATCTCTTTGAATAAACCTTCTATGCCCATCTCTTTTTCTACCTCCTCTTTAAGGCCAATGACTCTTAGATTTGCCCTTTTGAACTCACTTTCTAAATACTGCAGGCAGGCTTCATTGATTCACATTCTTTTTTGTTTTGTCTCCCCTGTGTATGTTCTGTTTTTGTTAAAAAATTTTAAGTATTTCAATATGTTTTTGGGGAACAGGTGGTGTTTGGTTACATGAATAATTTTGTTACTGGTGATTTCTGAGATTTTAATGCACCCATCACCCAAGTAGTGCACACTGTACCCAATGTGTAGTCTTTTATCCCTCACTCCCCTCTCACCCTTTCCTGAGTCTCCAGTGTCCATTGTATCATTCTTATGCCTTTGCATCCTCATAGCTTAGTTACATAATGTTTGATTTTCCATTCCTGAGTTACTTCACTTAGAATAATTTTCTCCAATTTCATCCAGATTGCTGTGATGCCATTATTTCATTCCATTTTATATCTGAGTAGTATTCTGTGGGGGGTGTGTGTGTGTGTGTGTGTGTCACATTTTCCTTATCCACTCATTGATTGATGGCCATTTGTGCTGGTTCCATATTTTTGCAATTGCAAATTGTGCTGCTGTAAACATGCATGTGCAAGTATCTTTTTTATATAATGACTTCTTTTCCTCTGGGTAGATATCCAGGAGTAGGATTGCTGCATCAGATCATGGATTTACTTTTAGTTCTTTAAGGAGCCTCCACATTGTTTACCATAGTGGTTGTACTAGTTTACATTTCCATCAACAGTGTAACTGTGTCCCCTTTTCACCGCTTCCACACCAACTTCTCTTATTTTTTGATTTTTTTGATTATGGCTATTCTTGCAGGAGTGATATGGTATTGTATTGTGGTTTTAATTTACATTCCCCTGATAATTAGTGATGTTGAGAATATTTTCATTTGTTTGTTGGCCATTTGTATATTTTTCTTTGAGAATTGTCTGTTCATGTCTTTAGCCCACTTTTTGATGGGATTGCTTGCTTTGTTCTTGCTGATTTGTTTGAGTTCCTTGTAGATTCTGGATATGAGTCCTTTTTCAGATGTGTAGACTGTGAAGATTTTCTCCCACTCTGGTTTTTCTGTTTCCTCTGCTGATTATTTGTTTTGCTGTGCAGAAACTTTTTAGGTTAAGTCCCATCTGTTTATCTTTGTTTTTGTTGTGTTTGCTTTTGGGTTCTTGGTCAGGAAATCTTTGCCTAAGCCAATGTCTAAAAGGTTTTATTTTATTTTATTTTTCTTTAAATGTTATCTTCTAGAATTTTTATGTTTAAGGTCTTAGATTTAAGTCTTTGGTCCATCTTGAGTTGATTTTTGTATAGGGTGAGAGATGAAGATCCAGTTTCATTCTTCTACATGCTGCCTGCCAATTCTCCAGCACCATTTGTTAAATAGGGTCTCTTTCTCCATTGCATTTTTGTTTGCTTTGCTGAAGATCAGTTGGCTGCATTTGGATTTATTTCTGGGTTTTCTATTTTGTTCCCTTGGCCCATAACTCTAATTTTATACCAGTACCATGCTATTTTGGTGACTATAGCATTATACTATAGTTTGAAGTCAAGTAATGTAATGCCTCCAGATTTGTTCTTTTTGCTTAGTCTTGCTTTGGCTATGTAGGCTCTTTTTTGGTTGCATATGAATTTTATGATTTTTTTTTTAAGTTTTGTGGAGAATGATGGTGGTATTTTGATGAGAATTGCATTTAATTTGTATATTGTTTTTGGCAGTATGGTCATTTTCACAATATTGGTTCTACTTATCCATGAGCATGGGATGTGTTTCCATTTGCTTGTGTTGTCTATTATTTCTTTCAGCAACATTTTGTAGTTTTTCACTGTAGAGGTATTTCACCTCCTTGGTTAAGTATATTTCTAAGTATTTTATTTTATTTTTTGCAGCTATTGTAAAAGGGATTGAGTTCTTGATTTGATGCTCAGTTTGGTTGCTGTTGGTGTCTAGCAGGGCTATTGATTTGTGTACATTAATTTTATGTTGGAAACTGCTAAATTCATTTCAAATTGCTTGTCTTTAAGCTCAAAAATTATTTCTGCTTGATCTACTCTGCTATTAAGGACTCTGATGCATTCTTCAGTATGCCTGTTGCATTTTTCAGCTCCAGGATTTTTGCTTCTTATAAATTATTTCAATTTTTTAAAATTTATCTAATAGAATTCCAAATTCCTTCTTTGTGTTTTCTTGTATTTCTTCAAGTCTCTTCACAGCTATTTTAAATTCTCTGCCTGAAATGTCCCATATCTCTGTTTCTCCAGGATTGGTTCCTGGTGCCTTATTTAGTTCATTTGGTGAATTCATGTTTCCATGGATGATGTTGATGCTAGTAGATGTTCTTCAGTGTCTGAGTTTTGAAGAGTTAGGCATTTATTGCAGTCTTCACTGTCTGGGCTTATTTGTAGCCATCCTTGTTGGGAAGGCTTTCTAGGTATTCAAAAGGATTTGTTTGTTGTACTCTCAGTGTATTTACTTTAGTGGGTACCCCAAGTCCAGTAACACTGTGGTTCTTGCAGACTTGTAGAGGTACCACTTTGATGGTCTTGGGCAAGATCTGGGAGAATTCTCTGGATCACCAGGCAAAGGCTCTTGTTCTCTTCCTTCACTTTCTCTCAACCATACAGAGTCTCTGTCTCTGTTTTGAGCCACCTAAAGTAGATGGTAGAGTAACACAAGCACCACTGTGGCCACTGCCACTGTGATTGTGCTGGGTCATAGCTGGAGGCAACACAGTCCTTCCCTTTAGTGTGGCTAGTTCTCCTAGTCCTCGTGTGAGTCCACAGGTGCTGTCCTGTAGTCAGGGACTAGCGTCAAAAACATTGGAAGTCTACCTGGTATTGTGTTGTATTGTGGTGAACTGGCAGTTACACCACAAGACACAATCCTTCCTAATCTTCCCTCCCCTTTTCGTAGGCATAGGAGACTTACCTTGTAGCCACTACCACCCCAATCCAGGATCAGTAGTGCCAGACTTCTAGCCAATGTTCCCTCAGGGTCCAAGGGCTCTTTAGTTAGCAGGTGTTGAATGCTGCCAGGACTGTATCCTTTCTTTCAAGGCAGCAGGTTCCCTTCTGGCCTAGGACATACCTGGAAATGTCATCTCAGAGCTAAGGCCTAGATCGGGGGCCTCATGAGTCCAACTAGTGCCCTATCCTACTGTGGCTGAGCTGGTATCCAAAATGTAAGGCAAAGTCCTTTCCATTCTTTCCTCTCCTCAAATGGAAGGAAGGGGGTCTCTTTTGGAGTCACTAGCTGTGCAGACTGGGGTTAGGGGAGGGGCAATGCCAGTACTTCCTTGGTTGTCCCAGCTGGCATCTCAGTACATTATGTCTCCCTGCAGTCTACTGTCCTGGGCCTAGTTCAGCACTACCACTCACCTAAGAGTTACAGTCCTTATTAGCTGGGTGCAGGGGCACATGCCTATGGTTCCAGCTACTTGGGAGGCTGAGGCAGAAGGATTGCTTTATCCCAGGAAGTGGAGGTTGAGTGTGCCACTGCACTCCAGCCTGGGTGACAGATCGAGACCCTGTCTTAAAACAAAACAAAACAAACCAACAAAAAAAAAGAGTTGCAATTCTTATGGCCCAGACTGCTTTTCAAATTTACTTGGAGACACAGAATGCTGTAACCATCCGTAGTAGGGTCTGCAGGTACTCTAGTTTGGACCACTGGGATCAGCAATTCCCCTCTGGTTAGAGCTGCTTTAAATGCTCCCTTTGTGAACGGGCTTCAGATAAGATTGATCTAGTTTCCTTTCTACTCTTATCAGGACAGTGCTGAGTTCTGTGCTTCACAGTTGCTGTATTCTTCCTACCCTGGTGCCCGGAGATGTTCTCTGTGCCAAGCAGCTGCTTCTAGGAGTGGGTGAGGTGTGCTGTCAGTGATTCAGGACTGTATTTTCTGTTTCCTCAGTTCATCTTTCAGCACTATGAAGTTAAAACCAGCTACTATGAGTGCTCACCTGATTTTTGGTGCTTAAGAAGGGGTTGTTTTTTTTTTTTTTTTAAATAAACTATTTATAGATGTTAACTTGGTGTCCTTGTGGAGAGGGGAGGCTCCTTGGAGGAGCCTTCTATTCTGCCATCAGAAGCTCCTTGGTTTAATTAGGTCCCATTTGTCAATTTTTGTCTTTGTTGCATTTGTTTTTGTCATCTTCATCATGAAATCTTTGCCAGCTCCTGTGTCCAGGATAGGATTGTCTAGGTTGTCTTCCAGGATTTTTATGGTTTTAGGTTTTACATTTAAGTTTTTAATCCATCTTAAGTTGGTTTTTATATGTGGTGTAAGGTAGAGATCCAGTTTCAATCTTCTGCATATGGCTAGTCAGTTATCCCAGCACCATTTATTGAATGAGAGTGCTTTCCCCATTGCTTGCTGTTAGCTTTGTCAAAGATCGGATGGGTGTAGGTGTGTGGTCTTATTTCTGGACTCTGTTCTGTTCGATTGATCTATGTGTCTGTTTTTGTACTGTGCTGTTTTGGTTACTGTAGCCCTCTATTATAGTTTGAACTCAGGTAACATGATGCCTCCAGCTTTTTTCTTTTTGTTAGTATTGCTTTGGCTTTTCAGGCTCCTTTTGTAGTTCCACATGAATTTTAAAATAGTTTTCTTTTTTTCTAATTCTGTGAAGAATGTCATTGGTAGTTTGATAGGAATAACATTGAATCTATAAATTGCTTTGGGTAGTATATCTGTTTTAACAATGTTGATTCTTTATATCAATGATCATGGAATGTTTTTCCATTTGCGTCATCTCTGATACCTTTGAGCAGTGGTTCGTAATTCTCATTGTAGAGATCTTTGAACTCCCTAGTTAGCTGTATTCCTAGGTATTTTATTCTTTTTGTGGTGGTTGTAAATAAGATTACATTCCTGGTTCGGCTCTTGACTTGGCTTTTGTTAGTGTATAGGAATGCTAGTGATTTTTGTACACTTGTTTTGTATCAGATTAAAGAGTTTTTGGGCAAACAGGGATGGTTTGACTTCCTCACTTCCTTTTTGGATGTCTTTTATTTATTTCTTTTGCCTGATTTCTCTGGCCAGGACTTCTGATACTGTGTTGAACAGGAGGAGTGAGAGAGGGCATCCTTGTCTTGTTGTGGTTTTCAAGGGGACTGCATCCAGCTTTTGCTCACTCAGTATATTCTGCCTATAGGATTTTTCATAGATGGTGCTTATTATTTTGAAGTTTGTTTCCTCAATGCCTAGTTTGTTGAGGGTTTTTAACATGAAGGGATGTTGAAATTTATCAAAAGCCTTTTCCCCATCGATTGAGATAATCAAATATTTTCTATTTTTAGTTCTGTTTATGTGATGAATCACAGGTATTGATTTGAATATGTTGAACTTGTGTTCTAAGGATAAAGTCCATTTGATCTTTATGGATTAGTGTTTTTATGTGTTGTTGGATTCAGTTTGCCAGTATTTTATTGAGGATTTTAGTGTTGATATTCATCAAAGATTTCGACCTGAAGTTTTATTTTTTTGTGTGTGTCTGCCAGGTTTTAGTATCAGGATGATGCTGACCTTATAAAATGAGTTAGGGAGAAATCCCTCCTCCTCAATTTTTTGGAATAGTTTCAGTAGCAATGGTACTAGCTCTTCTTTGTACATTTGGGAGATCTTGTCTGTGAACCCAACTGGTCCTGGCTTTTTTCTGGTTGGTAGGCTTTTAATTACTGATTCAATTTTAGAACTCATTATTGGTCTGTTCATTTGCTTGTCTGAAATGGATCTTTTGTTTTCTTTTTTATTTTTAATAAAAAATGAAATGGATCTTATTTCTCTTTTACTTATGAAGCTTAGTTTGGCTGGATAAAAAATTCTTGGTTGGAAATTCTTTGCTTTAATAATACTGAGTATAGGACCCCTATGTCTTCTGGTTTGTGGGGTTTCTGCTGAAAGGTTTGCTGTTTGCCTGATGAGTTTCCCTGTGTAGGTGACTTACCCATTCTCTAACTGCCTTCAACATTTTCTTTGATTTTGGCCATGGAGAATGTGAAGAATATGTATTTTGGGGATGGTCTTCTTATGCAGTATATTTCAGGGATTTTCTGCATTTTTTGAATTTGAATGTTGGCCTCTAACAAGGCTGGGGAAACGTTCATGAATGATATTCTGAAATATGTTTTCCAAGTTGCTTTCTTTCCTGCTTTCTCTTTCAGGGATGCCACTGAGTCATAGGCTTGGTCTCCTTATATAATCCCATATTTCTTAGAGTTTTTGTTCATTCTTCTTTATTTTTTTTATTTTTTTCTGACTGAATTATCTCAGAGAACTGGTCTTCGAGCTCTGAGATTCGTTTCTTAGCTCGGTCTATTCTGCTGTTCATATTTGCAGTTGTTTTGTGAAATTCTCAACATGAGTTTTTCAGCTCTATCAGATCAATTTGGTCCTTTTTAGAATAGCCATGTCATCTTTTATCTCCTGGATTGTTTTATTGTATCCCCTAGGATCCTTGGCTTGGGTTTTGACTTTCTCCTGAATCTTGATGATCTTCATTCCTATCCATATCTGAATTATATTTTTGTCATTTCAATCATTTCGACCTGGTTAAGAACCATTGCTGGAGAAGTAGTACAGTTGTTTGGAGGCAAGAAGGCACTCATTCTCTTTGAGTTGCCTAAATTCTTGTGCCAGTTCTTTTTCATTTTTTGGGCTAATGTTCCTGTAATCTTTGAAGTTGCTGTCCTTTGGACTTTTTTTTCTTTTATCTTGTTGATGTTCTTGGGGTTTTGATTGTGTTATAAGGGGTTCAGTGCTGGAGGCACTCTGGTTGGGCATACAAGAATGTACTGCAAGCATGCATAGCCAGGCTGGGGCCCTGGAAGAGGCCAGCTGACAGTGGGGGTGCTCAAGTCAGACTGCCCCATCTTACAAGCAAGGCCACCTTGCTCTGTTCAGGTCTAACAGTTCCTCTAAGGCCAAAGTCTCCAAAGGGCACGTGGCGAACCTTGGGGGATAGGCATCTCTGGTCATACTGCATTGAAGACATTCCTGCAACAAACCCACTGGGCACTGCAGAGGCTGGAGTCCTACCCCTCCCCCTTCTCTAAGCAGCTCTCTCTGCCAGCTCAAGTATCCATGGGTGTCATTGATCTATCATTGCCATGATTCCAGAGGTCAATAGCAAGAGTAGGTCATTCCTTGACTGTTCAATTCACCCCTTTGCCAGTAGCCACTGGGGGCCAGGAAGGAATCCTGGTGTGCAGTAGCTCCGGCAGAGTTTCTAGCTTCCTCTTCCTTCAGCCTAGCATCTGTGTTCTCCCTCTATTCTCAGTGCCTTCCCTCTGAATATCTGCTCAGACTGCACCAGTGTTCCCTATGTCTTAGTCCCTCCATGGCATATGTTCCTGCTGGCTATGTCTAGTCAGCCATCTCCATCTTGTCTGGGAATGATTTTTTTGTTTGTTTGCTTGTTTATTGTTTGTTTGTTTGTTTTTAAAGACAGGGTCTTGCTCTGTCCCTAGGCTGGAGTACACTAGCCAGATCATAGTTACCTGCAGCCTCAGCCTTGAATTCCTGGGCTTGTGTAATTCTCCTGTTCCAGCCTCCTGAGTAGCAGGAACTACTGGCACACAATACCACACTGGGCTATTTATTTTATTTTATATTTTGAGATAATGTCTCCTTATGTTGCCCAGTTGGTCCAGCCTGACTGGAAGCCATTGTCATGCATTGCCCTTCCAAAGACTGGGATTACAGACGTGATCCAGGGTACTTCGCTTCATTCTTTTGAGTTCATAATTTAACTTTTAAAAATTCTTTTATTTTTATGTATGTAAGTACATGAGGCTACACATTTTTCTTTGATTAGTGTTTATATTTTATCCAGTAGATTCTGATGTGGAATGTTTCCATTATTAATTTTAGAATTCTACATGTTGTTAGTCCATTCAACAAATTGTTTAATAGAGAGACTTTCAATTTTGAAGTGAGAGTTTTACAATTAAAAAAAATTAATTCCTAGTTTTTGTTTTTGTTTTTGTTTTGAGATGGAGTCTCTCTCTGTCGCCCAGGCTGGAGTGCAGTGCAAGATCTTGGCTCACTGTAAGATCTGCCTCCTGGGTTCATGCCATTCTCCTGCCTCAGCCTCCCAAGTAGCTGGGACTACAGGTGCCTGCCACCATGCCTGGCTAATTTTTTGTATTTTTAGTAGAGACGGGGTTTCACTGTGTTAGCCAGGATGGTCTCGATCTCCCGACCTTGTGATCTGCCCGCCTTGGCCTCCCAAAGTACTAGGATTACAGGTGTGAGTTACCACACCTGGTCATTAATTCCTAGTTTTACTGCTATGTGATAAGATAATGTTTCCATCATTTATATTTTGTAGAAGTAATTGACTTTTGATTCATTTTTCATGAATGTTTCATATGTGGTTAAGAACAAATGGTGATGGATTGTTAATTTGATTGTGATAATCATTATAGAATATGTATATCAAGGCTGGGTACGGCGGCTCACGCCTGTAATCCCAGCACTTTCGGAGGTCAAGGTGGGCGGAACATGAGGTCAGGAGTTCGAGACCAGGCTGACCAACATGGTAAAAACTCATCTCTACTAAAAATACAAAAATTAGCCGGGTGTGGTGGCGTGCACCTGTAATCCCAGCTACTCAGGAGGCTGAGGCAGGAGTATCACTCCAACCCAGGAGGCAAAGGTTGCAGTGAGCAGAGATTGCACCACTGCACTCCAGCCTGGGTGACAGAGTGAGACTCTGTCTCAAAAAAAAAAAAAAGAATATATGAAATCATAACATTGCACATCTTGAATATGTACCGTAACCATTTGCCAATTAAGTATTTTAAAATACATATTTTTCTTTTTAAGATTATATATTTGATATATATTAGATATACCTTATTTCTTTTACATATTTATTTATATTTTCTTTATTTTACCTTTGTTAGACTAAGAGTGGTGTTCTGTTATGAATGTGTTTCTGTCAGTTTCTCTTTGCATGTTTGTCATTTCTGCTCTACGTATGCCATTGCTGTGGGATTTTGGTGCATAGATTCATAACTGATACTTTTATTACAAATTGTTCTTCTTAGTATTACAAAGCACTCTTTTTTGTTTAATTATTTTTTGGCATGAATTGCCCTGTGTGTCTAATATCAGTATTGCAAATCCTGTTTTCTCAGTGTTTGCATTTGTTTCACATACATTTGTCCATCCATTGCCTTTTATTCATAATCTTTCTGGATTATTTTGTTTTAGGAGGATCTTTATGTCTTGCATACAGTGTAGACTTGTATTTTGCTTTGAGAATCAATCAAAAGTCTTTAAAAAAAATAGGTGGGCTAAGCCCATTTACAATTATTGTTATGGCTTGTTAAGTGTGGTCTCAGGTTTGTCATTTTTTTAAATGTTATGCTTCTGTTTGTATTAATTGATGCTGTATTTATTGTATGTTTTCCTCCATGAGGTATGTGTTTTCCTCTTTTAAATTTTATTTTATTGGCAGATTTGAACGTATTTGTTCTAGTTGTTGCTTTTATACTCATTTTTAAAAAATGATACTTTCGGTATATGTTTTCTTATTTGAGCCTGGTTTGTTTTTTTTAGTTTGTCAGCTTGAAGGGAATACATTTTGATTCCTACATCATATATTTAGGGCAGTCACCATGCTTATTTCATGTTCCTTTTTCTCTTTTCCTTCTTTTCTCTTTTTAAAAACTGTGTTAACTCTACATTGTCAGAATATATAACATTTGTATATATTTAGGAACTTCAGTAATTTGGTGGATTGTTGTTTATCTACTTATCACTCTATAATCCTTTGTTAAAAAACAAATTTCTTTGTTACAGTATTTTTGTTTCCTTGGATGTTTTCATTTCTCAATTCTCCTTAGCATATTTAAAGTTGTATCTATTCTCTTACATATATTGTACTTAAATTTAGCTTTCATTTCTGAGATAATTTTGAGTTTGTTTTCGGTTTCTTTTGAATTTAATTGACTCTCATTTCATAGCTTCCCTTTTTAATGCATTTATATTGAAAGATTACAATATAAAATTCAAAATCTTTTGAAATGTCTCCAAACAGTTGTTTAAAGATAGTAAATTCCTGTTGGGATATTGTAATGCAGGTTTTCTCTGCTTTGGGTTTATTTTAGGGGGATTTTTATCAGCTAAAATGTTTTTAATCTTTTTCCTTTCAGTAGCTTTGTAGGGATGGCTTTTGCCATTGTTACTTATTTGAATATCTTATATTTTCCTGGACTACCAATAACAGGTTTTTCTCTCTGTTATTCTGAAGTTTTGGTTGTTTTCTAGATGTCTTAGTTAACAGCACCCTCTTCTTTGGGGGTGGTAAAATCTTTCATGCATTTTTTTGGGGTGATGAGGAAAGAAAGTGATAACATGTCTTCTGATTTTTTTCTATATTTCAACATTTCCACTGATTCTCTTTTTTGAGATGGAGTTTTGCTCTGTTGCCCAGGCTCACTGCAACCTCTGCCTCCTGGATTCAAGCGATTCTCCTGCCTCAGCTTCCTGAGTAGCTGGGATTATAGGCACGCGCTACCACACCCAGCTAATTTTTTGTATTTTTAGTAGAGATGGGGTTTCAACATGTTGGTCAGGCTGCTCTTGAACTCCTGACCTCGTGATCTGACCACCTTGACCTCCCAACGTGCTGAGATTACAGGCTTGAGCTACTGCACCTCACCCCACTGCTTACTTCTTTTCCTTCACAAGCCTTATGAAATGCCTCTCTCCAGGATGCCACAATCAGCCCCACACATTTTTAATCCCTGTCTTTTTGATTTCCTAGGAGCTATTGCTTTGATCTAGGATGTCTCAAACTTGGTCTTAGTGGTTTTCCCCATTCAGTGTTTGACTCCCTCTGACGTAGGTTTTATCTGCACTCTACCATGGTTAACTGTCCTTCTCTCTTCTCTGCAAGGTACTACATGATTATCTACTCTGAATTGAGGTCTGAAGCTTACTCTACTAATTTCATATATTGCCTTTCTTACATATATATTAAATTACACTATATTTTTATAAATTATTTGACTTGTAATTGATACATAATTGTATATTGATAGGGTACAATGCGATGTTTCCATACACATATGCATTGTGTAATGATAAAATTAGAGTAATTAGCACATCAAGAACCTCAAATATTTATCATTTCTTTGTGGTAGGAACACTCAAAATCCTCTCTTATAGTTAGTTTAGATACACAGTGTTTTTTTGTTGACTGTAGTCATCCTACTGTGCAATATGACGCCAGAACTTTTCCTTGTACCTGTAACTTTCTACCCACAGACTAACCTCTGCCTAGCTCCCACTGCCCCTCTACCCCCTACCCTCCCTAGTCTCTGGTAACTACTGTTGTATTCAGTAATTCTGTGAGATGAACTTTTTTTTTTTGAGATGGAGTCTTGCTCTGTCACTCAGGCTGGAGTGCAGTGGCACAATCTCTGCTCACTGCAACCTCCGCCTCCTGGTTTCATGCCATTCTCCTGCCTCAGCCTCCCGAGTAGCTGGGACTACAGGCCCCCACCACCACGGCTGGCTAAGTTTTGTATTTTTTTTTTTCAGTAGAGATGGGCTTTCACCATGTTAGCCAGGATGGTCTCGATCTCCTGACAATGTGATCTGCCGATCTCGGCCTCTCAAAGTGTTTAGATTACAGGCGTGAGCTGCTGTGCCCAGACTGGACTTTTCTTTTTTTGGGAGACTTTTTGTTACTGATTCAATCTTGTTACTTGTTACTGGTCTGTTCAGGTTTTCTATTTCTTCTTGGTTCAATCTTGGTAGGTTGTATGTGTCCAATAATTTATCCATTTATTCTAGGTTCTCAAATTTATTGGTATATAATTGTCATAGTAGTCTCTAATGATCCTTTGTATTTCTGTGGTTGTATTGTGATGTCTTCTTTTTCATTTCTGATTTTATTTATGTGGGTCTTTCCTCAATTCAGTGTACCTAATACTTTGTTTATTTTGCTTATCTTTCAGAAAACAACTTTTTGTTTCATTGTTCTTTTGTAATTTTTAGTCCAAATTTTGTTTCATGCTGCTCCAATTTTTGTTCTTTATTTTCTTCTACTAATTTTAGGTTTGGTTTGTTCTTGCTTTTCTATTTCTTTGAGACTTATTGTTAAGTTGTGTATTTGAAATCTTTGTATTTTTTGATGTAGGCATTAATTACTGTAAATTTGCCTGTTAATATTGGTTTTTATTCTGTGTCCCATAAGTTTTGGCATAGAGTGTCTATTTTAATTTGCTTAAGATATTTCTAAATGTTGTTATTAATTACTTTCTTCACCCACTGGTCATTCAGGAACATACTTAATTTCAGTGGATCTGTATTGTTTCAATTGTTCCTCTTGGTATTGATTTCTAGTTTTATTACATTGTGGTCAGATAAGATACTTGATATGATGTAGACTTTGTAAAACATTGTGAGAGTTATTTTGTGTCTGAATATATGGCCAGTTCTGAAGAATGTTCTGAGTGCCGGTGAGAAGAATGTATATTCTGCAGCTTTTGGGTGAAATGGTCTGTAAATATCTGTTAGGTCTATTTGATGTATAATGCAATTTAAATCTGGTATTTCCTTGTTGATTTTTTTTTGTCTAGATGATCTGTCCAATGCTGAGAGTAAGATATTGAAGTCATTACCTATTATTGTATTGGGAGTCTAATCTCTCCTTGAAGATCTAATAACATTTGCTTTACATATCTTGGTGTGCCAGTGTTGGGGACTTAGGTATTTATAATTGCTTTATTCTCTTGCTGAGTTTATAATTTTATTACTATATATAGTGTCCTTTTGTCTCTTTTTATAGATTTTAACTTGAATTCTGTTTTGTCTGATAAGAGTATAAGTCATCCTGCTTGCTTTTGATTTTTTATTTTTTGCATGGAATATTCTTTTTCATGTATTCTCTTTTAGTCTCTGTATTTCTTTACCACTAAAGTATTAATTGTAGGCAGCATGTAGTTGGTTTTTATTTTTTAATCCATTCAGTTAGTATATATTTTTTAAAGTGAGGAATTTAAGTTGTTTATATTCAAGATTATTGCCATGTAAGGACTTACTCCTGTCATTTTATTGTTTTCTCACTGTTTTGTATATCCTTTCCTTCTCTTGTTTATTTTTGAGATAAGGTTTGTTTCCTTTCTTTTTCTCCTTTGTGCATTGGCTCTACCAGTTCTTTTTATAGTTTCGCATGTTTTCATGGTGGAGTTTTTTTTTTTCCTTTTCACTTCCAGATGTAAGACTCCATGAGCATTTCTTGTAAGGCTGGTCCAGTGGTGAATTCCTACTTTTTGCTTTTCTGTCAAAAATGTTGTTTCTCTTTCATTTTTCAATCTCAGTTTTGCTGGGGTATAATATTCTTCAGTGGCAGTTTGTTTCTTCCAGTACTTGGTAGTCGAATGGAGATTCCCTTATATGTGACTTGATACTTTTCTCTTGGTGTTTTTAGAATTCCTTCTTTGTCTTCGACTTTTGAAATTTGACTGTAATGTGCCTCAGAGAAGACTTGTTAGGGTTGAGTCTGCTTGGGGTTCTTTGCACTTCCTGGGCCTTGATGCTTATTTCTCTCCCAAGACTTGGAAAGCTTTTTGCCATTATTTCATTAAATAAGATTTCCTTAACTTTTCCCTTCTCTTCTCATTCTTGAATGGCCATAAGGCAAATATTTGTTTGCCTAATAGTGCCCCATAAATCTTGCAGGCTTGCAGGCTTTCAGTCTTTTTATTTTTTTTTTTTTTCCTTTTTGCTTGCCTGTGTTATTTCATAATACCTGTATTCAAGTCAAGTTCAGAAATTCTTTCTTCTGATTGTTGTACTATGTTGTCAAAACTATCCATTGTATTTTTATTTTATTAATCTTTTAGCACTAAGATTTCTGTTTGGCTCTTTTTTTTAATGATATCAATCTGTGTTGAATTTGTCACATTATGAATTGTTTTCCATATTTCATTGAGTTGTCTATCTGTGTTCTCTTGTATTTCACTAAGTTTCCTTAAGATTATTATTTTGATTTCTTTTTCTGGCATTCCATAGATTCCTTGTGTTTGGGGTCTTTTACTGGAGAGTTATTGTTCTTCTTTGAGAAGGTATCATGTTTCCTTGCTTTTTCATGTTTGATGTATCCCAACACTGATTTCCACACATTTAGTGGAAGAGTTGTCTCTTCAATTTTTATGGCGTAGGTTTCCAAGGCAAAGACTTCTTTGCATAGATGGATCTTGGGGTGTTAGTTCTGTGAAGTACATTGGCTTTATAATGTGGTTTGGCTCTGTGTCCCAACCTAAATCTCACCTTGAATTGTAACAATCCCCACGTGTCAAGGGCAGGACCGGGGTGGACATAATTGAATCAGCAGAGCAGTTTTCCCCATGCTGTTCTTGTGATAGTGAGTGAGTTCTCAGAAGATCCGATGGTTCTGTAAGGGGCTTCCCCTGTCACTCAGCACTCATTCTCTTTCCTGCTGCCATATGAAGAGGGACGTGTTTGCTTCCCGTTCCACCATGATTGTAAGTTTCCTGAGGCCTCCCCAGTCATGCTGAACTGTGAGTCAATTAAACCTCTTTCCATTGTAAATTACCCAGTCTTAGGCAAGTCTTTATTAGCAGCATGAGAATGGAATAATACAGTAAATTGGTTCTCCAGAGAGTAGGGTGCTGCTGTAAAGATACCTGAAAATGTGGAAGGACTTTGGAACTGGGTAACAGGCAGGGGTTGGAAGACATTGTAGGGCTCAGAACAAGAGAGGAAAATGTAGGAAAGTTTGGAACTTAGTAGAGACTTGTTGAACGGTTTTGACCAAAATGCTGATAGTGATATGGACAATGAAGTCCAGGCTGAGGTGGTTTTAGATGGAGATGAAGAACTTCTTGGGAACGGAAGCAAAGGTAACTCTTGCTATGCTTGAACAAAGAGACTGGCAGGATTTTGCCCCTGCCCTAGTGATCTGTGGAAATTTGAATTTGAGATAGATAATTTAGGGTATCTGGCAGAAGAAATTTCTAACTGGCAAAGTGTTCGAGAGGAAGCAGAGCGTATAGGTTTGGAAAATTTGCAGGCTGTGATATAATAGAAAATAAAAACTCATTTTCTGGGGAAAATAAAGCATACTGTAGAAATTTGTGCAAGTAATGAGAAGCAAGGAGCAGAGTGTTAATCACCAAGACATTGGGGAGAATGTCTCTAAAGCATGTGAGAGACCTTCACAGGAGCCACTTATATTACAGACCCAGAGGCCTTAAAGAGAAAAATGGTTTGCTGGGCTGGGTCCAGTGTCCCCCTGCTCTGTGCAGTCTGGGAACATGGTGTCCTGTATCCCAGCTGCTTCAGCTCCAGCCATGGCTAAAAGGGGCCAAGGTGCAACTTTGGAGGGTGCAAGCTCCAAGCCTTGGTGACTTCCATGTGGTGTTGAGCCTGTGCATGTACAGAAGTCAAGAATTGAGGTTTGAGTACCTCTGCTTAGATTTCAGAGGATGTTTGGAAACACCTGGATGTCTAGGTAGAAGTTTGCTGCAGGAGTGGGGCTCTCATGGAGAACCTCTTCTAGGGCAGTGCAGAAGGGAAATGTGGGGTTGGAGCCCCCACACAGAGTCTCCACTGGGGCACTGCCTAGTGGAGCTGTGAGAAGAGTGTCACTGTCCTCCAGACCCAAGAATGGTAGATCCACTAACAGCTTGTACTGTGGGCCTGGAAAAGCCACAGATACTCAATGCTATTCCATGAAAGCAACTGGGAGTGGGACTGTACCCTGCAAAGCCACAGGAAGGGAGCTGCCCAAGGCTGTGGGAGCTCACCTCTTATATCTGCATGACCTGGATGTGAGACATGGAGTCAAAGGAGGGAATTTTGGAACTTTAGCGTTTAATGACTGCCCTATTGGATTTCAGACTTTCAAGGGGCCTGTAGCCCCTTTGTTTTGGCCAATTTTCCCATTTGGAATGAATATAATTACCCAATGTCTGCACCCCCATTGTATCTAGGAAGTAACTAACTTGCTTTTGATTTTACGGGCTCATAGGTACAAGGAACATGCCATGTCTCAGATGAGACTTTGTATTTGAACTTTCGGGTTAATGCTGAAATGAGTTAAGATTTTGGGGGACTGTTGAAAGTGCATGATTGTGTTATGAAATGTGATGACATGAGATGTGGGTGGGGCCATGGGCAGAATGATATGGTTTCACTCTGCATTCCCACCCACATCTCACCTCAAATTATAATAATCTCCAAGTGTCAAGGGTGGGACCAAGAGGAGATAATTGAATCACAGGGTCAGTTTCCCCCGTGTTGCTTATGACTGTGAGTTTTCACAAGATCTGATGGTTTCATAAGGGGCTTCCCCTTTCACTTAGCACTCATTCTCTCTCCTGCCACTGTGTGAAGAAGGACATGTTTTCTTCCCCTTCCCCCATGATTTTAAGTTTCCTGTGGTCTCCTCAACCATGCTGAACTGTGAGTCAATTAAACTTCTTTCCTTTATAAATGACCCAGTCTGGGTTGTGTCTTTATTAGCAGCATAAGAATGGACTAATACACCTCACTTCCAGGTGGATGCAGTACTATAGTCTCCATGTATTTCATTAGCCGTTATCCATCTAGTGATGATTTTGAGTATCCCAGAGTCCCAGGCTGAGAACATTTGTGGTAGTGGTAGTTCAGCTTTACCATAGTTGGGCTTGCCATGTTGTTTCTTAGGTTAGAGGTGTGTTTGTTTATAAGGTAGGTCAACCAACTTGCATTCTGCTTCACTGCAGTTAGTGCCACTCTGGCCAGGAGCATGGATATATATTTACTTGGCCAGCCTGGGGGTATGGCTGACAGGAGGTCTGTTGAGCTGTTTTGTAGGTCCCAGACATGGCTGCAATGCTACTTAGTGGGGCAGGGGTCCTATTTGCTAGCAGAGGCCCTTGGGTTTGTTTTTCAGGCCCAGGATGCAGCTGAATGGTTTCTCCACTCGCTTGGTGGTGTGTCTGTTATGAACATCCTGTAGGGCTGTTTCTCAGACCAAGCACATGTGTACACAGCTGTTAAGTCAGCTTGGGATCATCTCATCCAGGGGCAGCCTGTTGGGTTGTGTATCAGGCCCAGCACATAGGCACACAGCTGCTTAGTTGTCCTGGGGGTTCGGATAGGGCTGTTTCTCTGGCTCAGAACACGATCATACAACCTTTTGGCTGGCTTAGGTGTATATCCGATGGAGGTGGACCACAAGGCTTTTTCTGAGGCTTTTCATACAGGCACAGAGATGCTCAGTCAGCCTGAGAATACACCTTTTGGGGTGGCCTGCAGGGCTGTTTCTCAATCTTGAAATGTGGGGTTACAGCTGCGAGGCTGGCCTGGAGGTGTGTCTGCCAGGGACAGCCTGTGGGGCTGTTTATCATGTCTGAGATTTAGGTGCCCAGCCCTTGATTAGCCTGGGCATTTGTCTGCCAGAGTTGGCCCAGCAGATTCCTTCTCAAGCCCTGAGCATGTGTGTATAGTTGCTGTGTACTCCTGGAGTCTGTCAGCTGCCAGGTAACTCACAGACTTTTCCTACTTAGGGGAAGGCCTGCAATAGTTTGGCTCCCTCAATGGCAGGTTTGCCCTGGGCAAGACTGCCAGACTTTTCTTCCAGCTAGACATGCTGGCAGTGGGAGTGAGTTTCTCTGCTGTGTAGGACCGGAGTCACAGGCAGTCCTGGGCCCAGGCTCTGCACAGCGGGGGTTGTGTTATTTAGCCACCTGTGTGGGCTTGGCATAATGAAAATGAAGCCCCAGTGTGGAAGAGGTGCAGTGGCTGCTGGACCCCAGACTGGAATATACTCCAGAGGTAGCACTTGTCTTAGGGTGGTGCTGTGCTGCAGCATCTTGACTCACAGTGGGTGATTGGTAAGTGGAAAGTATACATTTTATGCTGCTAATCCAGAACAGTGCAGCTGTGTGAATTCCTGTTTGCCCTCCAAACTGGGCTCAGGACTTGCAAGGACTGTGGGATTGTCCTATACTAAGAACTGTAGGTATTTCTGGTGGCAATGGAGGCTGGTGGGGTTCTTCTGCTTACCTTCTTCCCACAGAGAATTCCCTCCTGTCTCTGGGCCAGTCCAATCCAGGTGGAGGAGTTGGGGCTACAGAGCATGGGCGTCTACATTGCCACCCTCCTGGGCTTCCAGTCCCCCATGGTCTTTTCTTGTGGGAGAGATGAGTTTCAAGTATCTCTAGTCAGTCATCTTGCTAATTGTCATTCTGTGTATTGATTTTGTATCTGCAACTTCACTTAGTTTCTTAATTCCAATAGCTTTTTAAAAAATTCTTTAGAGTTTCCTAGAGGTAAGATCATGTTGTCTGCAAATGAACAATTTCATTTCCTCCTTTAGAATGTGGATGCTTCTTTTTTCTTTTTTTTTTTTCCCAATTGCTCTGGTTCGGACTTTCAGTACTATATGACAAAAACCTCAATTACTTTTGCATTTACCTACTATGTTCAGTAGAAGTAATAAACATAGGCATCTTTTTCTTTTTCCAGTTGTTACACAAAAAGCTGGAAGCTTTTCATGATCCCTTGTGTTTTAGTGGTATTAGTTGTAATGTCTTTGTTTTCATTTCAGATTTTACTTGTCATCTCTTTTTTTTTCTTAGTCTTGCTAAAGATTTGTTGATTTTGTTTATCTTTTCAAAAAACTAACTTTACATTTCATTGATCTTTTGTATTTTTATTCTTTTTTATTTCTGTTCTCATTTTTATTATTTTTTTTTCCTACTAATTTTGAGTTTATTTTGTTCCTACTTTTCCAGTTACTTGAGGGTGCAGTGTGACGTTGTTTATTGGAGATCTTTCTACTCTTTTGATATATGCATTTATATAAACAGTACTGTGAGGTACAAACTTCTCTCATATTGCTGCTTTTGCTGTATCTCATAGATTTTGGTATGTTGTGTTTCTGTTGTCATTTGTTTCCAAAATTTTTGACTTCTCTTTTAATTTCCTCATTGACCCATTGGTTATTCAGTAGCCTGTTGTTGAAGTTCCATGTATTTGTAAAGTTTCAGAAGTTCCTCCTGTTACTGATTCCTAGTTTAATTGTTATGATTAGAAAAGATACTTGATATGATCTCTATCGTCTTAAGTTTGTTAAGACATATTTTGTGGCCTACCACGATCTGTCCTGGAGAATGTATATTCTGAAGCAGTTGGGTAGGATATTCTGTAAATGTTAGGTCCATTTGCTCTAGAGTTCAGTTTAAGTTCAAAGTGTCTTTTATGATTTTCTGTCTGCATAATCTGTTCATTGTTGCAAGTGGGATATTAAAGTCTTCTACTATTATTGTATTACATTATATTTCTCCCTTTAGATCTAATAATATTTGCTTTATATATTTGCATACTCCAGTTTTGGGTATGTACACACTTATAGTTGTTTTATCCTCTCGCTTAGTAGATTCCTTTATCACTATATAATAACCTTGTTTGTCCTTTTCATAGTTTTCTACTTTAAAGTGTGTTTTATCTATTACAATCATAGCCACTCCTGCTCCCTTTTTATTTTTGCAACTCCTGCTCACTTTTTATTTTTGCTTAGAATGTATTTTCCATCTCTTTACTTTCAAATTGGATGTGTTTTTACAGATAGAGCGAGTTTTGTAGGAGCATATAGTTGGATCTTGTTTTTTAATCTATTCTGCCATTTCATATCTTTTAAATGGAGAATTTAATTCATTTGCCTTCAAGGCTGTTATTGATAGGTAGGCACTTATTCCTTCTATTTTGTTGATTCTGTTGTGGTTGTTTTGTAGATCCTTTGTTCTTTCTTTCATTCTTGTTTACCTTTGTGGTCTGGTGATTTCTGTTTGCTTTTGCTGATAAGGTTTGATTTCATTCTTTTCTATTTTATGTATCTGCTGCATTTTTTTTTTTGTGGTTAACGTGTGGCTAATATAAATAACCTTGTAGTTAAAATAGACTAATTTAGTCTGAGAGAAATTTATCTTTGGTTGTATAAAAACCCACTAGAGTTTTACCCACTTCTTACAAAACATTACTTTTACCTTAATTTACATTTTTGTGTATTGTGGGTTCTTTTACAACTAATTGTAGCTGTAGTTATTTTTGACCATTTTGACTTTAACCTTCATAGTAGAGATTTGAATGATTATGAATTTACCTCTAGTAGTGAATTTATACTTTGATGTGTTTTCATAATAGTAATTGTCATTTTGCTTCCAGTTGTATTTCTCCCTTAAGTATTTCTTTTAAGACTAGGGGTGATGAAGTCCTTGTACTGTTGCTCACCTGGGAAGGACTTTTTTTTTTTTTTCTATCTTTTCTGGAGGACAGCTTTGCTGTGTATAGTATTTTTGGCTGACAGGTTTTTTTTCCCCCTATATAGCTCTTGGAATATATCATCTCATTTTTTCTTTGCCTGCAATGCTTCAGCTGAGAAATCTTCTGATAGTCTAATGGAGATTCCCATGTATGTGGCTTCACTCTTTTCTTTTTCTTGTTGCTTATAGAATTCTCTCTATGTGTTTTGTCAGTTTGATTATTGATAAAGTTTGGGTGTTATCTCCTCTAAATTTCATGTTGAATTTGTAATCTACAGTCTTGGAGGTGGGGCCTGGTAGGAGGTAACTGGATTATTAGAGAATAGCCCTCATGAATGGCTTAGTGCCATCTCCTTAGTGGTGAGTGACATCACGTAAGATCTAGTTGTTTAAAAATTTGTGGTACCTTCCCCCTGTTCCCTCTCTCCCCATGTGTGAGATGCCTGCGCTCCCTTTGCCTTTAGCCTTGATAGTAAGCTTCCTGAGTCCTCATTAGAAGCTGAGCAGATGCCAGTGCCATGCTTTCTGTACAGCCTGCAGAACTGTGAGCCAATTAAACCTCTTTTCTGTATAAATTACCCGCCCTTGAATACTGCATTGTAGTGATTCAACAGCAGTCTAACATAATTATAATGTTGCCAGGTGAGGAACTTTTGTTTTAATACATTTAGGGACTTTTGAGCTCCCTGGATTTGGAGTCCATCTCTCTGTCAAGACTTACAAAGTTTTCTGCTATTGTTTTTTTAAATAGGCTTTCTGTGCATTTCTTCATCTGTTTTGCCTCTAATATATATTAAGCATATTAACCAAATATATATGTAAAGATATATTTGCTTAATGACATCACGTAAGTCCTTTTAGCTTACTTTTTCTTCTCATTTTTTCCTCCTTTGATATGGTTATTTTCAAAGACCTATCTTCAAGTTCAGAAATTCTTTCTTCTAATCTTTTGTTGTAGCTCTCAATTCATAAGGTTCCAGGATCATTGCTTGGTTCTTTTCACATTTTCTTTGTTAAATTCCTCTGTTAAATTCCTCATTTTGTGACATAATTGAAGTGTTTGTCTGTATGCTGTTGTATCTTGCCAAGTTTCCTTATGATTTTGATTTTGAATTCCTTCTTTGGCATTTCATAAATTTCCTTTTCTTGAAGGGCTATTAAATAATTATTTTGTTTCTTTGGAAGTGTCATATTTTCTTGTTTATTTTTGTGTTTCATTTGTCCTTACTTTGATGTCTGTGCATTTGGTGGAATTGTCACTTCTTCCAATTTGGTGGAATAGGTTTTGAAAGGAAAGACATCTTGTAGCTGTTGTCCTAGGGTGTCATTATGTAGTTTGTATGTAGTCTCCATGCAGATTCTTCCACTGAAATCTACATCATCAATTTCTGCATGTGCCTTAGTGGTCTAGACTGTGGGAATTTGTGGCAGTGGTAGCAAAGCTTTATGTGTGTCGGGTTGGTTTTCAGGCCAAAGAGTCACATATGCAATGCATCCACTGGCTCCGGTATAACCTCTCCAGTGGAGGGAGTCAGATGCTGGAGTTACGTACATCCCACTGGGCCCAAGCTTTGAATAACTGGGATTATAGTGCTGTAGTCACAATTGTAAGCATGATAAAAAGGACACAGTCTCATGGATGGAGAGACAGCGTAGTCACTGGCCCTCAGAGAAAGGTACACTCTAGTTATTGGCTCCAGTTCTAAGATGACACTGTACTGTAGCAACTTGTGTCACTGAAAGTGAGGGGTGCACAATATGGGCTTATATTTTGGAGTAATGTAGCCATGTGAACTCTAGGCAGCTCATCCAGCTGTGATCACGGTCTGTGAGGGCTGCAGGATTCTCCTCTAGGTGACTGCAATATAATGGCGCCGCTGGAGATATTCTGCTTACCTTTTCCCCCACAAATGAAAGTCCTTCTTGGTTCCCAGTCAATCTTCATGGAGGTGATGTAGTACCAGAAGCAGGGTGCTCTCCTCCCCACTTTATGCTGCTATTCTGGGTGTCCATGCTTCACAGGGAATTCACCCCTCCCTTGTGGCACTCCAGTTCTCTTTTTAGGCACTATACTTGAATTTTAATTGTTTATTTATTGCTCTGGTCTTTGTTGTTGTTGTTGTTGTTGCTAAGGGTATGAGTGCCAGGCGTCTCTGGTCAGCCATCTTGTTGAAATTTCGAGTGTGTAAATTGTATTATATTCCTTATTTCGAGTGTGTAAATTGTATTATATTCCAAATTTTTTCTTTGGCATGGTTTAAAGGTAGTTTTATTGGCTCACTTTTTTCCTCCATATGGTAGTTAGACGTGGGCAAATAGATTAGATTTAGGAAGTTGCCATTATTCCATAGGAACCCTGGATTATTTTACATGACTTTGTTCACTGCATTTTCTCAAGGTACTGTGTACAAAGCTGAGTACTCACTTGATGGAGGTGGAGTAATTGTTTTGATGTGTCTGAAGGGGGAAGATTGCAGTCACCCTATGAGGAAAAAATCTAAGAAAATTCTTTGGATCCTTTAAATTACTACCTTACCAATGATTCACACAACTTTAGTGCCTGTGTCTTTATTTTGGTTTACAAATCTTCTGATACCAAGAGAAGATCAAACAACTTAACAGTTCAATGTTAGGAGTCCATGAGACTTATTTCACTTTAAAATATGTCTGCATTATTTGGTCTGATAAATGTGATATGGTGCAAATAGCAACAGTTTTTACATTGAATATAAGTGAACTCAACTAACTGCTCTGTCACTTATCAACTTTGCAATTACATAAGCTTTTTGAGCTTCAATTTCTTATATATAAAGTGGGAAAAAAACAATTTCAGCATCATAAGGTTGTAGTAACGTTTAAAATAAAAAGGGATAATATATGTGAAGTGATGGTAGGGCTTCCAAAATTGTAGCAGTTACTGTTAAATTTCTGATGTGCAGACAATGTAGGACTGATTTATTTAAGAGTGACTACATTTTCAGAATTCCACTGTGATTTTTTTCAAGCGGGCTTTCTCTCCACCTTCCACGTTAACTCTTTCATGCTGTTTTCTCACTCCTCCCATTTATAGTCTTAGTTGCAAATACTCTTGCTCACACTTCGATGGAAAAATTCAAACCACAAGAAAAGAGCTCTCTCTTCCTTCTCATATCATATCTACAAAGCACTAGGATTCATACTCAAAGTTTTATTTTTTACAAGGGTGATGAGTTTTTGCTCTCATCAAAGACCATTCTCTCCAAATGGGCTCTTTTGTACTTAACCCTGTGATATGGTTAGGCTTTGTGTCCCCACCCAAATATGATCTTGAATTATAATCCCTGTAATCCCCATAGTCCCCACATGTCAAGGGAGAGACAAGGTGGAGGTAATTGGAATGGGGGCAGTTTCCTCCATGCTATTTTCATAATAGTGAGTTGTCACGAAATCTGATAATTTTATAAGAGGCTCTTCCCCCTTTGCTTGACAATTCTCCTTCCTGTAGCTTTGTGAAGAAGATGCCTTGCTTCCCCTTTGGTTTTCACCATGATTGTAAGTTTCCTGAGGCCTCCTCAGTCATGCTGAACTGTTAATGAAACCTCTTGCCTTTATAAGTTATCCACTCTTGGGCAGTTCTTTACAGCAGTATGAAAATGGACTAATAGACCCTGCCTTTGCAAGGGCCTCTTTTCTTTGTATATCCCTTCTTTTTTTAGCATCATCAACCTTTTCCCCCCTTTAGATTATTCCTACCAGAACCCAAATAGGCTCATTTCTTTTGTGCCAGTTTTCTATCTAGATGATCTATTTATCTGCTCCCTTTTATAACTGAATCTTGGAAAAAGACTTGTTGTCTTCACATCCTCATCTCTCACTCACTGTTTAATTAACTTCAGTATGATTTCATTCCCACTATTCCCCGAGCCTGCTCTTGCCTTATTAATATCAATGACTCTCAGTTGCTGAGTGTGGATAGGTAAAATTTTATCCTTCTTTTGAATAATCTTTCCTTTTGGTTTCCAGGGCTCCTCACCAACTGGTTTTCTTTTTATTCTCTCATGTCACTTCTCAGCTTCTCCTGCTGGACCATCACTGTACCTGATGGCTAATCTCTTTAAAATTTTGTGCCTAGATGACTTTATTCATCTCAGTGGCATTATATACCATTTACTTGTTATTCTGATAACCTGCTATACACGTTATTGGAGAAACGGCGATCCCTAGTCCTAAGTAGTATGAGATGGCCAAATACATGACACCTGACACTGGATAGAAGAGACTTATACTCACAGAAGTTTACTAGTCACACATATTTATGATTTGGGAGAGGAGGGTACCACATACCATGCAGGTGATGTGGGGGTTGCGCTTGGGAATAGAGTGAACCCTCAGGGGCTGTGGGAGGCAGGCGTTGTAGTAACAGGG
Source organism: Macaca fascicularis (assembly GCF_037993035.2). Taxonomy (NCBI): domain Eukaryota; kingdom Metazoa; phylum Chordata; class Mammalia; order Primates; family Cercopithecidae; genus Macaca; species Macaca fascicularis. The sequence goes on along the minus strand of NC_088381.1, from coordinate 31,190,281 downwards.
TTGTAGGGGGGGCCCAGGGTTCCCACCAGAAGATGTGATTGGCCTGTTTGAGGAATTCTTCTGACTTGCAGAAAAGTGAAACCACTTAGGTTAAGGACTGAGTGGGGTGCAACTGGTACAGGTGAGGACTAGCTGGGTGTGGGGCAATTCTTGCAGAGTGTGGAGTGTATTTGAAGCAAGCAGGGGAAATGACGGTTAGGTCTTCGAACCCAACCCTTTTTCAGGCTCAGGGATGTTAAGGCAGCACTTAGAATTTTATATCTTTCAATATGCATATCTATTATTTCAAAATGTGTGTCCTCATTACAAACATTTCCTCTGGGCTCCCACTCCAATTTTTTTTTTTTTTTTTTTTTTTTGCCAATTGCATCCTTGACATTTTCCACTGAGATATCTCACAAATAAGTTAAACCTAACATGTCCCAGAGTTTTGACCCTCTTCTCTCTTACTTGCCATGTTTCCCCCTAGTTTTTCTTATCTCAGTTGATAGAATCATCATCTACTCAGCTGCACAAACTAGTAATATGGAAGTAATATTTATTTCTACCTTTCTTGATTTTCACAAACCATTGCATCAAGAACTCTGTTAGCTTTTTATCTAATTCCTGCCACACAGTCATCTACTTTATATTTCCTACATCACCATTTTACCCAAGCTATCATCATCTTTCCCTTTGACAATTATGATAGCCTTCTAATGACTCTTTCCAGTTTTGCTCTCCTTTTTCCAGTCTGTTCTCACATGGCAGTTATAGTGAACTTTTTAAAGTATCAGTCAGATTGTTAACTCTGGACTCTGTCTCTACCTCTCACAGAGCAGGCCCAACTTTCCTGGGTGAGAGTTAGGGCAGGGAGAGCAGTCTAAGCAATAAATGTTAAAATTGCCCTGATTGAAGACGAACTTACAAAGAGAACATGATTCCATTTCTCAGTCTGAGGTCCCTTGCCAAAGGTGGTATGTCATACCCAGACTCAAATTTACTTTCACGTGAACTCACATTGCTTCATCGTCCTAAAACCTCTTAGATGGAGCATATATTTCTCTGCCTCTGATTACTGTTTATTCCATTTGTGTGCTTTATTATTATATTATTATAGACATAGAGGGAAGGTTCCTTTTCTAGGGTAAGCTGGGGTGGTACCTGGGGGTCAAACTCAAGTGGACACTGGTCTATTTGGTCAAACTCCAATTGTGTTTTTAGCTCACCTCACCTTATTATTAAAAATATATATATATTTCTTCTGCAGTTTCTTCTTCTTTAGTTTGCCTGTTTCTCCACAAGATTTTGATAATGCATAGATTTCCTCCCCTCAATTCATGGATTTTTTGCCTATTCTATTTCTTTTGATTAACTTTGATAAAATTTCCTTCTTGCAATCAATACTGCTCACTTAATATACATCATGCTATTCTGCTACTTGGAATTCTTTAAGGACTTGCCACTGTGCATGGAATACAATCTAAACTTTCTATTACGACATTTGGTGGTTTGTAAGATACAGCCCGTGGCTCAGTTTCCAACCTCTTTCATTTCTGTCCCTTCTTTGCTCATTATCCTCTAACTGCCTGTGTATGCTTCAGTTCCTTGAGTGCATCAAGCTCTTTATCACCTTAAGATGTTAAAAACGTGGTGTTTCCTCTGTCAGGTCTTCTTTCTGTCATTCATTTCATATGATTCTTTCTTATTCCTCAGTATAGACTTCCTAATTTATATGAGGGTTCTTTTTCCTCCCTCTATTGTTCTACCTCATAGCATCTTGCTCTCCTTCTTTAAAATATGTATAGAATTTTATAACATGTATGTATTATGCATTGATGATTGTTTTCTACCCTCACTAGGAATAAGGGCTGTTACTTTGTTCATTACTGTACACCCAGTATCTGGAGCTTCTTTGCACATTATAGGGCTCAAGAAATATTTATTGAATGAAGAAAGGAAGAATGAGTAAATGAAAGAACATAATTGAAACATAGGAATTTATTTGTTGGTCAACTCTTTAGCAGTTGTTAATTTTTGTTGTCAGGCCCATTTACACTCTTGAAAGTGATTGAGGCCTCCAATAACTTGTAAAAAATACAGATTATATGTTACTAGTTATCATATTGGAAGTTAAGAAACAATGATTAAAATCATACGTTGAGATAAATTTTACGAACATTTTTAAAACAAAAAATTTGAGAAGATTGCCATTTTTATGTTAAGAAAGGTGGATTTTCTTTTCTGCTCCTCATTGTCTGTTTTCATATCACATACCATGTAGCCTCTGGAAAATTCCACCATACACTCCTGAATGAATGCAAGTGAAAAAGGGTGATAACATCCTAGTGTTATCATAAAAAACATCCCCTGAAAGAGTGTCCTGTGTTTTACTTGGAGAACTACTGGTTCAGATGATCGTGCGTTTGTTAAGTAGAAGTGGAGCACACTCTTCCTAGACAGGTCACTCAGAAGTTTAGGTGACAGTCGGGGCAGTGTCAGATAGAGAGGTGTAATGGTAAAGAGAACCAGATTCCAATCCAAGTTCTAAACACAACGTATACCATTACCTATGTATGTATGTTAAATATCTATGGCCCTTGTTTCTCCCTCTGTAAAATGGGGGTTATTGTACCTCTCAATTGCCTCTATGATGATGATACATATATCATTAAGCAGCTAGAATAAAAGTTAGCAGAGGCAAACAAATGCCAGAGGTTAGAGGTTACTTACCTTTCATGACCATTTATTTTCATAAGCCCTGCCTCACAAAAATTAGTAGATGTAGGATTTTCTCTCTCTCAGACTTCTTTCCTGGTGAATTTATTTTATCATTATGCCATCAGGGCTAAAGGGAAAGTAATGAATGATTAATGGTTTTGTAATGGTCTCTATTTTGGTTGGAAAGTGTGGAATTAGGTGAGAGAACTCTTGCTGTGATTATATTCAGAAAACATTTCCCATGAAAATCAGTTATTCATGTAATATAAAAAAAGTCAGTTGCAATCTATTTCATATTGATTCTCTATTCACTGAAAAAGAAGAGGCTAAATGGCTGTTTCAGTAATTCAGCTGCCCTGCCAACAGCTCTGTAGCCGCAAGAATGTCTTTTCTAATAAGGGGCTCCCTATATGGAGTCAGAGATAAATGTCATGGCAGTTCTCTTGTCTCATAGCCCTGTGACATCACTGTCCTGTTTTGCAACGTTTCACTTCCGGTAGAACTGAGAGGCTCACACTTATAAGGCACCAGAATTTGTAGTGAAAATGAGAGCTGTCATTTTAGGAAGTGTAAGAGTTATTGTTTCTTCCTATATTTAATAGATTAAAACATAAAAACAATGTGCTGATGACCAACTCCTCAAAGTGGCAAGATTATAATAAGCTGGATGTGTTTCCAAATAATTTGACTCTCATAACAGTTTCAATAATTCCTGAAGTTGATAATAATTCTAAAGGTATTTATAGCAGAGGAGGAGTGTTAGCTAGTACTATACCCCATTCCAAACACACATATACATACTCATACCCACCCCCAACACATATTACCTCCATCCACACACCACCCATATAAGACAGAAATAAATAACCTAGAGTAATAGGTAGTTATTCTGCCCTTTATCATGCTCTCAATAATCTGATGTTTTATCCCTCCTTACTATAGACTTTCTCAAACTTGAACGTGCATCAGAATCACTTGGTAGGATTATGAAAATACAGAATTCTTGACGCCATCTGCAGACTTTCTGGTTCAAGGGTTTGAGGTGGGGTCACAGAATTCACATTTCTTACAAATTCATTGGTCCAAGGACTATGCTTTGAGAGGTACTCACTACAGAAGCCTCATAGATAGACATCGTGGTTTCTGATAATGCTTTAGGCTCAGATATATCATGTTTAAATATTTACTCACTGCATGATCTAGGGCAGTTTTATCTCACTGTGTCTCATTTTTTTTTCCTCTGAAAAATGGAAATAACATCGCAAGGCTATTGCATGTATTACCAGGGATCAGCGGTTTAAGCACAATGCACTGTGGTATTGGACTGGAGAGTATTCTATAGTTACTGTTTTTAAGAATTATCTTCAATTCAGGGTTGGGTTTTCTGAATGTCTGAAATGTGGCCATTATATGTTGTTGATTAAAAATTGACCTCCGGGCTGGGTGCTGTGGCTCATGCCTGTAATCCCAGTACTTTGGGAGGCTGAGGAGGGTGATCACAAGATCAGGAGTTCAAGACCAGACTGGCCAAGATGGTGAAACCCCGTCTCTACTAAAAATGCCAAAAAAATTAGCTGGGTGTGGTGGCAGGCACCTGTAGTCCCAGCTACTCAGGAGGCTGAGGAAGATAATTGCTTGAACCTGGGAGGTGGAGGTTGCAGTGAGCTGAGATTGTGCCACTGCACTCCAGCCTGGGTGACAGAGCGAGACTCTGTCTCAAAAAAAAAAAAAAAAAGGTTATCTCCAAGATTTAGATACCCAGCCAACAGGTAGAAATTGACAGTGCGATGATTTATTTGCACCATTGCAAAGTACCATTGCATAAATCAGACTGGCTTATTTTATTAACATCAGGGAAATAACTAGATGTTTTGGTTTCCAACAAAAATTATAATTAATTGTGTTAAGTAATAATGTTAGCTTTACACATACCTTACAATATTTTGGCTCAAACTCCATTGTATATATTCCTTAGCATTTATCACACAGATCAGATTTTCTCTGTATATGTGTTTCAGAGTATCTCACTAAATGTAGCATCTCGTCTGCCTCTCATACTTCATCAGTATTAGTGAAGAAAGGATCCTGAGACTCTAAACACTTTTCTCAAGACCCCTTTCTCTTTTTACCAACACACGCTGCATCCCTAATGTATCCTGCTTAAGGACCCAAGACCAATCCCATTTTCCACTTTATCTTTGATTTTATCAGTTACTCTGTGATCTCTAAGACTTTGAAGTCATTCTTCATCATCTAAATTTATCCTTCATCTCCTTAAGGGTGTGGGACTCAGTGTCTGTTATCAGCACAACTCTGCATTCTTAACCTATCTGTCAAACATTCTTTCACCTTCTCACTCTATGAAACTTGACTGTAAGGAAATGGCTATGAAGCTATTTTAAGAAGGTTTTTTTTTTTTTCTCCTTCTGCACTCTTCTGTTACTGGGCCTGGAGATAAGCATATACTCTCTTGGCACCTTTCAGACAATTCTCCTTAAAAATATCCAGCTTTAAGTTCCAACTATTATATTATGCCTTTTATTACTCCACCTTGTTGCAGGCATCTACAGATCCCCAGGTCTTTCTCCTTCACATTTTTTCAAACTCAGCACCTAGCACATCCTTTTTCTCAATACATAGACATATATATAAAATATATGTGTGTATATATATGTGTGTGTATTTATATTATTTTTCACATATCTGCTACCTCTTTTTTTTTCACCTCCTCCCCTCCAGTGATTGTATTTTTTCTTTTTTAACCCTATCTCAGGCATATACGTCTATGGTCATGACCAAGATGTTGGCATTGTCTATAATTACTCTTCTCCATAATCTTCATTTTAAGCATTATACTCTCCAAACACCACTCCCGTTTTTCCAACTTACTTCTTCCACTGCCCTGACACTAAGAATTCTTAAATCCTACCAGTATCCTACATTCCACTGCTTTTGCTTCCATTACAATATTTCTCGCATACCATGTGCTCTCACTTCCACTTTCACATAGAGTCTGTGCCTGATCATTATAATCACTCCCTTGGACGTACCTTCATGGCCACTGTCTGTGCGTTGATTTTTTCTGGAAAAAATCTCAAACCTGGCTAAGTCTCATCCTTTTTCTACTCCACAGAGTTTAAAAAAAAAAAAAAAAGTTGACTGCTTTTGTGCTTATTTATATTGCATTTGTCTTATTATTGGTGAAATGTCTGTACCTTTATTGAAGGCCAGCCCCTTTGCTTTTACACTGCAGCCCATCTCCTCTCGAGGATATGACTCTAGTAGCACTCTAGAAGCAGAAGTATTGTTGTGCTTCTCTTGCATCATCAATTTCTTACTCTTATTGGTATTCAAATAAGCTGTAATCGTATACTAAAAATAAAACTTGCTCAACTTCACATTTCTCTCTAGTTTGTTCTATTTCTTTGAGCTTCTTTCAGCAAAACTACTGAAAAGAATGACCTGTGCATGTTGCCTCAATATATAGAGTTCCCTTGTCCCCATTCTTACTTGAACTCAAATCAGTCAGGCCTTATCTCTACCCCTCTATAGAAGTCGTAAGTTACGGTCATATCGTTAAATACAGAGGTCAATTCCTAGTCCTTGTCGTACCTAATCTATCATTTGATCACTTGTTCAATCTTTGTTTGTTTTTCTTTTTTTTAACAGCCTTTGGGTTTCTTGTCTTAGTCCTTTTTACTACTATAACAAACTAGCACAGACTGGGTGCCTTATAAACAACAAATTTATTTTTTACAATTCTAGGGGCTTAGAGGTTCAAGGTCTAGGTGCTGGCATATTTGGTGTCTGGAGAGGGCCCACTTCCTCTGAGCGACAGCTGTCTTTTCATTGTAATGTCACATGGCAGAAGGGAAAAACGAGCTCTTTGTGGTCTCTTTTTGTGAAGAGCACTAGTGTCATACGTGAGGGCTCTGCCCTCTTGACCTGATCACCTTCCAAAGGCTGCACCTCTAATACTGTCACATTGGAGGTTAGGATTTAAACATAGACATTTTGGGAGGCACAAATATTTGGACCATAGCACTGTTTCATTGGCAATTAACTTTTGGTTTGCTTTTTCCTCATTTCTAAGATCTATGAATATTGGAATATTCTAAGGTTCAAGCATCAGACTTCTACTAGTTTTCACACTCACTCACTGGCTTACCTTATCTGATGTAAAGACTTCAACTACTATCAATGAGCTGATGACTTCCAAATGTGTATCTCTACCTTCACTCAGAATATAGACTTGTGTGTTTTATGACCTCTCCAGCTCTCCCTACAGATGTCTAATAGCTGTTCAAGTGTATTATGTCTAAAAAGAAATCCAGCCATACTATTTCTAGTTTTGTTTTGCCTTGCCTTTCACATCTTGATAAGTCATCTTTCCCCTTGCATAAACAAAACACCGTGAAGTCATCCATCATCTTTATGTAGTATTTATTGACAAATACTGTCAAGTCTACTTTTAAAAAAGCATCTAGAATATGACCACATGCCACAATTAGTATGCCAATCCCCACGCTCCGCTGTTTATTTTCAATGTGTTAGCCTGAGTGAGATTTTAACAAAGTCAAGTTATGTCACTTCTCCACCTAAAATTTCCCAGTGGCTTCCTGTGTTTCAGGTTAAAAGCCAAAATGTTTGTAGTAACTAATAAAGCCCTAAACATTGTGGTTCCACTATGTCAGGCCTCTAAGCCCAAGGTAAGCCATCGTATCCCCTGTGACCTGCACGTACACATCCAGATGGCTGGTTCCTGCCTTAACTGATGACGTTCCACCACAAAAGAAGTGGAAATGGCCTGTTCCTGCCTTAACTGATGACATTACCTTGTGAAATTCCTTCTCCTGGCTCATCCTGTCTCAAAAGCTCCCCCACTGAGCACCTTGTGACCCCTGCCCCTGCCTGCCAGAGAACAACCCCCTTTGGTTGTAATTTTCCTTTACCTACCCAAATCCTATAAAAAGCCCCACCCCATCTCCCTTCGCTCACCCTCTTTTCAGACTCAGCCCACCTGCACCCAGGTGAAATAAATGGCATTGTTGCTCACACAAAGTCTGTTTGGTGGTTTCTTCACACACACACACACACACACACACGTGAGACATTTGGTGCTGAAGACCTGGGTCGGCAGGACTCCTTCGGGAGACCAGTACCCTGTCCTCGCCCTCACTCTGTGAAGAGATCCACCTATGGCCTTGGGTCCTGAGACCAACCAGCCCAAGGAACATCTCACCAATTTCAAATCGAGTAAGCGGTCTTTTCACTCTCTTTTGCAGTCTCTCTTGCTACCCTTCAGTCTCCCTCTCTTGCTACCCTTCAATCTCCCTGTCCTTCCAATTCCAATTCTTTTTCCTCTCTAGTAGAGACAAAGGAGACACACTTTATCCGTGGACCCAAAACTCTGGCGCCAGTCATGGACTTGGGAAGACAGCCTTCCCTTGGTGTCTGACCACCACGGGGACGCCTGCCTTGGTCATTCACCCACATTCCCTTGGTGGCAAGTCAGTCACGGGGATGCCTGCTTTGGCTGCTCACCCACGTTGCAGCCCAGGACTGCTGACCCACCCCCTTCTCTGTGTCTCTACCTTGCTCTTTAAACTTACCTCCTTCATTATGGGCAAACTTCTGCTCTCCATTCCCCCTTGTCCCTTAGCCTGTGTTCTCAAAAACTTAAAACCTTTTCAACTCACACCTGACCCAAAACCTAAGCACCTTATTTTCTTCTACAATGCCGCTTGACCCCAATACAGACATGACAGTGGTTCCAAATAGCCAGAAAACAGCACTTTCGATTTTTCCATCCTACAAGATCTAAATAATTCTTGTTCTTAAATGGGCAACCACTATGCGGTGCCTGACGTCCAGGCATTCTTTTACACATCGGTCCCTCCCTAGTCTCTGTTCCCAATGCAACTCCTCCCAAATCTTCCTTCTTTCCCTCCCGCCTGTCCCCTCAGTGCCAACTGCAAGCATCGCTGAGTCTTTTCCAATCTTCTTTTTTTTACGGACCCATCTGACCTCTCCCCTCCTCCCCAGGCTGCTCCTTGCCAGGCTGAGCCAGGTCCCAATTTTTCCTCAGCCTGCGCTCCCCACCCTATAATCCTTTTATCACCTCCCCTCCTCACACCTGGTCTGGCTTACAGTTTCCTTCCTCCACTAGCCCTCCCCTACCTGCCCAGCAATTTCCTCTTAAAAAGATGACTGGAGCTAAAGACATAGTCAAGGTTAATGCTCCTTTTTCTTTATCTGACCTCTCCCAAATCAGTTAGCGTTTAGGCTCTTTTTCATCAAATATGAAAAACCCAGCCCAGTTCATCGCTTGTTTGGCAGCAACCCTGAGAGGTTTTACAGCCCTAGACCCTAAAAGGTCAAAAGGCCGTCTTATTCTCAATATACATTCTATTACCCAATCCACTCCCTACATTAAATAAAACTCCAAAAATTAGAATCCGGCCCTCAAACCCCACGACAGGAATTAATCAACCTTACCTTCAAGGTGTACAATAATAGAGAGGAGGCAGCCAGACGGCAACGCATTTCTGAATTACAATTACTTGCCTCCGCTGTGAGAGAAACCCAGTCACATCTCCAGCACACAATAACTTCAAAATGCCTCAACCGCAGCTGCTGGGGTTCATCCAGGACCTCCTCCCCAGGAATTTGCTTTAAGTGCCGGAAATCTGCCAAGGAATGCCCCCAGCCCGGGATTCCTCCTAAGCCATGTCCCATCTGTGTGGGACCCCACTGGAAATCTGATGGTCCAACTCACCTGGCAGCTACTCTCAGAGCCCGGGAACTCTGGCTCAAGACTGACTCCTTCCCGGATCTTCTCAGCTTAGCGGCTGAAGACTGACGCTTCCTGATCGCCTCGGAAGCCCCCTGGACCATCAGGGACGCCGAGCTTCCGGTAACTCTCACAGTGGAGGGTAGATCCGTCCCCTTCTTAATCAATAGGCAGGCTACCCACTCCACATTACCTTCTTTTCAAGGGCCTGTTTCCGTTGCCTCCATAACTGTTGTGGATATTGATGGCCAGGCTTCTAGACCCCTTAAAACTCCCCAACTCTGGTGCCAACTTGGACAACATTCTTTTATACACTCCTTTTTAGTTATCTGCACCTACCCAGCTCCCTTTTTGGTCGAGACATTTTAACTAAATTATCTACTTCCCTGACTATTCCTAGGTTACAGCCACACCTCATTGTCGCCTTTTCCCCCAGTTCAAAGCCTCCTTCACATCCTCCCCTTGTGTCTCCCCACCTTAACCCACAAGTATAGGACACCTCTACTCCCTCCTTAGTGACAAATCTTGCACCCCTTACCATCCCATTAAAACCTAATCACCCTTACCCAGCTCAATGCCAATATCCCATCCTACGGCATGCTTTAAAAGGAATAAAGCCTGTTATCACTCGCCTGTTACAGCATGGCCTTTTAAAGCCTGTAAACTCTCCTTACAATTCCCCCATTTTACCTGTCCTAAACCAGACAAGCCTTACAGGTTAGTTTAAGATATGCACCTTATCAACCAAATTGTTTTGCTTATCCACCCTGTAATGCCAAAGCCATATACTCCCCTATCCTCAATACCTCCCTCCACAACGCAGTATTCTGTTCTGGATCTCCAACGTGCTTTCTTTACTATCCCTTTGCACCCTTCATCCCAGCCTCTCTTTGCTTTCACTTAGACTGACCCTAACACCCATCAGGCTCAGGAAATCACCTGGGCTGTACTGCTACAAGGCTTCACAGACAGCTCCCATTACTTCAGTTAAGCCCCAATTTCTTCCTCATCTGTTACCTATTGGCATAATTCTCATGAAACACACGTGCTCTCCCTGCTAATCTCCCAAAGCCCAATCCCTTCTACAAAACAACAACCCCTTTCCTTCCTAGGCATGGTTAGTGCAGTCAGAATTATTACACAAGAGTGGGACCGTGCCCTGCAGCCTTTTTATCCAAACAACTTGGCCTTACTGTTTTACCTAGCCCTCATGTTTGTGTGCGCGGCTGCCGCCGCCCTAATACTTTTAGAGGCCCTCAAAATCACACACTGCTCAACTCACACTCTACAGTTCTCATAACTTCTCAGATCTATTTTCTTCCTCACCTGATACAGATGCTTTTTGCTTCCCGGCTCTTTCAGCTGTACTCACTCTTTGTTGACTCTCCCACAGTTACCATTGTTCCTGGCCAGGAAGTCAGTCTGGCCTCCCACATTATTTTGGATACCACACCTGACCCCCGTGACTGTCTCTCTCTGATCCACCTGACATTCACTCCATTTCCCCATGTTTCCTTCTTTCCTGTTCCTCACCCTGATCGCATTTGGTTTATTGATGGCAGTTCCACCAGGCCTAATTGCCACTCACCAGCATAGCCTGCCTTTCCTATAGTATCTCCCACATCTATCACTGAGGCTACCACTCTGCCCCCCTCCACTACCTCTCAGCAAGCTGAACTCGTTGCCTTAACTTGAGCCCTCACTCTTGCAAAGGGACTACACGTCAATATTTATACTGACTCTAAATATGCCTTCCACATCCCGTACCACCATGCTGTTATATTGGCAGGAAGAAGTTTCCTCATTATGCAAGGGTCCTTCATCATTAATGCCTCTTTAATAAAAACTCTTCTCAAGGCCGATTTACTTCCAAAGAAAGCTGGAGTCATTCACTGCAAAGGCCATCAAAAGGCATCAGATCACATTACTTAGGGCAATGCTTACGCTGATAAGATAGCTAAGCAAGCAGCTAGTATTCCAACTTCTATCCCTCACTGCAGTTTTTCTCCTTCTCATTTGGTCACTCCCACTTACTCCCTCACTGAAACTTCCACCTATCTCTTCCCACATAAGGCAAATAGTTCTTGGACTAAAGAAAATATCTCCTTCCAGTCTCACAGGCCCATTCTATTCTGTCGTCATTTCACAACCTCTTCCATGTAGGTTACAAGCCACTAGCCTGTCTCTTAGAACCTCTCATTTCCTTTCCATCGTGGAAATCTGTCCTCAAGGAAATCACTTCTCAGTGTTCCATCTGCTATTCTACTACTCCTCAAGAATTTCTCAGGCCCCCTCTTTTCCCTACATATCAAGCTCAGGGACTTGCCCTCGGCCTGGAACTGGCAAATTGACTTTACTCACATGCCTTGTGTCAGGAAACTGAAATACCTCTTGGTCTGGACAGACACTTTCACTGGATGGATAGAGGCCCCTTTCCCACAGGGTCTAAGAAGCCACCACGGTCATTTCTTTCCTTTTGTCAGACATAATTCCTCAGTTTGGCCTTCCCACCTCTATATGATCTGATAACAGACCGGCCTTTATTAGTCAAATCACCGAAGCAGTTTTTCAGGTTCTTGGTATTCAGTGGCGCCTGGTTTTACCTCACACTGCCACCCTTAAGTCTGTAAGTGGATAGAAGATCTTCAGTGACAAAGTACACTCCAGTACTTTCACCCTGACGAAGTCCTATACTTTTATACTTATTCTTATTCTCGTTCCTGTTCTTATGCCACCCTCTGGCTCTCCCCAGGTATCTCCACCACACTAGCAAACTCACAGTCTCCTAGCCATTGCTAATCCTTCTTTAACAAGCAGTTGCTGGCTATGCATTTCTCTTTCCTCCAAAATTGTGGAGGCCTCAACTTACTCACTGCTAAAAAAAGAGGATTCTGTATATTTTTAAATGAAGAATGCTGTTTTTACCTAAATCAATCTGGCCTGGTGTATGACCACATAGAAAAACTCAAGGATAGAGCCCAAAAACTCACCAACCAAGCAAACAATAACATTGAACCCCCTTAGACATTCTCTAATTGGATGTCCTGGGTCCTCCCAGTTCCTAGTCCTTTAATACCTGTTTTTCTCCTTCTCTTATTTGGACCTTGTGTCTTTCGTTTAGTTTATCAATGCGTACAAAACCGCATCCAGGCCATCACCAATAATTCCATACAACAAATGCTCCTTCTAACAGCCCCACAATATCACCCCTTACTACAAAATCTTCTTCAGCTTAATCTCTCCCACTCTAGGTTCCCATGTCACCCCGGTCCCGCTTGAAGCAGCCCTGAGAAACATCGCCCATTTTCTCTCCATACCACCCCCAGAAATTTTCACCGCACCAACATTTTACCATTATTTTTTTTTTATTAATATAAGAAGACAGGAATATAAAACGACCCCAGCCCATCTCCCTTTGCTCACTCTTTTTGGACTCAGCCCACCTGCACCCAGGTGAAATACACAGCCTTGCTGCTCACACAAAGCCTGTTTGGTGGTTTCTTCACACACACACGCGTGAGAAACACTATATCTACTCTAACCTCATTTATAACAGATGTTTGCTGGCTTTTGTGTTGTTTCCCAAACCAACTAGGTATCCTAACTCAGGAATGTTGCACTTCCATTTTCTCTGGCATCTAATGCCCTTCCCCCAGAAACCTGCAAGGCTTACATTCTCAGTCCTATCAGGTCTTTCACCTCATGTCATGCTATCATCCTGACAATACTGTCTTCAATAGATATTGAGTACAGATGTTATATATTTCCACATATTTGTGTTTATATATAAGAATTCTCTATTTCACACATAAAGTATTAAATACACACCATTTTATAACAATTTAAAATATAAGCATAATATATACACAAACAGATAATTCTCTTGCTAGCGTTATAGGTCCCATAAACCAACAGAAAAGATTTGAAATTATTTAAAATTATTTTCCCTTTGCCTTTAATGATATTGATAATTATATTTAAATCCATCTTCTTACTTCTTACTTTGCTCCTTCAAGTCTGGGGTAATAAAGGCCTCCTTCTGTTGATAGATCCTGGGTCTCTATATCCTTTGTTGGTTCCTTAATTTTTGCCTCAATCGCTGTAAATACTCCCTTAATTAATTTCTGCTGAAAGTAACAGCTAAATACGCCTTCTGTTTTCTGTTGGGACCCTGACTGATACAAAATGCGTCTCCACTAATTTGAAATTATTAATAGAACTAAAACGGGAGACTCAGTTTCAGATTTCATTTCTTAAATAGAGGGTATTTCTTATGTGAAAATTTCTTAGTTGTTATGGAGCCACCATACACCATGTAAATGAACCTAGAAAGAGGGAAAGCTTGTGTATAAAAGAAAGAAAAGCAGATTTGCAGAGATAAGAGATAGAAGGTGAAGATCACAAGTTCTTACTGTGTCCAGGTGCTGACCGACTTCCCTGTCTTTGAGGGCCAGCTACAGTCCTGCCCTTGTCTAGTAAAACACATCACTATTATTGTCATAAACTAACCTGCTTATTTTTCTTTGGAACACTCCAGGCTTGTTTTAGTTGTCACTAAATCTTTCTTATGTGTTTGAATTTCTACTTGTTCTTCAATAATTTTGAAAGCTCTATGGACACAGTTCTCAATATTCTTCTATTAATAGTTTCATTTAGAATTAAAAAGTACTGTTTATGGGAGGTTATATAAAAACTGGTAATAGTATTTTTTTCTTTGGGTATAGAACTACAGCAGGATTTTTTTTTTTTTGTACCATCTCAATTTATTGAAAACCATCGCACAGTACCTGAAAATTAATACATTCATTTTAAAATGTATTCAGTTTATAAATCTGTAACTACATGTAAACTATTTGTTCAATTTTGCTCACAGATGCTTATGGAAAGAAGTGATAGGAGACATAATTTTATTTGATCCATTCAATTTAAAGATCAAAATGAGTCAATATGAGCAAAAAATGAATATATTTTACATTTCAAAATGAATAAAATATATACATGATGTTACTATATGGCATATACAAATGCATATATTCCTCATTCAAAGTTTTCCCATGGCTGCAATATGTATGGGAATTTCTTCTTGCTACTGATGAGTATTTTACAGCATTTTCTACCTAAGTGGTCACCCTATCACAAGCCTCATGAATCCTAACTTAATAAACGAGCCAGGAGAAGGAGTTTCATCTAGTGTAATTATAAAGAGAGAATTAAGCAAAAGCGTTTTCAAAATTATGCACGCTTAGAGACTGTCGTAATGGCTTGTTATAAATCTGCAAATGACTAGCTGGGAAAACTTCATGGAGGTTTGTGTGGTGGAGGGAGGAGATACTCACTGCGTTGAGATTAGACAACTGGCTTCTCTTTAAGCATCTGTCGTCAGCCCATGGGCTTTAGTTATCCAAAAATGGATTTGGGAATAATGACTCCCTTAATGACTCCATATTATCTCATCGTGGGACTCTTTGTTGTTAATAGATTTGTGAGCATAGTAATGTATAAAGTTCCTTCTAACCAAGTTATAAATGTTATCATCGTGTTTACATTAGGATACAAAAACCATCAGGGAAGTGTTGTCCTATATAAGATATTAACATGTTTATACTGAGCTGTATCATATTGAAGGGCTTTTCATAGGTATAACTTAGGTGTATTATATTTGATTCTCATAGAAGTTTCATAGGTATATTTTATTTGATTCTCATAGAAGGTCTGGTAAGTTGTGCCACAGACATTATTCCCCCGACACACATGTATTTTATTGATATGGTGAAACTGAGGATTAGAGGTTTTTATTACAATAATAATTTTAATATGTAGTATTTTGGAGTAGTTATAAAGTTCTGGGAATCACAGTATGCTTAGTTGATTAATAGTTATGCAGTCATCCAGTGATAACAGATGTACAGAATCTTATGGTAAGTCAAGGTGTTTTACACTGTGCTATTGTGATTTTGGAATTTATATCTTTTATGTTTGTTAGATTTGTTCATCCAAAAAGATTCAGATTCATATTCTGAGTGTAACATGTTCTTCTTAATTCCTGTTGGAGACACAGCAGCTATTTGCATTATATTGGTGAAGAGTGTGAAGGGAAGACTGGAGAAATCAATATCAGAACATCAAATATATATTGGGGAGGGTGCTCCTTTTCTTGTGCTTAGTCAGGCTGTGAGGAATATGGATTACCTGACAATCTGAGGACCCCAAGCCTTTTACCATCTTTACCTACTTTCTGTGCTAACTTCGTTGATCAAGGGAAAATGAATAATAGCCTAGTTCCTGGGAATAAGTGGTTGTTTATCAACCTTTTAGGGGGATAAAAATAATAGATATGAAATCTTTGGGAACATCACAGTATTGAGAGACATAGCAAATGCATTTAAGATAAATAGACAAAGGCAATTTGTTAAGATCTCAAATTTGTTTCAGATATTACCATGTATACTGTAATTTCATATTCATATTATTATTTGATTATCATAAGATCTCTAGTTGTAGGTGTAGTTGAAATCATTCCTTTGGTGAAAATGAGGTACAGAGGGAATTTGTACTATAGAGGTAGTGATACTAATACTTGATATAAATGCTAATAACAATTAATGAAATGGAAGGACAAAGTAGGAAGGCAAACTGTGACAGCAGTGACTCTAGTGATCATTCCTGAAGAAGGACAAGGTAGGAAGAAATAATACCCTATTTATTTCTATAGATCAACAAGGTTCAAGATTCTCATTGCACACTCTGATAAGTAAAATATTTTGACTGTGTACTTCCACATTTCAATTTTAAGCACCAATTATGCAATTTTTTTCCTCAACGAATACAGTAAATTTCCATCTTCTGTATCAGTCACTTGTTCTCGCAAAGTAATCAGAAAGTGCTGCCTTTTTGTAGTTTTTAACAAGTTGGCACAGAATCCACTGAAACTCTGAAAGATGTTGAAATAAGGTTAGGGTACTCTTTTTGCAAATTTCTGAGGAGAGCATATGTGACAACATTTTAAATAGGTAATATACTTAGATTGTTCTTGGAATCAAAATGACATGACTCTAAGAAAGTTTCCAAATATCAGTTTCCAAAATATTCTTGCTGAAATAATAATTTATTTTTTAAGAAACTACTTCTCTCACTCACTGTTAAAATATGACTTTTATCTTGAATGGATAAACTGAATGTGTATATACATTTTAAAATCACTTGGGAGCATTTATCATAAAAATCATGAACCATTTGATTTCTCTGTATAATAATTTATATCTAATATGAAAATTCTGCAGCTTTTAAGTGCTTTGCCATGTGCAGAATTTCACATGTATAAAACTTTAATGCTTTCTTCCTATCTCATTAGGAATTTTAAATATTCTACACAGTATTTTGAAATTCTAATTTTTACACAGTTAATCAAATCATACCTTTTAACATTTGGTGCATTTCTTACTGTAGCCTTTTTTAAAATTTAAATTAAATTTATTTTACAACTTCTGATCTTATTCCTTTGGCATATTTGCATACTAATACATAACGATGTGTCTCTTTTTAATAATCTTAAAGTTATGCTGTTCAGGTGAGTCATTATATCATCTATTGATAAATCCTTGAATTGTTTCCACTTATTTCTCATTATTAACAATGGCATGGGTAATATCTTCATACATATGTCTTTGTACATATATACACACACACACAAAACCATATTACAAAATTAAGCTTCCATAGTATACTGGCATATAGTGGATCCTCAATGAGCGTCTATTGAATTAAGGAAGTGCCTCTTGATCTTTTGAACCACATCTGAGGTCTGGAGGATCTGAAATATGACCTGAATTCCTGGAGAGGAACTCTAGAAAAACAGTATATCCCCGTTAGCATACCAGGATGAGGAGACAGAACCAAAATGTGTTTAAAATGAATATAGTCCAACAGTGTTGGGCACCAGTGATTTCTTAATATCTTCACCACCAGGGACCTCATTCTGAAATATTTTGCTTGCCAAACAAATAATAATTACTTACATTTTTACTTTATTTAGGCACACTTTTGAGTCTTGAAAGCTATGATATAACTTACAGTAAAACCAAATCCATAAAATGGGAATCTGTGTTTATCTGTGTTTAATCTACTTAACTTTACAGGACGCAAGATTCAATGAAGGAGAATGCATGTGTAGACTACCTCTTGAGAAAATATGTTTACTCTTTTAGTGAAATATTCACATAAAGACAGCTCAGTACCAAGCCCTATTTACTAATCCTGATGTCAGTGAGAATTGAATTTCCCCTGTGGGGAACTGATGGGAGCTGAACTTAAATCTCTGACGTTCTGGCCTTACTCGAGCATCTAAAGATTTATTCTACAGATCTCGTTAGGAGGGTTGAGCTATGGCTGTAAGCTTTTGCTGCAATTGCTTTTAAAATAAATCCTTGTATTTTTTAAGTTAAAGAATGTATTTACTTTTGAGAATGTGTGTGTGTGTATACTCTTTCATTTGGTGTTTCACTAAATAGTTCTTAATGTATTATTAAAATGGAATGTAGGCTGGGCATGGTGGCTCATGCCTGTAATCCCAGCACTTTAGGAGGCTGAGGCAGGTGGATCACCTGAGGTCAGGAGTTCGAGACCAGCCTGACCAATATGGAGAAACTTCATCTGTACTAAAAAGAAATACTACTACAAAATTAGCCAGGTGTGGTGGTGCATGCCTGTAATCCCACTGTAATCTCAGCTACTCGGGAGGCTGAGGCGGGAGAATCGCTTGAATCCAGGAGGCGGAGGTTGCAGTGAGCCGAGATCGTGCCATTGCACTCCAGCCTGGGCAACAAGAGCGAAATTCCGTCTCCAAAACAAAACAAAACAAAAAACACAAAACAAAAAAACCTAGAATGTAGCAAATGTTTTATAATAGGATATTAGAAATGTTTTCATCCAACTGTATAAAAAACCTCCCATACTTATGTAATTCACTCTAATGCTTGTTTCTTCAAAATTTTAGCAGTATATCTGTGCATCCTCTGAAAGCATTGTCTGCTAAAGAAATGCATTTTGACCACTGCTTTGTATTCAGTGTGTTGTTTCAGCTATTTAGCTACTTTTACTACTTCAGGTGGAATAAGCGCTGCCGGCAAAACCAAGCCCCCTTGTTTGGCTTGCACTCTGAATTAAGAAATCTTATCTTTTTATAGCACTTACTGACATGTTGTACCCTGGATTGAGACTCACATGACTTGCTGTGACACTGTAGAGATTTGTGTTCAGGTTCTGGATAATGAATGTTTCAGTGTTAATCATAATAACTTCATACAGTCCTTGGGTGATATCTCAAGGCGCAGTGAATACTTAGGGCAAAGGTCACTCTTAAAAATAGTAGATGTAGATCCCTATTTTCAAATAATCTTGATATATCCAGGTTTTTGAAGCCTGCTTCTTGTAGGATGTGATTAGATTATCACTTTTGTTTGAACTTCAAAGCTGACAAAGAGCTTGCACGCTCTTACTCCTTTCAGTTTGGTCAAAAAAAATAGACAACATAAACTGAACATTTAATCAGCCGTACATAGAATGAAATATGTTGCAATATATTGGAAACCAACGCAGCTAGGATATCACTCCAACGTACTTTGTGTGGGGGAGCTTCACCTCCTCCTGTAGGTGACACAGTGCTGGAAATGTGATACCCAGCATGGAGACATGGGGTTGATCCATATGTTAAATGAAATATCCTGTGTCCTTTTTATACAAGTGTAGCTTTAAAAATAGCTAACACAAAACCATGTTTTTCCTATTTATGTCCACCTACCCAGCATGAGTTTGATAATTCTAAAAAACTCTGGCAGCCTTTAGAATGTGAAACATCATGGCTATTTCCTAAAAATAGCTATTTTAATTATCTGCTTGTTTCTTAGTTTTAATGGCAGCTACACCTCTGTGATGCTTAGCTGCCTAAAAGATTGAAAGCATAACAGTGAGGGTACCACTCTATTCTACCTCATGTGGGGGCTTTTCTCTTCCTCATTAGGTGGTGCAATGCTGGGCATGTGATATGTGACACAGAAATGAGGTGCTGATCCATAAGTTAAATAAAATAGACAGTATTTCAATATACATACTTCAAAGTATGAAGTAGTTGCTTCTGCTTCTACCAAATGAGATTTTGTGTGTCCATTGTCCAGACAGCTGGTTTCTGAAATGAAGGCACTGGAGCCACATATTCTCACTGCAAAGGACAGTGCTACTGTCACTGCTTCCACCGACTGGTACCATCACTGAGACTGCAAAGGACTGATGAGAAGAGGGTGGTGGTATCTTCATGTCAAGCATCTTTCTTTGAGGACTATAGCAGTGCAGTGTCTGAGCCACAGTAGGCATTCAGGAAGTATTTATTGAGCACTTGAATAAATCTTATGGCAAGGTATTATGTTGTAGGTTTTAAGAACCCTGTGCTTGTATTTGTAGATCTTGCCAAAATTATAATTGAATTTGTATGCAATTATTTATTTAATGGCAGCCACCTTGCTCCTCCAATCACTCCCCTCCCAAGTAAGCTGCTTGAGTTTAGAGACCAAAGTCCATGGTACCAGTAATGTTAGTACCTTTGACCCTAGATGTGATGTTGTGAAGATCACGCGAAGATACGTATTTAGTTTTTCTTGTTCTTTTATTGAAGCCCCTCAAGGAGGAGTTAAGGAATGCTGGGCAAATGAATGATTATAGTGACAAATGCTGTAGGTGTGGTGACCGGGGCATGTGCCTTTCAGACCTTCAATATAAGGAGTGTAATTAAGTCCCAATCTGCTGCACCCTGAAATCCAAGGGTGTGTTTGCACTGAGGCCACACTTCCTCCAGGACATTCCCTGTTAACGACTGAGGGAAGAAGGTAGACTCATTTCAGGGAAACACAGGACTGTTATTGGCCAGTTTCCTGAAGGCTCTACTGAAGCTTTCTTAGACAATGTGGTGGTTTAGGATGCATCCAGCCAACTTTCTCTCTGTTTCTTCTTCACTCCACATCATGATGGTCTGCTGACTCTCCAAGTCTTCTCTAGCTGCCTCCTTACTTCTTTTTCACACAGGTGTTTTCCCTAACAAAACTGTCAGTGTTTAATCCCATCTTTGTGTTTGTTTCTTGGAAGACCCTAATTAAAATAGTAGTGTAGTTCGAACGTTCCTAACACAAAGAAATGATACATGCTTGAGGTGATGGATATCATGATTACCCTGATTAGTTCACTATACGTTGTATGCCTGTATCAAAATATCACATGTACCCCATAAATAGATGCAACTGTTATATATGCATACTAATGAAAAACTTAAGAAAAAAAGCAGGGTAATCAATCTTTTAAAATTTTTATTTATTTATTTATTTTTATTTTTTGCACTGGTCTACCGCATCTCATCAAATGTGTGTTTCAGCTTTTGTTTTAGGATGGGATATTTTCCCCCATGAGGTTCCTTGGTTCTTTATGTATACAAACCCCTGAAGTGCTTTTCTCAAAATTTCTCTGTACTTACTTAGGCACCCCTACATCCATGGCCATCCAAGGACTATACATGTAAAAGCATGAACTTCTATAATTCCTGTTAAGACTGTGAAAGAAGACAGACAATTTATCTTTTATCACTGTGATTATAGAGGAGCAAGATGTGCACAGAATAGTGTGAAATGCTGGATGACACATTAGAGTTGGGAGGTATGAGAAATCATAGATTTAAACTTTTCCATAAATTCTTACTAGTAGAGATGGTGTGCTGTTTTGTAATGCTTTACATTCTCACATTTATTGCTGTGAGTAGACACAGGCATTTTGTAAGAAGAAAAGAATAAGACAAATGTGCTTTGTGAGCAGCAAACTGACAAAACATTAGTGGCCAAAATGAGAATATGTGGGAGAGCCAAGGGCACAGTTAATATGATGGAAAAATACAAAGTACTCAAGATTTGTGAGAATAATTTTGCTCTCTGAAATTAGAACTGTGTGGAATAGTTTTCTAATTTATATCGATTACTGGCTTGTATTAGCCTATTAGAAGTATCTGCTAACGTTACATAAATTGAATTTGACCAATGGGAGCTTACATAAAACTGTAGTATAGTAAATTCCAGTTGTGTTGTTAAGGTAAAAAACTTAGTCAAGGAGTAGCCCAGAAAAACATCATCAACAGAATTTAGGCGGACAACCAGCTTGTAAAAAATGTCTATCACTCACTGCCTAAAATCTCACAGGTAACCTCATTTAATGAGACTGAGTAATCTGATGCACAATGAATTTGACAAAAGACTCAGAGTTGCCCAAAATAAGACCAGTGACTTTCATTGTATCATGTTTTTAGTGTGTGTGTTTTGAATACATATTCAACAGATAGTGAAAATACTTGGACTCGTTTCAAGGGATGGTCATTCACATGGAAGAGAAATTGGAAGGATATCCTCTTCAGGCTCAGGAGAAAAGGACTGTGCTATTTCTGAGCAAACATAAACCTATTTGAGAGGATGAATCTGAAGGAGTTGAGCCGTACTCACTCTCATTGCAAGAGCTGCATGTTGCCACTGTTATCACTAATCACTTAGATTTAGAATGGAACTCTACCAACTGATAAATACTGTGTAGTTGTTTGGGAAACCATAGCATCATGTCATGACTGATGTATTTTAGCAGGATGTGGGCACATAATGGGATGTGGTAATATCAAAAAACAATTGAAGGGACCAGAAACTAAGACTTGTAAGAGGATATGATAATAGTGGAGCACTGATCTATTTTTTTGTTGGTATTATTCTTTCCTGTTAGTCTGTTGGGTGAATCTAGTTCCTTTTATAAATTTAGGCCTACATTCTTCAAAGTCTGAATGGTGTCAAGTTACCAGACTGTCTACAAGATGGAGCAAGTCAGTAGACATACGAACTTTATGAAATATTTCCATGTTTATGACCAAATTTCTAAGAAAAGTAATTTGCAAGTGAAAGCAGTGTTATTTGTGTTGAGTCTGGTATGTATCACTATGGGCTAAGAAAAACGGAGCAATGGGCTACTTTTACAGGTTGTGGTGATGGCAGTGGCTGCTGTCATCACTCCAGCTGCACCAGGGAGGTGCCCTGGGCAGGGCTACAGCTGTCCAAACTGCAATGTAGATCTGAGCCTCCCTGTGCTCTTTGAGGGGACCGGCAGCAGGCAGGATCTGCCCTCCTGGGTGCAGCTGCAACCACCCAACCCCTGGTTGCCGACCTGGTCCTCCCACTTCACTCAGCAAGAAGATGCTGGGGAAAGCAGGAACCCTGCCCCTTCTGAGTTTGGGAACTCAGAACGGTGGGAGCTCTGCGGGTGCAGCTGTGGCTGCCCTCCCAGGCTCAGGACCTGGGCATCTCTGCAGCCTGCACCCTTGGGGGCCTGGGAAGTTTTCCCCGCCCCCCACCCCCCAATCCCTGCAGGCTCGGGGAACATCTCCTGCTACCTGACCTCTCTCAGCTCCCATGCTCCCGTGCTGGCTCTGATCTTAGAGCAGGGTTGGGGCTTAGCCCCGGGGCCATGAATGGCAGCGTCAGGGAGATTAATTGCTGGGCAAAAGGAGGCGGGTCTCCAGTAAGGCCCCATCTTCAGGCCAGGGAGGCCCTGAAGACTGGAGGCCAGGCTGCCAGTTCCGCAGAACAGCGTGGGAATTCCTGGTGCCTTTTCCAGGCCCGCCCATGGCCACCCACGGACCACCTGGCGCACGCTCTCTCTCCTCTGAGGTCCATAACGGCCCAGGACTCAGCCAGAGCAGGGCAGAGGATGGCCAGAGGACTAAGAGGGCAGAGAGACGATGAGACCATCAGCTGCAGAGAGGAGTATCCTCTGTGCTGAGAGCTGCAGAGACCACCTGGGGGCAGAAAGGAGCTCCCCTCTCCGCTGAGAGCTTCAGAGACCTGCAGAAATGTCAGAAGACCTGTCTGCAGACAGGAGCTGTCCTCTCCAGGGCCTGTTCTCTGAAGAGAGCTGAACACTCCGCGGGATGAGCTGCCTACAGAGAGGAGCTACCCACTCCACTGAGCTGCTCCAACACCCAATCAGACCCTTCTTCTTCACCTTTCACTTGTCTGTGCACCTCATTCTTCCTCAGGGCAAGAACTCGGGCAAAGGCATCGTGGCCACAGAGGTTTCCGGCTAGAAAAATCGACCCCCCAGAGATCCCGTAACACTAGGAGAGTGAAGAAGATGGTTTTCTTTCCGTGTGTGCCGGTCATCCAGAATGAATGATTGTTTTTGCTAGTAAAAGCTGGAGAGAAAGAAAAAAAAAAAAAAGAAAGAAGAACAGAAAGGAAGAGAGAGAGCAAAGCAAATATAATGCAGAAGAAAATAAAGTAAAAGGAAAGAGGGCAGGGGAGGAAAAATCACATATTCCTGGTGAGCCTCATTGCCTTGCCTAGAGATTTTCCAAATATCTAAAAATTATTTTTGTGGATAATTTTTAGTGTCTCTCATAATAGAAATTAATTCCATGAAGTTTTTGTCTATTAAATAGCTATTATAATTTAAGACATTATTTCCATTAGGCTTTTTGAAATATTCAACATAGCTTGGGGATGAACTTTTCTACTCTTAGAAACTCTGGATAGAATTATGCCTAAACTCCTCTATCAATTTAGGGAAGTTAATCTTGTTAACTCTGGAACCATAGTGTAGGATTTAGCTTTGCTTAGGAGTTCCCTGGATCTGCCAGAGTAAGTTGCTGGCCTTTCGGTACCACTTCACTCTGTTGCTCACATGCATTTGTTTTTTCTTTTTTGAGACGGAGTCTCGCTCTGTCGCCCAGGCTGGAGTGCAGTGCGCAATCTCAGCTCACTGCAAGCTCCGCCTCCCGGGTTTATGCCATTCTCCTGCCTCAGCCTCCTGAGTAGCTGGGACTACAGGCGCGCACCACCTCGTCCGGCTAGTTTTTTGTATTTTTTTTAGTAGAGACGGGTTTTCGCCTTGTTAGCCAGGATGGTCTCGATCTCCTGACCTCGTGATCTGCCCGTATCGGCCTCCGGAAGTGCTGGGATTACAGGCTTGAGCCACCGCGCCCGGCTGCATTTGTTGTTTAGTGCCAGGATCCTTCTGGTCCCCTTACATGAGGAGATCTGAAGCAACAATTCTTCACTGCAGGCTTTGATTCCCTAAAAGCCCAACTATATTCTCTCTGGTTCCTACAAGTGCTG
This sequence comes from Macaca fascicularis, assembly GCF_037993035.2. Taxonomy (NCBI): domain Eukaryota; kingdom Metazoa; phylum Chordata; class Mammalia; order Primates; family Cercopithecidae; genus Macaca; species Macaca fascicularis. The sequence goes on along the minus strand of NC_088381.1, from coordinate 31,165,615 downwards.
TTAGCATTCACTGTTGTGGAGGCAGGAATCAAATTATTTAAAAATTTGTAGCTATGTTATTATATTTTAAGTAAGTGTTTTTGGTAAGCCAACAAAGGAAAACGGATATTTGGAGCTTAGAATCACATTCTAAAGTTTTATAGTCTTTGAAAAACATGACTTATTTTAATTTATGTGGTCTATTATTGTGTGTTCAAAATTATTCAGCTATCAATCATAAGGTCCTGTGTAAAGTCAGTTTTGAAGTATAAATAGGATTCAGTTGCATTGTATCATGGATCTGCTGAAGTAAAAGAGAAATGTCCTGAAATATTTTCTTTCTCTGAAAAACTATGAACCCTCTTACAGTTTATTTGATTTACAAATGACCATTCCTTGACTACTTTTACCATAGGACAAAATAATTTTCTGTATTTTAAAAATCAGGAGTGCTTGTAATTTTTTTTTTTTTTTTTTTTTTAATAGGAAGGAAGTTTTCTTTTTCTTACCTTATTTTAACAGCAAATTGTTTTCCTTCGCAAATGGAGCCTGCAAGACATTTGAATACAATAAAAAAAAATTGACTTAAAATCCAGATACAGCAGGTCCTCAAAAAACATCATTTTGTTCAACATAATTTAGTTATAACACTGAGAAAAAAAATAGATTCCTGGCTGGGGCCACATTCTCTGTGGATTTTACATGTTCTCCTTATGTCTGCATGAGTTTTCTGAGTGCTCTGGTTTCCTCCCATGTCCCAGTGCCTGTGTGTGTTAGGTGCATTGGTGTGTGTAAGTGATGCCAGTCTGAGTGAGTGCAGGGGTGTGTGTGTGTGTGTGCACCTTGTGAAGGGATGGTGTTCTGTCCAGAGTTGGTCCCTCCCTATCCCGTTGAGCTGCTGAGACAGGCTCCAGACACCATGACCCTGACCTGGAATAACTGGATGAATAATTATCTTGAATTTATTAGTTCTTCTTAAATGTTTGTTGATCTCAGTTATTTCAGTGTTTAATATTGTAATTGTTTAGAGTCTTTATTTAGAGGTTTGGTGATGTTTTTGTGATCAGAATTGTGGCATAGGAGCTTACTTGTTTATATCAATTAGCCTGTGGTAAAACTGGTTTCATTATATGTCGTTTGGCTTAAAGTCACAGTTTTCAAGAACCTATCAATGATGTTAAGTAAGGATTTACTATATTTTTGAATATTTTGATTTTTTTATATTGAAACGTGTGTAATAAAAATAATTTTTAGACTTTTCTATAGTATTAATTTTCTTATGATTACTTAGCCGGAAATACAGAGGGATATTAGTCTAAGGTCTTTCAATAGCCATAATGATGAAATGTAAAAAGCATGAAATGTTTTAACACTAACCTTCTTTAGAACATTTTGTTTACATTAATTTCCAGCTCAGTAAACCTTCTTGCTGGCAACACCAAATGTTTCATGTTAATCTAATGTGTGATTCATTTCAGTTTTACTAATCTTGCCACATATAGTTCTAGAATAAAGCCAGATGGTGAAGAATTATTTTATGTAAAATACAAAGTTTACAGATGGAAAGTTTAACGGAAATTTATGTGTATATTAGGTAGCAATTGGTTAATGATCACAAATCTTTATCATTGTATAAATAAAAATAAGAAAATTCACATCACAAAAAAGCTCAACATAAACAAAAATCTTTGAGCAGAAAAGATTAAGAAACAAACATAGTTGCCTGGTGTTAGGTAAAATGAGTGTACCTGAACTCCAGGTGCTGACATGTATGTATCATTTAATTCAATTATTCCACAGACAGATGTGAAATTTGGCCTATCTTCTGATTTATTATACATTAATTCATGGTAGATAAAGAAACATTCTATTTGGCTTAGAAAGAAAAATAAACCTCCTTAATCTTACTGAAAATCACAATTGAACAGCCCCCTCAGGCTTAGAATCATAGAATTTTAGGATTTCAAGGGAACCTGGAGATGATCTGGCTTGATCATTTTACATTTGAGGAAAGCAGGGTTCAGAAGTCTGATGTGACTCTTCCGATTATGTTGACCCTGGATTAAGGAGAATCTGGTTTTGACTCTCTTGACCAATATTGTTTGTTTCCATTATAGATAAATAAGTGCCCTAGAGACACCTGAGCAACTTTCCCCCATCTTCAGGTATGAGGGTGGCTATGCACAAAAGCACCAAATTATAGTAATGATGGCCACCACTTATTGGGTGTCTTTTGTATAGCATCCATTTGACGTATATTACTTACAATTCTAACATCTTTGTGACCTGGTCATTGTTGTTATTATTCTATTACTGATAAAGAAATTAAAGTTTAGAAAGGTAAATTACCTTGTTCTGATCCACACAAACAGTAAATAGCTGAAGCAAGGTATGGTATGACTGTTCCTGAAGGTCTCAGGGAAAGAAATTTGAAGGAAGGGAATGTACAAGCTATCGGAACTGTAAGAATCTGTATGATAGTGGAAGAACTGATGGGGTGCTAGTGCACTTCTGTTGGTGACTGAGATAAACAGCACTATCAGACAGGAAGTCACTTGTTTTTAACAGTTGGGTTAAGTCTAAGTTTAGCACATGGTATTTGTTCTAGATAATCAAAGATATGTGATAATCAGAGTATACATATATAGCTTTAGAATTTTCTTTTGGCCAGTGAAAATTTAAAAGCTATAGAGTCTATTAAAATTTCCAGCATTCCATTAGACTCTTTGTTTCGTACATTTTCTGTCTCTGATGAGATTTCTCATCTGTTATTGCATACTGCCTACCTTTTCTTCTAGATTATATAAAATCTCAATCAGATTTTTTTGTTGATCTGAAAGTTCTAACGTCTAGGTCATCTCTGGGTCTAGTTCTTTTGACTGATTTTCACCAAAATACTGTTTATATTCTAGTCTTTTTGTGTGTCTGATACTTTTCAATTAGAGGCCAAACATTGTATAGAAGAATGGTAGAGACTGAGGTGAATAATATTTATGCCTGGAAATGGGCCACCCCTTCTGTAGGTCATGAATGTGGGACTTGAGTCAATTTTGTAAGTAATTGAGCTGGAATATTTTGTCGTTATATCCAATGCACCACAGCCTTCAAATGCTTACAGCAGTGGGATACCTCTGCCTGTGTTTTGTTTAGGGGTGGGGGTACCAAAAAGTTTTTCTCAAAGTTTGTGCTCCATCTGCATATCTGGGCATAATGGGGGTCTCTCTCCACATTCTTATCCCTCCCTTAGCAGCAGACAACTTTTGCTACTATTCTTTCTGGCTGCTAGGGCAATGGGATTTTCTAACCCTCTCCCATGGCTTGTCTTTTGTATCCATAGAAAAGATGTCTCAGAGAAGGGGCATATTTTATGTCTGTGCACCACAAAGTGGTTTTTTCTTGGATCTCCTTCTTTGAATCGAGTCTTTTTTGAGAGTGCCTGGTGGGGGCTTATGGAAAAGCACTTGTAAGTGAACGTAGACATATCCTTGTGTCTGAGCTTCCAGGGATCTCAAACTGTCTGTCACATGAATCCACTGTCAGCCTTTAAGAATTAATTAGCTATTTTACTGATTTCTTCTTACTTTTTTTTAAATGGCACTTGCCTCTTTCTCCTGTGTTTTTGTCAAAACTGAAACAGTTCAGGTGTCCTGTCTTCCCTTTGAAACTCAGTTCTCCTAATTGGTCTAAAACAGCTCTCTGATAGGTTTAAGGAAATTTATGATTTTGTAGATTTCCCACCTTTTTCTTCTTGTAGGATGACAATCAAACTTTTTGCTGATTTATATTAGAGTCAGTAGAATCCTTCAGCCCACTCTTATTAAAAAGGTGTAAGGAAAATCACGTAACTGTTGTTATTCCTGGTTCTACATATTTATATTACAACAGCCAAATAAACATTCTCAAATTGGGTAGTTACATTTTAGTCATTAAATACATTTCTTTATCATTTGAAAAAATATGAGTCAAGAGTTGTGAAGAGACTGAGTGTTGTGATAAACATAGAAGCTTTTACTTGTAGCCAGAGGATACTATAAGGAAATGGTTTGCTACTAATTATCTAGTGATGTTGGTAAAGTTACTTAACTACTTTGTTATGTAAAAAGCATCATTTTCATACTATCGTTGTAAAGATCAAGAATATACTTTTTGATTCAAAAAATGAATTTGAGCATCTGTAGTCAGTAATAAAGGTGTTAGTAATACAGGAGTGAACAAGGGAGAAGCTGTCCCTTGCCCTTACAAAGCTTGCATTTTACTGGGAAGAGACAGATACAAACATGGAGAAAAATTAAGGTAACTTCAGGTAGTAAGTGCCTTGAAGAAAAAGCGGGGTGAGAATACAGACTTAACGAGGTCAGGTGGGGATTGTTTTACAGTGTGTGGGCAGTAGGTTACTTTTGACGAGAAATCGAATGACTCCATCTTCCCCAGAAAAAATCAGCTTTGAGAAGGTCAGGTAGAAGAGGAGAAGCCTATTCTAGTTACAGGAAACTTCAAGTGTGAGCCCTGAAGTGAAATAAGCTTGATGTATTTGAGCAACTGAAAAGTCAGTTTGGCTGCAGCATAATTGGCTGGAGAAAGAATGGGAGGGGCTAGTTTGGAAAAGGGTTACAAGACGCAGATTATGTAGTATTTGATGGGTGAAATTAAAAAATATATATATATGTATGCATGACCCTAACTACAAGACTGAGAAAAGGTAAGTGTTCAAGAAGTGTTAATTATTTTATTATTATCATTTACTCCTCTCTGTGGATGTCAATTTATCCTACCCCAAATAAACAAAAGTCATGAAAAGGATGGTGTCACACTGCTCTGGAATTTTAAGTTTGGGTAAGTAAATCTCAACTGGGAAGGCTAAGTAAAATTTAAAAATCTAGGAATTTTGTCCTCCAAAATTGTTTTAATATCACTATTCATCTGTGTGTTGGATGTAGCTAGAGTTCTAGACAAAATTTCAGATTGGTCAGAGTTTGTTTTGAGGGCCTAACTCCATTAATTACTATTTTCCTTCAAATGCTCTTCTATCCTACCCCACAGATATCAAACATCTTTCATATAACCCCATGAAATCTCTCATTCTTATAGCCTATATACTAATTAGGAAGTAAGATAAAAATAAGAGGTAAATTACTGATAGGTTTTTATATTGCCAAGCTCTAGGCCTTGTAACCCATTCCTACAGACAACTGAATTTGAGATAAATTAAGATATGGTTATGTCATAGAAATAACCAGGTTCTTGTCACATGACCAGGAAAGATTAGGCTCACCAACGGAAAAAGGAAAAATAACTCTCCGTCAAGTGAGAGAGAATCCTGCTAGCAGTTTGAATCCCAGGTCACCACACAAGAACAGGAGAGGCCAGGCTCCTCCCCTCTGCAAATAGTGAGAACTTCCTGAGGTTCCACTCCATCCCCGCAGTGCGCAGGTGGTTATTATACAGAAACAGTCAGTTGGGAAAAGGCGAGCTTCATCCGGGATCCGCAGTTCGATTTTTCAGCCTTCAGGCTTTTTTATGCTTGAAGGCAGGGTTTCACTGGGAACCCTTGACTGCCTCCTGTCTCTATCAGTTATGACTGTTAAACCTGAGAAAAGATATTTTTGAGCAAATGCATCTTGCAAACTCAAACCTGTCTTTCCAATCCTCCGTCTGTATGGTGGTTCTGGAAAAAATACATTCAGCATTATTAACGTGCAGTCACCCTACCTACGCTTCCTTTATTCCTTTTAAGCAAATTTGTATTAAAACAACAAGCAGTTATCTTTTATCCTAGAGAGAAATGGGCTCACCACAACACAAACACCTCATTTTCTTATGCGTCTGTTTTCTGCTTTAATGTAAAAATCATACTAATATTTAAGAGCAAAGACCTAGAATATAGGCTGAAAGGTAACACAGGTGTCATCTCATGCTTCCACTCTCCCAATCTTCTGCTCCTCTGTAGTCCCGCTACAATCTCTCACCAAGATCATTGGCTTATCTTTGGCCGGACAAATTCTTCTGGCACAGAGAATGCAGAGAATACAGTGTCTCAAGAAGTGGCCCATTTAATCTTGGCTTACTTATTTTAAACTTCTTTACACACCTCTTATTATTCTCTCACCCAAGCTTACTCATAAACAATGTATTTTGGATTCTAATCAAATCCATGATCCCCAAATGTTGATATTTTTCCTCCAAAGCTTTTATCTTCCTCTTTTTGGTAATGTCTCTAACTTTCTTGATTTCTTCTCTGGTAACTTTTACATGTTCATATCTGCATTTATGCTGTTGCCAAGTTGCCAACATTGTAATTCCTGGGGTTTTATTTTTAGTAAAAGAATATATATATATATTTTAAATATTACTAATATGATCACCAGAAAAAGACAAGTTCATTTATTAAGCTTGTTCTTTTGTTTGTTAATTCATTCAGTAGAAACATATTCAGGCATTTATCTAGGTCCCTAGGGTACAATAGTGAACAAAAGGAAGTTTTGTGAGATGTGTAATGTAGATGTTCTGACCCCTCACTCTGTTCACCTATTTACTTTTTAATATCCCTGAACTACCAGGTTCTCTGAGCATATATACATATGTAATTCCTTACATATCAAGAGTGAGGGATTCTGGAAGTTCTCTAATTTACAGACTTTTGATTATTGATATGTTATTTTTTTTTAGACAGAATTTCGCTCTTTTGCCCAGGTTGAAGTACAGTGGCGCTAGCTTGATTCACTGCAAACTCCGCCTTCCGGTTTCAAGCAATTCTCCTACCTCAGACTCCTGAGTAGTTGGGATTACAGGCACCCACCACCACACCTGCCTAATTTTTGTATTTTTAGTAGAGATGTTTAGTAGAGATGTTTATTTTAGTTTAGAGAGTTTCACCATGTTGGCCAGGCTGGTCTTGAACTCCTGACCTTGTGATCTGCCCACCTTGGCCTCCCAAAGCGCTAGAATTACAGGCGTGAGCCACCACGCCCGGCCTGATATATTATTAATATCAGTGAGGTGAAAGTAAAGAACCTCCCCATAAGCTGCTTATTATTGATGAGAATTGGGTACTTTTTACCCTTCCATAGTCTTAGCAGATTCATCTTTAACTGTTGTCTTCAGATTTTTAATGCTTTGACATGCCACTTCCCGAGTCTTTTCTCTTGAAGGTGTGCTCTCCTTCCATCTCATAAACTCAGAATTTTGTTCTGGTTTGGAGTAGAATATTCAAAGCAAGATACTCCATGTGACATTCCTGCTGTGAAGTCTCCTAAATTTCCTTCAGTTGCTAAGAACATTATAATCAATATGTATTTTATGAGTGTTAAAAAAAAACAACAAAACCTTCTTCAAGATTTCTTTGTTTAATCCTTTGCTTTTTCTTTGTAAATCTTCAGGCTTCATCTGCGACCATACCATCTTTTCCCCTTTTGTGTGTTGTCTAGTTTTATTTGAAAAATGTTTCCTCATTAGACAGAAATCTTTCTACTCGTTTTTCAAAACTGGTGGGTAAAGTCTAGAGCAAGAACTACAGTTGTTACCATCTCCTGCTTTTTGTAAAATGCTTTTTAATTTTTAAAAAATTTTTATGGGCACATAGTAGGTATATATACTTATGAGGTACCTGTGATGTTTTTATACAGTCATTGTACTCCTCTGCCTGATTTTGCCCAAACTTCCTTTCTCCGGTTACAGACACACAATGAATCTTCTGGTTAAGGGTACTGTGTTTTTTGATAGGGCAATGAAAAGGGACCCTGTGGCTAAGAGCTGTCCCACAACTAGAGTATAAGAATAAAAGGGACACCAGGATGTATTCACATTTTCTGTCAGCCAATAAGTTTCCTATGAATATACTTACTTCCCTTTTTATTTCACTTCTTTTCCCTTCCTTCCTTCCTTCCTTCCTTCCTTCCATCCTTCCTTCCTTCCTTCCTTCCTTCCTTCCTTCCTTCCTTCCTTCCTTCCTTCCTTCCTTCCTTCCTTCCTTCCTTCCTTCCTTCCCTCCCTCCCTCCCTCCCTCCCTCCCTCCGTCCTTCCTTCCGTCCTTCCGTCCTTCCGTCCTTCCGTCCTTCCGTCCTTCCTTCCTTTTTTTGATGGAGTCTCACTTTGTCGCCCAGGCTGGAGTGCAGTGGTGTGATGTCGGCACACGACAACCTCCGCCTCCTGGGTTCAAGCAATTCTCCTGCCTCAGCTTGCCAAACAGCTGGGCTTACAGGCATGCACCACCACGCCCAGATAATTTTTGTATTTTTAGTAGTGACAGGGTTTCACCATGTTGGCCAGGCTGACCTCAAACCCCTGACCTCAGGTGATCTGCCCATCTCGCCCTCCCAAAATGCTAGGATTTCAGGCGTGAGCCACTGTGCCTGGCCTACTTCACTTATTTACACTTTGTTTCTACCACCAAGGACAACAAATAATCATTTTTGACTCATCCATCAGTTTTGCTTTTTCAATTCAGTTGTATTTCTTTTTCACCTTTACGTTTTTTGTACTTTTGAATTTTGCCCTTCCATCTCTTACCTCATTTCTCTTGCAGACTCTTGACATCTTTTGATAACTTCCGGAAAAATATCCATTGCATAAGCAATGATTGGACTCGCCAGCACCTTCGTTCATTATGCATATTTACATTCTTCTAAATTTTGATAGATTTTTCAGTAAAATGATCTGGGAAGTCCATGAATTTCTATGGACTTCAAGAGGCTACTAGAGCAACCTGCTCATTTGATGGATAGGGATGCTAGTATCATATCAGCAACCTTTAAGGCAAAGGCCATTTTGCAAAATCTTGACTAGAAAACCGTCGATTAGATTGATAGCTTTTAGATGTTTTCTTCATACTTCTCTCCTTTGTCATGTTCCATGATTTTTACTAAAGTTCAAGCAGTCAGCTACTTTTTTCCCTTTATGGCTCCTACCACTCTCCCCTTTCTAACTGTAAGGTTTTGGTAAGTACAATGTTACTATTTTTCCAATCATTTTCTCCTTTAACCACTATGATTCTGTTTGATAAGAATGGTCTAATCTGTCTTCTCTAATTTCCCCATTTTGTTTGTAATGTGTAATATCTTCTATGGATGGAGGCTTAGAATATCTATTCTGTACCGTAAAACCTTGGGGTTTTCTTTTATAATGTACTTTTTTAGATGATTATTATTCATGGTTTAAATTTATCTAACGTAATATAAATTTGTGCGTGTGGTATACTACATCTTTTTGCAAAATTTCTCACTTTTTGGGAAAAAGTCATAACACTGCATGGTTGGAAAACAAGTATTTTTCTCAGTTTTTTTTTTTTTTCTACCCATGCTTGCTGTAAGTACTACTGGGTCACTTTACTTTTGAGTAAATACATTTTTTTTAATGTATGTATTTGTATTACTTGGATCCCCATCAGTGTCTTCTGATATTCCCCCCCGTCTTTTTTTTTAACTTTCCCCACCCCAACTTCAAGATTTTTTTGTACTAGATAGGAACATGTTATATCCTTAGATCATGTTATTTTTAGAGGAATTAGACACATAATCCACTTCTAATCTAGGCATTTTATTTGTTGTTTATTTGTTGAAAATATAGTGTGTGTATATTAAGAAGTATCATGGTAGCCTGGCTTTCCGTGGGTACCACGGTGAAGTCCCCCAAATGGTTCCATTGCGTTTGTCAGTAGATATGTGGCACTGCCTCTGTATTAGGATGACATGACATTTTAGGTAGAGAAGAGAAAAATCACTTGGCCTGTTTGTTTTCCCCATTTGGTATGGTTTTAGTTTTTTAAGATCTTCTGCAATACCTTTATTCTTCTTCTGCCTGTGGTGCCTCATACTCTAATATGCTGTTGTTATTCAATTGCCTCTGTCTTCCTAGAAGTTCTTATATGAATCTTGGCGGCTGTAATGTCCTGTTTTTATGCTTTCAGATTTCTCTTTCTCTGAATACCTTGTCCAACTTTCTTTCATTCCTACTTCATTTTTAAATTTGCTTTCTTGGGATATAATTTACGTACATTAAAATTCTCTAAGTAGGCAATTTCATGCATTTGGCCCTATATATGACTTTATAACCATCACAGCAATCAAGATAAAAAGAAAAATATTTCTGTCATTCACAAATATAATAATTCCCTTATACTGCTAATTTACCATGTAGTATTCTCTAAAGGAAGTAGTTTCTTTTTCTTTTCCTCAAAGATCTATTTTTTTTTTTTTTTTGAGAGACAGCAGGTGTGCAATGGCATGATGTTGGCTTACTGCAACCTCTGCCTCCTGGGTTCAAGTGATTCTTGTGCTTCAGCCCCCCAAGTAGCTGGGATTACAGGCGTACGCAACCAGGCCTGGCTAATTTTGTATTTTTAGTAGAGATGGGGTTTTGCATTGTTGACCAGGCCGGTCTCAAACTCCTGAGCTCAAGTGACCCACCTGGCTTGTTCCCCCAAAGTGCTGGGATTACAGGCATGAGTCACCACACCCGGCCCTACCTTTTCTTTTTACTGAATAATTATCTTCATAGTAAAATGATTTGTTTTACTTCTCCTTCTCTCATCTCAGTACTGTAAGCCCATCGCCATTTTTATTTCTTCCCATCTCTTTCCGAAGCACCCTCTAGAGATTTTCCTTTTGCACAGAGGACTGTGCATTCATAGGGGCAAATTTTACCTGCTTCGTTACTCCTTTTCCCTCCTGTGTTCTGAATCCTGAACGTGTGTGTCTTCTGCCTATTTTTATTATTTCATGTTCTTTGATAACCTGAACTGGCTAGTACTTTTCTAAAACATACAATTATAGACGTTTCCCCCCTCCCTTTCCCCCCTTCCCTTTTTTCTGCCAGAAGGAACAGTGTTGAGCTTGTTTGAAAAAGACCTGCGATGTTTTTATTCACTATATGTTATATTCACTTTATTTCTAGATCCACAAAATGCGTTTTTTTCTAGTTCTTATCAGACCGTAACTGAAAAGCATCGGACATTGATTAATCCCTCCTTCTCTTGCTGCAATTTTACTTCATCTTTGTATTCCTAGTTCCAAATCGAACAACTTTCATCTAAATTCTTATTCCATAATAATGTTTTCAATATTTATACCGCAAGCTTTCTATTTTAAAGAGAATTAAAAAGAAATCTTGGGCTTTCTCTTCCTTTCCGTAAAGTTCCCAAAACTTTATGCATGTTTACCGCAGATTCAATGCTTTGTCAAATGCTTTAATTCCTAAGTGTGTTTACGTACTGTGGAAAAACTTTAGATATTGGAGGTAGACAGAATGCAACTCCAATAATATCTATCCTGGCTTCTGATCATGAGGACTTGATATCTATATTCCTCAAGGCTCAATTCCTTATTTTGTAAAATACAAATAAACACATTTTAGGACATGGAAATAGTAAAAATTAGAGCCTAAGTCAAGGATTTCTATAAAAATCTATTTGAGATAACATATATAAAACCTCTAAAACATCTGGTCCATGGACTGTATTCATTAAATAATCAGTATTATTTCAGCAAATGAGAACTTTGAATAAATTCCAATTAAAAAAAGATTACATAATCTCTTGTACACAACTTTTTCCACTCCCAGAAATTTTGTAGATTTTCTTCATCTGTGTGACACTTTTACCAGAAGTTACAGGATTCTAGAAAACAAAATGTGCACACCAGATCTTTGCTTCAGATTTTCTCCTTCATGGCCTCTATTGGCTTCAATTATTTTTTCCTTTTTTGTCCTTAATGAGGTTGCCAGCTTTGTACCCTTTCTTGTTAGTTTACATTTTCCAGTAACCCTGATTCCTACCTTTCACATACACGGTAAAAGAGGATGGGGTGAAGAAAATAATATGAAGTCTTTGCACACTCAGTCCTTACCAATTTGTTTTGTTTTGTTTTTTTTTTTCTATTGTACTCTAAAATTTTTTCTTTTTAAAAAGTCACAAAACTCTTAGATTGTAGCCTCCAAATCCTCCAGCTATCATTGACTACCTTAGTTTCTTTCTTGGTGAAATGTCCTAGTTTGAAAAACTCACATGTAAGTGTTAATGTCTAATAAACAAGAAAATTAGTACACACCCATTCCACAAGTTGTTTGTAACTGGCAAATAACCCTGGCAAGGATAAGTGAGGTTTAACTGAGTCTTATTTCAGTCCTTTTTCTTCCTGGCTGCCAGGTCTAATTTAGTGCTTCTCAAACCTGGCTGCATAAGAAATACCTGGGGAGTTTTTAAATATTACCAAATGCCTGAGCCACACCATGGCTGGTTCTGAGGGTAGGGCCCAGGCAGCTGTATCTTTTAAAAGCCTTCCAGTTGATCCTAATGTGTAGCCAGGGTTGAGGAATATCGCAATAATTAGATGTCTAGTTTCCAAGCTCGTTTTTATTTTAAAATTTAATTACAATTGTCTTTGAAGGAATTAATTTGCCAAATGTATTTTTTCCTTAGTGTTTTTTTTTTTTTTTTCTTTAAGGAAACAGAAAAAAGTGGAGTTGCTCTGGGGTGAGAGTGTAGAGGTCTACCTAACCAGAATTCCTCCGGCTCCATCTCAGAACCCATAAGACCACTCACAGTGCTGTTTGAAAACCCTTAGCTTAGGTGTACAGTGAATTCATGGAAGAGCGTTTTTCACCGAGTCAACTGAGCAAGACCTAGATAACAGAGCTTCCTGGCCAATGGCCTCCAGTAGCCTACTCCAGTGCTGTACAGATGTCAACATTTTCTATGTATGACACAATGTGAAAAATGTTGGGATGTGCTGAAGAGGCCATGTATATCTCTGTCATTTGTACCATTTTTATGTCTGTTATTTTTACCATTTTATCTCTGTTATTTTCTATAGGCTACATATTTCACTGTACCGAATATGTCAGCCATTAATCGTTCAGTGCATGATTTTCAGCATTTAAAAAATGCGAGTTTATCCACTGGCTGCTTTTACTTTCTTTTGTTTTGCTTTCATTTGAGTGTTTATATGTAATAGTCTGAGAAACAGTATATAGCTAAAAATTAATCCGCAACTGGATATAACAGCTGGCACACAACCAAGATACCACTCCAAAAAATCATGATTACTCAAGATTTCTCAGTGGACACTAGCCTTGTTTATATGCTGGTTTTACAATAGAAGCCTTTATACCCAGAATGTGATAGATTTTTGTGTCTGGCTTGCCACCTGCGTGCAGGAGATTCCCAGAAGACAGGCACATACTCTGGGTCGTTGATTCTCATCTCATTTGATACATATAATGAATTGCTGTTGGGTGTAGTTTTGGGGTATGAGCAAATTTCAGCTGTCATCTCTAAGGCAGCTTACCTAGAATTAGATCCTGCCATTTCAAATGCTGTTTGTCTTCATTAATCTTCATTCTTGCCCCATTTGTCCTATTCCATTAACGTGACCTGAATAGTTTAATGGTGCCTGTGTACTGTCAGGCAGGCTAAGACTGAATATAGACATACCCTCTGGACACCGTCACCTGTAACTCTAAGCAATATTATATCTATTTTTTGTTATCTTGTTGGTCTTGTTAATTTGGCTGTTTTATTATTTTCTTTCCAAAACTACTGGTGTCGTCTTTTTTTTTTTTTTTTTTTTTTAAAGCATAAGAAGCATGGGTGGTAGAGAACTGCCTAGACAGGCTCCTGAAATCTAAACTGGTCTGGAAATTTCTGTTTGATTCAACAACTGTCTTTTGGATAGTGGTTCTACCAGATTGAAAATTCTGGCCAGGCGCGGTGGCTCAGGCCTGTAATCCCAGCACTTTGGGAGGCCAAGGCGGGCAGATCACAAGGTCAGGAGATCGATACTATTGTGGCTAACATGGTGAAACCCGTCTCTACTAAAAATACAAAAAATTAGCCGGCCGTGGTGGTGGTCGCCTGTAGTCCCCACTACTCAGGAGGCTGAGGCAGGAGAATGGCATGAACCCGAGAGGCAGAGGTTGCAGTGAGCCCACATTGCACCACTGCGCTTCAGCCTGGGTGACAGAGCGAGACTCTGTCTCAAAAAAAAAAAAAAAAAAAAAAAAAAAAAAAAAAAAAAGTTGAGATCAGGGAGCATGTCTTAATTTTTATACTTCAACTCTAACCCAGTGCTTAATAAATGGTAGACCCTTCAGTAGGTAAAGTTTTATGATAAACGAATGAACTGGAGAATGGTCTGTAGAATACAAAAGAAGTGCATGATGGGTTAAATGTCCTTAAGTATTATAAAAAGCTCTGCAGAGAAAGTAAGCCTCTGTACTAGAAGCATTACATATATTGTCTATTTTAATGCTCTTAACATTGCTATAAAGCAGGCATTATTATCTTCATTTATAGATGGATAACAAGGCTTGGAGAGGTGGAGAGACTCACACAAGGTCACTCAATGGATTAGTGGAAGAGCTATCTGTTTATTGTGAAATAAAGTTCATACAGAAAAAAAAAGATCAATATTTGATTTATTCCTTTAACTTTCAGAATTAATGTGTTGGCTTTCAATTAACTAATTTTAACTTTCAGATTAATTTGATGGCATTCTGGCAATCTCCAAAAAAAAAAAAAAAAAAAAAAAGTTTTTTGTTCACCCCAAAAAGTATCACTTTGAATTCATGACTTGACATTTTGATCAACTGTCATCATTAACCATGTTGATGCATGTTTTCTCTTTTGTTTACTGTGTTTCTTTAAGATAGCTTTTTGTATTCTTTTGACACTAGCTCAGAAAGTACTTTTTGATATTTATTTTCCTTACAAAAAATAGATTTATTTTGTACATTTTCTGCACATGATCAGGAATTAGTTAATTTCTCTAAGGAGCCCTACTTCTAGTGGATTGGTTTTGGACACCATCATCTAAGAAATGGTGATGTTCATTGCTACTGGGTTTTTAGTGCTTCCGGGTTATTTTAATGAGCAGAACTAAAGAATACATTTTAAAAATACATACAATTAATCATTAAAAAATATATTTATCTCCTTTTCCTTTATATTGGATATCTTAGTTCTTTATAAAATTACCATATTTGTCTTATTCTGTAATATTTATATAATAATTGTAAAATAACAATACCAATATTAATGCTAACAGTAAGACACATGACAAACACATCATAAACTATTCTACACCTTATTTTTTAACTTAATATGTGCTGAATGATCACTGCTTATCGGTATATGTAGGTATTTCTCATTACCTTTTTTCATAATTTACTTAGAAATATTTCAAACTATTTCAAACAGTATAAAAAACCTCTCATATTCCCTTACTCATTCATACAGGTGCCCTAATTGTTGGTATTTCACCAAATAGCCTTCATCAACTCTTTCAATATAATGTATGTTGTATGCATGTATAATGTCTATTTTACGATGATTATCATTTGTCTTTTCCTGAACTATTCCACCTACTCTTTCCTATTAGCACAATATAATTATCCAAAGCAGGAAATCAACATTAATACAATACCACCATCCAACTCACAGACCTCATTTAAATCTCATTATCCCAACAGAGTGTCTTTTTTCGATCTGATCCTTGATGCAATTGAATATCATGCATAGATTTTAGTTAAGTATCTTATATCTCCTTTAAAGAGTTCCTCGGGCTGTCTCAGTTTTTCATGACTTGGAGATTTTATAGAATAGAGGCCTCTCAGTCTTTATGGTATCCCTCTCAACATGGGTTCCTCCATTGTTTCCTCATGACCATATTCAAGTGATACATTCTTGTCAGGAATATGACAAAAATCATGTGATCTTCCTCTCAGGTCAGAAAATATGCAGGCTAAACTTGATCACTTGGCCATGTGAATGCCTCCCAGGTATCTTCACAATGATATCACCATTTTCCCCCTGTAACAGATAGTATTTTTGGGGGAAATACTCTGGGGCTATGTCAATATCTGGTTCTTCATCAAATTACTGTCCTCTAGCCGTTGCATTTACTGATGATTCCTGGCTGAATTAGCTACCACTATATTGATTCTGAATTTTGATTTTATATTTTTGTCATTCATTTATTCATTCAGTTTTTTAGTTCTCTTTTTGCTTTAAAGAAGAGATACCCCTAGCCTTGTTTATTTATATAGTAGGGACTTATGTATTCCATTTTCTCAACATGTAATCCATTGTTATTATTTATTTTCATCATCAAATTGTAGATTTGGCCAGTAAGTACCCATTAAAGCTGACTTCACTGTCCTTTTTAAAATAAATGTTATTATATTAATAGCATACATTTTTGAGTATAGACCCAAAAACATTTGTTAAAGATTTGACAAATTTTTATACCTGTCTAACTACCACCACAATTAAAATATGGAACAAATTCCATTATCCTTAGAATTTACTCCTGTGCCTCATCTCTTGATCCTCATCCTCAGTTAACAAATAGAAACCTGAAGGTATGTTTTATTAAAAACAAAACAAAAAACAAAAAAAAACCTCGTTACCTTTGGAATATTTAAGCTGTTTACATTTAATATTATAATGGATATATAAAGTTCCCCTTTCTCTGCTTTTTTCCCTACTTTTGTATTTGTTTTCAATTTATTTTCCCTTTTTTCTTCTGTTAGCTTGGTAATTACATATATTCTTTCTTTTCTTTCTTTCTTTCTTTTTTGTTTTTCTTGAGACGGAGTCTTGCTCTGTCACCCAGGCTGGAGTGCAATGGTGCAATGTTGGCTCACTGTAACCTCAGTCTCCCAGATTCAAGTAATCCTCCTGCTTCAGCCGCCTGTGTAGCTGGGATTACAGGTGAGGGTCACCATTCCTGGCTAATTTTTTTTTTTTTTTGTATTTAGTAGAGATGGGATTTCACCACATTGGTCAGGCTGGTCTCAAACTCCTGACCTTGTGATCTGCCTGCCTCGGCCTCCCAAAGTGCTGGGATTGCAGGCATGAGCCACCGCCCCTGGCATACATATATTTTTTTCTATTCTTTCAGTGATGGCTATGTATCATTGTTTCATTGAAGCCTAACATAAATTAAAATACATAGTTATGTGTGGGCCGTGTGAAGAATTTAGAATACTTAATTTCATTTACCATTGTCAAGTTATGTCAATGTTGCTAATTTTATTGTGTTTATTTTTATTGTAGTTATATTTGTTGTCATCAAATAGAATTCTCACTAGATATCATTTTATTGTTGTTTCCTGCAATCAATGTTTATCCTTTTTATTGTTCTTTTTTCTTGTATCTCTAAACTGTTATTTAGTGTATTTTTTCTTATACTCAGTTCAGCCCCCTTTTAATTCAGATCTACTGGTGAAATACTCTCTGTTTTATTTATATGAAAACATTTTAAATTTTGTTTTCATTTCTGAATGATATTTTTGCTGTTATAGAACCCTAGGTTTCTAGTTATTTTTTACCCTATTTTTTATATTGACAAATTGTCTCATAGTTTCCACTGTTTCTGTTGAAACTCAATTGTCACTCCTAGTTTTTGGACAGAGTGACAAATTCTTTCTTTCTCTTTCTCTCTTGCTGTCTGTCTTGCTGCCTTCCAGTAACCTTTGTCCTTGATTTTCTGCAGTTTTACTCTGATGTGTGTTTCCTTCTGTTTATCCTTATTGTTGTGCATGATGCCTCTGCAATCTGTGGCTTTGTGCTTTTCATCAGTTTTGGAAAATTCGTAGCTAATATCTCTCCAAGTATTGCTTTTCTTTACTCTCTTTGTCTCTTTGCATTTACTCTAAATATTTTCTTATAATTTATATTCTGTTTAACATTTCTCTTGATTTGGTTTGGTTCTGTGTCCCCACCCCCTCATGTTGAATTGTAATCCTGAGTGTTGGGGGAGAGACCTGGTGGGAATGAGTGCATCATGGGGTGGTTTCCCCCTTGCTGTTCTTGTGATAGTGAGTTCTCACAACATCTGGTTGTTTGAAAAGCATGTAGCACTTCCCCCTTCACTCTCTCTCCTGATCCACCACAGTAAGCTGTAAGCTGTGTATGCGCCCCACCCCTCCAGCCTTCTGCCATAATTGTAAGCTTCTTGAGGCCTCATACCCATGCTTCCTGTACAGCCTGTGGATCCATGAGTCAATTAATCCTCTTTTCTTCATAAATTACTCAGTCTCAGGTAGTTCTTTGTAGCATTGTGAGAATGGACTAATACATCTCCCATCTCCAATGTCCAATGAATTCAGTGTTTTATTTATTGTACATTTTTAAACAGAATTTATATTTGATTTTTAAGTTTCTACTACTGCAATGAAATTCATATAACTTGAACATATTAATCCCGTTAAGGTTAAAATTTAAAAATTTAAAGATTTTCAATGGTAATTACAATTTTTAAATTTAAAAATAAAAAAAAAATTTAAAATTTGAATCCTAACAGGAGTAATATGTTCAAGTAATAGGAATGTTTAAAGTTTTAAAATTTGAATCTTAACACCTTGATCTCCTTTGGTTTGTATATTTTCTCTTTAGGTTAACTCATATGTTTCATAGGCCAACTTATTTTCTGCTATGTGCTAAACATTGTTTAGAAAAAACTATCAAACTATTTTGAGGCTCTGGATGGTCTTATTGTAATGTGGAGTCACTTTTGTTTCTTGCAGGCAGCTAAGCATGGAGCACCATCATCCAATCAGAAAACGAGATGATCCTAGATTATGAGGGTAGATGCAGTCCCACTTTACCCTTATTCCATTAATGTGTAGCTATGAAGGATTTACCAGGTCTTACTCTTCTTGTTGGATCTTGAACCAAAATCTTTGTCCCCAAAGTCCAATGAATTCTTAAAAGTTAATATTATTTGAAATAATCATAATTTCACACATTTTGGAGTGCAATTTGATGTTTATATACACACACACAGCCTGGAATGACTAAATCAAGCTAATAAACAAATCCGTCACCTCACTTATCATTTTTCATGGTAAGACATTTGAAATTTACTCTCAGCTATATTTTTTCTTTTTTTAAATTATACTTTAAGTTCTAGGGTACATGGGCACAACATGCAGGTTTGTTACATATGTATACATGTGCCATGTTGGTGTGCTGCAACCCATCAACTCGTCATTTACATTAGGTATATCTCCTAATGCTATCCCTTCCCACTCCCCTCACCCCATGACAGGCCCCGGTGTGTGATGTTCCCCTTCCTCTGTCCAAGTGATCTCATTGTTCAATTCCCACCCATGAGTGAGAACATACAGTGCTTGGTTTTTTGTCCTTGCGATAATTTGCTGAGAATGATGGTTTCCAGCGTCATCCATGTCCCTACAAAGGACATGAACTCATCCTTTTTTAAGGTTGCATAGTATTCCATGGTGTATATGTGCCACATTTTCTTAACCCAGTCTATCACTGATGGACATTTGGGTTGATTCCAAGTCTTTGCTATTGTGAATAGTGCTGCAGTAAACATATATGTGCATATGTCTTTATAGCAGCATGATTTATAATCCTTTGGGTATATACCCAGTAATGGAATGACTGGGTCAAATGGTATTTCTAGTTCTAGATCCTTGAGGAATCGCCACACTGTCTTCCACAATGGTTGAACTAGTTTACAGTCCCACTAACGGTGTAAGTGTTCCTATTTCTCCACATCCTCTCCAACATCTGTTGTTTCCTGACTTTTTAATGATGGCCATTCTAACTGGTGTGAGATGGTATCTCATTGTGGTTTTGATCTGCATTTCTCTGATGGCGAGTGATGATGAGCATTTTTTCATGTGTCTGTTGGCTGCATAAATGTCTTCTTTTGAGAAATATCTGTTCATATCCTTCGCCTACTTTTTGATGGGGTTGTTTTTTAGTTGTAAATTTGTTTCAGTTCTTTGTAGATTCTGGATATTAGCCCGTTGTCAGATGAGTAGATTGCAAAAATTTTCTCCCATTCTGTAGGTTGCCTGTTCACTCTGATGGTAGTTTTTTTTGTTGTGCAGAAGCTCTTTTGTTTAATTAGATCCCATTTGTCAATTTTGGTTTTTGCTGCCATATAATAAATTATTACCTGTAGTCATCCTGCTGTGCAGTAGATCTAAAAAACAATAGTTTCTTCCTGTGTGACTGAAACTTAGTGCCCTTTAACCAACACTTCTCCTTTCCTTCCCTTTCTACCCCAAGCCTCTGGTAACCACTATTATACTTTCTACTTCTATGAGTTAGACTTTTTTAGATTCCACATGTAAGATCATGTGATACAAAACTCAAAGCATAGGTAACAAAAGTTAAAACAGACAAGTGGGTTTGGATTAAGTTAAAATCTTTGTATACAGTAAAGAAAATAACAGAATTAAGAAATCTACAGAATGAGAGAAAATATTTGCATACCATGTATCTAATAAAGGGTTAATATCCAAAATATGTGAGGAGCTTAACTAAATAGCAAGAAAACTGGTAACCTAATTGAAATACAGAAGTAAAAATATAACTATCCTATGATCCAGCAATCCCATGTCTGCGTATATAATGAAAAGCATTGAAATCAATATATCAGGGAGATACCTGCATTCCCTTGTTCATTGCAGCATTATTCACAGCAGCCAAGATAGAGACTCAACCTAAGTGTGTACTAGTAGATGAATGGGTAAAGGAAATGTGGTAATTATACACAATGGAATACTATTCAGCTTTAAATAGGGGTAATTATGTCATTTGGGACAGTATAGATGAACCTGAAGGATATTAGGCTCCATGAAGTCAGTGATTCTGTATGTTCTGTTCTTACACTCCAATCTGTTGTTTCACAGATCACTGATGGCCTTGAGGGAAAAAATAATTCTGTGAATGCAGGGCTCACTTCTCTGTGATTACCTACTGATCTAGATATTGGCCCCACAATTCCTCACTGCCATTCTAATTAGCCTCCTAATGACATTATACATTATTTTGATTAAATGTACCTCCAGATTTCTAGCTGTTTTCAGCAAAATGTGTGGCCTAAAATAATACAGCTATTTCCAGAATTTAAACTCAGTATCTTTCCTTAAAAAGATAGCACCTTTTTTTGGGTGTTCTCATCTAGTATATAGAAATGTATTTTCATATTCATCTTTAATTAATAAACATACTAAACTTAATGATTTGAATAGTTTGTCTATATATTCTATTGTCTCTTCGTTGGTCATCATATAATTTTGTGAGTAAATGTAGTATTATTTTCTGCCTTTTCTATGTAACTGCCTTATCTATCTTTCTTTCAATTTATGCCATTTTATTTTTTAGTGTTTGCTCTAGAGTTTTATATATGTATTCACATACACATGTCACTATTACTAACTTTTCACAGTCTACTTTCAAATAATATACTACTTCACATCTAGTGTAACAGTCTCACAAAAGCATATTTTTTCTTTCCTCCCATCTTTTGTGTGATTTTTGTCCTAGTTTTACTTCTATGTATGTTTTAACCCTTACAATATGCTTTATTGCTTTCAACAATTATATCATAAACATATTTTGAAATAATTTTAGACTTATAAAAAGTTGCAAGAGTACAGAGAATTATGGAACAGTCTTTACAAAGCATCCCTTAAGGTTAGCCTCCAAAAGGAACATGGCACAATGACCCAAATCAGAAGATTCACATCGATTCAGTATTACTTGCTAATCTAAAGACTTCAATTGAATTTTGCAAACTTTTTTGCTAACATACTTTTTCAGATTCAGGAACTTATGCCAAATAACACATTTTATTTAGTTTTCATCTCTCCTTAATCTGCTCCAATCTGTGACATTTTTTAGTATGTCTTTATCATGATCTTGACACATTTGAGGTGTTCTGATCATTTTCTTGAATGTCCCATTAATTTGGGTATAGCCTATGATTTTTCATGATTAGTTTGAAGTTATGAGTATTTGACAGGAATATTCCAGAATGATTTTATACCATTTGCAGTTTATCATATCAGAAGATGTATGTTATTGATGTATATTCTTATTGGTGATGTTATGTGTGATAGCTTGTTTAGCATGTTGAAGTTAAAGAAAATTATTAAGTTTTTGGACTATAATGTTACTATTTTTCTTTTAAAATTAATAAATTAGTTTAATATTAATTAAGTAGTTCAATTAATAAGTTTATTTGAGACTATGTAAGTATTCTGGTTCTCTTTATACTTTTGCCTGCTGATTTTCTTGTTAATAGACGACTCTTGCCTACAACAATTACTACTGTGATATCTGCCTATTGGATATTTTCCATTTCTCTTTGCTTTATTCTTTCTACATTAATCAATTGGAATTCTAATGTAAGGAAGAGCTGTCTCTTATTTCTTTCATTTTCCTTTTATTCTTTTTCCAGTTATTTATATTAGATGGACTTATGGATAGATATTTATTCTGAGGCATGTCATTCACTATTATCACTACCTATTTTTTAAACTCAAGTTGTCCCTGCTTTTGCCTGTGAGAAGTTCCTTCAAGGTTGACTCCTGTATCCTTAAAGACTTTTAAAATCTTTTCATTGTGAATTATCTGTTTATGTCTTTTCTTCATAGTTATTGGATTTTTAATGCTCTGTTCATCAAATTTTAGGAGTTCTTTACATATTAGGGATATGAGTGCTTTGCAGCATATGTTTAACCATTTTCTCCCATTTCATCAGTGGCCTTTTGACTGGGTTTCTGGTATGTTTTTGCCGTGACAACTTTAAAACAATTTCTATGTAGTCAAATTTAAAAATTTTCTCTTTTATTGCCTCTGGATTTTTAAGTCACAGTTTCAAAGCCTTTCCCTATAGATGGGTTATAAAAAAATTCACACGCACCCCCCCCCCTTTTTTTTTTGCTACTTGTAAGTTTTCATTTTTATATCCCTGATCTATTTAAAGTTTGTTTTTATGCATGATGTAACTGAGTCTAATTTTATATTTTCCCTAATACTAACCAGATTCTTAAGCATTATTTATTTAAAAAATTTATCTTTGTGAATTGAGATGGTATTTTTAATATATACTAAATTCATATATATACCATTTGGAGTCTATGTTTCTAGTCCACTAGTCTATTTATCAACGCATGTACCCTGTACCATACCATTTTATTTACAATGTTCATAGTATGTTTTAATGTTTGGTGAGTTATTTCCCATCATGGTTTTCTTTTTTAGTGTTTTCTTGGATTTTCTTGCTTGTTTCTTTTTTTCTGTGTAAAGTTTAAAATCTGTTTGCCTCTCTCCACACAATAGTTTATAGTTGTCTTATTTATAATGAATAAAATTTATAAAAGTAATTATGTTAACTTATAAGTAATTAAGTTAAAAATAATTACAAGGTAACTTATATTTTCCCTTAAAATATGATATTATCATATGTTTTCTTCCGTTTGTGTGCCACATTACATATATTGAGGTTCTCTGTTATAAAATCAACTTGGAGAGGTGTTGATTGTGCTCTACATGTAGGAAGAAGGCAGCGAAGTGATCTGAAGGCTGGGTGTGGGCAGAGAACTTTATATTTCTCTCAAGATGCCCATGAGGTCTGCCATATTTCCCAGGCCCCTTGCAATTAGTTCAAGCTCTTTAACTTGCTCTGTGACGTGCACATGGGTGGAAGTGTTATGTGCCTGGGCCAGGTATAATAATTTAAGAGTCAAAGTCTGATCCTCCATCTCTTTCTTTCCCTCTTGATCAGTGGAGAATATCGTATGTTCCAAAAAGTAAAATGGCAAGCCTACTTCAGCCTGGGTTCCTGGGCGATTGTGAAGAGCCAAGTTTTCTGCTGTCCTGCACTGGAGCTGTAGCATGAGGGAGAAATATACCTTTGATATCTTAAGTCACTGAGAATTGGGGATAGCTTTTTAACACAAGAAAACCTATTTAATTGTGATCATAGGATAAGTCTCTATGACATGAGTTTCTTAAAATTTGTTGATATTTATGCTATGAATTGGCACATGGTCAGTCTTTTATATATTTCTTATGTGATTCAGAAGAAGGTATATTCTTAAGTTTTTGAATGCTTGATTCTACTTGGGTCCATGACATCTAGTTTGTTCATTGTTGTAATAGTTTCATAATTTGAAGTCTTAGATTTAAGTCTTTAATCCATTTTTGTGTGTTTGTTTATATGGTAAGAGTAGGGGTCTAGTTTCATTCTTCTGCATATGGATATGGTTTTTCCAGCATCATTTTTTGAAGAGTGTGTGTTGCTCAAATTTTTCTACATTGATACTGATTTTCCTCGTGCTTGACCTATAATTGTCTGATAGAGGTATGTTAAAATCTCTTACTGTGCTGGTATTTTCATTTAGTTACTATTGTCCTGTCTGGTTTTCTTACCATTTTTAACCTATGTTATTAGGGGAATGCAACTTTGTAATTATTATATTTGTTGAAACTATTATATAATAACCCTTTTTATTGCTAATAATACTTTTTCCTTTAACACATATACAGTTTGATATTAAATAGGTTTCTCAGCTTTTTTTCCCATAGTATTTTTCTGGTATGCCTTTATCAATACTTTTATCCCTTTGTGTGTTTTATTTTAGGTGTATGGCTAGATGATTTTTACAAATATATTCTGATAATGGCTGTTTTTAACTGAAAAATTAAACTTTTATGTTTATTGTGGTGACTAATATATCTGGATTATTTCCTACCAGATTCCAGGGAGTACTTTTAATTCAGTATGACTTTAAATGAACTTCCAAAGTCATATACACAAGATAGAGAATAAAATGGTGATTATCATTGGGGAGGTGGGGTAGGAAATAGGGAGATGTAGTAAAAATGACACAAAGTAGCAGATACGTAGGATGAACAATCTAGAGATCTAATGTATAACATAAGGAATATAGTTAATAGGATTGTATTGTATTTGGGATTTTTACTAAAAGAGTAGGTTTTAGGTACTCTTGCCATGACAAAAAGGGTAACTATATGCGATGATGGATATATTAATTTGCTTGTCCTTAGTAACAATTTCATTGTGTATATGTATATTGAAACATGATGTTATATACCTTAAATATATACAATAAAAAGAGAATCCTAAAACTTAATTTCTCAAAAAAAGAACTTTATAAGATATAATAGGTTTTTGGACATAGTGGGTAATACGAACTCATCTAAACTTGCATGAGAATTTGCTTTCTGTAGCAAATTTTACTGGGGGCCTTTTTCTCTCTTCTACTCAGAGTCCTGCCTAAAAAACGGTTCTCTGACATCTTCCATTGTTGCAGTATTTTTCCCCTGTCCTCACTACTACTGAGTGCGTAGACCCGTGGAGTTTTGATTTATGAAAATGTATATATTCAAATCTTGAACAGACCTAAGGCTTCTTGTTTGTCCCCTGTGTGGTCATTAAAACTCAAGATCCTCAGTTACTGGCAGTATAAAAACTCCAGATTAGACTGCATCCCATTCACCTAATGAATTACCTAGTTGTCTTCCCTGGAATGTCTCACAAGTATCTCAAATGGAATGTTTCTAAGATGGAGGCTTTGCTTTGCCCTCCCACACTGGATCTTTTCAGTCTTCCTGGGCTCAAGTTCAGTCAGTGACACCCTCCCCTCAACCCATACGTTCAGTGCCTGGAGCTGGCAACTGGGAATTAACCTTTCCTTAATTTCAATTCCTGCATGCAACCTATCGGCCAAGTGTGTTAAGTTTACATCCAAATAGACCTTTAGTAATAATCTCTTCATCACTCGAGACACAAATTACAACCACTTTTTCCAGACTATTTCAATAGCTACCTCACTGGTCTTTCTGTCTAGAACCCCTCAAGTCTCTTTCACACAGGATGCACACAGAGAATTTTAAAAAGAAATTTGATCATGTTGCTCCCTTTTAGTGATTTCGCATCATACGAAAAAGCTAATTTCTCTATTATTTCCTTGTAGGCCTATGCTATCAGCCTCCTGTGTTTACATATAAACTATACTGTTTCTCCTATAAACCCCTACAAACTACACTTTTCCCAGTGCTGTCTTGAGTACTCCACTTCCAGCTATGAAATAGAAAAATACTTCAAACAGCTATGCTAAGGAAACCATGTATTTTTCATGTTTCAGCTTACACATCATATCAGTAGAGATTTCTTCTCTGACCATCTTATCTAAATAACATCTAGATCTCTCCCTCTGGCCTTGGTGTTCCTTTTTCATCACATCCTGTTGGTTTTCTATCTATAAGACCCCTACAGTGCAATGGGAATCAGACCGTTTTGATCTAAACTTATTTTAGAAAGAGGGAATTCCGTGAAGATTTTGTAAGTCCAATAATATTTCTCACTTTTCAATTGAGTCGTTTTTTTCTTTTCTATGTTAACCCATATAAACAAAAGGTAAAAGAAGAAGGTTCTGTTTTTTCTTAGAGTCTTTATCTTATTTGATCTTCCATGATTTATGACTTAACTAAATAGGACAAGCATCAAAAATCCCAACTAGCTTGTATTTTATATATCATATAAGGTATTGTTCTATCCATACCTCTGTTAACAGAAGGCTTTAATTGGCTCTAGGAAAGTTTGGATGGCCAGGGTGTTCTTTAGCAATTAACAGGCACTACTGGGATACTTTTAGCAAATATATGCTCTCTCCCCTCTAGAATGCTTTGAAGATATAAGAACAAATATCAAGCAGGAAGTAAGCTAACGGTCAAACTCAAAGGTGATTTTGTTTTATTTTAACGTTTAAAAAGCTTTAATTTTATGACTAGTCTTGGAGAAGTAGTGACATAGGCTATATTTCTATGCTTAAATAGTATTTGGCATATAGTATGCATTGTGCTGGTATTTATTAACATTATAACAAAAATATATAGTATGAATATAATGGTTTGTATTGGTATTTATTACTAACATAACAAAAATATGAAATATGAGTGTAATAGTATTGCTGATATTTTCTACTCTTCTCTAACACTTTTTAATACTGTTCATTAGTTTTAAAAAATTTGTGATAAAATGTACCTAACATAAAATGTTCCATTTTAACCATTTAAATATACAATTCAAGCCACTAACTACATTGTCCTTGTTGTGCATCCATCACTACCATCCATTGCCCATTATTTTTCTTTTTTCTTCAGTAGGTTTTTTGGGGAATAGGTGGTGTTTTGTTATGTGAATGGGTTCTTTCGTGGTGATTTCTGAGATTTTAATGCAACCATTGCCCAAGTAGTGTACACTGTAGCCAACATGTAGTCTTTTATCCCTGCCCCCGCCTTTCCTCTGAGTCCCAAAAATCCATTGTATCATTCTTATGCCTTTGTATCCTCATAGCTTAGCTCCCACTTCTGAGTGAGAATATACAATGGTTTTCCAATACTGAGTTACTTCACTTGGAATAATGGTCTCCAATTCCATTCAGGTTACTGTGAATGTCATTATTTAGTTCCTTTTTATGGCTGAGTAGTATTCCGTGTTTTTTATATATATGTGTGTGTGTGTGTGTGTGTGTGTGTGTGTGTGTGTATAATATCTATATAGATAAGGATATGTCACATTTTCTTTGTCCGCTCATTGATTGGTGGGCATTTGGGCTGGTTCCATAATTGTGCAATTGTGAACTGTGCTGCTGTAAATATGAGTGTTCAGGTATCTTTTTCGTATAATGGCTTCTTTTACTCAGGGTGGATCCCAGGAGGGAGATTGCTGGATCAAATGGTAGATCTACTTTTAGTTATTTATAGAATCTCCACACTGTTTTCCATAGTGGTTGTACTAGTTTACTTTCCCACCAACACTGGTAAAGTGATCCATTTTCACCACTTCCATGCCAACTTCTATTTTTTGATTTTGTGATTATGGCTATTCTTGCAAAACTGAGGTGGTATTGCATTGTGGGTTTTGATTTGCAATTCCCTGATCATTAGTGATGTTGAGCCTTTTTTCATATATTTGTTGGCCATTTGTATATCTTCTTTTGAGAGTTGTCTATTCATTGCATTAGCCTACATTTTGATGGGATTGTTTGTTTTATTTCTTGCTGATTTGTTTGAGTTCCTTGTAGATTCTGGATATTAGTCCTTTGTCAGATGTATGGATTGTGCAGATTTTCTCCCACTCTGTGGGCTGCCTGTTGACTCTGCTGAATATTTCTTTTGATATGTGGGAGCTTTTTGGCTTAATTAAGTCCCGTCTATTTATATTTGTTTTTGTTACATTTGCTTTTGGGTTCTTGATCATGAAGTCTTTGCCTAAGCCAAAGTCTAGAAGGGTTTTTCCAATGTTATCTTTTAGAATTTTTATGGTTTCAAGTCTTAGATTTAAGTCTTTGATCCATTTTGAGTCGATTTTTTTCATAAGATGAGAGATGAGTATCCAGTTTTAGTCTTCTACATGTGGCTTGCCAATTATCCCAGCACCATTTGTTGAATAGGGTGTCCTTTCCGCACTTTATGTTTTCGTTTGCTTTGTTGAAAATCAGTTGATTGTAGGTATTTGATCTTATTTCTGGGTTCTGTATTGTATCCCCTTGGTCTATATGCCTTTTTTATACCAGCACCATGATATTTTGGTGACTATGGCCTTATAGTGAAGTATGAAGTGGGTAATGTAATGCCTCCAGATTTTTTCTTTCTGCTTAGTCTTGCTTTGGCTATGTGGGCTCCTTTTTGGTTCTATGTGAATTTTAGTATTTTTTTTTCTAGTTCTGTGAATAATGACGATGGTATTTTCGT
The DNA here is from genome assembly GCF_037993035.2 of Macaca fascicularis. Classification (NCBI taxonomy): domain Eukaryota; kingdom Metazoa; phylum Chordata; class Mammalia; order Primates; family Cercopithecidae; genus Macaca; species Macaca fascicularis. Next base: position 31,137,093 of record NC_088381.1, on the reverse strand, counting down.
GGGAATTGCATTCAATTTATAGATTGCTTTTGGCAGTATGGTCATTTTCACAATATTTATTCTACTGATTCATGAACATGGGATGTATTTCCATTTGTTTGTGTTATCTAATATTTATTTCAGCAGCATTTTTGTAGTTTTCCTTGTAGAGGTCGTTCACTTCCTTGGTTAAGTATACTTCTAAGTGTTTAATTTTTTTTGCAGGTATGGTAAAAGAGGTTGAGTTCTTGATTTGATTCTTAGCTTGTTTGCTGTTGGTGTGTAGCAGGGCTACAAAATTAATGTACATTGAAACTTTGCTGAATTCTTTTATCAGCTCTAGGAGTTTTTTGGATGAGTCTTTAGAATTTTTTAGGTATACAATCATGTCATCAGCATACAGCAACAGTTTGACTTCTTCTTTGCTGATTTAGATGCCCTTTCTTTCTTTCTTTCTCTTGTCTGATTGCTCTGGCTAGGACTTCCAGTACTATGTTGAATATGAGTGGTGAAAGTAGGCGTCCTCATCTTGTTTCAGTTCTCAGGGGAAATGCTTTCAACTTTTTCCTGTTCAGTATGTTGTTGGCTGTGGGTTTATCATAGATGGCTTTTATTACCTTAAACTATGTCCCTTCTATGCTGATTTTGCTGAGGGTTTTAATCATAAAAGTATGCTGGATTTTGTCAAATGCTTTTTTTATATCTGTTGAGATGATCATGTGATTTTTGTTTTCAATTCTGTTTGTGTGGTATATCACATTTATTGACTTGCAGATGTTAAGCCATCTTTGGTATGAAACCCACTTGATCATGGTGTATTATCTTTTTGATACACTGTTGGATTTAGCTAGGTCGTATTTTGTTGAGGATTTTTGCATTTTTGTTCATCAGGCATATTGGTCTGTAGTTTTCTTTTTTGGTTATGTCCTGTCCTGGTTTTGGTATTAGGGTGATATTGGCTTCATAGAATGATTTAGGGAGGATTCCCTCTTTGTCTATCTTTTGGAGTAGTGTTAGTAGGATTTGTATCAAATCTTCTTTGAATGTCTGATAGAATTCAGCTGTGAATCTATCTGATCCTGGACTTTTTTGTTGTTGTTGTTCACAATTTTTAAATTACCATTTCAATCTTGCTGCTGGTTATTGGTCTGTTTAGAGATTCTATATCTTCCTGGTTTAATCTAGGAGGGTTGTATTTTTCCAGGAATTTATCCATCTCTTCTGGGTTTCCTAGTTTATACGTGTAAAGGCGTCCATAAACCTTGAATGATATTTTGTATTTCTGTGGTATCAGTTGCAATATCTCCCATTTCATTTCTAATTGAGCTTATTTGAATCTTCTCTCTTTTCTTGGTTAATCTTGTTAATGATATATCAATTTTGTTTCTCTTTTCAAAGAATCAGGTGCTTGTTTCATTTAACTTTTGTATTTTTTTGTTTGAATTTCATTTAGTTCTGCTCTGATCTTATTTCTTTTCTTCTGCTGGGTTTGGGTTTGGACTGTTCTTGTTTCTCCACTTCCGTGAGGTGTGACTTTTGATTGTCTATTTGTGCTTTTTCAGACTTTTTGATGTATACATTTAATGCTATGAACTGCCTCTTAGCACTGCTTTTGCTGAATCCCTGAGATTTTTAGAGGTTGTGTCACTATTGTTGTTCAGTTCAAAGAATTTTTAAATTTCCATCTTTATTTCTTTGTTGACTCAGAGATCATTTAGGAGCATGTCATTTACTTTCCACATATTGGCATGGTTTTGAGGTTTCCTTCTGAAGTTGATTTCCAATTTTATTCCATGGTGGTCAGGGAGAGTACTTGATATAATTTCGACTTTCTTAAATTTGTTGAGACTCGTTTTGTGGCCTGTCATATGGTCTATCTTGGAGAATATTCCCTTTTGCTGATAAATGGAATGTATATTCTTCAGTTGTTGGGCAGAATGTTCTTTAAATATCTGTTAAGTCCATTTGTTGTAGGTATAGCTTAAGTCCATTGTTTCTTTGACTTTCTGTCTTGATGAACTGTCAAATGCTGTCAGCGAAGTAGTAAAGTCTCCTACTGCTGTTGTGTTGCTGTCTATCTTATTTCCTAGGTTTAGTAGTAATTGGGAGCTACTATAAATCTGGAAGCTCCAGAGTCAGGTGCATATATATTTAGGATTGTGGCATTTTCCTGTTGGACTAGTCCTTTAAATCATTATATAATGTCTGTCTTTGTATTTAACTGCTTTTGCTTTAAAGTTTGTTTTGTCTAATATAAGAATAGCTACTCCCGCTCACTTTTGGATTCTATTTGCATGGGATATCTTTTTCCACCTATTTACCTTAAGTTATGTGTGAGTCCTTATGTGTCAAGTAAGTCTCTTGAAGACAGCAGATACTTGGATGGTGAAATCTTGTTTATTCTCCCATTCTGTATTGTTTAGTTGGAAGATTCACACAATTTACAATCACTATTAGTATTGAGATGTGAGGTACTATTCTATTCGTCATGCTATTTGTTGCCTGAATATTTTTTTTTCATTGTGTTATTGTTATATAGGTCCTGTGAGATTCATGCTTTAAGAAGGTTCTGTTTTGGTGTGTATTGAGGATTTGTTTCAAGATTTAGAGCTTCTTTTAGCATTTCTTGTAGTGCTGACTTGGTAGTGGTGAATTCTCTCAACGTTTGTCTGAAAAAGACAGTATCTTCATTTATGGAGGTTAGTTTTACTGGATACAAAATTCTTGGCTGATTGTTATTTGTTTAAATAGGCTAAAGATAGGGCCCCAATTCTTTCTAGCTTGTAGGGTTTTTGCTGAGAAATGTGCTGTTAATCTGATAGGTTTTCCTTTATAGGTTATCTGATGCTTTTGCCTGACATCTGTTAATATTTTTTCCTTCATCTTGACTTTAGATAACTTGACTATGTGCCTTGGTGATGGTCTTTTGTGATGAATTAACCAGGTGTTCTTTCAGCTTTTTGTGTTTGGATGTCTAGATCTCTAGCAAGGCCAGGGAAGTTTTCCTTGATTATTCCTTCAAATATGTATTCCAAATTCTTAGATTTCTCTTCTTCCTTGGGAACACAAACTATTCTTACATTTGGTCATTTAACATAATCCCAAACTTCTTGGAGGATTTTTAAAAATTTATTTTTTATTTTTGAGACGGAGTCTCACTCTGTTGCTAGGCTGGAGTTCAGTGGCACAATCTTGGCTCACTGCAATCTCCAACTCCCTGGTTCAAGCAGTTCTCCTGCCTCAGCCTCCTGAGTAGCTGGGATTACAGGCACGCACCACCATGCCCAGCTAATTTTTGTATTTTTAGTAGAGATAGGGTTTCACCATATTGTCCAGGATGGTCTTGATCTCCTGACCTTGTGATCCGCCCACCTCGGCCTCCTAATGTGCTGAGATTACAGGCGTGAGCCACTGCGCCCGGCCATATTTCAGTAATTTCTAAGTGTAATATTTTTTGTTCTGTGAAATATAATATCAAATTTTGATAAAATTGACTTTTACAAATTATTTTAAATATAAATTAGGCAATAAACAATAATCCTTGTTTATATACTGACATGTCAGTTAAACTATTTAGAAGTAAGTCAAATTAATGGCTTGTTAAGAATTACAGTGTAATGCAGGGAATTGTGTTCTAGATGAGAGTATTGCAATATATATTTTATATTATATAGTAGTGGAAAGAGAATGTACTTTGAAATAATAACATATTTACATTTGAATTCCATGTCTATAATTTAATAATCAAATGACCTTGAGAGACCTATGTGAAACATGATCTTTACCTGTCATATGTCTACAGATTTTCCTATTTTACTTTTTACTGAAAATAAGTACCATTTTAGTCCAGAATTAACAAAACTCATAGTTATATACCTCGGAGTTAATAAACAGATTTGCATTATTCTTTTTATTGTTTAAATAACTTAACATACTCCTGTTTGTTTGGAGAACTGGTTTTCAAATAGATATCGACTCTCTTAGATTTTCATTCATTTCCATAAATTACCTTTGGAGGAGATGTCATGGGAATTGGGGTAGCAAATTCAAATTTACATCAAACACATTCATTTTTTTAATGAATAATGATTTATTTTTCCTTAGTGGAAGCAAAAGAGCATGGTGCTTGATAGATCAGACTTTGGAGTAAGACAGATCATGATGTGAATCCTAGCTCTGCCGTTTGTTCACCTGCATATTTGTTTAGGATCAGAGACTTGATCAAGTATGTGGGAGTAGACTAAGAGAGGTTAAGTTCTTGCCTAAAGTGCCAAGTTGTCACTGATAATCTGGGAGAGAAAGTAAGCATTCTACCCACTCCCTAGTTCATACTTTTAAAGAAGTAACATATTTATTATATGATATCTGAGCTTTATATGTGACCTCAAAGGTTAATCACAGACTTTTTGTGAAGACTCCCACTCTAGGCATTAGAATAGTCCAATCTTGGTGACCTAGCACTGTTACTGTCAGCCCTGGGTTTTGGAGTCCCTTCTGACCTCTGTGTTTCTTGATCACTGGACACACAAAGAGCCTTGTGGGTGTTACGGCCCCTATATGGTGTATTTTACTCTATTGTGTGTCTTGAAGGTGACATTTCACATTACTGGCAACTCTAGTGGCAACTAAGAGCCGACCATGGAACATACTTTTGGAGAGATTCTAATCTATTAAGTTAGTCAGTGGCAAGGACACTTGAAGGGTGCTTTCAAAGGAGTTTCTGAAGCAATGGAAATTCGTCTTCCTCTTTGAATGTACTTTTTGTACATTTTAACTGGAATGATGGATTTGCCTTTCTCCTTTCCCTGCTACAACTCCACTTAGTAAGTATTACCACTGACATCTACAGCCTACTTCTAGCTCAGGGATTTTCTTAAAAGTACTGTTCCTCTGGGATATTCTTTTAACATTCTAATATCACATGAGGGTACAAAATAACTTTTTATTATGTATAAGATGCTGTTCAGAAATTAATCTGATACTACACTGTTTTGGAAATATAGGACCATACCTGTATATACTATAGATTTATATGGTCATTGTCATCAACAACTGTTTTATTATTTTCCTCACACATTAGGTCCTGAGATCCCTGAGGATATCAGTGGCAACTAGTGGTGTCTGAATCTAGTAGAATTTCTTGGTATCATTATAAATAACTCTGCCTCTTATATTGTTTCAATTTGACCCCATTCTGCACACCATACTTGTTCTCCAAAGGTTTGGTTAGTCACCCAAAGGCTGACTTTTCTTGAACTTTAGTACAAGTCATACCTTACTAAAAGAAAATGGACTGAGAGAAACATGCTTTGGCATCACTAGCAAAGCCCTGCTGTCCCTTCCTCTCTAAGTGATTGCTGACATCCATGGTGAGGCTGTACAGTTTCCAAACTGGTAAAAGAAAACTGAAGGAGCTCCCCCAAAAAGGCGCATGAAAAATTCAATTCCCACCTGTAAGCTCATGACTCTTAATGGAGTTCAGGAACCATAAAAAGTTCATAAGGCTTTGTCCTCAAGAAAGAATAACAATATCTAATGTTTAGTTCATGTATTACCACCTACATACACAATTACATTCCCCATACACAGCTAATCTGGACCCCTGAGGCAATGAGATTGGTGTTCTTTCAGGTGTTTTATTAGCTGAACAAATTCCAGGGAAGGTAGGAATATGGGCATTGGAATCAGACAAACCTGCATTCTGACTTTCCTGGGCTCTACTACTTACTATATGCATGAGTTTGGACAAGTGTATAACTTCTCTAAACCATAGAGTCTTATCAGACTAAGGATGATAGTGCGATTTATCTGATGTCATGAGAATTAATCATATAAAGTATCTAAAAGCTTAGCATAGCTTCTGGTGTATGGTAGGTATTCCCCACACAGGAACTTATTATTAAAGAAAAAAAAATCTTAGTTCTCTAAAACAGGTGTTCCAACTCCTGGGCAGCAGGCAGGTACTGGTCCATGGCCTGTTAGGAACCGGGCCACACAGCAGGAGGTAAGTGGCAAATGAGCAAGCATTACTGCCTGAGCTCCGCCTCCTGTCAGGTGAGCTGTGGCATTAAATTCTCACAGGAGTGCAAACCCTATTGTGAACTGCGCATGCAAGGTTGTGCATTCCTTATGAGAATCTAACTAATGCCCAATGATCTGAAGTGAAACAGTTTCATCCTGAACATATACCCACTGTCCCCTACACCACTCCCACCTAACGCCCCCGACCCCCACCCCACCCCTGCCCCATGGAAGAATTATCTTCCAGGAAGCCTGTCCATGGGGGCAAAGAGATTGGGAACCACTGCTCTAAAACATTTCTCAGACTGGTGTATAGTAGATTGCAAACTAATCAGAAACAATCTTATGACCCAACAAGTGATGGTCATAACTATGGAAAAACATTTTCTAAGTCTCAAATATTTATTTTTTTCAAAAATTACTAAAGCCAATGGGAGTGGTAAAATATTAGAAATGGGATTGTTCCAAATATAGCTGGGGTTGACTCCTAGTGGTTAATTAATACCCTTCCATCTTAAAGCTAGAGTTGATGAGGACCTATTACTGGAAAAACTGTATTTACACCAGCTGTAAATAAACCTCTTCTAATTGCACAATTGCCAAGTAGTTCTCAGAAAGCATTTTATTTGTCAGTAGACAGAATGAATTGGACATAATACTAGACCAGTCACTGGTTGGATAATCATGAAGAAAGTGCCAGGGCAGACCCACAGACCATCTTGTGTGCTGGCAGCTTCCTGAGAATTCTTCATTTATAGCAGACCTAAAGCTATACTGAGGGCCAAATGCCCCCTAACACATTCAATTGCAGTTTCTCGATCCCTTGCAAAATAATTGAATATAGTTATCCAACAGTCTTTAAAAGTTAGGCCATCATTGTCTGGCATTTTTCTGTAGCAAATCCAGGGAGAGCTAATAGATCCATGGACTGGAGTTAAGCAGCTTGTAAAGGAAGAGTAAATGTCAGGATTACATTTCAGATCCCCGTGTCAATCAACCAGGCTTAACAGTACCTGAGAACAGACTCAGGAAAAATAGAAGTTGTTAATACCAGGTGAAAGAGATTGTCTTTCATTCGTGGGTTCCATGATGCTGAAAAAGGAATATTCACGGACGTGGTCTCATTCAGCTTAAAGCTGGCAATTTCAACATAATGATTAGAACTTGATGCACACAAATTCATGACATGTTGTTTTTGCCAGATACTCTCAATTTTCCTCTCCAGATTTACTCTCCACTTATATCTTGCTCTGTGTTCTAGAAGGTTGTCCTCTATGGATTGTGTGAACCGTGCTCCCTGTTTTGTCAGCTTCTGGTGGGAATTGGCCAATGGGAGGGAGCATCAGAAGATTGGAGTATAGAAAGAAAGAGAGGTTAGAGTGTTTCTGTGTTCTCTCTCCATTGGCCATTGGCTGTGTATGTTTGCCCAAGGCTATAACTCCTGTTGGATAGCTATTTTCAGGAACTTCCCATGGTTTCCAATAACCATTTCCTCTACTTGCTTCCCATGTGACCTATGATTACAAAAAGAAGCACCACAATGAATTGATTACGTCCAGAGAACAACCATGCATTTTTCTTTTAAGGTGAGAAATGATTCCCCCTTCTAAGAAAAACAAAACCTCCTTGTAGCCTGAGAGATTTTGCTAATTAATTGAGTTTACCCTAAAATTTAGTTTGAGTGTAACATTTTTGCGGGGGGAAAGAACTGAATAGTAAAGAATAAGAGCATATTTTCATGAAGTAAAGAGATACTGACAACTTGAAATAAGTAGGTGGAATTCTTCCATAAGATTGCTATGGATATCAAAAACTAGGAATATAACTTTTATTTCTCATATCTTCCTGAAGCCTGTAATCTTTTGTTTAGCATCTATGCCTTTCATCTGTAATCCAAGACTTTCTTGTATCTCATTACGTCACTCATAAGTTACCCTTTTACTTTCCACAGGAAAACATTATTTTTCTATGAAATAATTATTTCTGTATTTATATTTTAAAATATTTCTTCATAAAACCATTCTTCATGTTTTTATTATGAAATGATGCTATTATTATAGTTAAAAAATAAGAAAGTATATACATTTTCAAAAATCATAGTTTTCCCCTTCCTCTTTTCCTTGATGATGTAAACATGGATGCTTTGCTGCATACTCTTTTCTGTGCCTATAGAAACATATAAATATGTACGTATCTACCACATTTAAATTGTGCCTATAGTGATTAGATAATCATATTTTATATAGTATTCTGCAACTGGGGTTTCTGTTTCACATTGTGAAGTGAGCATCTTTCTAAGTATGTGTATATGTGTACACATGCCTGCAGAGTATTTTTTCAGTATGCATGAACCACAATTTACCACAATTGATGAACACAATTCATGAACATTTGGTTTCTGTCTTCTCTTTTTTTCTTTTATAAACAATGCTTCTCTAAACATCTCTATGTATATTTTATATACCTTTACTTTTCTCTGTGATAGAAATCTGGACAGATGTAAGCATGACGCCGAACACCTTTAGTTGTTTGCTTGAGGTCTTTCAGAAATCTCTGTGCATAAAGGGATCACTGTAGTTCTTTAAACAAACAAACAAACAAAAAACAAAAAACAAAGAATTCCTGGAACTTACTCATACTCTATGATTGTGAGATAGAATCATCCTTTTGATAAGCATCCTCAGTGACTTTAAAATAGATGTTCCTGGAACCATATTTTAGGAAACACTTACATCTTAAATATCCTGGGCAAGTTGCATAGCATTTTTGAGCTTTGATTTCCTCATTTCTCCACATTAGAATGTAAGACCTCCGCTAGGCAAGTAGTTTTTGTCTGTTTAGTTCACTGATATGTCCACAGAGCCTAGAAGCATGCCTGGTACATCAAAAACATACAATAAATGTTTGATCAATAAAGAAATACAGAAATGAATAAGTGAATAAACCTGTAAAAGGGGCTTAGGATCGAGTTAAGGTTTCAATACAATACACATCTAACATTATAGTATACTGCAGGCACTCAGTACATATAAATTCTCCTCTTAGCCTTGAATTTTGAGTCAGCATGGTATGCAAAATTCTAGCTACAATTCAATTGGTTGTCTTATCTAAGACAATAAGTATAATAAAACAAGCAAAATGAGCTTGCCAGTTCAATGGCACAAACATGATGTGCTTTACTTTTTAATGGAAGGGTTTTAGAGATCTATTCACCTTGTGCCCTTTTTCTTAGCAAAGAATCCATCAAGATGGGAGCATTAGCTTATTTTAATAGGTGTGTGAAAATGTGAGAAACATGTGATAGGGAACTATACTCATGCTACTGTCATCAATCAGGTGTGTGTGTGTGTAAGCAGAAGGATATTGTGTAGAAGCAGAGGGATATTTCTGAGGATGACAGGAGATGCATTTAGTTTCTAGAAATATCTTCACTCAAAATTTAATAAGGGCAAAACTGATTTTTCCAGATAAAATCATTTATATTATTTATTTATACAGATCCTAATTGACATTTTTGTGCAGGCTGTCAAGACCTCTCTTACCCTTGTTTACTGTGGGAATACATTGATTTAAGAAGTAGACAAAGCTTTTCAGACTTTTAGGTTTATCAGATGATGACACAGAACTTCCAGTTCTCATTAATATTAGCTTACGGTTTAATGGGACATTTAACTTCACACTCTGGGCACGTCTGTGAAACAGTCTAGTCATTCCATAAGTTGTGAATAAAATTATTTTGCTGGAAAATTAAGTTCCCCAAATAGAAAGTTAAAATTTCGCCATGAGAGCTTTAGAGACAAGACAAACAGAATTTCAGTACACTAAATAAGCAGTATTGTATTGGAAGGAGTAAAACATTCATAAGGCTGTGTGTTTTTTTTTTCTTGTTTTTTTGTTTTTGTTTTTAGGAGCAGCCATGGTATTTAATATGATTTATCATAAAAAATAAATATAGTATTTCCAAAAACATCAGCTACTTCTCATAAGAAATTAGACTGAATTGACTTATTTTGCATATTAATGTTAAGATCATGTCTTTACCATGAGGTAAAGTGGAATATCATGGAACATCTTGACTGGAGGCATACTAGTTAACTTAGTTATTCCGAGTAACTGAGGGGGTCTTCCGGGAAGGTGACATCTCAGGGAGCTTCTATCATAACTTATAATTGGATATGATTTCATATTGCTGATAGCAGTTTAATGTAACAGTCTAAGAGGCAGAGAGCAGCATTTTTGCCCCAAGGGGACTATACCCCATTACCATATGTTTCATCTCAGAGATGAAAGTCAGACTGATGTAAAGAGAAGGTAAGTATCTTTTCCAAGGCACAAAGCTGCTGAGAAGTACATTCATGACAAATAAAGTCACTGACATAAAATCTTTGAGGTCTGTGACCCCTCTTACATTTATAAATGAAACTGGCTACCAAATAGATAATCTTTTATCATTTCATGAGTGAAGAACGTTACAGTAGTCAACTGGATGTGGTTTCCTAGACACCTTCCCATGGGAATGGTGGACTCCTCTGGACTCCGTCCGACTCTATGGAGGGTGATTGCGAGTTCCCACAATCAGGTCTGCTGTGTACATTTGTGGTAGCCAGCTGCCTTGACTGCATTTCCTCTTCTGAAACTCACTTTTAGCAAGCTGTCTGGATTTGCAACCCCCTTCTGCATTTCTTTTAGACATTGAATATTTTGTTCTTTGGCAGGAATTTTGACTATGAGATGATGGTATGTGAAAAAGCCTGGTTTCTTTCTTTGGATGTTGCAATAAATTAGAAGGATACTATCAAAAGAGTGTGCCTTCTCTCATGAATGTCTTGACTATTAAGGGCTGGCTGGATAGTAAATGTAGGAGAAGCCACCACAAGATGGGCATCCTCGCATCCATGATAGGCAAGTCTTTCAACACTATTCCCATAGGCAGAGTGTCCCCTGGACCCTGATGCAGCTTCTTACAGTATTCTAACCCTACCCTGGTAACAAGCGTTATGGAATGTGCACATTCAGCTTCAACATGGGTAGACCAGGTTGAGACAAGTAGATGGGAACTTGATCTAGATAAATAAGATTTAGACCAACTGAGAGGCCTTCAGAGGCTGTTACCAGCTCAGACAGCACCTAGAACAAAGCCACAGATATGGGACTGAGTGTCATCAGTCATGGGTAGAGATGGAGTACAATGAGGTTGGCCTGGTTAAAGCAAAAAGTAAGTCTAAGGGATATAGGCTCATGACCAGGATGAGTGCATATTTCTGTCAGCATTGTATTCTAGGCAAGGAATTTCAATATGGAGTTGTAGGTAGTCTCTCAGGATAGATTAATGAAACAAAAACATAGGATATATGGAGACCAGTGTAGTACTAGTATCATCTTCTAGGCTAGAGGCAGTGAGAAGGTAACTTGAGAAAGCAATTTCAAAGCCATTTTTATTATAAATATAGATAGCAAGAAGGAGCAGTTTATATAACATATTACCAAACTCATAATCAATAGGTATCATGTACCTCATTGTCATCCTTGGATCAGATTTGCCCATCAGTAAGATAGTTATTGTAATTGCTGGGTTAAAAACAAACATGGTAAATAACCTGTTATTGGGGAAGTAACCAAATCATGGTGGATATATTATTATATGTATTTCAGGCCACAGAGAGAACAGCCTATATGGATCTTTGGGGAACAAAAGGATGGAATAAAGACAAGTTTTTCTTTCTCTCACCTCTGTTGAGCTTCAGATGTCAGAAGCCTCCTTAGCTTTCAGGCTTCTTATCCTGGTGACAGTCTTTCTGAAGGACTGCAGGTCACACACTTGTAATGAAAATGTTACTGCCCTGGCAGGTAGGGATTTGAGTGGGCTACAGTTGGTCACAAAACTATGGACATAAAAAAGAAATAAAATTCTTGAAATGTATGACTCATATTAGAGTTCTATAAAACTGAATGCCAAATAGTCTTAAGACATTTCTGAGAGAGAGGGCATGAGTGAGGTCACTGCTGGATACTGTATTAAGATGAGTAAAAGTGCAAATCTCTGGGAGCTTTTTTAGTTCAGTGGTCTGTGTGACTGTATCCAATGGGAATTCTGGTTTGTTAATTTGATGTTTGTTTATACATTCAAGAAACTTTGAGAGTTTTTCCAAGCCCTCAGCATGCAGAAGTAAAGGTTTAACATGGGGAATACCATAAGTAAAGAGGTGTATGAGATAGGAAAGGGACACCTGTGTGTGAGGTTAGGGTGGAGAGATGTACTAACGTTTCATACAAAATGACTTCTGGGTTTAAATTAAGGCAAGACCAGTAGAAGCGTGCCAGCTGAGGAAAAATGGATGAAGACAAGGGCATTCTAGGTAAAAACAGAGCTTTAAGGTAATATCTATTTGGATATTTTGTCTTACGAGCTCAGAGAGATGTGTACAATAGCATAAGTATGTTTGAAAAGCATTTCTCTCCCCCTAAACTTTTTCTCTAACCGAAAAATAAGTGAGTTGTGGCCCCAAGTGAAGGCTGACCATGGCAGAAACTGAGGGAGAAGGACTCCTTGAGACACTGAGTTTGACAGGTGATGGGAGTAAGCCCTCCAGGAAATTAGAGGAATTGGTGATGTATAGTGTCACTGGGTTCACTAATAATGAGAGAAGACATCTAAGAAGAGAAGAAAGGACTTAACCAGTACCTTCTGAGGATTTAAAAAATCATCCTGAGTTTATTTTTTTTTTCGAAGGAGACAGTGTTTATTTGGTGCTGAAATGTGGAATTTCTGATTGGTGGGTATAGCAGAGAAGCATGAAGACTGAAGCGGGGAGTTGGTGGGAAATACACACGATTCTATTTTCCAAATGAAGTGTCTCCACTGAGCGTCATAGAGTCCAGAAAAAAATAAAGCTTTGGTGAAAAGGAGATCCATCTCAGGACTTCAGATTATGTCTCTGGCATAATGTCAGATTTTAATGCAACTTCTAGGTGTTAATTGTACAAGAAAATATATCAGAGTCATATACTGACTGGCATTGAGAGTCATTTTAAAGAAGCAATAAAAATGGACAATGTTTTGAATATGAGGGAACAGGTGTGTTTTTATTTGTTCAATGAATACATTAATTAACTGATGAAAAATTACTGGCATTCTGTTAACGTTTTGTTAGATTTTGTGCCAGGGACCTCACATGTATTTTTCTAATAAATTCTCAAAACAAATTCATGAAGTATATTAGACTCAGTTTACAAAAGTAGATATTGAAACTTAAGTAAAGCAGTGCTTCAGGTCACACAGTTATTTAATGTTGAGCACAGATTGGGCTCAGGTCTGCTTGATGCCAAAGTTCTTCATTATTCTTATATCCTGCTATTTGTCAGTAAGAGGGACTCCCAAAACTTTAGAATGCCATGGACTCCTGAGGAATGCTGATGCATGTTTCAGGAAACAACTAATGTAATACCTAGCATCTTAAAATGACTAAAATCAAACATCACCACAAAAATAGAAAAACAGTAAAACCCAGCGTAACATAAACCTGCATTTCCTTGGACAAGGTAGGATATTTGAGATGTTTTATCCAAATAGTTTTAAAATACCAACGAAAAGTAACAGGGCTTTAATTTATCTAATTTCAGAGAAAAATAAAGTGATTAAAACAATACTCCTACATAATACCCAAACAAGGGAGACATTTGTTTGAATCAATCAGTTTTCTTCACCAGGATGCATATAATTGTTTAGCATTTTGAAAACACTTTTAGTAACTAATACCATGTTTAATAAGATTTACAAATGCTAAAAATCCTCAAATTACGGACATATAAGAAGATTATGCCAGGACTCTTGTGGGATGCTTGCTTTTTCTTTTCCTAAAATGAATGATAATTGATATAGTGCTAATCAGCACTTAAAAACATTTATTGTGTATCTCAGATGGACGCTTTTTATGGCAAGACCATATGTCAATTAGTAAGAGGGAAGAAGTCCAAAAAAGAAAAGCATAGGTCAATCTCAGCTCAGGAGCAGGAGATCCATGTGAGAAGAGAACAAGCGATTTGACTTTATATACAGTAGAAAGATCAGGATAAAGTAAGCAAGTTCCCTGCAAAGGGATTAAGTAAAATGGCCTTTAAACTGTGAATATTGCACAGGATCTCAAGATATAAACACTGTGTCAAAGGTTTACAGGTTTTTCAATTCTGGAGGGAGTACCTTTTCTTATCTTTTTTTTTTTTTTCTCTTTCGTTTTCCCTTTTTTTCGTTTTCCTTTTCTTTCCCTTTTCCTCTTTCCTTTTCTTTCTTTTTTAATGATGACGGATGAAAATGCACGCATGGGACATGTGTAGAAACTGGAGGTCGTGCTTAAGGATAATTGGAGTTTTCTATTTTTTGCCCAGGACTGGTTTACACATGTTTGTTATACTGAGAAAAAGTATTTTTGTGGACTTTTTCTGGTCACTTGTTTTCTGTGAATGCCTTGGCCTTTGCAAAGGCCATTGCTCTCAAGGAATGAGTCAGTGTTCTTGGTTCAATTAAGATGCTTTACTTATATGAACAGAATCTAATCGTTCTGTGCATTTCAAGATTAAAAAAATTACACATCTTTAGAAATTAATAATACTGGTGTAGTAAATGCAAAACAGAGAGTAGTTAAAAGAAGGAAAAAATCCAGAACACTGTTATTGAAAGAAAGCCTTTATTAATATTTATGTATTCATTTATAATATCAATTATATATAGATATAATATATCTCTCCACATATATATTTATATCAGCATCTGCTTAGTGCCAAGTACTGTATAAGAGTACAATAATTAGAAAGGCAGTTATCCATTTCTTAGAGCATCTAATGTGTATTCTGGGGGAGGGCATGGGCCGATATAAGCCAAATAATCAGAAAGGTATATAATTGCTATTGTGATTTAGTGCTATAGATAAAAATATATGACAAAGGCTGGGCGTGGTGGCTCACACCTGTAATCCCAGCACTTTGTGAGGCCGAGGCAGATATATCACCTAAGGTGAGGTGTTCAAGTCCAGCCTGGCCAACATGGCAAAAC
Source organism: Macaca fascicularis (assembly GCF_037993035.2). Lineage (NCBI taxonomy): Eukaryota > Metazoa > Chordata > Mammalia > Primates > Cercopithecidae > Macaca > Macaca fascicularis. Next base: position 31,122,047 of record NC_088381.1, on the reverse strand, counting down.
CCTGTCTCTACTAAAAATACAAAAATTACCCAGGTATTGTGGCAGGTGCCTGTAAATCCCAGCTATTGGGGAAGCTGAGGCAGGAGAATCACTTAAACCTGGGAGTCAGAGGTAGCAGTGAGTGAGAGCACACCACTGCACTCCAGCCTGAGCGACAGAGCAAGACTCCGTTTCAAAAAACAAAACAAAACAAAAATATATGTATATATGTATGACAAAATAAGATACTATAAGAGGACACTATATCATATCAGATAACTAGGACTCAAAGGCAAATTCCTCAATAAGGAGGGTTTGGGATGAGATTTTAATGCTGAGTTGGAATTAAGAAATAGAGAATTGTGGAGTAAAGAAGAGGGAGGAAAATAAATTCTAGGCAGAGAGAACAACGTATGCAGACTCTGAGGTGTGGCATGAGGAAGATGCATTTGATGAACATAAAGAATGTCATAGAAGCTGGAGTATAGAATATGATATGTTGAAGATGTACCAGAGGCCAGGTTATATTATTAATTTTAGGTTATATTATTTTGGTCTTTATCATAAAGACAATAGGAAGATATTATATTGTTTTAAGCAAGGTACTTACATTATGAGATTTGCTTTTGAAAAAGTCGCACTTAGTTGCAAAACTGTAAAGGAGATTGGAAGAGAGGCCAAAGTGGATTTAAGTGCAAAGATTTAGAGGTATCAGTAGTCGTAATGAAGAGCTGTGACAATTGTGTAGCCCTTGGTGGTAGTGGAGAGATTAAAGGGTGGGAAGACTTGAGAGATACCTAGAATCTTAAATTGGCAATACTTGATGGTGGATTGCGTGTGGAAGGTGAGTGAAAGCATTCTAAGTTGACCTCTAAGTTGTTGGATTGCTTAACTCAGCAGAAGATAATTACTGTGTTAGGGAAGAATTAAGGTAGTAAGGTGTGAAGGGAAGCTCCTGAATTCACCATTGGCAATGCTCAATTTAGTACTTCAGACTTTTCTGATGAAATGGCAGTAAGCAATTGGGTGTGGACATTTAGGGCCACAGAAGTGGTCTATGCTAGTAAAATATATTTGGAGGTCTGGGGATCAGACGGTAATTGAAGCTATAAGTGTGGATGAAAATGCACTGCGGGGGTGTTGCTTCCTTTTTTCCCTTCCTTCTCTTGCCCTCTCCCTTTCTCCTTTCCTTTCTCTTTCACCCTTCCTTTCTTCCCTCTTTGTTTCTCTCTCTTTTTTTTAATTGTATAAATTTAAGGGCTACAAGTGCAGTTTTATTACACGGATATATTACGTTGTGGTAAAGCCTGGGCCTGAAAAGTGTATACTGTACCACTTAAGTAATTTCTCATCCTTGACCCCTCCCCTTACCCTCCTGTTCTTCTGAATCTCCAGTGACTATTATTGCACATGCTATGTCCATGCGTACGTATTATTTAGCACCCACTTATAAGTGAGAACCTGTGGTATTGACTTTCTGTTTCCATTACGATAATGACCCCAGTTCCATCCATGTTGCTGCAAAAGACGTTATTTCATTTCTTTTAATGACTGAATAGTATTCTCTTGTGTGTGTGTGTTTCTTTTTTCTTTGTCTTCGCCAGTGTCTGTTATTTTCTGTCTTTGTAGTAATAGCCATTCTGACTGGTGAAAGATACTATCTTCAGTGGTTTTAAGTTGCATTCCTCTGATGATTAGTGATGTTGAACACTTTTATATGCTTGTTGGCCATTTGTATGTTGTCTTTTAAAAAATATCTATTCCATGTCCATTGCCCACTTTTTAATGAAACTACTTGTTTTTGGTTGCTGTCAAGTTGCTTGAGTTTCTTGTAAATTCTGCATATCAGTCAGAATGTCTGTCAGATGAATATAAATATTCTCATATTCTGTAGGTTGTCTGTTCACTCTGCTGATTGTTATTTTTTTTTCTGTCCAGAAGCTTTTTAGTTAAGTTCAATTTATTTATTTTTGTTGCTGTTACTTGTGCTTTTGAAGCCTCAGTCATGAGTTCTGTGCCTAGACTAATGTGCAGAATTTTCCCTTGGTTTTCTTCTAGTATTTTTATAGTTTTACATCATATATCTTTCATTCTCTATTTTCTTAGTCAATTCCTTACTTAAAGTGATGGTACCCAAATAATGTCTAATTAACTTGTGATCATATACAATTTAATTTTTTCCCATAGGTGTTTTGAAGACATATTTTGTGGTCATCCTCTCTCTTGTCAACAAGGCTGAAACCTCAAACAGTAAAGGCTGACTGTAGGACTAGGTAAATTAAGATTGCTGTATATATTTTTAAATGCTTTTGTCCTATGCATATACTGAAGTTCAATTACTTTACCTATGGTGTAAAGGAAACAGCGTATGTCAGGGATTTGGTTCCATTCTGTATACCCATGACTTGAATGCACAAGGAATTATTTTTCTTCTTGTGAATTGAGTCTGGATAATGCTGTCTGGGGTCAGTATTTTGATTCCATAGCTATTAGGGTTCTCCTAGGTTTAGAGCACAACTTAGGATATTAAGATAGTTTCGTGAACTAATATGGTTATTACAGTTTCAGCCATCACACATGCATTTGTAGAAGCACATAAAGCAGAGGAGGAAGACATTTTCTACTCACAGCTGCAAGGGAAGTTGAGAATGATCTTTTAAAAGGGCATTTTTCTACCTGAAATAATATCTATTCTCCTTTTCTGTTAATGAGAAAGAAGGGGAGAAGGAATGTGGGCGGGCAAATAGAACTCTCTGTCTGAACATGTCTGAATACATGGAGACTGGGTTTAATCCCAGGCCATGCTATTAATGGGGCTTGTTACCTTTACAAACCCCTCTGTAAAAATAAATAAATAAATAAATAAATAAATAAAATAATAAATAAAAATAAACACTAAAGATAGTGTTCTGTAAGTGTTATACAATGCTATATATTGCTATTATTTCTAAGGTGATTGACTCTCTGGGTACTTGAAAAATAGTTCAATTGTTATATTGAAAGATTACCTGAATTTCAAAATTATTGTTTTAGACTTTCCTGAAATTTTATCTTTTTGTATTGTTATATATTTTTTCTTTATCTATTGTTGTCCATCTATTGATGGACAATTAAGTTGCTTCCAAATCTTAGCTATTTAAACAGTGCTGCAACAAACATGGGAGTGCAGATATCTCTTTGAAATATTGACTTCCTTTTTTGGGGGTATATACCCAGCAGTGGGATTGCTGTATCATATGGTAGCTCAAGTTTTGGTTTTATGAGGAACCTCCAAACTCTTCTCTATCATGGTTGTCCTAATTTACATTCCCTCTGACAGTGTACGAGGGTTTCCTTTTCTTCAGATCCTCACCAGCATTTGTTATTGCCTGTCTTTTGGATAGAAGCCATTTTAACTGGGGTGAGATAATATCTCCTTGTAGTTTTGATATGTATTTCTCTGATGATCAGTGAGTAATGCTGAGCACCTTTTCATATGCCTGCTTGCTATTTGCATGTCTTCTTTTGGGAAATGTCTGTTCGAATCTCCTACCTGTCTTTTGATTCGATTATTAGATCTTTTCCTATAGAGTTCTTTGAGCTCCTTATGTATTTTGGTTATTAATACCTTGTCAGATGGGTAGTTTGCAAATATTTTGTCCCATGCTGTGGGTTGTCTCTTGACTTTGTTGATTGTATCCTTTGTTGGACAGAAACGTATTTACATAATGTGATCCCATTTGTCCATTTTTGCTTTGCTGCATGTGCTTGTGGGGTATTGTTCAAGAAATCTTTGTCCAGAAGAATGTCCTAGAGTTTTCCTTTAGTAGTTTCATAGTTTGAGGCCTTAGGTTTAAGTATTTAATCCATTTTGATTTGATTTTTGTATAGGGTGAGAGATAAGGGTCAAATTTCATTCTTCTGCATGTGGATATCCAGTTTTCCCAGCACCATTGAAGAGACTGTCTTTTCTCTAGTGTATGTTCTTGGCATCTTTGTGAAAAATGAGTTCAGTGTAGACGTGTGAATTTGTTTCTGGGTTCTCTAGTGTGTTCCATTGGTCTTTGTGTTTGTTTTTATGACAGTCCCATGCTGTTTGGGCTAGTATAATTGAAGTCTGTTAATATGTTTCCTCTGAGTATGTTCTTTTTGCTTAGTGTAGGTTTGGCTATTGTGGGTCTTTTGTGGATCCATATACATTTTAGAACTGGTTTTTTTTTTATTTCTGTAAAAAATGTCATTGGTATTTTAATAGGGATTACATTGAATCTGTAGATGGCTTTGCGTAATATGGACATTTTAAGAATACTGATTTTTCCAACTCGTGAACATGGAATAATTTTCCATTTTTTGGTATCTTTGTTCAATTTCTTTCATTAGTGTTATGTAGTTTCCATTACAGAGATCTATTAGTTCTTTGGTTAATTCCTAGGTATTGAATTTTATGTGTGGCTATTATAAAATGAATTACTTTTTAATTTCTTTTGCATTTTTCACTGTTGGTATATAAGAATGCTACTGATTCTGTATATTGATTTTGTATCCTGCAATTTTCCTGAATTTTTAAATTGGTCTTAATAGTTGTTTTTTGTGGGGTTATTAGGTTTTTCCAAATATGAAATCCTATCATGTGTCAACAAGGATAATTTGACTTCTGCCTTTCCAATTTGGATGCCCTCTATATCCTTCTTTTGTTGGGTTGCTGTAGCTGGGACTTCCATTACTATGTTGAATAACAATGGTGGCAGTGTGTATCTTTGTTGTGTTCCAGATCTTGGAGAAAAGGCTTTTATTTTTTCTCCATTTGGTATCATAATAGTTGTGGATCTGTCATAGATGGCTTTCATTGTGTTGATGTATTTTCCTTCTGGCCCCAGTTTTTTGAGAATTCTTATGGAGAGATGTTGAACTTTATCAAATGTTTTTTCAGCATCAATTTAAATAATATGGTTTTTATCTTTCATCTTGTTAATATGGTGTATCACGTTTATTGATTTGTGTATGTTGAACCATGCTTGCATCTCAAGGATAAATCCCCTTGGTCATGATGAATGATCTTTCTAATGTATTTTTTTTGTGTATGTTTTTTGAGATACTGTCTGGCTCTGTCACCCAGGCTGGAGTGTAGTGGCATGATCTCAGTTCACTGCAACTTCCACCTCCCAGGATCAAGCAATCCTACCACCTCAAACCTCCAAGTAGCTGAGCTGGGATCACAGGCATGTGCCACCATACCAGAATAATTTTTGTACTTTTTGTAGAGATGGATTTTTGCAGTGTTGCCCCAGCTGGTCTTGAACTCCTGAGCTCAAGCAATCCACCTGCCTTGGGATTTTTTTTAGTGGGAGACATTTTATTACAGCTTTGATCTCATTATATATTGGTCTGATATATAGTTTGGATTCGTGTCAAACCTCATGTTGAATTGTAATTCCCATTGTTGGAGGTGGGGCCTGGTGGGAGGTGATTGGATCATGGGGGTGGATTTCTGACTTGCTGTTCTCATGATAGAGTTCTCATGAGATCTGGATGTTTAAAATATGTAGCACCTCCCCCTTCTTTTTCTTCCTTCTGCTCTGGCCATGTAAAATGTGCCTACTTCCTCTTCATCTTCCACCATCATGGTAATTTTCCTGAGGCCTCTCCAACCATGCTCCTTTTACAGCCTGTGAAACAGTAAGCCAATTAAACTTCTTTTACTTAAAAATTGCCCATTCTCAGGTATTTCTCTGTAGCAGGGTGAGAACAGACTAATACAGAAAATTGGTACTGAAGGGTGGGGCATTGCTGTAAAGATACCTGAAAATGTGGATATGACTTTAAACTTGGTGATAAGCAGAGGTTGGAAGAGTGTGGAGGGTTCAAAAGAAGACAAGATGAGGGAAAGTTTGGAACTTCCTAGAGGCAGACTTGTGAAACCAAAATGCTGGTAGTAGCAAGGACGTGAAGGCCAGGCAGAAGAGGTCTCAGATGGAAATGAAGAACTTATTGGGAAATGGAATAAATGTCACTCTTGCTATGCTTTAGCAAAGAGACTAGAGACATTGTGCCCCTGCTCTAGGAATCTGTGACACTTTGGGCTTGAGAGATGATTTTGGGTTTCTGAAAGAAGAAATTTCTAAGCAGCTAAGCATTCAAGATGTGGCTTGACTGCTTCTAAAAATCTACTCTTACATGCATGAGCAAAGAAATGACTGAAACTTGAACTTATATTTAAAAGGGAAGCAGAGCATACAAGTTGGAAATATTACTAGCCCAGCTATATGGTAGAAAAGTCTATCTTCAGGGAAGCAATTCAAGCTGGCTGAAGCAATTTGCATAACTAAAAGGAAGGCAAGTGCTAATAGGTGAGACAATGGGAAAAAGGCCTTAGAGGCATTTCAGAGAACTCTGAAACAGCTGTGTCCATAACAGACCTAGAGGCCTGGGAGGGAAAAATGGTTTTCTGGGCCATGCCCAGGGTCCTCTGCTCTGTACAACCTCAGGACATAGTGCACTGCATTGGGGCCATTACAGATCCAGCCATGGCTAAAAGGGCCACAGTACAGCTTGGGCTGCTGCTTCAGAGTTTACAAACTGTTAGTGTAAGACTTGGAAGCTTCCACATAGTCCTAAGCCTGCAGGTGCACAGAGTGTAAGAGTTGAGGCTTGGGAGCCTCTGCTTAGATTTCAGAGAACGTATGGAAAAGCCTTGGTTTCCAGGCAGAATTTTTCTGCAGGAGCGGAGCCCTCCTGAAGAAGCTCTACTCAGGCACTGCAGAGGGGAAATGTGTGATTGGAGCCCCCATATAGAGTCCCCACTAGGGCACTGCCTAGTGGTGCCATGAGAAGAGGGCCACCATCCTCCAGACTCTGCAATAGTAGGTCCACTGACGGCATGCACTGTACACCTGGAAAAGCCACGGGTACTCAACACCAGTCCCTGAAAGCAGCTGCAGGGGCTGTACCCTGCAAAGGCTCAGGGATGGAGCTGCTCAAGACCTTGGGAGCCCACTAATTGCACTGGTATGCCCTGGATGTGAGAGACATGGAGTCAAAAGAGAATAATTTGGAGCTTTAATGACTGTCTTGCTGTCCTTCAGACTTGCATGGGGCCTGTAGCTCCTTTCTTTTGGCTGATTTCTCCATTTTGAAATGAGAGTATTTACCCAATTCCTTTGCCCCATTGTATCTTGGAAATAACTACCTTGTTTTTGATTCTACAGGCTCATAGGTGGAAGAACTTGCCTTGTCTCAGATGCAACTTTGGACTATGGACTTTTGAATTAATGCTGAAATGAATTCAGATTTTGGGGGACTGTTGAGAAGGGATGATTGAGTATTTTGCAATGTGAGAAGGACATGAGAATTGAAAGGGATCAGTGCAAAATGACATGTTTTAGATTTGTGTCTCCACCCAAATGTCATGTTGAATTGTAATTCGGAGTGTTAGAGGTGGGATCTGGTGGGAGGTGAGTGGATCATGGAGGCAGATTTCCCCCGTTTGGTGCTGTTCTCCTGATAGAGTTCTCACAAGATCTGGTTATTTAAAAGTGTGTAGCACTTCCCCTCTTTCTGTCTTCTTCCTGCTCTGGCCATGTGAAGATGTGCCTACTTCCCGTTTGTCTTCTACCATAATTGTCTGTTTCCTGAGACCTCCCAGCCATGTTCTCTGTACATCATGTGGAACCATGAGCCAATTAAACTTCTTTTCTTTATAAATTAGCCATTCTCTGATATTTCTGTATAGCAGTGCAAGAACAGACTAATGTGTGATCTGTTCAGGTTTTGAATTTCTTCCTGATTCAAGTTTGGTAGGTTGCATATGTCTAGGAATTTGCTGATTTCATCTACATTTTCCAATTTATTGGCATATAGTTGCTTATTATAGCCACTAATGATCCTTTGAGCTTCTGTAGTATCACTTGTAATGTTTCCTTTTTCATTTCTGATTTTGTTTATTTGGATCTTGTATCCTTTTTTTTTAGTCTGGCTAAGGGCATGCTAATTTTGTTTCTCTTTTCAAAAAATCAACTTTTTGTTTCATCAACTTTTTGTATTGTTTGCGTTTCATTTAAATTTCATCTTCTTTTGTGTTGTTTTGGTTTCCTTTAGATTTCCTTTCTTTGTCCTCTGATGTTATTTCTTTCCTTCCATTAATTTTGGGTTTGGTTTGCTCTTTTTTAGTTCTTGAAGATGCATTGTTAGATTGTTCATTTGAAGTTTTTACTCCTTTTTGATATAGGCACTTAGAGCTATAAACTGTTTTTGTCGTATCTCAGCTTTTAGTATGTTGTGTTTTCATTATTATTTGTTTTAAGGAATTCTTCAATTTCCTTCTTAATTTCTCTGTTGACCCAGTGGTCATTCAGGAGCATATTGTTTAATTTCTATGAATTTGTATAGTTTCTAAGATTCCTCTCATTAATTTCTAGTTTTATTTCATTGTGATCAGAGAAGATGTTGATATTATTTCCATTTATTGAATGTTTTAATACTTGTTTTGTGACCTGACTTATGGTCTTTTCTTGAGAATGATCCATGTGCTATGGAAAATAATGTGTATTCTTTAGCTCTTGAATGAAATATTCTGTAAATATCTAAAAGATTTATTTGATCTGTAGTGCAAATTACATTTAATGTTTCTTTGTTGATTTTCCATCTGGAAGATCTATTCATTGCTGAAAGTGGGGTGTTGAGGTATCCAGCTATTATCGTACTGGGGCCTCTCTCTCTCTTTAGCTCTAATAATATGTCCTTTATATATCTGGGAGCTCCTAGATTGGGTGCATATGTATTTAAAACTGTTATATCCTCTTGCTGTATTTCCCCTTTATCATTATATAGTTCCCTTCTTTGTCTCTTCCTACAATGCCCTTCCTTTTGTCTTGAAAACTATTTTGTCTGAAATAAGTGTAGCAACTCCTTTTTTTTCTCATTGGCATGAAATAATCTTTTGCATCCTTTTATTTTCAGTCTATGTGTCTTTATAGGTAAAGTGTGTTTCTTGTAGGCAACAGTTCAATGGGTCTTGTTTTTTCATCCATTCAGTTAATCTGTCTTTTGATTGAAGACATTAGTCTGTTTACACATAATGTTACTGATAAGTAGGGACTTCTGCCATTTCGTTATTTGTTTTCTGGTTATTTTGGAGTCTTCTCTTCCTTCTTTCTTTCCTCCATGTCTTCCTTTAGTTAAGGTGATTTTCTCTAGCAATGTGATTTACTTTCTTGCTGTTTATATTTTGTATATACATTGTATGTTTTTGTTTGTTTTAGGTTTCTGTGAGGCTTGCAAATACTATCTTGTAACCAATTTTTTTAACCTGTTAACAACTTAATACTATTTGAATAAACCAACAGATAGGTAACAGAGAAACTAATAAAAGCTTTACACCTTAACTTTACCCTCCACTTTAAACTTTTTGTTGTTTCCATTTATATCTTATTGTACTATGTCTTGAAAAGTTGTTGTACCAGTTAGAATGGCGATCATTAAAAAGTCAGGAAACAACAGGTGCTGGAGAGGATGTGGAGAAATAGGAACACTTTTACACTGTTGGTGGGATTGTAAACTAGTTCAACCATTATGGAAAACAGTATGGCGATTCCTCAAGGATCTAGAACTAGATGTACCATATGACCCAGCCATCCCATTACTGGGTATATACCCAAAGGATTACAAATTATGCTGCTATAAAGACACATGCACACGTGTGTTTATCGCGGCACTATTCACAATAGCAAAGACTTGGAATCAACCCAAATGTCCATCAGTGACAGATTGGATTAAGAAAATGTGGCACATATACACCATGGAATACTATGCAGCCATCAAAAAGGATGAGTTTGTGTCCTTTGTAGGGACATGGATGCAGCTGGAAACCATCATTCTTAGCAAACTATCACAAGAACAGAAAACCAAACACCGCATGTTCTCACTCATAGGTGGGAACTGAACAATGAGATCACTTGGACTCGGGAAGGGGACCATCACACACCGGGGCCTATCATGGGGAGGGGGGAGGGGGGAGGGATTACATTGGGAGTTATACCTGATGTAAATGACGAGTTGATGGGTGCTGACGAGTTGATGGGTGCAGCACAGCAACATGGCACAAGTATACATATGTAACAAACCTGCATGTTATGCACATGTACCCTAGAACTTAAATTATAATAATAATAAATAAATTTAAAAAAAAAAGAACCTTCAAAATTGATTAATTCAGGACATTTTTATGATCTTCCAGGTTAGAGATCAAACAGGGAAATGGCACTTATTATTGTAGAAATATATCTGTGTATGTTCATATCTGGCCAACCTATGGTTGCAGGAAAATCTGATTTTCTACTAGCTCTATGAACTTCAAAAATCACTTAACCTCTTTGAGCCTAATATTCCTCTATGTAATACAATTAATAATCTTTACTTTGCATCTTTTTTAATATTATAAATATATGCAATATGCTTATAATGACACATAATTCATTAACGTTAGTTATGGAAGTAGTAGCCTCTCTTTTATATGAAGATATTTTGTAAACAGAAAATATTTTCATTCATTCCTCCTGCACGTCTGTTGTGAAAGTACATATAAAGTTATAAGGTGTAATAGCCCCAATTTGAGAGATGAGGAACGGAGAATAGACATATGCTACGTTTATATCTATTGCACACTGATTAAAATTCTATTAAATTCTGTTAATAGTTACATCAAAAAAAAAAAAAAAGAAAAGTTGTTGTAGTTATTTTTTATTGATTCATCATTTAGTCTTTCTACTTAAGAGTAGTTTATACATCACAGTTACAGTACTATAATATTCTGTGTTATTCTGTATATTTACTATTACTAGTGGGTTTTGTACCTTCAGATGATCATTTATTGCTTATCAATGCCCTTTTCTTTCTAATCAAAGTGCTCCCTATAGTATATCCTGTAGGACAGGTCTGATATTGATGAAATCCCTCAACTTTTGTTTGTCTGGGAAAGTCTTTATTTTTCCTTCACGTTTGAAGGATTTTTTCACTAGATATGCTATTCTAGGGTGAAAGATGGTTTCTTCAGCATTTTAGATATGTTATGTCATTCTCTTCTGGCCTGTAAAGTTTCCCCTGAAAATTCTGCTTCCAGACATATTGGGGCTTCATTCTATGTTATTTATTTCTTTTCTCTTGCTGCTTTTAGGATCCTTTCTTTATCCATGACCTTTGGGAGTTTGATTACTAAATGCCCTGAGGTAGTCAGTCATCTTTGGGTTAAATCTGCTTGGTGTTCTAAAACCTTCTTGTACTTGGACATTGATTGTATCTTTCTGTAGGTAAGGGAAGTTCTCTGTTAATATCCCACTGAATAACTTTTCTCCCCATCTCTTTTTCTACCTTTTCTTTAAGGCCTATAACTCTTAGCCCTTTCGAGGCTATTTTCCTGATCCTGTAGGCATGCTTTATTGTTTATTATTCTTTTTCCTTTTTTTCTTCTCTGTGTATCTTTGAATAGCCTGTCTTCAAGCTCAGTAGTTTTTTTCTTCTGCTTGATCAATTCTGCTTTAAAAGACTCTGAGGCATGCTTCAGTATCTCAATTGCATTTTTCAGCTCTAGAATTTTTGCTTTATTCTTTTTAGGTGCTTCAATTTTTTCATTAAATGTATCTGATAGGATTCTGAATTCCTTCTATGTGTTATCTTGAATTTGAGTTTCCTCAACATAGCTATTTTGAATTCTCCCTTTGAAAGATCACATATCTCTTTTTCCCTAGGACTGGTTCCTCGTGCCTTATTTACTTCATTTCCTGGATGGTGTTGATGCTATCTGATGTTCTTCAGTATCTGGGCATTTAAGAGTTAGGTACTTATTTTATTCTTTACTGTCTGGGCTTATTTGTAGCCGTCCTTCTTGGGAAGAGTTTCCAGATATTTGAAAGAACTTGAGTGTTGTGGTCTAAGCTGTATATGCTTCAGGGGGCACCCCAAGCCCAGTAATTCTATGGGTCTTGCAGACATATAGAGGTACTGCCTTGATGGTCTTTGACCAGATTTGGGAGAATTCTCTGGATTACTAGGCACAGATTCTTATTCCCTTCCCTTAGTTTCTCCCAAACATACAGAGTCTCTCTCTCTTCTGGTCCGTGTAAATCTGGGGGTGAAATGACACAAGCACCGCTGTAGACACCACTACTATGACTGTACTGGGCAGCCCTGAAGTCAGAACGTCACTGAGCCTTTCCCAAGGCCTGCCATAACCACTCCCTGGCTACTGCCTATGTTCTCTGAAGGCCATGTGACTCTATAATTGGCAGGTGGCAAAGACAGGTAGGCCTGTGTCCTTACTTTCAGGGTGGCAAGGTCCTCCTGGCCCTGGGTGGATCCACAAATGCCATCTGAGAGTCAGGGACTAGAGTAAAAAACGCTAGAAGTGTAGCTGGTATCCTATTGTATTGCAGATAAGCTGGCACTCAAACCACAAGATGCAGTTCTTCCCAGTGTTCCTTCTCCTTTCAAAGACAGATGAGCCTCACCCCTTACCAACTGCCACCTCAGGCTACAAGGAATACTGCCAGACTACTGTTGCTGTTCCCTTAAGGCCCAAGGACTCTTAAGTCAGCTTTTAATGAATGTTGCCTGTCATGGCACTTACCCTTCACTGCAGTTTCCTCTGTTCCAGGGCAGGTCCAGAAATGCTGTTCAAGAATCAAGTCCTGGAATCAGAAACCCCAAGTACCCACTTGGTGCTCTACCCTCCTGTGGCTGTGCTGGTACCTAAGGTGCAAGATAAAGTCTCCTTTACTTTTATCTCTGCTTTTCCCAAATGGAAGAAATTTTGCTCTGTAGTTATCACAGCTAGTAATGTGCTGAGTCTCACCTGAAGCCAGCAATTCTCTGAGGCTCACCCAAGGCCCTTGATGTAGTACCTGGGTATCACTGCTGGTTATTCAGGGTCCAAGGGCCCTTCAGTTAGCCGGTGACAAGTGCTGCTAGGACTGGGTCTTTTTCTTTAAGGTAATGGGTTCCCTTCTGTCCCAGCGTTTGCCTAGAAATGTCATCTGGGAGCTACGGCCTGAATCAGAGGTCTCAGGACTCTGACTGGTGCCCTATCCTGTTGTGGCTGAGCTAGTATCCAAGATGCAGAACAAAGTCTTCTCCACTCTTCCATCTCCTCTCCTCAAGTGGAAGGAAGGGATTTAGTTTGGAACTGAAAGTGCAGTCTGGGGTTAAGGGAGGGGAAATACCAGTGTTTCCTTACTTACCTCAGCTGCTGTCTTACTATGTTGCATTCCCCCTGAGTCCAGTGTCTCTGGGCCTAGTTCAACACTAGGACTCACCTATGAATTGCTGTCTTTGTGGTCTAGACTGCCTTTCAAGTTTCTTAGAGACACAGAGTGCTGTAGCCCTTAGTGACAAAGTTTGCAGGCACTAAAGTTCAATTTATTGGGGCCAGTGATTCCCTTCTGGCTATGGCTGGTTTAAATGCTCCCACCATGGGCAGGCATCAGCTGAGTTTGGTTTCTATTTTGTGTTCTAACAGGACAGCACTTATTGTATTCTATTTTAAATAAATTTAATATTTTGACTCAGGTCTTACTCTGTCACCCAGGTTGGAGTGCAGTGGCATATCAGCTCACTGCATCCTTGGCCTTTCAGGCTCAAGCAATCCTCCCACCTCATCCTCCCTATATCTGGGATCACAGGCACATGCTATCACGCCCGGCTAAATATTTTTTGTTTGTGTCTTTGGTAGAGATGGGGTTTCACCATGTTTCCCAGGCTGGTCTTGAACTCCTGAGCCCAAGCAATCTGCCTGCCTCGGCCTCCCAAAGTGCTGGAATTACAGGCATGAGCCACCATGGCTGGCCAGCACTGAGTTTAGTGCCTAACAATTGCTATGTTCTCCCTCCCATGGGACCCAGAGACTCCACTGCTGCTGGGGATGGGGAAGGGATGGTGTCGGTAATTCAGGCCTTTTATTCCTATCTTCTTAGTGCCTGTTTCATCACTATGAAGTTAAACCAGGTACTTTGAGTGCTCACTTGATTTTTGGTTCTTATAATGGTGTTATTATTATTATTTTTGCTGTGTAGATGGTTAACTTGGTGTCCTTGTAGGGGGACCATTGGTGGTGCTTTCTATTCCACCATCTTGCTCTGCCTCCCCACATACCAATTCTGACAGGTATTGTCTTCATTTTGATTCAGCTTCAAGAATTTTTAAATTTATTATTATTCTTCCAATAGACTAAGGTTGTTGGTAAGACACTAACTTTCAAACATATGTAATTTTCAGCTCTCATTTTTTTATTCATAGTTTATTGCATATGGCCAAAAAAGACAATCATTGTATTACTGATCTTTTGGTATATATTGAGTTTGCCTTTGTATTCTATTAGCTGTTTTTCTAAATGTTCTGCCTGAGCTCAAAATCAATTCATATTCAGTGAATGTTGTGAAACAGCAAAGAGGATAGCCTGCTTCTTCCTCTGGATGCTCCATCTCAGGGAGGGTACTGACCTGTTGCTGGCCCAAGTGTGCCTGTAGGAGGTGGCTGGAGACCCCTGTTGGGAGGTCTCACCCAGTCAGAAGGAATGGTATCAGGGTCTTGCTTAAAGAAGCAGTCTGGCTGCTTTTTTTGTAGAGCAGATGTGCTGCATTGTAGTGGGGACCCTTGTTTTTCTGGACCATTTGGAATGCCTAGTGCTGGCACGCTGGAATGGCTTAGTCTACCAAACCACAGAGATGGTAGCCACCCCTTTCTATGGGAGCTCTGTACCAGGGAGAGGTTAGAGCTCTGTGTGTATAACCCTGGCTGAAGTGGCTGAAGCCCCCACAGGGAGGTCCTGCCCACTGAAGAAGAATGGATTGGGGCCCTGCTTAAAGATGTTGTCTGGCCATGATCTGGCAGAGAAGTTGTACTGCATTGTGGGGGACCCTTCCTCATCTGGACCCTTTGGGTTCTCCAGTGCTTGCAGGCTGGAATGGCTGAGTCTATCAAACCACTGAGGTGGCAGCTGCCCTTCCCACAGGAACAGACTTCAGCCTGTTGCTGTTGACTGGCTGGAATTCCAAGCCAGTAGGTCTTAACTTGTGAGGTACCATGGGATTGGGGCCCACAGAATGATTTTGTTTGGTTCCCTGAATTCAGCCCCTTTCCTAGGGCTATGTACAGATGGTTCACCTGCCTTGCTGGGGATCTCAGGGCCAGAATATGTAAAACTCCTGGTTCTCTGTGTGTGTCTGAGTAGCTACTCTGCTGAGACTCCACACAGCCCTTCCAATAGATAAAGTGTGTCCGAAATTGGTGGGTTCTTGGTCTCATTGACTTCAAGAATGAAGCCGCGGACCCTTACAGTGAGTGTTACAGTTCTTAAAGATGGTGTGTCTGCAGTTTCATCCTTCTGGTGGGTTCGTGGTCTTGCTGGCTTCAGGAGTGAAGCTGCAGACCTTTGCAGACCTTCGCAGTGAGTGTGTTATAGCTGATAAAGGCTGCAGGGACCCAAAAAGTGAGCAACAGCAAGATTTATTGCAAACAGCAAATAAACAAAGCTTCCAGGGAGGTGTTGAAGGGGACCTGAGCGGGTAGCTTCTGGCTGGTTCCCGCAACCTGCGTTTATTCCCTTATCTGACCCCACCCACATCCTGCTGATTGGTCCATTTTACAGATAGCTGATTGGTCCGTTTTGACAGAATGCTGATTGTTGCATTTACAATCCCTGAGGTAGACACAGAGTGCTGATTGGTGCATTTATGATCACTTAGCTAGACATAAAAGTTCTCGTCCCCACTAGACTCAGGAGCCCAGCTTCACCTAGTGGATGGGGCACCTAGCGGATGGCTTCACCTAGTGGATGGGGCACTGGGGCTGCAGGCCGAGTTGCCTGCCAGTCCTACGCCGTGGGCCCCGCACTCCTCAGCCCTTGGGCGGTTGTTGGGGACGCTCAGGCTGCACAGGAGCCCAGGGAGGAGGGGGAGGGAGGGAGGCTCGGGTATTGCCGGCTGCAGGTCCCGAGCCCTGCCGTTCTGGGAGGCAGCTGAATCCCGGGGAGAATTCGAGTGCAATGCAGGTGGGCCATCACTGCTGGGGGACCCAGCGCACCCTCTGCAGCTGTTGGCCCAGGCGCTAAGCCTGTCACTGCCCTGGGCCGGTGGCATCGGCCAGCAGCTCTGAGTGTGGCCTGTGAGCACCGAGCTCAGCCAGGGTTCTCACCTGCGCCTCTCCCTTCACACCTCCCCACAAGCAGAGGGAGCTGGCTCCGACCTCGGCCAGCCCAGAGAGGGTCTCCCACAGTGCCGTGGCAGGCTGAAGGGCTCCTCAAATGCTGCCAGATTGGACTCCGAGACCGAGGAGGTGCCAAGAGTGAGGGCTGCTAGCATGTTGTCACCTCTCAAAAGGTTATTGGTAAGATACTAACATTGAAATACCAAAGTTGGCTGGGCGCCATGGCTCATGCCTGTAATCCCAGTACTTTGGGAGGCCAAGGTGGAAGGATCGCCCGAGGTCGGGAGTTTGAGACCAGCCTGACCAACATGGAGAAACCCCGTCTCTACTAAAAATACAAAATTAGCCAGGCATGGTGGTGCATGTAATCCCAATTGCTTGAACCCGGGAGGCAGAGGTTGTGTTGAGCTGAGATCGCGCCATCGCACTCCAGCCTGGGCAACAAGAGCGAAACTCCATCTCAAAAGAAAAGAAATATGAAAGTTATTGTGTATTGGACCCAAGGCTCTGATGGTGTGGGCTCATGAGGGGAATCTCCTGATGCCAGGGTTGCAAAGGTCCATGGGAGAAGAACCCAGGCAGGTTTGCACAATCGCTCACCATTTCCCTTGTGTGGGGTTGGGGGTTCCTTTGGCTCTGTGCCACCCCTGGGTGGGTCATTACCCCACTCTGCTTTTCTTCATTCTCTGTGGGTTGATTTGTTTGCCTAGTCAGTCCGAGTGTGAGAACCTGTATGTTTCAGTTTTAGTTGCTAAATTCACTCATTACTCTCATTCCTCTTCTTGAGTGCCATCTTGACTTCTCCCTCCTTAATACTGAATTTAAATTTAAATTACATTTAGTCTTTAAAGTAACTGAAATATTCTTTCTTGTAAATTTTTTTTTGTCATGCTAAGGCTAAATATAAGTTCTTAAATTTTACTAAAGTTTAGTTTGTTCAATTCACACTACAAAAGAAAAGAGTATTTTCATCACGATTAAGGTAATTTAATTAAATTCTATCTCCACATTACAAATTGGTATGTTTACAATTATATGGGCCTGTTACAAAATTATGGTTTTTATTTTTATTTTTTTAGTTCACAAGTAAACATTCTATATGTTTATGGTGTACAACATGATGTTAAAATGGCATCGTTGTCTGGGATAAATACCCAGGATTCATTGTCTTGCACCAAGAAAATTAAGGACACAAACACATGTGAGTGGGTTAAGGAGTGGAAAGTTTAAAAGACAGAAGAAAGGAGAGAGGAGAGCAGCTCCTTGCAAGAGAGAAAGAAGCGTCCAAAAATGAGAAAAGTGGCAGACTGCAGCAGATTTTATAGGCAAGCTTGAGGAGGAGGTGTCTGAGTTATGTAGGTCTCACAGATTTACTTCTCTCAGGTGTGACGTTTGCAAAGCACATGGGGAAGGCTGGTTGCCTCACCCCAATATTATTGTGCAAATAGACTTTCCACTTGGCTAGCACCATCTTGTTTGATTTTTACTGTACACATGGCTGGCAAAGAAGGGAAGATGGAGCCACCATTCTTAACATGCCTAATCCCAGGTAGTATTTTTCCATTGGTACAACTGCTGGCATTTGCCTGTGCAAGCTTCCAGCTTGCTTGTCTATGTCTGCAGCTCAATTGTACAGGCTGCTCTTTGTTAGAAAATGATTTTGAGGCTGCTTTTTATCAAAAGAAAAACCTCATCAAGGACTTCCTTACCCTCACTATCTACCTAAAAAGTTTCTTTTTCACTTCTATATGAGTGTTTTGATATAAATAAATAAATAAATAAATATATATATATAATGGAATGAGTAAATCAAGCGATTTAACATACATAATACCTCACATTCTTATTTTTTGTGATGAAAACACTAAACATTAAATTTTAAAGCAATTTTTAGTTATATAATAATTATTAACTGTAGTCACCATGATGTATAATAGGTCTCTTGAACTTATTCTTCCTATTTAAATGGAATGTTCTTTCCTTTGACCACTAGCTCCTCAATCCCTCTATACCCCAGCCTCTGGTAATCACCATTTTATTCTCTGTTTCTGTGAGTTCAGTTTTTTCAGATTCCACTTAATTGGGATCATGCAGTGTTTATCTTTTTGTTCTTGGATTATTTCACTTAATGATCTCCAGGTTTACTTATGTTGTCACATACGACAGCGTTTTTTAAAGGCTTAATAGTAGTCCATTGTATATATATGCCAATTTTTATCTTTTCATCCATTGATGGACACTTCGGTTAATTCCATACCTTGGCTATTGTGAATAATGCTGCAGAGAACATGGGAGGGCAAATATGTCTTCAGTATACTGACTTTATGTTCTTTGAATATATACCCAGTAGTGGGAATATGAATTAGATAGCAGCTTTATTTTTAGGAATCTCCATGCTGTTTACCATAATGGCTATAGTAATTTACATTCTCACTAATAGTGTTCAAGGTTTCCCTATTTCCACATCCTTCCCAATACTTTCTATCTTTTTTGTTTGTTTGTTTGGTAATTGCCATTCTAACAGGTGTGAGGTGATAGCTCATTATGGTTTTGATTCACATTTCTCAAATGATTAGTGATGGTGAGCATTTCAAAATACCCTTGTTGGCCATGTATATGTCTTAGGCAAAAAAAATTCTAGTTTTTTCCCATTTTTAAATTATGTGTTTTTTTTTTTAAATTTGGTTTTGGTGTTGAATTCATCATATATTTTGGATATTAATTTCTAATCAGATGTATGGTTTTAAAATATTTTCTCCTGTGCAGCCACTTTACTCTGTTGATTGTTTCCTTTGATGTGCAGAAACTTTTGGTTTGATGTCATCTCACTTGTCAATTTTGTTCTTGTTTCCAGTGCTTTTGGGGTCCTATCCAAAAATTCTTTGCCTAGACAAGTGTCATGAAGATTTCTCCCTATGTTTTATAGTTTCAGGTCTTAAATATAAATATTTGAGCCATGTTGACTTGAATTTTGTATGTAGTGTGAGGTGAGGTTCTATTTTGTTTTCCATGTTGATTTCCAGTTTTCCCATCACCATTCATTAAACAGATCTTACTTTCTCCATTATGTGTTTTTGGCATGTTTACAGAAAATCAGTTGACTGTAATGTATGGATTTATTTCTGGGCCCCCTCTTCTGTTCTCTCTTCTGTTGGATGGAATGATCCATATATGTCTGCTAGGTCTATTTGGTCTAAAGTGAAATTCAAGTCCAGTGTTTCCTTGTTGACTTTCTGTCTGGATGATCTGTCCATAGTTCAAAGTGGGGTTTTGAATTCCCCTCGTTATTTTTTTATTGCAGTCAATCTCTCCATCAGATATCTTAATATTTGTTTTATATATTAACTGTTCCAATGTTGGGTGCATATGTGTTTATAATTGTTATATCTTCTTGATCAGTTGACCACTTTTATCATGAATGAATAACCTTCTTTGTTTCATTTTATCAAGTTATACTTAAGGTATTTTATTAGTCTGTTCTTACACTGCTAATGAAGACATACCTAAGATAGGGTAATTTATAAAGACAAAGAGGTTTAATGGACTCATAGTTCCACTTGGCTTGGGAGGCCTCACAGATCTCATAAGATTTACTCGCTGTGATGAGAACAGCACAGGAAAAATCTGCCCCCATGATTCAGTTACTCCCACTGGGTCCCTCCCACAACATGTGGGGATTACAGGAACTACAATTCAAGATGAGATGTGGGTGGGGACATAACCAAACCATATCAAGAGTATATTTTATCAGATGTAAATGTAGCTACCCTTGCTTTCCTGTGGTTTCTGTTTGCATGAAATATCTTTTCCCACCCTTTTCCTTTCAATCTTTGTTTTCTTAAAGATGAATTGGGTCTTTTAAAGCCATCTAGGTAACTATACAGTATAGGTGGGTCTTTCTATCCATGCAGGGACTCTGTGTTTTGATTAGAGAAATTAATCTACTTGTATTCATGGTAATTATTGATAGGTAAGAATTTACCACTGCCACTTTAAACATTGTTTTCTGGTTGTTTTGAAGATCCTTTTATTCCTTTCTTCTTCTATGGTTGTCTTTCTGATTTGGTGATTTTTTCTAGTGGTATGCTTTGATTCCTTATTTTACGTATTTTTTGTGTCTGCCATAGGTTTTTGTTTTGTGGTTACCATGAGCATACATAGAACATCTTATAAAATGCAATTTTAAGCTAATAATTTTGATTAAATTAAAAACTATACTTTTACTCCATATCCCCCTTCTCCCCAATTTTTTTTTGGTGTCACAATTTACATCTTCTTGTATCGTTTTCCTTTAACAAATTATTGTGGCTATTAATATGTTTAATGATTTTACCTGTTTACCTTCACACTACAAATGTAAGTTTTTCTACATCACCATTATGGCATTACAGTAATCTGAATTTGTGTCCTTACTTTTCTGGTGAACTTTATAACATCCCATGAGTTTGTTACTTATTAGTATCATTTTATTTCAACATGAAGAATTCCCTTTAGCATTTTATGTAAGATATGTCTGGTGGTGAGGAACTCTCCCAACTTTTGTTTGTCTTGGAAAGTCTTTATCTCTTCTTCATTTCTAAGATTCAGTTTTCTGGATCAAGTATCCTTGGTTGGCATATTTTTTTTCCTTAAGCACTTTGAATGTATTATACCACTTTTGCCCAGTTTGTAAGGTGCCTACTGACAAGTCCACTGCTAGCTTTAATGGAACTTCCTTAAATGATATGCTGCTTTTCTCTAACTGTTTTCAGGATGCTCTTTTTCCTTGTGATTCTTGACAATTTCATTATAATTTGTCTTGGTGTAGTCTTATTTGAATAGAATCTGATTGGAGGCCTTTGACCTTTCCATACCTGCATATTTATATATTTCTCAAGATGTGGAAAATTTTCTTCTATTATTACATTAAATTTTTTGGCCTTCTCCTTCCTGAATTCTCATGTTCAAAAATATACTCTTCATGCTGTCTCATGAATCCTGTAACCTTTCTTTATTTTGTATTCTTTTGATCTTCTCTGACTGTATATTTTCAAATAACCTGTTTTTAAGTTCACAGATTCTTTCTTCTGCTTCATCCACTCTTCTGTTGATGTTCTGTATTGCATTTCTCACTGTATCTGTTATTTTTTAGCTGTGGAGATTGTATTTTAAGAAATCAATCCAAGTGTGGTGGCATGTGTCTATAGTGTCAGCTGCTCAAGAGGCTGAGGTGGGTTGATAACTTGAAAACAGAAGGTCAAATCCAGCCTGAGCAGCATAGTAAGACCCTGTCTTTAAAGAAACAATAGTAATAATTTTAATCTTTCTGTTAAATTTCTCATTTTGGTCATGTATTTGATCTTAATGTATTGTTTCTCTGTATTCCTGAAGCTCATTGAGCTTCTCTAAAATAGTTATTTTGAACTATATGTCAGGCAGTTTGTGTGTCTCCATCTTATTAAGGTCATCTGTGGTAAAATTCTTGTGTTCCTTTGGAGATATTTCTCCTTTTTTTTTTTTTTTCCATGTTTCTTGTTGCCTTATGCTGACATTTGAATGTTTGGTGGAGGAATCACCTCTTTCAGACTTTATAGGTTGGTTTCCTGATGGAAAAACTTTTTCCTATGGTAGAGTGCATGGGTGCTTGCTGGGTGAGGTGCCACAGTTCTGGCAGTAGCGAGGGTGCATCTTTATAGCTACTTTGTGGCCCTGACAACTGAAGTTGATATCAGTAAATATTTACGAGATCCTCAGTGGCCTGAATGTCTGCATTGGCTGCAAGCGTTGTTGGAATCTTCAGTGGCAATGACTGCTAAGATTCTCCTGATCTATTTTTCTCCCTCTGTGGAAGCTGTGGCTAAGTGGATTCTTGTTGGCAGTGGGTCTGGTTTGTGGGCCTGCTCATGGTTGCAGTGGTACCCATGTCCAATGAGTGGTACCCATGAAGCAGCCATGGAACCGAGGCCTAAAGTACAGGCATGTATTGAAGGACTTCAGTTCAGAGATCCAGGTTGGAAATGGCACGGGTGTGTGGGGCACAGTCAATTCTCCTACCATGTTGGCAACAGTATGTGACAAACAGGGTTTTTTGAAGCAGTCAGAGTGCCAAGAATGAGAGAATAGGTGTTTGCAGTTACACCAGTTCTGGGGTAAAGGCAGGGCCTACTTCTCTATGTAGCTTAGCCCAATCCTGGAACACAGACATGCACAGTGAGAGCTTGGGTCCAGGCCCAGAGTGTGAACTAACTCACTACAAGGATGACTGTGGTGTCTGAGACATGGGTGGGTATAGTTACATAGCCTGAGTCTGGTGGACACTCACAAGAAAGCTGCTGCTCAGGCTTCAAGACACATGTAGGTTTGGGAGAAATGGCAGCTCCTTTATCATAGTGGCTTAATAGTAAGGTTATGGGGAATGCAGCTACATCTCTCTTTCTGTGATTCCCTGGCGGTAACTGGTTGGTTACCTCAGTAGCAAAGCATTCTAGTGTCCTCTGTGGAGCAGGCCACTGGGGACCATGATAGTTCCTGCTGCATGGCTGATACTGGTAACCTGTGCTTTTTTTCTTTGTTCCTAGCCATCTCCTGGTGTCTCAGGTATGCTAATCTCACCAGTGATCCTTTCTATCCTTTCTATTTAGATATTATCTGTGTTGCTTCATTGTGTTGCTGCAGATTGTTTAATAGGCCTTTGAGCCCTGCTAGGGCTTTTTTGATTTGTAAATTGCTGTCTATATTTTATTTTTCGCAGGGAAGATGAAGACTGGTATTTCCTACTCTAGTCTCATGGTGGTGTCACTTCTCAATCTAGCCATCTTTTTAACTTGTTTGCCCCCTCTTCTTTGGTTTTCTAGTTTGTACTTGTATGATTATTGTAAAAAGCTTTAATTTAACCCTGTTACTTTAATCCTGTATCATCTGTATATTTATTGTCACAATTGTCACACATGGAAAGTGTTCTCTCTTATTTTATGCTTTCTGATTTTTATTGTCTCCTGTATTTCTATTCAATTTTTTTATTATTATTTGGACTATTTTGTTGGCCTTTATTATTCTTCTACATTGATTTAGAAGGAAGAAATCTTATTTTTAACTCCATAAGTGGTGAATTAAAGTTTTCCAAAAATGTTTATATATGGTCATGAATAAACACCCATAGCATGACTTTTGTTTCAAATTATGAGTTAGGAAATAGAGCACATTTATTTCTTATTTTTTGATCTGGTTCCCTAACTTTCCGTATACTTTATCAGTTTATTCTGGAGCAATGAATTCTTTCATTTAGAAATGCAATTTTTCAAGGTAAAACTATTTTCCAAACACATTTCAAGTATTACTTATGTTTACTTTATCCACCTTTCTTCCATGAGCAGTTAGTTCTTTTATTCAGTTGTCCTTTGTGCTTTGTCTCATTCCTTAATAGTTAATTGCTACTATTATTTGAGCGCTTATCAATTACCATTCTAAATATTATATGCATTAACTTATTTAATCTTTAAAATACTTTTATAAGAATAGTATAGTAATTGTCATTGAACAGATGAGAAAATTTTGGATTAGAAGGGTTAAATAAGTTGTATAATGTCTTGAAGCTATTCATGAAATCGAAACTTAGCTCAGTCTGAATCTAAAGCCTCTATAGTAATGGCTCTGAACTGGATTAATTTTGCCTACCACCCTAAGTGACACTTGGCAATGTCAGGAGACATTTTGGGTATGATAATTGAGGGACTTGGGATGTGCTCCTGGCATAAGATGGGCAGAGTTCAGAGATGCAAACTGAACATCTTACCATGTACAGGGCAGGTTTCCATAATAAAGGGTCATCTTGTCCCACATGTAATATTTTTTCTCATTATTTCTTTTAGCTGTCTTCATCATTACAATATGTACTATTTATTTCATCCAAAGCATATGTTGTTTTGACATTGGCTCTTCATTTAATACCTATTAGATTAGTTGAATTGTTGTTTTAACACTTCCCAATAATAAAGAAGAAATATAGGCCCACACATTTTCACTGTTAAATTCTACCAAATATTTAAGAATGAATTAGCCGGGCGCGGTGGCTCAAGCGTGTAATCCTAGCACTTTGGGAGGCCGAGACGGGCGGATCACGAGGTCAGGAGATCGAGACCATCCTGGCTAACACGGTGAAACCCCGTCTCTACTAAAAATACAAAAAAATTAGCCGGGCGAGGTGGCGGGCGCCTGTAGTCCCAGCTACACGGGAGGCTGAGGCAGGAGAATGGCGTAAACCCGGGAGGCGGAGCTTGCAGTGAGCTGAGATCCGGCCACTGCACTCCAGCCCGGGCGACAGAGCGAGACTCCGTTTCAACAACAACAACAACAACAACAACAACAAAAAAAAAAAAAAAAAAAAAAAAATACCATTTCATCACAATCTCTTTGAGACAGTAAAAAGGGAGAGAATTCCCCATATGTTTTAGGAGGCCATATATAGTCTATAGACTACATGATTTATAGACCAGAAGAGGTGATATATATATATATATGTGTGTGTGTGTATATATATGTATGTATATATACACACACACACATATATGTAATATATAATATAGTCTATATAGTATATCTTCAAAAAAGTTATGCAATTGAATTTATATATATATATATGAAAAGCATACATTTTGACAAAGTAGGATTTACTACTGAAATGTGAAGTTATTTCAACAATCAAAAATGAACCAAAGTAATTTACCATATAGACTACAGAAGAAAAATTATTATCGTCCTAATTGATGAGAAAAAGCATTAAACAAAATTCAAAAGTCATTCATGATAGAAACTCTTAAAGAGTAGGGGGCAACTTCCTTAAGCTTATAAAAGGCATGAATAAAACCTCCAGCTAACATATTTGATGGTGACAGACTCAGTAGATTTTCCTTAAGACTGAGAACAAAGCAAGCATGTCTGTGTTACCACTCCTATACAAAGTCAGACTGGCAGCCTTTGCAAGTGCACTGAGGAAAGAAAAAGAAATAATATGTGTACAGAGTGAACAGGAAGAAAAATAATTGCCTCTTTTTAATAATTATTAATGTACAAAATCCCAAGAAATCTGAAAAAAGATCCTACAACTAATAAAATGAGGTTAGTGAGGTTTCAGGATACCAAATCAGTGTACAAAAATCTTTCTTTTGTATAGGAAATGAACAATTGGATTTTGGATTTTATTCTCACAGTAACATTTACACTCTTGTACACATACAGAAGAAATCCTTGGTAGTATTTGTATGCTGAAAACCATAAGACAGTAATAAAAAGGAATTAATAAAGACATAAATAAGTGGAGACATATACTGTGCCCATGAATTGAAGATTCAGTATTGTTAAGACATCGGTTGTCTGTAAATTAGTGTATGTATTTAATAAGTTCTCAGTCAAAATCCCAGCAGGCTGTTAATTTTTTGTTGTTGTTTTTTGTTTGTTTTTTTGAGACAGAGTTTCACTCTTGCTGCCCAGGCTGGAGTGCAGTGGTGCCATCTTGGCTCACTGCAACCTCCGTCTCCTGGGTTCAAGTGATTCTCCTGCCTCAGCCTCCTGAGTAACTGGAATTACAGACATGTGCCACCACGTCTGGCTAATTTTGTATTGTTAGTAGACACGGGGTTTCTTCATGTTGGTCAGGCTGGTCTCAGACTCCTAACCTCAGGTGATCTGCCCGCCTTGGCCTCCCAAAATGCTGGGATTACAGGCATGAGCCACCGTGACTGGCTGGCTGTTAAAATTTTTATAGAGAGGGAGAAGTAGTAGAATAGTACACTGTTTTGAAGAGAAGAACATGGTGAACTATTACTACCTGAGTTCAAGACAGTATAAAGCTACAGTAATTACTACAGTGTCACATTGGTGATAAGGTATAGTGTTAGATCAGTGGAACAGACTAGAGATGTCAGAAATGGACCCGCACACATTTGGTCAATTGATTTATGATGAAGGTACAAAGGCAATTCAAAAGGGGAAGTGTAGTATTTTTAATGAATGATGTGGTGCTGGAACAATTGGACGTGCCTTTGAAAATTAGTTTCTAATTAATTACTCAATTGTAATTTAATAATTATAGATGAACCTTAACTCAAACTTTACACCCTCTATAAAACAACATCTAAATGGATCATAGGCCAAATTGTAATACCCCAAGGTATACAATTTCCATATGAAAACATAGGAGAAAATATTTTTGGCCTCGAGTGAGGCAAGTAATTCTTATGATAGCAAAGCTATGATCTATAAAAGGCAAAAAATGACTTCATCAAATTCGACTTTTTGGAAGTGAAAACCTTTTGTTCTCTGAAAGAGATTGTTATAAAAATGAAAAGACTAGCCACAGACTGGGATGAAATAGTTGCAAATTTCATATCTGACAAAGGGTTTGTATATGGAATACACAAATATGTCCCCAAACTCAACAATAAACAACTCATTAAATAAATGGACAAAAGATATGCAGATACTTTGCTAAAGAAAATATATGGATATCAAATAAGCACATATGGAGATACTCAATGTTATTAGTCCTCAGATGAATACAAATTGAAGCCATGTTGAGATGCTATTTTGTGTATGTTAAAACGAAAATAAAGAAGAACTGATGATACCCAGTGCTTGCAAAGATGCAGAGCAACTGAAACTCTCATACATTGCTGCTGGAAATGTAAAATTTTACAACTACTTTCAAAGAAGTTTGATAGTTCCTTATGAAGTTAAAGATATATGTATCATAAGGCCTAGAAATCACACTCTAATAGATAATCACCCAAGAAAAATAAAAACAAGTATACTCAAAATCCTGTATGCGAATGTTTATAAAAGCTTTGTCCATAATGTTGCCAAACAAACAATGTAAGCATAGTAAGTGGTGAATGAAATCTTTTTAATGTTCATACAATGCAGTACTATTCAGCAATAAAAACTAGGTAATAATTGATACATGCCACAATGTAGATGAATATCTGGTGCATTGTGCCAAGTGAAATAATACAGGCTCAAAAGAATATATACTGTATAATTCCGTTTATATGACATTGTGGAATACACAAAACGTGAGGGACTAAAATGGACCAGTGCTGCAGAGCGTTGTTGGTAGGAAAAGCGTTTGTCTATGAAGTGGTAATGTGGAATTTTGAAGCGTGATGGAATTGTCCTGTATCTTGACTGTGGTGATTAATACATGACTACGCATTTGTCGTAACACAGAAACGTACGCCAAAAGAGGTAATTTTAGTATATGCAAATTAAAATATATATATATTTTTGAGACAGGGTCTCATTCTGTTACCCAGGCTGGAGTGCAGTGAGGCATCTTGGTTCACTGCAACCTCTGTTTCCCAGGCTCAAGCGATTCTCCTGCCTCAGCCTCTCAAGTAGCTGGGACTACAGGCACATGCCACCATGCCCCACTCACTTTTGTGTTTTTTTGTAGAGATGGGGTTTTCCACATTGACTAGCCTGGTCTCAAACTTTTAAGCTCCAAGCAACCTGCCTGCCTTGGCCTCTCAATGTGCTGGGATTACAGGTGTGAGCCACTGTGCCCAGCCAAACTGTTTTAAAATAGACAACTAAGCATTACTTTATGTTCATCAACTTGTATATGCTTTTTAATAAATATGCTTATTGATGCCTAGAAGTCATTCATTATAAGAAGAAATATGTACTATTAAGGGAGAAAAAAACACCAATTAAGCCATAACATTCCCAAGAATTATACATGTATCCTGATTTCACAGTTGTCATGATGTGAAAAAACATGAGCACTCTTAAATATATATTATTTAACCTTAACAAATTGGAATTGAGTCTCGATCATATCACATGTCCTAGTTTTTAATTCTAAAAATCACATTTCAGAAGCCAGAACCAGAGAGAGAAGTGATCAGTGGAGGCCTGGGGAGTCAAGAGCAAAGAGGCAGCTATTTCAAACAAAGGATTTGAGTGTAAACACAGGTAATATCAGGGGAGGGCAGTGTCTTGCCTGTGTGCCCAAGAATTCTCTGAAGTAGGTGGAATTCGACATTTATCCAAGGATATTCCCTGAGTCAGGTACAAGTATGATCATTTGTTCTTTGAGTATAAATATTAAAGCTGCTATATTAGTCTCTAAAGGGGCTAGCTAGTATAGTTATATCTTTATGTAGATAAATTAAGAGGAGAAAATCTTGTTTCAAGCATTGTTTTTAAAAAAGACCAAATAAAAGACGTTAAGCTAGAACTGTCATTTATAAATGTGCCTCGTTCAAGGTAAATTCACGATATAAATTATCGTACAAGTAGATAAATTAGAGCAGGTTGTAATGGGGACATCTGATTACTTATCTTAATGCATTCAAATTCCTTCGAATAGCAAATACTCCACTCTGGGTTTAAATACTTTGTGTTTGCTAAATTTGATTTACATGTGTATCTTTAAAGACCTGTAATGTGAGGTTTATCCATAGACGAGTAACAGAGCTTTGCCTTTGTGTGTTTTATCTAGAATAAGATGAATAAATTGCTACCCACATTAGTGCAGCACTCAATTGACAGAGATCACTGGAAACCTTAGGGTGACTCCTAATTTGGATAAGTAAATATAACAGGCTTTGTTCTGAAGACAACAGAAATACTTGTGCTTTGTGAGGAAAACAGAGTCTACAGAATTTATAATCATTTCAAAATTAGTACCTGTACTTTATGATAGTAATAAATAGACTTAATTCACCCTGCCACTATTAGCCTTTGATATACATTGTATACATTTGTAAAGGACAGAATAATTGGATGCCATTAAACATGTCAGGGAAAAAATACCTTGCTCAATTTAAAGTGATCAATGCAAATCCTAACTGCCTTTTACTCAAATGTATCATGCATTATGACATTAATGTGCTCCTAAAGAGCTTAAGTCAATGTTCTGTAAAATATTTATTACATAAATCTAGAATGAATTTTTCAAGTAATTGATGGAAACTTTTACAATGTAAGATTTTAACCATGTTGCGTGTTGAATTTTGTTCATGGGGCTAAACAGTATTTAGTAATATATAGGTAGATACATTAGTTCTTCCTTATTTTCCTCATCATTACAATATATACTGGTTTCCATGAACACAATACCTGTGGAATGAATTTTAACATTGGAGCTGTTTTTTTAACTTTTGTTTTAGATTCAGGGGTTCATGTCCAGGTTTATTATATAGGTAAATTGTATGTCATGGGGGTTTTGGTGTACAGATTATTTTGTCACCCAGGTAGTAAGCTTAGTACGTGACAGATACTTTTTCTTATCATCTTTTCCCTCCTCCTACCCTCAAGTAGGCCAGTGTCTGTTGTGGCCCCCTTAGTGTCCTTGTGTCCTCATCGTTTAGTTTCCACTTGTGATTAGTATTTGATTTTCTATTCCTGTGTTAGTTTGCTTCGGATAATGGCCTCCAGTTCCATCCATGTCACTGTGAAGGACATGATCTTATTCTTTTTATGGCTGCATAGTATTCCACAGTGGATAGGTACCACATTTTCTTTATCTGATGTACTGTTGATGGCATTTAGGTTGGTTCCATGTGTTTGCTATTGTGAGTAGTGCTGCAGTGGACATATACGTGCATATGTGTTTATGGTAGAATGCTTGATATTCCTTTGGCCATGTACTCAGTATTGGGATTGCTTACTCAAATGGTAATTCTGTTTCTTGTTCTTTGAGGAATCACCACACTGCTTTCCATAATAAATAGTTGAACTAATTTACACTCCCACCAGCAGTGTATAAACATTTTTCTTCACAACCTTGCCAGCATCTGTTATTGTCTGACTTTTTAATAATAGCCATTCTGACATCTAAACTTTTAATGAGATGTTAGAACCAGATAAGAAGACTATTACATATGGTCAAAAGAGCCTGGAGGTTTTATTCCTAACTAATGAGATGATGTTGCAAAAATGAAATAAAAAGGCAGAAGATACAATACAGTGCTGCATGTGCTCAATATACATCCATTTATTAAAGCATATGCCAGAGGATCGCATCACACTATGCATTTAGAGAAGTCATTAACAAAGCAATGGCCTAACAGTTTAACGTGAATTAGCCAACATCACTGGTCTGTGATTTCACACTCACTCAGTAGCAGAATGGTTCTGACAGTCATGATACTAAGCACTTCTGTACTTAACATATCAGATCAGCCTGTTCACAAAGTACAGTCATTATAACAGGCTCTTGCTTCTGTAAGTAGTCCACTAACAGTTATGACCATAAGTTATAATTACAAAGTACTGTTTTACAGCCATATATTTTGGCATAGACTCTAAAAAGTCAAATCATAAAAATACAGAAAATGCAAATATTCATAAACTTTTATATTCAAAAACCAACTTAGCTATATTTAGGTACCAAGCTGTATTATATTATTCTCCTACTGCATTTGATGCATTTGGGGCGTATAAATACAAATTACAAAATTGTAAGCAATTTCTTCCGACTTAATTTTACTATTTTTTCACTAAATGGATGAAAGCATGACTTTTGGCATCAGTACAATATATAGGAATATTGCATTCAATACTAATCATTGAATATTTTTAAAAAGAAAGCATTGAACTGATTATAGAGTCATAACTGTCAGATGGAAGATATTAACAAGATAGTTACTTACAGGTATTTTTCAATGAACCTTCCATCCCATTTCTAAACCATTAACCCAATGACTTTTTAAAGAATGAAATACGGTAAAGCTAAGACATAACAGTATATGACAAATGCATTAACTTACCATTTTTACAAATGTGATGTGACTTTGGCAGTTGTAAAGAACAAAGTTTTTTGTCAATATATATCAAACATTGTTAACAAACTCTAGCATTGCTTTGTGTAAGTCTGCTTTAACAGCATTTCTTCACAGTGATATTTTAGAAAGGTTGGAAACCGGTCAGCAGAAAATATTTCCCACCTTTTCTATTTTAATTTGTATGCAAAAATCACAATATATCTGCAACTATAAAATTACAAATGCTTTCTAGAAGTGACTGCATTTCTAGTTATGGTAGAAAAGGGTATTTGTAAGACATCTATAATGAGGTAAGTAAATAAAATGGAAATTGAGTAATACATGTTTTCTGATCTATGGGCAATATAAACTAATTTAACAAAGACAACTGATGGGCAAACCCAAAAGACTAGTTTTTAAAATTATGTTTCGTGAATGTGAAATAGGTAAAGAAACAAAATAAACATGTTAAAAGGTGTTCTTGATATTTCACTTTACATCATAATTTTGGCACTTCATTGGAACACTTATTTCCCAAAGACCAGAATTTATATAAAAGTTCAGCAGGTTTTTTTTACATACCTTGTAGACATCGTACATGAGTACTGGCAAACATTGAAATGTAGTGAAATAAACATTCCCATGTATATGCACATGCATGCAGTAGTCAAACAATTATAGTTATGAATTTAGCTTGCAGTGTTTGTTTCAAGCACTCTCTTCAGGAGATCTTGTTTCAGATTTAAGTCTTACAAATTCTCTAGCCACATCATCACTGGTCCTCTGAGAGAGTATTCTAAGGATAGTCAAACCAGTTTCATCCATAAAGATATTTTTCAGAAGAGGATACCATGCCCCATAGCTTCCCTTTTCTGCTATGTTCTGTAGCTGAATGACTGTCATTCCGATAATTCGATCTTCTCTGGCAAAGCAGTAATCCTTAACTGAGAGATGAAGTTCATAAGCCCCTGGTCGATTTTCCTTTCCCAGAATGCTGTGTGGATTAAAAATACAAATTTTGAGCAAAAATTTTACTTCCACTAGGCATCAATACGGTTCTCAAATACTGCTGAAAATTGTTTACAGTTGGATCTGATTATTATGTTGGCAAATAGAGTATCAGTGTATTGTAACCCTTTAAATTTGACTTAGAAGGCTAATTTTAAAATTACTTTTTCCCCTAGACAAAAAATGGGAATTAATCAGTAGAGGCAGTGTCTCCTGATTGCAGGTACAGTGGAGTTGGACAGGAGTCATGGGGGCTAGGCCAGGGTAATGGGTACCTCTTGGTAGAATTTCTATGCCATGTCAATATCAGTTACTACTATCACTTTACCTCCAAATCCTGAATAAGCTCTTACAGCTAGGAGTCTTTTCTCAGGGGAATACACTGCACAGCCCATCAAGCACTATTCACAATATGCTAAATTGGATACAAATCTCCAGCGTAAATCAATTCCAGCAGAGCCTGGTGATTCAATGCCAATTCTTTCCTAGGGTAACAGACCTGTCAAGTGTGTGGCCTCTCCTCACAGCCACCTAAGACAGGTTGTCAGTCAACATAATAAGGAAGGCCCAGTGGTGATATAGTAGACAGTCTTCCTCCACCCCCTTATTTGTGTTCATTCTTTTTCATATTCTTGACTTTCTAATGACTGTACATCTAGCCCTCAGCAGTACCAGCTTCCAAATCCCTTCCTTTTACAGGTGACTTTTTTCTGATGAAACATTTTGCAGAGTCAAACTGTCATTTCCAGGAAACACTGGTAACTAAACTTTGTGCTTTAGGGAGTATCTGAAATAATGTGAAAGAAAATGGAAGCCTAGGGGTAAGAGTAGAAGAGCAAAATATGATGGGAACCAGATCTCTTGAATTCAAAACGCTGCCTTTACTAACAAGAAACTTTAGTTGGGTCCAGGTTTTTGTGTAAGGTGGAGAAGTAGGTAGTGAAATGTTGTAAGCTGGTTTATTAGCAGGAAATGTGATCTATTAGGACCCTTTTGAGAGAGTAGGATACTTCAGTTTTATTAAGTGATAAGAGGATGAAATATTCAGAGCAGAGTGCTGAAACGACTACAGGAAATCATGAACAAAAAACCTGTAAGGGACTGTTTTGGCGTGTAAATCCTTAGGGCTTTGTCCTAGGCCTTGTAACTTCTCTATCCATTCCTAGGTTAGAGTATTTCTTGAATTAAACGACATCCCTTGAGAGTCTAACAGCCATCTCCAAATTAATAGATTTAAAACATTTTTATCATCTTCCATCTTGGTAAATTACTATCTTCCCAACTATTTATGGCAAAAATTAGGGGTCATCCTTGATTTCATTCAGTGCCAGGTATCTCCCACTTGCCCCCTGTGGATCCATCCTACTTTTTGCTGTTTGCAATAGGAAAACTCATCTGTTGGGACTGCCTCAGTAGGGTTTCTTCTTGCTTCCAGTAGATTTTGGCCAAAAGGGAACCCCATGAAGAGATTGGCAGTGAGAAGAGTAAAGTCAGAGTCTTTATTTCCCTGGCTCTTTGCCTGTGAGGCTGCCTCCAGTAGGCTGTTGCCCTCCATGGAATGTCACTGCCGCTTTCAAGGCAGCTGAGGGCTGAGTATACATCAAGTTTTCACTTTCCTAATTTTAGTAATGACTCTTTACTCTTTTCAGGCATAAGCATGGTAATGGTCTGGTTACTATTAGCCCCAGGTCCCATTATTACTGAAATTTCACTACACTTAACCCCTTTGTGAATTCCTTTGTAAGTAACCTCATTTTGATTTACTCTAAGTTGAGCGTTCTTGGGAATTTCTCTTTCATGTTCTACCTCTAGCCTATGGCAAGAATCTACTTTCCACACATGATAGAGAATCTTCCCCATCTATTTCCCTACTACGATCTGGTTAGTCACTAATAGCTATTGCCTGGACTATTGCAATAGCCTTCTAACTGACCTTTACATATTTGGTCTTGCCACCATATAATTATTTCTGTACACAAGAAACAAAGATGTAAATCATATTGTTCATCTCTTCATTTGAAAACCCTTCAGTGGACCACCTATTGAATTTAGAATTGCATAGCCCTGCGTGACACGGAATCTGTACCTTGACCTCCTCTCCAAAGTAACTGGATCTCACTCCTTTATCTATGACGTGCTGCTTGTTAAATATCCCCGACTTGTTCTTGCCTTAGAGTCGTTGTACTGGCTCTTTCACTTGGTCTGAAATGTTCTGCTTTCCCACATCTGGTTGACTTTTTATTTGTACAGGTTTCAGTTTAAAAGTCACATGCTCAGAGAGGCTTCCCTGACCTCCCAGGCAAAGCAGCTAGTCATAGCACTTACCGCATACTTCCGCATATAGTATTTAATGCCGTATGACAAATATTTTGTGATTGTGTCATACATTCCTCATCTGTAGAAAGTAACTTACATGAGTGTACTGCAAAAGATTTATTCAGACACCTACTATGATACATACACCTAAAGACTATAACATTGGGTGATACATGGTAGGCACTGAACAGATATCGAATGAATCGAAGGGAACTAAAAACAGAGCCTTCTTCATTTTCCTTAGCCCTTCCCACTCCGAATCCCTCAGTAAGGTCAGCTGTACAATAACTATTGCCTAGAGGAATAAGTAAGGTGGGTTTGTGACTTACAACTGAAATGTTTCATTGTATTTTGGTGACCACGTGTTGCTTTTTGTTTTTGTGCCTTGCTTTCTCTTCTTGTCTCCAAGGTTTGGTCCCAGTATACAAACTTCCACAAAGGGGCGGAACATGGCTGTGGTCTGCCAGTTTAGGTCATTAATGGCAATCACTAAAAGAGGAAAGGAAGTATCACATTTTAGCAAACAAATGTGTGGAAATTTAGAGTGCATTTTAAAAAGTGATTTATGAAGTCACAAGTTAATAATACTGCCCTAACCCCAATGACAAGACACTGGACTCCAATAAAACACAATTTTCTTTCTGGAATGCACACTTGATGGAGCTTTTCAGCTTCAAGCTGTGTGACTGGTGAAAAGTTAGCTGCAATTAAAATGACATCTGTTACTAATGAAAAGTTACCGCTCTGCTCCTCTTGTAAAAACATGGTGTTGTTCATATTGAAAATTAAGATATGCTCATCAGGAAATAGATAAAATCTATAAATTTACCAGTCAATGACAATATTTTGGATTGTATGCTTTCAATATTTAGTTACTTTATATACAAAATGATATTATAATGTGTTGCAATCTTATAGTTTTATTTTTTTAAGTCTATTTCTAATTCATTATATATTTTTTCAATTGCTACTAATATTTTGCTCTGTGGCTATTTCATCCTATATTAAGCCAGTCACTTGTTAGATATTATAACTGTTTTTAAATTTCAGTCATCATAAAAAAATTACTAAATGAACATTCTCATGTGTAAATCCCTTTGCTCATCCTCAAGCGAAGTCTTCTAATTAAAATCACTACTGCAAAAGATTCATTAAACTTTCACATGTTGGCAACACATTTTTCAAAAATATTTAAGGAAATTGACAGTATATAGTACTGTACATAATCTTTTGTAAAATATTTTACTTTCATGATGTTAGGATACAATGTGTAATATAATTCTGAAATATATTGGGCAACCCTGGTTTTGCTCGAAGTGACTAATATAAAAATAGAACGAGTGCATTGTGAACAAAATGTTAATCCTTTAATTTCATCTTTGAAATTACCCCTGCATTCAGGCTGCTTTTACAATATAAAACCAACAAATCGAGCCACTCATTATAAAAAACTGTAAGCCAATTGTTGGAAATCATAGAAAAAGAAGTAGGTTTTGTGAATAGTTAAGAACATACTGACTTAATATTTAAAGTACAAGTTTTCAATGAATATCATGGCACCAACCACAAAATAAATATCTGATAAAGTTAGTTTGGATGTTTAATCAGTGTATTTATGTGTTTTGAATAATGCATGCTAAATATTAGTGCCACTGATATTTGTCTATTTTAAATCGAAAGCGTGGGTTTCATTAGGAAATTTTGAGCATGCATATTTTATATTCTATAAAACTTAAAAATGCAAGAGAAGATGCATTGCTGTTTTGATGTATCTAGACCTGAAGCATACCTTTTACAGTGACTTTATGATCGCTCGTTCCAGGGGTGGCTGTGATGTCCACATGAACAGATATCTGACCCACGGCATCTTTGGAGGAAAGACCTGAAAATAAGCAGAGGTTTACTGGCCTGAACTTTCAGACTAGTTAATAATGGACAATTTCATTCTATGCATGAGACATAAAATTACTGGAAATGAATTGTTCATTCATAGCATAATATTCACTTAGGTTTGATAGGTAAGTTTGAGGCTTAGATGTAATAATTACCCCACTGAACTAAAATTTCATTTGGTCTGCAGAAATCCTAAGACATTCTGTTACTGCTTTGATGGATCAAAGAACTTCAGTTGATTTCCTAGCCGCTTAATGAAGTTATATTCATTGCTTACACACAAGGATGCACCATTGCTTTTTATTACTTTAAGAACTTTTCTACAATGTGCCATACCAGAGCACTGGGAACAGAAAGGTAGCTTTGTAGGGTACCTACCTTCAGGAAACTCATAGTTGGCCAGGGGAGACCCACATGTAAATAAGTTGTTGTAATGTATTTGCAGGGTCTACCAATAGCATTTTAAAAAGTCAACTCTATCCTGGGAAAGATTAGTCAGGGGTTAAACTTACTGTATTGGAAAGGGCCTGTGATTTGGGTTCAGATAAACGTGAGTTCAAATCACAGTAAGCCACCACTGCTTCTATGATCCTATTTCTTAAATGAGGATAATACCAACCTCTTACTATGTTCGCATTAACATATCACTTATGAACATACAACTTTTTCCCCAAACTGAAGCACATGCTCTATTTGTTACCAGGCCTTTATCTTTTAATGTAAAAATTTATCATGGAGGTCGTTCCAGTTCAGTGGTAAATGTTCAAAGACTACATGCTTGGAAAACAAAACATTAATGTTTGACATTTAATCCATTACATGAATATATAATGTAACCATATTTCAATTGTTTTTAATTCCTTATTATAAACTATAATTATTATGCTACAAGTTTAGCTACAGTATAGTTTTTAAAAGCATAGTATTTTTGTCAAAGTTATGTGCAATTTTAATTTCTACCCATAGAAATTGTAACTTTTGCAATCTCATTTGCAATATATTAGATTAATACAGATCTTATTTCATAAAAATGAAGGCTAATGCTGAAAGCCCAGAGCCAAAGATTCCGAAAGACTTTCAGTTTCTATCTTGAGAGAATCATCAGGATTTGGGCCAGAACCTTTCAAGGGAACCTGCTGAGATGAGCCAGTTCACCACAAGGGCCTCTCTCTTTGGCACAGCCATTTTGATGATAAAAGGACTGGAAGATAGAAAGTGGTCGCTTTGGACATAAGAATTTTAGAACAACCCTTCACACTAACCAAATAGACAATGACCCCTCACCACTAAAGGTCACCACTGAAGTACAAATGGAGTCATCTTTTTTCTTTCCTTCCTCCCCCATGCCAGGGAGACTACCACCAGGAGAAAGAGGGCATACCTTTATCTTTTACTCTTTGTACTACTGAAGTCACGATTATAGCCTGCTTTTGGGAGACAGGTTTCTTTTTTTTTTTTTGAGACAGGGTCTTGCTCTATTGCTCAAGCTGGAGTGCAGTGGTGTAATCATAGCACACTCCAGGCTCGATTTGTAGGGCTTAGGGCTCAGGTGATTCTCCCACCTCAGCTTCCCAAGTACCTGCAACTAGAAGTGTGCGCCAGCACGCCTGGGCCTCCCAAAGTGCTGGAATTGTGGGCATGAGCTGCCGTGCCCAGCCGAGAATAGAGCTTTGAGCCAAAGCTTCAATGTGAGCAGAACAAAACCTTAAGAAATGAGTAATTTTCTAGCAGCACGAGTAACTAATACAGTATGAACCTGGATTGTGAGATCTGAAAATGCTGCACCTGCCCATAACATTCTAAGTAGGGCAATATGAGTTTCGGTTTGGTGTCCTTAGTTATGAAGGAAGACTTAGCTGTT
Organism: Macaca fascicularis; assembly: GCF_037993035.2. Taxonomy (NCBI): domain Eukaryota; kingdom Metazoa; phylum Chordata; class Mammalia; order Primates; family Cercopithecidae; genus Macaca; species Macaca fascicularis. The sequence continues at coordinate 31,084,082 of NC_088381.1, read as the reverse complement.
TTAAGACAAGTAACATCTGAAGAAATGTGCCTAAAACCTTTAAGAGAAGGGACGCTAAACGTATACAGTGTAAGTTTTTCCTTTCTCAAATTGCTTATCTGCGGTCTTCCATTTATATACCCTACCTGTGTGTGTGTTTTCTAATAAGATATTGAGGGTTGCATTGATGTCAGGGGCAGAGGATTTAAAAATCTTGCTTATGTACTCAGCAGTGCCTGAATACTTTTCTGAAACCTCCTGGGTGGAAACATTTACTAGTTTCTCAAAATAAATATTTCCTTTTCTAAGACAAAATTTACTCTTCAATAAGATCAAATACAATCTTGAGAACTGGCTGTGTAAGGTAGTACAACCCTAAAGTGCAATGCAGAACATAAATTTTCTGAAAAGTCTGGGTTAGAAACAATGGGCTAGAAAGTATTGATTATCATTGCTCTTATTGCTTAATAGTCATGCTATTTAGAATTTTCACTTTGGAACTACACGATTCTGCTTTCATGGCCCTATGTTTATACCGCTGTCTAGTACTCATGCAGATTTTTCTCCTTAGTTGTATTCCATAACAGAACGCCTTTATTATTAATAATCGATACTTCTCATTCATGCAACACTTTGATGTGCATTACATGGACAATTAAATATTTGTTGATTAAACAGTCTGACAGTAGTTGCTTCCACAGTTTAAGCAACATTAGTATCCCTCTGACCAGTTCAAATTTCAGTTACCATGGTGTATTAAATGTGTGTAATTGCATAAAGGACAAATTCACAAGCTAATTATGTAGTCCACTTAATCACTATGTGGATAGCAGACACCTATCATTAGTGACCAGTCTCTTCTTTCAAAGTAGGTGATTGTTGTCTGTGTGTGAACAGGTACACAGTGACCAAAGTGTGGCCACTTTGTTTCCCAGTTGTAAACCCATGCAATTATTTTACAAACCTGGATAATCAAAAGATGGAGTTGGCCCAGAAAGATGAAAGCTCAGCAAAGAAAGGAAAAGCAATAATGCTAGAGTGAAACATGCATACAATGCAAATGAGTTAATCTAAGCAATTACTGACCCTTGGAATGTTGACACTACTGCCGTTGGAAAGATTCTAGATAAGCATCCAAGCAGATTACTGAAGTTGGGCTTATTGACATAAGTGAGGAGAAAGATACAGACATCCGAGCAAAATTTACATGGAGAAAAGCTCACATTTAGGGAACTCTCAGATAGGTGATGACATAAAAAGCTGAAAGGATTACAATGCTGGTGGATTATCATAGTCCTAAGTTTGGATCTATTTCCAACGCATAGAAAAGCTGTTCATCCCTTACTATATGACGAGAAGAAAAAGGCAAACACTGTTCAAACTACTGTTAAAAAGACTTTTACTAATGGAACAGAACAGAGTCCTCAGAAATTATACCACACATGTATAGCCATCTGATCTTTGACAAACCTGAGAGAAACAAGAAATGGGGAAAGGATTCCCTATTTAATAAATGGTGCTGGGAAAATTGGCTAGCCATAAGTAGAAAGCTGAAACTGGATCCTTTCCTTACTCCTTACATGAAAATTAATTCAAGATGGATTCGAGACTTAAATGTTAGACCTAATACCATAAAAACCCTAGGGGAAAACCTAGGTAGTACCATTCAGGACATAGGCATGGGCAAAGACTTCATGTCTAAAACACCAAAAGCAACAGCAGCAAAAGCCAAAATTGACAAATGGGATCTCATTAAACTAAAGAGCTTCTGCACAGCAAAAGAAACTACCATCAGAGTGAACAGGCAACCTACAGAATGGGAGAACATTTTTGCAATCTACTCATCTGACAAAGGGCTAATATCCAGAACCTACAAAGAACTCAAACAAATTTACAAGAAAAAACAAACAACCCCATCAAAAAGTGGGCAAAGGATATGAACAGACATTTCTCAAAAGAAGACATTCATACAGCCAACAGACACATGAAAAAATGCTCATCATCACTGGCCATCAGAGAAATGCACATCAAAACCACAATGAGATACCATCTCACACCAGTTAGAATGGCAATCATTAAAAAGTCAGGAAACAACAGGTGCTGGAGAGGATGTGGAGAAATAGGAACACTTTTACACTGTTGGTGGGATTGTAAACTAGTTCAACCATTATGGAAAACAGTATGGCGATTCCTCAAGGATCTAGAACTAGATGTACCATATGACCCAGCCATCCCATTACTGGGTATATACCCAAAGGATTATAAATTATGCTGCTATAAAGACACATGCACACGTGTGTTTATTGCGGCACTATTCACAATGGCAAAGACTTGGAATCAACCCAAATGTCCATCAGTGACAGACTGGATTAAGAAAATGTGGCACATATACACCATGGAATACTATGCAGCCATCAAAAAGGATGAGTTTGTGTCCTTTGTAGGGACATGGATGCAGCTGGAAACCATCATTCTTAGCAAACTATCACAAGAACAGAAAACCAAACACCGCATGTTCTCACTCATAGGTGGGAACTGAACAATGAGATCACTTGGACTCGGGAAGGGGAACATCACACACCGGGGCCTATCATGGGGAGGGGGGAGGGATTACATTGGGAGTTATACCTGATGTAAATAACGAGTTGATGGGTGCTGACGAGTGATGGGTGCAGCACACCAACATGGCACAAGTTATACATATGTAACAAACCTGCACGTTATGCACATGTACCCTAGAACTTAAAGTATAATAATAATAATAATAAAGACTTTTACAATAAAACACTTTAATTCTCAATGTACTAAACAAATATTTTTCCTGTATTTTAAATTTCCCTGTACATTTATAATTGACGTAAGAGGTTTTTTGACAAAATCTTTTTAAAAGTCAGTAGAATTTTAAGTTTTTCCATATGTTATCAGGATTCCTTTGCAGTTTATGTCCCATTATTTTCATATTCCTGTATTACTGTGAAAAGACATATACATGTACTTCCATTGATTCATTTAATCCTTTTGATACTGAAACTCTAAAAGCTGCTTAATTCAGTCACATGTGTGTTACATTGTGCAATATATTTTACCTCACATTTGGAAGATTTGCTTTACTACATCCTTGAATATGATGTGTACAGTGAAATTGGTCAATTGTCTATCCCAGGGTAAAAATGAAATTGAACCAAAGCATTTTGAACACAAGATATCTCAATCGACTAGTTCTTTGCCCAAAAAGGCAGCCTATATTTCCATTTCCTATGGATTTGAATATGGAAATAATCTAACATCATACCCTTTATTCAACAAAGTTTTAGTGAGCAATTCCGAAAATTTTAATGAGAGGCTATGCCTATTATATAGTCTTGCTTATTCTAAATCCATAGGGATCAGACCACATCTGAAGTCACCATCTGTGTGTCTACAACGTGCCCTTTGTCACTAACATTATTAAGTCATGAATACTTCAAGAATGAATAGTGCCTTTTTGAGTACACACTGACACAGGGAAGGAAGCTCAAATAACTCATTGTCTGCTTTATTTGAACTTCTCTTCAGAACAGCAGCTTTTGAGGATTAAAAATTCCTGCTTACTGTTGTTATACCACGGGATTAATAAGCACCTTAATGGAATCTCTCACCTACCATAATTTTAGTATGCATCAACAGTCTCACACATTTAATAATGACTACTCATAGAATGCTTTTAATTGGTAATGACCTATGAAACATGATATAGAAAACACATCACAGCTTCTCAAATGACCCCTATAGGTTAACCAATTGCTTAAGTTTCTGACAAAGAAATTTGAATCTGGCCCCACAAAACAAGGAGGTAGATTATTTATGAAGGTCAACCACTCTGGCAGTATCACAATTAAATATTAGGCTCATCTGCCCCATAGCTCCTCCATTGTCAGGTCCAGGGCTCTGGATTGGAATGACTTCCCTCCACATTCAGTTCTCTAAGTCATTAGGCATCATCCAAGATGGTAGATGATGAATAAATGGACAATGACTTAAGCTCTTTTTCCTCTCTCATCCCTTACAGTGCCGTCTTCCCTAGTCTTTGCTCATTATTTCCATGTTACTTAATAAATATTTGGAGGAATTCACGGCAGTGATAACAATAATGGCTACAATTTTTTATTACCTATGAATGCCAGGCATTGTGCTAAATGCTTTAGGTGTAAGATCCTGAAAGGTATTGTATACGTTTCACAGATGCTAATACTGAGATTCAGATATTAGTTACCTGTTAAAGTCAATAAACAGCAAAGCTGAGATTTGACTTCAGATCTCTGACTTATAAGGTATTGTATATACTGTGCTTTGATGCTCATTGAACAACTTCCCCCCATATCCCTCTCTCCTGCCCCTCCACTTTTTTTTTTCTTTTTAACATCAAAGAGGAAAAAGCAAACTTTGGCCTGGTTTAGTTTTAATGGCATTTAAAACATTGCTACACTAAAAGACAGGATATGGAACAAAAGATTTAAAAAATTACTTATATAGCACCTAGATATCTTAACATTTTCTATCATTTATTTTGCATTTTCACTTATTATATACTAAACTCTACAGTCACTTGTCACTTAATGACGGCTATAAATTCTGAAAAACGTGTTAGGTGATTTCTTCATTGTGCGAACATCATTGAGTGTGCTTATACAAACCTAGGTGGTATACCCTATGAGACTTCTAAATGGTAGGGTACAGCTTATTGTTCCTAGGCTACAAACCTTTACAGTATGTTCCTGTACTGAATAGTGTAGGCAGTTGTAACACCCGTATTTGTGTATCTAACATAGCTAGACATAGAGAAGGCACAGTATAAAACAAACGTAAAAACAAGACACCTAAATTGAGCTCTTACCATGAATGGGGCTTGTGGCATTGGAAGTTGCCCTGGGTGAGTCAATGTGTGAGTGATGAGTGAATATCAAGACCTAAGACATTATTGGACACCCTGCAGCCTCTCTAGACACTTAGGCTACATTATAAAAGATCTTCAATAATAAACTAACCTTTCTGTAACCTTTTACTTTGTAAACTAATTTTTTAACCTTTTGACTCTTTTGTAGTAACACTTAGCTTAAAACACAAACACATAGCTCAAGCTGTATAAAAACATCATCTTTCTTTAAAATAGAAAAAATATTACAGAATAAGGTTATAAAGATTTTTTTTACTTAAAAGTTTTTTGTCGTTGTTAAACTGTTAGCCCAGGCCTACACGGGGTCAGAATCCTCAACATCATTTTTCAAATTTTTAACTTGAGTCTTTTCTAACTGTACATAATTATATTGCTATACTCTTTATGACTGGAAGTACAGCAGGCTTATTTACACCATCATTACCACAAACGTGTTGTGCTATGATATTATAATCTTATGGGACCACTGTTGAAATGCAGTGCATCATTGACTGTAACACTGGTAGATATCACAAACTCCACAGCAATTATGTAAAGACATACTTAAATTAACTTTGTTTCCTAGGATTTTCTGGACTTTAAACTTACTGCTGATTCAAACAGCTTATATTTGCTACGTTATGTTAAGTGAGTCGCCATGGCTACAGTTGGTTGAAGTGTGTTGCTGAGAAACTGATGAGAGGTTACTAAGAAATCCTTGAGGTAAGTCACCATGTTGGTTAATTATCTTTTAGAATTGCTTTGGGACATTTAGGTGTCCTAACTTTAAATATTTTAGGATCGAAACATATTAAGATCGAAGAGTTTTAGGGCTAGAGGGAGGCTTGGAAATCATTTGGTGAAGTCTTTTTGTTTTAGACATAAGGAAGTTGAGGCTAAGTATTTTGAACGCTTTCCAACAAAGGGGGCAATATTAGTGGTAGGTCTTATTTTTCAGTTCTGGATTCTTTCCACTGACAAACTAGCTTGCCTTTTGGAATTCACAGAATAGGATACATTGTCAAACAAGAGAAGAACGTGGGAAGTAGGTAGCATGTGGATTTGGCCAATCACTGTTACTTGTTCCCACCTGGAAAGTCACAGCAGTTGGGGGAAAATAAACAAAACAACTCTCAACCCCAACTAATGCCTGATAACTGTTTCAGATACATAGTCATTATATCTATGTAACTTGACCTGTCAGCATCTCTCCAATCTATTAATGCACAACAATTACTAGCAAACATGACTATCGAGCAGAGAGAGGTAGAGATATAAAAAGGTTCTCTCCATATGGCAGTGTGTATTCCCACCAGGCATTATAGGCTAGGGTATAATAGGATGAGACTAGGGAACAATGCATCTTGAAAGAAGAGAGCTTCAGGATGTCTTCTTGGTAATCACTAAAGTAAATAAATGTAGTAATGGAAGCCGAGTTAGTTCAGATGAATGAAGTCAGTCAAGGGACTATGCATCCCCACAGCCCTGGCTTCAGACACTGCATCTATTGGTAACCAAAGGAAGTTAAGAAGACAGACCCTCTTTTTGATAGCACAACAGGGTGACTATAGTCAATAACAACTTAACTGTACATTTTAAAATAAAGAGTATAATTGGATTGTTTGTCAGTAAAAGGATAAATGCTTAAGGAGATGGATATCCCCTTCCCCAGGATGTGCTTATTTCACATTGCATGCCTGTATGAAAACATCTCATGTACCCACAAAAAATTTAAAAAGTGGCTAAGGTTAATCCAGTTCACATACACATTGAAAAATCTATGTCTAAATAGATCTTCTCATTTGAGAATGAGTGAACATATAAAACCCCATAAAGGGCATCTGAAACAAACATTCTATAGAACAAGAAAAAGATACTATCTTCAGAACTCAGAGGAGAAAGCTTCTGTCCGAAAACAGCATTCCTAAATAAATCATTATTTTACAACAACAGTCATTAAAAGTACAACAAAATTTCTTGAGGTAAAAGTTTTAAATTTTTAGAAGAATTCCATTTCAGAAAAATTAGAAAAGTAGAAAATACACCAGCATATATCTGGATGCAACGTTTATGGATAAAGGGCAAAATGTCTTGTATATAATATCCAAGACGAAAAGGAAGAGGATTCTGGCAACCCTGTATTTTTCCTCCTAAAATTCAGGAAAAAATGACACAATACCTAGTTATGAGGGAGACAGTATGTGAGCATAGAATTTTAATCCAGCCAGTTTTACCTCATGTGTGAATAAAACAAAAAGTCAAGCCCAGAAAAATTAATATATAATTCAGCCAATAGAGCCTAAGACCAGAGCTGTTGAGTTGTAGTGAGTGTGGGTACTGATCTATACCTGACTACTACACAAAAGTCTTCTTTCTTGTAATATAGCTACAGAGGGAAGTTACTATATTTTCAGGGAAATTATGGATTCAAAGAGATTCAAATTCTTTGAATAGATGCTTATAGAGTCTAAAATTTGCTTTGTGTCAGCTCAAAGTCTTGGATGTTTGGGGATGTGGGTATTAGCGATGGCGCAAGTTCTATGCAATATGGTGTTAAAACAGAATAAGACACTAGTATATTAATCCTAGCAAGAAAGCTTTTCAATTATAGCCAAAGTCTAAAAAAATAGGTCCAGCACTGACCTGAGGTATTGACACTATGTAAAGTTTTATAAAAGGAAAGAGAAGAACATGAACATTATGGTATCTGATTGAGTTAAAAAGGAGAGCAGTATGACAGTCAACAACCTCTCTCCACCAAGTCCCTCTGGGGAACAACTTGTGCTATTAAAGTAGCTGGGACACCAGGATATTGGGCTGGAGTTCTTACCCTGTTTTATTTTTCTTCAAGCACTTCTGATGTTGCAATGTATAATTGTTTCTCCTACCAAAATATAAGCTCCATAAGGGAAAGATCTTTGCCCTGATCAAAAATACTTAATTACTACCTAAAACAGTTCCTAGTACGTACTAGATAAATATTTGCCAAATACAGTTACACAATTCGAAAACTTAAGAATATTATTATTTAAAAGATAAATTGTAAATTAAACATAAAACGAGGTTATAAGCCTAGCATTTTATCATGATTTATATCTCCATTTTGATTTTTAGCTTTTTAAAAAGAAGATATTATAGAAATAGTTAAGGCCCCAAGAGTTCTCCTCCCTGGACTCTTTCTCCATTATCATGAATTCAGAAACTATTACACTTGAAAAAAATATAATGTTTTTATACTTGGTTTATGGACCCATAAATATTTATTCATTATTCATTAATAGGTTTTAGAAATATTAACAGGATTATGAGTATCATTGTAGTTTTGTTTCACTAGATATTGATTCTGAGATTTATCCATGTTAAATAGACAGTATTGTAATTGACTTATTTTAAACTACTGTATAGTATACCATTCATGAATATTTCATAATTCGTGCATTCTCCTATTAATATTTAGTAAATATAGCAACACAATTTTAGACATTTTTTAATATGTCACCTGTTGGGATTTTGATCATTGTATTTATAAATTTGGAAATTGATATTTCTCTACAATTATTCAGCTATTCATTTATGTCTTGCTCTGAATATCAAAATCTTTTAGAGGTTTTATACATGTTTTGCTACATTTGTAGATATGTTGTTTTATTATTTTAAATAGGATATTTTAGTTTAATTGGCTATTATGTAAGAAAGCTATTGATTTTGTAGTGAGTAAATCTTCTAATTGTTTTTATGTAGATCTGTTTATGCTTTCTATGTAGGTAATTATGTTGTCTGCTTCCAAAATTTTTTAAAAGTCTCTTGTTCTAGAGATCTGCGTCAAGATGGCCGAATAGGAACAGCTCCAGCTCCCAGCGTGAGTGACACAGAAGACAGGTGATTTCTGCATTTCCAGCTGAGGTACTAGGTTCATCTCACTGGGGCATGTCGGACAGTGGGTGCAGCCCAATGAGCAAGAGCCAAAGCAAGGTGAGGCACAACACCTGGAAAATCGGGTCACTCCCACCCTAATAATGCACTTTTTCAAGGGTCTTAGCAAGCAGCACACCAGGAGATTATATCCCATGCCTGGCTCAGATGGTCCTATGCCCACGGAGCCTCCCTCATTGCTAGCACAGCAGTCTGAGATCTAACTGCAAGACAGCAGCAAGACTGAGGGAGGGGCACCCGCCATTGCTGAGGCTTAAGTAGGTACACAAAGCAGCCAGGAAAGCTCGAACTGGGTGGAGCCCACCACAGCTGAAGGTGGCCTGCCTGCTTCTGTATATTCCACCTCTGGGACAGGGCATAGCAAAACAAAAGGCAGCAGAAACCTCTGCAGATTTAAATGTCCCTGTCTGACAGCTTTGAAGAGAGTAGTGGTTTTCCCAGCACGGAGTTTGAGATATGAAAACAGACTGTCTACTCAAGTGGATCCCTGACCCCCGAGTAGCCTAACTGGGAGACATCCCCCACTAGGGGCAGACTGATACCTCACACAGCTGGGTACCCCTCTGACACGAAGCTTCCAGAGGAACGATCAGACGGCAACATTTGCTGTTTAGCAATATTCACTCTTCTGCAGCCTCTGCTGCTGATACCCAGGCAAACAGGGTCTGGAGTGAACCTCGAGTAAACTCCAACAGACCTGCAGCTGAGGGTCCTGAGTGTTAGAAGGAAAACTAACAAACAGAAAGGACACCCACACCAAAACCCCATCTGTACGTCACCATCATCAAAGACCAAAGGTAGATAAACCACAAAGATGGGGAAAAAGCAGTGCAGAAAAGCTGGAAATTCAAAAAATCAGAGTACATCTCCCCCTCCAAAGAAACACAGCTCATCACCAGCAACGGAACAAAGCTGGATGGACAACGACTTTGACGAGTTGAGAGAAGAAGGCTTCAGTTGATCCAACTTGTCTGAGCTAAAGGAGGAAATACGAACCCAGCGCAAAGAAACTAAAAACCTTGACAAAAGATTTGACGAATGGCTAACTAGAATAACCAAAGCAGTGAAGTCCTTAAATGACCTGATAGAGTTGAAAACCATGGCATGAGAGTTATGTGACAAATGCACAAGCTTCAGTAACTGAAGATCAAATGAAGGAAATGAAGCGAAGTTTAGAGAAAAAGGAGTAAAAAGAAATGAACAAAGCATCGAAGAAATATGGGACTATGTGAAAAGACCAAATCTACATCTGATTGGTGTACCTGAAAGTGACGGGGAGAATGGCACCAAGTTGGAAAACAGTCTGCAGGATATTATCCAGGAGAACGTCCCCAACCTAGAAAGGCAGGCCAACATTCAAATTCAGGAAATAGAGAGAATGCCACAGAGATACTCCTCGAGAAGAGTAACTCCAAGACCCATAATTGTCAGATTCACCAAGGTTGAAATGAAGGAAAAAATCTTAAGGGCAGCCAGAGAGAAAGGTCGGGTTACCCACAAAGGGAAGCCCATTCAGACTAACAGCAGATGTCTCGGCAGAAACCCTACAAGCCAGTAGAGAGTGGGGGCCAATATTCAACATTCTTAAGGAAAAGAATTTTCAACCCAGAATTTCATATCCAGCCAAACTAAGTTTCATAAGTGAAGGAGAAATAAAATCCTTTACAGACAAGCAAGTGCTGAGACATTTTGTCACCACCAGACCTGCCCTACAAGAGCTCCTGAAGGAAGCACTAAACATGGAAAGGAACTAGTACCAGCCACTGCAAAAACATGCCAAAATGTAAAGACCATCGATGATAGGAAGAAACTGCATCAACTAACGAGCAAAATAACCAGCTAACATCATAATGACAGGATCAAGTTCACACATAACAATATTAACCTTAAATGTAAATGGGATAAATGCTCTAATTAAAAGACACAGACTGGCAAATTGGAAAAAGAGTCAAGACCTATCAGTGTGCTATATTCAGGAGACCCATCTCACACGCAGAGACATACATAGGCTCAAAATAAAGGGATGGAGGAAGATCTACCAAGCAAATAGAAAACAAAAAAGGCAGGGGTTGCAATCCTAGTCTCTGATAAAACAGACTTTAAACCAACACAGATCAAAAGAGACAAAGAAGGCCATTACATAATGGTAAAGGGATCAATTCAACAAGAGCTAACTATCCTAAATATATATGCACCCAACACAGGAACACCTAGATTCATAAAGCAAGTCCTTAGAGACTTACAAAGAGACTTAGGCTCCCATACAATAATCATGGGAGATTTTAACACACCACTGTCAATGCTAGACAGATCAACGAGACAGAAAGTTAACAAGGATATCCAGGAATTGAACTCAGCTCTGCACCAAGCAGACCTAATAGACATCTACAGAACTCTCCACCCCGAATCAACAGAATATACATTCTTCTCAGCACATCACACTTTTATTCCAAAAATTGACCACATAGTTGGAAGTAAAGCACTCCTCAGTCAATGTAAAAGAACAGAAATTATAACAAACTGTCTCTCAGACCACAGTGCAATCAAACTAGAACTCAGGATTGAGACACTCATTCAAAACCACTCAACTACATGAAAACTGAACAACCTGCTCCTGAATGACTACTGGGTACATAACGAAATGAAGGCAGAAATAACGATGTTCTTTGAAACCAATGAGAACAAAGATACAACATACCAGAATCTCTGGGACATATTTAAAGCAGTGTATAGAGGGAAATTTATAGCACTAAATGCCCACAAGAGAAAGCTGGAAAGATCTAAAATTGACACCCTAACATTACAATTAAAAGAACTAGAGAAGCAAGAGCAAACACATTCAAAAGCTAGCAGAAGGCAAGAAATAACATGAGAGCAGAACTGAAAGAGATAGAGACACAAAAAACCCTCCAAAAATCAATGAATCCAGGACCTGGTTTTTATGAACAGATCAACAAAATTGATAGACCACTAGCAAGAATAAAGAAAAATCAAATAGATGCAATAAAAAATGATAAAGGGGATATCACCACCGACCCCACAGAAATACAAACTACCATCAGAGAATATTACAAACACCTCTACGTGAATAAAAGAGAAAATCTAGAAGAAATGGATAAATTCTTGGACACATACCCGTCTCCCAAGACTAAACCAGGAAGAAGTTGAATCCCTAAATAGACCAATAGGCTCTGAAATTGAGGCAATAATTAATAGCCTACCAACCAAAAAAAGTCCAGGACCAGATGGATTCATGGCTGAATTCTACCAAAGGTACAAGGAGAAGCTGGTACCATTCCTTCTAAAACTACTCCAATCAATAGAAAAAGAGGGAATCCTCCCTAACTCATTTTCTGAGGCCAACATCATCCAGATACCAAAGCCTGGCAGAGACACAACAAAAAAAGAGAATTTTAGACCAATATCCCTGATGAACATCGATGCAAAAATCCTCAATAAAATACTGGCAAACTGAATCCAGTAGCACATCAAAAAGCTTATCCACCATGATCAAATGGGCTTCATCCCTGGGATGCAAGGCTGGTTCAACATTCGCAAATCAATAAACATAATCCAGCATATAAACAGAACCAAAGACAAGAACCACATGATTATCTCAATAGATGCAGAAAAGGCCTTTGACAAAATTCAACAGCCCTTCATGCTAAAAACTCTCAATAAATTCGGTATTGATGGAACGTATCTCAAAATAATAAGAGCTATTTATGACAAACCCACAGACACTATCATACTGAATGGGCAAAAATGAAGCATTCCCTTTGAAAACTGGCACAAGACAGGGATGCCCTCTCTCACCACTCCTATTCCACATACTGTTGGAAGTTCTAGCCAGGGCAATCAGGCAAGAGAAAGAAATCAAGGGTATTCAGTTAGGAAAAGAAGAAGTCAAATTGTCCCTGTTTGCAGATGACATGATTGTATATTTAGAAAACCCCATCATCTCAGCCCAAAATCTCCTTAAGCTGATAAGCAACTTCAGCAAAGTCTCAGGATACAAAATCAATGTGCAAAAATCACAAGCATTCTTATACACCAATAACAGACAAACAGAGAGCCAAATCATGAGTGAACTCCCATTCACAATTGCTTCAGATAGAATACAATACCTAGGAATCCATTTACAAAGAATGTGAAGGACCTCTTCAAGGAGAACTACAAATCACTGCTCAGTGAAATAAAAGAGGACACAAACAAATGGAAGAACATACCATGCTCATGGATAGGAAGAATCAATATTGTGAAAATGACCATACTGCCCAAGGTAATTGATAGATTCAATGCCATCCCCATCAAGCTACCAATGAGTTTCTTCACAGAATTGGAAAAAACTGCTTTAAAGTTCATATGGAACCAAAAAAGAGCCCGCATTGCCAAGACAATCCTAAGCCAAAAGAACAAAGCTGGAGGCATCATGCTACCTGACTTCAAACTGTACTCCAAGGCTACACTAACCAAAACAGCATGGTACTGGTACCAAAACAGAGATATAGACCAATGGAATAGAACAGAGCCCTCAGAAATAATACCACACATCTACAGCCATCTGATCTTTGACAAACCTGAGAAAAATAAGAAATGGGGAAAAGATTCCCTACTTAATAAATGGTGCTGGGAAAATTGGCTAGCCATAAGTAGAAAGCTGAAACTGGATTCTTTCCTTACTCCTTATACAAAAATTAATTCAAGATGGATTAGAGACTTAAATGTTAGACCTAAAACCAAAAACACACTAGAAGAAAACCTAGGTAATACCATTCAGGACATAGGCATGGGCAAGGACTTCATGTCTAAAATACCAAAAGCAACAGCAACAAAAGCCAAAATTGACAAATGGGATCTAATTAAACTAAAGAGCTTCTGCACAGCAAAAGAAACTACCATCAGAGTGAACAGGCAACCTACAGAATGGGAGAAAATTTTTGCAATCTACTCATCTGACAAAGGGCTAATATCCAGATCCTACAAAGAACTCAAGCAAATTTACAAGAAAAAAACAACCCTATCAAAAATTGGGCAAAGGATATGAACAGATACTTCTCAAAAGAAGATATTTATGCAGCCAACAGACATATGAAAAAATGTTCATCACTGGCCACCAGAGAAATGCAAATCGAAACCACAATGAGATACCATCTCACACCAGTTAGAATGGGGATCATTAATAAGTGAGGAAACAACAGGTGCTGGAGAGGATGTGGAGAAATAGGAACACTTTTACACTGTTGGTGGGACTGTAAACTAGTTCAACCATTGTGGAAGGCAGTGTGGCGATTCCTCAAGGATCTAGAACTAGAAATACAATTTGACCCAGCCATACCATTACTGGGTATATACCCAAAGGATTATAAATCATGCTGCTATAAAGACACATGCACACGTATGTTTATTGTGGCACTATTCACAGTAGCACAGACTTGGAACCAACCCAAATGTCCATCAGTGACAGACTGGATTAAGAAAATGTGTCACATATACACCATGGAATACTATGCAGCCATAAAAAAGGATGAGTTCATGTCCTTTGTAGGGACATGGATGCAGCTGGAAACCATCATTCTCAGCAAACTATCTCAAGAACAGAACACCAAACACCACGTGTTCTCACTTATAGGTGGGAACTGAACAATGAGAACACTTGGACACAGGAAGGGGAACATCACACACCAGGGCCTGTTGTGGGGTTGCGGAAGGGATAGCATTAGGAGATATACTTAATGTGAATGACCAGTTAATAAGTGCAGCACACCTACATGGCACATGTATACCTATGTAACAAACCTGCACGTTGTGCACATGTACCCTATAACTTAAAGTATAAAAAAACAAAAGTCTCTTGTTCTTTAGTGGAGAGAAAAATTATCTCCTAATTTTATGTGAATATAACCTTTAAATAAAAGTGACATGGAGAGGACAAAATTAGGACCCCACTGACCTAATTCATATAAGTATAAAAATCCTAAGTGAAATACTGACAAAATGCAAGCCTTTAATCAAATAAAGCTTATTAAAACTTTTATAGTAACAAGAAAAGGTTGGTTTTAAACTATTACCCTAATAAATATATCTCAAAGTATAAAATTCAATGCTCATTCCCATTCAAAGCGTAGATTATTCATATTTGGAGGGTAGCTTTTAAATGTGATTTTTCAAAAATACCCACTTCTTTTGCAACAACAATTTCATATTCCCATGTAAGTCATTAAAAATTGCCTTTTAAAGCAAACAAAATAAGACTATGTGAAATTAGAATAAATGGAGTCAGTGAGAACACAATTATTCAATTAAATATTCTAGGAGAAGTTTTTACTAATGGGGAAAAAGAAACTTGAATCATTTGATATCTGCATGTGGAAAATCTTTTGGAACTTAAATCACAAACTTAAAAACAAAACATTTGTAGATCAGTCTGTCAACTGGGAAAATGTTTTGCAACAGATGTTACAGATTTCAAGAAGGTTACTCTCCTCAATGTATAAAGAAGTCATACAAATAAACTCTAAATGAAGAAATAGATAATTCACAAAAAGAAATTTAACTGGTTCATGTGGAAAATGTGTAACATTTAAATAAGGTGTCTAGTATGGCTTATCATATTAGCATATATTTTAGCATATTTTTTAAACAAATACAACCACCTAATGCTGGAGATTTTGTCAAAAATGTAACTACTTGAGTCCACAACTGATGGGAATAAAAATTAAAACTATGATTCAGGGCAGAAAGCAACTTGGTAATTATTACATGCTTTCTGCATATTTGAGTTTATTAATTTCAACTATGAAACTATTCAAAATATATGTGAAAGATGGTGTTTTATAAAATTCTGTTTGAAAATGAGAAATAAACTTATTTTGTAATTGCTGAGTAAATCATTAAATGAGATATCCATGTGATCAGTGCAACAGTTGTAAACATGACAGTTCAGAGTTAATATTATGTAAAATATTTATGTTGCAAGGTCATGTAAATGGATACATTAATTGTGTATAAGCCTGATGAAACATTTAAAATAAGATTAAATTACAAAAAATATAACAAAAGCTTAATTTTTTTGAGTATTATCTTTATACTCTGTATCTTCTATTGTTTTCCAATCGCATGTTACTTTTTAAATAAAATAAATGTAGCTAGAAGATTTCAAAACGTGTGTTAAGAGAGCTTGATTTAATATTGGCTAAAGCATAACAGTTATCAAGAAACTTGATAGGGTTTCAAACGAGTATATGCATATACTTTTCCAGAAGAGTTTAAAATAGTTGAATCGTTCAGGATTCTTAAAAGTTCATCCAGAGATTATTTCAGAAATAAGAACTCAACCAATCTATGGATGGACCTTCTTTTCTTCAGGTGTTATCTTAATCAGATTTCTTTAATGTACTGTCACTTTTCTCTTTTCTCTTCAAGCATAATTCTGCTGAAAATTGGGAGTCTCCAGTGATTTTTTTTTTTAGCCAGCTGTATGTGTTTTTTCAGGTCCTTGGTATTTGCTATGTCTTTGGCCTGTATGTGGTTGATTACTCTCTTGCAGTTCTTTTCTCCTGGGCTTCCCTAACTGTCTACTTCTCTGCATTACTTATTGTAGCTTCCTTTTTTTTCCTTCGTTTAGCTTTTTGTTATGTGCCATCAGCCACTATTGTGAGCTCTTGGCTTTCCACTCTCCTTTCTCTATTCTCGAACTTTAATCATTTTAATATTTGTACTGTTAGTCCCTCCCCTGATCTTTCAATTGAACTCCATTTCTAATAGCCTAAGGAATATCCTTGCATGTTTTCATTTTAGTGGAACCTCAAAGTTAATTTTTCATATTCTCAAAATACCTCCAAGTGTTTACCTTCCCCATTTTCAACCTTGCTAATATTTTCCTACAATTCAAGCTCCAATCATTGGCAACCATGGGATTTATCTTGTTTTTATTTATTGACCCTAGCCAGTAACTAAATCATGTCAATTGTTCTTTATATAGTTTTAGTCTTTATTTTATTTAATGCAGTAGGACTAAGTTTCCCAATATACCAATTGCATCCTGTTAACCCCTTCTAAACCCAAGGGCTCTTGCTGATTTGAGTGGAAATTTTAAATTTAATCCTAAGCTTTAGAAATTGTTCTCCTATCAATTATAAACGAATTTGCCTCTTATCACACTCAACAATATCCCTTTTTACAAACCTTCCTTGCACATATGCAAATACTACTCCACATCCAAGCTCTGCCACCTCCGCATAGCTTCTCCAATCGCTCCAACCAACACTACTGATGGCTACTTGTAGCTACTGTATTCTCTCCATACCATCCATTTTGTCACTTAATATGCCACTTCATTGTGTATTCCTGTGATTTTCTACAGATCAAACCTATTACATCATGAAGTTATGCCAAGATTAAAACAGTTTTAATGCTAAATTAAAAAAAATAGTTGTCTAAAATTTTTTATTTCTTACTCTTGGTCAAATTGTTGGAATAACTGATAGAAAAACAAAAACTGGTCATTGAAACACAAATTTTGGAGATGAAAACTAATAGTGATTCAGTGTATGTAGAAGGTACGTGACAGTCTCTGGGCCATACTGCCTAGGTTTGAATCCAGGCTTCACTAAATATCAGCTAGGTGATGTTGTACAAGTTACTTAATCTCAAATCCCACATCTGTAAAATAAGAGTTAATAGTTCTTACCTATTTTAATTGTTGTAAAGATTAAATGAGTTACCACTTGTAAAGAACTTAAAATACCTGGCATATGTAAAGTCTATTTGCTACCTATTATTTTGGTGATTGCTTATTAAAACATCAAACTATTCATCCCTGTTTACCTAGCAGTTTCTATAAACCTGTCTTACAGAAACACTTGCACAAATACACAAAGACACATATGGCTAACATTTTTAGAGGTGGGTGGATCACCTGAGGTCAGGAGTTTGAGACCAGCCTGGCCAACACCGTAAAACCATGCCTCTACTAAAAATACAAAAAAATTAGCCAGGCATGGTGCCTGTAATTCCAGCTACTCGGGAGGCAGAGGCAGGAGAACTGCTTGAACCTGGAAGGTAGAGGTTGCAGTGAGCCAAGATCACGCCTCTGCACTCCTGCCTGGGTGACAGAGCAAGACTCTGTCTCAAAAAAAAAAAAAAAAAAAAAAAAAAAAGCTAAAGACAACCAACATATCTATTAGTGGTAAAATAGTGAGTACCTCATCATATATCATATGAAGATCATATGAAATACTGTGAATTCACACTAAAAAAGTGAATTCACACTAAACAGTGAAGGAACCCTTTTGTATATAAGATATGAAGATCTATTTTTAAAAAAACTACAATATGCTCTGATATGGTTTGGCTGAGTCCCTACCCAAATCTCATCTTGAATTGTGGTTCCTATAATCTCCCCATGTCATGGAAGAGACCTGGTAGGAAGTAATGGAATCATGGGGCAGTTCTCCCATGCTGTTCTTATGACAGTGAGAGAGTTATCATGAGATCTGATGGTTTTATAAGGAGCTTTTTCCCCTTTGCTCGGCACTTCTCTTTCCTGCCACCATGTGAAGAAGCACATGTTTGCTTCCCTTTCTGCCATCATTGTAAGTTTCTGAGGCCTCCCCAGCCATGTTGAACTGTGAGTCAATTAAACCTTTTTCCTTTATCAATTACCCAGTCTCAGATATGTCTTTATCAACAGCATGAGACTGGACAATTACATGCATATTACTCAATTTTCGGGGGAAGAAAGAAGTATTATACATGTATGATTAAAGGTCTGGGAGAATAAACAATGCACATAGAGATGGTGTTGGCTGAGTGTATTAGCTTTGTGCTATCATACACTCTCATCTGAACTCTTTAAGAAACATCTAGCACATAATTAAAATGTTGAAACATATTAAAAAGAACCAGAAAATTTAGAACAGGAAAATATAGATGACAAGTTCAGTTCACTGATTTAAAACCCTGTGCTTTCCCTGTCTGGAGAATACATACATCACTGATATGGCTCAGTCATTTTGACCAGGATGTTATCCACCCTGCCAAGCAGCTATCATGAACAAATGGCTGAATATGTGAGCATGTGAGTGAGTAACTGAACAGTGCTGAGAGGAAAATTGGTAATGTGCATCAATGGGTAGATGGAGCACGGTCCACAGTGATCCAATAATTGGTACCGGGGTGACAGCAGAAGACAGAACTGACTTCATTCCAGTCATCAATCAAGAATGCTCACCCAGCAGAATACTCAAGCAGCAGCAGTAAAAAGCCAATAAAAAATGAAAAGAAATCAGCTTAGTTATGGACAACAATGCAAACACGTCTAAGAGATGACCACAATTATCAGCAGTAGTTCCCAGGGTTCAGAACATTTGACTAAAAACTCGTTTAATACCAGAGCCTTAGAAACATTAGAAGCTAATGTTGAAACAGTAAAATGTAACTCACCATCACTTTGGAGCAGTCACTCTGCAGGAAGCAGGCATACACAAATTAACTGTCCTACAGAAAAGGCAACAGGGCTTGGTAATGTACTGCTCTGACCTTTTAAAACAAGAATTGGTCTAATCTAACGTAATTCAGCAAGGACAGTATAGCAAGATAAGGAACTGTAATGAACAGACTGAATAACATTTGTCAGAAGAGAAAGAGAGAATATATATGGTTTCATTTTCCAGCAGATACAGTCAACAGAGGGTGTAATGCAATAAAACCTCAGTGTTTTTTTTCTTCCTTAGTGTATTTTGTTTTCTATTGTGACACAGTGCTGAATAAGAATTTGGAATCTGAAATATATAAAAAATATAGACTAAAAATAAAAATGATTTCTTCATTTGTTTGTTAACACATTAAACCTGCCACTTTGCTAGGTGTTGAGAAATATAAATGAAAAAGCAAAAATAAAAATGAGTGCATCATATCCTGTACCTTCAGAGAAGTGAATAAAATATATACATAAATAACTCTACTGGAAGATATTTTTGTGATCTGAAAGATTTGCATTTGAATTCTGGCTATACTACATATCTGTGCTCTGGGCAACCATTTTAGCATTCCTGAGATTCATGTTTTATTATCTTTGGAAATAATCACATTCCCTTCACAAGATCATGAGGACAAATGAGGTGACACTGGTTGAAATCACAGTAACATATTTGGTGCTTATGAATGTTAATTCCTTTATGTCCTTTTGTTTAGATTTGAATAAGATGATCTATTTAATTTCTGTTAAATTAGTTTTAACAACTCATTTAATGTTTATAGTAAACTTAAATGTAAGTTATTTTTTTTTTGGAAAAGATCTGGAATACATAGACATGATTTCAGTTTTTGACTTATCCGGTAATGCTACTGTCTTCCAAAAATCTTGAACTTCATCTGTTTAGTGGAGACAAACTGGCTTTTTGTTTTTTCAAATAAATGCAAGGAGAACACGTGCCTTTTGAGGAGACCTTAAGTTATGAAATAAATACAAAATTCACAAAAATAAAAACTACTGTTTGATATGGTTTGGCTCTGTGTCCCCACCTAAATCTTACATTGAATTATAATCCCCAGTGTTGAGAGAGAGAACCGGTGGGAGGTGATTGGATAATGGGAACAGATTTCCCCCTTGCTGTTCTTGTGATAGTGAATGGGTTCTCAAGAGATCTGCTCGTTTGAAGTGTGTAGGACCTCCCCGTTCCCTCTGTCTCTCTTGTCTAGAATGGAAAGATGTGCTTGCTTCCCCTGTGACTTTTGCCATAATTCTAAGTTTCCTGAGGTCTCCCAGCCATGCTTTATGTACAGCTTGCATAACTCTGAGTCAATTAACCCTCTTTTCTTCATAAATTACCTGGTGGCCTCAGGTAGTTCTTTATAGCAGTGTGAGAATGAACTAATGCATTGTCTGAAGCATTAAAAAAAAAAAATGATCTCAACTTCTAAAGACTGTATTCTCTATAAGAACTGTCACTCTAACAATCTCCTAAATTCAAACTGTGCTGAGGAACTCCCAGGTAGAAGATAGGATTAAAAATATTTTTTCTTTCTAAAAACTGTACTGAACTGACTCTGAAAAAGGGCAAACAAGCATGGGGAAATAGAGATAAGAAACAATGTTCTGAAGTTGAAATACTGGCTTCTAGTAATTTCTGTGGCCCAGTATATCCCTGTAATCTGGGGTTGGTTCTCACTTGCAAACCAAGATTCTCTCACATTCTTAAAATTCATTCTACTCTTCAACTATTTGGTATCATACATCTGTTACCACCAACCGTTAGTTGCATTCATAATGCGGGATTTGTCACAGAACTAGATACCAATCCATTTAGTCAAATTTATTATTAAAAGTTTTAAAAAAGTAAATTTAGGACTTGAAGCTGATATAAATGCCAATTTGTTTCCCACAAAACCTTCCTTGATTTCTCCACAGGAAATAGTCTCTTTATAAACCATGACTGTTTATAATTTGTTTAAAGCTTAGTATTTTCTATTTTGATTATAGTCATTTGCATACAAACTACATAGATTTCCAATTCTGTAAATTGCAAGCTAAGGACAGAGTATGTGACACATTCATCTGTGTAATTCCTGTGGCTAACGCAGCACCTTCGACTCAATATGGTCCCAGTAGTAATGGAGCACAGAAGAGGGTTTGACACCACAGGCTCTAGGGTCCAATGCCTAAGATTGAGACTTAGCTCCTAACTCAGCATGACTTTGAGCAGTTCCTTAATCTCTTTAACTCTTAGTTCCTCATTGGAAAAATGAAATAGTTTTTTCCTTTTAACAGTACTGTGAGGATTGAACAATGTGAACCACTTAGTACAGTGCATACAAATCCTCAAACATTGGTGGTTAACATTATTTCTAAGGCGTACTCGCTCTGAAACCCTGGGTTTGTGTAATGCACTTGCATAGCTCAAGTTTCTTTCTTTTTAAAAATTAAGGCTGACTAAATGACAAATTAAGTTTGACTCCCTAGGTTCCCCTAAGAAACCCACAGATGATTCATAGGATCATATGACCTTTGAAATTATCTACTGATCAAATATGGAACACATGCATTCTTAAATTTGTTTCAAAATAAATTCAAGTTATAAATTTGTTTTGCGAAATCTTGCCAAATTTGGCAAAGTTTGTCATATCATATTCTGTCATTTTCAATAAAATTCCAAGTATTAGGTCCTTGCTAGAAATCTGTGCTGAAAAGCATAATACTGATTCAACTTCAGAGAAATGTAACGTAGAATCTAAGACGACCTGTTACAATGACAAGCAATAGAATATTTGCTCATTAAATGTACTTTTCTTTTATACTTTAATAACAATAACCAATAGCCAATGACAGATTTGTTTTATTTTGCAAAGTCTTTCTCACCAGAAGTGGGAAACAGGAGTAGCCTAGCAATGTAATGTAATGGTTTTCCACACAGATGCCTTTGGCTTCTTAAAGAAGGCAGAGGCAGACAGTGCTCTGCCCAGTGTATAACACTCAACTGTGGTTTATTTTCTCTGTTCGCAAAGACTTGTCATCCATAGTTGCAAGTAGCACTGGCCTAATGTCCATGAATGATGTTTATACTGAGAGGAAATGTTCATGAATTTTGCCTGTTATTGAGGAGAAGGAGGAACAGCATATTGCTAGCAAAGCCTTTAAGCTATCGAGTAATATAGGTTTGACCAGATCCTGCTGTCTTCTAGCTTCATCCCGGTTGACTGAATCCAGGACTGATTCAGTCATCATCCATTAAACCTTCACTGGGCACGTATATCTCAAGCATTAAAACTTGGTTAGGATGATTCCCGATCCTCTCCGCATACTGGAAACACCTGAGGAACTTTAAAACAAGAATGGGCTCCATGCCAAGACAATTACATTAGCATTTTGGAAGTAGAGCTCCAGCAGTTACATTTTTGAAAAAAAGTGCTGTAGGTGTTTTTGATATGCAGCCAAGGTTAAGAACTACAAGTATGGGGGCTCCAAAGCAAGACGAAAAAGTCTTTCTGAGAGCTTCTGAGCTCTTGAAAGGATAAGTAGACAATATCCAGCGGGATCTGTGCTATCATAGGAAACCCAGGGGGCTTTGGAAGCACACAGGAGGAGCACCTCATTAAGACTGGGGATTGGCTCAGAGTGCTGGAGTAGGCTTAAAACCAATTTCAGTGATTCTACACTGCACTGTTGAAGCTGCCATTCTAGGGACAATGGCTCCTCTTGGAACTCAGCTGTCTGATCCAGTTAGAACTGAATAAGCTGCCAATCAGACAAATTGGTTGCTGATTGTTTGACCCTCCCCTGGGGCCACTGTTTACCTGCTTGTGAGCTTCCCACTGCTCACTTCTCCCTCCAGCTTTACTACCCAGCAGGTCTTGTTTCTTGTCTCAGGCAGTGAATCTTAACTCCAAGCTGGGAATAAACCCCCAACAAGTTCCCCTGCTGATGCAGCATCCTTTGGAGATGAGGCAATTACCCATCTCAACACAGAACAGAGCTGGTTTTTTCCTCCAGTTGTACTTTACTTTTTTTTTTTTAAGTTGCGGGGTACATGTGCAGGAAGTGCAGTTTTGTTAATTAGGTAGGCCTGGGTCCAGAGCATTTATTAGGTTTTAGACTTTACATTTTAAGCATGAGGAGAACTTTATTTTGTTTGATTTCTCAAGGCCTTCATTGAAGAGGAAGACACAGAGGCCAACAGAAGGCCTTCCTCTTCAATGTCCTATCAGAATAATAACATCTGAACAACTCAAAGTCCTCCAGAACACTGCTGGCACAGTATTGCCCTGTGCTGGCACTGGAAAGAGGTATTCAAGTGGAAATATTATCCCACCAGAAATAAAGAGGTCTTAGGGGAAACTGCTGACTGTAGAGGTGACAAGATCAGTGGGGAGTCTGACCTCACAGGGGTGGCCTCTTGTTTTCTGGAATCAATATTTAGAATTGGAGTTTTTACTGAGGAAGCAGGGGAGTTCCCCAGGAAGGTTAGCCCCTTGAGGAGACAGGTATCAGTGATTCCCCCAAAACTGCAACTGCCCCTCTCAAAATAAAGTGTTTACAATAAATTATGCACCTAAACTCAGAGGTGTTACAGCTCTTTTTTTTTTTTTTCCCTCTTTCCTGGTTTAAGGAAAAAAGTAATTTCAAACTTAGTTGTGTTCCTTAATGGAAAATCTAAGTAAACTACAGGTATTAGATGCACAACTAAGTACATTTTAGTTCATCTATGCGGTAGGAAACTATGCATTCTTTTACTCATACTTTTAGAAATTTTAGATGACACGTGACAGTGTCATCAGGCCGCATTGTGATATACACAATGCCGGGACATGGATGACAACAGATATCAACCAGTCTACTGTAGGGTGAAGAAAAGACTGACTCCATAAAGAGATGGGCATGAGTTCAGCTCTCACATCAACAAGCTGAGGGTGAAAGCGTCAGAGGCAGATCAAGGCCTGGAAAACCGGGTACCGGGCATCTGAATCCAGGGAGTATCACAGGCTCTCAAGAAGTGGGAAAGAATATTTAGATATTGGTAACAAAGAGTGGGAAGGCTGCACTCAGGAAGAAAAAACAAACAAACAAAAACATGCTCAGATGTAAGCTTTCAATAAAGTCTATCTAGACAGAAGTTCTTTGTTTCTTGGACTCTCCCTCTGTCTCCCAGACTGGAGTGCAGTGCTGTGACCTCAGCTCACTGCAACCTCTGCCTCCTGTTTCAAGTGATTCTCCTGCCTCAGCCTCCCAAGTAGCTGGGATTCCAGGTGCCTGCCACTACACCTGGCTAATTTTTGTATTTTTCTGTAGAGATGGGGGTTTCACTATATTGCCCAGGATGGTCTCAAACTCCTGGCCTCAGGTGATCTGCCTGCCTTGGCCTCCTAAAGTGTTGGGATTACAGGCGTGAGCCACTGCGCCTGGCCAGTTCTTTGTATTTTTACTATCGACATGTGAATGGTTTCAGGAGTGGGAGTGCGTATAGATCCACACTGGAATATTAAACAAGTGATTTTCTATGTATGTCTAAGAATGAATGCAGTGCTACAAACAGTTCTGGCAGCAATTTAACTGTGGAATAATGAACAACCAGATAAGCATCTTTCACCATACAGAGTGTGTTCTTCAAAAGTTGCCAGTAAAGTGATTTGTGTCAAGTGTTTTTCTCATCAAGAATTGAGGTATCAATAACTTCAAAATGCATTCAATATGATTAAAAGGGAATCATACTTGACAGAATTCTAGGAAGATGTGTGCGAGATGGCAGCCTGATTTTTGGATTCTCCAAAATCCACACAGAGACACACAAAGCAACTACTTACTGAGGCCGGAAACCTGAGGAAAACATTTACCATGAGACAGGTGTCAAGGCAGCTCCTTGAATCCCAAAACTGGATAATTCTGGAAGTGCCACAAACAGCTGTGAGTTCTTTGTGTGATTGGCGTCTATGTAGAAGAGGCGCATGGGAATGGAGGAAGGACTAAACAGATGCACCAGAGCCTCTATGAAATCTCCCCACTGACCCTACCTATCATCTTGCCTCAAGGATGAAACCTGAGTCCAGTCTCTAGACACAGAGGTCAACTTGCAGGAACACAGAAGGATATGTGGAATCACACCGTGTCCATCCTAAATCAGAAAAATCCAGGCTGTCAGAGACTCTACAATTGAGCAATTCTTGCTCTTAAAAAGATAATAAAGTACAGAAGGGACTTGTAAATTAAAGGGACTTTAAAAGACATCACGTTAAAAGAAAATGAGCAAGAGACAACTGATGTCCAAGGATCCAATCTTGGGCATGAAAAACTATCAGGAAATGCAAAGAAGTGCTTACAACAGAAGTCACTTTGGAGGGAGGGTGGGGGTTCTGACTGATGAGACGTATGGAGGCACTTCTGGGGGTGACTGGCAAAGTTTTCTTTGATGACTTTGGTGATCCTTATACTTGTTCTATGTGGCTCTTTGTTCTGTGCTGTGTGTTACAATAAAGGTTAAAATACTTAAACATAAGATCTATTGATAATCTCAAAATAAAAATTTAGAGCATCCTCTAAAATATGCTCATGCTTTTAAAATGAAAATAGAATATTTAAAAGCATGTAATCTACTGATCATGTCTAAATATTAAAATATTCTAGCTCCTTGATGTTAGAACTATGGTGGCCACTTAAAGGCTATTTATCTCTCACTTCCATGAAAGTAAGGAGGGCACAGGTGTGTGTGTGAAAGAGGATTTTCTTCCTATTCTTGTTCTCACTCTGTCCCACTGTCAGCCCAGTGAAATGAATCTGTTGTTCTCAGAAAATTAGAAACAATTGTGTTAGTTACTCTGAGTAGTGTGTTAAAAAGCTACTAGGGTAATTCAAGTGTTTTGGAAATAAAGTTATCCCCTTCTACTGCCAGGCTGCACAACTCCATGGAAACCACTACAGGTTTGCTTTCTTTGGATGCTTTCTTGATCCTCAGAGGCCCTTGAGGAGCTCATTCCTTTTCAACTGCTTCTAATTGATGAAGAAATAGTTGCCTGTTCAGTTTATGCCAGAATAAAATGGCCAAGGGAGGAACTGGCAAGGAGGCTAAGACTAGAGGACTGGGGAGCTGGCTGTGGGCTCACAGAGGGAGGGAAGTAAGAGGAGAGTCCAAGTCAATCCTCCCACTGTTCTCAGATGGGGCAGTGGGTGGGAGACCGAAAATCACTGCAATAGATTGCAGAGACCACACCATGCTTATCCCCAGTACTTCCTTACCCTTGCCTGCTTCTACGTCTCCATTTTGAGGGGAAAGTTTCTTAAGTGAATGGCAGTGGCCCTAAGGATGGCACCTGGATGATTTTACTTCTTTCTTCCTGTTGCTAAATTTAGTGACAAAACTTCTTTGGAGTGGGGCACAGAGAAAGGGAGATGGATGTCTGAACCACTCAACCAGGCCCCCAAAGGGAAACAGAATATGGATAAGGGACAGAGAATGTCTTGTACTCTTTGATCATCAGAACTTGGATACTTTTTCCTGCTGACAAAATTAATTCTTATTAGCCTATGCAAGACTCTGATGCAAGTAAGACAATTTCTATACCATTTTGCCCATATTTTGTGTCTGTCTTTTCTTCTGTGTATTGGTGACTATTCAGATCCTACCAAAGCTCCCTACCCTGTTCCCCTAGGGTCTTCTCAGTCCTACCATCAAGTGCTCTCCCTCTCCTCTAAACCACAGCATTTTCCTGTAATATTCTTGTAGGTCTGGCTTATAAGAGGTTAATAGATGGTCATATGCCTGCTATATTAGACCTAGGAAATTTCTTCCTAAAAAACCAAAAGTACTCAGAACAATTACTACAAAAGCAAGAGAAGAAGTCAATCTTTCCAATGCCTCTAACTTAAGTACCTAGATAATTATCATTCTCTTCAAGTTTACTTGCAATGGTCAGGCAGAGATACGAGAGAAAGAAGAGTGAGGAGATCACAGCTTTTTTATGTTGTAAGTACTACTCAAGAAGAAAAGATGCAGATGTCCTTCATTTCCATAGAGGACAGAAACGTAATAGGCTTCACACAGACCCAGAGAAAATTTGTCTATATGTGGGGAAGAATTTTTCACTGTACAACCACTGAAGTAGGCTACTTAAAGGAAATTCCTAAAAACAGTGTAGACAAGCATATGTTTCAGGTAGTTGGAACATTTTACTACTATAGGAACAATCGCTCTCTTGAGGCTCCTCCAGTGCCCCAGATCCATAATGAATACATATCGTTGGAAAAATCTTACTTTTGGAAACTTGGATAGTCTTACTGGAGTGAAAGAAATAGTTCTTACCATTTGTATCCACAAATAGCATAAAAATGTAACAGCGATTGCAAGCAGATACTGAAGAAATAGAGATTACACTGCAGGCTTGTAGAAGACACAAAGTCAAAGCAAAAGAAAGCAAAAAGGCATCAAATGCAGAGGAAATTGTTCAGGCTTTCTCTTTTCTTGATCTGTACCTCTGAAGCTGGCCTAAACCCTCATGTTTATTAGAAAATGTCCTGAACGTGGAATCTTGAAGCAGGGATTTGTATCCTAGTCACTAATGTGATTATTTAATCTCTCTGAACCTCTGTTTTTCTTCATTGGTAAAAGAGGAATAATATTCTCTACCTATATAGGTGTGACCCCATAATATCATGAATATCGATATATTTGCTAAAGTAAAATGAGCTATTAGTGAAATGTATGATTATTATGAGAAATTAGGTGGGGAAAAGTAGAATATGATTAGAATAGTATTTTACTATATTATTTTACCACAGCACAATTGAGTTTTCACTTAATCTTTGTTGAGCACCAGGTGCCAAGGTCACAGAAATGAACAAAACAAATACTCCTGCTGTTATTGAAGGAAAACAAACCCTTACCAAATACGTGAGTATTTGTGCCTCAGTACAATACAGCTAACATTTTCTGAGTGTCTGCTAAATGACAAGTGCATGAATGTTTTTATATAAACTCTCAGAGCTTAATCTTTTTGCTTCAATTATTTTCTGACATGGAAAAAGCCAATTTTTCTTTTAAAAAGAGGGACAATTTAGAACGCTTAGTAAAAGTTTTAACATCAAATTAATAGAAATTGACTCCATTTTTACAACTTAGACTTTACAGTGCTTGAACTAAATCAATATAAATTGAATTCTTTTAGGAAACTTCAATATATGCCAGTGCTGCTTCCGTCAGTGTGATTCGACAGAACTGTAATCCACCCAGATCATATGTGCTGTGCCTGGATGTGCCTCTGGAGAGCATCGAACTGTCTCTGTCTACAGCCAGGTTTTCACTTAACTGTTTAAATCCCAAAGCATTATCATGGAATTTTAGAATTAAAAAAGGACCTTTAGGCTGGGCGCAGTGGCTCATGCCAGTAATCCCAGCACGTTGGGAGGCTGAGGCGGACGAACTGCCTGAGGTCAGGAGTTGGAGGCCAGTCTGGCCAACATGATGAAACCCCATGTCTACTAAAAATACACAAAAATTAGCCTGGCCTGGTGGCATGCACCTGTAATCTCAGCTACTCAGGAGGCTGAGGCAGGGGAATTGCTTGAACCAGGGAGGTGAAGGTTGCAGTGAGCTGTGATGGCACTCCAGGGTGGGCGACATAGCGAGACGCTGTCTCAAAAGCAAAACAAAATAAAAGGAACTTAGAGTTTAAAATCCACTCATTGTAGAAGTCTTCCACAATATGTCTGGAGAGTTTTTACCAGTCTTAAAGCTTGACTACTTTCTATCATGTAAACATCTAAAAAAGGTATCATATTCCTTTACTAGGTAGCTCCAATGATTATTTCGTTCATAAAATATTAAGACAAAGTCTGTATCCCTGGAATACATTTAGTGCCTCAGTTTTGAAAAAGTCATTATTGTACTCCATGAATATTAGGTATAATTGAAAAATTGTTTATATTAGCTGGATATGATGTATTTTTAGACACGCAGAATAAAAATTGTACATAATGTGTTTGCTTTTTTAACAACTGAAATCATTGTTAGTAGTCTCCTCTGATCTTTCACACTATGTGTTAATACATTATTCACTAATTTATTTACTCAAATATTTTAAGTTCTTAGTATGTGTCATGTAGGTTACCAGTCCATGAAAAAGATCAAAATTTAATTCTTATGTAATTATGTTTTACACAGAGGGGGCTTTCTTGACCCTTCCGCAGTGCCTCAGGGATGATTCTCCATGCCCAACGTTCTTCCCTCTCCTTCTATGTCTTACCCCAGACGTATCTGGGGTTCATACGCAGAGGACCACAACCCCTGAGCTAAGTAAAATAAACCCCTTACATACACAGAAACTTTGGCTTGCAGATTCGGTAGAATATCTTCCTACCAGAGGACCCTGGATTCCAAAGGTGTTAAACTATCTCCTAATGTACCTGATAGGATTCTTTGCTGGCATGCTGCTACTGCGCTTGGCTCTTACCTTCCTGAGCAGTGGTCCCTAACCCCCAGGCTGTGGACTGATACTGGTCTGTGGTCTGTTAGGAACTGGGCTGCACAGCAGGAGATAAGCGGCAGGCAAGTGAGCATTACCACCTGAGCTCTGCCTCCTGTCACATCAGCCAACATTAGATTCTCACAGGAGCTTGAACCGTATTGTGAACTGCGCATGCGAGGGATCTAGGCCGTGCACTCCTTATGAGAACCTAACTAATGTCTGATCATCTGAGACAGAACAGTTTCATCCCAAAACCATCCCAACTGGTTTTGGGATGAAACTGCCCAAGATGAAACCTGTCTCTGGTGCCAAAAAGATTGGGGACAGCTCGTCCTGAGGATGGGACTTCCCAGTTGTGTTAGTCCATTTCGTATTGCTGTAAAGGAACACCTGAGACTGGGTAACTTATTAAGAAAAGAGGTTTATTTGACTCACAGTTCTGCAGGCTATACAAGCATGGCACCACTATCTCCTCAGCTACTGGTGAGACCTCTGGGAGCTTTTACTCACGGTAGAAGGCAAAGGGGAAGTAACTGTGTCACATTGCAAAAGAAGAGGGAGGTTCCACACTCTTAGCCAGCTCTGACGTGAACTAATAGAGCAATAGATCACTCATTTCCATATGGAGGGCACCAAACCATTCATGAGGGATCTGCCCCCATAACCCAAACACCTCCCACTAGACCCCACCTCCAACATTGGGGGATCACGTGTCAACATGAGAGTTGGAAAAGACAAAAATTCAAATGATATCCCCAGTCCTCCTGCCTGTGCAATGCCTCCCATCATGGTTGTATTTGACCTTGGTGGTGCTCTCATTTGGCCTCTTGAGTTATGGTTGTGCATATGCATATCAGAGGGTAACTCCTCAAAGCAAGCCTGGAACTTACAGTCATTTCAATTTGCATCAAGGCCATACTCTTTATATTCCAATTCCTAGATGAAAATCCCACAAAACTAAAGATAACAAAGCTGGCCTCCATAATAACCTTCCTTGTGGGAAATTAGTTATCTAAAATTCACAGGGAGATATGTTTGGCATGTGATACAGAAAATATTCTTTTTAACGTAGCACTTCTGGTAGAAAACACACCTACAGTTGGGATAAGCATATTTATATGCCATGAAAAACATACAACTTTCTGGTAAATGTAACCTCTGAGATGGAACTTAACATATTTCTGGTTTGAACCTTCAGATTCAGTAGCTCAAACGTTGTCCAATTCAACTAGACTCAGTCATGCTGGGTTTGACCTGAATCTGTCCAAAAATACCAATGAGCTTAGTTAAAACACTCAAACCAAGCCCAAGAAGACAACCAAAACTCCTATTGAAGACATTTTTTTCAAATTCTTAAAGGCATCTTCATGTGTAATATTTCTTATCCTCTGAAGAAATATGTTATCTACTTCATGTAATCATTTAAGAGATTGAGTAACTAGTATAATGAATGGAAAATTACTTTTCAATTATTTGGCTACATTTCTATAAAAGATCAAGTCTAATTCATTGGAAAGTTGAATCTGTCCAAATAAGCCACAGAATTAAACAAATAGAAACTGTCCAAGAATTCTGAATTATTTCTGGAGAAACTCTTATGCAATTGCATCACTAAAACCACTCTTAGCACGAGTGGTAGGGAATGTATTTCCAATGTAGTTTTAGTGGCAAAATAAGATCTGAACACAATTGCCTTAGATAACTTAAAATAATCACAAATTCCATAATTAAGAATCTTCTTATGGATCAAGGCAAACGAGAGGCAGAACTAGATTGCAGCCCCGGGCAGAGCAGCCTGTGGAGGTTTGCATTGTGAATTTTAGCTCCAGATGAACTGCAAGCATAAATCAGCAATCCTGAGAGGACCCACAGACCCTCTGAAGGAAGGGGCTACTCCTGCAGGGACCAGGAGACACCCCAAATACTGTGAGTGCCGCAACTGCGGGAGTGGAAAAAGGAGAACTTCCTTTGCAGGAAAGAGTTTCTGGGGTGCCAGTTGAGTTTGTCTCCCTTGTGTGAGACACCCATGGGAAGCCATGGGTGGCCTATGAGGAGAAGTCTCCTTATTGCCTTCATGTCTTTATGCCCTGAGAGCATAACTGCTTAGCGGCATTCCACAGGTTGCTTAGGGAGATAACACTCCCTTGAAGCAGTGGAGTATAATCAAATATCTTGGCTCCTCCTGAAACCTCCTCCCACCCATTTCAGTCCCGATAAGTTAAAGATCTTAAGTAGTTTAGACACATGCCTTTGCCCAAGGAAATTCACAGAAACCACTACTGCTATACATCTTATCAAATGACTCACGAGTTCTCCTTCACTGATTAATCCTTTTCCTCATCCCTTTCTCCCCCTCCCATCTGCCCTAAGAACAAAGATCTGGTAAACCAATAAATTGGGCGGAGTTCGAGAGCTCTGAGTCGTGAGCAAGCCTCCAACACTCCAGTCCCCTGGACCCACCTTTTAAACATTTATTCTGTCTCTAACTCCTTTGTCTCCGCCAGACTCAGGGTATCCGCTGGGTGGTGTGGGGCTGGTTTCCCCAACATCCTTTCCTGAACATACATCCCTACTGAGGAAGCTGAACCTGGGAGAAGGAAAGCCTTAGGCAAGTTTCCAAGCCCAACTCGCCCTCTGCCTAGAAACACACTTGGGGATGTTGCAGGGGGCATGGTGGAAATGAGACCGGCCCTTCAGTTTGTGTGGGAGCTGGGTGAGGCCTGGGACTGTCGATTTTCCCCCACTTCCCTGACAACCTGCATGACTCAGCAGAGGCAGCCATAATCCTCCTAGGTATACAACGTCAGTGACCTGGGAATCTTGTCCCCATCCCTCACAGCAGCCACAGCAAAACCCGCCCAAGGAGAGTCTGAGCTGAGACACAGCTAGCCCTGCCCCCACCTGATGGTCCTTCCCTACCCACCCTGGTGGCAGAAGACAAAGGGCATATAATCTTGGGAGTTCTAAGGCACCACCCACCAATGGTCCTTCTCTACGCTACTACAGCTGATGCTTTCTGGAAAGCACCACCTCCTGGCAGGAGGTTAACCCGCACAAAATTAGAGCTTTAAACCACCAAAGCTAAGAACCCTCATGGAGTCCACTGCACCCTCCGCCACCTCCACTGGAACAGGCGCTGATCCATGGCTAAGAGACCCATAGATGGTTCACAGACTCTGTGCAGACAACCCCCAGTACCAACCCAGAACTGGGTAGACTCACTAGGTGGCTAGACCCAGAAGACAGACAACAATCCCTGCAGTTTGGTTCACAGGAAGCCACATCCACAGGCAGATGGGGAGAGTACTACATTAAGGGAACACCCTGTGGGACAAAAAAATCAGAAAAGCCTTCAGCCCTAGACCTTCCCTCTGATAGAGCCTATCCCAATGAGAAGGAACCAGAAAACCAACCCTGGTAATATGACAAAACAAGGCTAGTCAACACACCCCAAAAATCATACCAGTTCACCAGCAATGGATCTAAACCAAGAAGAAATCCCCGATTCACCTGAAAAAGAATTCAGGAGGTTAGTTAAGCTACTCAGGAAGGCACCAGACAAAGGCAAAGCCTGGTGCAAGGAAATCCAAAAAAAATGATACAAGAAGTGAAAGGAGAAATATTAAAGAAAATAGACATCTTAAAGAAAAAAAAAATAAGAAATTCAGGAAACTTTGGACACACTTTTAGAAATGTAAAATGCTCTGGAAAGTCTCAGCAATAGAATTGAGCAAGTAGAAGAAAGAAATTCAGAGCTCGAAGGTCTTTAAATTAACCCAATCCAATAAAGACAAAGAAAAAAGAATAAGAAAATATGAACAAACCTCCACAAAGTTTGGGATTATGTTAAATGACCAAACCTAAGAATAATTGGTGTTCCTGAGGAAGAAGACAATTCTAAAAGCTTGGAAAACATATTTGGGGAAATAATCGAGGAAAACTTCCCTGGCCTTGATAGAAACCTAGACATGCAAATACAAGAAGCACAAAGAACACCTGAGAAATTCATACAAAAAGATCTTTGCCTAGGCACATGGCCATCAAGTTATCCAATGTTAAGACAAAGGAAAGAATCTTAAGAGCTGTGAGATAGAAGCACCAGGTAACCTATAAAAGAAAACCTATCAGATTAACAGGAGAGTTATCAACAGAAACCATACAAGCTAAAAGGGATTGGGCCCTTATCTTCAGCCTCCTCAACTAAAACAATTATTAGCCAAGAGTTTTGTATCCAGTGAAACCAAGCATCATATATGAAGGAAAGATACAGTCATTTTCAGACAAACAAATGCTGAGAGAATTTGCCATTACCAAGCCATCACTACAAGAACTGCTAAAAGGAGCTCTAAATCTTGAAACAAATCCTGGAAACACATCAAAACCAAATCTCTTTAAAGCATAAATCACACAAGACCTATAAAACAAAAACACAAATAAAAAGCAAAAACAAAAAAACAAAAAACAAAATACACAGGCAACAAAGAGCATGATGAATGCAACAGTACTTCACATTTCAATACTAACATTAAATGTAAATGGCCTAAATGCTACACTTAGAAGATACAGAACCGCAGAATGGATAAGAACTCACAAACCAACTATCTTCTGCCTTCAGGAGGCTCACCTAAAACATAAGGACTCACATAAACTTAAAGTAAGGGGGTAGAAAAAGGCATTTCATGCAAAAGGACACCAAAAGCGAACAGGTGTAACTATTCTTGTATCAGACAAAACAAACTTTAAAGCAACAGCGGTTGAAAGAGACAAAGAGGGATAGTATAGAATGGTAAAAGACCTTGTCCAACAGGAGAATATCACAATCCTAAATATATATGCACCTGACTCTGGAGTTCCCAAATTTATAAAACAATTATTAATTTACCTAAGAAATGAGACAGACAGCAACACAATAATAGTGGAGGACTTCAATACTCCACTGACAGCACTAGACAGGTCATCAAGACAGAAAGTCAGCAAAGAAACAATGGATTTAAACTATACTTTGGAACAAATGGACTTAACAGATATATACAGAAGATTTCATCCAACAACCACAGAATACACATTCTATTCAACAGTGCATGGAACTTTCTCCAAGATAGACCATATGATAGGCCATAAAATGAGCCTCAATAAATTTAAGACAATTGAAATTATATCAAGCACTCTTTCAGACCACAGTGAAATAAAACTGGA
This sequence comes from Macaca fascicularis, assembly GCF_037993035.2. NCBI lineage: Eukaryota > Metazoa > Chordata > Mammalia > Primates > Cercopithecidae > Macaca > Macaca fascicularis. The sequence continues at coordinate 31,049,113 of NC_088381.1, read as the reverse complement.
ACTAAACTCCAAAAAAAAACCTTCAAAATCACACAAATACATGGAAATTAAATAACCTGCTCCTGAATGAGCATTGAATCAAAAATGAAATTGAGATAAAAATTAAAAAATTCATCGAACTCAATGACAATAATTACACAACCTATCAAAACCTCTGGGATATAGCTAATACAGCTAAGGTGGTGCTAACAGGAAAGTTCATAGCCCTAAATGCCTATATCAAAAAGTCTGAAAGAGCACAAACAGACAAGATGAGGTCAGGTGTCAAGGAACTAGAGAAACAAGAACAAGCCAAACCCAAACCCAGCAGAAGAGAGGAAATAACCAACATCAGAGCAGTACTAAATGCAATTGAAACAAACAAACAAAAATGCAAAAGATAAATGAAACAAAAACTTGTTATTTGGAAAGATAAATAAAATTGATAGACTATTAGCAAGATTAACAAAAAAAAAAAAAAAGAAAGAGAAAATCCAAATAACCTCATTGAGACGTGAAACGGGAGATATTACAATCGACAACACTGAAATACAAAAGATCATTCAAGGCTACTATGAAAACTTTATGTACATCAACTAGAAAATCTAGAAGTTTTGGATAAATTCCTGGAAAAATACAACCCTCTTAGCTTAAATCAGGAAGAATTAGATACCTTGAACAGACTAATAAGTAGTGAGATTGAAATGGTAATTATAAAGTTACCACAAAAAAAGTCCAGGACCAGATGGATTCACAGCAGAATTCTATCAGACATTCAAAGAATTGGTACCAATCCTTTTGACACTATTCCACAAGACAGACAAAGAAGGGACCCTCCTTAATTCATTCTATGAAGCCAGCATCACCCTAATACCAAAACCAGGAAAGGACACAAAAAAGAAAACTACAGACCAATATTCTTGATGAATATACATTTAAAATCCTTAACAAAATACTTGCTAACCGAATCTAACAACCTATCAAAAGATAATCCACCACGATCCAAGTAAGTTTCATACCAGGGATGCAGGGATGGTGTAACACACACAAGTCAAAAAATGTGATACATGACATAAACAGAATTAAAGACAAAAATCACATCATTTCAATAGATGCAGAAAAAGCATTAAACAAAATCCAACATCCCTTTATGATTAAAACCCTCAACAAAATAGGTATACAAGGGAAATATCTTAATGTAATAAAAGCCATCTATGACAAACCCACAGCCAGCATAATACTGAATGGGAAACAGTTGAAAGTATTCCCTCTGAGAACTGGAACGAGACAGGGATGGCCACTCTCACCCCTCCTCTTCAACATAGTACTGGGAATCCTAGCCAGAGCAATCAGACAAGAAAAAGAAATAAAGGGCATTAAAATAGGTAAAGAGGAAGTCAAGCTGTCCCTGTTTGCTGACATGATCGTCTACCTTGAAAAGCCTAAGGACTCCTCCAGATAGCTCGTACAACTGGTAAAAGAACTCAGCAAAGTTTCCAGATACAAGATTAATGTACAGAAATCAGTAGCTCTTCTATACACCAACAGCAACAAAACAGATAATCAAATCAAGAACTCAACCCCTTTTACAATTGCTGCAAACAAACAAACAAACCCTTAGGAATATACCTAACAAAAAGAGTCAGAAGACCTCTGCAAGGAAAACTATGTAACACTGATGAAAGAAAACATAGATGACACAAACAAATGGAAACACATCCCATGCTTCTGGATGTTAGAATCAATATTGTGAAAATGAGCATACTGCCAAAAGCAATCTACAAATACAATGCAATTCCCATGAAAACACCACCATCATTCTTCAGAGTTAGAAAAAAGAATTCTAAAATTCATATGGAACTAAACAAGAGCTCACATAGCCAAAGCAAGACTAAGCAAAAAGAACAAATCTGGAGGCATCCCACTTCCTGATTTCAAACTATACTATAAGGCCAGAGTCACCAAAACAGAGTGGTACTGGTATAAAAATAGGCACATAGACCAATGGAACAGAATAGAGAACCCAGAAATAAACCCAAATACTTACAGCTAATTGATCTTCAACAAAGCAAACAAAAGCAAAGTAGGAAAAGGACACCCTTTGCAATAAATGGTGCTGGGATAACTAACTAGCCATAGGTAGAATGAAACTGGATCCTCATCTCTTGCCTTATACAAAAATCAACTCAAGTTGGATTAAGGAATTAAACCTAAGACCTGAAACTATAAAAATTCTCGATGATAACATTGGAAAAACCCTCCTAGACACTGGCTTAGACAAGGATTTCATGACTAAAAACCCAAAAGCAATTGCAATAAAAGCAAAGATAAATAGCTGGGACCTAACTAAAATAAAGAGCTTTTGCATGGCAAAAAGAACAGTTAGCAGTCAATCCACAGAGTGGGATAAAATGTTCACAATCTATACTTCTGACAAAGGACTAATATCCAGAATCCACAACGAACTCAAATCAGTAAGAACAAACAATCCGATCAAAAAGTGGCCTAAGGACATGAATAGACAATTCTCAAAAGAAGATACACAAATGGCTGGCTGGGTGTGGTGGCTCATGCCTGTAATCTCAGCACTTTGGGAGACTGAAGCAGGTGGATCACTAGGTCAGGAGTTCAAAACCAGCCTGGCCAACATGGTGAAACCCCATCTCTACTAAAAATACAAAAATTAGCTGGGCATGGTGGCGTGTGCCTGTAATCCCAGCTACTCGGGAGGCTGAGGCAGGAGAATCGCTTGAACCCATGAGGCGCAAGCTGCAGTGAGCCGAGATTGTGCCACAGCACTCCAGCCTGGATGAAAGAGTGAGACTCAGTCTCAAATAAATAAGTAAATAAATAAATAAATAAATAAATAAAAATAAAAAAAGATATACAAATGGCTAACAATCATATGAAAAAATGCTCAACATCACTAATGATCAAGGAAATGTAAGCAAATCAAAACCACAATGAGATACCACGTACTCCTGCAAGAACGGCCATTATTCAACATAGTGTTGGAAGTTCTGGCTAGGGCAATCAGGCAAGAGAAAGAAATAAAGGGTATTCAGTTAGGAAAAGTAGTCAAATTGTCCCTGTTTGCAGATGACATGATTGTATATTTAGAAAACCCCATCATCTCAGCCCAAAATCTCCTTAAGCTGATAAGCAACTTCAGCAAAGTCTCAGGATACAAAATTAATGTGCAAAAATCACAAGCATTTTTATGCACCAGTAACAGACAAACAGAGAGCCAAATCATGAGTGAACTCCCATTCACAATTGCTTCAGATAGAATACAATACCTAGGAATCCAACTTACAAAGAATGTGAAGGACCTCTTCAAGGAGAACTACAAACCACTGCTCAGTGAAATCAAAGAGGACACAAACAAATGGAAGAACATACCATGCTCATGGATAGGAAGAATCAATATTGTGAAAATGGCCATACTGCCCAAGGTAATTGATAGATTCAATGCCATCCCCATCAAGCTACCAGTGAGTTTCTTCACAGAATTGGAAAAAACTGCTTTAAAGTTCATATGGAACCAAAACAGAGCCTGCATTGCCAAGACAATCCTAAGTCAAAAGAACAAAGCTGGAGGCATCACGCTACCTGACTTCAAACTATACTACAAGGCTACAGTAACCAAAACAGCATGGTACTGGTACCGAAACAGGGATATAGCCCAATGGAACAGAACAGAGTCCTCAGAAATAATACCACACATCTACAGCCATCTGATCTTTGACAAACCTGAGAGAAACAAGAAATGGGGAAAGGATTCCCTATTTAATAAATGGTGCTGGGAAAATTGGCTAGCCATAAGTAGAAAGCTGAAACTGGATCCTTTCCTTACTCCTTATACGAAAATTAATTCAAGATGGATTAGAGACTTAAATGTTAGACCTAATACCATAAAAACCCTAGGAGAAAACCTAGGTAATACCATTCAGGACATAGGCATGGGAAAGGACTTCATGTCTAAAACACCAAAAGCAATGGCAACAAAAGCCAAAATTGACAAATGGGATCTAATTAAACTAAAGAGTTTCTGCACAGCAAAAGAAACTACCATCAGAGTGAACAGGCAACCTACAGAATGGGAGAACATTTTTGCAATCTACTCATCTGACAAAGGGCTAATATCCAGAATCTACAAAGAACTCAAACAAATTTACAAGAAGAAACAAACAACCCCATCAAAAAGTGGGCAAAGGATATGAACAGACATTTCTCAAAAGAAGACATTCATACAGCCAACAGACACATGAAAAAATGCTTGTCATCACTGGCCATCAGAGAAATGCAAATCAAAACCACAATGAGATACCATCTCACACCAGTTAGAATGGCAATCATTAAAAAGTCAGGAAACAACAGGTGCTGGAGAGGATGTGGAGAAATAGGAACACTTTTACACTGTTGGTGGGATTGTAAACTAGTTCAACCCTTATGGAAAACAGTATGGCGATTCCTCAAGGATCTAGAACTAGATGGCTATGACCCAGCCATCCCATTACTGGGTATATACCCAAAGGATTATAAATCATGCTGCTATAAAGACACATGCACACGTATGTTCATTGCGGCACTATTCACAATAGCAAAGACTTGGAATCAACCCAAATGTCCATCAGTGGCAGACTGGATTAAGAAAATGTGGCACATATACACCATCGAATGCTATGCAGCCATAAAAAAAGATGAGTTTGTGTCCTTTGTAGGGACATGGATGCAGCTGGAAACCATCATTCTCAGCAAACTATCGCAAGAACAGAAAAGCAAACACTGCATATTCTCACTCATAGGTGGGAACTGAACAATGAGATCACTTGGACTCGGGAAGCGGAACATCACACACCGGGGCCTATTATGCGGAGGGGTAAGAGGGGAGGGATTGCACTGGGAGTTATACCTGATGTAAATGACTGCTTGATGGGTGCTGATGGGTTGATGGGTGCAGCACACCAACATGGCACAAGTATACATATGTAACAAACCTGCACGTTACGCACACGTACCCTAGAACTTAAAGTATAATAATAATAATAAAAAAAAAAGAATAAAGAAAACAGTATATGTTGGTGTGGTTGCAGTGATCAGGGAACACTTTTACACTGCTGGTGGGAATGTAAACTAGTACAGCAACTATGGAAAACAGTGTGAAGAAAACCAGGAGCTGGCTGGTTTCTTCTCATCCTTGAGCCAAGGGCTTTCACTCATCACTGTTTATTTCCTTGATTATTACTGGCAACTTGCATTACTTGCATCCCACGATGACAAGGACTTAGCCTGGCTTGTTATTCCTGTAAGGGCAAATGCCAACTAAAAATAAGAAGCTCAATTCTTTGTTATGGACTGAATTGTGTCCCCCACTAAATTTGTTTGTGAAAGCCCCACCCTCCAGTGTGACTTTATTGGAAGAAAGGGACTTTAAAGAGTTAATCAAGGTTAGATGAGGTGACAAGGATGGGGCTCCAATATGATAGGACTGGTGTCCTTTTAAGAGGAGGAAGAGACACCAGAGATCTCTTTCCCTGTGCATGGGGAAAAGGCCATGAGAACGGAGTGAAAAAGTAACTGTCTGCAAGACAGGAAGAGCAATCTCACCAAAAACCAACCCCACTGGCACCTTCATCTTGGGCTTTCAGCCTTGAGAACTGAGGGAATAAATATCTGTTGTTTAAGTTACCCACCCTGTAGTATTTTGTTAAGAAGCCTATAAGGACTATATCACTAATATGTTCTCCATGTTAAAAATAAGGAAACAAACAGGCTTTTCTTAGGGTATTTACTTTAGAAAGCTTGTACATCTTTGTCATTTTGAAATGTATATAAATATTTTTAAAAACTAACTTAGTCTCTTGTTAGTTCTAAGACCCAAGGATACCATTCTCAAAGACCAGGGATCATCACTTTGAAAATTATCAGGGAAGATAATACCTCTATTTATCAGGTTCTGTAGGAGGCTAGGAGGGTAATTTCAGCTGATATCTTACTCCAAGTTGCAAGACAACCTCCTTTTATAAAGATATGAGAAGTTTATTTTTTACTTTGGATAATGCCAATTGTCTAACACAGATGGTTACCCCAATTACTAAGGGAATTTAGGATGAAAGTTGTTTGACAAATGGTGCTGTAAAGTCCCCTAGAGGACAAGTTATTGTTTACCTTGAGAATCTGTATATAAAAGGTTATATCTGCTCGTTATATAAAAAGGTGAGATGTTTTTCTGTCTTTGCAATTTCTTAGCTGATTTCCTGAGACGTGCCTCTCACTCTGGTTTAATGCTTATTCAGTAAAACTGTGTTCTTTCTCTTCTACCTTTGTGGAGAAGTTTTCTGGGTTAGGAGGAGATTGGGTTTTCAATTATATTCCTCTAACACTTCCCAGTCCCAGTGAGAATATGAGGCAATATATAAGCATCTGTTAAATTAATACCTGTATCTCCCCGTCTGTATTAATCCATTTTGCATTGCTATAAAGGAATACCTGAGGCTGGGTTATTTATAAAGACAAGAGGGTTATTTGACTCATGGTTGTGCAGACTGCTCAAGAAGCACGGCACCAGCATCTGCTTCTTTTGAGGCCTAAGGAAGATTACAATCATGGCAGAAAGCAAAGGGGAGCTGGCATTTAACATGGTGAGAGAGGAAGCAAGAGAGACACGGGTGCAGTACCACACTCTTTAACAACCAGATCTTACTGAATGAATAGAGCAAGAACTCAGCCATTACCATGAGGAGGGCACCAAGCCATTCATGAAGGATCTGCCCCAGGACCCAAACACCTGCCAGCAGGCCCTACCTCCAACACTGGGGATCCCATTTCAACATGAGATTTGGAGGGACCAAACATCCAAACTATATCGCCATCTCGGTTACGACCGCATCCACACAAATAATGAGAGGTTCTGTTAGACTTCATTACCTCTTAATTCTGCTGCCCATATCAGATAACCAATGGTAGGCTGATGGTGAAGAATCAAAAGTATAGGCCAAAATTGGTTTTACTCAAATGGCCATAGCATCACTTTAAATGTTCAGAAAAATTAGATTTCTTTGGTTACTGGGCTGATTAGTGGAAAATGCCCTGTGCTTACAGTTGGAAGAATTTGGATTTAAATCCAGTTCCACTACTTACTCTCTATATGTCTTACCATTCACCTAATTTCACCCTGAAGCCCAGTCTCATCTGAAAATGTTTCATGTTTCTTATAGGGTCACTGAGAGGACCAGATGAAATATTACAGGTGTGCTTTGCACAATGAATATTTGTATCATAACGTTTTCTTAGTCAATACTAAGAATACCTGCCATCTAAATGGACTGTAACACTTATCCCCTAGTTTCCAAATTGGCTTACTCCTAAAGGAAGGAAAACCTGACTTTTTCCATTTCCTTTTCATCTGTCTACTCTTCTCCTCTTTTGAATTCTTCATAAGGACTTTCACCGCCTTTCAACATCGTTTTCTTTAACACTGTAGGGCATGGTGCTCACAATTTTGCACGTTTAATTTGTTCTGCATTGGGGGTTATGATTACAAAGGGGGATGCTCTCTCAGGTTACCTTGCCTTTTAGGCTAAAGAATTCGAGGTGTTTATAAACTGAGGGAATAAAATGACTTCAAGTGGAAAATGAAATGAAACGAGGCATAACGGCATACTACAAGATAGCAATGCAATTTAAAGCTAGAATAGGTCTAGTGTGTTCTAAATCATAAACACATTTTACATTATAAATATATATTGTCAGTAAACAACCAAGCGTTCTGTTGTGATTTATGTATTTAGGTTCCTAATTTGGTCTTGAGGTCTCTCTTTGGAGGGGGCCAGAAGCCAGCCAATCTCCAGGAGAGCCCTGGCCAGGGGGAAAGGTAGGTTCTAGGGTGTCAGTCAGGTGAGGCACAAGGAGGAGGTGAAACGAAAACGCATGAACAGAAGAAATCTCTTACTTTCACATCCCAGAGGTCTGGCGAGCGGCGCGAGTCTGAGGGGGAGTCTGAAGGCCGTGGGAAGCCAGAGAGCAGAGCAAGCAAGGGCCTGAAACTACGTCCTGGGGCTTTCTCGTGGGGGGTGTGGCTTGGCTGATTTAAGAGAACATGTAGGAAGCAGGGCTTATTTACAGGACCCTGGTGTTGGCCATTAGGTTTTATCATGGTCAGCAGCTGTGGGCTGTGTGGGTTTTGGTTCAGTGGGATGAAGAACAAATGGACCACATCACAACCACTCAGGAAGGCGAAGTGTTACCCAGACCAGAGGTGATACAGTGAGAATGGGCTTCAGACAACTTAGGTCAGGCCTGAAAATGGCTGCTGAGGCAGCAACTATTAACCACATTTATGGCAGTTTCCAACAAAACCTGGCTTTTAAATTATTTCTATTATACATGAAGAAAAACTGAAAATATTAGGAAATAACCCCTTTGGTTTGCACAAATAAACAGGAATCAAATTTATAGGTTCTCCTATTATACGTAAAATAGCAACTTCATTTAAATGAAAGCTAAGATATGAGAAAAAATTGAGGGAATTATGTAGCCCTTTACCTCAGGTGTGAACGTGTTTTTGTTTCATAAAGGCCTTTTTAAGCTTTAGTTTCAGATTTATCTTGTTATTTTAGCACAGTCTACGTGAAAATATTCTTTTGAGGCTATAAAACACATGCTCTCATTTGGAAAAATCGTTTTTTTCATGGACTCTGTATTTTCCTATTCTGAGTTTTGAGGGTTTCTTTTATCTACTGGTTTATATTGCTAAAGTAACTGCCTACGGTTATAGTCTGCAGCCAACAAGTTACTCTGAATTAGCTACAGGTGGCTCTCATGACAGGAATGGTGTGGCGTGAGGCTTAACAATGGTTCTCAAATTGTGGTTCCTAAACCAGCATCATCAGTTGTGTCTGAGAGCTTATTATAAATGCAGATTCTCAGACCTCACCCAGACCCACTGAATAAGAAACTCTGAATGCAACCCAGCAATCTGTGGTCAAACGAGCCCGAAACAAGCCTGACAGGTGATGCTGAGCTGCGTTAGAGAACCGTCAGTTTACTGTTAGAGAAACCCCTTAGGGTTTCTGTGGCACAGGGTTTCTGTAGCATGCTGCTTAAGTAATATAAATGACCAACATTTATATTACTTATAAATGGTAGCACATTACTTAAGTAATAGAAATGGTCAACATTTTAAAATTCTTTTAGCTGGTACTGAGAACCATTATCCTGTTTAACAAGGGGTCAGGCTAACAGTAGTGGTGGTCGTCGTAATTCACAGTTTTGGCTACTTGGCCCAGTTCACAGGCACAGTGATTTCTCCAGAGGACTCACAGTGACTTGCAAACATGTGCCTTCTGCAGAGCTCAGACTGAGAGGCCTTTTGAGGGACTAACCAGCACAAACATTGAAATGTCATTGATATTTACCCTGCCCTCATCTTCACCCTCATTCTGGGCCTTTGCTTTCCTTGAAATAGTGGCTTTCTCTGACTTCGTTTATCCTCTCTTACTGTGTGCCCTTCCTCAGAACTTGCAAAGGTTCCGCAGGATTCAAGAATCACCTCCTGAATGTAGTTTCAGAACTGACTGCTCTCTTAACCGTATTTCATATCTTAGTAGACATAGTCACTTCGATGTCCTCCTGTTAACATCAGCACAAATAAATAAAACTGAATCTGGGCCTCAAATCAGCTCCCCATCTAAGCTTCCAAATTTTCGTCAGTGGTAGGTTTCACAGATCTATGAATTACCTAATTCCCCTTTCTCCTTTGCTTGCTTGACCCTGGAATGACCTCTAGATTTTAATAATATTTATCATATTCATCCCTTTTCTCCATTCCTGCTATTACTACACTTAGAATGTGAATACCTAAACTATGAAACTGTTTTCCAAAAGGCCGCCTTCTCTTTCCATCCTCATTCCCTCCCTTTCTCCTTCCTTCCCTTTCTCCTAATTCCTTCCTTCTTGCCTTCTCTCCTCCTTTCCTTCCTCCCCTTTCTTCCACAAACAGATGCCAAAATAAATGGTTTATATTAACCTGTATGACCTCCTCTCTTTCTAGGTCTCCCACTAAGACCAGCCTCCACATTCTTGAGGCTCAAAATTCTCCAAATTCTGATGACAATCTACTTCTTTCGTCTCCCCTCCATTCACTTCCCCTATTGACTTTTTAGTGGTTCTCAAACTCAGAAGCACCAAAAAGGCTGATTAAAAGAAATATTTGAGCCTGACTTCTCGAGTTTCTGTCCCAGCAGTTTCAGGGTAAAGCCCAAGATTTAGCATGTCTGAAAAGTTTCCATGTGCTATAGATAGAATGTTGGTATCTCCCCCAAATTCATATGTTGAAGTCCTAATTCCCAGTGTGACTGTATTTAGAGATGGGGCCTCTAAGGAAATAACTAAGGTTAAATGAGGTAATAGGGTGGGGCCATGGCCTGATGGGATTAGTATCCTTATAAAATGAGACACCAGAGAACTTAGGATCTCTCTCTCAACCATGTGAAGACACAGCAAGAAGAAGACTGTCTCCAAGCCAGGAGGAGAGCCTTCAGAACTGGAAAATAAATTTTTGTGTTTAGGCCACTCAGTCTTTGTTATTTTATTATGATAGTCTGAGCAGGTAATCAATCCTGAGGCTGCTGTTCTGGGACTATACTTTGAAAACACCTTTCTACTCCACTCTGATTGATCGATCTCCTTGTCAACCTGATCTCTGTGTCTTTCTGACATGCCTACTTTTCTCCTTTCTTTACTTGAGCCACACATCTTCTCGAAAACCCACTTTGAACCTGATGTCTTCCCTGAAGGATCCCAACTCTCCCATCACAGCCATCTCTCCCCTTCTGGAAGCCTCTACTCTTGATCTTTAGATGCATCTGGCATCTAGCATAAACTACCTTGGATGATTCTTTTTTCTCTTCATACAGTTGTTTTGTCTTCATCATAAGCTTCTTGGAGCAAAGAATCTATCCCTGGTGTCACATACCTAGCACGGTGCTTTGTGCACAGCACAGGTTCAATGAATACATGATTATTTGACTACTGTAGAGTGTATGGAGAAGGGGTTCCTGGAAATTGCAGGCCTGAATCATTCAGGTGTCATAGATCTCTCAGTCTCTCTGAGAATGTGGAGGTATAGCTCACAGCAGAACATGTGATTATTGGCTTACTTGCCTAGGGAGCTGCATCCTGAGGGGTGTCTCTCAATGTTTTGTAGACGAAAGAGTCACTTCTGAGACAGAGGACATCTAATGATGATGATGATGCCATAAGAATGGTGAACATTTATGGAGATTTCTATGTGCAAAGTGTTTCACAGGTATTACCACGTATAGTTCTCCCAGCAGCTCCACACAGTATGAATTATTATGCTTTCCATTTTTACAGATGACAAAATTGAGGCTAAGAGAGGATAAGTGACTTTTCCCAGGTCTTATAGCCAGGTAGAAGCAGAGCACATGCTTGGTCCATGTCTGCATAGCTCTCCATTCACCTGTTTTCGCATCTCTTGCCTTTCTTCCATGAATAAGCAGAGTTTTACACCAGAGGTTTATACAAGGTTAGCTTCCAACCTTTAAAGATTTAGGTTTACTATTTTTATGCCATTTAACATAGTTTATATTCCTTTTTCTAACATATATGAAACACATAATAACAAGGCTTAACTTCTAGAGCCAAAGGATAACTGAAGGAGAAAATGTCCTATCTTCTCTCAGAAATCAGCTGTGAAGGACACGTGCAGGTTGGGAGGCAGTGGTCTGAAGTTTCCAATTAATGCCACTAACCCCATTGGTCACCAAACCTGTTCTCAGTGAACAAAAACAGGCATGATGGCTCAGTGGGGACAGAGAAATTGTATTGCGTTTTGCTTTCTTGACTCAGTGATTTGTAGAGTATTTTTCTGACATGTCAGAATTTCCATAAGATTCCCAAACAACTTATTCTAACCTCTGTTTTGCTTTCTAACCAGACCTAAAACAAAACAAACAGCAGTAACAAAAATATTAAAAAGTGTCCTAGCTACCCATAATAAAAAGGTGTTACACAATTTTCAAAATACTTGCTTTATCATTAACTCAGCACTTCATTTTAGTCAGTGCATTATACAACCACTCTGGTAAATTTTTTTATTAAAATAAGGTTTATAAGTTGTATGTACATATGTAATGTTTATATGTGTGTACAAATAACAGGTGGCTCCCACTCCAGGCAATTATGCTACCCACAGAGAAATTATGAGATTCTTTAAATCCTAAAGATAAAGTTTCTTTTTGTTTTGTTTTTTATAGTTTTTGTTTTTTGAGACAGAGTCTCGCTCTGTCACCCAGGCTGGAGTGCAGTGGCACGATCTCGGCTCACTGCAACCTCTGCCTCCCAGGTTCAAGCGATTCTTCTGCCTCAGCCTCCCAAGTAGCTGGGACTACAGATGTGTGCCACCACACCTGGCTATTCTTTTTTTTTTTTTTTTTTTTTTTTTTTGTATTTTTAGTAGAGACGAGGTTTCACCATGTTAGCCGGATGGACTCGATCTCCTGACCTCGTGATCCGCCCACCTCGGCCTCCCCAAGTGCTGGGATTACAGGTTTGAGCCACAGCGCCCAGCCAAGAGCAAATTTAAATGGGCTATTTATTCCAGCTCAGATTTAAATCCAAGGCCTTAAAAGACTTCAAAATCTACCACTTTGAATAAACTGTACCTTGGCAATCAATTAAACTAATTTACTTTGCATAAGAAAGTATTTTTTATATTTTTAAATAAAATTATAATTAAAAAATAAATATCTAGACATTTTGGGATACTTTGAAAGTCTAGAAAACTATAAGCAGGCAGAGAAAAAAAATCAGCCCCACTTTTCATCACACAGAAGTAATTGTTGCTTTTCTTTGGAATCCTGTAGAAGAAATTTTATATCCTAACTTTTATTAACTTAAGATTTATTTCACTAACACTTGCCTATTTTACTGCTGATCTATATCTTGAGTCTGTCCATATCTCTTTGTCACTATTCCACCATCCAAGCCCCATGCCGTGTCTCACCTGGATTTTTATTGGAGCCTGGAAGTCTGTCTGCTCCTGTCTTGTCTCCCTTCAGTCTATTACCCATGTTGCACTCTTGCTTAAATCACTTCAGTGACATCCATTGCTCTTGGATGAGATGACTGTCACAAAAGGGCACCCAGAAGCCCTTTGGAATATTACACCAATATTCTGAATATCTCTGTCTGACTTTATTTTTTGTTTATTAATTTTTATTTAGTTTTTGAGATGGATTTTCACTCTTGTCCCCCAGGCTGGAGTGCAACGGCACGATCTCTGCTCACTGCAACCTCCACCTCCTGGGTTCAAGAGATTCTCCTGCCTCAGCCTCCCGAGTAGCTGGGACTACAGGCATGTACCATCATGCCCGGCTAATTCATGTATTTTTAGTAGAGACGGGGTTTCACCATGTTGGCCAGTCTGGTCTTGAACTGCTGACCTTGAGTGATCCATTCACCTTGGCCTCCTAAAGTACTATGATTACAGGTGTGAGCCACCATGCCCAGCCCTCTGTCTGGCTTTAGAGGATTGTTCTGAGGCTCAAGTGACAAAAATACACGAAGGTGCTTATAAACGGTAGTAAACTGTAGTGTGAGTGGTTTTTACTTTATATGTAAACTTTATATATAACTTCAGATGTAAACAAATGTCAAGTGTTTCTGTTTCTTTTGAGAATACATGTATGTTACCTTCATAATTATTTAAACCAATCTTGCTCTTTCAGAGGCAAGTAACAGAGAACACTTGAAGTCAGGAAACAGGAATTCTAATCACTGATATTCAGTATAACCTTGGAATGAGATCTGGCTCTCACCAAATTGAGAAATAAAGAAACACATTACACACATAGTTGTTGATTGAAAATGTGTACGCTATAAAAAATGTAATTTTTCAAGTATTCATGACAAAAAATGAATAAAGAATCACTAGAAGTACACCTTTTCTGAGCTAAAAATATGTACGTTTTAGTCTGTCATTACATTAAAAGTGATAATTTCCCCATGGCATGACATGCAATAAACATGTGCTTATTCTATGCTGTGAGAACTCTTAAATTTTACAAATGACTTTACAAAGATTCCCAGTTATCTTAACCTGATTTCAGATTTCCAGAAAAGATAAAATGCTAGACCAAATAAACTGTATTGTGAGAAAGTGGGATTTGGGATTTTGATGTCCTGCCCAGATTCTAATGGAAATATTCCTGTGGAGAGCTCGTTTGTTCATTCTGGACAAAGGAGTGTCAACATTTGATGTTTTCTCTCACTCCAAAGAGCATTATTCTGATGCTTGAAATGCTTATTTCAACATGTTCATCTTTGACCCAAATGAAGGAGTTGCCATGGAAAAAAACCTGGCAAAACTCTAAAGATTTTTCTTGTATCAGAGTATAAATGGCGAACAGATGGAAACTAGAATTTGAGGAATTTTAGGATGGTTTGAGAAGAGACTTTTTATGAGGGTTTCGCTGGGTTCTAGAGAAATGACAAGGGAAAGTGGTGCTGCTAACAGCCCTCAGCTATAAATCATGAGGGGACGAAGGAGTTACTGGAACCTGGAAAGAGAGAGTTTTCTAGAAAAGACATTGAGAGGCTTAGAGTCAAAGGACAGAGCCAGGCTGAGAGGAACCTGTCCAGAGGGAGACTGGAGAAGGAATATCTGAACTTTCTCTTCCCTCTTAGGAGAGGCTCCCTGCTGTCTGAACCACTTGGGAAACAGGGAGTAAGCCGGCCCAAGACTGTGACCCACACAGCTCAGCCTCCTACGGAGTGGGGGGAAAGTAGATTAGAAGGGGCAAATAAGAGATATGTGGCATAGACTTTCACAGTAATTTACCTAGCACAAAGCCTGGCACATGACAAATACTCCTAAAACTAAGTCACATGAAAGGATAAATGGATCTTTCAGTGCCCTAAACTGTGCACAGGGACATACTTCATTTTTTCCTGGTCATTTTTTGAGTTTCACGTAACAGACTGAATAAAACTTCATGATTTCAAGAAGAAAAGTAGTCTTATTCTCTCTTTTTAACTTTATATATCCCTTTGTATTTATCCAATGGCACTTACTTTTATCTTATATGATAATTAATGAATAGTGTCAGTTGTAAAACTATAAACTTTTTTCTCTCTAAGGATGCACACACAATCATACACACTTTGGATGTTCTACAGTGTCTAGAACAGGACCACAAACATAGTTGCTTCAACAAAAGTCTGTAATCACATACATTCAAATATGAGAACTATGTCATATTACACAGTTTGAGATTTTCTGCATTGAATTTAATAGTGTTCATTTGTTCTAAAACTCACTAAGCACCTGCTTTGCATCCAGTACTGTACTGAGCACTTAGATTTTAAAGATGAATAAGCCAACTGCCTGTCCTACTAGGGCTTACATTGTGAGAGAAGAGGATTGCCAACTATCAATCATGAAATGACTCAACTGTGCTAGGGAACTGTCACAAGATGAATCCGTGTGCTGGTGGGGGACAAGAGTGGAGAAGAGTGGGACAGGGAGGAAAGAGCAATGCAGCAATGTCCTAAATGTGCATGGTAGACTCCAGGCTAGGTTAGAAAGAGTATCCTGGAAGCAGGATGTATTTTCTTACATTTAGATTGGATGTCTACAACGTCAATTCCTCCTTTTATTACGTAAAAGGTGTCCTGTCTACCGAGTCTACCCAGTAACTGAAGCCAGAATGAAGGGAAACTGGGGAGCAGAGGAAGAAGTTAGAAGTTTGCGGAGGGGGTTTATTGCCAACATGAAGACCGAGTATCAGCTTAAAGATCATCGCCTGAACAAAAGGGAGATTCAGTGATGCTAACATGTAGAGTGTGGAGAAGGAAGTACACCCAATTATTTAAAGCTAGGGAGAAGAAAGCTTGGGCTGTGGGAAGGAATAATGATAGACTGATTTCTTTCTGATGAAAATGAGCGTGAGACAGTGGGAGGGACGTTGTCTCTGTCATTTATCTACTTGACCAACTACCTTAGCAAGTTTTAAAATCTATTAGTAAAATCTTTACTCATCGTGTCTTAATCTGAGAAGTGTGGAGAATGCTACTGGTCTTGCAGGATTTGGGGGATGAATAGCACAGAGGTAGACAACTTGGTTAGTGCACAAGATGTTTGCTTAGCATCACTGTAACCTGATTTAATACTTGCCATTTCTACTTTGGGAGTCAACATCCTTAGAATCCTATCACAGTACCCCTCCTATTAAAGGTATTTGTGTATAGCTCTTTGAGTGCACTGAAGACCCTCATCCACTTTGGTGAAGTTAATGTCATCAGAAAGACTGCAATGTTTGAAGAGTCATATTTCACAGATTCTCCTCAGTTTTACACTTAGGACTCTAGAGAAATGCTAACCTCTTGTCTTAGAAGGCAATTCTAGATAGTCCAATGGTGCCTAAGGGGCAGAGAGTGACACAGACCTGCTGCACAGGATTCCAGATCTCTGATTATCTCTGACAAGCTTATCAGCCAATATGAGAAATAACTTCTATGTGTTAAAATCAGTATTAAGTTGAAAATGACCAAGCATAGGAACTGAAGACATTTCACAGCATTTTTTTCCCATAGGTGGCTATCCAGTTGAAATTTCAGCTGTGGCTCTTGGCCAAAAAGTTCATTTAAAAAAAAAATTGAGAACAGTATTTCTGCCAATGAAATACTAAGTTCTTCTATATTTCTAATAAGAAAATGGTTCATTTTTTCCACAGTGAACCATTTCAGAAAAGGGTTTATTTTCTACTTCTGGGCATATATTCTATAGTTTGAGGAATATAATTAGAGATAATCAATGCTTTCATTAGGTGATATGATCCCAAATAACATGTTTGAGACGCTTCCAAATTTTACTCCTGACAATAAAAGTGTGCTTGGATAATATAATCTGGCATTTAAACTTTTCATCCTATATTCTGGATACAAGGTGGGCAAATCACCTGAGGTCAGGAGTTTGAGACCAGCCTGGCGAACATGGTAAAACCCCGTCTCTACTACAATTACAAAAATTAGCTGGGTGTGGCGGTGGGCACCTGTAATCCCAGCTATTCAGGAAGCTGAGGCAGGAGAATCACTTGAACTCAGGAGGCGGAGGTTGCAGTGAGCCGAGATTATGACATTGCACTCCAGGTTGGGTGACAAAGACTCCATTTCAAAAAATAATAATAATAATAAATAACTGACATATTTCTTCCACTTAAATTATAAAAATGACCAATAAAAAGAAGAGTGAGCAATCTCCCCATAACATTAATGCAATACACTAAGCATACTGAAGTATATTAATAGATTCCAGAATGGGAATCAGTAGGTATCTGCTTTCCATCTCAAATTAAAATACATTGTACTCTACTTCAGCAGGATACAGGTTATTAAAATGATCAAAATGATCTAATCTAAATTTTTTTTTTTTTTTTTTTTTTTTGAGGCGGAGTCTGGCTCTGTCGCCCAGGCTGGAGTACAGTGGCTGGATCTCAGCTCACTGCAAGCTCCGCCTCCCGGGTTTACGCCGTTCTCCCGCCTCAGCCTCCGGAGTAGCTGGGACTACAGGCACCTGCCACCTCACCCGGCTAGTTTTTTGTATTTCTTAGTAGAGATGGGGTTTCACAGTGTTAGCCAGGATGGTCTCGATCTCCTGACCTCGTGATCCGCCCGTCTCGGCCTCCCAAAGTGCTGGGATTACAGGCTTGAGCCACCGCGCCCAGCCGATCTAATCTAAATTTTAAGAAACTTAAAATAAGCAGGGACTGAAAGACTTCACTCATTAAAACGAAAAAAGAGGACAGATCACAGAATAAAAACACTTCAGCTCTTGTATTTTAATTCACATAGGCATTAACTATTAATATTTTGGTCGGACAGCTGTAATTTCTATATAAAATATCCCTTTTCTGTGTGAAGCTTTTGTGATTCAGGTCACTCAAGCTGCAATAAAAACTCAGAGAAGGAAACAGAGGATGGCTCAGCAGTTCATCATTCTGTGCCTTATTTCAAATTGTGTTATTCATCGAAAAAACTGTACTTAATATGTTCAAGTTTTATTCATTTTTCACTGTCTGCTCCTGCATGAAATATTCAAAGAGCCCTTGGTATAATGAAATAGCCATTACAAAAAAAAATTTTTTTTATTAACATTGTAATCAAGATGCAAGAAATAAATTTTCTACCAGCTTCTAAAACTGTAAGTAATGCATTCTTAAGAAAAAAAACAGCAATAAAAATGTAATATTTCAAGCTAGCTATCCATTTTAAATCACCGAGTCAAATTTTGGAGAAATAACATGGGATAATTCCAACATATATTAAAATTTCTGCTAATGTTACATTAAACCTACCACAGTATTTTTATATATTTTAATGGTGCAAAGAAATTTAAGATACTTTTAATAATATCTATTGATTAAAATAGGGGGTGATGTGGTGAATTTTGTTTTTAAAAAAATTATGTTTTTTCACCAGTGACAATATACTGTGGACATGCTTGCCACATTGGGATTTTAAAATAAGATTGCAAGTACATACTTTCCTGGACAGTTTCTTTATCCAGAATACATTTCTTCTTCTACCTTCTCATGACCCAATATACTTAACCACCTCTCTGCCTTTTTCTGTCTCTTCAGGCCAAAATTTCACTTCTTACTTTTCAGCCTGTATTAGAGTAGGGTGTCCCAGACTGAGCACTATTGCTATTTAGAGCCAGATGAATTTGTATTACAGGAAGGCTGTCCTATGCACTGTAGATGTTTAGCAACATTCCTGGCCTCTACACTAGATGCCAGTAACAGGACCACCACCCCAGGATGTGACATCCAAAGATGTACAGACATTACCATATGTCTCCTGAGGGAGAAAACCACCCCTACTTAAGAAGCGCTGTATTAGAGCAACTTGCATACATAACATCATATTCACCTTTGACCATATTTCTCATTGTATGAAACTTAGCTCAGAGGTGACACTGAGTAAATGTTTGTGAAATGGATGCAGAATAAGATGGTGTTTTAGTATTGCAGTACGTTTCTAGAATAATAAACATGTTACTCATATATTAAATTCTCAGTTCCACTTAAAAACTTAAGAATAATTCTACATCCATTTCAGATTTGTTTATTTCCCATGTTTGGAACAGAGAGAGAAGAGAAGACTGTTTTTCCCATATGAAAAATCACATTTGAATTATGTGGCTCATAAATTTCTAATGGGATTCAATTCCTTGTAGAGTATTTTTTTTTCTTTTTGTCTAACTGCTTCAGAAGGATGACATCCAAATCTCTTTCACAAGAGAATAATGAAGGAGGTAAGAGTTCAAACATAGGACAGAAAAGAGCAAGAAAGAGGTGAAGAAGGAAAAAAGAGTAAATGAGCAAGATACAAGAGGTTTGCCACACTTATAAACCCATTTATTAAAAAGTTGAATTCAATTAAACATATTTTTAAAGGGAAGTATGTCTTAAAACTTGAAAATAGTGAAAAAAATCAATGATAAGCTATTGACGTTTTCCTTATATCAAATGCTATAGTTACTTTTCTAACACAGCAAGGGAAAAAAACAAAAAAGAGAAGGAGATGAGAAAGGGAAAGAAGAAAATGGAGTTAAGGGGAAATTATATGAGAATAAGAAAAGTAAAACAGAAATGCTTTGAAAAGTGCGCTTAGATTTCTAAAGGATCACAAGACATTTTATACAACACACATTTTGATTAAATAGCACTTAAATAATAATTCAACGCATTTGAAATAGTTTGAAATAGTAATTTACCCCACAGAATATGGATTAAAAATTAAAGAGACAGGCCGGGCACAGTAGCTCTCACCTGTAATCTCAGCACTTTGGGAGGCTGAGGTGGGCCGATCACCTGGGGTCAGGAGATCGAGACCAGCCTGGCCAACATGGTGAAACTGTCTCTACTAAAAAACATACAAAAATGCTGGGCATGGTGGCCTGTTCCTGTAATCCCAGCTACCCAGGAGGCTGAGGCAGAAGAATCGCTGGAACCAGGTGGCAGAGGCTGCAGTGAGCCGAGATCATGCCACTGTACTCTAGCCTGGGTGACAGAGCAAGACTCCATCTCAAAAAAAAAAAAAAAAAAAAAAAAAAAAATTAAACAGACAAAAAAACCACTTTGGGTTTATGATCATAAGGTAAATGATTATGCTTATTATTTGGAAAAAAATACAAGCTTTTTTTTTTCCCCCAGATAATACTTACTCATTTAAAAAGTTGTATTTCATTAATTAGTTCTGTATTTCTAAATTAAGAAAACATGAGAGAGAAAGCCCAAGTAACGGGGAAACATTCATTCAAGGTAGTGAGCCTTTTCACTTGTCATTAAGGAGGGGTGGTCACAGTGCTCAGGGCACAGAGTCTAGATACGTTTTGAGCCAGGATCTGGCGCCCTGCTTTTTAGCCATGTGACCTTAGGCTTGGGTTCTCCCAGAAGCAAACCTGAGACAAGCATCAAAAGGTAAGTGGTCTGCCTGGGGAGGGATCCCAGGAAACACTGGGAAAGGAGCCAGGAGGTGAGAAAAGAAAAAAGTAAGCTAAAAAAAAAAATAGTAAGTAAAAAATAAGTGTGTGTCAAGCCAGTCTTCGGAGGGAAATGATCTCATCTCACAGGGACACTCTAGAGTGCTGTGTATTTAGAATACACATCAGAGTTGTCACAAATGAGGAAGATGGAGATTTTCTCTTCTTCCTTTCTTACCCACCAACTTCCTGTATTTCATCGGTAGGGGGCTGCTCCCTGAGGCATTAACCCTCTGGCCCTCCAGCTGGTCCTTCATGGGACTGAGCCTGTGCCTGTGGCTCCTCAGGCAGAGTGGCAGGTGTTTGCAGTAAGCAGTGTCAGCTATTACTGCTTTATATTTGATTGATACTATAACACCACTATGATATTTCTAAATTATATAACAAAATCTAAGTTAAAATAACAAAAATGAAATACAATAACTATTCATGGGTATTTGGTATTGTGCTAAGTGCTAGCCAATTATTTGGACAACTGCAACAGTATTTACACTGTGATATGGTTGGGCTGTGTCCCCACCCAAATCTCTTCTTGAATTATAGCTCCCATAATTCCCACATGTCATGGGAGGGACCCGGTGAGAGGTAATTGAATCATGGGGATGGGTTTTTCCTGTTTTGTTATTGTGCTAGTGAATAAGTCTCATGAGATCTGATGGTTTTATAAAGGGCAGTTCACCTGCACACACTCTCTTGCCTGCCACCATGTAACACATGCCTTTGCCCCTCCTTTGCCTTCTGCCATGATTGTGAGGTCTCCCCAGCCATGCTGAACTGTGAGTCCATTAAACCTCTTTCCTTTATAAATTACCTGCTCTTATGTATGTCTTTATTAGCAGCGTGAGAATGGGCTAATATGCACTGGAAACTGAAACTCCATTTGGTCATTTTGGACTTCATGCCACCAAAAAACCAGGTAGAATAACAGACACAGGATAATAAATCCTACTATTAATTGGAAATGATCATCTGCAGGAAGAGTACCAATGGAATTCAAAGGGTGGAACCCAAATGCCTCTATTTCAGCATGCCCAGTGTCAAATGTTCAAACAATCAGATAGCACTCTATATAAACAAGACCCCAATAATTAAACTTTTCTATATTTCTCTGTCACTTAAGGAATCTTGGAAGTTGAGTTTCCTTTGGCGCCAAAGAGAACATGGACTGGACAGAAGAATTTGTAAGTTATAAGTATGAACTATAACTTTAGGATCTGTTACAGAAATAAGTATTGTATCTTCCACTATATTTTCATTTTTATGGTTCTATAAATCATTCTAAAATGTAGCTAATTCTCATCTATCTCTCTTGCCCATCACAATTTTCTAAAGGGTGTAGTGTTGACTATCTTTATTATTCAGTCTATGGTCATGAATATTGAGATGGGATTGTGATAGAATAAAAACAAAAGAGATGGAATGAATATTCCTCAGAAATCCTGGATTCACTAACTGAGAAGACTTTAGCTTGCCTCCATTTATTATTGAACATGGTCGTGTTACATCAAGCCATAGCATTGTCCCTCCCCTAATGTGGAAGTATAAATACTTATGTACAGGTAGAAAAGAGAATTTTAGAGAAATGGCAGGGTGGAGAAATTGGGTAGTAGTGGAGAAGTCTCCATTACCACCAACAATTTGGGAAGAAGGTATGAGTTTTCTCTGGCTCAAGTGGACCTCACGAGAGGAAGCTGGGCTTTAGCTTACTTGCTGGAATCCCATTCCAGAGGGCTAGCCACAAGAAATGGATTTTCAAGCAGCATGAATCTATGGCATATCTGCAGTAGGCAGTCACAGGAGACACTGACAGGAATCGATCTGAAATAGATTTC
Source organism: Macaca fascicularis (assembly GCF_037993035.2). Classification (NCBI taxonomy): domain Eukaryota; kingdom Metazoa; phylum Chordata; class Mammalia; order Primates; family Cercopithecidae; genus Macaca; species Macaca fascicularis. The sequence goes on along the minus strand of NC_088381.1, from coordinate 31,026,730 downwards.
ACTCCTCAAGGAAATGTACAGATAGGAAGGTCCCCAGAAACACACACGAGAGACCAGCATTTAGATGCAATAATATAGGAAGCATTGAGGACCTCTTCTTCTTTCCCTTTAGTTTCCATTCCCAAAAACACTGTGGAAAACCTTAAGGGAGCATGACCATGCATTCAGGTAAAAATGTTTTGAATATTTCTGCATCTCTTGACAATCTCTCATGAGCTCGACTTTGTTGTTATAAAAATATCAAAAAAGAAATATCCCACAGTATAACCTGGGGTATATGAAAAGGGATAATTGTAATTTTTAACTGGACAGTATCAGAAAGCATAAAGTGCTATACGCAGACTACCTACCTAGCACCTTTAGCTTTATCCTTGATATAGGGAGAAAAATTAATGTATCCAAGAGGAAAAAATGGTGAGTCCAGGGTATTTTCATCATAATTAAAAAATTATCTGTATTTTCCCTTTTCCAAGGATCTTTCATGAATGAAGACAGTGTCCTCTTACTTACTTTTATTATTTCTGTAGTATAACTTACTAGTTTCTGAAGTTTGAGCCTGCATTTGGCTCTTTTGACTCACACTGACATTTTCAATAATCTCTTAGAAATATCAGATCTTAAATACATATAATCACCAAAATATAATAAATCACAAAGCAACTTGAAAGAAACACTTTTGAACAGTAATATCTTAGAAGCTTATGAGGTGGGAACTTTGACACATGAAACATATCTGAGTTTCAAATAAAATACCAAGCCTGCCTCTTGGCCTGTTTCAAAGAAATCTTGTAATTTTTTTCATATGAAATTAGCATAAAATGAGATTTCCCTTATAGAAACCCCACAGCACAGGATTTTACATTTGAAGTTAGGATTTAGGGAATTATTATCATTTTTTTGGAAGATACCAACACCAGAAATCCACTGAGTTTTTAATACTGAATTGAAGAAAATATCATGGTCATAAATTTTAAAAAGTAGATTTTACTTAAAGTAGTTTTATGGAAGTTAAAATCACCAACAAGTCAGCCATTCCACAGAGCTTTAGTACGGAATATATTAGTGTTATTAAAATTATTTATAAAATTACAATTCATGAACACTAAAAAATATTAGTATTCTCTATTAACCATAACTCTCCATTTTAATGATACTTCAATTCACAACAGCACAAAATTATTAGTACTATACATAATAATTCTGATGTTAAATTTTAGTTTAGTATTCAGTTTACCTTATTCTCAGGTCCTATGTGTTACTTACTCTGTGAGGTTTGAGTATCTATGAATTTCTTTATCAAGGCATCAGTAGTTTGGGTATAAAGACTGAGAGCATATCTCAGAGACTGAAGATCTGGGCTTTTCTCCAAGAAATTCTTTTTCAGGCCATTTCCTCCTGCATGAAAGTATTGCTACGAAGAAAAAAAATAGCAGAGGCATTTAGAGAGAAGTAGTGCAGGAAGGAATTTATTACTCTAATAGAGAAGCTCAAATGGAATAATACAATTTGATCAATGCAAGATACAAAAAATGGTTCCACTATTTTCCCATTGCTAAGTTATTAACATCTAATTCAGGTCCCCTAGACATCTCTGAAATGACACTCAGCCTCACAGACCTCATATCACAGAAGGCCTAATCCTTTTTCTCTTATGCAAAACTTTAAACAAATGAGATCATGCTGATGTAGCAGTCAGAATCCTTATAGAATAATGGGTTTAGGTCACAATTATCGACTTGGTTATTGACTTCTGTTTCTTGAACATGAGAAAAATACCTAGGGTTGTCAAAATTTCATAGGGAAGGTAGCTTCTGGCCACATATTTTCCAGATACCAGTTTGCAATTCTAGGTCAAGTGTCTGCCACTCCATCTGCCCAATCCTCTAATCACACAGTGGTGCAGATATAGGCCAAGCTGACAAGGCAGAGTGGTCCTTGGAAATCCAACAGCCCTTGAACCTTGCGTCTGATAAATATAATAAAACTTGTTTTTGCTATCGTTATTCAACCAAACTCAAAATATTCCAAAATGTATAAATAAGGTAATAGAGAAGATATATGGTCATTGACAATAAATGTGGTCACTGAGGGATGTTAGCATTTTTCATACTATAAGTGTTATGCACAGACAGACATTTCTTGGAAATGCAGACTGTCTAGAGATATATGATAGAACTAAGGATGCTTTTTTCTACCTGTTTATAAATAATAGATTTATAATATTCTATTAAGGTTAGATAAATGGTTCTCTTTCTCTCTTCCTGTACCAACAATACTAGAGGAAACAAAGCACTCACTAGTAACTATGGCTCACTGTGATCTATAATTAGTACAGAATGAAATATGCCAAAGAAGCTCAAGAAATTATTCAGAGACACTCCCCTAAATGGGTATGTGTCATTCTTCTTTCCCACTCCTTAAGAATTTCTCAGGCAGGACATTTCAATGAGCTGCAAAAATCATAATTATCGCAGTTTTTTTCCCTATTCAAGGAGAGATGCAGAAAAATTTTATGGGTATTAGCAAGCATCTGGTTCTACTTTCAGAGAGTATACTGTAGAGGACATTCATGGTGTAGGCCAAAGAAATTAGGCAATCGGGATTTAAACTTAAGAAAGACTGGTACAATTACAGATACCCTCCCCAGGGAGAAAGAAACCTATGGACCTTTGAAGTTCCATTCACTGATTCTAGCTAGGTACTCCGTGAAAACACAGGCTGTGGCAAAAACTACATATGCTATGAAAAGGAGGCACGGAGAAAATGTCTTCTCTTTAGGAGAATACAAAAACATAATTTTAAAATTGTTCTACACCTGGATCTTATAAAGAATGTTAAAACATTTTCACATGCAGAAAGTATTTAGAGGACTGTTAGTCCAGAACTGTTTCGGGCGCCTTAACAGATGAAAAAAATATGATAATTCCTTTCTTTGAGAAACACAGTATTTAAGGATGGAAAAAAGATTTCATGGATATATTGAGAGGGATACACGTAAATGTATTTAGATTGGTCTTGACTCTGTATCTCCTAGAAGGGTAGTGGAGTGCTCTCTGGAGGACTGTTTACATAATGAATCAAGGAGCCATCCAAAGAAATAACTGTGCCTGAGAGTAAAGAGCAGTGCTAGAAACCAAGCCAAGAGTAGGAGGGAAACTCTGGAAAGGAAAACACACTCTCTCTCTTTCTTAATATTTCTCAGGTAAGCCTCAGTCTTATCAAACCTGAGCATAAGTGCTAAATGATTACAATAAAGGAGGATGAGGAGGAGCAGAAAGAGGAGGAGGAAGAGAGGGAAGGAAAACCAAAACTGATAAAATGAAAATTTGCCATTTCTGGGAAAAAAGGAGCAGAAAAGATTAATGGGTATTCTGTCTATGATACACATTTGGGTTATTCTCACTTTTCATTGTTCTTGGGCTACTTTAAAACTCTATACATTGTAGAAAATTAATAATAATAGTATAGATGATATTTGTCCCTCATAATACAAATTAATTATTTTGGGCAGAATAAAACTGAATATTGCTCTGTGGATAAATCTTTCTTTCCTCTATTCCAGCTTTTCTTATTGCTTATATATGCTTGGTTTCTGGAATTCTCCTTTGAGACAGTCGTAACATCTTAACTGGTTCCCTCACTAATTGATGAATAAAATAACATTTTGACACATTTTATAACTGCATGAATATCACAATTATACCCTCTTTTAAAAACTGTTCTTTAACAGTGTATGTAAAGTAGCATGAGTGATAGCATTCATAAGGATGACCACAGGATTTACTGTCTAATTTGTAAGATTGCACTGTGGATTCTTCAGTCACCTTAACACTTGACAGCATCTGTGGTAGTGTCTGCTGTGCCACCTGTTTTTTCCCTCTTTTCTTTCATAAATATTTATTAAATCTGTATCATGAGCCAGACCTTGTACTGGATGCTAACATTATAAAGCAAAAGAGACACAGTGGTTGCTCCCAAAGGTATTATGATCTAGTAGGAAATGTAACCAACATTTAAACACATGACTTCAACAACACATTGTAGGTGTTAGAAAAATGATTTGAAAATACAGATAATCGGGGAGGCACGCAATTCTGTTGTCTAAGGAGTCAGCAAAGGCTTCCAAAGAAATGACTTCTTTGGTGGCTATGAGTTTTTAAGTACTGTTGTTTTTAACTTTAGCAGCCAGTAGGTAATTCACCCTCAAGAACTAGAAAAAGAGGACAACCCCACCAAGTAACCAAGAGAAACCCTGGTAGTCTCGGCATTATTTAAGGAGAACTGAAGTGTTCGTAGTTCTCCAAGTATAATCTAGATATAGTTTTTCAAATACTGTTTTCTACTGTTATTCTATACCCATCACTAAACCCGTGCTGCCTCTAGGTAGTAGAGGGCCAATGGAAGTTAAGAGATGACACTGCACTCCTAAAAATTCCCAATGCTTATTAACATGGTAAAGGCTCTGAGGCATACTGTGGTAAAGAGATCTGTGTAATCTTTTATTAATATACCTTGTTGCTAAAATTATTAGGCCATAGGACACCTATATCACTGGGCTAATACTTTGGGAATACAAGTGTTTTATGGAATATGATTGGGAAGAATAGAAGAATGTCACTGAACTTCATATAATTGAGATATTATTGAGGGCCTGGAAAACTTCATAGCAGAAGGTAAAAAGGGTTAAGCTATGAAGGCATAAACTAAGTACTTGTACTGAATCTTTTAAAATAATTTTCTAGAAAGGCATATTTTTAATACTAAGGCATTATTTTGTAGGACTCTGGGACTTTGGGGACTAATCAGGAAAAGAAATCATAAATAAGGTGTGTGCTTGTACCTGAGGAAACCCAAGGGTTTTAGGTACGATACTCAACTGACTTCCTCTTTTTTAGCCATAGAGTTTTACTTGTTATTCCATTAAAGTCTCTAGCAGGATATTTACTGAATAGAAGTTTTGTAAGGGCAGAAATTAATGCCTTTGTCTTTGGAGTGTATTTTCCAATATGAAATGTCCCGAGACAGAAACCCAGGACAGACGGTAGCTATGTCAGAAGAGAAAACAAATGGCCAGGTGGTAAGAATGAAAATATCCCGTTCAATGGACACAGTCAAATAACACATGTCATAGGCTCCTCACTCTAACAATGAAGAAGGCGATTTCTATGGTCATGCAAATGCAAACTCGTCGAGAATGCTACTTTCTGAAAACCTTTCACACAGTGTTCAAAACCTGGAATGAGAGCATCTCCGAGCACCAGTCTGGTTATCTTACTGGCACAGATAATCAGGAGAAAGGGGGCTGCAATTATTACATGGATCTTGGCATTCAGAGATTTTACATTCAAATTTGACTCTATGCACATGACTCTGAAGGAACTGGAGAGTAGAATCCACATTTTGCTGAGGCTTGGGTTTGAAGGATATAAATGTGAGGGTGATGTATAGAAGTAAATGTCTTAATTATTAGACAAAACCCACTATCCATAGCTCAGTGCAGTATAGTTGATTTCTACTCATTATAATGGGCATTTTGTTGGGGGATAACATGCTAGAAAGGAATTTGTAAACGTGGGGTTTAAAGCCTTCTGGATGTTTTCATTACACATGTGAAAAGTGCATTATTTTCCATTGATTCTAAACAAAAGCCCAAGACTTGGTCTCTTATAATTCCTCTGTGGCCTACAGTATAATCTAAGAAACTTCAGTTTGATCTGTTCAGATGCTTTACTTACAATGGTCTAAAGTAGCAGGAAAAAATGGGCAAAAACAATTAGGACAGGTCACTTCCTCCTTATTGAAGAAAATAATTTGTAACCTCTCAGTTGAAGGACTGTAGAGGAGTTGGTTGTTTAGTGGAAAGAAGGGTAAAGATATTAGCTGGATGAAATTCTCTCTTCCTCTCTATCATGGCTGATATTTTTGCTATGGACTTACAAAGCAGAAAGCATGTTTGACAGATGTGCAGTTGAGCTGAAGCTTAAAGTTGTTACACTGGATGACAAAATTTGGCTTTAGAAGGGTCCTGGTAGTCTGGAATGCTGGGTCAACATTTCTAGAATGAGATGGCAAAGAGGAAACTAAAAAGCCAGAATTTATAATAAATATTCATATTCATGTTTATCACAAAGTACAGAATGGGGGTGATGTGGCTTAACAACAGAAATTTTAAAAAAGTCATAAAGATTTATCTGCTGTCAAGTTCAACATGATTGCATAAGTGAGAAGGCAGCTATTCAAGCAAGTGAAATCTGATCATGCATCAAAATAGGTAGACAGGTCAAGCATAAGGGTTTGGTAAGGCAGGAACATTCTTCGCTGGTTAGAACACATCTGGGATATTAAGTTCATTCTTGGGCTTCATCATTTATAAGAAATATGAAAAGTGGAGGCCATTTAAAGACAGGTGACAAGAATTTCATAAGGTCTAGGAGGCATGTTATTCAATAAACAGCTTCAGATGATATGGGATGGCATGATAGTTTTCTTTAATATCTGAAAGTCTATCACACAGAAAAGGAAACAGAATAATTTTATGGTAGTTCCAAAGAACAGAAGGAGCACCAATACACAGCAGGAGAGCAGATTTTTCTTCGATACATTCATCAAAAATTTCCAATAATAGTGCATCTTAAAAATCAAAACTTCCACTTGTAAGTTAGTGAGGTCTCATCACTGGCCACTATTAAGTGGTGGCCAGATGACCATGTGCTGACAACATTGTAGATGATGTGGCAAGAGTGGGAGATGCTGAGTCATGTTTCCAATTCTGAGAGTCTAGAATCCTCTTAACCTCTTTGATTCTCGGATCCTTATAATATGCTAGAAAATATAATTCTTCATCTGTCCTCTATACAGTCGGACTTTTGCATAGGTTATTTAACCTCTTAGGCTATCAGTTAATTCATGTATAGAATGGTAGCAGAAACATCCATTCTACTTTTGGTGTTGTAAACTTGTAATTGCTCTAACTGGAAGAACTTTGTAAATGCTGGAGTTCTTTCCAATTGTAAAAAATATATTTAGTTGACAGAATAACATAGAACTCAACATAGAACTCAGCATTGTGTTTTAAGCATCAGCCCCTATCTCAAGCAGGTTCTTCAATATTTATTTCCACGTTCCTGCCATCGCATCTAACTCCAACATGGCACTAGGAAAACAGCCTTCCATTTTTCTTGGTGGAACCATGCTCTCTCAGTCACTGGGGCTGAAATCTCTGAGGCATTTTGGGCTCCTTTTCCCATTTACCCCATATTCAGTTGCCAAGTTCCAACAACTCTCCCTGGCTTGTGTCAGTCATATCCATCCTTCCCATTCTCCTCCTAAAGCCACCACCTTGCTGATAGCTCTCATCATCTTAGGAACTAAAGAAATGGAACTGAAATCTCTGACTATAATCTTGAACTATGCAATCTAATTTGTGCATTTCTATAAGATTCCTATTGCTGAAATGACTTTAGCATAACGTTTTCAAAATCATCAGTGAATCCTCTTTTATGAAACATAATGAGGGCACACAAGGACCTCTTTATTTTCAACCTAAACATTTCCCATCAACCTCATTTTACACTGCTTCATTACGCCAACACCTAGTTCAGTCCAGGCCAGTCCAAAGAGTGGTCTACTCACTGCCTCCCAGCCTTCTTGTCTTGTGCCTTCCCATGGTGAAATTCCTTTTTTCCTGTTGTTGTTCATGTCATGAGTCTTCCTCCAAAAAACTTTCTATCCAGCCTGTAAACTCCCATCTGTCCTTCAAGACCATAACAGCTTTTCCTGATCTCTTGAGTTCATACTGGTTGATCACATTCTCTAAAACTTTATGATGTTTTAAAATCTGTTTCCCTCAACTAGTATTTGGATCACCTGTTCCATTTCTTACACTGCTGTAAGTTAACACGTATCATTATTTCATTTTCAATGTGCCTCTCTCTCTCAGCTTTTAATCTGGACTAGAAACTCCCGGAGAGAAGGAACAGCACTGCTTCTCAAAGGGGAGTCTCAGGTGTTAAAGAATCTGACCAGGGCTGTGCTCTTATAGGGTAAAGGTTCTGGGCACAGGAAACCAAAAGGCCAGAGGACAAAGCGTTAAGGACTTGAACTATTGGCGAGGGAAAGAGTCAGATTTAATAGTTAGCTCCTTTGAGAGGGAATTAAAGGGTTTATTGGGAAAGGAGGAAAAAAGAAACACGTTGGCTGCAGTAGAGTATGTGGGGTCTTGGGCTTAAGAGTGGAAAGAGAAGCCTCCAAAATGAACCAGTCATCAGGCAATATAAGTGTCAACTTAATATTTATGAAGCGTTTTCTATATGCCTGTTTTAATTGCTTTATATGTGATGACTCATGTAATTTTCTTTCAATAATCTTTTAAGTAGTATTATTATTTCCATAGGAGAGGAGAATAATGTACACATTGCTGTCTTTCTCTCTCTCTCTCTTAATCACCTCCTATCCTGATGTTATACTTGTTAGTGGTGTAATTTCCCATGTAGTTTCCAGTATTTTATTTACTTTTGTAATTCATAGCCATCTTCTGCGATTTGTAAAGGCTTCCACCCTAGATACATTAATATGCTGGTGTCACAAATGTCAGGATGTGTGACAAGGAGCACTATTATCACCTCTAACGTAGGAAGGAGCTATATACAAAGTATCATTTTCTTTACCTTGAAAAATAACTAGATTTTTTTTTCTTCATAACTTTTCAGAAAGTAAAGCACTTGAGACTTGGTTATGATTTGAGAGGCAAAAAAAAAAAAAAAAAAAAGTACTGCTAAATTCTATAAAATCAGGAAAAATACTGCCTGCATGCTTGGCAAGCTATTTTTTTATAATCCCAATAAAACTCTGAATTCTTTTAACACTTCAAACTTTTCAAGATTGAAGATCTTTCACAATGTATTTTTACTGACTCATGGGAACATGCTATTGTTTCTTTACAAGATTATAAGAAGAATTCCCTTTTTTGTTAAATATACTATTTTGGTAGCAATTTTCCATCATTACTTTGTTCTTTCCAACACCTGTATCATATTTTTGGCAAATCCAGGCAGACAGCTCATTTTGCAAACTTAGATATAATCATAACCCACCTTAACTTTATAACTTTAGAGGTTAGCCACTAAAGTTTTATTTTTTTAGAAATTATTTGACAGATATTTAAAAAAATTATTTTCTACCACAACTGGAGTCCTCTTTAACACACCATATCAAAATATGCTCTTCCTGCCCATAAAATATTTCAGTGTTTCTCTTTTGCTGACAAACTGAAGTTGAGATTCTTTTCTTTGGTGTTTAAGCCTCAGCATTCTGGCTCCAATCCAATGTTCCTCTTTCATTCCCTGTGATACTCAGCCAGTCATGATCGGTTCTTCTACACTAGACTATTTAAAGTTTTCATGCTGACCAACGCTTTCTCTTCTGTCACTCATGCTGTGTTTTCTGTAGGCCTGCAATGCCTTCCTCCCATTGTTTTTTCCCTCTTTATCCTCTACATTCCCAAATATCCTTCTCTGGGAAGCTTTTCCCTGGACAGTCAGAGAAAATTCATCACCCTCTCTGCCCTCCCCCATCCTTTGTCCACAATTATTTTACTGATTGTAGATGGTTTTGTTCCCAAGTCAAAGGCAAGTGCTCTCATCTCCAGCCACCACCTCATTGCTCACCATATTTTCTACCTACAGTAAGCTCTCAAATAATGATATTTGAATTGCAATCCTCCATAGGTAGGTTATTTTGTTCTTCTCATGAGCAGCTGGATTTTAACCAAGGCAAAACTACTTATAATAGTGAAAAGAAGATGCTGAGAAAAAGCCACTGGAATCACCCCATGGGCAATGGGGATAGCAGGATAGGGTAGAACCTCTGTGAGGGTAACAAACGCAAAGGAATAAAATGTGGTTCATCATCATGTTCTTCTGTTTGCCTGGAGTCCTGAGCATAAGAAATGGTATTATCTAGGATTAAACAAGAAAGTAATAAGTTCCAAAGCTAAATTTGAATGTACAGTTAAATTCCTTTCCTTATACCAAGAAATGCAGATTTCTAGAGGGCCCTGATTCACGTTTATTAGTTTTAGAGAAACCTCAGTATTGCCACTGCATGATGCCAAATATATTTGCAACATATAATATAGTGTCATGTTCAGGCCCCTATAACAAGGGTTCTGGGGGAATTTAAAAGGATGGGAAAAATTAAATCATTCAGTATTTTTTCAAGTCAAAGTGTAACTGCTATTTCTCTTTGAAAGAAATCTACATTTAGGGGAATCTCATGTCAGTCCTGAGTCTTCCTGAGATATGGGGTTGGAACTCAAAGTCCAGCTAGAACTCCTTTAAAATTTCCCTATTGGCCTCCCTATTAGTTTGCACACACAGATTAGGTGACTGGTTATCTGTCTCACAGCTGCCACCTTTCTACTTTTACTTTCAAACATTGTTGATTTGGTTGCTTTGTCGGGTAAATGTAATGTCTCAAAGCCCAACCATCCTAACTGCAGCAGATGATCATATTTTTTGTTACTCCTGCCATATTTGACAGTCTTGACTTATAATAGAAGCTACATGTGACTGGTGTTATAAAATAGTTCCAGTCCAATTAAAGTTTTAATATTTAGAAAAGTTCATATTTTCATCAATGCTTGTATAGAGGCTGAAAGGTTTTACATTATTTTAAAATAATTATGAAATAGTCCAAGTAATTGACATAGTATTTTAATATAGCAAGAAGTAATCTCTCTGAAGAAGTATCCCTTTTAGCCTGCTACATTTTACTTAAACTTTGTAAACACTCATTGAAAATATGTGACATAGAAGCAAGGACACTGACTTTAGAGTTTGGAGTCCTTTCTCAGCCTTGCCAATTACTAGCAGAGCTATGGCCTTGGAAAAACAACTAAAATCCCCTCACTTTTAATTTTCTCAATTATCAAATGTGAATAATCATTCTTGACCTATCTAACACCCAGGATATTTACAAGGATCACAGGAAATGATGTATATACATAAGAGAAATTTGAAAATGTAAAACATTATTTCAGCCTATATTCTAAAAACTCCATAGCACTTTCCTTCTTTGTTTTCTCATTTCTAGCTTATTCAATTAAACTGAGCTGAGGAGGAATTAAAGATTATCTCTTTAGCAGCCATCGGAAATTAGCACGGGTAGCGTGTTCTCCTTTGATCTATGGTCATCTTTCTCATAAGGTCTCTGCTTGCATCATAGTGCTCCTTTGGCTTGGCTCTGGGTAGACATTGAGTTTCTTGCTCTTGGAATTAAAACTCTTTTAAGTTGTACTCTTCGTTCTCCTGAATTCCTTTGTAGTCAATCTCACAATTAGTGTTTTGCAGGACAGTAAGGTGGTGCAAATCTCACAGACAGACAAGATAAAGGGAGTCTCAGCTTTGGCAAACTGATGACAGTCACTGAAAATCAGATATCGGGTGAATACCTTGGCAGATGGGCAGGGCACAGGGTCAAGAGAGTCTCATAGCAGGCACAGCAGGCCTAGCATGGAGGTGCCCAGAGAAAGAGTTGGCATCATAGAAGTTAGGGAAGAGGGGGACTGGAGAACTGACACAGGCTCTGAGGCTCAGGAGGACCAGAATCAGACTCCAGTCCTGGAGAAACAAGACAAATGGCATGGACCCATTTATTGGACCTTGGACACCAAATAGTAGTTTTGTCCACAAAGAACAAGGCCAGTGTCTGGTGTCTGAGATTGAATTAAAATATCAGTATAGATGATATAAACAGGAAGAATGGATAGTTGAGCTGTCAAGATAAAAGGAATTTGCTTGAGGATCAACATCATCTTAGAGTCCGAGAAGAACTCAGTCGGCAGGTGGTGATCATCTGGCCTCATCAATAAAAATTAGAGAAACGCTGAAGTTAGAGACAGAAGCCAGATCTGTGAACACAGTTGAATACCATTCCCTATTTCCACAGAACACATTTTCCTTCCTTTCCTAAAGCCATGCATTGACCTAATAAAATGCACAAAGGGCTGAATTCAGATGCCAAAATTTTTTCTTTTCTTCCTCTTCATGGTGTACGCCAGAGCTTATTTTATTCTACTAGCATGTCCTAATATGTAGCTATTAGTGCTACTGAAACTCCAAAAATTAGTTATTTTTTCCACAAATTTTTGAAAATAATTTAAAAACTTTTAAAGTTTTTTATTATATTTCTTTTTCATGTTGTCCATTTTTTCCTCAAAATTATTTTTCAAATTTTCCATATTTCCAGACAACATTCTTGCTACCTCTTTAGAAACTCTATTTCTGTGACCCAGGTGTCTCTAGGTGTCACAAAACTCTCACCTTCCAACTTTAACTTGGCAGTTGTTACCACTGCAGCAGCAAAAGATTGTGTCATATTAAATGCTGAAACTGCAAAACAAAAGCCACAAGGTGACAGTTTTGTGAAAGGATGTGACTGTTATTCAGATAGAACTCTGTTGAAAAGAATACCATTGTTTCTATCCAGTAGAACTGTTCTGTGCTCTCCAATGGCTCATGGTACCTAACAGTTATAGTATAGTTAATAGCTATGCTAGTCACACATCCTGGATAGTAGATGCTTCCCCCAGTGAAGAGTGAACACTTTGGACATAATATGAATTTAGACGACGAACTCATCTTTCAAACTCTTTAATAAACTTTCACATATAAATATATATGGATATAAATATGAAAGAAATTTTTTGAAAATAACTTCTGGGTTACATTTTGAGATCTGCACACATTTAGCATACACTACGATAACTTTTAGTTAAACTTTGGCTATGAAAACAGTTGATGCGTACAACACAACGTCTTTGGGTTTTCAGCAGAAAATGAAATGAAATTATTTACTTACTAAGTGAGAAGGGAGGGTTGATATTTTAAAAATAATTTCAACATGCATAGAAAACATATAAAAACAAATTCTGGCAACCCAAAATATTCCCGAAGCATCTGTTTATCTGGGTTTTAGGGTACATGTCTTTCTTTGAGAACATATTACAACATAGGTTTCACTTACGCTTTAGAGAGAGACAAAGGAAACAAGTATAAGAACAGTGTATTGTGAATGTCATAAGGAGACAGGGCTAAATCTGGCATCCTCCGGGAATGTATTAGGTTGGTGCAATAGTATCAATGGTAAAAACCACAATTACAATTGCACCAACCTATATCTATTCGACTATCTACTATCTCTTTGAATGGCACAGCTCTACTGATACATGGCTAAGATCAGGCCTACCTATCTCTGGAGGTAAATGGGGGCCTCTCTGGATGTATATATAGGAACATTATAACCTTACCTTGATGGTAGCCAGGACTACCTCCATTATAGCGCATTGTCTTGGCGTCAGACCCTTGGCATCCTCTCGAATCATGTGCTCCTGGAAAACAGGGTAGGAATTGCTTATAAAACAACCATTTCATGTGTTTGGTCATATATTTTATAAATCTCCACTTTGTCAAAGGAAGAAATGGTAAACGTCTACTTGAAAAGAAGTGCTTTGATCGCGGTGTGGTTTTATTTTCACTTGCAAGGTACTGTTAGGGAAAAAAGAGAAACCTGGAAAATGTGTGACGAAATTTTTTCACCCGACTTCCTTGGTTTATGTCTGTCACACTGAGGAATGTCAATTATGAAAAGGATTTAAGAAGCAAATTTAAGCCTCTCCCAATTATTACTGATAAAGTCTACTTTAAATATAATGCCTCCATTTTATTCTTCTTCTTAGATACCCTCAATTCTTACTCGTTCCTGGGAAAAGCCCCACGGAAATTAACTCAATTTGGCTGTGAAGATTTTAAATATTTTATAATCATTTAAAATATTTTAGAACTGATTTTAAAACTTATTTCATTATTTTACAATGGATTTTCTTCATTGTTCACTGTGGCTTGTTTCAACCCATCATAGAAAGCTTATTTAGGGAAATGATGGCAGAAAAAGAAAATAATAAAGGAAATAAAAATCTAAGGGAAAAATGTAAAAATATCTGATCCCCCCAAACTGACACAACCATCCCAGGGCTGTCATTATGTCATATAAACAACAACACTCAACAAATATTTATTGAGTGCTTATTATGTGCCAGCACTGTTCACAGGGAATGAGATCTATTGTTTAATACAGGGAAGACTTTTGTCCTTCTGGAGCTTAAACTTATGTAGGGGCCTCTGTGAATTAGAAGAAAAGACCCACGTGGGTGAACATAGCTCTGAGCAGGTATGGAATGATGAGTAAAGCAGTGCCTTTGGTGAGTAATAAAAGGTGTCTTATTTTTTTATGAGAGGACAGCTTCAAGTCAACGCATACAGCTTGGCAAGTGGAACATGGGCTCAATTTCAGCTGTCACTTGCTCCTTTATGTAAGCATTTTTGTGCAATGCACGAACCATGCCATCAAACCCAGTGGCTTGTCCTTCTATTTTGGCCCTTATCTTATTGTTTTATTTAGTGATTGCCACGACTTCCAGAAGACAACAATCTATCTATGTCTGGCTCATTCTTTCAGCTTTTCAGTGTCTATTTTGGCAGTTGTTATCTGCTAGGCACTCAGTAAATATTTGGTAATTGGATTGTACTTCCTTCAGTGTGTGTCACAGGATTTTTTATGCCTCAATAGAATCATTGTCTTTGGATATTGCTAACAACATAGTGTAATGCTTCATGGATCCATGATATATATTTATACATCTTACTGCATCTTTCTCTGATACATGGATTTCAAGTTAATCATATTAGTTCATTTCACAGTTTTTACATAGCAATATTATATACCCATTGAGACTCAAAGAGTAATAGAAATGTTTGCTGAATTATAGGGTAAAATGCTTTCAGACAAGTAATTAAAACTATTTTCTATTAAATACATTTATCTGACTTCATCAGTCTTGACTGGTTTAACAATGTGGTCACATTACTTTTTAACAGATGCTAGTAAGTGATATATGCTGGTGCTATAGAAATATAATTCTTACTAGAAATAATTTTTTAGGATTTAGCAACAGATCATTCAAGTAAGGGGATCTCTGAAAGAGGCCAGCAATGAGTTATTGCCCAAGTAAAAAGTATGCAGTAAACTCAGAGTCTCAGGTGTATTTTCATCAATTGGTTTTTATATTATATCACCAGTTCCTGAAGGTTTATGCATATTTTCTTTTATGTCAAATAAATCTGATTATATGAAATACTGTCAGGCAAATATATACATTATATATATAGCATATATAATATGTATTATATAATACACATTATAAATGTTTTCTGTAATATATATTATACATTATAATATGTATATATTATATATAATATATATTACATATTATATATTATATATAATATATATTACATATTATATATAATATATATTACATATTATATATTATATATAATATATATTACATATTATATATTATAATATAATATATATTACATATTATATATTATAATATAATATATATTACATATTATATATTATAATATAATGTATATATTACACCTAATGAAGTCGCAGAGTATGAAATAATAGAAAATGTCAAATTGTTGAATAAATACATGTTTAATGAATTAATCCTAAATCATCGCCAAACACAGAAAACCAATTAGTTCCCCGCATTGTTCTACTTTTCTTGATCTTGTGTTCCTTTAGGCAGTTATCTATCAATGCTCCTAAATAGGAATTCTG
The DNA here is from genome assembly GCF_037993035.2 of Macaca fascicularis. Taxonomy (NCBI): domain Eukaryota; kingdom Metazoa; phylum Chordata; class Mammalia; order Primates; family Cercopithecidae; genus Macaca; species Macaca fascicularis. The sequence goes on along the minus strand of NC_088381.1, from coordinate 31,011,043 downwards.
AAATTTTCTATCAGTACAATTATTTCAAATAGCACCTTTTCAGCACATCAAATCTGCTTTCAAACTAATATATTAAAAATTTAAAGACCCGTGGTTTAACATTTTTTTTAAAATGGAAGTGACATTCTAATAAAATAAGAGGAAATAGTTTTATACAATTTGAAGTTCTTCATGCCAGCTGGAGTTTCAGGTTTTTGTATAATACTGTAGATTTATTGCTCTGTAATTCAAATAATAATAACTAAATGGACTGATAATTTAAAAATGAAAAACTCAAAAGCCAATAATGGAATATGATACAGAATGAAGTTATTTTTCTCATCATCAATAGATACAAAGACTATCTTTAGTCCTTCATATTATTTCAGTGTTGTTGAAATAATCCTGTTAGGTCATTGTATGTATAGTGTGCTTTTAGGTTATAGAATTAAAAAAGAAATCAGTGAATTGAAAAAATAATGGATCACAAAGCATGCTAAAGTGTTATGTTTTCTGTAGACCCTGATTTTTCCCTCAGAGCATGTATATACTCTCTAGGGAACCAGCCTCTATCTCGATCAGAGTTCGTAAGATTTGGATTGGGTTGACTGTACCCGAACCTCAGGGTGAACATGTGAGTTAAGCCAATTGGCACATGTCACTTCTCAGACCACAGTGACTGGTTTGGGAATGGTGATCATACTTCCTCAGAGCTACTGATATTCCAGGAGACTTTGCTATGATTCCCTGCACGAGATGGGTATTTTTCTCTACAAGATTTGAAGTTGAAAAGATGTGACATCAAAGGATGTGAGAGCAGAGACAACCAACTTACACACAGAAATGAAGGTCTGTTATGGCAATGTATCAAACAAGGAGAAGGGCAGAGTCGAGAGGTAGTGAGTATCTGGGTCCTGTGACATTGTTGGAATCCCTAATCAAGCAGTCACAGAAACCAGAGTTACCCCTGGACTGTGAAATTTCATGTAGCAGTAAATTCCCTGTTTGTTTATGTTTGGCTTTCCATCACTTGAAACTGAAACAGTTCTAGCCGATAGAACATTCAGCTCAGGAAACTGAAGTCTGGGGAGATGGAGTGTGCTTACTAACATCACACAGATACTAGATGCATGGCCAGGGCCATTTCTTTTGCAATAAGACCTATGTTATTTCACCTTCATGGTTTTATGTGAGAAACTTCAGCAGTGTATAAATCCACTTTTCAAACTAGGCTCCAGAAATCCCAGAGAGGTAATAAAAGGGATAAAGAAAGGGATAGAGATCCAAGATCCAAAATAATAGTTTGGCAGTGACATCTACCTTTTATCTTTCCTTCCAACCATCAATAGCACTGAACACCTGTGAGGAACAACTTCAGGTGATAGCTATATCTTCCAGATGGATTATTGGTTTTAATTTTTGTGTTAGGAATGGGATAAGGTATATGATAAAATAGAATACTGAAATTATAAGGCACATATTTTACCTCAGTACATAATTATACATTTTGTTTTTTCCCTGTGCTGTACATATGAAACAATCCAATACTCAATGGCACCTAACTTTGAGCTACCAGCTGGGGGAGAAATGAAGATCGCTCCCTCTGCAACTGGGAAATGACATATACTTTGCAGTTACCAAGCAAAGATAATGTATATGTTGTCTCATTTATACTCACAACAATCCTTGTAACTGTTATTATTATTATTATTTTTTTTTGCATTTTACAAGAGCCACATCTGAAGATTAGGGAGGTTAAATACTTTGGCCCATGTCACATAGTAGGAAGCAGTTAAGGAAGAATTTGAACCAAGGTTACCTGTGTCCAGAACTCATCTCTTAACTATATTCTAGTAGGGAGAAATGGAATAAAAATAGCATGTATTTTAGCCAGTCAAGTTCCTATGCTACAGGAACAGGGACTGAAGTTTCCTGTGAAAATCCAGAGTTTTGGGAATCTCAAATTAGGACTAAGCACAGGGTCATTTAGTCTGAACATCCCCCACTTGTAATGGGATTGAACATGTTGACAAGTTGTGTCTGCTTTGATGAATTTCATTTTCCCATACTACGTTTCTTGGTTTTAAGACTTCTCTAGGCTTCACTGGATTTCTATGCAGTGTTCCATTTTGTCTTTGTTCATACCAAGCCAGTTTCATATATGAAAGAAAATATGCTCTCTAATTTAATCCAGAAGCAATAATGCTCAATGCTGCAATACAAAGTTAAAAATTCCTAAAGCAGATTGTGAAATCACAGACATACATCTTCTTAATCCTGCCATAGTAGATACTATTACTAGGAGAGGATGCTTGCAGAACTGTAGTTAACTCACTACTTTCCATGAATGAGTAACTTCCTTATTTTTATTACCTTCAGTTTGGATAATTGTCCAAGATCTTTAGCTGCAATGAAAATCATCTGGGGTCCCTAGAAACAAAGAAAAAGTGAGAGAAGACGCAGTCTTAAGATATTCAGTATTAGTCACAATAGAAATGCAGTCAACAGAGAATTTCTTTATTTCACTTATTAGAGTTATGGCTTATGCCAGATGCCCTTAATTGGTCTATTATAAAGATTGGGTCAAATATATCTAATGGTGCTGGCAGTATAACAGTCCTTATAGGTGTTCCACTTCTGAAAGTCTTAAGTTTAGGTTAAGGAATGGGTTGCTACTAATGTAGCCAGTTTAATGTAGTATATGGATTAAATCAGTGATCTTTAACTTTTATTCATTTATTTTTAGAAGAGGCAACTTCCTCATTCTACTCCCTGCAAAAATAAAGGTGTGCAAAATCTGAAGATACGGGGCTAAAGAAGGTGGAACTGCACCTTCTAAAATGCTGTCCAATCTATTAGCGACCTACCCTCTTAACCCCTCCCTCAGCCAGAGGCTTTCTCTAGAACCCCAAGGCCCTGGGGAAATGAATTTGAAAAACACTGGAACAAACCATCCAATGCTTTACTAGAATGAAAAACTAGAGGCATGTCTGTTGGAATGTGTGACTGGAAAAGTACTAAATTTGGCCAAGTTCATTACAGCTTGAAATATTTTCACAGGAAGGAAAATTAGCTATTCTGAACAAATGTTATCTAGTTATTTATTGTAGTGTGTATATTTATTGGAGAATTGAAGACTATACGTTTGAGAATAGCAACCGTGGTTAATTGTGCTCATATTTTGCCCCGTCACCTAGCACAGTGCCTAGTACATAATAGGAGCTCAAAGAATATTTATTTAATGAATGAATAAATGATATGCATTCATACTTGGATAACTCAATGCTAGAGAAATTTTAGGTGATGGTAAGCTTTCCTAGGGAAAACTTTATACAGAAAATGAAATGACATTTCTGTAACATAATATATGCATTCTTGAAAAAACCTCATATTCTACAGGATTGCACACTAAAAATAATAGGACTTATGGGAAAAACAGCAATGGGCAGAACAGTCCAAGCCCTTGCAATTCTGTTACTAAAGAACTATCAAAACCATAACTGCTACTTTGGGATATGGCTTGGATAGGTAACAGGGAACTCAGTGAAGCTAATGGTTGCCTTAAGGAACATTAACAATGCAAAATATCCTGGCCAACACGGTGAAACCCTGTCTCTACTAAAAATACAAAAAAATTAGCCAGGCGTGGTGGCGGGTGCCTGTAGTCCCAGCTACTTAGGAGGCTGAGGCAGGAGAATGTCATGAACCTGGGAGGCGGAGCTTGCAGTGAGCTGAGATCATGCCACTGCACTCCAGTCTGGGCGAAAGAGCGAGACCCTGTCTCTAAATAAATAAATAAATAAATAAATGCAAAATAAACAAAACAACAAGACAGCAGAGTTCAATAGTGGGCTGAGACAATGCTCATGCAAGTGGAGCTACCAGCAGAGGGGGAAGGTAGCCGACCATTGTGACAGTCATGCAAGGGTCCGTTTTCCGGAGAGGGAGCCCATGTACAGTTACTCTCCTCTTTTTTCCTTTTTAAAACGGGTCTGTGAAGTAGCCAAAGTGAGAGCTTTTGTTCTTTTTCTGCTGATGTTATAGTTTTTGTATTATATTCTAGAGCCTCTGACCTAGGGAAATTTATATATAAACCAACCGAACTTCCAGATTATACTGATATTCCTCTATTGAACAGTTACTTGATTGCTAACTGGTGTTATGGAAATATATTATGTATTGAAGTAAAATGTGTGTGTGTGTGTGTGTGTGTGTGTGTGTGTGTGTATTTACAAATGTGACTTGGAACCTATATATATGTAGGCTATAAAATCATTAAACCACACATTCATGGCATTAAGTGAAACTCAAAGTAATTTATATTTTATCATTCACTGTCTGGCAGTAAATCAACAAAAACATATGCATATTTGCATCTTGGAACACTTTATAAGAAAATGTTTTCTAGGCATATGCTTTCACTGGATAAACATGGACTGAGTGTGTATAACTAATGTATAATAATACATATTTTATTTCCATTTATACTTACTCATTATTTGCATCAATTTATCTTCCTCAGTCATGGAGAAAAAAATACATTACCCCATAACAGGTGCTTGTTAGTGTTATTTTTCCCTTGTTTGGCTCAGGATATGTGAACAGAGATACCTGGCTCTGTGTATTCACTTGACCACTGTCTAACTTTGCAGCCAATTGATCTTTCTGGTTCTTTTCCTTTTTGTTTGTGCAATACAATCGCATCCTTCAGATTCACTAAAAGGCACCTCCTCTATTAACCTCCAGGTGGGGAGGCAAGAGATGAAAGCATAATTGAAAGGTAAAAAAAAAAAAAAAAAAAAAAAAAAAAAATCCAAATAGCAGTGGTGTAACTATCTCCTTAAACTGTAAAATTTAAGAAAGAAGCACAGTGGATACATCGTATCTTAATTCTATTTTCTTGAGGTCAGTAAAATTAAATAAAAACTACATGTGTAAACCAGATAACACTATAAATAGAACTTTGATACATGTTTTAAGAGGTTAAGTTCTGACTGTCAAACAACACGAAGTTTGACTGCTATTGCCACTATTTAAAATGGACTGGATAGGAAACTATAATTTATACGATCATTGTTAAGAAACTGGATACCAAACACTTTTTCTCAAAAGGGATTTAATTAGTATTTCATCTGGATGAAAACCATTCACTTAAACCAAAAACAGATGGGTTAGTGGAAGCATAACTAAACTTTATATACTTACTGTTTGATCTGTCAGAGGAGGAAGAACGATTTGTTTTTCTATTTTATTGAGAACTAGCTTCCATAACTCTTTCAAAACTCGCTTTAGGACTGTTTTCTCACAGATTTTTGCTGAGAGACTTAATCTGAAAAAAAAAATATATATATTCACTTTGAAATTTCATATCAAGGTATCAATTTAGGCCTTTACAATTTTCAAATGCTAAATTCAATTTACTAAATTATCATACAAAATGTATAATATCAAAAAACTATTTCATGATTCTGTTCATTAGATAATTCTCTATATTTGATAGAAAATGAAATCAGCATACTTCTTTTCTTATGTTGTTTTCTAAATCAACAGGCTTTGGAAAGAAAAATACCTTTTTTTCCATTATACTTTAAATTCTGGGATACATGTGCAGAATGTGCAGGTTTGTTACCTAAGTATACATGTACCATGGTGGTTTGCTGCACCCATCAACCGGACATTTACATTAGGTATTTCTCTGAACGCTATCCCTCCCCCAGCCCTCCACCCTGCAACAGGTCCTGGTGTGTGGTGTTCCCCTCCCTGTGTCCATGGGTTTTCATTGTTCAACTCCCACGTATGAGTGAGAACATGCATTGTTTCGTTTTCTGTTCCTGTGTTAGTTTGCTGAGAATGATGGTTTCCAGCTTCATCCATGTCCCTGCAAAGGACATGAACTCATCCCTTTTCGTGGCTGCATAGTATTCCATGGTATATATGTGCCACATTTTCTTTACCCAGTCTATCATTAATGGGCATTTGGGTTCGTTCCATGTCTTTGCTATTGTGAATAGTGCTGCACTAAACAAACATGTGCATGTGTCTTTATAGTAGAATGATTTATAATCCCTTGGGTGTATACTCAGTAATCGGATTGCTGAGTCAAATGGTGTTTCTAGTTCTAGATCCTTGAGGAATTGCCACACTGTCTTTTAAAATGTTTGAACTAATTTACACTCCCACCAACAGTGTAAAAGCGTTCCTATTTCTCCACATCCTCTCCAGCATCCATGGTTTCCTGACTTTTAGTGATTGCCATTCTAGCTGGTGTGAGATGGTATCTCATTGTGGTTTTGATTTGATTTCTCTAATGACCAGTAATATGAGCTTTTTTTCATATGTTCGTTGGCCGCATAAATGTCTTCTTTTGAGAAGTGTCTGTTTATATCCTTTGTCCACTTTTTGATTTTTTTTTTTGTTTGTTTTTTCTTGTAAATTTGTTTAAGTTCCTTGTAGATTCTGGATATTAGACCTTTGTCAGATGGATAGATTGCAAACTTTTCTCCCATTCTGTAGGTTGCCTGTTTACTCTGATGATAGTTTCTTTTGCTGTGCAGAAGCTCTTTAGTTTAATTAGATTCCATTTCTCAATTTTGGCATTTGTTGCCATTGCTTTTTGTGTTTCAGTCATGAAGTGTTTGCCCATGCCTATGTCCTGAATGGTTTTTCGAAGGGAATGCTTCCAGCTTTTGCCCATTCAGTATGATACTGGCTGTGGGTCTGTCATAAATAGCTCTTATTATTTTGATATATGTTCCATCAATACCTATTTTATTGAGAGTTTTTAGCATGAAGGCGTGTTGAATTTTATCAAAGGCCTTTTCTGCATCCGTTGAGATAATCATGGGTTTTCTTCTAGGGATTTTCTGGTTTTAGGTCTTAGATTTAAATCCATCTTGAGTTAATTTTTGTATAAGGTATAAGGAAGGGGTTCACTTTCAGTTTTCTGCATATGGCTAGCCAGTTTTCCCAACGTTATTTATTAAAGAGGAAATTCTTTTCCCATTGCTTGTTTTTGTCAGGTTTGTCCAAGATCAGGTGGTTGTAGATGTGTGGCATTATTTCTGAAGCCACTGTTCTGTTCCATGGGTTTAGATACCTGTTTTGGTACCAGTACAATGCTGTTTTGGTTACTGTAGCCTTGTAATATAGTTTGAAGTCAGGTAGTGTGATGCCACCAGCTTTGTTCTTTTTGCTTAGGATTGTCTTGGCTATATGGGCTCTTTTTTTATTCCATATGAAATTTAAAGTAGTTTTTTCTAATTCTGTGAAGAAAGTCAAAGGTAGCTTGATGGGGATAGTATTGAATTGACAAATTACTTTAGGCACTATGGCCATTTTCATGATATTGATTCTTCCTATCCATGAACATGAAATTTATTTCCATTTGTTTGTGTCCTCTCTTATTTCCTTGAGCAGTGTTTTATAGTTCTCCTTGGAGAGGTCCTTCACTTCCCTTCTAAGTAGTATTCCTTGGTATTTTATTCTCTTTTGTAGCAATTGTGAATGGGAGTTCACTCATGATTTGGCTCTCTGTTGTCTGTTATTGGTGTATAGGAATGCTAGTGATTTTTGCACATTGATTTTGTATCCTGAGACTTTGCTCAAGTTGCTTATCAGCTCAAGGGGATTTTAGGCTGAGATAATGGGGTTTTCCAAATATACAATCATGTCATCTGCAAACAGAGACAATTTGACTTCCTCTCTTCCTATCCGAATATCCTTTATTTCTTTCTCTTGCATGATTGCCTTGGCCAGAACTTCCAATACTATGTTAAATAGGAGTGGTGAGAGAGGGCATCCTTGTCTTGTGCTGGTTTTCAAAGGGAATGCTTCCAGCTTTTGCCCATTCAGTATGGTATTGGCTGTGGGTTTGTCATAAATATCTCTTACTATTTTGAGATACATTCCATCAGTACCTATTTTATTGAGAGTTTTTAGCATGAAGCTGTGCTGAATTTTATCAAAGGCCTTTTCTGCATCCATTGAGATAACCATGTTTTTTTTTTGTCACTGGTTCTGTTTATGTGATGTTTTACATTTATTGATTTGCGTATGTTGAACCAGCCTTGGATCCCAGGGTGAAGCTGACTTGATCATGGTAGATAAGCTTTTTGATGTGCTACTGGATTCGGTTTGCCAGTATTTTATTGAGGATTTTTGCATAAATCTTCATCAGGGATATTGGCCTGAAATTCTCTTTTTTTGTTCTGTCTCTGCCAGGTTTTGGTATCAGGATGATGCTGGCCTCAAAAAATGAGTTAAGGATGAGTCCCTCTTTTTCTATTGTTTGGAATAGTTTCAGAAGGAATAGCACCAGCTCCTCTTTGTACCTCTGGTAGAATTCAACTGTGAATCTGTCTGGTCCTGGGCTGTTTTTTGGTTGGTAGGTTATTAATTGCTGCCTCAGTTTCAGAACTTGTTATTGGTTTATTCAGGGATTTGACTTCTCCCTGGTTTAGCCTTGGGAGGGTGTATGTGTCCAGTGATTTATCCATTTGTTCTAAATTTTCTAGTTTATTTCTGTAGAGGTGTTTATAGTATTCTCTGATGGTAGTTTGTATTTCTGTGGGATCAGTGGTGATATCCCCTTTATCATTTTTTATTGTGTCTATTTGATTCTTCTCTCTTTTTTTCTTTATTAATCTGGCTAGCAGTCTATCTCTTTTGTTAATCTTTTCAAAAAACCAGCTCCTAGATTCATTGATTTTTTGAAGGGTTTTTCATGTCTCTATCTCCTTCAATTCTCCTCTGATCTTAGTTATTTCTTGTCTTCTCCTAGCTTTTGAATTTGTTTTCTCTTACTTCTCTAGTTCTTCTAATTTTGATGTTAGTGTGTTGATTTTAGATCTTTCCGTCTTTCTCCTGTGGGCATTTAGTGCTATAAATTTGCTGCTCAATGCTGCTTTAGCTGTGTCCCAGAGATTCTGGTATGTTGTGTTTTCATTAGTGAAGTATAAATAAAATCTTTTACAGACAAGCAAATGCTGAGAGATTTTGTCACCACCAGGCCTGCCTTACAAGAGCTCCTAAAGGAAGCACTAAATGTAGAAAGGAAAAGCTGGTACCAGCCACTGCAAAAGCACCAAATTGTAAAGACCATCGACACTATGAAGAAACTGCATCAACTAACAGGCAAAATAACCAGGTAGCATCATAGTGACAGGATCAAATTCACACATAACAATATTCATCTTAAATGTAAATGGGCTAAATACCCCAATTAAAAGACACAGATTGGTAAATTGGATAAAGAGTCAAGACCCATCAGTGTGCTGTATTCAGGAGACCCATCTCATGTGGTAAGACACACATAGGCTCAAAATAAAGGAATGTAGGAATATTTATCAAACAAATGGAAAGAAAAAAAAAACACAGAGTTTGCAATCCTAGTCTCTGATAAAACAGACTTTAAACCAACAAAGATCAAAAGAGACAAAGAAGGGCATTACAAAATGGTAAAGGGATCAATGCAACAAGAAGAATCAACTATTCTAAATATATATGCACCCAATACAGGAGCACCCAGATTCATAAAGTTCTTAGAGACCTACTAAGAGACTTAAACTCCCACACCATAATAGTGGGAGACTTTAACACCCCACTGTCAATATTAGACAGACCAACGAGACAGAAGATTAACAAGGATATTCAGGACTTGAATTCAGCTCTGGACCAAGCAGACCTAATAGACTTCTACAGAACTCTCCACCCCATATCAACAGAATATACATTCTTCTCAGCACCACATCACACTTATTCTAAAATTGACCACATGATTGAAAGTAAAATACTCCTCAGCAAATGCAAAAGAACAGAAATCATAACGAAGAGTCTCTCAGACCACAGCACAATCAAATTAGAAATCAGGATTAAGAAACTCACTCAAAACCGCCCAAAGACATGGAAACTGAACAACCTGCTCCTGAATGACTCCTGGGTATATAACAAAATCAAGGCAGAAATAAATACGTTCTTTGAAACCAATGAAAAATAACTTTTAAAGCACACAAAGTAAAATATCTTTAAAGGCAAATGATCCCTTTTATTCATATTTAATACTTATTAAACCTAGAGCAATTTCTGTTATTAGTCACCAAGGTTTGGCATGACAGTTGAGAAAAGGAAAACAGAACCCATATTTTTAACCCATGTTACAGCAGCAGAAGGCAGACCTTCACCACAGGGAGTCACTCTCCCAAAGCACACCATTTTCACCCTCGCCCCAACATAGTATATGCCCATGTTCATGGTCTAGGAACACCAAGGAAATACATTTTCAGCACTACTGGGCACTGGACCAACATAACAACATAGGAAAGGTATATATAATTTCAATCAAGGATAAAAATTTACCAATTTTAATAGGTGTAAGGTATTCCTTACAAATTCTTCTCACGGTGACGTAATGATGTAACAGTATCTAGCATTTGTATAATACTTCTACAAGCTATTCTTTAGAAACTTCTTCTATATATGTTTCTCATTTACTATTATACCCATATTACAACTCAAAAACAGGCACAGAGAGTCTTGGGTACTTGTCCATGGAAGTGAAGCTAGTAAGTTAAATCTATTAAATATACTATAATATAATAATACTATATTAAATATACTATGATATGACCCTGGCCTCTTTGAGTCTCTGAGTGAATTAAATCTGTTTCACAGAGAGCCAAAGATAGGCCATATACTTCAGGGCAGCCTCATTGACTCCCTATAATGCAACTCTGTATGCTTTTGGACTCAGAAATTATAACCTGGGCTCTAGTCATGATAGACAGATTTGGCTGTTTTAAATATTTAAAGATATACATAATTATATTTATATAATTACAATGGATAACATTGAAAGGTATGTGACATGTGAGAGGTACGTGGAGAGATTTTCAAGACACATTTTTGTGTTAAAGTATTTATCCTAACACTATGTATGTAAAAGCCCAATATATAAAAATATGTGAAAGCAAACTTCTCTGGATAAAGAGGAAGGTTGGGGACCCCTGAGGCATGTATGTGGAACTCCAGCTCCTGTAATTTGAAAACTGTTTTTCAAGGGTACCATTTCTAGCTTGCTGGTGAGTATTTGGCATGGACATAGGGTAGAAAGCAACAGATGTGTCATGGAAGAATAAAACAGGCTATCCACAGAGAAATTCCTGGTATGAGACACAATAACTCTGCCAATTTTGCTGCAGATGTACCGTTTCCACTTTCCAAAGATCCAAGTCTAAGAATTAATCTTGTGTTTATGGTCAGCTCACATACTTGGCATGCTGACTAATCCTGCTTAGACTGGAACTAAAAGAATAGGAATAAAATCATTGTCACGTGCGCAGCTCGTTGTAGGATTTTTGCTAGTTGAAAATGCAGCTTACACCTCAATTTGTGAAGTGGTGAGGTCTTGGTGGAGAGAGTGTAACATAAAGAAGTAAGATGTTTTATTTAGAGAGGCTGCACAGGACAAAAAGAGCTTATACATTTATAATATAACATGATTTCTAAGGGAATTTTCTCAAACCACCTTGAAGACTTTCAAGCCTCTATTGTTTATTTTAAATAATAGAAAATAAAGGTGAACGAGCAAATGCCTCTTTAATTCAGTCTGAATTAATCAACTTGATAATGTAAGCTGAAGAGCATATATTTCAGAACCTGAGCTATCTAGATTGGCTGAATACAAAACTAATTAATCAGACAATTTTCAAATGCCATGTGTACTGGCTGGCAATAAAGATTTCCTGTCATATAATTAATCGCATTTTCGTGAAAATTTACCTAGCTGTTTTCCCTCCCCTTGGAATGCCTGTCCCTCGTTTTCATATATCGAAACCTTATCCACCTTTAAATACCCAAACCAAATCAATTTTTTATTCATTCTTTGAATGAGAAGTAAATATTGTACTCATTATCACTTTACATTTTATGTTTGTGTTCCTTTCTTATTTCTCCTCCTAATCTATTAGCTCCTTGAAAACACAATCAACATCTGGCTTTTAAGTATCTCCTCTATGCAGTGGCTTTTAAGTTATGCATTCTGAATTAGCCCTGAGGATTTCTGCAATTCTTCACGACATATTTCTTTCAAAATTTTTAAATATCTTTTACAAATACTTAAAGCTCATAGATTATTTCCTAATTTTATACATTATCTCTTTCCACCAATAATTAAATGATATGACACATATGGTGACATAATTGTCTACTTCTAATTATACTTTAGTAAGATGGAGTACAAATAAGAATCAAAATGTACTGAAAATAAGAGTCAACCCATTTTATCTATTAGCCCCATTTTATAGATGGTGAAATGGAGTCAAAGTCACTCAGCTAATAGTTGGAAGTAACAAGATTACTCAAAACTTTGTTATGTTCCACAACTTTGGTCACAGGACATAGAAAGCAAATAGTTTCTCTAATAATAAATAATACATCTCCAAACTACTGATTGGACTTCTGAAAAACAGAAGGCATTCCAGTGAGAGGTTGAAGCGAATTGGGATTGCCTGGGCCTGCTGTTCATCACCATCATATTCACAACCAATGCTCATGTGTTTATAATGACCCATTTCTGTGTTGTCCATAGAAAAGAGTCATATGCTAAGATAAAAATGTCCAGAGAACGTATAGACAATTATGTTGTAAAAGTGAAAATCTACATTAACAAAGTAAAGAAATGAGGAAAAGTATTTCTCCTTCTCTCTCTCTTTTCTTTTTTACTTCTTCACTTTTCTCTCTCCTTTCTTCTGCACATACTTCCCTACCTACATCCTATTATCTACTTATCTATATACCTATCTTCTAGATATTTCCCAACAGAGAACAAAACATAAGGCTTAATTTTCCTACTAAATATTGACATTAAATGGATAACAACATTAGACTTATTGATGTAGTAAGAAGGCAGCCAAAGGTAAATGGAATTAAAACAGAAGTCATAGTATACAGAAGAGATTCTTCCTATGAGTTATTTCTTTTTTATCCTTACCTATTTAAATATTTTATAATTATGACTGTGGGAAAGTTTAGATGGAAAGAAAAAGAAATGCACTAAATAAGTTTAATTACCTGGAAGAGTATCCAACTTTTTTTTCCTTTCCAACTCTTATTTAAATTCAGAGGGCACATGTGAAAATTTATTACATGGGAAAACTGCATGCTTTGGGTATTTGGTGTACAGATTATTTTGTCACCCAGGTAACAAGTATAGTACTCAATAGGTAGTTTTTGATTCTCACCCTCCTCCCGCCCTCCACTCTTAAGTAGGCTCTAGTGTCTACTGTTCCCTATTTCGTGCCTATTTGTACTCAGTGTGTAGCTCTCACTTACAAGTGAGAACATGCAGTATTTGGTTTTCTGTTCCCGTGCTAGTTTGCATAGGATAGTGGCCTCTAGTTCCATGCATGTTGCTGCAAAGGTCATGATCTCATTCATTTTTATGGCTGTGTAGTATTCCATGATATATATGTACCACATTTTCTTTATCCAGTCTCCCATTGATGGGCATTTAGGTTGATTCCTTGTCTTTGCTATTGTGAACAGTGCTGCAATGAACATATATATGCATGCATATGTCTTTATGGTAAAAAAATTTATATTCCTTGGATAGATGCCCAGTAATGGGATTGCTGGGTTGAATTGAGGTTCTGTTTTAAGTTCGTTGAAAACTCTCCAATCTGTTTTCCACTGTGGATGAATGAACATACATTCCTACAAGCAGTGTATAAGCATTCCCTTTTCTTCACAACCTCATCAGGATATGTTATTTTTTAACTTTTTACTAATAGTCATTCTGACCAGTGTGAGATGGTATCTCACTGTGGTTTTGATTTTCATTTCTCCAATGATTAGTGATGTTGAGCATTTTTCTTTATGCTTATTAGCTGCTTGTACGTCTTCTTTTGAGAAGTGTCTGCTCATATGCTTTGCTCATTTTAATTTTTTTTTTTTGCTTGTTAATTTATTTAAGCTCCTTATAGAGTCTGGATATCAGACCATTGTCAAATGCATAGTTTGCAGATATTTTCTCCTATTCTGTAAGATGTCTGTTTACTCTGACAATAGTTTCTTTTGCTGTGTAGTAGCTCTTTAATTAGTACTATTTTTCATTTTTAGTTTTTGTTGCAATTGCTTTTGGAATCTTCATCATAAAACTTTGCCAGGGCCTATGTCCAGAATGGTTTTTCCTAGGTTTCTTCTAGGGTTTTATAGTGTTAGGTTTTACATTTAAGTCTTTAATCCACCTTGAGTTGATTTTTATAGCAGTGAAAGGAAAGGGTCCACTTTTAATCTTCTGCATATGGCTAGCCAGTTATTCTAACACCATTTATTGACTAGGAAGTTCTTTCCCTTCCTGCTTGTTTTTGTTGACTTTGTTGAAGATCAGATGGTTGTAGGTGTGTGGCTTTATTTCTAGGTTCTCTAATCCATTTCATTGGTCTATGTGTCTGTTTCTGTACCAGAACCATGCTGTTTTGATTACTGTAGCTTTGTAGTATAGTTTGAAGTTAGGTCCTATGATGCCTCTGGCTTTGTTCTTTTTGTTTAGGATTGCTTTGACTATTCAGACTCTTTTTTTTTTTTTTTTTGGTTCTAAATGAATTTTGAATTTTTTTTTTCTAATTCTGTGAAAAATATTGCTGGTAGTTTGATAATAATAGGATTTAAACTATAAATTGCTTTGGTAATATAGCCATTTTAACAATACTGATTCTATCCATGAGCATGGAATATTTTTCCATTTGTTTGTGTAATCTCTGATTTCTTTCAGCAGTATTTTGAATTCCTATTCTAGAGAAATTTCAGCTCCCTCGTTAGCTGTATTTCTAGGGTTTTTCTTGTGTGTGTGTATGTGGCTATTGTGAATGGAACTGTGTTCTTGATTTGGCTCTCAGCTTGGATGCTATTGGTATATAGAAATGCTACTTATTTTTGTATATTAATTTTGTATCCTGAAACTTTGCTAAAGTTGTTTATCAGATCTAGGATCTTTTGGGCAGAGACTATAGTGTTTTCTATGTATATGATCACATCACATGTGAACAGAGATAGACTTTCTCTCTTCCTATTTGGATGTCTTTTATTTATTTCTCTTGCTTGATTGTTTGGTTAGGACTTCTAGTACTATGTTGAATAGGAGTAGTGAGAGTGAGCATCCTTGTCTTGTTCTGGTTCTCAAGGGGAATGCTTCCAGCTTTTGCCCATTCAGTATGATATTGACTGTAGGTTTGTCATAAGTTGTTCTTATTATTTTGAAGTATGTTCCCTTAATGCCTACTTTGTTTAGGGTTTTTAACATGAGGCGATGGTGAATTTTATTGAAAGCCTTTTCTGCATCTATTGAGATGATCATGTGACTTTTGTATTTAGTTGTGTTTATGTGGTGAATCCCATTTATTGATTTGCATCTGTTAAACCACCTTGCATCCTAGGAATAAATCCTACATGATAATCCTGAGATAGCTTTTTGATATACTGCTGGATTTGATTTGCTAGTATTTTGCTGAGGATTTTTACATCTATGTTCATCAAGATATTGACCTGAAGTTTTCTCTTTTTTTGGTTGTGTCTTTGCCAGGTTTTAGTATTGGAATGATGCTGGCCTCATTGAATGAGTGATGGGGCAGTCCCTCCTCCTCAATTTTTGGAATAGTTTCAATAGGATTGGTACTAACTCTTTTTTACACAACTCATAAAATTTGGCTGTGAATCCATCTGCTCCAGGGCCTTTTCTGGTTGATAGGCTTTTTATTACTGATTCCATTTCAGAACTCATTATTGGTCTGTTCAGGGTTTCAATTTCTTCCTGGTTCAATCTTGGTAGTTTGTATGTTTCTGTGAATTTATTCATTTCTTCTAGGTTTTCTAGTTTGTGTGCATAGAAGTCTCTGTAATAGTCTCTGAGGGTTATCTGGATTTCGGTAGGGTCGGTGGTAATGCTCACTTTGTCATTTCTGATTGTGTTTATTTGAATCTTCTCACTTTTCCCCTTATTAGTCTAGCTAGTGGTCTACCAATCTTATTTATGCTTTCAAAGAACAAACTCTGTTTCATTGATCTTTTATATGGTTTCTCATCTCTCAATTTGATTCAGTTCAACTCTGATTCTGGTGATTTTTCTTCTGCTGGCTTTTGGGTTGGTTTACTCTTGTTTTCCTAGCTTCTCTAGGTTGTTAAATTGATAATTTCTAACTTTTTGATCTGGATGTTTAGCACTATACACTTTTTTCTTAACACTGCTTTAGCTATGTCCCAGAGATTCTGGTATGTTATTCCTTTTCTTTTAAAAATTTCAAAGGGTTACTTGATTTCTGTCTTAAATTCATTGTCAAAAGTCATTCAGGAGCAGATTGCTTAATTTCCATGTAATTGTTTAGTTTTAAGAGATCATCTTAGTATTAATTTCTAATTTTATTGCACTGTTGTTTGAGAGTGTGATTGGTATGATTTCAAATTTTTTGAATTCGTTGACAGTCGTTTTGTGGCTGATTGTGTGATTCATTTTAGAGTACATGCCATGTGCAGATGAGGAGAATGTATATTCTGTTTTTGTTGGGTTGAGTGTTCTGCAGATGTCTGTTAGGTCCTTTTGGTCAAGTGTAGAGTTTAGGTCCTGAATATCTTTGTTAGTTTTCTGCCTCAATGATCTGCCTCAGTGGGATGATGATATTCCCCACTATTATTGTGTATTTATCTATGTTTTTTCATAGGTCTCTAAGAAATTGCTTTATAATACTGGATACTCCAGTATTAGGTGGATATATGTGTGAGATAGCTAAGTCTTGTTGAGTTGAACCCTTTATCATTATATAATGCTATTGGGTTTTTTTTTTTTATCGTTGTTTGTTTAAAGCCTGTTTTATCTGAAATTACAATAGCAACCCCTGCTCTTTTTTGTTTTCCATTTTTTTGGTAGATTTTTCTCCGTCCCTTTACTTTGAACCTATGCATGTCATTGCATGTGAGATGAGTCTCTTAAAGATAGCTTCCTGCGTTTTAAGTGGGGCATTTAGTCCATTTACATTCAAGGTTGATATTGATACGTGCGAGATTATCCTGTCATTGTGTCTTTAGCTGGTTGTTATGCAGACTTGATTGTGTAGTTACTTTATAGTGTCTATAGTTGATGTACTTAAGTGTATTTTTGTGTTGGCAGGTATTGATCTTTCATTTTCATGTTTAGCACTCCCTTAGGGACATCTTGAGAGGCAGGTCTAGGGTAACAAATTTCCTTAGCATTTGCTTGTCTGAAAGGATATAATTTCTCCTATGCTTATGAAACTTAGTTTGGTGAGGTATGAAATACTTCTTTAGAATTTCTTCAAGAATGCTGAATATAGCCCCCCAATGTCTTCTGGCTTATAGAGTTTCTGCTGAATGGGTCTACCGTTAGCATAACGGGATCCCCTTTGTAGGTGACCTGCCCCCTCTCTCTAGCTGTCTTTAATATTTTTATTTCATACTGACTTTGGAGAATCTGAAGACAGTGTGGTTGTCTTGTATAGTATCTCCCAGGGGAGATAGTAAGACTGCTGATTATATTAGGAAATTCTTATAGTGAATTTTGCAGCTCCATCAGATCACTTTGATTCTTTCTTAAAATGGCTATTTTGTCTTTTAGCTCTTGTATCATTAGATTCCTTGGGTTCCTTGGATTGGCTTTTGACTTTCTCTTGAATTTTCATCTTTTTTCCTATCCAGATGCCAAATTCTTTATCTGTCATTTCAGCCACATCAGCCTGGTTAAGAACTATTGCTGGAGAGCTAGTGTGGTTGTTTGGAGGTAGTAAGACACGCTGGCTTTTTGAGTTGCCAGAGTTCTTATGCTGGTTCTTTCTCATCTGCATGGGCTAATGTTCCTTTAATCTTTTAAGTTGCTGTTGTTTGAATAGCATTTTTTTTTTTTGCTTTTATATTCTTTCATGCCGTTGAGGCTTTGAGGATTTGACTGTGGTATACATTGGGTTCAGTCAAAGTCAATGGCTTCATTTCTGGAAGATTTCAGGGGGCCAAGGCTTAGATTGGCACTCCTAGATTGCATGCTCTAACCCTGGGACCTGGTACCAGGCCCATTACTTTGTTTTCTTTCTCCTCAAGGGTAAGCACCTGCTGCACTGGAGGGGCGAAGGTTTTCTGGTAACAACACTCTGATGGAGAGTGCTGGCCAAAGCGCTTTGTTGGGGCAGTGGCTGATGGCAGTAATGTAGTGGTGTCTACATGTGCTGGTGGCAGCAGCAGTCCCGTGGGGTGACTGCCATCCTTGTCTTTAAAGAAAGACATTGTAATTTCTCTTTTGTTTAAATCTTGGTCCTTTTGATATTAATTTGCCACAACAATAATAAATGAGATAACATATGTAAACTAACATATATGACACTGGTCCCTTGGTAGTCATTCAAAATTATTATTCACTTTTCTCTTCTACATTCAGTTCTGGTTTTGAGTACCACTGTTTAAGAAATCATGTGTCTGGTTGTTTTAGATCAATGATTCCCAAATGTGGACACATTACAAAATATAGGTGCTTCGACCCTGCCTCAGACTTACTAAATTAGAACTTCTAAGAGTAGGAACAGAACAAAAATCTTAAAAACAAACAGAGCAACCAACCAAACTTTCTGGTTAAGAATTTGTCTTAGTTAGTCATAATGGCCTGCATTCCCATGCACTCCCACCACCATTAAACTGTAATCTCCACGGTATCAGGGACTTCGGCTTTCTTTTTCATCACTGTCCAGTGCGTAGAATATGGTTTGGTACAGGTGAGCACTCGATAAATCATTATTGAAGGCTGGGTCAGGCAGCTATCTGCTTGCCTCTGAGCTAAGTTAATTCCAGTCACATCTGTGATATTCCCTTTTTCATCAGGTTTCTGACATGAAATCAGATATTCTGGACTCAGCTCAGTCTTTCTCTATGTCCAGGAGGATTGAAAACAATATGTTATCCAAGGAGCATGAAATTCCAAATCTCTCTCTGCCTCAGAACAGCAACCTCCTTAGTTATAAAACTTATTTCTCCTCTTTTTTCCTTTCTTGTACAAAATCATTCCTATTTTATTTTTTATCTAGTAATCAATTAAAGGTATGTTGCTTTTTAATGAATTTATTTATTTATTTTTGAATTCATTTATTTCTATAGAAAGACTTTTAATGCTGCCTTACACAGAGGAAATCAATATTTTTCTTAAAGCCTTACAAGTCAAATTTCGGGCAATAAGTAAAGAGGAAACCGGGCAAAAAAACTTACGTTTTGTCCAAAAAATCCATGAGAGGTCTTAACACAATCTCTGCATCCATTGCTGCACTGTTCTTATTAGATGTGGTGTTTCCATTTGCTCTCATTTGATTTAATTCGAAACTCATCTGTTTTATACACTCTTCAATTATAACCTGGAAACTAAAAATAAAGAATATAAATTCTAGAATATAAGAATACATTCTGCCTGAGCCTGTTTCAATTTCACCCTAGGATTCTAATTTGTTTCAACTGGTGTGAATTCCCCTGCTCATGAGTTTTCAAATTCATTGTTTAACTGCGAAAATTTTTGTTGCAATGAAACCTTACGTATAATACTAATAAGTAAGGCAGATAAAAGTACTATTCTTCAGGTTGAATTAATTTGAGTGGAGGTTCATTCAGTCCCTACATCTGATAACCACAGTTGAGAGGTTCCTCTGAGCATGGTTTGGGAAATGACCGCTCTAGAAAGACTCTTACAGTATTTGGTTTTTTGTTTATGTGTTAGTTTGCTAGTGATAATGGCCCCCAACTCCATCCATGTGTCTGCAAAGGACATGATGTTGTTCCTTTTTATGGCTGAATAGTATTTCATGGTGTATATGCACCACATTGCTTTACCCAGTTAGGTTGATTCCATACTTTGCTGTTGTGAATAGTGTTGCAATGAGCATATGCCTGCATGTGTCTTTATGGTAGAATGATTTATATTCCTTTCAGTATATAGCCAGTAATGGGATTGCTGGGTCGAATGGTATTTCTGTCTTTAGGTCTTTGAGGAATTGCCACACTGTCTTCCACAATGGAGCTAAATGATGAGAACACATGGACACATGGAGGGGAACAACTCACAGTGGGGTCCATTGGAGGGTAGAGGGTGGGAAGAGGGAGAGGATCAGGAAAAACAACTAATGGGTAGTAGGCTTAATACCTGGATGATGTGTTACAATCTGTATAACAAACCCCTGTGACACAAGTTTACCTATGTAACAAACCTGCACATATACCCCTGAACATAAAAGTTAAAAGAAAAATTATGTACTGCCACTGCCACCATATAAATCAACCATATGCTTAAAAGCATTGTGCTAAGTGAAGAAGCCAGTCACAAAACACCACATATCGTATGACTCAGTTTATATAAAATATCCAGAATAGGCAAATTCATAGAGACAGAAAGGAGATTAGTGGTTTCCCAGGGCTGGAAAGGAGAGTGGAATGGAATTTATTGCTAATAGGTATGGGGTTTCTTTTTTGTGGTGATATCAGTGTTCTAAAGTTAGATTTTGGTGAGAGTTGCACAAATCTGTGAATATGCTAGAAACCACTAACCTGCATATTTTAAATGGGAGAATTTTATGGTATGTGAATTATATTTCAATAAAGTTTGTTGTTAAAAAATAAAAAAGAAACACTCTTGGCTTCTGGATACACCTTCTTCCTTTGGATACTGTGACTCCACACCTTCTTGGCTTTCCTCTGGTCTCACTGGCTGCTCCTTCTCAACTGCCTGACCTCTAACCATTGTAGTAAAGTTGCCATTTTTATCAAATGAAAGCACTGGACACCAAGTTAAATTTGAATTTCAGATAGTGAATATTTTCATACAAACATGGCCACGTAATATTTGTAACACAATTATACTAAAAGTTATTCCTTATGTATCTAAAATTCAAGTTTAACTGAGGGTATTCTGTATTTTATTTGGAAATCCTACACAGTGATCCTCTGGGCTTGATCCTTGGACCACTTCGCTTCTCCATCAACAATCCTTTTCTTGGCAATCACATCTAGTCCCATGGCTTCCATACCATCTATATACTGGTGGTTCCCAAATTCACATCTGCAGACCTGACTTCTAACGCAGACTCCAGACTATTTTATTTAACTGCCCATGCAATCTTTCCACTTCAAAGTCTGATGAGTTTCTCATACTCAACACCCAACCTATCAGCAAAATGTATCCTAAATCTGAGGATTTATTATTACTTCCAAAAATGCCGCTATAGATCCCTTTACCATCCTCCCACTTGAACCTGTGCAATAATTTCCTAAATTGTCTCTGTTCAACCCCCTGCAGAGAGCCTTTTAAAATAAAAACCAGATCGTGTTTCTCCTTTGCTAAAACTCTTCAATAGCTTCCAACTCCACTTAGAAAAACTCTAGATGTATTTGACAGACTAAAAGCCCAGCATAATCTGGTGCTGGCAATCTCACTGATCTCATTTCTTGCCACTCTTCCTTCTGTTTCATTGCAGACCAGCCACAATAGACTTCCTGGTGTTCTTAGAATTCTCCGAGGACACTCTTATCTCATGGCCACTGTTACATTCTCTCTGCCATGGAAGGAAATTCCCATAGCTCTCTTGGTCCCTGGTTTATTTCAGGCATATACCAAATACCACTTCAGAGAAATCTCCCTTGTTCACTCAAGCTGAAATGGCATTCCTATCAATCTCTGTTCCCTTATTGTTCTTTTTTTCTCAATGGCATTCTTCATTATATGACGCACTGCATAATTTATTTGCTTATTGCCTGTGTCCCTCCCTAGAATGTAAGCCCCATGAGAGCAGGAATTTTGTTTTGTTCAGGGCTGCATGCCTATACCATGGCACAGGATGCCATGCTTAGCACAAAGAGGTTGTGCAAGAAATATTGGGACAATAGTGAAAACTGCTGTATAATATACTTGAAATGTGCTAAGAGGACAGATCTTAAATCAATGTTCTCAGCACACACACATGCACACACAAATGACAACTCCATGGAGGTAACAGATATGTTAATTATCTGGAATGTGGTGACCATTTTATAATGGATATGTGTATCAAAACAAAGTTGTATACCTTAAATATACATAATTTTTATATGGTAATGATATCTCAATAAAGCTATTAAAAAGAAATCTGGCTTGAATGCATTAATGGACCATCTCCTTCCACCTACCTCTATTTCCTCATCCACTCTAAGAATTTAAATGTTGCGAAGAGTAATACTTTGTATTGCCTTTTTCATTCTGTATATCCCCTACACCAGTTTTGATGGTTCTTTCCTAAGCAAGCAGTGGCAAGTAGTAGGATTTTCAAATCTTAGAGACTCTTAGCCTCATCACCATTTCTTTATGTTGTCTGCTATTTTCATGTTTCCAACAATAGGAGTAATGATAACACATGTGTGGGCAGGCAAGAAAAACCTACTTAGGAGAATGAAGATCAATGAAAGCTTGGAAAATGGTCAAATCATTGGAATGGTAATGAGGAAAAGGAGGCAATTCATGTTAGTATTGCAGTCAACTCAATCCCATTCCTCTCCTCCTCCACACACAATGATTATGCAGTTAGTATTTGAGAAGTATCCAAATGCATAAATTCCTCAGATTTTAAATAGAAGTTTAGGAATGTTCACCATATAATGCTTTTATTAAATACAATATAGGTGTTTGTTTATTCATGCATGCATTCTACATATTTCCACGCCTAATATGGAAAAATTTTAATAAATGTTAAATGATCACAACTTGGGTTTTTTTCTTGCTTCCGGGCCTTTAATAGCAGGGTTATACATACGCTTGTTCATAATTTTGTGTACATATTCAAGGACTGATTCCACTTCTACCATCATGTTTGATCTGTCTCCATTTTTGGCTCCTGCATTCTTGGATTTCTTTACTGTTGACAACACCATTCTTGCCCCTCTGGACTTGGCATTTACATTTGGTTCCTTGATCCTTGCATCTCAGCTGGCCCCTTTGAATTTGGCTCATTTCTTGGCTCTCTGCATATTTATCTGTTTTAAAGGAACATTCTCTTCCAAGCTGTCATCTAAGAGAGTCTAAATCCTTGATTATTTGACTTTTATCTGACTGAAGCTGCCTTTGAACTTTGGTCAGGTAGAGGGTACAAGAGATGGTGGGGAAAATGAGAAAGGGGATGTTGTTTGTGGTGGAGTGTGTATTGAATCAAAGTAAAGGTAGTAGATACTTGAGGCAATTGAAAAGGAAGGTAAATCATGTTGAAAATATTTTGAACTAGTTGATTTACCACTGGGTCATCAATGATCTATGCAGGCTGTAGTAAAAATCACCTTTGAAACGACTACTTTCATATGCACTGATTTTTGAATCAGTGCATTAGGGTGGGGAGATAGACTGATTTTGCAGTGATTTTCTTTTGCACTGATTTTCAAATTAGAGCATTGGGGTTGGGGGATAGACTGGACAAAAGGTGTGACATTTATGTTCCTATTATGTGAAAAATCAGTTTTCTAAACAGACCCATATTGTAAACTCTAATGAGAGGCCAGCTCTGGGTATGGTATCAGGCATATAGAGGAAGGGTTCTCGAGGTATGATGGACAATAGCATTCTACTTTTGCATTAATCCAGGTGAAGCCAATACTTGCACCTTACCTTTTTGTCTCTATCAATTTTTGGTAAATTCACCTAAAAACTATTTTCTTTTTCTATTTTTTTTTCCTTTGGTAAAAAAAAAAGTCTATATTAACTGGCTTGAATAAAAGTAGTGCCAGTAAATAATTACAGATTTTGTGAGCACCCAAGGAGCCACATACTCACAGAATAATGCCTATGAAATATTCCTGAATTTTTTTTGTTTACTTAATCTAGCCAGCCTCTAGTACTAAAGGTGTTGGTTAAGAAGAAGAAAAAGGCCGGCCGCGGTGGCTCAAGCCTGTAATCCCAGCACTTTGGGAGGCCGAGGCGGGTGGATCACGAGGTCAGGATATCGAGACCATCCTGGCTAACATGGTGAAACCCCGTCTCTACTAAAAATACAAAAAACTAGCTGGGCGTGGTGGCGGGCGCCTGTAGTCCCAGCTACTTGGGAGGCTGAGGCGGGAGAATGGCGTGAACTCGGGAGGCGGAGCTTGCAGTGAGCCGAGATCGCGCCACTGCACTCCAGCCTGGGAGACACAGCGAGACTCCGTCTCAAAAAAAAAAAAAAAAAAAAAAAAAAAAAGAAGAAGAAGAAAAAAAGGAGCAAACCAAAAACCAAACTGCAAAACATGTGTAAGCAGAAACCCTAGTGGCACACCCTTTGAAAATTTTAAGACCATCTTTAAGTTATTATTGAGGTTATACAACTTAGTCTCAGTTCCCAGGTAGGTGCCCTGTGAACATGTCAGGAATCCACAAATGTGTGGTTTGGCTCAGCTCTGACTTGACAGCAAAAACATCCTAACAGCTGTATATAGTAGAATTATTTAATTATGAGTTTTAATAACATAAAATCAAGTGGATTTTTACAATTAGTTATACACTTAATTCTAAAACTCTATACTGCTAATTTAGACCTTAAGAAGAGTAGGTTTAGACTAAAATTATGCATTTTGACTTCACAGCATGATCACATTGATTACTGGAGACTTTTCTACCCTGAGAGTATAATACAGACCTGATTGGTAGTATGAGAAATAAAGCCATAGCAACATAGCAACAAGGATATAATAATTATACTTTTTATGAGGAAAGCATGACATGTGGCCCATTTATTCCAATAGTCCTAATAAACCCTAATTGAACAAAGTACTAAATTCTTTCCTATATTTAAAAAATCAAGAATAAATGGATTCTGGGTAGCTGCAGGTTTTACTATTTAGGTTAAAAGAGCTGACTTCATACAAATAAAGTTCTTCAAGTGTCCTCCGAAGGACACTACGCCTTCTTTCATAACTGTGGTTTATCCAGGTATCTTTCAAATCAGAAAACATATTCTAGCCTTTATAACCTGAATATTCCACCTCCCCAAACAAAACAAAACAAAAAGCACTTATCCTCAGAATGATTTAGGTATTCTACAGAAAATAATTTAATTATACTTTACTTATATTCTAGTTTCTACTCTGTTTAGCCATTTTATTTTCCATAAAGTTCTGAACAACTCGAGCTATTCCTGACCTCTTTTTTTCTCCCCCTAACTTTGCTAAATAATCTCTAATGTTGCCTCCGTGGCTGAAGGCAACAGTCTTTCTGCTAACCACATGTTAATCTGCAACTAGAACAAAGAGAGGCAGCCTGAAATGACTCAGCAAAGGCCTCTTCATCTTTCAGTGTCACCCCAAGTCAGAGTCAACGAACCCCACATCTCTAGAACAATCTATGTCTTTCCAACTTCAGGTAACAGAATCTTGAAATTGCTGACTAACATCCAGATGAAATAGACAGGATCATCGAGTCAGCTAACAACACTGCAGAGGCAGGGTGACTACCCTTGGCTCAACACAGCAAGGCTGCTCTGGCTCAGCAGTTGAGCCCTGAAGGTGAGTTCCACGAAGACAAGGCTACCTTGCTTAAGGAAGTTACGGACACACCTCTGATAATGAAGAGAAGTCTAAGTGGGAGATTATTCTTCACTCTGCTTTATTCCTACATCTAAGAAGAAAAATATGATGCTTTCAGACTCTTTTGTCTTTCTCATTAAAAAAATGGCATAACTAATTGAAAAATGTTTATTAATACTGGATCTTTCTAAAACACAACAGTAGGTGATGAGTGGTAGCTAGAGATAGTCCCTACCTGAAGAGAGCCTTTTTTTTTTTTTTTTAGACGGAGTCTCACTCTGTCACCTAGGCAGGAGTGCAGTGGTGCAATCTTGGCTCACTGTAAGCTCCGTCTCCCAGGTTCACGCCATTCTCCTGCCTCAGCCTACCAAGTAGCTGGGACTACAGGTGCCCACAACCACACCCAGCTAATTTTGTTTTGTTTTTTGTTTGTTTTGTATTTTTAGTAGAGACGGGGTTTCACCATGTTAGCCAGGATGGTCTCAATCTCCTGATCTCATGATCCGCCCGCCTTGGCCTCCCAAAGTGCTGGGATTACAGGCGTGCACCACTGCACCCGGCCCTGAAGAGCAATCTTTATAGTCTCTTTTGAAAACTGAACACATATTTTAAAATAATACATGAGTTATTGAACTACTATTTAAAGCAGATTCTATATTAATGAACCTCTTCAAAAATGTATGTTCTTTCCTATCTATTTTAACATTTTGATGAGATGATAGCTTTTTCCTACAGAACTGAAGTGAAATTTAACTAGGGTGAACTTACCTTTCTTTAGAATCGTATCACAGATAAAGCCAGTTTTAACAAACATTTAAAATATATAGATATATCAGTAGTTTCCAAACTCCTTCGCATGGGGTAGTTGTATTCAGATTGCTAAGCCCTAAATCCAAGAATCCTGACAATTTGGTATAGGGTTGTTGATCCAGCTATACTGAATGCAACCACATTGATATATATGGTATGGATACAACTCAAACTTCTTATATATGTGAAGTTTTTCTCTTTTCTTCCCTCCCTCTCTTTAGTCTTTCAATAGCCAGTCACCAAGCTCTCAACACTAGAATTGCATATAGGTATGAGATACGGTTTCTGTCCTGAGTGTGGGAAACAGACAGGTAAAACAAGACTTAGAGGATAGTGTTATAGGTCTTACCCGGCCGAAGGATGCAGAGTTCTAGGGTGTGCATAGCGAGACAGCACTATTAGATTGTGGTGTCATAACAGATGTTTCAGAGAAAATGACATTTAGATTGGGTCTTGAAGTTAAATAGATTTAGTCAGTCAGAGGAAACAATATTGAAGGCAAGAATATTATGAGCTGACACTAATTATCTAATTTAGATAATGACAACAGAGGTCACTTACCTTTCACCGTACGTGACGCTGAGCTCATCCAGGACTCCACTGAGCTTAACCTGAAGTTCTTTTAGAATAGTACTAGCTTCAGAATCTAGCTGCAGAGAGACCATAAACAATATTACTTTGGAGTTTTGAGAAAGCATGCCTCTGTTTCGCTTACAAGCATTTTGATTATTATATGGTAACTTCACACAACACGTAAACTTTTTTCTCTTCTTTTGTTTTTTTGGTCTTTGAAATCAAATCTAAACATTTAGGAAACTTGAAAGAAACCAAGGGGTTCTCATAGACAAAAAATGGTTTGAAATTCAAGGCATGCATACAAATAACAGCTAGGTAGCAAAGCCTTTGTTGGTTATAGCAATGAGAAGCAAGCCATGACAAAAATATCCTCCAGAACATGATAATTCCATAATTTAGAAAACCTGTTATACTTCAGCTGAATATACGTGCTGCTTCAAAATATATTTAAATCTTCAATACTCCTGTAAATAAATAGGCACATTAAGAATAAAAGTTGTTAAAAACTAACTTTTGAATATTGTGTTGTGCATTATTTAAAGGTGTTTTCATATTTCCCCAACTTTGGAATTAAGAGTAATAGGATAGACAAGGTATCCAAGCACTCCCATGTTTTTCTGGAGACGACAGGCCTGACTTTTCTTCCTGGTTGCTAATTTACAGCTGAAAGTTCAGGATAATAGATCTATTGTCTCAAGCAGAGAGAAATTCATGTAAATAGCAATTTGAAATATTCTCTGAAATTGGAATGTGACTCTTTCTTTCTTTCTACCTTTAGAAATTTAGTTTCCTACCATTACTGTCATTAGTTCTTGCCCAAGCTGATCTATTATTGAAAAGAAGAGGACAGGATAAAGCCAAGTTTGGGGAGTAAAACGAATTAAAGCGTGACTTAGTATAAGTAAGAGAATCTAAGAATGCCAACTAAATATAGGACCTAATATCAGTTGAAAGTCCTGGGAGCCGACACAGAACCAAGAAGTGTCCCTATATGTGTGCATTGGACGTAAGCCCTATATTCCTCCAAAAGTACTTTCTGATACTAAGGAACTGCTAGGAAGAAGAATGATTTATACATCTCTGCAGCGGGGTAGCTCTAAGTTGTAGTGACATGACTAAAAACATTGGAATGAAAATCAAATATTGCATTTGGCATTTGAGACTTTATTAATTATATCACACCAATCTTTTATATCAGTGTTAACTCAAATCCAGGTAATTTTCAGGATTGATTAGTTTCTGCCCTCTATCAGAGGCAATGTGATTTTTCTGGACTCCTTGTATCTTTTTTTTTCTGTCTTAGTAATCGGTTATGCTGACAGCTCTTGTCCAGACACACAGGCTACCATAACAGAGACAGACTTCTGTAAGAGTCAGAAAATTAGCATATCTGTGAGCCTCATACTTTCTAAGAGTTCTATTCAACTATAACCAGTTGCAGGGAAGTAATTCAGAAAGACAATTAGATAGCACATACTTATTTTAAAAAGACTTAAGGTACGGATAGTGAATTTAATCACAACTTGCCTAACAAACTATCACAACCTAACCCTTAACCAAGAAAACATATGTGGATTTTCCACTCCACTCTTAAGGAACCATGCAGGCTGAATTTTTTAAAATTATATTTTCTTCTTATTCTGCTAATAGCAATTTTACCTTGATTTCATTTGATTAAAATGTTGGGGAAGAGAGATGAGAGATAAGTTCTCCCATTTGGCTTTCTTCAGGCTCTCCACTTCCTCTACCACCTCCAAGGAAATCGCTCTGAAAGTAGCGTTTTCTTCAGGAAATGGGGGTTGCTTCTAATTTAAAATGTGTTTTGGTTTTCCTGTTAGTTTAATATACACATTGAGGTAATTTGTTCACATTGAGGTAGGATTATCACCAGATAATGACTTCAAAGTCATACAGAAATGGCTACATAGGTCACTTGCACAAAATTATGCTATTTTCTCATAAAATTATTTTAGTCCACCTTAGGTATTTGGTGAATAGATATTTCTTATCAAATAATTATTACTTGACAACCTAAAACTACCAGACTACAGTGATTTGAACAAAGGATGACAGTTTTAATTTCTGGATACACAGGTATGTTTCTAAGTAGGTGCAGACGGAATGTCTCTGTCATGTAACCAGTCCCTCCCACAAAAGGAAAAGTTTCAGTTTCAGTTAACTATTTAACGTTTATGTAATCTATATCACACCATTAAAACAGGCAAAGCAATTTTGAAGCCGATGTACATGGCGTTTGTAAATTGCAGATCTTTTTCAATAATGAGCATAATGGACATAAATATCATACTCATCTAATAATAAAACAATCTCTTTAGGTAGTAAAACTACCAGTTCTTGGGTTCTTCTGCATTACCTCATGTGTCCAAATTGAGGACGTTTTTCTTACTCCTACAAATTTTGTAGAATTTTAAGAAATAATAGATTGGGAGTTGAGAGCTCATTGCCTAAATTATCAGTAGCATATTTTTAAAAATATTGGGTACTTTGTAAAGGTAAAAGGCAATCTATTTTTTCAAAGGTTTAAACTTTATCCTAGTTATGTAAGTAGTACAACATCAAAATTATCTTGAATCTTTTTGTATCGTTATTTAGAGTTATTGTTAAAAGCAAAAATAAAGAGGGAAAGAACAGAAAAATTTTGAACATTCATAAGTCACAGTTTAATTCATTCTGAAGTAGAAACTCAATTAGCATGTGTATCTGAACAACTTTATTGGCTGGATGGCTACATAAATAAAGTTTCTATGTAAAGAGGAATATACACAATGAAAATTTAAGGATTTTGAGTCAAATTCTGAATTTAAAATAAAGTTTTTAAGACAGATTTAATTCCCCACTCTATGAAAGGCTTGAAAATTCCAAAATCTAGGCTGCCAAAATATGTATGGTTCAGATAATCAGAAAAACTATAATCCCACATAGGTATTAACTGAGTTTTATACCATTGAGGTATTTTATACTGTTGAGCTGTGGTAATAGATATAACTTGTCTGGGAGAGACAGCTAGTAGACAATACTTTTTTTTTTTTTTTTTTTTTTGTTGTTAATTGAGATGGAGTCTTGCTCTGTTGCCCAGGCTGGAGTACAGTGACCCGATCTTGGCTCACTGCAACCTCCACCTCCTGGTTTCAAGCAATTCTCCTGCCTCAGCTTCCCGAGTAGCTGGGATTACAGGTGCCTCCCACCATGCCCGGCTAATTTTTTTGTATTTTTAGTAGAGACGGGGTTTCAGCATGTTGGTCAGGCTGGTCTTGAACTCCTGACCTCGGGTGATCCACCTGCCTTGGCCTCCCAAAGTTCTGGGATTACAGGTGTGAGCCACCACACCTGACCAGTAAAGACATCTTTTAAGTTATTTTCCTTAAGGTTTGCTTTTCCTTTTCCTTTAAAAGATAATTCACTTACTACCTCCTTTTGAAAATGTTTGCCCAAGTGTAGCTTGCCCTAGGCAGTTAGTAGATCTAGCTTCTAAACTGACTATGCTTTTTACTATAACTATATATGCAGTGTTCTCTCTAAATGTTCTCTTACACATCTACCTCTTCCATAGAACTCATTCATACCTTTCTGTCCTGGGTGTCTGTCCCAGTGTCCTGCATGCATGGGCATTTACCACATGTTGAGGAAGGAAGTGAGGATAGACAAAAGCATAAAAGATTCCCTCACAGAAGCAGTCCCATATCATCTTCATCTCCTTGGACTGATACCTTGCATTAACTATGAATAGGATATTTTTACCCCTGAAGTCTTTTATTCCTTAGAAACCATATAGTCCAGAGTTATCAAGTTAATCCTGATTTCAAATCTCTCTCTCATTGCCAGACCATGTCAGGTGTTTCCCTGCTCTTTGTTTGGTTCAGAAGAATGGTTACCATACCTACACTGCATGTTTGTTTGTTTGTTTTCCAGAACAGATTCTTTCCCTAGAGATCTAAAGAAAATACATGTTCTATATTCTCTTACAGCAGCAATTGTTAAACTGACCCTCAAGCTCTTGCTAGAGTTACAACCAATGGGTTGCAAAGTCATTTAAACTCTTTAGATAGCTCAATACAAACCCTTGAAAAATAGACTTTGCATGGAAGAAATTAAGGATCTTTAGTGTGAATTCTATTTCGTCTCCACAGTCTTTATTACTATCTCATTTCCTTCATTTCCTACAGGCTACTCAGCTATCTTTCCTGTGTTGAGCTCATCAGTGTTAGCAGTCTGTTATTTTCTGTAAGGAAGTGCAAATCAGGAAGGAAGGTAACTTCCTGGCCATCTCCCCAGGGGCCAAAATTTAATCCTTTGTCTGTTGGGTTTCATACTCTCCGATATTTTTGCATTAAAACATTAATAAATAAAAATTTCACCTCTAGTTCCATGAAAAAGCCTTATTGCCAAGAAAAATGCTGTTTAACTTGCACTCTTGGTTCCTTGTTTTGGATTTTGTTCCATCAATTATCTCTTTCCCTTTTCATTCCCTCTACCATTAATTTTATTACCCTATCCTATAAATATGCTTAGGTAACATTTATGTTAAAATAAACAATAGACAATGAAAGAGAAGCCAAACTTATTTGGAACTACATTCTCATTGACATCTAGCCAATATCCTTCCTTCTTTTTACCTTCAAACCGCTTACAACACTGTCAAACTTGTTGACTCCACATCCTTTTCTCCTAAACATTTATTAGTTCTCTGTAATGTGGTTTGCTTCTGCTATGGATATGCCATTGACATGTTTCCATATGGTCACTAACGATTTCTTAATTTCAAGGACCTTATTTTTCTTAGCATTCTTTCATTCTGTTGTTTGCTCTGTTTCCCAAGGTCCTTCCCTGCTTCTCAAACTGCCTGTGATTTGTCTGTGTCTTCTGTTAACTTTCCTCCTCTGTCTACCTCTTAAATATTAATTTCCTTCAATTCTCCTTTTTCAATCTTCTTTTCTTTTTACTCTATACTTCCCTTGAGCAATTAAATTCATGCCCATGGTTTCAACTATCACCCATATGCTAAGGACCCCAAATCTATTATCAACATTCTTCACAGCATGCCTGAGAATCATGTCTATATTTCCAAGTACCTAGTAAATGTCCACTTTGATGGCCCATACATACTTCATTTGTAGCATATCAAAGCACAACTTATTACCGTTCTTAATTTATTTATCTTCTTATTTCCTCTGATTTGGTTAATGGCCTACAATTGTTTAAGGCAGAAATGTGAAAGTCATCTTTGACTTCTGTTTTCTTCCTTCCATATTTACTTGGATACCAGATATGATTGGTGATTATCTCTGAAATGTTTTATCCACCTGTCTTGCCCTCTTCACTTCCAGATTCTGAATTTTTCTCCTCCAGCCCACTGTAATCATCTACACATTGTGTTCTTACTTCCTGTTTCCCCACTTCATCCTCCTAACTGGTGTAATAAACCCAAATATGATCATGACACTTGCTTATCATCCTTCAAGCTGGCTTTCCACAAGGGAATTGCTTCAAGCAACTTCTCACAATCTTATCTGGGCTATTGCTCTTTTTGTTTTTGTTTTTTTTTTCTTTTTAAAAGATCATTTTCCTTCAAATCTTCAACTTGACCAGAATCTTTTCATCTTATAAGGTCTACTTCAACTTAAAATATATGACTGAGAATTCAGCAAAAATTCCCTAGTGAATCTAAAAGTAGCGTACTTTCCTGGAAATGCCCTAAATCACTTCATAAGCCTGTGGTGTCATCATGAATACTGTGGTTTGTTGTCAGAAATAAAAGAATACATGGTCCTCTCTACTGGAAACAAATGTGCCCAGCTCTAACCATACTACCCTGTTTTTTGTTTCATTTTAAAATGCCTCTTAAGGAGAAACTCCACAAACTTACATGACAATTTTCAGACGGACTATGGCATTTTCTTTATCCTATTCAGATTTGCATGAATATTATGCTAGAGGTATCAGTTGTATAAACTCATGTTTCTAACTTCTGGGTATCAAAAAGTTGAACATCAATAGCTGTCTCCCATCCTAATTAAAGAGAGTACGCAGTAAATCCAACTGTCACTGTGCTTCGAATCAATGAAATGTCTTTGAGATATGTTAAATGAGGTTCTTCAGTCTAGACAACTGAAGGGAAAAAAAAGAGATTGCCTTACATTTTATAATTCACTCAATATAGTTTTCAGTTAGTGAATGTAAGGAATTTTGACTTTTTTCTGTTTCTATGAACTGTTTTTTTTTTTTTTTTAAATTATACCTTCAAGCTTTATATGAGTCATGGGACATTCTTTTCTCTTCAACATTTTTTCTCTTCTCACCTACAACGCATACACTATTCCTCTGCTTCATGGATTGCTAACATGTGGATTGTCATTATAGTGACAGAAATTGAGGAAAAAAAAGAATTTCTGAAATCATATAGTTCAAATTCCTCGTTTTTCCAGATAACGCATAATATATTATCTTTAAAACCAAGGTACAGATAATGCGTTATGCTTTCAGAGTCACATGGGGACTGAAGAGCAGCATTCTTAGAAGCTATTTCCTCTGAAGAAATTCTCTTCTGAAAATGTTCATTAAAAAACAGGAATCCCTGTTTTATAACAATGCAAAAGGAACTTAGGGTTTATATGTTGCATCCATTGGCTAATTGTGAAAATGGACTGAGTAGGGATAAGTTACGAATAGAATCAATGGGACAGTTTATGTTTAGAATTGTGTTCTGCCCTTTTCCCCTGTCCTACTCTGTCTGACCCATTTGGCTGTTGCTTCACATTCTCACATGTGTTACAAACCACTGCTCAGCGATGTGAATATAGTCCACCTGGTCAACCGAATTCAGGACCGGTTGACCAGCAAGTGCTAAGGACAGAGTGTTCTCTGTGAGCCCTTATCTCAGGGTGCCTGAGGACTATTCTGCTAAGCAGGGCAAAAAAGAGAATTGACTGGGTTAAAGAAGTTAAATTTTACCAGTAACGGCATTGATTTATGGTTTGTTAGGACAGGCACGAGCAACTGAAGGTGATCACAACAAGATAATGAAATAGATTTATTATAGAAGATGGCAGTTAGAGTGAAACTGTCTTCCTCTCTCTCCTTGCTGTGGCATGTATCCTTTCTCTTTAAGTTTCTTAAGGTTCAGAGAGAGGTGAGTTTAAAAAGAGACTTGGCAGTATATGAGTAACCCTGTGAGCTCTCTCAAATGCGCTGGGAAATGAGGTTAACAAGCATCACCTGCCTGGGTCTGCATTTCATTTTGACATGGCTCGCCAACCACAAAACCTTTCAACCTCCTCGGTAGCGCCTTTTCTTAATCTCACAAATTTAGCAGTTAGCTAAACTTTATGTGGTAGTAGTACTAAATTACTAAACATATTTATTAAATCACTTCATTATAATTTGCTTTATTGGCCCTTCTCATTCTCTTAATTTTCCATTAAGTTCAATTTATTAAATCTAATTGCAGAGATGGCAGAGATGGTTAGGAGGAGAAAGAAACCAGAAAGGCCAGCACTTCAAACATTCAATTCTCCTTATTATCTGGCGCTATGAAGCTATCACTGGTTGCTTTTACTGACTTCAGCCAAATTACATTTCCCTTTTTACCTCTATTTACACAACAACAGGCGAGGTTTGAGTTTATTTCTGAATTGTTGTAGGATAAGTTGTAACAATGAAAACTTTCATCTGAAGGATGTGTTCACATTTAGGAAGCGTTCTTGTTTTTTTCTCACAAACCTTATCTCTTTAATTGCTCTGATTCCCCTAAAAACTTCTAAGTTCTTTGATGATGGGGTCTGCATCTTAGTAATTAATGTATCTCCAGTTCCTAGTAAAATTTACAGCTCATAACAAGTGCTCAGCAAATAAATATTTGTTGAATGAATTAGTGAAGGAGTAAATTCTGTCACCTTATTCAGTGTGCTCACATCGTTTCTTCATACAGCAGTCAGCCCCAAGGGGAAGAGACGCTTACGGTGGTGTGGAAAGACGTGGAACAGCTGGCTTCTGAATATCCTTCAGTAAGTGCTAAAAGGCATCTCTAGTCTAATTATTGTTTCACCAAATCTCCTACACCTTGTAATCTCCTTGGGGCCCTAGGCATTAAAAAATCTTTTTATTTTGTACCCCAACTTCTGCCCACCTGCAGATAAAATACATACAAGTAGGCAACAATGGATATTCTAACGAAATAAGAAGAACTTTTCAAATTGCTTTAGAAAACAGTTTTAGAACTGAAAGATATGTGACAATTTGAAATGGTCTATTTTATTAGCTAATATATACTTGATAATTTACTTTATTCTATATTTTGTAATTCCTGAAAATATGAGAAGAGTAGATTAATTCTTATTAATGTATTAACTAGTAACCTATATCTCTATATTAAGAAAAGGTGAGACAGATTAGAAACCTGAACGTAAAATTTGGCCGCTATAGCTGGGATTACGGGTGCCCGCCACCATGCCTGGTTAATTTTTGGTATTTTTAGTAGAAACAGGTTTTTGCCATGTTAGGCTGATCTCGAACTCTTGACCTCAGGTGATCCACCCACTTTGGCCTCCCAAAGTGCTGGGATTACAGGCATGAGCTACCACACCTGGCCTTATTCCTTTTCAAAAAGCATAGAGCAGCAATTCTCAAAGCATGGTCCCCAGACCAGTAGCATCAGCATCACCCAGAGATTCCTTAGAAACGCAAATCACCTGGCCCTGCCCCAAATACACTGAATCAATACACTGGGGGTAGAGTTCAGTGACGTGCGTTTTCATAAACTCATCAGGTAGTTCTGATGCCTGCTGAAGTTCAAGAAGAACTACTGTCATGGAGTATTATTTCCTTTAAAACTCTGATCTTTCATCTCCTGTTGCCTCAGCACATATAAAGGTGAGAGGATAGTGGCAAGTGAAAAATGATGAAGATTAATGTTTTTCCTTCCTGTTCTAGGGTTGCTTAGCTAATGACTGAGTCCATGTGGCTAATAGGTATTACAATGAATTTCAATGAGCTACATACACACACTTTTGGGCAGTCAGATGCAATTTCTAGTTGACACATCAAATTTCTCATTAAAAATTAAAAGCGACATAGATATACATCTCTGAAATAAAAGAATAATTTAGTTGACCATTAAAAGATACATATATTTAGAATAATGGGATTAGGGTCCAGATTCCTTGGTTTCATTCTGCCTGGACTTATGTGAAGTTACTCTCATGGGAAATTTTACCACCATGCATATGACACAGAAGAGTCAATCCTTTTAGTCATAACAATAAAAATAGCATTATCATTTTACCTAATTGAGCTGCCTGTGGTCAACAGATTAAAATAATTTAGCTGAACAAACGAACCCTTCTTTTCCCCTAAATATATTAATAATGGCTAACTACAATTTGAAGTAACATCAACAGTTAGCGGTCTGATGGATAACTGTGGATTCTACCATTTAAAATGACTGCACCAATAAAATATTGTGAAGGATAAATGCACCTTCTAAATCAATTATCATAATACAAGTTCTTTAGAGTTTCAAAATCCATATCTTAAAACTTCCTGAAAAGAAATTAAATTTTGGATTTTTTTCATGTACCTGTATATATTAGATTGCAAATTAATGATAAATCCTTTTCACGGGCTTCAGCAATGTGTTTTTATTACAAAATGAATACAAGCTAAGTAATTATTTGCAATTGATAGATAATAAATTATATTCATGAAATAACTAAGCTATTAACATAATGTAACCCAAAGTAATCACTCACCAATGAATGAAAATTATTACATGGCACCCTGATAATCATTTTGTTGTTATTGTGTCATAAAGGGACAGGTAATATTGTACGGGGATTGTAGTGTAAATTAACTTGTAGCTCTAATACATCTATAACATGGGCTGGCTATTTTATTTGTTTTAGTATAGTGATTCCCAAAACTGTATCCACAGAAAAAATCCCCTGAGGTGCTTTTAAAAAAACAGACTCTGTACTCTATTCCTAAAGGTTAGTTTTTCTTCATGATTTGTGAGATTTATTTTTTTATATTCTCTAGAGGAATCAGAGATGTTATGCCAAAACATGCCCCTGATTTGTATGCAGAGAAGTATGTTGGAAAATCACTTTTATAGGAGAAGAAAATTAGTGGTTTGCTTTTCTCTTTTGACTTTTTTTCCCCCCTAAATAGGGCATTAGAAAGTAAATGTGCTGACATGGCCCATAGGATATTGTGCATGCAACTGTCTAACAAAGATTGCTTAAGTGACTGTTTTAGGAACCATTGTCAAAAACATAATCCCAAGATCATCATGGTGTTAAAGCAATGCTTCCATTTGAACTCCATACAGAGAATGGATTTTTCCACTGAAGAAAGGTTTTAAACACTTTTTATTTCCAGAGGGAAAAGAGGCTGATTCTGTGAAGAAAAAACAGCTGCCTCAACTACACGGTGATCAGGTTAAAGCAGCAGGGAGCTGCAGCAGCACACAGTCATGCCTGTAAGCAGCCAGCACTTTGCAGGTGGTATAATATTAGAGGAAAGCAATGCTGTTGTTAGAAGCCAACTAATAAACACATAGCATTAAAAACCATTTTGAGCAAGTGCACAAGCAATTATTTGCTATTTAATTTATATAGCAAGAAGTATGTATCTCAGCACAGATGGTGCGGGATAAAATAAAAAGAAACTCTTAAAAGAAAAATAAGGTCTAGCCTGGAATATTTCCCTTATTTACAGTGGAACTGGTTACAATACCAGTCAAAGGTTTTACAACCAGTTCTACTGCAAGGAAAAAATGGGAATTTGAATTGGAACACATTGTATAACTTTTAAAGGCCCCTGAACATGTCTGTATCACATGTTGCATACGAAAGGGTGAATTCTGTAATTTTCTCATATCAAAGGGTGAATGCTGTAATTTTCAATCAAATCCTTTTTCATCTTTATAAAAGTCCTAAGTTAAGGAAACCATTTAGATACTGCTATGTTTATACAACAATATTGGAAGAACTCTGCTTATTATTTTGAAATTATGTTGCCTAGAGACCCCAGAGTAATCAGAAACTCTATCATAATTCTGTATCAATTAAACTTCTGTTTTCTGGGAGGACACATGATGCACTCAGACTTGAATGCAAGTCTTGCTTCCTCCTGACATTTCATCAATCTCTGTGCCAACTCTGACTGGCCCTACCTAAAACTTTGAGCTGAAAATGGAAGAGAATAAGAGAAAAGATCTATGCATAGGAGAAAAAGAAAACAGGAGAAATAGAAAATCACAGAAAAGGGTAGAGAAAGGAAGGAAATAAATGAAAAAAATATTTAGAAAAACAAAGGAGCAGATTACATTGTTAGAATCTAGGCATTCATTTTATTTCACTGATTTAATTACGTTTTCTTCTTAAATTGTGTCTGAGGACTTTATCAAATAGACATTGCAAGAGTTTTAAAGGGAGAAGGCACCAAGTTCAGTATTTGTTTTCATTATTTTCTTCAATAAGAGGAGGAGTTATATGGTTTAGTCATATATTTGAAATAAAATATATAGTGTGAAACCTGTATATTTCAAACCAGCAATTCTATCTGAAATAAGGAATTCAGTTTTGACTGGTGAAGAAGCCACTTTATAACATTTTTAATGAGCAAGGGACTTGGCCCATACAGTTTCCTTTAAGTACAGGTCTGATTTGTCTGGTTAAATTCAGTTCAGCAATATGTTATTCACATTAGAGTTCAAACACAGAATAGTAATGAAATAGCATAAGTAGCATAAGGAGAAATTTATGGAAATATGACATTTTAAATAGAACTTTATTCTCAAATGATTTGTGGGCTTTAAAATTTACAGAAAGGAGATAATATTTCCCAGATGAAATCAATAATTTCTTCATCATTTTTCTAAATGCTAAGTGGACTTCAAGTCTGAATATAAAACATCAGTAAAATTGAAAAGGAAATCTCATGTTATGTTCCTTAATTGGTTGTGCTCACCTAATTCAGCAGAATAATTTCAAAATAAGATCAATGGCCTCAAACTTTACATAAAGCATTAACACACTTTAAGGAATGAGGCCTTATTTTATACAAATAAAACTGAGATTGCAACAAAGGCACAGCTCATAAAGGTTCATTTTTTTAAAGTTTTGCATCATCGCACATGTATTCTAGTGTTTCTCCATTGTAGAATGCTAAATAGCAAGTTCATTTTTCAAAATACTGAAAAAGAAATAGACATTGGGGAAGTGTAAAAACATCTCCTTGAGGTTAAAAGCAAAATCACATGGGAAGAAGAAAATCTTAAAAGAAACATTTATAGCCACATAAATTTAGAAATAAAAGGGATATTTACTTTGAAATGCATCTTAGCATTACGCACATCTCAGAAACTTTCCCACACGAAGGAACAATGTAAAGGAATCTTAAACAGAAATATCTATCTACATATTCTTGACATAGCTGCCCTTGAGATTGTTTCAAGGGGAATGAGGGCATGGGGAGAAACCCTGCTTCGTGACCCTCCCTCTCAGCACCTTCTCCAGTCCTCAATCCCTGAATGCTTAGGTCAGTTTATGAAAGAGAAGACTGTGGCAGGCAGGAAGATGCAGGTGCATAGCTAGTATTTCACTCTCTGTCTGTTCCAAACAAGCAAATGAGAATAAGTAGAAAATGTAATGATCTTTAGGTATGGAGTGAAGGTTGGAGGAAACAGCCAGGTAAGGGAAAAGATGCTTACTATCACAAACCTCATAAAAGAATCTTTCTCCTTCCTTCTTCTGCTCATGGAATTGCAAGTCAAAGATGTTAGACAAAGACACGACACATTACAGACACAGCACACAACACATTTTTGACAACTTTCTCGATGTGAAAAATAAACTACCGGCTGGGCACGGTGGGTCATGCCTGTAATCCCAGCACTTTGGGAGGCCGAGGTGGGTGGATCACGAGGTCAGGAGATCGACACCATCCTGGCTAACATGGTGAAACCCCGTCTCTACTAAAAATACAAAAAAATTAGCCGGGCCTGGTGGTGGGCGCCTGTAGTCCCAGCTACTCAGGAGGCTGAGGCAGGAGAATGGCGTGAACCCAGGAGGCGGAGCTTGCAGTGAGCCGAGACTGTGCCACTGCACTCCAGCCTGGGCGACAGAGCGAGACTCCTCTCAAAAAAAAAAAAAACTGAACTACCAGTACATCAAAAACAAATAGCACCACAAAGCATATTTCAGAACATTGATATCAAACTGACATTGTACAAGACAGTGAAAAACACAATTTATGGAACTTTACAAATCATTAGCATACAAATATATATGCGTGTATATGTGACTGCACATACCAGCACACATGCGCACACACATAAGACCAAAGGCTACTATCTTCTGCCTCCCACTCATACTTCTAATGTGTGTACTAAAGTATTCTGTTGTGGATAATAATCATTTTAGTTGCTAATGACATTTTAGATTATTATCAACTCCTGTTCTTAGTTAGCCATGTTAAAACTTAAGACTCTTTCATAGCAAGAGATATGCTGCTAATAATCTCTAAGTAAGATTTTAGCAAACGTAGGAGAAAAAGATACCCACCTCTTTCCCTCCCATGGATTCAAACATTTTTTCCAGCTGGACCCGCAATTGTTGAATATTGTTCATCAAGATACAGGGCTTTAAATATAGGAAAAAAAAGAATATTATGAGCAATGATTTTATATAAAATTGTTGAATGAGTTTAACTTAACAGGTGGTTACAAATAGCTATCTTGGCTTCCTAGTATATTTGATGTATATAATAATTCTGCCATTTCGACATTATAGTTTGTAACAGTTAAGAAGGGAAATGGAAAAATATAATGCCACATTGGGGAATGAAATTTAATAACATACTCAGACAATAAACCGTTGGAGCAAAACTTTGCTGCTAAAGTTTCTTTTATCTTTAACATTGTAACATTTCATACTTAGAAAGTAAGCACATTTTTTGCTTTTAGAGATTTACTTTTAGAAAAAGGTTAGCTTAAATTCTTCTATTATTTTACTGTTTTAGAAAACAAAATACCATGTGATTCTTTTATACGCAAAAACATATAAAAAATAAACTTAAATATATTTTCTGGCTGCAGATAAAGACCACATGCTAGTATTCAAAGCCTTTTGCCTCTGGCTTTAACCCGTGTTTCTCTTCTCATTTTCCTCTTTGCTTATTTGACTCATATCCATCATTTAGGTTAGAGTGTTCTTTTTTCCTGGATTGTATCTTACCTCTCACTTGGCATTTGTTTTATATTGCTTTACATTTGAGTTGGTTTTCACTCTCACCGGCCAACCTTAAATACATTGTACATGCTGCTGTGTCTCTTTCTGCTTTTCTTACTCACAAACTACTGCACAGTGGTGTACATATAATAACTACAGGCTTAGAAAATGTTTCTCTACTTGTTTCCAAGGATCCAGAAATATAACAATAACAAAGATGTAAAGCTTTGTGACAGCTCTAGATGTGAACTTAGAATAGTTAAAATTAATCCACAATTAGAAAACAATCCATAATAGTTGTAGAATCATTTAATCTTTGCTGTATATTGATTCCTAAGAGCCAGTATATCAGAGGAAAACAGACACAGAAAGATAAACAGACAAAGGAAGGAAAATGGATGTATCTTCCAAGTTGCTGGGAAATAAGCCAATAACCAGAGTCATGCAAAGGACTCACGGGATGTCAGAGAGGTGTTAGCTCTTATCAGTGGAAAGATTTTATTATTACTTTAGCCACATTAATGACCTTTGAAAAACTTTCTACTTGACTCTTAAAGTGACCACATCATCACTTTGATTTATGCAAAGAATTTAAAAATTCCTTTCTGTTTCCTTGATTCCAGTCACTTAAAAACTTTATTTTTTAACACAGATATCTGAGATGTATCCCCCAAAGATTCTGTTTTAATTAGCTGAATCAAAATGTTCCACAAATGATTCTGATCCATAGCCATAATTGAGTACTACTTGATCTGGGCTTAGTCCTTTCCATAGTGAGTAGGGCCACATTTTCAGAGGATTCAGCATCTTGACCCAAAGTCCACAAAATAAGCGAATAGCCTATCTTTTCACTAGTTGGTAGGGTCATTGGCATTTATTTTTAATTGCAGAATGGGAAGATTTGGTGTGAATTTGGGCAGTCACACCAGGGAGAAATCCAAGGTCAAAGTAAAACAATGACTTACAATGAGAAGCAGTAAGATTACATGGGTGAGGGGTTATTATCACCTGGTTTCCCATAGGTCTAAGTTAGCTTGATAGACTCTTCTTAGATTATTTGATATTAACATTCAAGCTAATCTTTACTGTCACATATAACAGGACCCTAGTATCAGCTTTATAAATAAAGAAAGGCCAGCTGCCAACTCTTCTTACTATGATGATTTCTGATTAAAAAGAGCTACTGAGAACCAAATGAACATGGACAGTTTGGCTCACGTGACATGGATAACTATTGACCCCAAGTTAGACTACAGAGAAAAAAAAAAGAGATGCAGTTATCCAGAGGGAGATAAAAATAAATATGAGACTCTCCCTTTTCATTAAGATTTCCCTGACCTTGAAATGTTCAAAGTTCAATTTTACTGAATGAATTCATCGAACTGCTCCTGGGAACAGATTACACAAATTCACCTTAAATTTAATCATGAAAGTTTTTACTTTCAACAATTTCAGTGTAAATGAAAAAAAGAACAACTTCATAGTAAATGAAAAAAAGAAACTGACAGCAAAGGAAACTTTACCCTAATTCAAGGATATTACTTTTTGAGGAGTTTAGTGAGATAAAACAACCTATGTAAAAGTAATTTGTATCTTCCTATTCTCATATCTTGATTT
The DNA here is from genome assembly GCF_037993035.2 of Macaca fascicularis. Lineage (NCBI taxonomy): Eukaryota > Metazoa > Chordata > Mammalia > Primates > Cercopithecidae > Macaca > Macaca fascicularis. Next base: position 30,968,282 of record NC_088381.1, on the reverse strand, counting down.
TTTCCCTAAAAATATAATAATACCTTTAATTTTATCTCAATCTGGAACAAAGTTAGGAAACTGAAACATAGTGAATATGAAAGTTAGTGTTTTTCAGACTAGGAATATTTCTACAGGGTCGAAGTATTTCTGAGTTTAAAAATATTTTTTAAATTATTCAAAATAAAAGTAATTCTAATTTAGATTGTGATGTCTTGCTATATTTTGGAATATGAAATAAAATGAATAAAAATATTTTGACCCATTTCCAATTTAAAATGTTACAGTGGAAAACAAATTATTCTGACATGGATATTTTATTTAACTCTGGTCTTTAATTCTAAACCCCAAGAACTCAAATGTTATGGCCATATCTTTTTTGTTTGTTTGTTTTTGAGACAGAGTTTCACTCTTTTTTGGCCAGGCTGGAGTGTAATGGCACAATCTTGGCTCACTGCAACCTCCATCTCCCGCGTTCAAGCAATTCTCCTGCCTCAGCCTGCCAAGTAGCTTGGATTACAGGTGCATGCCACCACATTTTGTATTTTTAGTAGAGACAGGGTTTCACCATGTTGGCCAGGCTGGTCTTGAACTCCTGACCTCAGGTGATCTGCCCACCTTGGCCTCCAAAAACGCTGGAATTTCGGGTGTGAGCTTCCAAACCTGGCCTATATCATGGTCATATCTTAAATGATGTCTATCTTAAGAGGCTTCTAGCTCAATTTGCAGATGAAATAGATATATTACCATAGATATACTGAAAGATGTACAAGTTTCAGTGGTCTTGATATTGAAATCTTATACTGAAATAATTATAAATAAGTATCTGTAATAGTAACTATATATACTCATGGAAATGTACAAAAGCACTTCAATTTGCCTTGAATGAAAACATAAGCCAAGTAACCAAGTGATATTCTTTTATAAAAGCTAAAATGATATTTGGCATTTAAGCAATAGTGTATAAGGCTGGTCAAGATATTAGTAATTACAGAAGAAAAGCACCGAGGGAAGAAAAAGGAAGTTTCTTTGCTGTAATATTTGGAGGGCGTTTGGTTCTTTTTATAAAGATTTAATTTCTAAAAGTATAAAACCTACAGAAAGAGTACATAGAATAATATAATAAACACTGGGTTATGACTTTTATCTCAGTGTTTATTCAGTGTAAAATATAGAATGTTAATACATAACGTGAACTCTGCAGGGGCTTTTAAAAACTAATTTGCCTTTCTGAATGGCAGGAATTAGCCTTAGGAGTTCACGACCACCTTTCAAAATCTTCAATTTGGCTGTCCTAATATAAACAAGATCCTCTTGTGAAATTATCAGATACTGTTTGCATTTTCAATGTAACACTTTAGACATGTATTATCTTTTAATCAGAAATAACATACTTTCAATAAATAAATATCTTGCTTTTTGAGTATAATCAAGAGCAATTAGAAATCATTGTTTGAGTTGTCAAAAAGTTCTAATAAAATTGCTGGGCAGCATATTAATTTAAGGAAAAGAAGCATCTTATAGAATTCTCAAGAACCATTAGGACTGACTTATCTTAATGAGCTGTCAGCAAGAGGTCAATGAGGTTTCAGGGAGAAAACTAGTAGCTTTCTTTAGAATAATTTAGATTCACCTGATAGCGAAACTGATTTTTTGAGGGGGAAAACCTTTTTTTTTTTTTTTTTTTAAAAAACCCTATACTCACTTTTTAAACACTTTTTTTTTCAGAGCTACTGTTTTTCAAAATGTTTACAATGCTGCCATTGTATTTCCCTAATATTACAGATTGATAAGAAAGCTTTCACCTTCCGTCATAAAATAAATCTGACTATATTTCAAATACCTTTATCTCAGTTTTCTTTATGCCTTTTATTAAGTTTCAATACTAGTTTGAATTTTATAAACATTTTCTCAATCATCTAAAAAAGCTATTTTAATAATTCAGAATAGAAATCAGCATTGTCGCATATATTAACCTTTGCAATTTATTTGAAAACTGAAAGACTAAATTACACTTATTTTAGTATTAGTGCCAACATGAAACTAGTTGGTGCCAATACTCATCTAATTTTTAAGTCCCTTGTTTTTCTCAGCTCCAGTATTTTATATGTGAATTTTCAATTATTTATTCTAGTCTTGTTCCTTATCACATGGAAAACCACAGTTGGCTGGCACTGAGACACTCTCAACCTTCCTGTAAATCCTGTATTAAAACCGGTTCAAGAACCCTGGAGAAGTTTTCAACTTCTTAAGATCCTTATTTCTTATTATCCTATATGAAAACTGAAAGCCAACAATTTCTCTTGCTTACTCATACTTTGAAGAAGTAAATCTCAACTGAGAGATACTTGAGAGTAGAGACATTTTTACTTACCACATTTTCCTTATCACAATAGGAACTGAAATCACTTGATACAATTGCAGCATACTGGAGCAGCACTTTGTTGATAGTCTAAGAAAGAAAACATTGTGAACTTGACCCAGGTAAGTATGTAGTTTACAAATACACTGTAAAGTTTAATCCTAAGTTACCTTCTTACTGCCTTTTTCATCTTAGTTCTACATTTTTTTCTCTCTCTAATAACTGTTTCTGAGCCTAAGAATGCCCTCTGCGTTCATTAATTATGCAAAACAGAGGAAAATAAACTACGTTAATTAAATTTTATTTCAATTACTTAAAGATGCATGAATGAGTTTGCACTCTACTGCTTTTATACACAGATTAAATTATAAGCCGAATGTAGATATGATTTTCTTAGAAGAGGTAAGGCAAATAGCAGTAGAAATGTCATCTCTTTTGATAGCAAAGTAAAGACTAAAAAGCTTTTATTTTCTTATTTGTACAACATATATCTGAATTTTCTTAGTGGCTCAAAATCAACTGAGGGAGACACTCCAAAGAGTTAAGCTGAAGAAGAATGTTTAATTTATAAACCTGAATTTGCTAAATTGATTATAAGCTTGCTTACACACTTTTAAAATCACAATGAAATCCTGAAATAAGAGATAACACACAGACAGAAAATCAATAGTGTGTTGAAGTACACAGTAATGTGATAATATGCATCAACTCAAATACAAAGTTGACCTTGAAAAATATAAAATGTTATCAAGCAGCAGACCAATAAATCCTGATAAACAGATGGTTGATCAGACTGAATTATCTTCCAAATGTGTCTCTTCAAATTTTGCTTTAGACATAACGTTGAATTACTTTGGACTTACCTATGAAATACTTATTCGTTTGTACATATGAACACTACTCTCAGTCTACAGCTTCTTGATGGCATCATAAACTTGAAGAATCATTATATTGTATTGCATACACAACAACATATAAACACAAACCATAAACCTGACTTTAGGCAATCGTTGTAACTCAGACATTGTAACTTACTTAAGGTAAAGTTTGGGCTATGTGAAAATCCTCTACAACTTAGTGCCATGTGAGATTTTTAAATTCTTATGATTTTGCTTCCTCTACATCCTACAGCTGCCAGGTGACTTGCTGAACAGCCTGGGTTTTGTTTTTTGTTTTTTTATTGTTTTCTAAAGAAGAAAGAGGAAGCTGGATATTCTTTACAATCATTCTTGAAGTATGTCCTACGGCCTACAGCTTGAGTATACTTCATAGAAAAACCCTAGTCCCTTGAATTTATGCCCAGAGACAAGGGATCCTGGGATGTCACATGTACTAGCCTACAAACGCCAATCGTTAGCAAGCCAGGATGGGCTGCAGGTAAGAAAAAGTGCACAGTCATATAGAATATATCCAGCCTAGGTGACAGAGCGAGACTGTCTCAAAAAAAAAAAAAAAAAAAAAAAAAAAAAAAAAAAAAAAAAAGAATATAGCTTAAAGCTATGTGCCTGTAAGAGTTGCAAGTACACTGCTATAATAACTCCCATCTTTACTAATGTACGATGTCACTTGAACGAGAGCGTGCAATGTACATTTTGTGGGCAACTTCAATTTCATTCTAATTTATTCAGCTAACTAAACCACTACCACACAATAGCTCTTTAACACTAATAAGCTGTTGCTTATGACATGCTTAACTCATTGGTTCTCAGAATGTAGTTCTGGAATCAGTAGCCTTATAAGCATCACCTGGGAACTTGTTGGACATGCAGATTATCTGGTCCTATCCCAAATTACCGAGTCAGAAATGCTAGAGGTGGTCCCCATCTGTCTGGGTTTTAACAAGTCTAAGGTAATTCCAATGCATACAAAGTTTGAGAAGCACTATCTTAACGAATGCATGACAGGGTGGAGGTAAGTCTTCAGAGAGGAGCTGTGATGGAAGGGGCACCTGGCAAGGCCTGGAACATAGGACTTCTGGGTGTGTGAGCTTCGGTCATGATTTTATCTTTGGGGAACTACTGGTCTTCAGAAGAGAGTACAGTGCAGAGGGAGGGAACAAACAGCCTAGCAGGGGCTGCTGCATCTTGTTCTAAAGAAACAGTCATGAGGAGTAGAGGGTTCTTTTATGGATACCTATAAAGAGCTGCTATTCAAAAAGTTCCAGATTAAATAACATGAAATTCTAATGGGAGTGTGGCAGTACAGAGAGTGATTCTGCTGCATTTAAAGGATCAGACAGGGTGACTAAAATATCTTTCAGCTATGATCAGTTCTGATTTGACACACAGCTACTGGTGGAGTATTGAGTAGGATGGCCATCAATTACTCAGACAAAGGCATTGTGTTTTTCTGAGCTAATGCCACCCTATTAGGAGTGGGCTAAATATCCTGCCAACACTTCCAGTTATTCCATCTAGTGCATTGCTCTTATGATCAGTAAGATAAGAAGAGTGGTTCAAAATCCATCTTTTCATTCACATTTTATGCATGGAACAATGCAGTATTAGAACAACACAAGGAAGACAAGAAAACTGTCTATTGGTTCAGCAACATTAGAAATGTGACTTCACTGATTTATGTAATGCATTTTAACACATCCAACGTAAGATGGGGTCTCCCATTTCTGCCACCATAAATCCCTGGGTTTGGCCTTAAGGGTAAAAAACAAATAGTGAGATTCTATTCTCCAAATTTCTAACTTAGTTCTGATCACACCAGAATGAGAAGGGAGTATAGTTTAGTGGTTGAAAGGATTCTATCCATATCATTTCAATTATTTAAACATTTTTAGTGTTTCATCATGGATGGAAATGAGGGAAAATAATAGCACCCATTTAATTAGATGGTTGTGAAGAATACGAAAATATATAAAGTGATTAGCATATAATAATGCTCAATGAATTATCATTATTATTTTTAAAAATTATAATTATGTTCCCAGAGAACAAGGAACAGAAATATGTGTGCGTCATTTACCACAGTATCTCACACCTGGCAAACAGCCAGACTCATACCCAGGACTTAATATTTGTTTGTTTGTTTTTAAGCAATATTAAAAATAACATTACTTCATATCTATTTTTAAAATTAAATTACCCATACTTGTCAAGAGCAGTAGTATAGTCATAGGAATATTGACTACTCATGTACCCATTTTATCACTCATCATAGCTTCTGAATGTTCTTGACATGAAATTTGAAGCATTTTGTTTGGTACCTTTTTCAGTCTTATATCCTGTTTAGTAAGAATAAATTGTCCCTTTAAATCCCATTTTAAAATGCAAAATTTTTAAAATCTCTACAGATACAACTAACATGTCTTATCTCCAGGAGACTGTTTAAATCAATATAAATCCCATAAAGATAATGAGATTTTAGAATATTTTGATATAAGGATTCCAATACTTAGAAGGGTAGAGTTTTCAAGACGAATTAGTCAGTCACATCTGATGAAATAAAAACAAATTCCAATAGTTTGCAGTTCTTGTGAAATGGCTAATTACAGTAAACACAAACCATTTTTTATCTGTTTTGTTATATAAAATACAAATTATAGATAGAAAGGCAGATAATGAGTTTGGGACCAGCCTGGCCAACATGGAGAAACCCCTTCTCCACCAAAAATGGAAAAACTTAGCCGGGTATGGTGGCGAACACCTATAATCCCAGCTACTCTTGGGAGGCTGAGGCAGGAGAATCACTTGAACCTGGGAGGTGAAGGTTGCAGTGAGCCGAGATTGTGCCACTGTACTCCAGTGACAGAGCGAGACTCTGTCTCAAAAAAAAAAAAAAAAAAAAAAGGAAAAAAAGAAAAAAGAAAGGCTGACAATGATAAAATGGATTTGACTGATTTTACTTATTTTTATGTTTAATTGATTTTGCTTTTTATTTATTATTCTGTATAGTAAGTCACTGCAAGAGTTAAAGAAAAATGCTTGCAAGAGATTTTCAAATCATTCTAATAAAAGAGAATTTCTTTTTCAATGAAAATTACTAATTTCTTCTTTTCCAGAAAATGCTTCTCATCGTTATTACATTATTTCCTGTTGACAATTGGATATTATTGAATTTCCATGGATTAAAAATGTTTTACTTAATTGATTTTTTTTATTGCGCCAATAAAACCACACATCTCCTCAGTAATACATGGAACCGATTCTTTTCTTCTTGCCTCAGAGAATGTGTTTTCCTGAGTGTGATTCTAAGACCTTCCTTGTGACCTCCCACCTTTTTACACTTCCATTCAGTACATTTGGTTATACCCCAGCAGGCTTATTGTGGGTAAGTTCAGTATTACAGCTGAAGAAAGGTCAGAGCTACCAAGGGGTGGCTGGAGCCCCGGGTCTAGAAATCTCAATTCAGCATTCCTTCTACCCTGTTACCGTGCACTCGTGTCTCCCAACTTACATAACCTACCTGCTTGACTACTCTGAGGGTGAATTCTAGTTACTTTTCTAATATCAGGTACAATTATAATATGTTACTAAATATATTAACCTAAATATATTTACCCTGGGATTTTTAAATTCTCATATGATCCTGCTTCCCCTAAATCCTACAGAATTCCAAGAATAGTACGTGACATACTTTTTCAAACACTATTCCTAATGACCCAGTTTCATTCTTTTCTTGGCATTCACCCAAACACAGCTGCTCATCAAGAAAACACTTAGAGAATTTTTAGAATTACTCTCCTATAGATTTCACTATATTGGGAAATTAGTATCATCCAAGAGGACTAAGAGTGTCATCTCTAAGAATGGTTTAAATAAATGATTTTTGGCTGTTATTTAATATTTTAAAAGTAGGAGGTTAGTCTTCCTAATTAATGAATATGCAATCGCCAAGGCTTACTTTCAGCTAGAAAACACCACATTTGAAATGTGAGTAATTTGGAAATCTATGGTAATTTCTTCGATTATAAGTAGCTAAGTCATCGATGTGAACAATAAATGGGTTTTTAAGATGATAAATCCGCATTAAAGAAATAGGAAGTGCAGGAAATCAGATGCGAATCTTGGAAATAACTGAACTTACTAGTAGAGAATTACAAATAAATTGGGGTAGGGGTGTCAGAGAAGACTAACACCATAAAACAATAGCATTTTTTTCAGATCGCCACAGACCCAGAAAAAAAGAAGACTCATTTTATTTAACCTACCTTTGCAAATCTTCTCATTAAGTGAGATAACGCTTCAGGATTAGGGCATTCCAGTTTCTTAATAATCTCAAAGCTCTGATTCAGCTGAGCAAACACATCAACCACGGAGCAAGAAAAGAGGGCATGCTCAGATGTCTGCTGGAACTGTGAGGAGAGGAGGTGAAGCCATCCCAAACAGTGCATTAGAGGGGGAATGGGAAATTCCTCATTATTTCCCATCAACAACTGAATCTCCCGCATCATATATCTACATTTCCCAGTAATAAAATGCCTAGGCACTTTAAAATCATTAATTTCCTTTGCCAGAAAGTGTGGTGGAACTAATATCACGGGGCAAGCTGCTGCTAATTGGTTTTTCCGCTGCAGAATTGAGGTACTGGTTCTTTTGTATTTCATTTTCCCCACAGGGAATAGGTTAGCTTAGCAAGTCGATTGTGGCTCAAGATTTTGGGAGCTGCTGCAAAGAGACTGGGAGAATATCTGCTCCTAATCTAGAAATCCTGGAAAAGTTCCAGGACAACAAAGATGTTTTGTACAAGCTTAGGGAACCTGTAGATTCAGATTAATGTAAGAATTAAAGAAAAACTTGGGAAAAATGGGTGACTGATTTTTTTTTTTTTAAATAAATTTAGGCAAGTTTCTAGGGTTCTGACCAGACCACTGAAATTGTGTTTTACATTAGTTTTGGTCATTGGGAATGGAAACAATTAATAACGATGAGTCTAATAATTCCCATTAGGTTAAAAGTAAGCAATGTGACTGAATCATGGCAATGAACATTCTGAAGGTGATTTAAACTCACTCCATCTTTTTTGTCTCTTCCCAATGCTCCATGAAGGAATTCCATCGACACATCTTCGTTTTCATCTAGCCACTGCATGACAAAAGGTTCAAACCACCTGTAACAAATTAATAATGTTACCTACCACAAAGGACATCATTTGCATATAATTAACAGGAATGCTGCTCTTTTTGTATATGAGAGTAATTCAGAATCAACAATCTCCTTTCATTCTCTCTTGCAGTAAAGGTCTTAGAGACCTTTACCTGTTCTCCATTAAATCAATCTCCTCCTCTTTACCTCCAACCTCTACCCAGTTTGGTTCTTCCCATGCTGTCTCAAATATGCTTAGTTTCCAACAGCTACTCTGTAATTCCCTTCAAAAGTCAGACTCTTGTAAAATGTAGACCTTGTGTGCTCTCTTCCCTATCAACCCATTTATTAATTTTTTAATTCTTTGCCATTGAGCTTCTACCCATTCACATTAATCTGTAACTGATCCTGGGTGCTTACCTCGGACTTCTTAGTTATCATTTATAATCTATGGACAATTGATTTTTGGAAATTGTTTAAGATATTTTTTCTCCATTCTGAGCATAAATTCTTTTTTCTGTATGTATGCTCAGTTGATCTAGCACCATTTATTTAGAGCACCATTTATTCCCCCACTGCATTGAATTTGCATCTTTGATGTAAATCAGGTAATGCCATACACGTGAATTGGCCTCTGGACTATTTTGTTCCCTTGGTTCATTTGTTATGTACTGATATGGTTTGGATCTGTGTCCCCACAAAATCTCATGTCAAATTGTAGTCCTCAATGTTGAAGGTGGGGCCTGGTAGGAGGTGGTTTGATCATGCAGGTGGAGTTTTTATGAATAGTTTAGAACTATCCCCTTGGTGCTCTTCTTGTGATAGTGTTTGAGTTCTCATGAGATCTGGTTATTTAAAACTGTGCAGCACATCCCGCCTCACTCTCTCTTGCTCCTGCTCTCCCAATGTGAGATGCCCCACTCCCCCTTTGCCTTCTGCCATGATTGACAGCTTTCTGGGAGCTTCCCAGAAGCAGAAGCCACTATGCTTCTTGTACAGCCTGCAGAACTGTGAGCCAATTAAACCTATTAATTTTTATTTTTATTTTTTTACCTAGACTCAGGTATTTCTTATAGCAGTGTGAGAACGGACTGAGAAATGCATTAACATGACACTCTCTTAAGAACTCTATCTTATTAGATAACCAATAATGTAGTTCACCAGTTTGTAGATTGCCTTTGTATTTTTAAGCACTTTGCATTTCTACGTGCATTTTAAAAATCTTGTCAATTTGCACAAAAATATCTCTTGAAATGTGCATAGGGTTGCATTGAAACTGTAGGTCCATGTGGGGAATTACTATCTTTATAAATTACTATCTTTATAATAATGCATCTTTTTAGGAATGTTACATATTTCATTTAGTTCATCTTAAATTTCTCTCATAATATTTTATAGTTGCTTGAAAAGATGGCTTGTATGCCATTCATCACATTTATTTCTGGTGATTTTAATGTTATTTAAATGGTATAATTTATATATAATTTTCCAATTGTGGCTATAATACAGAACTTTAATAAAGTTTTAAATAGACCACACTTTTAAAATTCTACTTCAAAAACGTTTTGAATTTTCATCTACTTCCTGTTTTAGCTGCATTCTACAAAACTGGATGTGCCATATTTTATTAGCACTGAATTCAAAATATTTTGTATTTTTTTTAACCATGATTTCTTTCTTTACTCATGAGCATTTAGAATATTCTGCTGATTTTCTGTATTTAGTTATCTAATTATCTTTTTGGAGTTGATTTTTGTCTTAATTCTACAGTGTCAGGAATATATAATACATGATTTCCCCCCTTAACATGTATTAGTAAATGTACCGTGTGTACCTAATAACAATATGTATTTTATCATTTTTGTTTATACATTTTATACGGATTTTTTGTGTGTAAGCATTGTCAATGAAAAATTATGGAAACTCTGGCTGATCAGATATATATATAGAAATATAGACAGATAGATATTGCTAAATGTTTTTATTAGATATTGCTAAATGTTTTATTCATATTTCTCAAACTTTTTTGTTCTTACTGTTTTTTTTTGGGGGGGGGGTCTGAGTTTTCAATTCATTGCTGAAGAAGCATAATCTCCAGATCGTCATTTAGTCCTGTTGTCTGGTAGCCTTTAATTTTTTGATGAATATTATATATTGCCCATGAAAAATTGTGGACCTTTGATCTAGACAGTGTTGCGTTTTAGATTGATCTCTTTCCACTTTGCCGTTATTTCTAGGGCAGAGACCTTCAAGGGTCTCACCTGAAAGCCTGGAGTGTTTATAATGTTCCTTCTTTCTTATTTTTTGTACACAATGTATGATTCCATTTATATAAAGTATAAAAATCTATAAAACTAACCTATGCTATTAGGCATCAGATGGTGGTTACTGCTACAACAGGAGAGGCTGTTACTGTAAGTAGGCACAAAGGCGACCAGCCTTGACCTCTAACATTTGTCCCTTCCGCACTATGAGACTGCTAACGTATCTACTTAGTTCCAAATCTCTTAGTGCCCACTTTCTACTTGATTTTTTTTCTGCCCCAATCTCAACACGTAGGCAAATTAGGCATCAGAAAATGCCTTCAGTGGGAACTGCCTGTGGAATGTTGTGCTCATATCTCTGTGGTTTCCTTTTCTCTGGGATCTTGGTCTCACAAACCCAAGCAGCCTTCATAGCACCATCACCCATATTGTTTCTCCAGTCCAGGAAGACAGCTGTAAACTCTGGGCTACTGTTGGCTGTTTACTCTGCAAGCCCTGTGTTGCAAACTGGCAGATATATAGGGGTGAAGAACATGGGAGAGAAGATGCAACAAAATACAGGACTCATCTTAGTGCATTTCTCTTTTCTCAGGGATCTTAGATTCTCAAGTCCTGGTTGCCTCTGTTGTCTTTCTGATGCTGTTTGATTTTTTTTACCTTTTTATTTTTGGCCATCAGGGAACATATTAATCTGATTTTAGTTTAGTGTAGAGTGTCTAGACAGAGCCAGAAGCAGAAGTGTCTGGAAAATAGCTCCTCTGTTTTACTTTCCTATTCCTTATCAATGATACTACCAACAACTTAGGCATACAGACCTCATGCTTAACTCTTTCCTCTTTCTTGTTTTCTTTTTTTCTTTCATTTCAATAGGTTTTGAGGGGAACATGTGGTGTTTGGTTACATGAATAAGTTCTTTAGTGGTTATTTCTGAGATTTTGATGCACCCATCATCTCAGCAGTGTTTGCTATACCCAATGTGTAGTCTTTTATCCCTCACCCCCCTCCCGCCCTTTCCCCTAAGTCCTCAAAGTCCATTGTATTATTCTTATGCCTTTGCTTCCTCATAGCTCAGCTCCCACTTAGAGTGAAAACATACAATGTTTGGTTTTCCATTCCTGAGTTACTTCACTTACAATAATGGTCTCCAATTCCATTCAGGTTGCTGTGAATGTCATTATTTCATTCCTTTTTATGGCTGAGTAGTATTCCATGGTGTGTATATATATATACACACACACAGACACCACAATTTCTTTATCCACTTGTTGATTGATGGGCATTTGGGCTGGTTCTATATTTTTGAAATGGTGAATTGTGCTGTTATAAACATGCATGTGCAAAGATCTTTTTTGGTATATGACTTCTTTTCCTCTGGGTAGATACCCAGAAGTGGGATTGCTGGACTAAATGGTAGATCTACCTTTAGTTCTTTAAGGAATCTTCACCTTTCCTCTTTCTTTGAACCCCATATTCTTTAATTGACAAATTCTGTGAATTCTGTCTTCAAAGTTTCTCTCCCATGTCTTCATCCTTTGCATACGTACTGCAATCACTCTACATTATCAGTATAGCCTTTATTTAACATGAAGACTATAATTTTTACTGTATTTAAGTATGTTTTATTTGACAAAATAAGTTGTATGTATTTACTGAGTATAACACGTTGTTTTGAAATACGTACACATTGTGGAATGGCTAAATTGAAATAATGAAAAAATGTATTTCTTCACATACTTACCATTTTTATGGTGAGAACATGCAAAATATGTTCTCTTAGCAACTTTTCAGAATACAATACACTAATTATAGTCACCATGTTGCATAATAGATCTCTTGAACTCATTCCTCCTACTTAACTAAAATGTTGTATCTTTTGACCAAAATCTCCACAACACCCTATACCCAATAGCATAGCATTTTTAAGTTATCCCACTGTCCCACTACTTCTTATATACTTTGTATGGGAAAAGTTGTGTTAAAGAGCTATTCTAACTTCACCTCTAAATCATTCATTACCTTATAAATCTCTTCTCTGCCCCCCATTCCTTGTCTCTTCCAACTCCCACAATGCCTGATGAATGTGGTACAAGCTTCACAATATTTATTTATAACAATCTGGCTCAAAACTACTTTTCCTACATTATTTTTAAAAACATTACTTTGTACTAATTTTATAGAAATAGAAATATGCCTCACTTCCTATGGATGATAGATAGTTCATATATTCTTGCCTCCATAATTATGCTCATAACTTTCATTTTCATCTTAATGCTTTTTCTCCCTTTCCTTTCTGTAACCTGGTAAATTTTATAAAGTCTACATCTAATGCTATCCCATCCATGAATATTGTGTGGAGTTCCCCAAACAGAGGTAATTTCTCTCTTCTGCGAAACCCTATTGCACTTTGCTTATGCTCCTTAAATTAGCACACATTTCATTCTGCCTTGCTTTATCATGATCTTTGAGCTTATCAGAATCTCCTAGAGTATAAGTTCCTTTCAGGGTAGGGTCTTTAGCTTCTTTTCTATTGCTCTACAGCACTTGGCAAGTACCTGGCATAGGGAAGACCTCTTCATTAGAATAAAATAGAATTCTAATACATACCAAATGCAGAATATTACATGAGTCCTTGTGTGATTATAAATGTGTTTGAAAGAGGCATATTGATGAAAAAGTTCCCTGTTAAACCACTATTTCTATTTTAGAAATATGAATTCCTAAGACAGTTACAAGTTTGAATAAAAAGGAAAATGTGAATATATCGGTCAATATACAAGCACCATACTTTCCCCTAAAAAAATCTGTGTTCTGGTACTTTTACAGAAAATCATTCATTTTATCACGTGAGCCATGTCTTATTATGTATTTTTTTTGTCTTTGAGTCGAATATCCAGATAGGGCATATTTGAAATATGCAACACAATTTAATTAAATATAGTTCCCAAAGACACGCAAATCCTGTAATGTTAACTTCATAACAGAAATTTCTTCATTCCAATGAAGATTATGTGAAGAGATTTTAGTGCTGCACAATTCAGGTGTAATTTTACAGGGCTGTGAATTAGATCTGAGGGTGTGTGTGTGAAAATCGCTACTTACAAGGAGTATTCAGGAACAGCATCCTTGAAGGCGGGAAGTTCACGCACATATTCATTATAAAACCATTTAACTTTGAAATGCAAGTTCATATAATCAGTGCTCTTGCATAACCGCTGATTTTCATGTTCTATAACAGATAAAATCAAATATTTAATAAAGCTTGGTTTGCCAACAATGCTGCTATGTTCCAATCTATTTTTATTAATAGAATTTCTAAAAGGAAGAAAACAGTATATTAGATGTAAAGGTATAATGAATTGCTGAAAGCAGACCTAAAATTTTACAAAATGAAGAAATAATTATAAGTCCCACATAGACTAGGTCAAGCAGTAATGCGAAATAACTTCAATGTTCTAATCCATGTTACTAAAAAATGTGAAAAGTCTGATGTAGTTACAGAGTAATAGCATACTAAAATTTCTCTATCTGCAAATTTTCATATTTTCACTGCTTTTAGCTTGATGCAAAGTGACAGAGAGAATTAAAATTCTAAGCATGCATAAAACATGAGTCAGGAGCTATAATCATTGATTAATTAATAATAGAGATATGAGGTGAGTAGATCACATTTCTGGCCTAGTTATTTACTCCCAAAGCATTAAAATAGTTGAAAAGGAGACAAAATATCTCTAACTTATGAGGCATATGATTTCTTCTTCATTCTGTAGGTTTACTTAAAATTATCTTGCACCCTTTGGCTTTTCTGATACATTTTTAGCAGGATTTCCTATTATGTGGCATTTTTTTCTCTCTTGCTCAAAAAATATAGCTTAACACAGTTGTTAAGCTATTGTGACCTGGACATACAGTGCTGGGGAATACAGACAAATAATGTTACTGAGCATGTTTATGCTATTTTTCCCTCCTTAATAATATTTGGCCAATTTTCGCTACAACTATAAACACAATGAAACCCAAAATATACCTAGCTATATCCAGGTTGAATGTGCCCTCTGAGAAATTGTGCTTGAGGTCTGTGAGTCTCCCAAGGACTTTGATTTATAGCAGAAACATCCTACACTTTACATTCTGAGCTAAATTCTTAAAACACTATCTAAAGCAATTAGATTGTTATAAACAAATTAAAGGCATCCCTGCTTTTCAAAACCCGATATGAGGGACTGAAATCCCAATAGTGAACGTAGGAGAGAACTCAACCCCAGGTCAACCTTTTCAAATTATCTGAACAAGGATTAATTCAAGACAAGTTGTAGAGCAGAGAGAGAGGGGGAGAGAGAGAGAGACAGAGAGAGAGAGAGAGAGAGAGAGAAGGAGAGAGGGAGACAGGTAGGGAGGGAGGGAGGGGAACATAAAGACATGTACTCACATAGAAACAAGAGTAATAAACTAATACTTCTAGGCCAAACTCCCAAACAAAATCTTAGTCAAGATGATATTTTGCCTTAGCTCCCTCCAAATTCATTTCACTCTTTTCACCATTCAGTATAAGCTCTCCCCTAACCTCCTCTTCAGATGTCTAGTATCCCTGTGCTCTTTAAGAGAAAACATTTACTTGATAAACTCAGGTACAAATTTAACACAACACTACCCTGAAACCCAGACCAAAGGAGACCTTTTCTTTGGGACTGATGAATTTAGAAGGTTCAACTTATCACAAATATAGACTCATCATTAAATAGCTCTTGGGCTCCTCTATCACTTGGGATCTTACACTTGGCACTGGCACAGAACAAGCCAGAATACTAAGCATTTCCTCTTGTGAGTAACACCACCTGCTCTTATGATTCATGTCCTCTAAGACCCAGAGAAACATTTTGGACCATTTTGCCTCCTGTGTCCTAGAAACAAAAGGTGACAGTGTCCAAATGCTACCAAGGGTTGCAGGTTGTACCACTGCTGACAATAGGAAGATACTGCTTTAGAGTGTGGGGAGAAATTTGTGCTCTGGAAGCACTTAGGTAAGAGAAGGGGCAAACTAATTAACTTGCCAAATTCTTCCCTTGGAGAGCAGAAATGCAGTAGATTATTGCATAATCAAGCATCATTAACAAGCACCCATTGCTTACTTTCCTTTGGTTCCACTGTATGCATCTGAAGATAATCATAAATCTCTGCAGTACCATTAATTTAAAAAAGTGCACATAATGGTCGAGAACTATGTTAAATATTAAATAATTCATATGATGTTTAAATTTGTGTATGTAAATTTCTATGTTAATATACATGAAGCCTGATACTTCTTTGCCAACTAGATGGCCATTTAATGTTAAAATTGTCAATAGTTTTATTTTATTTTTAAAATCTAGATACATGAGGCTTAACTAAATTTTAACTGTATTCAAATGATTTACCATAGAAATTTGTATCTAATATTTATAATTTGTATTTTGTTTTCATTTAAATAAATATTTTGAGTACTTTAGAAAAAACTTTCTGAAAACTATATATAAACTGTATCTGAGAACACAGAGAAATCATTTTGTTTTAATTTTTGTATTTGAAAGTTTAAATTGAACCTTTGTATAAATTGTAGACTTAAACGTATATTTTGAATACAGCAACCTTTTATTTTTTAATCCTTTAAATATTAACAAGGTGTGTAAACTATGATTTGGTAGAAAAAGAAAATACATAGGTAGAATTTAGAAAAAGTAAAGGTTGAAAAGAAAAAAGAGAAAACATTTCAAAGTGAAGGTGTGCTTTAATTTTAAAAAGAGAAAATAGTGGAAACAAGCAGATATCATGTGACTTAGGAAAGGCATTGTTTGGCACCACATTAAGCCAAATGTAAAATATCTGAAAATTTTTATTATAAGAACAAATTAGTGATTTTGCTAAAATAAAGGTGAGAAAGTATATTTTCTGAAAAAAATATACTGATTTATGCATACATTTACTTAAAAACAAAAATATTACCAATCTAAGCATAACACTCAAATATGCATATTGATAATTACATTTTAACTTTTGCATTTTTCCAGCTTTTAGCATCTTAAAATATAACTGCTATTACATACAATTTTTATCATGTTGATATGAAGGGTTTTCTTTTAGGTAGGAAGTTAGGATATGTTTTATTTAACAGTTTATTAGTTAGATTTATAAAATGTAACTATTTAGGTCTATGGTATGTGGACCTTCATCGATGCTCTTGCCTCTGCAAATGTTAGGAAGGAGCCTGAATTAATGTGTTATTTTTTCCAAGAGTATTTGCACATGAACAGATGCTAAACAAAAAGGCAACTCAGTTTCATTAACTACCAAAAAATGTTTACTGGGTGTGTATCTTGCTCTAGGTTGCATGTAAGGCATTGGAAATATAAATATGGACACATTGATCTGAAGTGGATGGAGCTTACGGAGGAAAGGGTGATATGTTCACTTTCAATTCCATACATTATGGCAAGTGCCATGATTTTCTACAGGTACAGGATGTTGTGGTCTCTTGGAGAAGATGAATTTAGCTCTCTGCTTTGTGCTTTAAGTGAGCAAGTTAACAATGAAATGATCTGCTGATAGTGGTATTTAGTGGGAGAGAGGAATTTATGTCAAAAGAAACATTACATAAAACAAGACATTTTTCCTTACTTAAATGGGATACTATTTAAGACGTGTGCATGTCTGTGAAATTATGTAACTATGTTTCCAATGAAAACCCTGAGCTTTTTCCTTTCTCTCTACTCATGTTTTTAAATATTTTGGCAGTAAGTTTGAGTGAATATTGAATTTATGCCGTGCCATTAAAAAAAAAAAAAAGTTTCCCAATCCCTGTCCCTTGCAATGCAGTAGGCTCTATACTTTGGACAGCAGGTAAAAGCCAGCAGTAGGCCGCATTCTGGTCAGTTTTTCAGACAAGACCTTCAGTTTATTTGCTTAACCCATCTGTACTTCAATTCTCCATAACCATAGAAGTTGTTTCTTCCTCCTTATTTGACTGCTCTGCTCAGAACTTACAGATCTCCTCCAATTCATCCTTCTGGACTCTGCAAACTCCCTACATTCCTACAGTCTCTTCATTCCTGTTGTTCCCACAAAAGAAACACTTCTGTCTACTTTATTGCAGCCACACATAGGCAGACCACTTCTTCACTTCACAAGTCTCCCTGTTGAGGATGGATATGGGAAAGGAGATAGGAAAGATACCTTAATCTTTCTAAAGAATTAAAACTGGTTTTATTCTTATCTAGAGACTACTCATTCTAGTTCCTAAGAGTGTACCAGCTATGATACTCTAAGTATCAGGGTCTTACCAGCCTCTTTGCTGGGAAAATATATTAGAAAAATGACTAATCATTTCCTCCTTACAAAGTTGCTTCTAAACCCATGGGAATTAATCTTTATCCATTTATGCTGTTTCTCTCATGCACTACCAGCTGATATTTATTGTTCTCCGTGGACAGAAACAGGGGAGATCAGTATCTGTTTGCCTATTCTGCCAGTTCAACAAAAGAGTAATTGGGTTCTTTGATGCATTATGCACTTCAACTGATATAATAAAAGATTTTCAATATATTGAGTTAATTGGTGATATAGGTTAATCTCGAGGACAGTACAAACAAAAATGAAAAGAAATGATATGATTCTATATAATGAGATCTACCTGTGATGTTTGCCCCAAGTGGCAAATACTAAATGTAAGATTTTGTTTGTTTGTTTGTTTGCAGTGACTTGTAATACAGAAATCATCAAGAACCCCAGTATTTGTGGCAGGTTTAACTAACTGGTTATCAGACTATGTCCTTTTCCTCTCAGGCACACAACCAGACTACATTTTCTAGATTTCCTTGCTGTATGATTGAATCTGGGGCTCTGCTACATCACAACAAGATTTTCCAAGCTTAAGACCCACTTATTAATTACCCTCCATAGTGCTCTGCTTTCTAATTTCCTTCCTCTTTCTTCTTGTATACATACATGTAGATGTATATATACCCATATACATTGAGGCTGTCTCCTTGCCTTGTTGGAACTGTATCAGTGTAACTCTAGCTGACTCCACTGTGAATTGATGCACCACTGCACAGAAAACCAGTTAATCAAATTTGTTAAGTTCATGTCGAGATAAAAGTATATAGGCTTTGAATGGGGAGTAATCATAGAAGTCAACTACATAGGCTTTGTGGATAGTCTAATAAATATTTTACCTTCCTGTCATCCTTGTTTCATATTCGTGGTCTCTCAGTTACATTCTGGGTAGTTAATGACTCTTAAATGATTCTATAAAAAGTGAGCTGTTGTTGTTCCAAAATCCAAGCGCCTATTTTTCTTACGTGTTCATACATTCCTTCCATAATGGGTACTCACATATCATACGAGAGATATTTAAAATAAACTACAATTATATCCTAACTAATGCCTACCAAATAATCAATGTAAGATATCGTCATATAAATTCAAAAATATACCTCAAATTACCTTCATTTCTACTCGAATTATCTTCTGCTTAGTGGTAGACTGCGTTGACAAAATGGCATCAATCTCATATGATGTGAATGACTCTCAGAATTTATTTAGCCATCAATCCTCCTACATTTTTAATTTTGGCAGCAAAGATTTCACTAGCTCATTACATTTACAAAATAAAACATTTAATTAGTTTTCCAAGCTGCAGGATAATTTTGTACAAAATTTAATCTTTGAATTTCAATGAGAAATATGAATATTGTACTA
The DNA here is from genome assembly GCF_037993035.2 of Macaca fascicularis. NCBI lineage: Eukaryota > Metazoa > Chordata > Mammalia > Primates > Cercopithecidae > Macaca > Macaca fascicularis. Next base: position 30,948,912 of record NC_088381.1, on the reverse strand, counting down.
CCAGAATAAAAATGGTTCATTAAAACTGTACAAGGAAAAAGCTTGGCAATTTGGAAGAATGTGACTATTTTCCTTTAAATGGTGCTTACCAGCACTCACTTGAAAATAATATATTTTCTCCAGAAAGTGTTTATTCATGGGTTTTATTCTGTGTAATGCAGAAATGTACAATTATGTTTTGGTTTACACAATAGGAATGGTATATTCTTGACCCATTCTCATGCCAAAGGAAAATTTGCTGCTATCATCAGAGTGTCGTTTTTCAGTCCTTACTTTGTGACATCATTTTATTGCATAAACACTGCTTTACCCTATAGTGTGTAACATATAATTTCATTAAGACTATTTTAATCATCCCTCTCCATGCCTGCTCTAGCTCTAATGGGTGGTAATATAAACGGTCTGGAAACAACATGAAATAAAAAACCTGTATAAATGATGTTTTACTAGCTATTGTGTGCTTACAAACAAAAAATTTTATCACCAAGAAACTTTGGTTCTAAACTATGACAGACGATTATAGATACAAAACACACATAGGCATTTCCAAGGTAATTATAACTTCATATTAAAAATATTTAGATGGGATCATGGGTTCTGTTTTATATGCTAAGAATGGTAAGCCATGTAATTAGAAGTTAAAAAAATAAGGTAGGATGAGTTACCATTTTCTATTTTAGAGAAGGTTTATAAAGATCTTATAATGTTGGGAGATCTTTGGAGGCAAGAAATCATCAAAATCCTGGCTGCCAAAAGTAAGCTACAGTGTTAACAAGGTTAAAGGTTAGAGTAATAAAAATGAAAAAAATAAATGAGTATACATAATATGTCAGAAAAGATCATCTAGACCAATGTGAATTCTCTAGAGAGGAAAATAGGCAAAACGGAAAGATTAGTCACAATTGTAAATTATGGTAATCAAATTTCTTTTCTCTCTCTCTTTTTTTTTTTTTTTTTTCAAAAAAAAATGGAGTCTTGCTCTGTTGTCCAGGCTGGAGTACAGTGGCACAATCTCAGCTCACGGAAACTTCCACCTCCTGAGTTCAAGCAATTATCCTACCTCAGCCTACCAAGTAATTGAGATTACAGGTGAGTGTCACCACACCCGGCTAACTTTTGTATTTCTAGTAGAGATGGTGTTTCATCATGTTGGCCAGACTGGTCCCAAACTCCTGACCTCAAGTAATCCACCCGCCTTAGCCTCTCAAAGTGCTGGGATTACAAGTGTGAGCCACTGTGCCCGGTCATTATGATAATAAACTTTCTTAAGAATCAATGACTTTGGAGGAAAAAATATAGTCAATTTTTGTAGGATAAGAAAAAAGATATAGAAGTTTCTTTCATGACACATTTCTGATATCAAATCTTAGCAAAATACCAGGAAAAAAGCAAAGAAAATTAATGAAATATTGCCTTACTTTATGACCACTGAAACTCATGCCAGAGGAAGTTTTATTCTTGAGAGAAGTAGCAGTTGGTAGTTTTGCTCATAGTTACAAACAATTCCTCAGCAGAAACCCGGAATGAATCCAGGATCCCTGGGTTCGTTAAACCAGGAGTGATGTGAGGTTGGATATACCTCACAGATACACTCTCTGATTGATCTACTTATAATTCTGGCCTAGATCTATGAGGTATGCTCTGGTTGGACATTCCTCGTAGATATACTCTCTGATTGACCTACTTGAATTCTGGCTTATATCTAGTTCTGGTCTGGATCTAAAGCCATGCTGGTATGTTTAGAGGAAGAGTCGTTCCATGATACAACTTGAAAGAATGCTGCATGACTTGTCCAAGCCATAGACCTGAAAAATTAGGAAGCAGTATAAAGGTAGATCCACATAATCTGATGTTGGAAATAGAGATGGATAGTTATAAAGAAAAAGAATGGGCTGGAAAGGGAAAAGGTATTTTTTAAAAAGAGACAGCCAGCAGGCTGGATCATGATAAAAGATAGGCATCCAAAGAAGCTCTTGGCATTAATTGACAAATCATTGACCAAGTGTATTAAAAAAAAATAAATTTCACTTACTTTGCATATTGACCCATAATCCTAGAAATAAATATAGTACAAAGTATATCTGTGAGAATTAGAACTGAGGACTAAAATGTGGATTTCATTCTTTTATACAACATATATTTATTGACTATTCTACTATGAAGCAGGTACTATTTTCATTTTTCTTTTCTTTCTTTCTTTCTTTTTTTTTTTTTTTTTTGAGACGAAGTCTCGCTCTGTTGCCTTGACTGGACGCTGGAGTGCAGTGGCATGATATTGGCTCACTGCAGCCTCTACCTCCCAGGGGTTCAAGCAATTCTCCTGCCTCCGCCTCTGGAGCAGCTAGGATTACAAGCGCCTGCCACCACACCCAGATATTTTGTGTGTGTGTGTGTGTGTGTGTGTGTGTGTGTGTGTGTGTGTGTGTGTGTGTGTGTTTTAATAGAGACGGGGTTTCACCAGGCTGGTCTCGAACTCCTAACCTCAGGTGATCCGCCCACCTCAGCCTCCCAAAATGCTGGGATTACGGGCATGAGCCACCGTGCCCAGCCATCAGGTAATATTTTCTATACAGGAAATACAGCAAAGAAAAAGACACCGTGTCCCTGCCATCATGGAGCTTATAATATAGTGAGAAGTGGCAGACAATAAATGACATTCAACATAATGTGAAGTATAATGTGAGGTACGTGTTCTGGAAAGAAAGGGAGGAAGTGGACCTAGAGTCCATTCTTTTGATAGGGCGCTCACGGAAGGTGGTTCATGAGATGACAAGAGAGCAGAACTGAATGAAGTCAAAAAGCAAACCACAGAGCTGTCTTCTGGAAGAGCATTCCTGGTGGAGGATACAGACAGTGAAGTGGCCCTCAAGCCAAAAAGTGTGCTTGACAAGCTCAAAGAGATGCAAGGAGGCCAGTGTGACTGAAGCAAAGTGAGTTCAGGGAGTGTTGAGATCTGGGTTCAGAGAGAAAACCGGACTAGGTCACATAGGATCTTGTAACCCATGACTGAGACATTTTCCTCTAAGAGTTATGGAATAAAACTGCATGATTTTGGTCTAATTTACATTTATAAAACATAACTTTGATTGCTATCTGGTGAATAGATGACAGGGATGAGAAAGTGGAGGCAGAAGGATATGCAGAAGGCTACTGCAGGCGAACAAGCGACTTGGACACTTGGGTGGTAGCAGTGATGACTGTGGTAGAAGTGGTGAGGCATGAAGTCTAATCTTGGTTCTGTGTCTTTCCACTACATAGCCTTACCTCTCACCTCTTTGCTTCCTAAATAACCTGAGACCAAAAATGGTAACTTATTGAAATTTTGTATCCCTGCACAACCTTGTTGCTTAGAACCATAAATGGATGAATAGTTGAATAGATAAATGGATAAAAGAATGTAAAGACTGCATGCAGTTTATTTGCTATTTTCCTTTCTTCATTTTCTTCTGGATCTTACCGGGAATGGAGTGGATCATCAATCAGACTAATCAACATTGGACTTGGCCTACAACTTTGCTGGTTTATAGCTTCCAATGGAGAAAAGTCACTGCTTCATCTTACTCATTTTTTTTTTTCCTGTATTAAAATAAAAGGCCCTGAATGTGTCAGAAAATTTTGTTGCTAAGAATTGTTGATAAAACAAAAACAATTTCATCCATAATAATTCAAAATAACTACTCATAAATAATCAGTTTCAAGTATGTCTCAGAATCTTATAACTTTAATTACAAAATCATTACTTACAGTTTTTTATTAAAAGACTCAAATCTTTGTGGATTTTACCTCTTGAAATTTATGGTACATTTTCTCATTACTTATTGAAATGTAACCTGTAATTGAGATCTTTTTGTGGCAGGGGGGAGGAAATTGATTTCTATCAATTATTTACAGCATACAAAAACAAACAGTAGGAATTTCTCTTTTTGGTAGATTTCAACTAAGCTATTTTTTCCTTAGCTTTTCTGAGTTTGCCTTCACCTCCTTATTATTTACCAAGAAGATGGGCCCAACCAATAGGTCATAAAGATAAAGTGAAAACATGTTCACTTAGTTTATATTTTGACGGGAATTAAAACATCCTAAATATTTGATTAATTTAAAATTTATTATTGGTGGGAATAGTTATTTACTTACTTTATTGATAATATATTTCTTTAGTAAGTCTAAGTTTCCTTTCTCTGTATGCCTATTTCAGTTCTGACATGTTCAATTTCAGCTCATGGTTTTAAAATAACATCTGGATAGGAGTTCCTAATGTATCATGTCTCAGTTTTACACTGAAAATGCATAAGTGGACACAGAAAATCATGAATACTTACATGCTCACTAAAAAGTAAAACTGATCAATAACCATGGCTAGAACCTAGGGGAAATTTTCAAAACAACTGGATCTATAAAACTGCAATACAATGACCCACTCAGACGTGTTCGAGCACCTAAGAGCACTGTCTCACATTACAATCCTGACTCTTGCTGTTCATCTCTTCCTCACCTCCAGTTGCTTGCCAAGTATGAATGAGAAAACTGTGTAGCTAATCATCAGCTTCCTAGATGCTGTTTTTTTGTTTTGTTTTGTTTTTCAGGGAAGCCAGAGTTCTGATTCATAATCCTTCCCAACCCTGCAACAAATAATTCAATGTATGAAAGGTATGGAAGACCACTTCCAGAAGATAACTAGCCAGGAAGTGTGTGAGCGTGCATGTGTGTGTGTATGTACTGTGTGTGTGTATCTGTGTGTATGTTCTGTGAATATGGGTGTTTCTGTTGGTAAAAGGTATGCAAAAAGGTGAGAGGGAGACAAAGAAATGCCAGTGGCATTTTGCATTGTAGGGAGAGTGTTCCTCACAATTAAAATAACCTTAACATCCTATGCAATGGCAAAGACAGAAAATAAATAATGTGAAGAAAACAGGGCCAGGTGTGGTGGCTCACGCCGTAATCCCAGCACTTTGGGAAGCTGAGGTAGACAGGGTGAAATCCCGTGTCTACTAAAAATGCAAAAATTAGCTGGGCATGGTGGTGTGCACCTGTAATCCCAGCTACTCGGGAGGCTGAGGCAGGAGAATCGCTTGAACCTGGGAGGCGGAGGTTGCAGTGAGCTGTGATCCCACCACTGCACTCCAGCCTGGTGACAGAGTGAAACTCCGTCTCAAAAAAAAAAAAAAAAAAAAAAAGAAAATAGGCTAATTCTCATGAAAAGAAATTAAAAACAAAGAAAAATTGCATCATCTAGATTATTTAGAGCAGGAGTTCACAAACTTTAGTCTGAGCTTGTTAAAATGCAGATTCCTGACTCCTACTCTCAGAGATTCGGTAAGTCTGGAATAAGCATTCAGGTGAATATAAGAATTCAGATGAATATAATGCAGGTGACCTGGGTGGCATATGTTGATTGACACTGTCACCAAGGTTAAGACAGATCTCTGAAAAACCAGCTGAAGAGCAGAAGACAAATTTAATTTAAAAGTGGGAAAAGTGGTAAGATGATGTCTTATTTTCTATGAAATAGGAAAACAAAGTTACAAGAAGGAAAGACACTTACAGAATAAGATTACAAATTATGACAGAGTTGCAGCCCTAGTATTCACTATACTAGAAAATTAATATTCACTGTAAAATTTAAATTGGATGTTAAAAGCTACCTAAATGTTTAGAGTGCTTCTGACAAATAGTTACATTTTCTTAATATTCAAATGATTTTTATAAATTAATATTAATAAACTAGTTCATTAAAAAGAGGATAAGAAATTATCATTTACAATGGCCTTTAGACATGTGAAAAATGTATAACTATGCTCATATTTAAAGAAATGACAATTTAATGAGATATTTGTCAGACTGACAAATAGTAAAATATACACTGCTTTTCTCATTAGGGAAAAATTGGTAATATATATCAAAATTTTTAATGAGCAAGAGACTTTAAGATGGGTCAACTAGAGGTACCTGGCACTTGCCTCCTCCACACAGAGAGACCTAAACACCAAGTAGGTAACCATCTGTGGAATACAGCGTCTGGGAGAGAACAGTGGAATTCAGCAGAGAAGAGACAGAGAACCTCTGAGCGAGGAAGGAGAGAGAAGTGAAGTAGCTGGCCCCTCAGGATCAGCTCAGAGCCAGAAGGAACTTCCCATCGTGGGAAAAAGGTGAACAAAAGATCCCCAGTGGTTTAAATTCCCACTGCCCGCTCCTACAGTCCTAACACAGGAGAACCCTTTGGCTCTCACAGGCCCTAAGACTGGAATAGGAGCTGCTGCGAGTTCACTTGATGGGATTAATTCAAAGAAGGAGTTCACGCTGGGTCCTGTAACCCCTCCAAGACCCAAACAGCAGCAATATTGTGCTATATTTAGAGCCCAGCCCTCACTAGAGTACACTGTGCCCTGAGAGCTAAAAGCTCCTCCATCTCCATCACTGAAGCTCTGCTGACATCCCGCTATGTCCTTCCCGAGGAGGACTGCAGTATCATGACATTAGCTGGACCCAGCAGTGCAGCTGAGTTTCCACTACTCTAGCCCATGCAGTGCCTTATACCCCAGGGAACATGTGGTACAGCACTCCAGAGAGGCTGCCACAAGAAAAACTGAGCCAAAGTGTACATTCCCCAGGGCTTGAGAGCCACCTGCCTAGGGCCACTGCCATGGAGAGCAACCCTGCCCCCAGCAGGAGCAATACTGCCACGCACCTGCAAGTGCCTTCAAGGGCCTTGGTTATCGGCCCGTCCACACGCCATCCTGGGACCTTGTCCCGCACATCACCACCACTGCCGATACCCACACAGGTCAACTGGAGGCCTGGGGATTGGTCCATCCTGCCTGCCACTGCTGGCATCCCCATGCACCATCGGGGACAGGACAGGGCTGCTCTACCCACCACAGATGCAGCAACTCTTCATGTCCTCTGGATTCTAAGGATTGATGTGTCCTGCTTGCTACCACTGGTGCTTGCACACACCATGCAGGGACCCAAAGATAGGCCCATCCCTGCCCCATAAACCACCCAAAACCTAAGCAGCTGCAGCATTGTGCTATTTTGAGAGCCCAGCCTCACCAGACTATATTGTGCCCTGAAAGCCACTGCTGCTGCAACCAGTACCTGCATGTATCATCCTGGACCCTGGGGACTGATCCACCCCACCTGTCCGCTGCAGGTATACACACACACACACCTTCTAAGACCCTGATCAACTCATCCTGACCCCCACTACTGTAGCATGTGCATGTCATCCAGGAGCATCCAGGAGCATTAGGAAAGGCCAATTCCTTTCTTACAGTCTGCACCCAAGTGTGTTTCTCAGGGGCCAGGGACTGGCCTGCCCAGTCCTGCACTGCCACTACTGGCTCCAGCACACATCATTCATGGGCCTGAGGGTTGACCCACCACCACTACTGCCACTGCCAATGTTATGCATACTGACGCCACCACCACTGGCACCTGAGGACCAGCATGCCTAGCATCCCATCCCCAGCAATGCATTGCCATAGCCTCCACTAATAACTGCAGCTTAAACCACAGAGGAACTCCAATACATTAATGACACTGATTACAGCCAATGGAATGATACAGAGAACACACTACTGCGCCCTGCCGGAAACAAAGCCAAAGCATCCTACCCAACCAATACTATAGTTACATAGGTTTTGCGAGCCAAGCCCTCATGAGAATACATTGTACCCTGAGACCCTAAAGCTGCTGCATCTACAGATCCCTGAAGCCCTGCTGACATCCCCCTCTGCTGCTAATCTGATTTCCTTACATGTGACTATAGGAAAAAGCCTTTCCATATGAAAGCTAATTCATAAAATCAGAAAAAGTGACTGTTACATCAGATGTGCAAATAGTAAATGCAAGAACCCAAGAAATAAGAGAAAGCAAGAAAATATGACACCTGCAAAGCAACACAATAATTCTCTAGTAACAGATTTCATAGAAAAGGAAATATATGAAATACTTATAATTTAATTAAAAATGGTAATATTAAAGAAACACAGCACAAGAGAACACAGATAACAATACGAATGAATTAGAAAAACAATTCATAATCTGAATAGGAAATTCAACAAAGAGATAAATATCATTATAAAGAAAAAATGATGGAACTAAATATTTAATGAATGAAAAAACATAATTGAGAACTTCAACAATAGATAAGGTCAAGCAGAACGAATAACTTATCAACCTGAAGACAGGTCTTTTGAGATAACCCAGTCACACAAAATTTAAAAAAAAAAGAAAAAAGAGTAAAAAAATTAACAAAGCCTATGTAACACATGAAATATTATAAAGTGACAAAACATTGTCCCAGAGGGTGAGGAGAAAGCCAATGGAATAAAAAAATTATATTTTTAAATATAATCGCTTAAATAATAAAGAAATAATAAAGACCACAGCAGAGCTAAATGAAGACTTCTCAAGTCTTACAATAAATGTGGACATTCAAATACAGGAAGCTCACAGGTCTTCCAACAGATTCAATCCAAAAGTTTCCTCCAAGAAGTGTTATCATCAAACTGCCAAAAGTCAAATACAAGGAAATAATTCTACAAACAGTAAGGAAAAAGTCAACTCACATATAAGGGAGTCTCCATTAAAACCAACAGTATCTTCTCAGTGGAAAGCTTTCAGGCCGGGAGAGAACAGGATGAAATATCCCAAGTGCGAAAGAAAAATGAACAAACAACAACAAAAACCGCCAAGGAAGAATACTATACCCAGGAAAGCTACTGTTCAAAACTGAAATGCAAGTAAATTCTTTCCCAAACAAAAACAGAAGGAATTCATCACCACTACACAGGCCTTACAAGAAATGCTTAAGGAATCCCTCCATTTGGAAGTGCAAAGATGATATCTACCATAATGAAAACAAAAAAGTATAAAACTTACTAGTTGAGTGCAAACAGAAAAAAAAAAAAAATTAAAAGGAACCCAACATTATCACAATGAAAACCCACCAAATTGTAAAGGCAAACAGTAAAAGATACATATAGAAAAATCGATATATGAAACAATCAGAAAACAACAGAATGACAGGAGTAAGTCGTCACCTAACAATAATACCTGGAATGCAAACTGTTTTAAATTTCCGATTAAAAGATGTAGACAGGTTAAATGGATTAAAAAAAATGACTGTATGCTGCTTAAAGAAATTTATTTCACCTATAAAGATATATATAGACTGAATGTGAAGGAATTAAAAAATTATTCCACAAAAATGGAAATCAAAAGCATACAGGAATAACTAATAGCAGACAAAAGACACTTTACATCAAAAACACAAAAAGAAGAAAAGAACATTATATAATAATCAAGGGATCAATTTAGCCAGACAATATATCCATCATAAATATATATGCACCCAATATCAAAGCACCCAGGTATATAAAGCAAACATTCTTAGAACTAAAGAGAGAGAGACCCCCATAAAATAATAGTCAGGGATTTCAATATCCCCACTTTCAGTACCAGACAGCATATATATTCAAGTATTTATAGCCAATTGAATTTTTACAAAGGCACCACAAACATACCTTGGGGAACAGATACCCTCTTCAATAATGGTGCCAGGAGAGCTGAATATCCCTATGTGGAAGAATAAACCAAACCCCTGTCTCTCACTATATACAAAAATAAACTCAAAATATATTAAAGACTTAAACATCAGAACTGACACTACAAAAACGGAGTGAACACTTAAGAACACTGGTCTAGGCAACTATTTTATAGCTAAGACCTCAAAGCCACAGGCAACAAAAGAACAGACAAATAAGACTGATACAGTTTGGCTATTTGTCCCCTCCAAATCTTGTGTTGAAATTTGATCTCTAATGTTGTAGGGCCTAATTGGAGGTATTTGGGTCATGGGGGTGGATCTCTCTCTCACTAATGGCTTGGTGTCCTTCTTGTGGGATTGAGGGAACTCTCACTTTTAGTTCCCATAATATATAATTGTTAAAATGTGTCTGGCACCTCCCTTCCCTCTCTCTTTTCTCCTCTCTTGTCATGTGATGCCTGCTCTCCTTCTTCTTCTGCTATGAGTGGAAGCTTCCTGAAATCCTCACCAGAAGCATATACTGGCACTATGCTTCTTGTACAGCCTGAAGAAATGTAAGTCAAAAAGTCATAAATTACCCAGCCTCAGGTATTCCTTACACCAATGAAAATGGCCTAAGACCAGGACTATATTAAACTGAAAAGCTTCTGCACAGCAAAAGAAACAATCAACAGAGTGAAGAGACAACCTATAGAAAGGGAGAAAATATTTGCAAACTACTCATCTGACAAGGAAATAATATCCAGAATATACAAGGAACTCAAACAAGTAAACAGCAAAACAAAACAAACAATTACATTAAAAAGCAGGCAAGGGACATGAATAATTTCTCAAAAAATGACATACAAATGTCCAACTGGTATATGAAAAAATGCTTAACATCATGAATCATCAGGGCGATGCAAATCAAAGCCACAATAACATATTATCTCACTTCAGTTAGAATGGCTATTATCAGAAGGAAAAAAAATAACAGATGCTGGTGAGGCTGCAGAGAAAAGAGAACTCTTACACTTTTGGTAGGAATGTAAATTAGTATAGCCATTATGGAAAACAGTATGAAGATTTATCATAAAAAGTAAAAATAAGACTACCATATGTTCTGGCAATTCCACTACTGGGTATTTACCACCCCTCCCAAAAAAGCAAATCAACAAATCAATATATAAAAGAAATACCTGCACCCCCATGTTTGTTGTAGCACTATTAACAATAGCCAAGATAAGTTTCCATCAATGGATGGATGGATTAAAAAATGCAGTATACCCAATGGAATATTATTTGGCCATAAAAATAATGACATTATGTCTTTTGCAGAAATCCAGACACAGAAGACAAATATCACATGTTCTCATTAAAAAAGGTGTACACATAGATGTAGACAGTGGAATGATAGATAATAGAGACTCAGAAGGGTGACAAGGTAGGAACATAGGGGTATAGATATGTTCACTGAAAGATATAGAGAAGTATGTTTATAGCAGCACTATTCATAAGAGCCTAAAATCAGAAACTATCCTTCTTTGTCAGTTTGGGCTTCTATAACAAAATATCATAAATGGCATAGCTTATAAACAACAGAAATTTATGTCTTATAGTTCTGGTGACTGGGAAGTCCAAAATTAAGGAACTGTCAAATTTGGTATCTAGTGAGGGCCTATTTCCTGGTTCATAGATGCTGCCTCCTTGCTGTGTCTCCACACAGTGGAATGGGCAAGGTCACTCACCCCATCCACGCGGGCTGCACCCTCATGACCTAATCACCTTTCTAACAGAAGGCCCAACTCTTAATACCATCACATTGGTGATTAGGCTTCAACCAATAAATTTTGGGGCACAAACATTTAGACCATACTGCTACCCACATATACCTCACCAGTAAAATGCACAGCATTGTATTTCTACACCAAAATATAATACAGCAATGGCAATCAACAATGTGTAAAAATTTCACACAAGAAATAACATTGAATAAAATAAATTCAGCACAAAAGATAATGTACTCTATGATTTAATGTAAATGAAGTTTCAGAATAGGTGAAAACTATTCTATGATGTTAGAAGTGAAGGTAGTGAGCACCTCTATGAGAGGAGTTGGGCAATGACAGGAAAGGGGCACGAAGGGTGCTTCTGTGGCTCTGTTACAGTTAAGTTCAGTGTGTAAAAATGTATCCAGCTATACACCTACGGTGTGCAGACTTTATGTGTGCTATAGTTCAATAGAAGGTTTTCTTAGTAAAAATAAACTCATCCTTTAGGCAATGGTTGGTGATTAAATGTACTTCATATAATTAAAGAATTATGGACATAGAAGTTACATGAAGTCAATTACACTATGTCCAGGTAAACACTTACCAAAACAGACATAATGTGAAAGACACAAGCACCTTGGTATATTTTCCCTACTTAAAACTTACTATCATTCAAGACCAGCCTGACCAACATGGAGAAACCCTGTCTCTACTAAAAATACAAAATTAGCTGGGCATGGTGGTGCATGCCTGTAATTCCAGATACTCAGGAGGCTGAGGCAGGAGAATCACTTGAACCTGGGAGGTGGAGGTTGCAGTGAGCTGAAATCGCACCATTGCACTCCAGTCTGGACAACAAGAACGAAACTCCGTCTCCAAAACAAAACAAAAAAACAAAAAACCTTACTTATAATTAGAATTCTTACCTGGAAGTTAAAAATGCCAGTCAAATATTTTGTATCTTTTAATTATTTTTTAAATACTACATTTATATAATCAATTCTTTGTATACATACATCTATTTTTCATTGTGTCAGTTAACAAATTTTACTTCTTAGGTTAAATTTTAGACAAGTAGAATAGATGTATACAGAGAACTATTTGAACACAAACTTTTACTTTTTTTTTCCTTTTCTATTTATTCATACTTTTTTTTACAAGTTAAGTATTTTTATTATCACTATTTTGCAGATGAGAAAACATGACTTGTCAAAAATTACAGAATTATGAAGTGTTAAAGGCACTATTCAAGTCCAGGCTGTTTGTATCCAAATCACATATTGTTAAATACTATCTTATTTTACTTCTCTATGCTCACTGTTGCTATTTTATATGTTCAATATGTCTTTCATGTTTAAATGAATTAACTCACTTCCATATGCCTTCCTCCTCCATATTCCACTGAAAATTCTCTGAATAAGTCTTACATTACATTTTAATGTAATTCAATTCAACAAGTATTTTTGATTGCTTATCATATGAAAATCAATGTTCTATGTGCTATGGGAATAAAAAGATTCCTAGGACATGATCTCTTCCTTTAAATAAAAGTGTGTAGAAAAACTAATATTTCTTTTGAATAAGATGGATGCACTGGAGGACAGACTTGAGAGAGTAAGGGAGCCAGAGGACATGGGCTTTAGTGTTGGCTCTGCCATTACTGGCCTTGTCACCAATGGCAAGCCATTTTGCACCTTGAAGACTCAGTTTCCTCATATGATAAGTAGGACTATAACTTTACATGTATTTCAGTTTTTTTTTTTAAATCAAATGATATAACATGTATAAATATCTCATCAACAAAATGCACTATATAAATGGCAGTCTTCTAAACAGGGCTAACACTCCTACTACAAGAACTTTCTTGTGGTACATTTTTCATTGTAAAAAAAAGTGTAGTTTTAAAACTGAATGATAAGATGTGAGGAAGGGATCCAGTTTCGGCTGTCTGCATATAGCTAGCCAGTTTTCCCAACACCATTTATTAAATAGGGAATCCTTTCCCCATTTCTTGTTTTTGTCAGGTTTGTCAAAGATCAGATGGTTGTAGATGTGTGTGGTGTTATTACTGGGGCCTCTGTTCTGTTCCATTGGTCTATATGTTTTGGTACCAGTACCATGCTGTTTTAGTTACTGTAGCCTTGTAGTATAGTTTGAAGACAGGTAGCATGATGCCTCCAGCTTTGTTCTTTTTGCTTAGAATTGTCCTGGCTATGCAGGATCTTTTTTGGTTCCATATGACATTTAAAGCAGTTTCTTCCAATTCTGTGAAGAAAGTCATTGGTAGCTTGATGGGGTAACATTGAATCTATAAATTACTTTGGGCAGTAGGGCCATTTTCATGATATTGATTATTCATATCCATGAGCATGGAATGTTCTTCCATTTGTTTGTGTCCTCTCTTATTTCCTTGAGCAGTAGTTTGTAGTTCTCCTTGAAGAGGTCCTTCACTTCCCTTGTAAGTTGTATTCCTTGGTAATTTATTCTCTTTGTAGCAATTGTGAATGAGAGTTCACTCATGATTTGGCTCTCTGCTTGTCTGTTATTGGTATATAGGAATGCTTGTGATTTTTGCACATTGATTTTTTATCCTGAGACTTTGATGAAGTTGCTTATTAGTTTAAGGAGATTTGGGGCTGAGATGATGGGGTTTTCTATATATGCAATCATGTCATCTGCAAACAGAGACAATTTGACTTCCTCTTTCCCTAACTGAATGCCCTTTATTTCTTTCTCTTGCCTGATTGCCCTGCCCAGATCTTTCAACACTATGTTGAATAGGAGTGTTGAGAGAGGGCATCCTTGTATTCTGCCAGTTTTCAAAGGGAATGCTTCCAGTTTTTGCCCATTTAGTATGATATTGGCTGTGGGTTTGTCATAAATAGTTCTTATTATTTTGAGATACATTCCATCAATACCTAGTTTATTGAGAGTTTTTAGCATGAAGGGCTGTTGAATTTTGTTGAAGACCTTTCCTGCATCTATTGAGATAATCATGTGATTTTTTTTCATTGGTTCTGTTTATGTAATGGATTACATTTATTTATTTGCATATGTTGAACTAGCCTTGCACATCAGGGATGAATCAGACTTGATCGTGGTGGATAAGCTTTTTGATGTGCTGCTGGATTCGCTTTGCCAGTATTTTATTGAGGATTTTCACATCGATGTTCATCAGGGATAATGTCCTGAAATTTTGTGTGTGTGACTCTGCCAGGTTTTGGTATCAGGATGATGCTGGCCTAATGAATTGAATTGGGGAGGATTCCCTCTTTTTCTATTGTTTGGAATAGTTTCAGAAGGAACAGTACCAGCTCCTGTTTGTACTGCTGGTAGAATTTGGCTGTGAATCTGTCTGGTCCTGGAACTTTTTTGTTTGTTAGGCTATTAACTGCTGCCTCAATTTCAGAACTTAAAAACTGGCTAGCCATATGCAGAAAGCTGAAACTAGATGCCTTCCTCACACATTATACAAAAATTAACTCAAGATGGATTAAAGACTTAAATGTAAGACCTAAAACCATCAAAACCCTAGAAGAAAACCTAGGCAATACCATTCAGGACATAGGCATGGGCAAAGATTTCATGACTAAAGCACCAAAAGCAATTGCAACAAAAGCCAAAATTGACAAATGGGATCTAATTAAACTAAAGAGCTTCTGCACAGCAAAAGAAACTATCATCAGAGTGAACAGGCAACCTACAGAATTTTTGCAATTTATGCATCTGACAAAGGGCTAATATTCAGAATCTACAAAGAACTTACACCAATTTAGAAGAAAAAAAAACAAACAACCTCTTCAAAAAGTAGGCAAAAGATATGAGCAAACACTTCTCAAATGAAGACATTTATGCAGCCAACAAGCATATGAAAGAAAGCTTATAATCACTGTTCATTAGATAAACGCAAATCAAAACCACAATGAGATACCATCTCATGCCAGTTAGAAAGGCGATCATTAAAAAGTCAGGAAACAACAGATGCTGGAGAGGATGTGGAGAACTAGGAATGATTTTACACTGTTTAGGAGTGTAAATTAGTTCAACCATTGTGGAAGACAGTGTGGTGATTCCTCAGGAACTAGAACTAGAAATACCATTTGACACAGCAATCCTATCACTAGGTATATACTCAAAGAATTATAAATCATTCTACTATAAAGACACATGCACACGTGTGTTTACTGCAGCACTGTTCACAATAGCAAAGACTTGGATCCAACCCAAATGCCCATCAATAATAGAATGGATAAAGAAAATGTGGCACATATACACCATGGAATGCTATACAGCCATAAAAAAGAATGAGTTCATGTCCTTTGCAAGCACATGGATGAAGCTGGAAAACATCATCCTCAGCAAACTAACACAAGAACAGAAAACCAAACACTGCATGTTCTCACTCATAAGTGGGAGTTGAATGATGAGAACACGTGGACGCAGGGAGGAGAACATCACACACTGGGGCCTGTAGGGAAGTGGGGGGCTAGGGGAGGGATAGCATTAGGAGAAATACCTAATGTAGATGTTGGGTTGATGGGTGCAGCAAACCACCATGGCACGTGTATACCTATGTAACAAAGCTGCACATTATGCACGTGTAACTCAGAACTTAAAGTATAATTTTTAAAAAGTATGATAATATTTGGTAGTGAAGTAAGAGGTTTATGCTTTCTTATATTTTGTTGTTGTATTGCAAGATCTTAACTCTTTCCACTCCTTCTTTCATCTCCTACTACCCAGAAAAGTAGCAAAACTTCTGTTTAACCTCTTTTCAAGAATCAATGGTGTTTCAAGACACCATTTTAGCTTTTTACTTTAAGTTCTTTTTTCTTTAGGTTCTGCCTCATTTAAGTACTTATGATGGTTCTTTTCTATTAATACGCAGTTAGGGTAGATTTTCTCTTTTGGGACTAAGCTAATCTTTTGGCCTTCCTTTTCCTTCTTTGCCATCTTGTGTAGTTTCTCCAGACTCCCTTCCTCCTTCTTTGCAAAGGGAGAGACCTGTTGTGAAATAGTGTAAGCTATCTCTGTTGGAATTTGTTATTTATGGTTAATTTGACATTTGTAGCCAGTGATATCAGCAATATGGTAGAATAGGAGGGTCCTGACTCTGTCTCCACCTAGAGACACACTAAGTAAACATCTATCCACAGATCATTTCCATCTTAGAGAAATTCAGAAACCAGTTGAGAGACTCCTACTCCCTGCATACTGAGAAAACATCTACATCAAATGGGTAGGAAAAGCTGAGACACTAATGGGGTAGATAGACAAAAGCTCTCCCACAGCCTAAACCAGAGCTTGGCACTGCACGAGCCTTTTCCTGGTTTACCTAGGTGATAAATTAATGTCTACTCATTCTTCCTGGGAAAAGTTAGTCCACATGCCAAGTGCCACAACTACTGTAGATCCCACCCATGTGGGAAAACACAGGGATATATATTTCAAATAAAAAACAAGATAAATCACTGGAAACAAATCCAATGAAGTGGAGATTTGTGATTTATCTGACAGAGAATACAGAATAACAATCATAAAGACGATCACTGAGGACAGGAAAGCAATTCAAGAACAACTAAGATTTTCAGCAAACAGATAGAAAATATTAACAAGTATCAAACAGAAATCACAGAACTGAATAGTACTATAAATGAAGTGAAAAATTCAATTGGGGGCAGATTAAAAGCAGATTAGATAAAACAGAGAAACATCAGTGATTCAAAGGCAGGTCACTGGAAATCACTCAATCTGAGGAGCAAAAATGAAAAATGAAGGACAGAGTGAAAATAGCTTAAGAAAAAACATGGGACAGTATGATGTGGAATAACATACACATTATTGAGTTCTAAAAGAAGTAGAAAAAGAGGGAAAGAAACAGAAGTCATTTTCAAAAAAATAAGGGCAGAAAACTTTTCAAGCCTGCAGAAGCAAAGTGAAACCCATACAAAGGAAGCCCAAAAGACACCCAATGAGATGAATTCAAAGAGACCCACTCTGAGACACATCATAATTGAATTATCAAAAGTTAAAAACATGGATGCATCTGGAGGCCATTATCCTAAACAAGTTAACAAAGGAACAGAAAATAAAATACCACATGTTCTCACTTTTAGTGGGAACTAAGCATTAGGTACTCATGGACATAAAGATGGCAACAACAGACACTGGGGAGTACTAGATGGCGGAGGGAGAGAGGGAAAACAGGGTTGAAAAACTAACTGTTGGGTACCATGCTCACTACCTCAGTAATGGGATCATTCATATTCCAAGCCTTAGCATAATGCAATATAGCCATGTAACAAATCTGTATATGTCCAACTCCCCAGATATGAATTATGTTTAAATTATTTAAAAAAGGGAAACAAGTTAAAAACAAAAAGAGAGCCTTGAAAGCAGTAAAAGAAAAGCAAATTGTTACACATGTGATAACCTCTATTAGATTATCAGTACATATTTCAGAAGAAACATTCTAGGCCAGAAGTAAGTGAGATGATATACTCAAAATTATGAAAAAGAAAAAAAAACTGTCAACCAAGAATACTATATCTTGCAACTCTGTTTTTCAGAAAAAAAGGAAGGAGTGATAAATACTTTCTCAGACAAATAAAATAAGACAATGGCAGGTCTAGTTTATCACTAGTATATCTGCGTTAGACCTGCCTTAGAAGAAATGCTGAAAGTAAATTTTTAAGATTAAGGAAGAGGATGCTAATTTACTGACATGAAAACATACAAAAGTATAAAACTTACTGGTAAAAGTAAGTACTTTTTAATGAAAGAAAAGTCAAATCCAAAAACTGTAAAACTGACATAACAATGGGCAAGTCAATGATATCTCCAGTAAAAAGTCTAAAAGGCAAAACTGTTAAAAACAACTAAAATTTAAATAATGTGTTAATGGAGGCATATTATAAAAACATGTAAACTGTGACATCAAACACAAACAAGGGGAAGGGAAAATACAAGTGTAGAGTTTTTCTTGGCTATCAAAGTTGGGTGATTATCGCTTAAAATAGCCAGTTTTAAAGTATGAGAGGATTTATGTAAGCATCAGGGTAACCACAAGAAAAAGGCTATAATAGATGTACAAAAGATAAAAAGGAAATATCCAAAGCATCTTATTACAGAAAGCCATCAAACCAGTGGAAGAAAGCAAAGGTATAGAAAAGAATAAAGGATATACAAACAATCATAAAACAAATAACAAAATGGCACTTGTAAGTTCTTATCTGTTAACAATTGTTTTAAATGTAAGCGGATTAAATTCTCTAATCAAAAGGCATAGAGTAGCTAAATAGATTAATTTTTTTAAAAGACCCAACTATATGCTAGCTACATATAGCATATAATTCGGTCTTTTTCACCTTACAGACAAGTCATAGACAGATAATCTAAATAGAAAATCAACTTAAAAAGCATTAGTTTGAAGTATATCAAACAGACATAACACACATGTACAGAAGATTCCATCCAACAGCAACAAAATACACATTTTTTTCAAGTGTACAACGGAAATTTTCCAAGATAGATCATATGTGAGGCCACAAAATAAGTCTTAACAAGTTAGACTATACCTTATGCTACCTACATATAGCATATAATTAGGTCTTTTCACCTTATGGAAAAGTCATAGACTGAAAGTGAAGGAATAGGAGAAGGTAGTATGTGCAAAGAAAGCCAAAAGGGAACAGGGACATCTATACTTATTTCAGACAAAACAGACTTTAGGCCAAAAACTATAAAAACAAAGGTCATAATAAGATGATAAAAGGTCAATTCATCAAGAGGATACAACAATTGTAAACATCTATACAACCAACTTTGAAGCACCTATATATGCTCTGAAGATCTGAAGAGAGACACAGACTGCAACACAAACATTGTAGGGAATTTCAGTATCCTGCTTTCAACAATAGATAGATAACCCAAATAGAGAAATCAACTGAAAAAGCATTTGCTTGAACTATAACAGACATAATACACATATTCAGAGCATTCTATCCAACAGTAACAAATGCACAATCTTTCTAAGTGCATACAGAACATTTTCCAAGGTAGATCAAATATTAGGCCACAAAATAAGTCTTAGCAAATTTGAGAAGACCAAAATCATATGAAGTATCTTTTCCAACCATAATTATACAAACTTGAAAGCAATAATGGGAAAAAATATGTAAAATTAACAAATATATGGAAATTGAACAATATGCTCCTTAAAAACTACAGGGTTAAAAAAAGAAAAAAAATTGAAAATATCTTGAGATTATTATGGGATGCAGCAAAAGCAGTTCTGAGAGGGAAATCTATAGCAATAAATGCCTACATCAAAAAAGAAGAAAGATCTAAAATAAAAAAAAGTTACACCTCAACTAACTAAAAAAGGATGAACTAAATGCATCATTAGCAGAATGAAGGAAAGAATAAAGATCTAAGCAGAAATAAATGGAATAAAAACTAGAAAAGCAATTTAAAAGACTAATGAAACAAAATATTGATGTTTTAAAAGATAAACAAAATTGAAAAAATCTTAGCTTTTTTCTTAGACTAAGAAAAAAGAGAGAAAGCTCAAATAAATAAAATCATAAATGAAAAAAGATATTGTAGCTGATAACACAAAGAACAAAAGATCATAAGAAAGTACTGTGAAAAACTATATGCAAGCTAATTAGACAACCTAGAAGAAATGGATAAAGTCCTAAAATCATATAACCTACCAAGACTGAATCACAAAGAAATAGCAAATCTGAATAGGCCAATAAAGAGTGAAGAGACTGAATCAGTAATTAAATGTCTCTCATCAAAGAAAAGTCCAGGACCAGAGGCATCACAAAAGAATTTTACCAAATATTTAAAGAAGAACTAATACAAATTTTAGTCAAACCCTTCCAAATATTGAAGAGGTAGGAATACTTCCAATTGTATTTCATAGTCTAGCATTAAATTGACACCAAAGCCAAAGAGACACATTTATTTTCATTATATCCCTGATGAACATAGATGGGCAAAAATCCTCAACTAAATTATTAGCAAACTATATTCAGCAGTACATTAAAAAGAATGAATACCATGACCAAGTGGGATTTATCTCTGGCATGCAAGGATGGTACAATATATGTAAATCAGTACATGTGATTCATGTTATATTAAAGAATGAACAAAGACCATATGAGCATCTTAATAGAGTCAGATAAAGCATTTAATAAAATTAAACATCACTTTATGATAAAACATACCACTCAACAAATTAGTTTTAGAAGGAATATTCCTCAATAGAGTAAAGACCACATATGACAAGCTCACAGTTAACATCATACTGAATGGGAAAAAGTCAAAGACTTCTCCTGTGATATCAGGAAGAAGATAAGGATGGCCACTCTTCCCACTTCTGTTCAGCATAGTACAGGCAGCCGTTCAGAACTGTTGGTTTTGCATCATGGATTCAACCAACCATTGATTGAAAATATTCATAAAAAAATTCCACAAAATTCCAAAAAGCAAAACTTGAATTTGCTGTGTACCAAGTACTACACTGAACCCACATAAATGAAGTGATGTATTGGCATTGTATTAGGCATTATAAGTAAACCAGACAGGATTTTATGTATATGAAAGGATAGGCATTAATTATATGTAAATACTAAGCCATTTTAGATAAGGGGATTGAACATGCACAGATTTTGGTATCTGTATGGGGTCCTGGAACCAGAGCCATGTGAACACTGATGGATAACTGTACTGAAAGTCCTAACCAGAGCAATTAGACAAGAGAAGGAAATGAAAGGCATCCAAATGGGAAAGGAAAAAAAAATCTGCTTGCTTATGGCATGATTTTATATAAAGAAAATCCTGAAGATTCCATAAGAAACATTCCTGGGAACTCATAAAGGAACTCAGTGAAGTTGCAGGATACAAAACCAACTTATGAAAATCAGTAGCATTTCTATACAGTAATAATAAATTATTTGAATTAGTAATTGAGAACACAATCCCATCTACAATAACATAAAAAATGACATAGAAGGAAATTTAGTCAAGGATGTGAAAGATCTGTATACTGAAAACTCTAAGACATTGATAAAAGAAATTGGAGGTAACATGAGAGAACAGAAAGACATCTCTTACTCATGGATTGGAATAACTAATATTGTCAAAATGTCCATACTGCTAAAAGCAATCTATAGATTCAGTAAAATGCCTATGAATATTTCAATGCTATTCTTCACAGAAACAGAGAAAACAATCCTAAAATAACTAAGGAATTACAAAAGTCCTGAAATAACCAAAGTAATCTTGAGCCAAAGGAGAAGCATCACACTACTGGATTTCAAAATACTTACGAAGCTATAATATTCAAAATGGCATACTATTGACATAAAAACAGATACACTAAGCAATGGAATAGGATAGACAGCCCAGATATAGATACACACATTCATAGTTAATTTATTTTTGACAAAGGTGCCAGTGCACACAATGGGGAAAGGACAGTATTTTCAACAAATCGTACTGGGAAAACTGGATAACACATGAAAAATAATGAAAATGGACCCTTAACTCACCCCTTATACAAGAATCGTTTCAATATAGATTAAAGACTTGAAAGTATGACACGAAACTCTAAGAAGAAAACATAGGAGAAAATCTTCATGACATTAGTCAGGGCAGTGACTTCTTGGCTAAGATTCCAAAAGTATAGGCATCCAAAACAAAAATGGATGGAATGCATCAAAACAAAAAGCTTCTGAACAGCAAAGGAAACAAAAAAGTGAAGAAACAACCCACAGATTGGGAGACAATATTTTCAAATAAATACATTGGATAAAAGACTAACATCCAAAATATATTAAAACAATGAACTCAAACAACTCAATAACAATAAAACAACTCTATTTAAAAATAGGCAAAAGGAGGGGAGTTCCAAGATGGCCTAATAGGAACAGCTCCAGGCTACAGCTCCCAGTGTGAGCAACAGAGACAACGGGAAATTTCTGCATTTCCAACTGAGGTACCGGGTTCATCTCACTGGGGTGTGTCAGACAGTGGGTGCAGGACAGTGGGTGCAGCCCACTGAGCAAGAGCCGAAGCAGGGGGAGGCATGGTCTCATCTGGGAAGCACAAGGGATAAGGGAATTCCCTTTCCTAGCCAAGGGAAACAATGACACACAGCACCTGGAAAATCAGGGCACTCCCACCCTAATACTATGCTTTTCCAAGGGTCTTAGCAAACGGCACACCAGGAGATTATATCCCATGCCTGGCTCAGAGGGTCCCACACCCACGGGGCCTCCCTCATTGCTAGCACAGCAGTCTGAGATCTAACTGCAAGGCCACAGCGAGCCTGGGTTAGGGGTGCCCGCCATTGCTGAGAGTTGAATAGCTAAACAGAGCAGCCCGGAAGCTCGAACTGGGTGGAGACCACTGCAGCTCAAGGAGGCCTGCCTGCCTCTGTAGACTCTACCTCTGGGGACAGGGCATAGCAAAACAAAAGGCAACAAAAACCTCTGCAGATTTAAATGTCCCTGTCTGACAGCTTTGAAGAGAGTAGTGGTCCTCCCAGCACAGAGTTTGAGATCTGAGAACGGACAGACTGCCTCCTCAAGTGGGTCCCTGACCCCCAAGTAGCCTAACCAGGAGGCATGCCCCAGCAGGCGCAGTTGGGTAGCCCTCTGAGAGGAAGATTCCAGAGGAATGATCAGGCAGCAACATTTGCTGTTCAGAAATATTCACTCTTCTGCAGCTTCCACTGCTGATACCCAGGAAAACAGGGTCTAGAGTGGACCTCCAGCAAACTCCAACAGACCTGCAGCTGAGGGTCCTGACTGTTAGAAGGAAAGCTAACAAACAGAAAGGATATCCACACCAAAACCCTATCTGTATGTCACTATCATCAAAGACCAAAGGATAAAACCACAAAGATGGGGGAAAAACAGGAGAAAAGCTGCAACTTCTAAAAATCAGAGCACGTCTCCCCCTACAAAGGAACGCAGCTCCTCGCCAGCAATGGAACAAAGCTGACAGAGAATGACTTTGACGAGTTTAGAGAAGAAGGCTTCAGACAATCCAACTTCTCCAAGCTAAAGAAGGAAGTTCGAACCCATTGCAAAGAAGCTAAAAATTTGAAAAAAGATTAGACGAATAGCTAACTAGAATAACCAATGTAGAGAAGTCCTTAAATGACCTGATGGAGCTGAAAACCATGGCACAAGAACTATGTGACAAATGCACAAGCTTCAGTAACCGATTCGATCAACTGGAAGAAAGGGTATCAGTGATTGAAGATCAAATGAATGAAATGAAGCAAGAAGAGAAGTTTAGAGATAAAAGAGTGAAAATAAATGAACAAAGCCTCCAAGATATATGGGATTATGTGAAAAGACCAAATCTACATCTGATTGGTGTACCTGAAAGTGACGGGGAGAATGGAACCAAGGTGGAAAACACCAGGAGAACTTCCCAAACCTAGCAAGGCAGGCCAATACTCAAATTCAGGAAATACAGAGAATGCCACAAAGATACTCCTCGAGAAGAGTAACTCCAAGACAAGTAATTGTCAGATTCACCAAAGATGAAATGAAGGAAAAAATGATAAGGGCAGCCAGATAGAAAGGTCAGGTTACCCACAAAGGGAAGCCCATTAAACTAACAGCAGATCTCTCAGCAGAAACCCTACAAGCCAGAAGAGAGTGGGGGCTGATATTCAACATTTTTAAAGAAAAGAATTTTCAACCCAGAATTTCATATACAGCCAAACTAAGTTTCATAAGTGAAGGAGAAATAAAATCCTTTATAGACAAGCAAATGCTTAGAGATTTTGTCACCACCAGGCCTGCCCTACAAGAGCTCCTGAAGGAAGCACTAAACATGGAAAGGAACAACCAGTACCAGCCACTGCAAAAACATGCCAAAATGTAAAGACCATCAATATTAAGAAGAAACTGCATCAACTAACGAGCAAAATAACCAGCTAACATAATAATGACAGGATTAAGTTCACACATAACAATACTAACTTTAAATGTAAATGGGCTAAATGTGCCTATTAAAAGACACAGACTGGCAGCTTGGATGAAGAATCAAGACCCATCAGTTTGCTGTATTCAGGAGACCCATTTCATGTGCGGAGACACACATAGGCTCAAAATAAAGGGATGGAGGAAGATCTATCGAGCAAATGGAAAACAAAAAAAGCAGGGGTTGCAATCCTAGTCTCTGATAAAACAGACTTTAAACCATCAAAGATCAAAAGAGACAAAGAAGGCCATTACATAATGGTAAAGTGTCATTCACAAGAAGAGCTAACTATCCTAAATATATATGCACCCAATACAGGAGCACCCAGATTCGTAAAGCAAGTCCTTAGAGACTTACAAAAGACTTAGACAAAAGACTCCCACACAATAATAATGGGAGACTTTAACACCCCACTGTCAACATTAGACAGATCAACGAGACAGAAAGTTAACAAGGATATCCAGGAATTGAACTCATCTCTGCAGCAAGCAGACCTAATAGACATCTACAGAACTCTCCACCCCGAATCAACAGAATATACATTCTTCTCGGCACCACATCGCACTTATTCCAACATTGACCACATAGTTGGAAGTAAAGCACTCCTCAGCAAATGTAAAAGAGCAGAAATTATAACAAACTGTCTCTCAGACCACAGTGCAATCAAACTACAACTCAGGATTAAGAAACTCACTCGAAACTGCTCAACTACATGGAAACTGAACAATCTGCTCCTGAATGACTACTCGGTACATAACAAAATGAAGGCAGAAATAAAGATGTTCTTTGAAACCCATGAGAACAAAGATACAACATACCAGAATCTCTGGGACATATTTAAAGCAGTGTGTAGAGGGAAATTTATAGCACTGAATGCCCACAAGAGAAAGCTGGAAAGATCTAAAATTGACACCCTAACATCACAATTAAAAGAACTAGAGAAGCAAGAGTAAACACATTCAAAAGCTAGCAGAAGGCAAGAAATAACTAAGATTGGAGCAGAACTGAAGGAGACAGAGACATAAAATACCCTTCAAAAAAATCAATGAATCCAGGAGCTGGTTTTTTGAAAAGATCAACAAAATTGATAGACCGCTAGCAAGACTAAAAAAGAAGAAAACAGAGAAGAATCAAATAGACGCAATAAAAAATGATAAAGGGTATATCACCATGGACTCCACAGAAATACAAACTACCATCAGAGAATACTATAAACACCTCTATGCAAATAAACTAGAAAACCTAGAAGAAATAGATAAATTACTGGACACATACACTCTCCCAAGACTAAACCAGGAAGAAGTTGAATCCCTGAATAGACCAATAGCAGGCTCTGAAATTGAGGCAATAATTAATAGCTTACCAACCAAAAAAGTTCAGGACCAGATGGATTCATGGCCGAATTCTACCAGAGGTACAAGGAGAAGCTGGTACCATTCCTTCTGAAACTATTCCAATCAATAGAAAAAGAGGGAATCCTCCCTAACTCATTTTATGAAGCCAACATCATCCTGATACCAAAGACTGGCAGAGACACAACAAAAAAAGAGAATTTTAGACCAATATCCCTGATGAACATCGATGCCAAAATCCTCAATAAAATACTGGCAAACCGAATCCAGCAGCACATCAAAAAGCTTATCCACCATGATCAAGTGGGCTTCATCCCTGGTATGCAAGTCTGGTTCAACATAAGCAAATAAACAAACATAATCCAGCATATAAACAGAATCAAAGACAAAACCACATGATTATCTCAACAGATGAAGAAAAGGACTTTGACAAAATTCAACAGCCCTTCATACTAAAAACTCTAAATAAATTCAGTATTGATGGAACGTATCTCAAAATAATAAGAGCTATTTATGACAAACCCACAGCCAATATCATACTGAATGGGCAAAAACTGGAAAAATTCCCTTTGAAAACTGGCACAAGACAGGGATGCCCTCTCTCACCACTCCTATTCAACATAGTGTTGGAAGTTCTGGCCAGGGCAATCAGGCAGGAGAAAGAAATAAAGGGTATTCAGTTAGGAAAAGAGGAAGTCAAATTGTCCCTGTTTGCAGATGACATAACTGTATATTTAGAAAACCCCATCGTCTCAGCCCAAAATCTCCTTAAGCTGATAAGAAACTTCAGCAAAGTCTCAGGATACAAAATCAATGTGCAAAAATTACAAGCATTCTTATACACCAATAACAGACAAACAGGGAGCCAAATATGAGGGAACTCCCATTCACAATTGTTTCAAATAGAATAAAATACCTAGGAATCCAACTTATAAGGGATGTGAAGGACCTCTTCAAGGAGAACTACAAACCACTACTCAATGAAATAAAAGAAGACACAAAGAAATGGAATAACATTCCATGCTCATGGAAAGAAAGAATCAATATCGTGAAAATGGCCATACTGCCCAAGGTAATTTATACATTCAATTCCATCCCTATTAAGCTACCAATGACTTTCTTCACAGAATTGGAAAAAACTACTTTAAAGTTCATATGGAACCAAAAAAGAGCCCATATTGGCAAGACAATCCTAAGCTAAAAGAACAAAGCAGGAGGCATCACACTACCTGAGTTCAAAGTATACTACAAGGCTACAGTTACCAAAACAGCATGGTACTGGTACCAAAACAGAGATATAGACTAATGGAACAGAATAGATCCCTCAGAAATAATACCACACATCTACAACCATCTGATCTTTGACAAACCTGAGAAAAACAAGAAATGGGGAAAGGATTCCCTATTTAATAAATGGTGCTGGGGAAACTGGCTAGCCATAAGTAGAAAGCTGAAACTGGATCCCTTCCTTACACCTTATACAAAAATTAACTCAAGATGGATTAGAGACTTAAATGTTAGACCTAAAACTATAAAAACCCTAGAAGAAAACATAGGCAATACCATTCAGGACATAGGCATGGACATGGACTTTATGTCTAAAACACCAAAAGCAATGGCACCAAAAGCCAAAATTGAAAAATGGGATCTAATTAAACTAAAGAGTTTCTGCACAGCAAAAGAAATACCATCAGAGTGAACAGGCAACCTACAGAATAGGAGAAAATTTTTGCAATCTACTCATCTGACAAAGGGCTAATATCCAGAACCTACAAAGAACTCAAACAAATTTACAAGAAAAAAACAAACAACCCCATCAAAAAGTGGGCAAAGGATATGAACAGACACTTCTCAAAAGAAGACATTGATGCAGCCAACAGACACATGAATAAATGCTCATCATCACTGGCCATCAGAGAAATGCAAATCAAAACCACAATGAGATACCATCTCACACCAGTTAGAATGGTGATCATTAAAAAGTCTGGAAACAACAGGTGCTGGAGAGGATGTGGAGAAATAGGAACACTTTTACACGGTTGATGGGACTGTAAACTAGTTCAATCATTATGGAAGACAGTGTGGCAATTCCTCAAGGATCTAGAACTAGCAATACCATTTGACCCAGTGATCCCATTACTGGGTGTATACCCAAAGTATTATAAATCATGCTGCTATAAAGACACATGCACACATATGTTTATTGCGGCACTATTTACAATAGCAAAGACTTGGAACCAACCTAAATGCCCATCAATGACAGACTGGATTAAGAAAATGTGGCACATATACACCATGGAATACTATGCAGCCATAAAAAAGGATGAGTTTGTGTCCTCTGTAGGGACACGGATGCAGGTGGAAACCATAATTCTCAGCAAACTGTCACAAGAACAGAAAATCAAACACCACATTTTCTCACTCACAGGTGGGAACTGAATAATGAGAACACTTTGACACAGGAAGAGAACATCACACACCGGGGCCTGTCGTGGGCTGGGGGAGGAGGGAGGGATAGCTTTAGGAGATATACCTAATATAAATGATGAGTTAATGGGTGCAGCACACCAACATGGCACATGTATAGATATGTAACAAACCTGCACATTGTGCACATGTACCCTAGAACTTAAAGTTTAATAAAAAATAAAAGAAAAGAAAAGATTTTAAGAAGAAAAAATAGGCAAGAGACCTAAGTAGCCATTTCTCCAAAGAATATATAGAAATGGCCAACAGATACATGAAAAATGCTCAATATCAGATAAATGCAAATTAAAACCACAAGGAGATATCACCTCACACCTACTAGATTGGCTATGATCAGAAAGATAAAAGATAAAAAGGACTGGTGAAAATGTGGATAAAAGGGAACCCATACATGCTGTTGGTGTACTGTAAATTATTCATGGCACTTTAGAAAACAGTACGGAGGTGTCTCAGAAAACTGAAAATGGAGCTATTCTATGATACAGCAATCCTACTTCTGGGTATATAGCCAAAGGAATTGAAATCAGTATCTTGAAGAGATAGATATCTACATCTACACTCCTGTGTTCATTGAAACATTATTTAATGTGGGAAACAACTGAAGTGATCAACATTTAATGAATGGATTTAAAAACATGGGATATATATTTGAGCCTTAAAACAGTAGGGCAGTCTGACATTTTTGACAACATGAATGAACCTATAGGACATTATACTTAGTGAAATAAGCCAGGTATGGAGGGAGAAATACCATATGATCTCACCTAGACGTGGAATCTGAAAAAGTCAAACTCAAAGAATTAGAGAATAGAATTGTGGTTATAAGAGGCTGATGGGAGAGCAGGGTAGATGGGGAAAGGGGAAACATTAGTGAAACCATGTAAAGTTTAGGTTAAACAAGAGGAATAAGTTCTGGTGTTCTATTGCACAGCATGGTGACTATAGTAAAGAATAATTTATTGTGTATTTCAAAATAGCTAAGGGAGAGGAATTTAAATGTTCCCATCACAAGGAAATGGTAAATATTTGAGGTAATGAAGAAAATAATAAAATTGAGGAAAATTTAAAATCTTGTAAAAAAAAAAAAAGAAATTTGTAGTCATCTCTGTCCTCTAGTTATACTCAAGCTAAAGTTTGTGTACTTTTTGGGTTTTGGTTTAGAAATTGTTGGCAAATATTTGGATTTAAATAGACATCATTATCTTAATTAGTTTAATCAAATAACTACAATTTTGGAAAACTCCTTCATCATTTACTGAAAAATTCTTCTCGAGTTATTTAAATTTATGTTACCCTGTTAAAATATAAGCCCTGTGAATGAAGGAACCATGTCTATCTTGTTCACAGCTGTATTTCCAGTCCTTGTTTAAAAATATAGATAATATGGTTTTGTGCCCAGAAATTCTCATTTAGAAGCTCCAACGTAGGTCCCAGAAGTCTGAATATTTTAACAACTGTCACAGTTTATTTCAACGCACAGTCAGGTTTGGAACTATTTCTCTAGAATAATGCTATTCAATACAGTAGCTCTGGAAATTCACAGGTCTCCTACTTTCTTTAGGATCAAATATTAGTTTTCCAATTTATTATATTTTAAGACGCTTCTTGTTGTCGACTTTATTTACTGCTTATTTGCATAGCCATTGTTAATCTTTTATTACATTTTTCTCTTTTTGAATTTTATTTGATATTTTTCAAATTACTAAAGTAATACCTGATTGTTGGAATAAATGGGAAAATCAATCTTCCAATCCCACTCCACCTCCACTGAATGTCCATAGAACACTGATACGCTTCTTAGGAATACAAATGTGTGTGTGTGTTGGGGGTGGGGTGGGGTCTCTTTTTATTTGCCAGAAGAGAATAATCACATATGTAATTTTTTTGTCTTAAAGATACAACATCCTGTCTCCATAGTCTCTCAAAGTCAATTGACTTCCACAGCCAAATTCAGCCCGAAGTAGATCTCCAACATGCCCTTTTGTCACATACATCAGAATAGCAGTATCTAGAATTCAGCTGACTTTTTTGGAAATTGATATATAATAGCTGTAGACGTTAATGGGGTACATGAGATATTTTCATACATGCATACTATGTGAAATGATCAAATCAGGATAACTGAAATATATATCATCTCAGTCATTTACTGTTCTTTTGTGTTTTGAAATTCTAAATCTCTTTCAGTTATTTTGAAATATACTATAAATTCTTGTTAACTGTAGTCACCCCACTGAGCTATCAAACTCTAGAAGTTACTTCTTCTATCTAATTGCATCTTTGTACCACTAACCAACCTCTCTTTCCCCACCTTCACAACCTCTGGTAACCACCATTCTACTCTCCACCTCCATGAGATTAATTCTTTTTAGCTCCCACATATGAGTGAGAACATGCAAAATTCGACTCTCTGTGCTTAGTTTATTTCACTTAATGTAATAACCTTCAGTTCCGTCCATGTTGCTGCATATAACAGGATTCCATTCATTTTATAACTTAATAATATTCCACTGTGTATACAGACTATATTTTCATTATCTATTCATCTATTAATGGACAAGATTCCATATCTTGGCTACCCACATAATCTTTTTGCACGTTGACATCTGAAAGCACTTTTTCTAGGAATAGTTCAAGCTTTCAGGGAAAATAACTTAAATATATGCAACATCATGCTCCTTACATTGCTCCTTGTGTAGTCCTAACCTGATATCTTTGTTCTGGTAATTCTGTTTCTGAATTCCAAACTCTAATCCTCATTATGTATCCCCAATCCTGTTAGCTGAATATCTGTCATATTAAAATGCCACACTTTGGCCATCTTTCTGGAATCATACTACTATTCCTGCCTCTGTGCATTCACATTGGCTATTTTCTCCCCATCTTGAATGAATTATCATTTTATCTAGCCTCAGCCATAGTCATCATTTTACTTAAATGTAGCTTCAAATTCTCACAATTCAAGAAGTTATTACTAACTAGTACCATTCCATTCTGACCTCTTACTCAGTAGGGAGTTATATTAATGGCTCCTTTCATTTTCTGATTAACCCTTCCCCCTAAGCAGGCTATAACTCAGATCCTTATTTGTTTTATCATATCTACCAAAGTATTTATAAAGCATAGAAACCATAAAATGTTTAAATAAATGAATTTAAATTCAGCATTCAGAGGCCAAAAGGATTGGCTAAATGAATGATGAATAATATAACATTTAACTATTTTCTGGTGTATTCTTGATGACCGATTGACTATATTAGGGTAATTTGAAGATAAGTGGAATCACATACTAGCACAGTTCATTTAAAATCTTAGAATTTACCCTATTCTTGTCACTGTCTTACTGACTGTTTCCTTTAACGTTTATTCATTACTTCTTTCAAGCTGTGGTACCTCACAAGCATATTCCAAAAGCAGATAACAATAGCTTCAATATATATTGAAATTATATGATACTGAGTGCTGCCATCAGATATGTATCATCTATGTAATATACAGAAAAAGCATAACGTATTATTTGTATGTATTTGTTATATCAACTTCTATAATCATTGGGACTAGACAATGAATAACAATTTTAGTGAAGCCTGTAATAGAAGTTCTAAGAGGAAAAAAAAAAGCAATCCATGAATACCTTCAAATACTATTTATCATTTAAAAGCATTCCATTTGTGAGTCCTTAGTACCTTTTATTGGCCAGGAGAATAGTCAATAAACATGTATTTCTCCTAACATTACATTAATTTACACTCATTTTCTACTGGATAATCTGAATTTATCTGGAGCAATACCACCTCTTCTATGTGTGTAACTGCTATTGGGAATCTAAGGTTCTTCCTTCTAAAATTATTCAAACAAAAATTTGATTTAAAAGTTTTTAAACTTAAGTCCTTTTCCTTGTACTAACTATGACCACTACAGAATTTTCAAAAATACATTTAACTCATATACAATGAGTTTTCATCCTTTAGAATAAAAAGTCTATTAAATACATCTCATCATTCTGATGTTCTATGTACAATCAACTAATAAATAATTATAATGTTTATTTTCAAGAATAAAAAAAATTAATGTTTCACTAAAATATTAACATAAAAATAATTGAAAAATACTTGGAAGATAAATGATAGCTCAGAGAAAGTTTTCTCTATTCCAGGAAGATTTATTTTAAATAGCTAATAAAAGATGGATATGCTGGCAGAAAAACTGACAAAGTTCATGAATGGAAAATATAATAAAAATGATCATACAGGAAAATGAACTCAACAGTATCAATTATTAAAAAGGAAAATTCAAACTTCAAGATATTGTTTTTCACTTAGGATATTAGTAAAAGATTGAGCATATTGATAATACCTAGTGTTGGCAAGATATGGAGAATTAGGTACTTTTAATTGCTGTTAATGGAAATATTACATGATAAAAATTTCATAGAAATTACTACTGATATTTATAATTTACATTCGTTAGCTAACTGCTTCTTTATCTTCACCATCACTCCTGTCATCATTTGTTGTGATTTTAATAACTATATAGATGACCTATTTAGTGCCCTGGCTCTTAGTCTCTGACCTTCTCTTCTCCACTGGGCTTGTCCCTTCTTCAGCCTCAGCCATCCTCTCCCATGGTCTTACCCTCTGTTATGTCATTAACAACAATGGCATTCCCTTCAACTCTGAATTTCAAGAATTCTGCCTTTTGACAAGTATCCTATTCCTTGACCTGGTTTTCATTTCATTCCCTCTTATATCCACTGAGATTTACATTTTCTCTATAAATAATCCGTTCATAATTCTATTGTCTTTTTACTAAGAGTTTGTGGCTCATGAATGTCGTCTCTCTTTGATATACATGCTCAACTACTTGGTCTCTCTTTTTCTTCATCACACACACCTGACAAAGGCCTAACTTGGGTAAACTCAAATCCATATCTATTCTGTGCTTGTCTCCCAGTACCTAAATGTGACTGGAAAACATACAACTCTGCTGACTGGTCGACTGGTCATACCTTCAAGCGATGGCCACAAAGCTCAAAAGGTTTGTGGTAATCACTTGAAGATAAGACCAGCACTGAGAGTGATCTCTACATTTCACTATCTTTGCTTCCTACTCTCAGAAGTTATTATTTCATACCAGTATTCTTCTTTTTCTTCAAACATTGAACATCACCTCAACTCTCCTCACTCTCAACTGAAAACTTAGCGTCCACATCCACCACTACCACATTTACCAATCTGCCCTCTTCAGTAGACATATATTTTGCCTCCCCTTCTGCTACTATGGCTGACCTACTCACACTACTATCTAAGATTAACCAGTCTATTTATTTACTGAATCCTACCTGATTTACTCAATGACTCAGTTGTCACAATTGTGTACTTTCCTCTTCTGTATTATCAATTTTTTTCTGTCTACCAAATTATTCCCATAATCATAAATACATGTGGTATTTTCCCCATTATTAATGGATTTTTAATATTAAAATGAAGACCATGGAGATTAAAGAACTAACATCACACATACAAAAATCAAATTATAGACTAACAAAATATTTTGCTAGATAACATTTAAGCTAAAAGAAACCATAAACACAAAGATATATTATATGATATATCGGTTAAATATCTCTTATCTAAAATGCTAGGGACCAGTAGTGTTTTGGATTTTGAATTTTGGAATATTTGCAATATATTCACTGACTGAGCATCCCTAATCTGAAAATCCAAATTCTAATATGTTCCAGTGAGCACTTCCCTTGAGTGTCATGTCAGCACTCAAAAAATGCCAATTTTGAGAACATTTCAGATTTTGAATATTTGGATTTGGGATGCTCAACCTGTAATAAGTCTTTACAACAAAAACAATATAACTTGAATAAAAATATCCTAAGAAAAATATATGCAGCAATTGTTTTAAAAATTAAAAATTATATTTTATAAATAAGTCATAAAAATAAAAAATTCAAACAGTATTGATTGAATTGAAGACCAATATTTAAGGGCAAAGTCATGAATAAAAATGCAAGAAATAAAAGTAGTCAACAAACATAAAATATGTTCCACTCTTTTGTTATAAAAGAAAGAAAAAAAAGAAACAAACAATAAGATGTTAATTTATAAGTATTACAACAACAAATTTAAAGTTATTCCCATATTCTAGACTTGAGAAGAAAATGGCCAATAGGAGAGAGGACTAACATGCAGCTCCCACTTGGGTGGACAGAAGAGTGTGTGGAGATTCATTTGGTGAACTTTTGCTCCAAGAACCACCGTAAGATCATAGAAGAAAAAGCGAAAACATTCACAGACCCTTTGAAAGAAGCGGCTTCCCACTGCAAATGCTGCAAGACAGCTGGAAAACTCTGAAGACAAAGGACATAAGCTCTTGGGAGCTCTATGGCCCCTCCCATTGCCAGAGAAACTGAAGTATTTATCCTGACCAACTTAGGGCAAGATTATATCCCCCTTCTATTACTGGAGCTGGTGCTCTCTTGAAAGTGCCACCTCCTGGCTGGAGGCCAACCAACTCGAGCCGTTACAACCACTCATAATAGAACAACCTTGCTCCAAAGAAGGAGAAGACAACAGTTAATTCCACCGCCAGCAATACCCTGGCTAATCAGAGGTCCTGAGTCTGCCCCAGTGACAACTTCACTGTTAGCATAACCAGCATTCAAGAAAACCAGCACACTAAACAAAACTACAACCAAGGACTCCCACAGAATCCACTTAACTCCCATGCCACCTCCACTGAAGCAGGTGCTAGTATCCATGGCTGGGAGACATGAAGATGGATCACATCACAGGACTCTTTGCAAACATTCCACAGCATGAGCCCACAGCCCAGGTGGAAAATCTTAGAAGAGCAATAACAATCACTCGAGTCTGGCTTTCAGGAAGCCCCATTCCTAGGGGGAGAGCACCATATCAAGGGATCACCCCATGGGACAAAATAATCTGAACAGCAGCCCTTGAGCTGCAGATATGTCCACTGAAACAGTCTACCCAAATTAGAAGGAACGAGAAAAGTAATTCTGGTAATATGAATAAACATGGTTCTATAACACCCGGGAAATATCAAGCTAGCTCTCCAGTAATGGATCCAAACCAAGAATAAATCTCTAAATTACCAGATAAAGAACTCAGAAGTTTGGTTATTATTATTAAGCTACTCAAGGGGGCACCAGAGAAAGGTGAAAAGTAACTTAAATAAATTAAAAAAAAAGAATATGGATGCAAAAGTCTCCAGATAAATAGACTTCACAAAGAATAGACAAGCACAACTTCTGGAAATAAAAGACACACTTAGAGAAATGCAAAATACACTGGAAAGTTTCTACAACTGAATTGAACAAGTAGAAGAATGAATGTCAGAACTCAGAGACAAGGCTTTCAAATTAACTCAATCTGACAAAGAGAAAGAAACAAGAAAAAAAAATGAAGAAAACCTCCAAGAAATGTGGGATTATGTTAACCAAACGTAAGAATAATTGGTGTTCCTGAGGAGGAAGAATAACTGCAAAGTTTTGAAAACTTATTTGAGGGAATAATCAAGGATAACTCCCCTGTTCCTGCCAAAGCTCTTCACATCCAAATACAAGATGGTCAAAGAACACCTGAGAAATTCATCACAAGAAGGTCATCACCTAGGGACATAATCATTAGGTTATCTAAAGTCAAGATGAAGGAAAGAATCTTAAGGACTGTGAGACAAAAGCATCAGGTAACCTATAAAGGAAACAGTAGATTTCAGATTAACAGTAGATTTCTCAGCAGAAACACTGCAAGCCAGAAGGGACTGAGGTCCTATCCTTAGCCTCCCTAAACAAAACAATTACCAGCCAAGAATATTGTATCCAGAGAAACTAAGCTTCATAAATGAAGGAGAGATAAAGTCTTTTTCAGTCAAATGCTGAGAGAATTCACTACTATCAAGCCAGCACTACAGGAACTGTAAAAAAGAATTTTAAGTCTTGAAACAAAACTTCAAAATACACCAAAATAGAACCTCTTTAAAGCATAAATCAACAGGACCTATAAATCAATAGCACAATGAAAAAAAAAAAAGATATTAACAACTACTATAGTGAATAGAACAGTACCTCAAATCTCAATACTAACATTGAATGTAAATGGCCTAAATGCTCCGCTAAAAAGATACAGAAAAGCAGAATAGATAAAACTCAACAATCAAGTATCTGCTGCCTTTAAGAGACTCACCGAACAGATAAGGATACACATAAACTTAAGGTAAAGGGGTGGAAAAGATATTCCATGGAAATGGAATCCAAAAGTGAGCAGGAGTAGCTATTCTTACTTCAGGAAAAAACCAGACCTTAAAGCAAGAATAGTTTAAAAAAGACAAAGAGGGACATTGTATAATGATAAAAAGATTAGTCTAATAGGAAATATCACAATCCTAAATATATATGCACCTAACACTGGAGAACCCAAATTTATAAGACAATTATTACTAGATCTAAGAAATGAGATAGATGGCAACAAAATAAAAGTGGGGGTCTTCAATGTCAACTCCACTGACAGCACTAGAAAGGTCATCAAGACAGAAAGTCAACAAAGCAACAATGGACTTAAATTATACCATAGAACAAATGGATTTAACAGATATTTGCAGAAACATTCAACCCAACAGCTGCAGAATATACATTCTTTTCATCGGCACACGGGAAATTCCCCAAGACAGACCATATGATAGGCCACAAAAGAACTCTCAGTAAATTTAAGAAAATTAAAATCGTATCTAGTACTTTCTCAGACCACAGCGAAATAAAATTGTAAATTAACTCCAAAAGGAACTCTTAAACTATACAAATACACAAAAATTAAATAATCTGCTCCTGAATGTTCTTTGGATCAACAATGACATCAAGATGGAAATGTAAAAATTCCTTGAACTGAATGATAATTATGACACAACCAATAAAAACCTGTGGGATACAGCAAAAGTGGTGCTTAAAGGAAAGTTCACAGCTTAAATGCCTACATCAAAATGTCTGAAATAGCACAAGTAGACAATATAAGCTCACAACTCAACTAACTGGAGAAACAAGAACACACTAAACCCAAATCCAGTAGCAGAAAAACAACAACAACAACAACAACAACGAAAAGCAGAGCAGAACTACATGAAATTGAAACAAAAAAAAATACAAAAGATAAAGGAAACAGAAAACTGGTTCTTTAAAAAGATAAACAAAATCAAAAAATCATTAGCAAGATTAACGAAGAAAAAGAAGAGACAAGATCCAAATAAGCTCAATTAGAAACAAAATGGGAGATATTACAACTGATACCACAGAAATACAAAAGATCATTCAAGGCTACTTTGAACACAAACTAGAAAACCTAGTGATATGATCATATACCTAGAAAACCCTAAACATTCATTCAAAAAGCTCCTAGATCTGATAAGTAAATTGAGTAAAGCTTCAGGATACAAAATCAATGTACATAAATCAGAAGCACTGCTATACACCAGCAGTGACCAAGATGAGAATCAAATCAAGAACTCAAACCCTTTTGCAACAACTGCAAATAAATAAATATAAAATACATAGGAGTAAACCTAACAAAAGTGGTGAAAGATCTCTACAAGGAAAACTACAAAACACTGCTGAAAGAAATCATAGATGATACAAACAAGTGGAAACATATCCCATGCTCATGGATGGGTAGAATCAATATTATGAAAATGACCAAACTGCCGAAAGCAATCTATACATTCAATGCAATTCCCATCATAATACCATCGTCATTCTTCACAGAACTAGCAAAGAACAATCCTGAAGTTCTTATGGAACCAAAAAAGAGCTTACATAGCCAAAGCAAGACTAAACAAAAAGAACAAATCTGGAAGCACCACATTACCCAACTTCAAAGTATACTACAAGTCTGTAATTACCAAAACAGCATGATATTGGTATAAAAAACAGGCATGTAGACCAATGGAACAGAATAGAGAACCCAGAAGTAAGGCCAAATCCTTACAGCCAACTGATCTTCCGCAAAATGGGGAAAGGAAACCCTATTCTACAAATGGTGCTGGGATAATTGGCAAGCCACAAGCAGAAGAATAAAACTGGATCTTCATCTCTCACCTTATGCAAAAGTCAACCCAAGATTTATCAAAGACTTAGTCCTAAGTCCTGAAACCATAAAAATTCTAGAAGATAACATGAGAAAAACTCTTCTAGACATCAACAAGC
This sequence comes from Macaca fascicularis, assembly GCF_037993035.2. Taxonomy (NCBI): domain Eukaryota; kingdom Metazoa; phylum Chordata; class Mammalia; order Primates; family Cercopithecidae; genus Macaca; species Macaca fascicularis. The sequence continues at coordinate 30,910,533 of NC_088381.1, read as the reverse complement.
AAAGAGTTCATGACCAAGAACCCAAAAGTAAATGCAACAAAAACAAAGATATGTAGATGGGATTTAATTAAATTAAAAAGCTTCTGCACAACAAAAGATATAATCAGCAGAGTAAACAGGCATCCCACAGAATGGGAGAAAATCTTTGCAAACTATGCATTTGACAAAGAACTAATATCCAGAATCTACAAGGAACTCAAATAAATCAGCAAAATAATAATAATCATAATCATCATAATAACCCCATCAAAAAGCAGGCTAAGTACATGAATAGATAATTCTCAAAAGAAGATATAAAAATGGTCAACAAACATGAAAAATTGCTCAGCATTACTAATGATCAGGGAAATGCAAATCGAAACCACAATGCAGTACCACCTGACTCCTGCAAGAATGGCCATAATTTTAAAACAAACAAACAAATAGATGTTGGCATGAATGTGGTGAAAAGGGAACACTTTTACACTGCTGGAGGGAATGGAAACTAGTACAACCACTGTTGAAAACAGTATGGAGATTCCTTAAAGAACTAAAGGTAGAACTACCATTTGATCCAGCAATCCCTCTACTGGGTATCTACCCAGAGAAAAATAAAGCCACTATATGAAAAAGACACTGCACATGCATATTTATAGCAGCACAATTTGCAATTGCAAAAATACAAAACCATCCTAAATGCCCATCTACCAATGAGTGGATAAAAAATGTTTTATATATATATAGAGAGAGAGAGAGAGAGAGAGTGAGAGAGAGGAATATGACTCAGCCATAGAAAGGAATGAAATAATGGCATTCGCAGCAACCTAGATGGAGTTGGAGACCATTATTCTAAATGAAGTAATTCAGGAATGGAAAACCAAAGATCATATGTTCTCATTTACAAGTGGGAGGTAAGCTATGATGACGCAACATAATAAGGATATAATGAACTCTGGAGACTTGGGGGCAAGGGTGGGAGGGGTGAGGGATAAAAGGCTACATTTTTGGTGTAGTGTATACTACTGAGGTGATGGCTGTACCAAAATCTCAGAAATCACCACTGAAGAACTTATCCATGTAAACAAACACCACCTGTTCCCCCAAAACCGATGAATGAATGAATGAATGGATGGATGAATGAATAAATAAATAAATAACATTTAAAAAAGAGATGGAGTACTGAGAGTTGCTACACAGTGGATGAAACTTGAAAACATTATATTGAGTGAAAGAAGCCAGACACAAAAGGCCATGCACATATTGTATGATTCCACCTACTTGAGGTACTCAGAATAGGTAAATGTATAGAGAAAGAAAGAATAGAAGATATCAGGGGCTTGGAGGAAGGGCATGGGGAGTTATCGTTTTCTTTTCTTTTTTTTTTCACTATTGTTGCCTGGGCTGGAGTACAGTGGCATGATCTCAGCTCACTGCAACCTCCACCTGCCGGGTTCAAGTGCTTCTCCAGCCTCAGCCTCCTGAGTAGCTTGGACTACAGGTGACTGCCAACACGCCCGGCTAACTTTTTGTATTTTTAGTAGAGACGGAGCTTCACCATGTTGGCTAGGCTGGTCTTGAACTCCTGACCTCAGGTGATCTGCCCGCTTCTACCTCCCAAAGTGCTGGGATTATAGACATGAGCCACCACGCCCAGCCAGGGAGTTATTGTTCATTGGGTACAGAGTTTCTCTTGGGGATAAAGATGAAAAAGTCCTGAAAATAGATGGTGATAGTACGACAACATTGTGAGTGTAGCACCTCATGCCACTGATTTGTACATATATGAATAGTTAAAATGGTAAATTGTATGATAGATATATACACAATAAAAAATTATAAAAAAGGAATAAAGTACTATTATATGTTACAATACTAACCTTGAAAACATTATGCTAAGTGAGAGAAGCCAGACACAAAAGGCAACATATTGTATGATTGCATTTATATGAAATGTCTGGAATATGAAAATCCACAGAGCTAGAAGGTAAATGGATGGTTACCAGATGCTGAAGGAGGGGGAAATTGACAACATTTTGGAACTAGTTGGGGTGCTGGTTGCACAACCTTGTGAATAAACTAAATGTCACTGAGTTGTACACTTTAAAATGGTAAATTTTATGTGTATTTCATCTAAATTAAAAATAATATACTATATCAAAAAAAGCAATTCCTACATTCTATTTTGTCAAAAGTGTGCTAAAATGTGAATCTCTATTTATAGCTGGTGGCAGTGAACACTGTTGAAAACATTAGAAATTAGTTTGTCAATATATTTCAAAAGGTATATCATGTTAATCATTTTTGACTCAGTAAATTAATTCCTGATAATTTGCACAAAGATGTAAACGAAATGAGGAAAAGGCAAAATACAAGAACATTTTTATTGTAGCATTATTTACAGTACTTAAAACATTCTAACAACCTGATTATCCAAATATAGGGTGTAGTTAAAAAGCTGAGGGTTATGGATTTGGTGGAATATTATAACCAGCTGAAGAGGGGTTTCAAGATGGCTGAGTAGAGGCATGTAACAAATAGTGAGCTGGTAATCATGCTTTCAATAGATCCTCTAAGAGAGAACATCAGGATTCAACAGATAAGTGACAGGAGACATGTAAAAGAAGGAAGGACAGAGAAGCAAGGTAGCCTGCTCAGCTAGTATCACCCGGGAGCCAATGAGACTTCACAGTGCAGGAAAAGGGTAAGTGAGAGATCCCTGGCAGTCTACATTCCCACCATGGACCCGTCCAGTCCTACCAAGGGAATGTTTCTTGACACTTGTGGGCACAGAGATAAACGCAGAGAGCTGCCTGGAGACTGTGCAATGGCATTGCTTTAGAAAGAGAGAGAGAGCTCAGGCTCAGTCCCTCATACTGGAAACTCAAATCCTAAGCAGCTACAAAATGGTGCCATTTTGAGAACCTAGCCGCCATCAGAACGCACCTGTCCTGGGGCCCAACAGCCTCTGTATTTCCACACCCTTAGAATGCATTGTCATCCCCTGCTGAGAGCCACTGCTGCTGCTGGATACTGCCACCTGGGCTAAACTGTGAGCCACTGGCAGCAACCCTATTTTCCCAGAAAGAAGGGCTGCTGTGCATTTTCATGCACATTGAAGAGTGGTTGCTCCATTGGCAGCTGCCACCTGGGGCCGAAGTGCACACTCCCCAGCCAGCTACCTATGGCTGCTGACACTGAAAGCAACCTGGCCCTTAGCAGTAGCAGGGCCACAGTGAAGATGCAGCCATCTCCACAAAAGCATGCTGCTGGGGTCTGAGGATCACTCCATCTGACCATAGCCAACCTCTATGCACCATGGGGAGATCTGGGGACAGGTTTTCCCAACCTGGCTTTCTCCAACTTCCCCTAGTACCTGAGCGTGCTGTCCAGGAATCTTGGGATTACCCTGCCCTATCCACCAGCATTTGCACATAAGCATTTCTCTCAGCAGCTGAAGATGGGCCCATGCAGCCTGCTATTGCCACCATAGTAGGCACCCACCCCCGTACACAACCTGTGGGACAGAAGACTAGCTTGCCCAGCCTGTCACAGCCATGTTCAACACCAGTGCAGATGGCTTGGGAACCAGAACATTAAGCCACCACTATAACTGCCACCATCCATGCACTATACAGGCCCACAAGGACCCACCCACCTACCTGACCCACTGCTGCCACTGCCAGCATCTGAGCAAACCAAGTGGAGACCCAAGAATTGGCCCTTCTGGACCTGCCAATACAGAGGCCAGTGTACATTGCTCTTGGGCTCAAGAACAGCTACATTTGCCCCACCACTGCTCACAATGGGGTCTGAGGACACACCCAGATGATGTACCCATCGCAAGCAAAGCTTCACCACAGTCTTCACTAAGAATCACACCCTAAGTCACTGAGGAAATCACAGATACCACTGAGTTGGCTGTGTACAGTCAAATAAATGATACAAATAATACACTACTGCATGCACCCAGAATCAAAGCCAATGTTCCCTACCTAACCAAAATCACAGATACATCTTCAGTATGAAGTCCTTCCCTATGAAAGCAAATCCAAAAAATTGGAAGAGGCAACTGTTATATCAGGTGCACAGATACCAAGATAAGGACACAAGAAACATGACAAAGGAAGGACATATGACACTTCCAAAAAAAAAAAAAAAAACACACACAATAATTCTCCAGCTACATATTCCAATGAAAAAGAAATTTATCAAATACCAGAAGAATTAAAACTAATGATATTAAATAAGGTCAGTAAGGAACAACACAACACAGATATCTAATACAAAGAAATCAGAAAAACAATTCAGGATATAAATGAGAAATGTACAAAAGAGATAGCTATAATATAAAATAATCAAAAAATCCTGGAACTGAAGAATTCATTGAATGAAGTAAACAAATGCATTTATCCAAGAAAAGACTACATACAGCAGAAGAAAAAATTTCAGAACTAAAGACAGGTCTTTAAAATAATCCAGTCGGACAATTTTTTTAAAAGAGAAGAAACAAAGCCTACATGACATATGGGACAGCATAAAATGACTAAATATGTAAATTTTCAGTGGCCCAGAAAGAGAGGAAAAAATCAAAAAAAATCTGTTTAACAAAATATTAGGTAGAAGCTTACATCTCTTACATAGATGATATATTCAAAAGGCTGAGAAAAGTATCCACCAAAAATACTATACCCCCAAAATTTTCCCTTCAAAATAAAAGCAAAATAATGTTTTTCCCTGACAATCAAAAACTGAGATAATTCCTCACCACTAGACTGACTCTATGATAAACTCTTTAGCATAAAATGACCAAATATGTGAATTTTCAGTGACCCAGAAGGAGAGGAAAAATATTTTAAAGACTCTATTTAACAAAATAATAGGTAGAAGCTTATATCTCTTACAGAGATGATATATTCAAAGTGCTGAAAAGAAAAAGAAAGTATCCACCAAAAATCCTATACATAGTAAAGTTATCCTTCATAAATAAAGGCAAAATAAAGTCTTTCTCCAACAAGCAAAAACTGAAGTAATTCCTCATCACTAGACTGTTCCTAAAAGAAACTCTTAAGCCATTTCTACACCTGGAAGTGAATGGATGACATCCATCATCATAAAAATTCACAAAAGGATAAAACCCAGTGGTAGAGCACACACACAAATTAGGAAGAGAAAGGACTTAAATGTTACCCCTATAGAAAATCTCAAACCACAATAATAAATAATAGGATAGAAAAGTGAAACAAAGGATATACAATGATCCAGTAAACAATTAACAATATACCAGGAACAAAATCTCATATGTCAATGATAACCTTGAACTGAAATAAATTAAATTTTCCTAATTAAAGGACACACACTGGATGAAAGGATAAAAATAAATGATACAATTATACGATACCTACAAAAGATAACTTTTCCTGTATCTGACATATATAGACTGAAAGTAAAGGAATGGAAAAGACATATACATATGTCATATACATATATATGTATATATGGGACATATATATGACATATATTATATATATTTGTATATATACCTATATCAAGAGTAAAGGGATGAAAAATGATATTCCACATCAACAACAACCAAAATTGAGCAGGAGAAGTCATATTTACACCAGATAAAACATACTTTAAGTAAAATAAAAGCTATAAAAAGAAACAAAGAAGGTTATTATATAATGATAAGGGATCATTCAGAAAGAGGACATAGCAGTTCTAAATATGTATGTAACCATACTAGAGTATCCAGATATATAAAGTGGATATTATTAGATCTAAAGGGAAAGATGAGCTCCAATAAAATAATGGCAGGGAACTTACTGTCAGTATTAGACAGGTCATCTAGACAGAAAATTAACAAATACACTTTGAATTTAAACTACATTTTAGAGCAAGTGAACTTAATGTACCTTTACAGAACCACTTTATTCAACAGCTACAGAAAATACATTCATCAGTATATGAAATATTCTCCAGGATACAGTATATGTTAAGCTGCAAAGCAAGTCTCAACAAATTTTAAAAATCAAAATCACATCAAGTATCTTCTCATACAGCAATTAAATAAAATTAGAAATCAATACAAAGAGGACCTATTGGAAACTATACAAATACATGAAAATTTATAAATCATGCTCCTGAATGATCATTGGGTCAATGAAGCAATCAAGATGGAAATCAGAAAGTTTATTGAAACAAATGAAAATAGAAACACAGCACAGCAAAATATATGTGATAAAGTCAAAGCAGTGCTAAGAGGGAAGTTTTTAGCAATAAATGTTTACATCAAAAAAGTAAAAAGATTTTTAAATAAGCAATCTAGTGCTGCTCCTCAAGAAACAAGAAAAGCAAGAAGAAACCAAATCCAAAATTAGTTGAAAGAAAGAAATAATAAAGGTCAGACTAAATCTAAACAAAAGAGAGACTAAAAAACACAAAGGATCAATGAAACAAATTGGATTTTTGAAAAGATAAAATTGATAAACCATTGGCTTGATGAACCAAGAATAAAGAAAAAGATCCAAATAAACATAGTCAAAATTGAAAAAAGAGACATTACAACTAATTCTACAGAAATGTACAAGATCATCAAAGACTATTATGAACAAATAGATGCTAACAAACTGGAAAACCTAGATGAAATGGATAAATTCCTGGGCACATATAACCTTCCAGGATGGAATCAGGAAGAATAGAAAACCTGACCACATCAACAATGAGCAATGAGATTGAATCAGTAACAAAGTCTGTGAAGAAAGAAAAGCTCGTAACCAGATGACTTCACTCTCAAATTTTACCAAATATATAAAGAAGAATTAATCCCAATTAACCTCAAATTATTACCAAAAATTAAGAGGAGAAAATTATTTCCAGTGAATTCTATGAGGCCAGAATTACACCGACATTAAAACCAGAAAAGGACACAATAACAAAAATAAACTACAGGTCAATATTCCTGATGAACATAGATACAAAATTCCTCAACAAAATACCAGCTAACAAATCCAGCAGCACATCACAAAGACAACACAATATGAACAAGTGGGGTTTATCCCAGGAATGCCATGATAGCTCAATATAGGTAAATCAATAAATGTGATACATCACATCAAAGAATGAAAGACAAAAAAAGATCATCTCAATGGATGTAGAAAAAGCATCATTTCATGATAAAACCTCTCAATAAACTAGGCATAGTAGGAACATAACTCAACATAATAAAGACTATACATGACAAACCCACAGCTAACATCATACCAGGTGAGGAATTCTGAAAGCCTTTCTTCTGAGAACTGAGGCTGGGTATGGTGGCTTACATCTGTAATCCGAGCACTTTGGGAGGCTGAGGCAGATGGATCACCTAAGGTCAGGCGTTCAAGACAAGCGTAGCCAATGTTGTGAAACCCTAGTCTCTAAAAAATACAAAAGTTAGCTGGGTATGATGGCAGATACCTGTAATCCCAGCTACTCAGGAGACAGGCAGAAGAATCGCTTGAACCTGGGAACCAATGCACTCCAGCCTGGGTAACAGAGTGAGACCCTGTCTCAAAAAAGAAAAAAAAAACTGGAACGAGTGGTGAAAGATGCCTAACTTCATTCAATTCAATTTAGTACTGGAAGTCCTTGTCAGAGCAATCAGGCAAGAAAAAGAAAAAAGGTCATCAAAATTGGGAAAGAATAAGTCAAATTATCTCTCTTTGTGGAAGACATTATATTTGGAAAAGAATAAAAGACTCCATCAGAAAATTCTTAAAATGTATAAACAAATTGATAAAATTACAAGATACAAAGTCAATACACAAAAGCAGTAGTGTTTCTATATAACAACAATGAACTAGCTTAAAAGAAAAGAAGAAAATCCCATTTATAATAGCTACAAAAAAACCTAAGAATAAATTAAACAAAGATGATAAAAGACTCTACAATGAAAACTACAAAACACTGATGAAAGAAAATGAAAAGGACACAAATAGAAAGATATCTCATGCTCATGGATTAGAAGAATAAATATTGTTAAAACAATCATACTACATAAACCAATCAATAGTTTGAGTGCACCCACTATTAAAACACCAGTGTAGTTTTTCAAAGCAATTTAAAAAATCATAAAATTCCTATGTAGCCACAAAAGACACCAAATAGCCCAAGAAATTCAGATCAATAAACAAAGCTGGAGACATCATACTATCTGACTTCAAAACATATTACAAGGCTATAGTAAACAAAATAGCATAGTATTGGTATAAAAACAGACATGTAGAACAATGGAACAAAATAGAGAACCCTAAAATATATTCATATATTTATAGCTAAGTGATTTTGATAAGGGTACCTACTGATTCCCTCCAAAGCTGCCAAGAACATACATCGGGAAAAGAATAACTTCTTAAATAAATGGTGTTAGAAAAGTTAGATATCTATATGTAGAAGAACAAAACTGGACCCCATCACTCACCACACACAAAAATCAACCAAACATAGATTAAACACTTAAACATAAGACCTGAAACAATACTAAAACCACTGGAAAAGAACTTAGAGAAAACACTTCAGGATATTGGTCTAGGCTAGAATTTCAGGGCTAATACCTCAAAAGCACAGGCAATAGAAAGAAAAAAAGACAAATGGGACTCGGACTATATTAATCTAAAATGCTTCTGCAGAGCAAATTAAATAATCAACAGAGTAAAGAGACAACCTGTAGAATGAGAGAAAATATTTGCAAACTATTCATTTCTGAATCAAGGAACTAATATTCAGTATACAGAAGGCACTCAACTCAATAGTAAGAAAATAAATAATATCATTAAAAAGTAGGCAAAGGACATGAATAGACATTTATCAAAGGAAGACATACAAGTGGCCAACAAATATGTTAATAATGCTCGATATCACTAATCATCAGGGAAATGCAAATCAAAACTACAATGAGATATAATTTTATCCCAGTTAGAATAGCTATTATTAAAAAGATAAAAAATGACAGATGCTGGCAGGGTTGTAGAGAAAAGGGAACACTTATACATTGCTGGTGGAAACGTAAATTAGTATTGCAACTATGGAAAACAGTATAGAGATTGCCCCAAAATCTAAAAATAGAACTACTGCAGGATCCAGCAATCCCACTACTGGGTATCCATTCAGAGTAAAGGAAATTACCTATATCAAAGAGATACCCACAGCCCCATCTTTTTTGCAGCACTAGTCACAATAGAAAAGATATGGAACCAACCCAAGTGCCTATCAACAGATGGATGGATAAAGATGGTGTGGTATTTATACACAATGGAATACTACTCACCCATAAAAAGAATGAAATCATGTCATTTGCAGCCACATGAATGAAATTGGAGGTCATTATGTTAGGTGAAATAAGCCAGGCACAGAAAGACAGTACTGCCTGTTCTCATTCATATATGGGAGCTCAAAAGGTGATTCTCATAGCATTAGAGAGTAGAATGATAACGTGTTAATTTATTTTCACACTGCCATAAAGAAATACCCAAGACTGGGTAATTTATAAAGGAAATCGGTTTAATTGACTCACAATTCTGCATAGCTGGGGGAGGCCTCAGGAAATTAACAATCATGATGGACGGTGAAGGGGCACCACCTTGGACCTTCTCACATGACAGGAGAGAAGCAGAGGCAGGAGAAATTCCAGACACTTATAAAGCTATCAGACCTTGTGAGAACTCACTGACTATCAAGAAAACAGTATGGGGGAACACACCCCCATGATTCAGTAACCTCCCACTCAGTCCCCACCTTGAAACATTATGGGGATTACAATTTAAGATGAGATTTGGGTGAGGACACAGCCAAACCATGAGAGATAGATACCAGAAACTGAGAAGAGTGAATGGGTAGGAGTGGGGGTGAAATGAAGAGAAGTTGGTTAATGGTTACAAGTATAGATAGAAGAAATAAGTTCCAATGTTCAACAGCAGAGTAATGTGAGAATAGTCAACAATAATATATTGTGTATTTCAAAATATTAATAGCTAGAGGCAAGGATTTGAAATATTCCTAATTCATAAGAATGATAAATATTTGAGATGATGGATACCCTAAATATCCTATATTGATCCTTACATATTATATGCATGGAACAAAATATCACATGTACCCCGTAAATATGTACAAATATCACATATTGATAAAAAAAACTTGAGACTTTTTATCAATATGCAAAAATCTAAAAATATGTGAAAATACATAAATGCATCTATGCTATTATCACAATTATATAAAATTTTGTATGCTTATGTAGGACTAGAAAATGGGATGGTAGGATCTTGATAATTTAAAATTTAAAATTTATTTCTATTGTAATTGAGCAATATATACAAGTCAAATAACTCTGTTCAAAATTATCAAAATTATCATTACCAACTTTATTTTCCTTGAAGAGAATTTTATCCTTTTTATATATTTTAATTTAAACTCTAGATTACATAGTCTAAAGAAACCTACCAAAGGCACTGGGTTCTTACTGATCTTTTGGGAGTAGTAATACATCTACACATAAATGGCACTTTCATGAAGGATTAGGTAATTCATTTGCTTAAAAGATCTCGGACTTACTACTGTTATTACTGGTATCCCAGTGAAGTGTTTTGTATTTCAAAGTATTCCATGTAACAGAGATTGTGAGAGAGATGCATTGAGTTTAGATGGATATTATACAGCAGCAGGACATAGGTAATTTGAGCAGCCTGGCACCTAGGAAGGATTCTATGGGAAGATAATGTTGTCCTGATCTAGTGCAGTAACAGGTAAGTATGAGAAGAAGGGGCAAGAGAACCAGATACTTAAGGGTGAGAACTTTATAAGTTAAACTTTTAAAACCCATTAAATTAAAAAATATATTCGAATAAGCTATTTACAAACAACACAAGGTATTGAGTTAAGAGCTTGGACTCTGAGTAAAGTGTAAAGGAGAGAAGAACTTAATATGACTTGGGGATCTTGAAGGGTTATTGAGGTCGGAATGAAACTGTCAAGTACAATTAAAAATACGATATATAGGAGAAAGAGCAGCTTTGAGGAGAGGATAAATTCTTGATGTGCTGGTGGGATTCTAGAAATATTTCCTCACCACCAACTCTCTAGAGGCACTAATTGCAACTCATAGTTGTATAAATTATAAGCAGTTTAAGAGATTGAGAAATTTTACCTAAATATCAAATTAGAGATATTATGCCTTGATGGCAAGGACATAAACATTAAGGTATGTTCTGCTTGCCATTTTAGAGATTGGAAGAAGATTCTGGTTATATAAAACCAGGAACTTCGAAAGAGGACTCCTTATGTTGATTAAAGCAGAGTGGTCAACCCTGTTTAAATCTACATTTAAAAAATGTGCTTGCTTACAATTGGTGAACACAAAGCCTTAGACAAAAGAATTCAATGTTTAAAATGCAGCTCTCTTGTAGACATGGACATATCTTGTAGTCTCTACTAGAAGAAGAGCAAACAATTGGGCATGGTGGCTCAAGCCTGTAATCCCAGCACTTTGGGAGGCCGAGACGGGCGGATCACGAGGTCAGGAGATCGAGACCATCCTGGCTAACACAGTGAAACCCCGTCTCTACTAAAAAATACAAAAAACTAACCGGGCGAGGTGGTGGGCGCCTGTAGTCCCAGCTACTCGGGAGGCTGAGGCAGGAGAATGGCGTAAACCCGGGAGGCGGAGCTTGCAGTGAGCTGAGATCCAGCCACTGCACTCCATCCAGCCTGGGCGACAGAACGAGACTCCGTCTCAAAAAAAAAAAACAAAAAACAAAAAACAAAAAAAAAAAAAAAATTGGGCATCTTTATATTCCATCCATATTTTAGTAGAGGAATCAGAGCCATTAGAAGACACATGTCAGAGAATCCATTGAGTTTGGAAGGATTTAGTCACTAACTTCATGCAGTTCAGAAGTTCCTATGGGACTACACCTGCTGGATAGGTGATTTTACATTGAAAAGTTAATGTGAGCTGTTCCAGACATGTGCCCTTTTTTTTCTACAGATGAGTCTATAGGCTTTCCTTAAGAGTAACCCCACCAAATATTTTGTAAAGAGACTAAACTGGTGATGACTTGAAATGTATTTTACCCTAGTTTCCTCTCATGAATGCACTTACTCCTGCTAACTAGAAAAACATATGAGTTTTAGATAGTCAAAGAATACAAGATAAGACATTGAAGGACGTAGGAATGACACATTGCTTTTATCATATACCTAAAATGTACCAATACCTTGAGTTGCTTTTAAGTACCTTACTTAAAATCCTTTTAATTTCATGGATTTCAAAACTTGGTCTTAATCATGATCCTATAAAATGTATAGCAGAAACCATACTGGATAGACTTTGCAGATATGGGTTCAAACCTGTCCTCTGTGTTCTAACCACCTGTGTGACCTTGAGTGATCATTATTGTTTCTTGTCAACAGTGTTCCTGTTTGCAGTCGATCAGAACTGGACTAATTGACTACCCTCTGATATGCCTTAAGTGCTAACCTAGCAAGACTCTCCCCTCAAAAGCTATTGTATCATTAAACTTTGTGGTGTGACTTATACAAAAATGGCTCAATCCTGAAGAAATGGAACATGTGGGAACCTCAAAAATAAAAAAACTAGATAGATCTAAGGAAGGAAAAGTTGTAATGTGAACAATCACATCAGTCATAGATGACACTCAGATTTTATTACCAAGAAGCCCAAATGTTTTGAGAGTTACTAGTTTTATGAATTTTAGAGCATCTGTTGAGTGAGTTCCTTTGAAGCTTATATAATAGATGCAACAACAATATTTAGATGCTATTGAATATGTATGTAAAGCTTGCCAGCTGGTAATTGTTTCGTGACTAAAATATTATGAGCATAATCAAATAGCTAAAGATGGACATGTATTTCCTCTTTTGGAACTTTCTGGGGATTTGCCAACACACAAAAAAAATATTTGAGGCAAAACCGTGACCAGTGAAAGCAATTATCCAAGAGGATGCTAATTTTACAATGGGTAAAAGACAAGTTTGTTACCAGACATGCCAAATTGGTGAATGCATATGCACATAAACTAAATAATCTCATTATAGGCAGCCAACAGAGAAAAGCAAATTTCAAATTTTGCAGGCTATAGACTAACAGGGTCAGTGTTAATATTTAAAATCAGTAGCTTAAATAAAAATATTTTGTTATGCACTTATTGCTTGTAATTTTTTCATCAAAATTAATGCAATAACTGCATAGCAAAAATGCATTTTTTTCTACTCATTTTTAAAAATTTGTTTTTCTTTTTATTTTCTTAATTTTACTTTAAGTTCTGACATACATGTGAAGAATGTTCAGGTCTGTTACATAGGTATACATGTGCCATGGTGGTTTGCTGCACCCATCAACCCATCATCTAGGTTTTGAGCCCCATATGCATTAAGTCTTTGTCCTAAGACTCTCCTTCATCTTATGTCTGTTCATATCCTTTGCCCACTTTTTAATTTATTTTTTGTTTTTTTTTCTTATACATTTATTTAAGTTCCTTGTAGATTCTGGATATTAGCCCTTTGCCAGATGGATAGATTGCAAAAGTTTTCTCCCATTCTGTAGGTTGCCTGTTTACTCTGATGATAGTTTTTTATTTTTATTTATTATTTTTAAAATCTATTATATTTTGAGTTCTGGGCTACATGCACAGAACATGCAGGTTTGTTACATAGGTATACATGTGCCATGGTGGTTTGCTGCACCCATTGACCAGTCATCTATGTTAGGTATTTCTCCTAATGTTATCCCTCCCCTAGTCACCTACCCACTGAGAGGCCCCGGTGTGTGATGTTCCCCTCCCTGTGTTCATGTGTTCTCATTGTTCATCTCCCACTTATGAGTGAGAACATGTGGTGTTTAGCTTTCTGTTCTTGTGTTAGTTTGCTGAGAAGGATAGTTTCCAGCGTCATCTATGTCCCTGCAAAGGACATAGCTCATCCTTTTTTATGGCTGCATAGTATTCTAAAATATGTGCCACATTTTCTTTATCCAGTTTATCTGATGGGGATTTGAGTTGGTTCCAAGTCTTTGCTATTGTGAACAGTGCTGAAATAAACATATGTATGCATGTTTCTTTGTAATAGAATTATTTATAATCCTTTGTGTATATATCCAGTAATGGGATTGCTGGGTCAAATGGTATTTCTGGTTCTAGATCCTTAAGGAATCACCACACTGTCTTCCACTCTGGCTGAACTGATTTAAACTCCCACCAACAGTGTAAAAGCATTCTGATTTTTCCACATCTATGCCAGTATCTGTTGTTTCCTGACTTTTTAATGATTGTCATTCTAACTGGTGTGAGATGGTATCTCATTGTGATTTTGATTTGCATTTCTCTAATGAACAGTGATGATGAGCTTTTTTTCATGTGTTTATTGGCTGCATAAATGCCTTATTTTGAGAAATATCTGTTCATATCCTTTGCCCACTTTTTGATGGGGTTGTTTATTCTTGTAAATTTGTTTACGTACTTTGTGGATTCTGGATATTAGCCCTTGGTCAGATGGATAGATTGCAAAAAATTTCTCCCATTTTGTAGGTTGTCTGTTCTCTCTGATGATAGTTTATTTTGCTGTGCAGAAGCTCTTTAGTTTAATTAGATCCCATTTGTCAATTTTGGCTTTTGTTGTCATTGTTTTTGGTGTTTTAGTCATGAAGTCTTTGCCCATGCCTATGTCTTGAATGGTATTGCCTACGTTTTCTTCTAGGGTTTTCATGGTTTCAGATTTTATGGTTAAGTCTTTAGTCCATCGTGAGTTAATTTTTGTATAGGGTGTAAGGAAGGTATCCAGTTTCTGTTTTCTGCATATGGCTAGCCAGTTTTCCCAACATCATTTATTAAATAGGGAATCCTTGCCCCATTGTTTCTTTTTGTCATTTTGTCGAAGATCAGATAATTCTAGATGTGTGGTGTTATTTCTGAGGTCTCTCTTCTGTTCCATTGGTCTATACATCTGGTTTGGTGCCAGTACCGTGCTGTTTTGGTTACTATAGTCTTGTAGTATAGTTTGATGTCAGGTAGCGTGATGCCTCCACCTTTGTTTTTTGCTTAGGATTGTCTTGCCTATATGGGCTCTTTTTTTGTTCCATATGAAATTTAAGGTAGTTCTTTTCTAATTCTGTGAAGAAAGTCAATGGTAGCTGATGGGGATAGCATTGAATCTATAAATTACTTTGGGCAGTATGGCCATTTTCACGATATTGATTCTTCATATCCATGAGCATGATATTTATTTCCATTTGTTTGTGTCCTGTCTTATTTCCTTGAGCAGTGGTTTGTAGTTCTCCTTGAAGAGGTCCTTCGTGTCCCTTGTATTTTTATCCTAGGTATTTTATTCTCTGTGTAGCAATTGTGAATAGGAGTTCACTCATGACTTGGCTCTCTACTTATCTATTATTGGTGTATAGGAATGCTTGTGATTTTTGCACATTGATTTTGTATCCTGAGACTTCACTGAAGTTGCTTATCAGCTTGGGGAGTTTTGGGCTGAGACAATGGGTTTTCTAAATATGCAATCATGTCATCTGCAAACAGAGACAACTTGACTTTCTCTCTTTCTATTTGAGTATCCTTCATTTCTTTCTCTTACCTGATTGCCCTGGTTAGAACTTCCAATACTATGTTGAATAAAAGTGGTGAGAAAGGGCATTCTTGCCTTGTGCCAGTTTTCAAAGGGAATGTTTCCAGGTTTTGCCCATTCAGTATGATATTGCCTATAAGTATGTCATAAATAGTTCTTATTATTTTGATATATGCTCCATCAATACCTAGTTTATTGAGAGTTTTTAGCATGAAGGGATGTTGAATTTTATTGAAGGTCTTTTTTGCATCTATTGAGATAATCATGTGGTTTTTGTCATCGGTTCTGTTTATGTGATGGATTATGTTCTTTGATTTGTGTATGTTGAACCAGCCTTGCATCTCAGGGATGAAGCTGACGATCATGGTGGATAAGCTTGTTGATGTGCTGCTGGATTTGGTTTGCCAGTACTTCATTGAGGATTTTTGCAAAGATGTTCGTCAGGGATATTGGCCTGAAATTTTCTTTTTTCATTGTGTCTCTGGCAGATTTGGTATCAGGATGATGCTGGCCTCATAAAAGAGTTAGGGAGGAATCTCTTTTTTTCTATTGTTTGGAATAGTTTTAGAAGGAATGGTACCATCTCCTCTTTGTATCTCTGGTAGAGTTCTGCTGTGACTCCATCTGGTCCTGGGCTTTTTTTGGTTGGTAGGCTACGCTTCAATTTCATAACTTGTTATTAGTCTATTCAGGGATTCACCTTCTTCCTGGTTTAGTCTTGCAAGGATGTATGTGTTAATGAATGTATCCATTTCTTTTAGACTTTCTAGTTTATTTGCGTAGAGGTGTTTATAGTATTCTCTGATGGTAGTTTGTATTTCTGTGAGATCAGTGGTGATATCCCCTTTCTCATTTTTTATTTTGCCTATTTGATTATTCTCTCTTTTCTTCTTCATTCATCCGGCTAGCAGTATGTCTATTTTGTTAATCTTTTCAAAAAACCAGCTCTTGGATTCATTTTTTTTGAAGTGTTTTTCATGTCTCTATGTCCTTCAGTTCTGCTCTGATCTTAGTTATTTCTTATCTTCTGCTAGCTTTTGAATGTGTTTGCTCTTATTTGTCTAGTTCTTTTAATTTTGATGTTAGGGTGTCGATTTTGATCTTTCCCACTTTCTGATGTGGGGACTTAGTGGTATAAATTTCCCTCTATACGCTGCTTTAGCTGTGTCCCAGAGATTCTGGTACTTTGTGTCTTTGTTCTTATTGGTTTCAAATAAATTATTTATTTCTGCCTTAATTTTGTAATTTACCCAGTAGTCATTGAGGAGCAGGTTGTTCAGTTACCAGGTAGCTGTGAGGTTTTGAGTGAGTTTCTTAATCCTGAGTTCTAATTTGATTGCACTATGCCTTTTCAACTGGTTAAATTCTGCTTGTTTGTGAAATCTTGGCACAAAAGTCACTTCCTCATGGAACACTTTTCTGAATCACCTGACAAAATCCCCCTCTCAAATGTTTTTCTAACACCACACACTCATTTTTTCTAACAGGTATCACAGTCACTCTTACTTAAATAAGCAAGAATAATTGTTAAATATCTATCTCCCTGACAAGACTATGGACTCTATTAGCGCAGAGATTCTACGTCTTTATTGTGCCAAGCACTTAGCACAGTGCCTGACACAGAGTATCTATTTAAATATTAGCTTATTAAATGGTCAAATGAGTAACATCTTTGTGGTTGTTAGAAATGTATTTAAATATAAATATATAGAAGTCACACCTTTTAAAATTGTTTATTTTATTGATACATAATAGATGTACATGTTTTCAGGGTACATGTGCTAGCCTGATACATTCATATAATCAAATTAGGGTAATTAGAATATCTATCACCTTAATATTTATCTTTTAGTTACTCTAGGAATATGTCAGTTATTTTCTTCTAGCTATTTTGAAATGTAAAATTGATTAATGTTATCTCTAGAAAGAATCTATGCAGTAGATTTTTAAAACGATCTTAGAGAATGACTATCTGATACTTCCAAGTATTATAGCTACAGAGACCATATGGTCTAATTCTCTGAGCTTGTGCTTATTGCACATATGATTTTCCACTTTATACAGAAGATTTTTACCAAAGAAAGTAATTTAAAGAATATAAAACCAACAGTCTTCAAAAGTACTTCCTCAGTTGCAATTAATTCATACTACATAGACTGCAGCACATATTAACTTTAAGTAGATCTACTTTATAAAAGTTGGATTTTGCAAGAATAGTGAAACAATAAAAATATTTGACATCAAATTTTAGGGTTTAAAATAGATAAAACCAGATGGATGTACACTCTAATATACTAGTATGTACTGACAATATGTGATATTGCATATTAGATATCCTATTAGACATTCCAAATATTTAGCCATTAATGGGAAAAGGAGATAAGTTCTCAGAACTACTATGAAGACACAGAAAAAGTATTGGCTCTCTAGGCAGAAAAAAAAAAAAGCTGTGATTCAGAGAGGTAAAGTTGGCAGAGGTGATCTCCCAATATGGCGACACAATATTTGAGAAGATCTAAGATTTAAAATTGTTAATTATTCCAGGAAATTTACTCATGTTATAAACCTGAATTTCTGCTTTATACATTAAATTTCTTGGCTATATAATTTAACAAATGCAAACGTTCACAAAATAAATCCCCAAGTCCAGTACTCTGTCAGCAATAGTTATTCTGAATATTCTTCATTGAGTAGTGACTTAACAAATTATTTTGTTTGCAGGGGCAGTAGGAAGTAAAAAGTGTTAATGTAACTGCTTTGGCTGTTACCATCTTCTGCCTAAGTTTTTTCTAAAGAGAAGTTGCAACATAGTTCATGACATCTCAAATTTCCCGTGGGAAGACTTGGATCACTAAGGAGGCAAGATTTGTTCAAACCCACTCACCAACTGTTCCCTCAGTTACATTAGCTATTTAAATATTGTTGCCAAATGCCAGAACCTCTCAGTGGAATAACTGAATGAAAGACCTCCATTTCCCAGAAAGCTCATTCTAGTTCTTGAAATTCCTGAGATAGTATTTAGTGCAGTGAAAACAAAATGTTTTAAATTCTCATGCAAAATTTTATTCAGTTAGTGGAAATTTAAACAAGATAAAACAAGACTTAAGATAACTCCTTTAACAGCAATGGTATAGAAAATGCAATTTGACAAGTTGTTTAACCTCTGTGTACCTTAATTTCTATTAATATTTAATGCTGATTTACCTTATATGATGTTGAGAAGCTTAATAGGCTAATGAGTTTGAGCAATTAACACATTAAAAAAGTCTAAACCTTCAATGTGATACGAAAGCAAAAAATAAATGAAAGGCAAAATTCAATATGAAAGAAGCATGAAAAGACTAGTAGTAAAATAATTTTGGATTTCTTTACAACTGATCACAAATTTTCCCAAAATTTTAATAGCTGATATCAGTTGGGCTTGGTCATCAAGCAGTAACCAAGATTCTAGAGACACTTTCATAATTTGAAGAGTAAAAAACTAAATGTAAAAATGCTTTATCACCGTTAAGTGGTCTAAGAATTGATAAAGCACAACTTAAAAAAATAGAATGGTTTATTTTTTCTTATTCACAAAAATCTGAACATAGAATCTGAAATTTTCACTTATCAAATATGTCAACATACCATTAGATTAGAGGTTATCTTAGGGTTAAATTTTTAAAAATGCTGAATGTATAGAATACTGTAAAAAATAAGCGATAGTTATACAAAGATTTGTTCCCATGTTCCTACCCTCAGATTGGCATATTATTTTGGAAATAAAGTGTTTTAGTTACAAGTGTGCATTTTGACGTATCACATGCATTTTTAACTATAAAAGATAAAATACCATTAAAATTCAGTTTTATTCCCCAAATCAAATCACTTAAATTTTATCCAGAACTATATTACTTTTTACTTTCTGTTACTTACTCCCAGAGTGACTTGACAAATTAAAGGAATAGCAAAATGGCAATGCTGTCATTACACGGCCTTCAAAGTGTCAATATCAAATTCCCATGGAGATAAATAATAAAAATTAGTAAATGATAAAATCTGAATGTACCGGCCGGGCGCGGTGGCTCAAGCCTGTAATCCCAGCACTTTGGGAGGCCGAGATGGGCGGATCACGAGGTCAGGAGATCGAGACCATCCTGGCTAACACAATGAAACCCCGTCTCTACTAAAAATACAAAAAAATTAGCCGGGCGAGGTGGCGGGTGCCTGTAGTCCCAGCTACTCGGGAGGCTGAGGCAGGAGAATGGCGTAAACCCGGGAGGCGGAGCTTGCAGTGAGCCGAGATAGCGCCACTGCACTCCAGCCTGGGCGACAGAGCGAGACTCCGTCTCAAAAAAAAAAAAAAAAAAAAAAAAAAAAAAAAAATCTGAATGTACCTTGCAAAGAATTCAATTAAGAAAAAATCTAATTAAAATTACAAGTGAATATTCAAAATATCAATACCTATTTATAATGGAAATTATCTACCTCTATTATGCTATACATGAATGAATTTGATTAAAGAAATGATGGGAGAAATATCAGTTATAGTTAATATGTTAAGGCTAAATATAACTATATGTTTCTATACTGCCTTTTATTATTTGTGGGAAATAACTTGTGATTTGAGAAAATTATGGACAATGTGATAACGTTAGAGATCACTACACTTTTTAAAAGGTAAAGACATGGAAAATATAGGAAGTTCATAAAAGAATAATGCTTTAACTTGTCCTCAGGAATTTCTGTATTGCTCTTTAAATCAAAATAATTAAAAACATTTGAATAAAACTTTCACTTATAAATTACTTTTTATTGAGATAACGATTTATATATCATAAAGTTTACCTATTTAAAGTCTACAGTTCAATGAGGGGGAAAGACAGAGAGTGACTGCTAATGGGTACAAAGGTTCTTTTTGCAATGATGAAAATGTTATAAATTTAAATTATAATGGTGATTGCACAACCCTATAAATATAATGAAGCATTTTGAGCATTGTTTCCTTTCATCCCTACAAAATCCTTTATAAGCCTAGACTCTAGAGAAGAATAGCATTCACATGCAAGAAACTTTAAGGAATTACACAATATATGGGAAATACTGGACCAGATTGTGGGCAGGGGGGAAGAGAGAGAAGCACGTGAGGAACAGCTGTAAAGAAAGAGGCAGAAATCCTTCAGTGCTTGATCAACCACCAATCTGAGAAGGGGTAGGGCAGGAGGCAGGGAGCACCATGGGATAGTACAAGCATATTTGCAATCTATCAGCATTTGGGGAAGCAAACAAGGGATCCAAGGGCACACTGTCTGGGTATTCTGCAGCTGTGCTTACTCATACCCACTTTAGATCTAGCATAGGGAGCATACCAGGAACCTAAACTGAGGAATTTACTCATGCAACATGTGTTAGGTACCTACCTTCCACGTGACAGATGCTTTTCTAGATGCTAGGGTTCTAACAGTAGACAACATAGAAAAGTCCCTTTCATAGAGCTTACAGTCTAAGGTGGGAAACAGGCAATAAACAAATAAGCATATCAGTGGGTGATAGATTGGGGGTGGCTTATTTTCCTATTTTATAAAGTAGTAAGGACTTCCTTATCAGAGACCTGAAGTGGATATTCAGGAAAAGAGTATTCCAAGCAGAGGGAACAGATATGCAGACAACCTGAGGGACAGGTTTGTATGATGTGATTGGGGAAGGACAAAGAGTTCAGAGTGATTGTCTCAAAGGGATGTACTGGGAGTCATAGGAGATGAGTTCAGAGAGAGGGCCTCCAGCAACGATGCAGGGCCTTCCAGTTCAGGGTAAAGACTGGATTTCATTCTGTGTGTGATAAGGGTCATGAGCAGAAGAGAGACATGATTTGATTTTTGTCAGATCAAAACGAAGAAACAGTAGAAAGATGTTTTTAGAATTAAAGAGATATCTGAGTCTACCAATTTTAAGCACTCAAAGGAGTACCAGGCACAATTAGCAAGGAAAGAAACCCTTCAGTTTATTTTCAAGCTTGAAATAAATAAAAAGTATTATTCACATCTAGGCTGAAACAAAACAGAACAGGCTGTGTTCAAAGAAGAAAATTATTCTGGTCTTATAATTCTTTGCTATAATCCTATATACCAAAAGACAATGAAAAAGTATCCACAGGGTTCTGAGAGAAAATAGGTATCACCTAAGAATTATATACTTAGCCACACTGTCTTTCAAGCACAACAGAGGTAGTTTCAGACATGCAGGGACTTACAATGTTATAATCCATGAACATTTCCCTTCAAAAAAATGACCTTTAGACATAGGCTGACCAAATAACTAAGTCAAGAACATGTATGACTATAAAAAGAAAAGTTGTCAATAGTAAAATATAATGAGCTACAATTTCTTTCACAAAATGTATTTTGGTTAATTATTATATAAAAATTAAAGTTATAAATGTTTTATATAAAATTATATTAAATGTGTGAAAAGCAAATATGTAAGTGTATACATAATTTCTGGATAAATGCACTGGGTAATTTTGAAGTTCTTTGTGCTTTGCATTTTTCAATTTCTTTTAAGTTTTTAAATCAGAAAAATAATATACTGTTTTAGTCTGTTTTCATGCTGCTGATAAAGACATACCCGAGACTGGGAAGAAAAAAAAGAGGCTTAATTGGACTTATAGTTTCACACAGCTGAGGAAAGCCTCAGAATCATGGTGGAAAGAGAAAGGCACTTCTTACATGGTGGCAGCAAGAGAAAATGAGGAATAAGCAAAAGTGGAAACCTCTGATAAACCCATCAGATCTCATGAGACTTATTCACTACCATGAAAATACCATGGGAAAAAAAGCCCCTGTGATTCAGTTATGTCTCCTTGGGTCCCTCCCACAACACATGGGAATTCTGGGAGACACAATTCGAGTCGAGGTTCCAGTGGGGAGACAGCAAAACCGTATCATATACATTTTCAACAGTAAAGGAAGAAATTATTAGGTCATATTATCCTCTGGTATTTAGTAAAATGTTACGCTTTATATATTCTAAGAGTAGAAAAATTGAATTTGTAGGTCATTAATGAAATATATAGATTCTTTTTTTAATTATTATTATACTTTAAGTTCTAGGGTACATGTGCATAACGTGCAGGTTTGTTACATATGTATACTTGTGCCATGCTGCTGTGCTGCACCCATCAACTCGTCAGCACCCATCAACTCGTCATTTACATCAGGTATAACTCCCAATGCAATCCCTCCCACCTCCCCCCTCCCCCCTCCCCATGATAGGCCCCGGTGTGTGATGTTCCCCTTCCCGAATCCAAGTGATCTCATTGTTCAGTTCCCACCTATGAGTGAGAACATGCGGTGTTTGGTTTTCTGTTCTTGTGACAGTTTGCTAAGAATGATGGTTTCCAGCTGCACCCATGCCCCTACAAAGGACACAAACTCATCCTTTTTTATGGCTGCATAGTATTCCATGATGTATATGTGCCACATTTTCTTAATCCAGTCTGTCACTGATGGACATTTGGGTTGATTCCAAGTCTTTGCTATTGTGAATAGTGCCGCAATAAACATACGTGTGCATGTGTCTTTATAGCAGCATGATTTATAATCCTTTGGGTATATACCCAGTAATGGGATGGCTGGGTCATATGGTACATCTAGTTCTAGATCCTTGAGGAATCGCCATACTGTTTTCCATAATGGTTGAACTAGTTTACAATCCCACCAACAGTGTAAAAGTGTTCCTATTTCTCCACATCCTCTCCAGCACCTGTTGTTTCCTGACTTTTTAATGATTGCCATTCTAACTGGTGTGAGATGGTATCTCATTGTGGTTCTGATTTGCATTTCTCTGATGGCCAGTGATGATGAGCATTTTTTCATGTGTCTGTTGGCTGTATGAATGTCTTCTTTTGAGAAATGTCTGTTCATATCCTTTGCCCACTTTTTGATGGGGTTGTTTGTTTTTTTCTTGTAAATTTGTTTGAGTTCTTTGTAGGTTCTGGATATTAGCCCTTTGTCAGATGAGTAGATTGCAAAAGTGTTCTCCCATTCTGTAGGTTGCCTGTTCACTCTGATGGTAGTTTCTTTTGCTGTACAGAAGCTCTTTAGTTTAATGAGATCCCATTTGTCAATTTTGGCTTTTGCTGCCTTTGCTTTTGGTGTTTAGACATGAAGTCTTTGCCCATGCCTATGTCCTGAATGGTACTACCTAGGTTTTCCTCTAGGGTTTTTATGGTATTAGGTCTACCACCGACCCCACAGAAATACAAACTACCATCAGAGAATACTATAAACACCTCCACGCAAATAAACTGGAAAATCTAGAAGAAATGGATAATTTCCTGGACACTTACACTCTTCCAAGACTAAACCAGGAAGAAGTTGAATCCCTGAATAGACCAATAGCAGGCTCTGAAATTGAGGCAACAATTAATAGCCTACCAACCAAAAAAAGTCCAGGACCAGATGGATTCACAGCTGAATTCTACCAGAGGTACAAGGAGGAGTTGGTACCATTCCTTCTGAAACTATTCCAATCAATAGAAAAAGAGGGAATCCTCCCTAATTCATTTTATGAGGCCAACATCATCCTGATACCAAAGCCTGGCAGAGACACAACAAAAAAAGAGAATTTTACACCAATATCCCTGATGAACATCGATGCAAAAATCCTCAATAAAATACTGGCAAACCGGATTCAGCAACACATCAAAAAGCTTATCCACCATGATCAAGTGGGCTTCATCCCTGGGATGCAAGGCTGGTTCAACATTCGCAAATCAATAAACATAATCCAGCATATAAACAGAACCAAAGACAAGAACCACATGATTATCTCAATAGATGCAGAAAAGGCTTTTGACAAAATTCAACAGCCCTTCATGCTAAAAACGCTCAATAAATTCGGTATTGATGGAACGTACCTCAAAATAATAAGAGCTATTTATGACAAACCCACAGCCAATATCATACTGAATGGGCAAAAACTGGAAAAATTCCCTTTGAAAACTGGCACAAGACAGGGATGCCCTCTCTCACCACTCCTATTCAACATAGTGTTGGAAGTTCTGGCTAGGGCAATCAGGCAAGAGAAAGAAATCAAGGGTATTCAGTTAGGAAAAGAAGAAGTCAAATTGTCCCTGTTTGCAGATGACATGATTGTATATTTACAAAACCCCATTGTCTCAGCCCAAAATCTCCTTAAGCTGATAAGCAAATTCAGCAAAGTCTCAGGATACAAAATTAATGTGCAAAAATCACAAGCATTCTTATACACTAGTAACAGACAAACAGAGAGCCAAATCAGGAATGAACTTCCATTCACAATTGCTTCAAAGAGAATAAAATACCTAGGAATCCAACTCACAAGGGATGTAAAGGACCTCTTCAAGGAGAACTACAAACATATAGATTCTTAATTTAGATATAGCTTTAGAATATATCTAGCTGAATGGTTAACTCAGGTTTTAGCACTTAATTCTTCATTCAAGTGAAGATTGATTATCATTATCACCAAAGCTAATATTTGAGCACTTATTACTACGTACCAAGAAATTCTCTAACCAATTTGCCTGTAGCACCTAATTTAATCCTCACAACGATATGATTTTTCCGAAGAAGAAATTGATGTATAGAGTTGACAGAACAATTGCTCAGTGTTGCATGGCGGGTAAGTAATGGAGACAGATTTTTGTACTCATCCTATCTGACTAAAGCCAATGTCTTTGAGGCTAAACAACACTCCATGGTAGGTGGCCTTTAAAATAATCCCAAATAATCTCTACTTCCTACTATTTACCCCCCTGGGGTAGTCTCCTTCCCTTGAACATAGACTTGACCTAATGACTTGGTTCTAATGACTAAAATACAACAAAAGTTATGAGTTCTCACTTCTGTGATTGGGTTATAAGATATTACAGATTTTTTGTTGTTTTCAGACTCTTTTGGTTTCTTTGCTTGCATACTTTGTAAAGCAAGACACCATGTTGGAGGGGCCTACTTGTGAAGATACTGAAGGTGGCCACAGGCCAAATGCCAAGGAAGAAGTGAGACCATCAATGTGATAACTTTTGAGAAACTGAACTCTGTCAACAACCATACGAGATAATATGGAAGCAGATCCTTCACCAGTTGAACTTTCAGATGAGGCCAAGTCCCATATGACACTTTCATTTCAGCCTTGTAAGACAATCTAGGACAGAGGATCCAGTGAAATCATGCCCAGATTACTGAATATGAATATGTTCTGTTAAATGACGAAGAAGAATTAAGGTTTCAGTTGGAATTAAGTTTGCTAATCAGCTGACTTTAAGATAAAAGATTATGCTGGATTTCTAGTTCTGCTCAATGTAATCAACAGGACATGTAAATGTGGAAGAGGGAGGCAGAAGAGTCAGTGTTAGAGTCATCGAAAAATACTTGGATATTGCTGACATAGAATTTGGAAGATGGCCACAGCCATGAAATGTGGGAAGCCTCTAGAAGCTTGTGAGAGATAGGAAAATTGATTTTCTCCTATAGTCTCCAGAAAGGAAGGCTGTCTGCCAACATCTTGATTTAGCCCAATGAAACCCACATCAGACTTCCTGACCTACAAAAGTCTCTAAGATTACATATTTGCATTTGCATTGTTTTATGCACTAACTTTGGGGATAATTTGTGGCATAGATGACTAATAAATATACTATGTCAAACAGGGGAAAAATTAGCTGGCCGGTAGTCATTCTTCTCTGAACCTTAGCTACCACCAAAGCAGTCCCTGAAGTTTTAACTTAGTGTTCCATACAACACAGTGTGAAGACCACTGATCTAGACTAACTTCTCAGGAGGTGAATACATTTCTTTGAATAGTATCACTAAGAGGGACTACAATAATTGAGAATTAAGTGATTAAGGAATCACTTAATTCTAGGTATCATTTGCCTTTGGGTCTATTAGTAAGATCTCTCATGCCTGGTTGTCCATGTAAGTTTTTTTTTATATAGAACAAAGCATGAAAATTCTTTAGCCTCATAACTTGGGTTGTGATTCACCTGCACTGTGAATTCTTCTATTTGCAAACCACTTACTACTGGTTGCCTCCCTTCATTGTAGAATCTTCTCTTGTAGCCCCACCCTACCAACCCAGGTCCAGTTTTTATCCTTTTACTTACTGCTTTTGTATTTTACCGATAAGCCAGAGCAGTGATTTGGGGTCATGGTGTCGTTTAACTCTGCCATCTACATAGTGAATTGTGAGCTTTTACTCATTATAATGTGTTTCTACTCATTCTAGTGATGGTACTAAGGTTTACAAATAATTTATTTATTCTTGAAAAAGAATAAACTATATCCTAATGTCACTCATACTCTTTCACATGCTGAAGTCCCTGGCAGGCCAGAAAGGCCTGGAGTTTCTTGCAGCACATGGCATTGTATACATAGCATGTCAGCCTTGGTTCCTCAGGACACATTTTGAAGTCAAGATCAGCATTTTGGAGCATTCCTAAAGAATCCTTCCAATGACAAGTAATACAGAGTGCACTGAAGTTTCTTGGAGAGATGCAGAGAGGGTGACCAGCACAGAGCGCAGCACAATACACTCATTTCCCCAAGAAACATTTTTGTTTTCTCTCCAAGATGTTCTCCATGCTCCAATCTACTCCTGTCCTTTCCAGCCAGCAGACTGTCGATAGGTCTAGCCTATATCTTCCTCTCCTACTTAGATTCTAAAAATGCCATTTTCTTGACCCTAATTCTATTGCTTTTTGCCAAATTGAATACCCCATTGATATAGGATTAATATGTGTCTGAAGTTACTCATCAAAAACCATTCACAGGTATTTTCTTGATAGCATAACAGACATGTGAATGTTATCTATAATACTTGAAAAGGTTTGATCTAAAGCATAAATGGGTTTTAGCCAAGTCCTTTCCCCTTCTCCTCAAGTTGCAGCCATGTCGCACTTACAACAAACGTGTATAATTGACAGTCACCCCAAGAGAACCAATAGGAGGTCATTTCTTCAGAGCTTTCCCTGGAAGATTTCCAAATAAAAACAAAACAAAAAAACATGGTTTCCTAAGCTTCTCATCAGGAGAAAGTTTCTGAAAAGCTGATTTTATGCCAACTGCTACCTCCTTCCCAAGTTTCTTTTGTTGCCAAAACATTTTCACTGATTGAGTATCAACAGTCTCCAAACAAAGGCACAGATTTTTTTTTTACCAAAATATTACAAAAATAGTCACAGCTATTTTTTTTCATTGGTAATATCTACATATCTGCATGCATTGTTGGGCTTGTGATTCATTTGATTTAATGAGGAGACAGCTAAATTTACAAGTTCGACAATTCAAGTTCAAGTAGTTTAGATAATATTCATTTGTTCCTAAATAATTTTATCCTCTTTATTATCTACCATAGGCAGCAAGGCAGCAATGAGCATCTAAGGCCATCACATGTAAATATTTCTGTTTCCTTTATAAAATGAACTTTTCTAAACTAATTTTAACAATTGCTTTCAATTTATTATCTCTCAAAAAATTTTTAAAAACCACTAATAAGGAAGAAAAATCTAAGCAAGTTTTCATCACTTTATCTTTTCTTTTTTCTCCTATTTCTTCCCAGATGGTACATGGCTGAAAAACTAATAGCAGGAAAATGATAGAAAAAAATATAAAGTTAAATATATAATTTTCACTTAAGTGAAAAACTACCATGTTATGATACTGACATATGCAAAATGCAGTTAGCTCATTCCCTTGTTTTCAGCCAATACCAACTTTATTTTCTTGATTGAACTCTTACTGTATTTTTCCTCCTGGCACTAATGGCTTTTTATAGATTTTTATATTCAAATGCTGCATTCAAATACCTTGCCCAAGAGATGTGATCATTCACCAGGAATATCTTAATTTGTTTGAAGAGAAAACATTTTTATGCAGAAATATAACATTTTCTTTACATATATTTAGAAATAAAGAGCTAGGTACACAAAGACAGGCCCCACATTGTGTCAAACTCCAAATATTGTTGGGGAAATTATCTATATGTCATATTATATTGGCAAATTTATCAACATAGAAATATATCTGACTATATCTAAAATATATATTTTGTGAGATTTAAGGTGGCATAATATATTTTTAAAATATTCAATTATTATTTTTTGAATAGGAATATTCAATTTTAAATGAAATTACAAAGTTTCATACTCTATGAAGCTTATTTTTAAAAGCAGTGTTGTTAAACGGCGAGCTTCAACCCCTCAGTGGGTCATAACATCAATTTAGAGGGTTATGACCAGAATTTAAATATATATACGTAAATTATATGCAATATATCATATATGTATCCTATATATTATAAACATGTAATATCTTCATGTATATACAGACACATATATATAATGTACATTCACACCTATGAAGAAATAAAATTTCAGAATTTGTTATCTTTATCATGATGTTTACGTTTCATGAAGTTTTTGGTTTGGTTGTGTGTGTGTGTGTGTGTGTGTACTATATTGCTGTAAAAGTGTATTCTCTTTTTGCTTTGGATTGTGACCAAAACATGTACAAACAGAAAAAAGGAAAAGCCATCAAAAACAGAAAAAAAGTAGTAAAGAAGTGAACAAATAACCAGGCTAAATAAAAAGATTCAGATACAATAAAGGTTTGGGGAAGAAAAAAAGAGTTGGAGATGTTTGGGAGTGTTGTGATGGATGGGATGGTCAGGGTAGGGTTGTAAAGGAAGGTGACCATGAAATGAGACTTGAAGAAAGGAAAGGAGCCCTCTAAGAAGAGAAGGGAAACAGCTTCATAGGCAGAGAAGCAAGCAAATATGAATGCCCTGGTGTGGGAACACATTTGTCTCAGCTAAGGAAGAGTCATGAGGACAGTGTGGCTACATTTGAGTGAGAGGAAACTGAAGAGGTAAAGTTGGAAAGATGAGTAGAACCCAGACTACATGCTACATTATAAGCTATAGTAAAAATAATGGATTTTGGTCAATTGAAAGAGGAAGCCTTTGGAAACTTCTACATACCAGAGAATGTCTTGATGTAATCTAAGTGTGTGAAAGTCAATCAGAATGTTATGGGCTAATGGATCATAAGAAAGCAAGAGTGGAAATGTGCAAACTACTTAGAGGGCTATTATAGGTATCAAAGTGAAGGGGGCCTGTAGCTAGAACTAGTTGGAGGTAGTAGAGATGGAGAGAAGTGTGAGAGCCAAATATGCTTTGGAGGTAGAACAGGTAAGTATTTATGGATTTGTCTATGTCAAGTGTCTGGAGATGGTGGTAGAGTAAGAGAAATAAGGAATCAAAGATAATGTCTGATAATCCACAAATAGTAACATATTTTGCTGTAATAAAAAAAAGACCAAGAGAGGAATAGGATGTGGGTGAGAAGGTTGTACTTCTAGGTTTACTTTAAACATTTAAGTTAGAGATGTCTAATGGACATGCCTTTCATCCATATCACTGATTAAATCTTATATGTTTATTTGTGTAATTATTTGCTTATTGTAAAGTAAAAAGTTTCTCAAGGCAGGGATCATGCCTGTTGTGTTGCATTGAGCCTTGCTAGCATAATGACTGGCACACAGCAAGCATTCTGGGGATTCCTTGAATACATATTATATAAGTGCTTGCATTAATGAAAAAGTAAATGACTATTTGTGATTAATTTTCCTTTGGTGATCATTTTTTATCAAATAAACTAAGTTTTAACACCACATAGTTTCTACTTCCATAAGGATGAGCCAAGAACGATGAGATGTCTACAAAGAACCATGCAGATGGGTTCATTTGCTAGTTAAATCACCTGCTTCCACAAACGGTTTTCTAGTGCACTGGTTCTTAACTTTGATGCACATTAGGTGCAACTGGAAGTTTTGTTAAAACAAGAATTGCTGGGCCCTGTTCCCAGGATGTCTGATTAGGTAGATGTGGGGTGGGGCCCAAGAATTTGCATTTCTACCAACTGCCCAGCTGATGCTGCTGGTTCAGGGATAATCACTGCTCTAGAAAGCAAAAGTTCTGAACCTGGGGTTCATGGACCCTTGGAAGAAGTCAATGATTGGGCTACAGGGCATTTGTATACATATCTTTGAGAGAATATACGCAGAGTTTTGATGTGTAGGCTATTTAGCATTTTTCTAGTAATACAGTCTACATATTTTATCAGATTTTCAAAGAAGGCCTCTAAAACGTAATTAACATTATGATAACGGTACTCAATCATGAATACATCAATCTAGTATGAATACATACTAGAACCACCAGGAATCTGGGCTCTTCCATTCAATTGCAATGTAATTTCAGGCAACATAACCTCTCTAAAAGGGGAATAATGATAGTATTTATTTCAGAGGTTTGTTGTGGGAATCAAATAAGTTAATATTTGTAAATCATTTAAACCAGTAACTAGCAAGTGCTAAATAGGCAATTGCTAAATAAGATTAAAAATCTGGGTATGTTTCAAAAGGCCGAGGCTCTACCCCTGGTGATTCTAATGTATAGTCAGTGTTGAAAACCACTGTTCTGAAATGAAGAGAGCACAACAGACCAATGAATGCCTTTCCTGAAAGTGTCTGGTTAATCTCTTCTCAGTGAACCGGAATTCCCTTCCCAGAGGAGCTTGCTAGGAAAACTAGAGAGGGTTAACATCTTAGACAATAATCTATTTTCATAAAATTTCAAGTTATTTCTTGCTCACCTCATTTTCTTGTTGTTATGGGAAGAGCTGAGGGAAATGAAGCCAAAGGAAAAAAAAATATGGTTTTATCCACATTGACTATTATTTTTGTTTAAAATCATCACAAACGAAAACCTTACCTAAAATAAGAATATGCTAATATTATACAGAAATGATCAGAGAGGCAAACGCTAATTGTGTTAGCCAGGCTTCAAGATGACACCTGTGATCCTTGACTCTTAGCGTTCATATCCTTGTATACTCTCTCCCACGCTGAACAAGCGGAACTGTGCGACCAATGAGGTATCGTAGAAGTGACTGAGTGTGGCTTCACAGTATAGATAATAAAGATGGTAGCTCCTGCCTTTTATCTTGCATTGCCCACTTTGGGAAAAGCTAGCAGCTGTATCTTGGAAATGGTCAAGGAGTTTGCGGAGAGGTCCATGCTGAGAACAACTGAGGTCTCTTGCTGACAGCCTGCAACTACTCAACAGCCATATGAGTATGTCACCTAGGAAAGCAATCCCCCAGCCCGACAGTTCTTCAACAATAGCAGCTACTTATGTATGTTGCCAGGCACTCTATTTTGGGATAATTCATTATATCGTAATAGGTAACTGACACACTAACGCTAAACCTTATACTTTTTAGGTATCCAAGCTGAGAGTTTCTCTTTTACTCTTTTGGTGCTACTGCAGGGTATCTGTTCATTTTATTCTTTTCTGACTCCTTAAGCCCACCAAAAATAATTAGCTACTAAAACAATTAACTAGAAAAGTGGGTATGTTGTAAAAAGGAGAGAGAAAGATAACCTAGTCTTAGCCTTATAGTCTCCTGAGGCCTCACATATGAGAGAAAAAAAAAAGTTGTCACACTTGAGTGAGTACCAAGGTCAACAGTGAGAGACCAGCTGTATCCATGACGACACGGACTCTACATTGAGTTAACAAGAAATTTAAATTCTAATACCATCTCAAACAAAAAATGTGAGAAAGTTCAGTGTTTTCTAGGAACACAGATGACCAGGTAACTTAACTAAATCCTTGAAGGTCAGTGTCCACTGTTGCTCCTTATTTCAAAACCAAAGAGTCAGAATTATATGAGATAAAACTAGAATCTTAGAGTTTGAGTTCAGGCAGGGATAAAATAACCATCAAGACCTTATGTTCTATCTATATAGTGACCATGTACTAATTAAAAATATCTAAACAGGTAATGCTCCATATCCTGATTCTAATACCAGCTCAGTGGGTTTTTGGAAACTCATTTCCATTTACGTGAGATTCTGCTAGAGTTCACCTTGTATAACAGAAAGACAGACTTAAAAGTTACTGAATTTATTAGCCGTTGAACTTCTAATAATATCAGAACACACAGCTGTGTGTTCATCAAATAGATTTGCCTATACTACAAGTGGGACCGCATTCATAGCCTGAGAAGTTAGTGTAGCCCTGTTCTTACCATTTGATTACGTTTTAAGTTGGACCAGAGAAAGTGGCTGACCAGTTAATTACATACCTACTCTGAAATATTCATCTCTATCAAAAGAGCATGGCATATTACTCAGGTAAACACATTTTAATTATCTTTTACTGAACTAGATAACAAAGTGATTTAGATTGTCAAAGGTGTACCTGAATAATAGCATTACAAACACTCCTAGATGTCTATTTTTCTTCTGTTATTTAGAAACCAAATATTTTAGTCAGCATGTTTCCAGATTAGGTATACAGAGCTCGCCTTCTCTATCTACTCCAGATATATAAAACAAGTAGTTTCAACTTAATTGGAAGGGAGGAGGGAGTGCGCGGGTTGGAAGGGAACTGCCAGTGGAGGAAACTGAAATGCACTTACTGTAAGTGTGAAAGAGGATCTGTGCTTCCAAGTTTAGGCCAATCGAATTAACACTGCTGCTTTCCTTCAATGTAAAGTTGAAAGGAGGCAAGAATCTCCTAAATTTCTGAGATGTATGTTTAGAGGTCAGAAGCAGATGCTAATAAGTTTCATTTCTTGCTTCCATTTTATTGTCTTTTATGCTCATTCCCACATGGCCACTTCCAGCTCATCAGTGTATGTGGGATATATTTGCCACCCCCCCCCCCCCCGCCCACCATCCCAGTTTTTAATTATAATGTGTTTATTTCCTTATTTTGATTTCAGATCTTTTGGAAGGGATAACCACGATGCCCCAAATACTTTAGTGTGTTTAACTTCTTGGAAAGCCCTGAGTGCACCAGGTACTCATAAGATATAGATAAAGAAGGGGCAGGGCAGACAGGATGTGGGAAGAAACACGCAGAACAAGCAGAGGAAGGTGAGGCTGAAACACATCTGTCCACTTTGGTCTTGCCCTGCTTCTCAACGTCTATTCTCCCTGATCTCCATTTCCCCACTAAAATGACATAGGGGATTAAATGGAATATTTTCAGACTTTGTATTAGATATCCTGACAGCTGATTTTTATTAACCAGTCTGTGAAATCTGTTTGATGGCTAAAATGTGGCTTTATCTCATAAAAGCAGCATCTTGCCATATGTTCTGTGGGTTGTGTTTGCTAATGTAAAATAGATTGTTATATATTAGAAAGCCTTTGGGTAAGGATTGAGGCTAAAAGGCATTCTGATGAGCTAAAACTTTACTATTCTGTTGTGCAAATATCAGTATGGGCAATTAAACTGATGAACAATGTAACTTTGATATAGAACAGACTAGAAAACAGCTACTCCGGAGGTTGAGACAGGAGAATGGCTTGAATCAGGGAGTTGGAGGTTCCAGTGAGCCAAGATCACGCCACCGCACTCTAGCCTGGCGACAGAGCAAGACTCTGTCTTGGAAAAAAAAAAAAATACAACTGCCTGGCTATAATATAAATGAAAATAATTCTGAATTATGTCGCTAATCTACACATATGTATTCATTTACACACTGCTTTAGTGCACCTTAGATTTTCATGCAACCATTATTTATTGAGCAACTACTACATGCCAGACTTGTGTTAAGGACTGACACATGGTTAACATAGCTCTTATTTTCAAAAAGCTCTAATCTCATATAGTTGAAAATGTCACTAACAAGACCATCTATTCTACTAAAAAGCACTAAAACATTTTAATCTTCAAAATATATATGAAGTATGCTGAATCATAAACATGGAAAATATGGTTATGAAGAATTGTACGTAAGTCCTCAGTTAAATTTACTCTAAGACTTAGATTTATATGATAACCCATATGTGCTTAAGTAATATGTGCTTAATTTATGAGATATGATATTTATTTATGATATTTATTTATATGATATTTATTTATATCATATAAAATATCATATTTAATATTTATTTATAATATTTAAATGTCATATTTAAATATTTATCATATTTAAATATCAATTTAATATGATATTTATTTATATATTTATTTATATCATATAAATTATATGATATTACTTTATATGATATGATATATGATATTAATAACCCATATGTGCTTAATTTATATGATAACCCATATTGCTTAAGTAATTGCATAAATGGTGGTACCAATAACTACTACAGGGAACAGCAGAGAAGAGTAGGTTCTGTCAGAGGAGATTAAGAATCTATATCGACCCTAAAAATGTTCAGATGCCTAATAGCCTTTCAAGGAGGGTGGGAGAATGCAGTGAACGCTATCTGAAAAAAATGTATTTGCTCAGTGGACTGGTGGTTCTTGTCTGATTTAAGAGATAATGTTGGGGTCCCAAAGAGACAGTGAAAGCAGAGAGATGTAAAAGGATGTGGTTAGTAGGAGGCAAAGACAGAAGAGGTAGGAAGGGCTGGGTCATGAATAAACTGTAGAAGAAAAACCTCATTGCAAAGTAAGGAATTGCACCTCTGCGCAGTTCTGGTGTGATTTTAAAGATTAGATAAGCCTCTCTATTTGTGAGTGGAAGAGGCTGACTTTATCAGAAAACTAGATGTTATGATCTATTGAGTACCTTTTTTTCCAAATGAGAAAAACTGAATGTTCCCTCTGCAACCTGGTACAGGAAAGCTATTAAACAGTAGCATGATATACATGAACTCTGTAAAACCTGTCTTACTCTCGCAACCTTTTCTCCATATTGCAATCAAAATGATTTTTCTAAGTTGCAAATCTAAGACATGCACCTACTGAAAATCCTTTATGGGACTTCGTTTTTCTCAGCACACAGAGTCAAACTCCTCACAACGGCCCAGAAGGCCCTGTCTGCTGGTCCCTGCTAATTTCTCCTGTCTTACTTCTTGCTACCTCTTTCTTGCTCATTGGGCCTACTGAGTTCTCGCTTCTCAAATGCACCTTGTGCTTTCTCTAATTGCTAGTGCTCTGTCTTACCAAAAGCTCTTCTTACTCCTACCTATCCTTTAGGTCTTTATCAACGTTACATTTCCTTAGAGGAATTTCCCGCAGTAAGCCTGCCTTGTTCCCTAGCCCCAGGTCTGATGTAGGTGCTTCTCCAGACATTCCGTCATCATTAGTCCTCACCACTCCATATTGCAACTGTTTGCATTCTTGTAGCCCTCCTCCATAATCTTGATGAGGGTGGGGACCAGGGCTATCTTGTTCACTGTTGCATCCCCTACATCCAGTGTGCCAATGGTCATTTAGTATCTATGGGCTCAATATATATTTACTGAATAAGTACAAATAAATTTTTCTACTAGGTTGTTAGTTTCTAGAGGACAGTAACCTGGTCTATGCTTCTATCTCTAACTGTAAACACAATGTGGGTGCACAAAGAATATTTATAGAATTATTTAACTTAGAGCTGTATTTCTCCTTTTCTACATCGTATGATTTGTACTTATTCAGAGTGGAGTTTCGGGTAAAGACCTCTGCCATTGTTCTTGTGTAAACTTGGTAGAATTTTGACCCGCCTCCCCGTGGATACTATTTCCAAGTCTATGCAGACAAATATCTGGATTAACTACTCATCCACCTCCTCAATATGGACTGTTTTGGTTAATGAACTACATCAAGTATTCTTACATATGAGCATAATCCTATCAGTGAAATACTCTTACGAGCCCAGAACTTAGACCATATAATTAAAAACGAATATACTTCTTTAGGGCTTTTTGTGTACTTTGAGACCTTATCTTTCTACCATATGGAAATAAGTTTTAGAACTAAATTGATCACAATAATTAATGTTTTAACATTTCAATTCTTAACATTTAAAGCCAAGAACACAAAATCACCATTTAACTCTAACATGTAGGTGAATAAGTATAAATATTTATAATTA
The DNA here is from genome assembly GCF_037993035.2 of Macaca fascicularis. Lineage (NCBI taxonomy): Eukaryota > Metazoa > Chordata > Mammalia > Primates > Cercopithecidae > Macaca > Macaca fascicularis. Next base: position 30,874,013 of record NC_088381.1, on the reverse strand, counting down.
CCTTCTAATGCATATTTCATATCCAGAGCAAAAAGAGTCCACATAATTTCGGCACTTATTTTTCCCATGTTCAGCTCTTGAGGAAACCTAAAACCAAACACATTTAATTAGTGTATGAGGAAGAATAACATGCCTACAAACCAAAATACATCATTTTACACATCTACCACAGTAGTTATTATATAGTTCATAAACACTGTTATTTATGACATTTCTCTTTATGAACTGTCATAAGTAAAAAAAAAAAGTTATACACTAGAGTTTAATGTTAAAAAGTTATTGGATCGTAAGAAAACAGACTTCATTATATCAGTGCCAAAGTAACAGTGACTGGGGCTGCCTGTGGATGTCTTGTGATGAGTGTTTGTCTCTCAAGAGCTCCTTTGGTTTTATCGAAGACTTCTTCTCCTTCTCCTTCTCCTTCTCCTTCTCCTTCTTCTTTTTTGTTTTGAGACGGAGTCTCACTCGGTCTCCCAGGCTGGAGTGCAATGGTGCCATTTTGGCTCACTGCAATCTCCTGGGTTCAAGCAATTCTCCTGCCTCAGCCTCCCAAGTAGCTGGGATTACAGGCGTGTGCCACCACACCCAGCTAATTTTTTGTATTTAGTAGAGACAGGGTTTCACCATGTTGGTTCAGGCTAGTCTGGAGTTCCTGATCTCAGGTGATCCACCTGCCTTGGCCTCCGAGAGTGCTGAGATTACAGGCATGAGCCACCATACCTGGCTGACTCCATCTTTTTATGTCTCACTTTCGAGGATAGATCAGAAGAAGGTGAATAGCAAATACCATATGACACCAAAAAAATCACAACTCATATATGTCCCTCAGCCATTTTCCTTGAAGGACACTTAAGTACTTTTATTTTTTCTATTATCTATTATCTTTATGTGAATTATTTCAACAAAGATTCCTCACTCCCTCTGGCAAAATGGCTCCTGGTGGACACCCCCACTAATCTGTATTCCAGAACTTCCAGGCAGGTCTGTGTTTAGACTAAACAAGCTTAGGTTAAAAACAAGATTCTGACTGCTTCTAAACATTTATTTTGTTTGCATGTGTATTCAATCTCATGAAAAGGCTCCTAAGTAATACAAGCCCAATGAATATGATGACCGAGTCTTTTTATTACAATGTAAACACTCACTCCACGCCAGAATGTAAGACTGGAAGTATTTTCTCTCTCTATATATATATATACAGACGTGCACACATGAATAAAAATATTTATATCAAGGAACAGAGCTAGCTCTCACATTCATCTACATTTGGGGGTTCAAATAAAAAAAGAGTATAATCCTGTATGGAAAGCATTATCTAAGGAAATATGACTTCAAGACAACCTCAAATAAGAAAAGACTATTGACACATACAGAACTACTCTATTCCATATTTCCATCAAAATTAGAGTGTGTTGCATCAGTTTCCCTTACTGACTGCCAGTTTTATCAATTTGTCTAATAAGGCATTCAATTTTGAAACTTAAATCCAGAAGCTTTATATTTATCAAGTATTTAAGTTCAGATCTCTTCTACAAAATTTAATACAACCTGAATACATATAAATTAGTTTTCAACATTAAATTTTACTTTATTGATATAACAATAACCCCAGGTAAACAATTTATTTCAAAAGGTTTCATCTGAGCATAAATACTAGCATCATACATTTTGTAGTCCATTAGATTTTATGTAGTTAGTATGCAGCATCAAAATTATAAGTGATATAATAAGAGTGCTTTTTGCTTATAAAAAGACAAAATTGCTTAGTTATTTTGATTTATTTAAATCAAGAATAAGATTATATTAGCTTTACAGTACAATATACAGGAAACAAAGATATTCACACAAAAAACTAAAGAATATCTCTTATAAACATAGATCTTCAACAAAAAATATCAAATTTAATCTCACAATATACAAAATGAATAATACATTATGATCAAGAGAGGTTTATCCCAAAAATGCAACATTAATTCAACCTTCAAAAATCAATCAACATAATTTACTGTATTGTTAGACTATGGAAGAAAAATTTTATGATCATCTCAATAGATGCTGAAAAGGTATTTGATATTCATTCATTCATGATTTTAAATCCCTCTGAAAGATAGTAACTAAAGTGAACTTTTTTAACCTCATAAAGAGAATCTACAAAACCCTACTGCTAAAATTATAGTTATGTCTCACACTTGATACTTAAGGATGAAGGCAGTGATGTTGACTCTCAGTATTTCTACATAACATTATACTGGAGTTCTTAAGTTCTGTTAAAATGCAAGAAAAATACGTAAGAGGCATATAGATAGCAAAGGAAGCAATACAACTCTTCAGAGAGAACATGATTTTCTACATAAAAAATGGCATACTAAAAATTGTCTGCATAGAAAATGTCTAAAAAACTGATTTAAGAAGCTACAAAATATAAGGTCACAGAATACGAATTCATATATTTCTGTATACTACCAATGGACTATTGGAAATTGAAATTAAAATAACAGTATCATTTATAATAGCATCTGATATGGTTTTGCTCTGTGTCCCCACCCAAATCCCATCTCAAATTGTAATCCCTACATGTTGAGGGAGGGATCTGTAATCCCCATGGGGGCACTTTCCTCTACGCTGTTTTCTTATAGTGAGTGAGTGCTCACAAGATCTGATGGTTTTAAAAGTGTTTGCCAGTTCACTCCTGTGCTCTTGTCTCTCTCCTCCTGCCTTGTGAAGACGCTGCTTGCTTCCCCTCAGCCTTCAACTGTGATTATGTTTCCTGAGGCTTCCCTCACCATATGGAACCGTGAGTCAATTAAACCTCTTTCCTTTATAAATTACTCAGTCTCAGGCATCTTTTCTTTTCTTTTTTTTTTTTTTTAGATGAAGTCTCACTCTGTCCCCTAGGCTGGAGTGCAGTGGTGCAATCGTGGCTCACTGCAACCTCCACCTCCTGGGTTCAAGCGATTCTCCTGCCTCAGCTTCCCGAGTAGCTGGGACTACAGGCATGCACCTTATAGCAGGGTCAGAATGCACTAATGCAGCATCAAAAGTTATTAAATACTTAGTTATAAATCTAATATAATACGCATAAGATTTATATGAAGAAAACTATAAAGTATTGAAAAACGAAATAAGGCCTAAATCGATATATTGTATTTATAGGCTGATATACTCAATAATGTTAGAATTTTATCTTTTCTCAAATTGATTCATAGATTCAATGCAATCTCAATCAAAATTCTAGCAGAATTTCTTGTGGAAATCAACAAACTGATTCTAAAATTGGCATAGCAAAGTAAAAACACCAGAAGATGAAAAAAATGCTGTTGTTTTTTTCTTAAAGAACAAACTTTACTTGTATTTGCAGCTTTCTATGAAAATATAATAATTCACACAGAATGTCTTCAAATACAAGAGTGGCTAATTTTCAACAATGTGTAACAGTATGTCAGTGAAGAAAGGACAGTCTTTTCAACAAGAGATGCTAAAATACTTGAATATTTACAGGCAAAAAAGAAAAAATCTTGACTCATACCTTGCACCAAATTAAACATCTAACTCAAAATGGACCACAGACCAAAATGCCAAACCTAAAGCCATAAAACTTTTTAAAGAGAACATAGTAGAAAATCTTTGTGACCTTATATTAGGCAAAACTTGTCTAGATGTAACACAAAAGTGTAACCCATAAAATATTGATAAATTGAACTTCATGAATTAAAATCTGATCTTCAAAAGACATTGTTGAGAAAACAGAAAGGTAAGCCACAGACAGGGAGAAAAAAATGTGCAAAACATGTGTCTGATAAAGGATTTATATCTAGGGTATATACATTATACTAAAATCTCAGTAATAGAGAAAAAACATTACCCAATAAAAATGGGCAAATGATTTGAATGACACTTCAGAAGAGAAAAAAAATTAGATGGGAAATAAACACATGCAAATAGGCTCAACATTATTAGTCATTAGATACTTGCCGATAAAATTATGATGTGATACTACATGTCTATTAGAATAGCTTAAAAAAACAAAAGGCAAAAGCCCAATACTATTAAGGGCTAGCAAAGATGCAAGTGTGCAGAGGAGCTGGAACTCTGACACATTGCTTCTGAGAATGGAAAATGTTATAGTTGTTTTGGAAAGCAGTTTGGCAAATGACATTTTCTATAGAATTGGAAAAAAACATTCTAAATTCATATGGAACCAAGAAAGAACCCAAACATACAAAACAATCTTAAGAAAAAAGAACCAAGCCAAATATATCACACTACCTAACTTCAAATTATACTACAAGACTACAGTAACCGTAACAGCATGATACTGGCACCAAGAAAGACACATAGAACAATGGAACAGAACAGAGAGCCCAGAAATAAGGCCACACACCTACAACCCATCTGATCTTTCACAAAGCTGACAAAAGCAATGGGGAAACAACTCCCCAATTCAATAAATGATGCTGGGATAACTGGCTAGTCATGTGCAGAAGACTGAAACTGGATCTTTTTCACTATATACAAAAATCAATTCAAGATGAATTAAAGACTTAATGTAAAACTGAAAACGATAAAAACCCAGAAGAACACCTAGAAAATGCCATTCTGGGCATAGGCCCTGGCAAAGATTTTATGATGACCCCAAAAGCAATTGCAACGAAAAGAAAAATTGACAAGTGGAATTTAATTAAAGTAAAAAGCTTCTGCACAGCAAAAGAAACTATCAATAGAGTAAAGGGACATCCTTCAGAAGGGGAGAAAATACTTGCAAAGTATACATCTGGCAAAGGTCTAATATCCAGAATCTATAAGAAACTTAAACAAGTCAATATGTAAAAACAACACGCAACACCATTAAACGTGAACAAAGAACATGAACAGAGACTTCTCAAAAGAAGACATACACATGGCCAACAAGCGTGTGAAAAAATGCTTGACATCGCTAATCACTACAGCAATGCAGATCAAAACCACCATGAGATATTACCTCACATTGGTCAGAATGGCAATCATTGAAAAGTAAAAACATAACAGATGCTGGTGAGGTTGCAGAGAAAAGGGAATGATTATACACTGCTGGTAGGAAACAGCCACGGTGGAAAACAGTTTGGAGATTTCTCAAAGGACTTAAAATAGAACTACCATTTGACTCAGCAGTCTCTTTACTGGGCATATAACCAAAAGAAAACAAATCTTTCTACCAAAAAGACACATGCACTTGTATGGTCATCACAGCACTATTCATAATAAACAAAGACATAGAAGTCAAGCTACAAGCCCATACACACTGGACTGGATAAAGAAAATGTGTACCGTAGGATACTACATAGGTATAAAAAAGAATAAAATCATGTTCTTCGCAACAGCATGGATGGAGCTGGAGGTCATTATTGTAAGTGAATTAACTCAGGAACACAAATTAAATATCAGATGTTCTCACTTATAAGTGGGAGCTAACTATTGAGTACATATGGACACAAATAAAGGAACAATAGACATTGGGACCTCCTTGAGGGTAAAGGGTGGGAGAAGAGTACGGATCTAAAAGCTACCTATTGGCTACTATGCTTGTAGCTGTTTTGGAAAGCAGTTTTGGCATTTCTCATAGGATTAGAAAAAATTCTAATATATAACCAAGAATTAGATGCTTATCATCTGGGTGATGAAATAATTTGTATATCAAACCCCCATGACTTACAATTTACCCATGTAGCAAACCTGCCTACGTACCCACTGAACCTCAAATAAAAGTTGGAAAGAAAAAGCAAAACAAAAACCACCATTTAAAATAAAACAACAAACTGGAAAAATATATCCAGCTTATATAAAAGACAAAAAGAGAATATTATTAACATAAAAAGAACATGTAATATTATTAACATGTTAAAAATCTATAGAAAAAAATGAAAGAAAAAGTGGCTGAGATGAAAGGGAAATTAAAAAAAAAATCAAAGCCTAATAAACACAAGAAAGGAGCTGTTCACCTTAATAAGAGTAAAAATTTTCTACTTATCAGACTGGAAACAATTTAAAAATTGATGAAAATTCAGGCTTTCTTTTTTTGAAGTTGATTTTCTCATAGTTATCTAATGACTCTCTACAGGCGTTCAGTTCTTCTGCTATACCAATATCTGTGTTATCCCTATCACTTTCTCTTCTCTGTGCCGCAGGAGTCCCCTCATTGGCTGCATCATCCTGATGTTAAATGATACCACGGAAAAATATGCAGCTATTGAAATGATCAAGGCAGAACTATTTCAACTGACATGAATAGATGTCTCTCAGGCAGTATTAGGTGAATAAAGCAAATTATTGATTAACATATAAGATGATCGTATATTTCATAAAAAACACTATGAAAGCAAACATTATTAAATGAATTTCTATGTTTATATGTGTGAAAAAGTTAGCTGGAAGAAAACACACCAAACTACTGAAAATTTATAAAGCTTCGGTTGGGGAGTCATGCTTTTAAGTTTTACTGATTTACTTCACAGAAATGATCTAAAAACGTTAGAACTCTTATTTTCTACTTCATGCAGCCTGTGAAGGTGAATATGATTATTTCTGTGATCATAACATTTTTAAAACTCAATTTTGAAGTACAATCAATGGGAGTTTTACTATACACATGAGTTATTTTAAAAGATGGATAATAATAATTTGTTTCCCACAAAACTCCTATTCAGTTGTTATTATTTCTAATTTAAAAATTGGTGGTCAGGAGTTAAGCCCTGAGATATCTCCAGTAAAGAAAAAACAATATTCAATGAGTATACTAGAACATGAAACAAATCAAAGACAGAATCAGAAATAGAGCCTATGGTTCTTGCCCATGTTTCTTTTTACTTTTTTTTTTTTTTTTTTTTTTTTTTGAGACGGAGTCTCGCTCTGTCGCCCAAGCTGGAGTGCAGTGGCGCGATCTTGGCTCACTGCAAGTTCCACCTCCCGGGTTCACGCCATTCTCCTGCCTCAGCCTCCCGAGTAGCCGGGGATACAGGCGCCCGCCACCACATCCGGCTAATTTTTCGTATTTTTAGTAGAGATGGGGTTTCACTATGTTAGCCAGGATGGTCTCGATTTCCTGACCTCGTGATCTGCCCACCTTGGCCTCTCAAAGTGCTGGGATTATAGGTGTGAGCCACCGCACCCGGCCTATTCTTTTCTTTTACAATAAAAAAATTCCCATGCATTGAAAATGTTTATACAGTTAACAATTTCTTTCCTTTTTGGTATTAGGCTATTGGATTTTTCCTCAGAATACTTACAGTTTAAATTACTGCCTTCATGTTTTATGTAGCAGTCCCTCTTTAAATTTAAATCTCAAGATCTACTTCTTGCTAAGATCTACTTCTATACAGAAAACAATATTTGGGGTCTGAGGCCTCATTCTGATCAGTGTTAGAAGTTTTGCTCTATTATAATACATTATGATACGCTGGTTTCAATTCTGGTTGTGCTATTACCTGTAGAGATAATAGACATCTCATGATAGAAAATAAAAAGAATGTAACGTTTCTTTCTTTAACAGTTACACAAGTTCTCCTGAAGCCTGTATTTTATTTTACCTTACCTCCACTCTATGGTACTTTTTGTACTTTCAGAATTACATTTCTGACTCTTTCTTACGTATTTCATAGTTAAATTAATGGCAATACTATTTAGCTGATGAATTTAGATAGCTACCAGAGTCATCAGCCTCTGCCACGATCCACAGGGTCCCCTCCTTTGCACCCTCCGGGGAATTTTTTCTTTGGTCTACGTGTGGAATTTGCCTCTCGCTTCCCTATTCCCAATATCACACCCCCAATTCAAGTCATTATCTTCATTTGCCTCAATAATTGCACTATTAGTTTATGTTTTTGCCCCTATTTTTCCCTCTTCTGATACATCTATATTATCACCTAATTTGCCTTTTAAAAACACAGGCCATCATATTTCTAACTACTGCTTTAAAACCATAAATTGCTGGTCACACGTTTATTAGCATATAATAGTTTCAACTCATTAATACGACTATCCTGCTCTGATCATCTGGCCCCAACTTTCATTTCTTTCACTTTCATTCCCCAACCCTTACCATGAATAATCTAGCTGCCCCTAGTTTTTATTATTTCTTGACATGCCTGACATTCCATATATATCTTCTGATCATTTTCCACCTTCCTGCTGTCTCTTCCTCTTAATTTCTATGAGATAATAACCTCTCTCTCTCCCTGGGAAGCACAGCCCAAGTGTCACCTCCCTTTAAGTCTTCTGTTGTATTCAAGGCAGAATTAGCAATGATTAAATGCTTGTGAATGATAAGGGCAAAGAGAGGTGCATAGTGACTATAAATGGGTCTGAGCTCGCTTAATATTAAGAATTAGTGATAGGATTGGTGCTTTTATACTGTAGAAATTACATAATTTTACTCTTGACACAAGGTCTCACTTAACTGGCACAATGTGATTGACATTTGCTTTGTAGTTCCAAACTGATGAAAATGAGGGGAATAATATTTTTTCTCTTTAACCAATTTTGTCTAGCATTATACAACATTTCTCCTGACAGGGTTCAGGACATGCTACCCCAAAATATGGCACCTTGGCAAATTGAATATTTCAAGTGGAAGGAATCTGAGAAATGGCACATGCAGTTAGGACTTTGTGATTTTCCCCTGAAGCAAGACATAAAACCTAGAAAGGGTTTTCTGATCTTCCTCTGAAGCAGGAAATAGGATCCTTACGTGAGAGCTGCTGCTCCTACACCAAAAGCAAAGAAAGAAGCATCCTTATCAAAAGGAACGTGAATGAGCAGGCCTTGCTGTTTCTCCAAGTTTACTGTATTTATACTTTTCTGCGGGCTTCTATACATGTGCCCACAACTCTCCACTTTTTGTCAAACCTAGCACAAAATATACTCAAATTTAGTCATTTATTCAGGTCTTTATTTCCTTTGAAGGCTCCCGTGTCATATAAAGCTTATGTTAAATAAATTTGTATGCTCTTCTCTTGTTAATGGATCTTGTTATAGTGACTACAGCTGAGGACTCAGAGGATAGAAGGAAAAGATATTCTTTCTCCCCTACACTTCTCTCACATAGCATCTCTTTACTACCTAACAGTATTAATTACATTTACACAGTCTTCCCAATACCTACATATGTATATAATTTTTTTCTCTCCATACTATTTTTTTTTTTTTTTTGAAATGGAGTCTCACTCAGGCACTCAGGCTGGAGTGCAGTGGGCAATCTCTGCTCACTGCAAGCTCCACCTCCTGGGTTCACAGCATTCTCCTGCCTCAGCCTACTGAGCAGGAGTAGCTGGGACTACAGGTGCCCGCCACCACGCCCGGCTATTTTTTTCTATTTTTTAGTAGAGATGGGGTTTCACTGTGTCAGCCAGGATGGTCTCGATCCCCTGACCTTGTGATCCGCCCGTCTCGGCCTCACACAGTGCTGGGATTACAGGCGTGAGCCACTGCGCCTGGCCCTCTCCATACTATTTAAACCATTTTAGCAGCCAGAATATAACTAAGTAACATTTGAAAAGCTAACAGTTTCCCAAACAATTCTTTACTGTTTTCTGCCTTGTGGAAATAGGGGAGAAAAATGAACAATTATGAGTAAAATACAGTGGGTGAAAGAAGAAAGTCAGTTCTGGAAATGAAAGGAGAAATACTCCATTTTCCCGACAACATAGATTTTATCAATTTCCGAGAAACTAATGGCTACATTTTAAGTTTCTAATTTTTAAGGGACCACAAAATAATATTTCCATAATAGTGTTTTTTCACTGTGTCCAACTTTGCCTTTGTAGACTTGTAAATATGTAATCTCATTTTGATACTAAATTTTTATATGCTTTTTCTATGCTGTAGTCCCAATATCAAATCATTATTTAAAAGGCAGAGTTGTTTTTTTCTGACACATTTTCACAATTGAATACGTCTGCCTTTTGGTGGGGGCTCGCTAAGGAGTCTATACCATCTGCGTATTTGCTAGAGGCTTATTTTCCAAAATTTAACACATTTTTGGCTACTTTTCCTGCCTGATACCTAGCAGTATAATACAGAAGTTAAATAGCAATGCATTCCAAAAGACAGCGATTTCATTTCTCCTCTGCTACTTAGCTAATTTACCCAGTGGAGCAGTGAGTAATCTCTTCAAAACTCAATTTTCTCACTCGTCAAATGGGGATGATATTAATTGCGTAACTTGGGACTGTTTCTAGGGCTGTTGTGAGGATTAAATGAGATTTTACATGTAAATATTTTGCTTAGTCACCGACACACAGTGAGTACTCAATAAATGTTTCCTGCTGATAATGATGAAATTATAAGTATAAATGAGACAGACAGGAAAATATTTAGATTCCATTGATTTCTAACATAAAAATAATCACATAAAGTAAATGAAAACTTATATTTGTATTTACTAGGTGTTTAGTCCATAGGATAAAATTTGTTAATAAAGTTAATAGCAATAAACTTGATTTAGGAAAATGTTTATGTACTCACAGGACTAAATGGTTTTATGAACTTCAGAAATATTGAGCTATACACTAACAATTCATACATTAACTACAAATGAATTCCAAACTACGATAGAAACAAAACTGAAGGAGGTTTACCTTTCCACAACCATTTTGTAACTTTGTAGAAGTTGTCATACATACTTAAAAGTTAAAAGAAGTACACATAAATATGGTATATGAAATATTCCTACTTACCATATAAATTTAAATTAGCCTTTCTCACACTAGTCTGAATTCATGAGGTTTTCTTGTGCACAAATTAAATTCTCTAAGGTGTAGCTCCACCTCTTCTTCATTTTCAATGCAGTCATAGCTTAACTTAATCTACTATTATAAAGAGGAGGTTTAATGAAATAACTGATCCATTCCACCATTATTTGACTGTCTCCTGTTTTTAATTTGCAGCAATTAATTAACAAAGCACAAATGTTTTAAATCTTGAATCTTATGAGACACAACAATTTAATAACCCAATTTATTATCTTGCAAATTTCTTACTGAAATGAGGGAAACATAATCTGCCACTGCCAAATTTGATAATACTGATTCATCAGTCACAATGGATAAAATTAGAATCCATTAAATGTGAAGTATTATTTTGATATGCAAAGTTTGTCTTTGAAAAAAAGTATGTTAATTATTACAAATTAGTAAGCAATGGTTCCCCGTTCCTGCCTGTCATGTATGCATCTGAAATTTCTTTGTCATAGCTGGAACTTAAGAGACAGTTTGTTGTGCCCTTTTTACATTATAAAACATATTAAGCCTTTGTTAGTATGTTCTGCACTTAAGATACTTGACATCCATTTAGTGCAATTAACTGCTATTATCATGAATGTAGTAAACAACTAAGCATAAATTTTATTAAGCAGGACTCTACTAGTAAATTACGAGCCATCCTTACAAATTAATGCCATGGTAGAAATTTTTCCTTTTGTACTTAGGTTCTTTTGTACCATAAAGTAAATTGATCATAAGTGCCATTTGAAGCCAATCACCCTTTTATCTTTTTGCTTTCTCTTTGTTTCATTTATAACCTAAGGCATTATTTTAATGAACTCACTCAGATCTTTAAGTATATATTTAATTTTAACATGAAAAACAAAATTGTAAATGGATCTATGTAAACTGTTTTTTTTTTTTTTTTTTTTTTTTTTTTTTTTTTTTTGGAGACAGGTTCTCACTCTGTTGCTCAGGCTGTTGCTGAGTGTTGCCTTGGCTCACTGCAGCCTCCACCTCCTGGGCTCGAGCAGGTCCTTCCGCCTCAGCCTCCCTAATAGCTGGGACTACCAGTGTGTGGCAAAATGCCTGGTTAATTTTTGTATCTTTTTATTTAGAGACGGGGTCTCACTATGTACTGATCTCAAACTGCTGGCCTCAAGAAATCCTCCTGCCTCAGGTTCCCAAAGTGCTGGGATTACAGGCATGAACCATTGCTCCTGGCTTCCACTTTTTAAAAGTTTTTATTTTTTTATGTCAGAGACAGGATCTTGCTCTGTCACCCAGGCTGGAGTGCAGTGGTCTGATCATAGCTCACTTCAGCCTTGAACTCCTGGGATCGAGAGACCCAACTGCCTCATCCTTCCAAGTAGCTGGGACTACCAGCATGAGCCCAGCTCTAAGTTAACTATTGAAATCAGCATCGCATAAGACAATTAAAATACCACCTGGCAGTATGACAAAGGAGTTGCAGATGGCCAGAGACAGCCTAAATAACTTGTGTAATGCGCATGGGATAAATAGTCAACAGAATTTACCGAGTTTAGATAACTGTTTCTCAAGCTGGAAGACCTGGTACAAGCAAGTCCTCATGTTCATATTGCAGGGCAGGTGGAGTACCTATTCAATGCAGGCATTAGGGTGGGTGCCTTCCGTGCATTATCTCTACAAATCCTGCTATGGTCTCATGAGTTAAGTTTTGCCTCCTAATTTCTAAAACATAGAAAGCCTAAAAGATGTTGCAATCAGATCCAGATTAATCATTAAAATATCAGAAATGTTTGGAAGGATTAATGCGCATCATCTTATTTACGGGATCCTTTTGTTAACATTAACCCTTTTGTTATTTCAAAGAGTTGCTTACATTTTGATTCTGCCTATTACTAGATATGTGATTTTGCGTAACTTAGTCCCCTCTATGCTTAAGCTTCATAATCTGCAATTTGGGGATGATAATGGTACTGATATCATTAGAATAAATTTAGGATTAAACATTAAACTGTAAAAATGTTAGAATAGTGCCTGACTCCAGTTAATTCCCCATGGTTCCCTATATAATGATTATGATATTTATAACACATAAATATCTAGTTGTGTTAAAATCTTTCAGCAAGCATGACAAACCTTGAAAAATTCAAGATCAACTCTTTTTCACCTCTGTGATATGTGGTCAGGGAGGTAGAAAAGTGAAATCTTCAGAGGTGTTTAAATTAGTATAATTCTTAGTAAGCATTCTTTGACAGTACTCTTGTGCACTTAGAAAAGTATTTGAATTATTTCCACATAATGTAATATTTTGGGAAACTGCAGAGAAACACACTTGATCTGTTTTAAAATTCAAAATGGCTATGATAGACATGCGTAACAATTTTTTAAATTACTTTTGAAATTTTACTTTATATCTTTAGTGTCAGGTAGATTTTTATAACAGATCTGTGGCTTTTTCTGCTATCTATTCTGCCCACTATGAACTCCAGGTCTGCAAAACCGATCTCTTGTAGGAAATAAACCATTTGCCTAGATCCTAAGAATTCAAAGTAAAGCATTTTTTTTTTTTTTTTTACATTTCAACAGAAAACAAACTGCAACTATATTGGAATACATGTGTCATTCCATATACTATTATATTGGATTAGTTATGCTACTTTGGTTCCAAAAATCAGAGGCTCAAGTAACTACAAATAATTAAAAAGTAATTTTTGTAAGGATACTTTGGGTAATGGAAAAACAAAACTAAACTCCATTGCCACATTCTACTGGAACCCAAGAAAAACCAAACTCTGTCTACTGGAGTCAAACAGCCCCTGGAGTCAGGCTTTAGGGAGCCTCAGACAAGACAGACAAGATGCTCCTTCAGGGTTTAAGGCAGCGCTGAGGAGTGCGTTGAATGACCGCAGACAGGGATCTTCACGCACAAAGTCCTCCAGTATGTGACTCTGCTATTCTTGTATCTGCTTTTCCTTCCAAGTATCCTTTCCCTCTACTCACTGCCAGCTACCTTCTTTTCTCTCAGTGCTATCTTCATTCCTGTTTATACTTCATTTTGACTTATTCTTAATTGTGGATCACCGACTACAGGTATCTCCAAATTCGTAAACTTTCAGTGTCTATTCTCCCTGTCAGCTGAGTCATTCTCAGGATTTTTTGGTACAGTTTCAGAGAGGGAACCTAGTTTCTCTGTTCTCATAAGGCTGTGTCAACAAGGATGTATAGGAGGAGTTTAATCACAGAATGACTTGTGACTGTGGCAGGCACAGGCACAGTAGTTAATCAGTTTCAGACTCCTGATTAATTTCGTACATATCTCTTTTAGAAATTAAATATTTGTGACTCCAGCCTTGCATGGTGCCTGGCATATATTAAGGGTTCGATACATATTTATTAAATTGAAATGAAACTGTTAATGAAAAACAAAAGTCCAATAGAGCAGAAAAGAAAAGAATGAGATAAAATACTTTAGGTTAAAAGAAAGAATTAAATATTTACCTTATCTTTCCTATATTTACTATATATTAGGGTAACCAAGTAAGTAACCCTAATTAATGACAGAAAGTTCTTCTTTGTAAAAAATTCTAACGAATAAATGTTGAAGAAATGATAACCTTATAAAACCACCATTTTGTCATCCCTAATGGAATAGCAAATTCTGAAGTGATCATAAATAAATGAAACCATTAGAGGAAAGGTTGATGAAGACATTTTCAAAGAAGAAATAAGGCTGGCAGCACTAAGCACTGATAACATCACTACAAGGGAATAACCAGATAATGTCCTACCTGATGTGACATAGTATGAAGTACACACAGTCACTTGTGAAGTGTTCTTAAAAAAATGAACCTGAAATATTCAGCTATGGAGAGTATTAACTATGAAGGAACAAGTTAATTAGCAGCACAAGGAGGCAAATGGAATAACCCAGAAAGTGACATATTCTAAAGGATAGTGAACATAGCTTCTTTCAGAAGTCAATGGTATAAATAAAATAAAAGGGAGGGGGGACTTAACTAGTATGAAAGAGACTTGTAACACATAATAACCATATGTAATGCTTATACCTTATTTGGATCCTGATTGAAACAAAACAATGTAAAAAAATAACTTCTTTAAAGAAAATCAGAAGCACTTGATTATGGAATAGGGATTACACAATACCAGGCAATTACTGTTAATGTTATTAGTTGTGCTGTACAAAAGAAAGCCATGATTTTTAGGGATAAATGCTGAACTAAGAAGGGATGAAATGATAGGATGTCTGAAGTTTGTTTAAGATAATTCAGCCAAAAGAAAAAGAAAGTGAAAACTCAAGAGTATAGATGAAGAAAATATCACAAAATTTTGATAATTGTTGAATTAGAATGATGGCTATACAGAACTCTACTGCATAGTCTCTGTACTTTATTGTATGATTAACACTTTCACAACAATTTCTTAAATATAAAAGTAATTTAGGGAACCCATAGTGTAAGCAAACAGACCAATAACTTTACTACTCTGAAAAACATTATTTCCAAAACAGAAAGAACAAAGGCAAATCCTAATCAAAGTAGCTTAAACCTAAACTTCCTCAATTCAGCAAATAAAATACACTGTCTTTAAAAACATCCAATTTAAAACTAATGTTCTGGCTCATCATATAACCCTGTGAGGGGAAAAATAAGCAAATTTTATCCTTGCAAATGGAAGACAATCTTTCAAAATTGGTCCATTTTCTACTCAATACACTGAGATACTTTCTGCTATCTACACTTAATGAAGAGAGAAAATGAGTTGAGACTTCACTGTATGTATACTTTTGGAGAAAACTAAAAGAAATTACATATTATAGTACAATGCATACAAACATGAGATAACAGAATGGATGAAACATATTTCTGCTTATGTTTTGGTATGCATAACAAAAACAAAGTAATATGAAGTCACAATAGTTTTAGCAAAATGAGTAAAATTTTCTGAATATTTAGAAATAATTAAGATTTCTTACTTTTAGGCATATATAGCTAAACTTCTCTATATTATGTATTTAATTGATATCAATCTAAAGGATTTCCATATGTATGTATACAACTCTCTGTTGCATATAATGCTTGCAAGTCACACAGATAACCAAATCTCTGTATATCAAAATATAAGTCACTGTGAATTTCTTTAAATTGATACTTCCTCCTGTATTTCTTATCTCCAATAATGATGCCCCTATAAATGTAACATTTCCATTGTCTCTGCTTCCTTAACACTCTACTCAATGCATTTAGTCATAAAGATCTTTTGATTTATTTCACAAATCTGACCTTAACTCTCCACCATCTTACACAAGGCTTTCATATCTTCTCACTGGATTACTGTGATAGTCATTTAACATTTATCTTCACTAACAGAAGAAAGAAAATAATAAAAGAATGAGAAAAAAATTAATTTAAAACAGAAAACAAAACATTGAATAAAATCAAAAGCTGTTTTTTAAGACCAGTAAAATTTATAAATGTTCAGCCAGTTGGACAGAACAAAAGAGAGAAGACACAAAATATAAATATTAAGGATGAGAGATAGGAAAAATCAGTTCAGATTTAACAGACATAAAAAGGATAATAATAGACTGGCATAAACAACTACATGATGGAGAAATTTCACTACTTAGATTAAATGGAAAATTTCCTTGAAGATACAAACTACAAAAACCTAAACTGAACAAACAGGTAAACTAAACAGCCCTATATCTAATGAAGAAATAACATTTTTAGTTTGAAAACCTCCTACAATAAAACTCTAAGCCCAGATTATTTTTCCAGTAAGTTCTACCAAAAACTCAGAAAAGAAAATGTCAAATTTTATAAAAACTCCTTTGGCAAATCATACTGGAGGAAATACTGTCTAACTCATTTTATAAAGCCATCATTACATTGATATAAAAATCAGATAAAGACACTATAAGAAAATAAAACCATAGATCAATATCCTCATAGACACAAATGCAAAAATACTTGACAAAATTTTATGAGTAAAATATAATAATATATAGGAAAGATTATACATCAAGACTATGTGGAGATTGTTCCAGGAATGCAAGGTTGGTTTAAAGTTAAACACTCCTCAGTATAATTCACCATACTGATGGTTGAAAAGCAAAATTGTGTGATTACCCTATTATGAGCAGAAAAGATATTTGACAAAATCCAACACCCTTTCATGATAAAAACTTTCAGAATAATAAGGATGGAACAGAACTTCCTCAACTTGATAAAGAATTATTCATGAAAAACATTTAGTTAACATGATATTCAATGGTAAAAGTCTGTATGCTTTCCTTATGAGATTAGGAATAAGGCAAGAATGTCTGCTCTTCACTAATTTTAGTCAACATTGTCCTGAAGATTTTAGCCAGAGCAATAAGGCAAGAAAAATAACAAAATGCATCCAAATTGGAAAGATATAAGTAAAACCATCTTTATTTTAGACAACAATATGATGTATTTAAATAATCACAAGGAACCTACAAAAAAGTAAATTTAGGAAGGCTGAAGATATATATTTGTGTATCTATGTACTACTAACAAAGAATGGGAAATTGGAATTAAAAATACTATTTAAGATAGTAATAAAAATACTTAGAAACCAATTAACAAAGAATATGCAACACCTTTCCACTAAAGTAAAAAATTAAATAAGACCTTAATGCATGTACATACCATGTTCATGGATTATAAAATTCATATTGCTGTTTTCATTTCTCCCCAATAGATTTATATATTTAATGCAATATCAATCAAAAGTCAAGCAGACATTTTTCTTGTAGAAATTGATGAACTGATACAAATTTAAATGGAATTGCAAAGGAGCTAGAAGAGCCAAACAATTTTCAAAAATATAAATAAAGTTGAATAAATTTTACTATAATATTTCAAGATATGTTAGAAAATGATAGTCACCAAGATGTGCAGTACTGGTGTAATTACGGATATATAGATCAATGGAACAGAATACAAAGAACTTCAGAATTAACCTCTTACATATATAGTCAACTGAGTTTTCACCAAGGTGCCAAAGCAATTCAATGAGGAAAGAATAATTTTCAACAAGTAGAGATAAAAAATAGATAACCATATGAAAATGATCCCAAAGAAAGTTAAACTTGATTATAACACCAGTTAACAAGTAAAAATTAGCTTGAAATGAATTATAGACTTAAATGTAAGATGTCTAGAAGAAAACTGTGGTGTTGCAAACTGACTGCAGATTGCAAGGATTTCTAAAATAGAAATTTTTAAAAGCTTAAACTATAAAAGAAACTGATAAAAAATTGGACTATTCCATCAAAATTTAAAAAATATGCAATAACTATGCTCTTCAGAAGGCACTAGTAAGATAATGGAAAAGAAAGTTACAAACTAGAAGCATATATTGCAACATTTATTTCTGATGACAGAGCTTTATCTAGTACAGACCTTTACAACTCAACAATAATAAGATAAACATCCTAATTTGGAAATGGGAAAATGATTTTAACAGAAATTTCACCAAAGAAGATATATGAATTTCAAATATGCAGATAAAAATACAGTCAGTATCACTAGGATTAAGAAAGTGCAAATCAAAATCATAGTTAGATCATATATGCCTATTAGGATAGGTAAAATTAAAAGATTTATCAAACCAATTGTTGGCATAGTACAGCCACTTTGGAAAGCAGTTTGGCAGTTTTAATATTAAATACATACTTACCACATAACTCAAGAGAAATAAAAGAGTATGTCTATAGAAAGACTTGTAAACAAATATTCATGCAACCTAATCTTGAAAAAATACAAATTTTAACAGATGAATGAATAAACATATTGTGGTATATATGTATAAGGGAATACTACTCAAAAATAAAAGGAAACATAAAATAACATGGGTGAATCTCAAAATAGTTGTAATGAATAAAAGCAGCTGGACAAAAGAATGGAGAGAATCTATGAATACATTTACACATAATGATAACATTTCCAAACTAATTCATAGTACTAGAAAGCAGATAAGGGGTTGCCTGGGGATGGTGGAGGAGTGGATGAATTATAAAAGTGGATGAACTATTGGGGTAATGGCTATCTTCATTATTTTGAAAATAGTGGTAATTTTGTGGTTAAATACATATGCCAGAACTATTCAAATTATACTATTTAAGTACATGAAATTGTATTATATTCAATTATACCTCAATAAACCTGTCAGAAAGAGAGAAAGAGAAAGAGAGACAGAAACCGAGACCTAAATCTGAAGTACTCTGCTTAATACTATTTAGTTTTAATGAAATATTGAAATTTCTAAAACATCTAAAATTCATTATAATTTTAAAAATTGAGAAAATATTATTCAAATAAATACTGTATTTCACTAATAAATCAACAACATGGGAACAGAACAGATACTGACTACATGTATAAATTTACTTTATTAATTCATTCAACAAATATGTATGCCTGAATATACATTAGTCAACAAAATAGAACTCTTTTCCCTCATGCTTATATTCTACTGTTACTGTAAACTTGTTATCAAATTTGAATAAGCAAAAGCCTACAATGATTTCTCAAGCTCATGATAACAATAAGAACTTCACTAAATGATCTGAATCAATAATTACGCGTTACATTGAAAGATATTTTAAAATGTCCTATGTTTTAAAATCATTAAATTCACTTGCCTTTGCCTCTAAAACAAAACCCAAGCTACTTTTAACATGTCCTTCACATATTGATTTGGGCCTTCATTGTTAGTGACCATAATACACAATAACAG
This sequence comes from Macaca fascicularis, assembly GCF_037993035.2. Taxonomy (NCBI): domain Eukaryota; kingdom Metazoa; phylum Chordata; class Mammalia; order Primates; family Cercopithecidae; genus Macaca; species Macaca fascicularis. The sequence goes on along the minus strand of NC_088381.1, from coordinate 30,854,508 downwards.
GGATTCTTTATTAATATTGCAGATTTCTGTGTCAATTTCAGGTTTTCTGAATCCATAGATTTGGGGTGGGGCTCAAGATCTGCAAATCCAACTAGTAGTCCATGTGATCCTTACCCTAGTGGTCTGGAATTTTTACTTTGTGAAATCCTGCATTAGTTTAAGTAGCCAAGGAGATGATTAATGAAGCATAAATGTGACAATACAGTATTCAAACAAAGAAACAGATATAAATGAAAATCTCACCACATTATACAAACACAACACTGGCCACCAGGACCCCATCTCAGTCTCCAGATGAGTTCACTTAAAGCATTTATTAAATTAAGTGAGAAACTAAATTGAATGATTTTCAGTATGCAAAAAAAGCTTTACAGCATCCTTAAAATCTGACCAAACACAATAATAAATAATGGATTCCAAATAGAGGAAGGCATTTGTTTTTTTCAGGGACAAGTTTTCAAAGGAAAAAAGTGGACTTAAACTCTGACATTAAAAACAAAATTAAAACCAAAAACAAAAACAATTCTCTCCCCATATGTCATTGCTAATTTTTATAACTTAGGCTTAATTTAGTTCACAATTATAAATATATTTTTGCCATAAATATTATTTATTCCAGTTCCTTTACTACAGTTACATATAATCAACTAAAATCTTTGTATATATTTTGAGGTATATCACTAAAAATAAATCATAGATATTTTAATTTCTTCCATGATTTTATAATGTATTTTACTGGTCATATCCTGATTGAAGATACTTGGTAAACATAAAAAACTTCTTTGATTATTAAAGCCAAAGTTTCTTCATAGAACTGAATTTGTGTTTCTCAGCAGAAGTTTGTTTTCATCCAGCATCCATTTATAAAATGGCCTATCCCAGTCCAAGGACACAGTCTTGAAACAAGTTGTCAGTCTCCCAATCTTTCAGAAACCTACTCTGTCCTCAAGAAAGGTCCAAAGAGTAAATAAGAAAACAATCCTATTCCACAAAGTTGTCAGAGACCTAAGAAGTACTTCTCAGGATCCGTGATGAGATGATGACAGGTTATAGATTAAAGGAAGATCTTCTAGTCCTAACAGCAGAGAATAAAAGAGCAAAGTCTGTACAGAGATTGAAACACTAAGGTCTTCAGGAAGAAAAGGTGGATATAAGAATTAGGTTTGGGGAGAAAGGGAGAAGAAAGTGAAAGGGTAAACTTAATGTAATGATGATTGTATACCAAAAATAGGACCACTTTCTCCACAATTAGGAATTGGGGGACTGTTGAAAATGGGTGGTTAACAGTAAGCAGAAAAGGATGAAGATTGAAATACTTAAATGTATTTCTTCTTTAATTGGAATTTTAATTGGAGCCAACATAAACAACGACCCTAATGGTCTTGACCAGTGTAGAGGATAAGAATACCAAACACATTTATCCATAGTAAGTCTGAGTCTACTTCACTGTTCTACTTTACTGTTTGTCTATTTCTGCTATCTTTGCTACCCATAACATTTCAGGTCTAACTAATATTGTCAAGACAATCCTCTTCATTAACCAGATTGCAAGTGCCTAGCTGGTAGTCTGATGTTATATTTGCTTTTATGGTCTTTAATATGTGGGTGTAAAATAAAATCTAAATATGCAATATTAAAGTTGGATAGGATCTTGGAAATCATCTAATAATTACACCTTTGTTTTAGTTGGGAGGAAACTGAGACCCAAGGAAATTAGATAATTTGCCTAAGGTCACATAGCTAGTGGTATTTTGATAAAATGAGGATTTTTACAGTCTCTTCTAGAACAGTCATGAATTTTAATTCATCTATATTGTCTTAGAGGCATGAACTTTAGATTGTAATTTGTGAAAATTGACTTGTTTTATTAAATATTTTATTAAATTTGTTAAATCAATATGCATAGCTATTTTGAAAGCAGCTGTTGTGCCAAATGTTTATTATTCAAAAGCCACAATGCAATATGTTTAATACTAACTCTTCAAAATTATTTTTAGTTTTGGGGGAGTGCACATTTTTTTTCTTTTGAGACAATGGTATAGTTATGAAAGGATCCAGAGGAAAAGTTTTACATTACATAAAAATCAAATCTTGGAAAATATTTTTCTCCATATCCACAGATTCATACTCCATGGAGCTCAAATTAAAAATTCATAATATCATTTAATTGATATTTGCTGATAAAAGTTGAAAAATACCATTTTCTATAGCTTAATCATGGAAAAGTTTATTATTGTCATCAGAGTATGTTGCACTTAAAATATGTATTATTTTAACTTCAGTGGAATAAAATCCATTCATTTCCAAAACATTGTACTTACTGATTCAGGACAGGTGTGTAGGCAGTTTTATCCTCATCAATAATAGTGACCATCAGTGTAATAAGTTGGGGCCAAAAATCCAAATTCTTGGTGGTTGGTCCCTGATCTTCACGAGGAATGTCCTGTTTCTTACTCTGCTCACAAATTCACGCAACATGCAAAAGAAAAGGTTAAATGGGATGACTTTAGTTAGATGTCACTGTCAAATAGAAGATCAAAGAAAAATGATTACGGAAATGAAATTCTTAGATTATGGGAGTTAAAGCTGTTAAACTCAGGTTTCTTTTCTTCATTGAATGGCATCCCATAGAATAAACTCACAGTGGCCAGGCTTGTATTTCCAATCACTTTTTAAATTTTGGTTTAACTTCCATTGCTTTTTTTATTGTTGTTGTTCTGGATTGGAGGTTTTTCCTCCCTCTGATGATTATAGTTCGTGACCTTAAGAATTACTATTATAGAAATTATGCCTTTAATGTGGCTTCTTCCAAGGATGAAAACTGAATTTTGTTTGTGCAAAGGTGTGTGTGTGTACGTGCAAGTATGTGTGCATAAAATTTATCTTGTCTAAATATTTTGCTCAGTTACATCAGTAGTAAGTATGCCGAACCGACAGCTGCCTGGTTGCAAACTCAGTACTGTTAAATCCCACAATACATATGCAACATTAATGACTTAAACTCTCCCTTCTTACACACAAATGTATCTAGATAACCAAAATTTTGTGTTTGCCTTTTTCTCTTTTTTCCTTTTTTAAAAACATCTTTGAATCTTTCTTAATTTACCACTCTCCTCAAAATCTTCAACTGTCATTCTAGAAAGCAGAATGTGACATAGGATGATCTAGATTTACTTTGAGGTTAACAGAGTACAATAACAATCTTGAATGTTGCACATATAAATTTCATACTCAACATATGCAACTCTTTACAACATCTAGATAAGTTAATTTGGTCATTTATTTTGGTGGGTGTTCCTTTAGAGCACTTCTTTTACATTTACTTGTTAAAATTGGGTTAAAAAAATAGGCAGAGATAAATTTTCACTTAAGCGTATGGAAATTTTTGCTAAATCCTCTGCAAGCTTATAGGTGGAGGATATTTGAAAACATCAGCTTATGGCTCCGGAAACTCAAAGACTCTGGTGTAAAATGAGTATTAGATTTTATTTGGCCCAAACTATTGCCATATCCAATTGCCATGTCTTCTGTAACCAGGTCAGCTACCCTCTCAGTTGAATGGTTGTATATGCGTATTTTCCAGTGCAAATCATGATGTGTAACCATATTCTGTTGAGTTGTCATTTAATTATTATTCTCACTTAACTTAAAAGATAGCCCTATAGTAAACTCACTTAATACTAGAGACCTCTCTAGTCTTAGACTATAATGTACTTTTAAGAGCATGTATTTCCCTAGGGTACATCCAAGAGTCGTTGATTTACATTTATGTTTGAAATGCAGCAGATGTTAAAACTTGCAGAACTAAATTAAAATGGTAAAAAAATTAGTGGCTGACATAAAATACTTCAAATGTTCAGAATGAATTATAAGCAGTCTCCAAAGATCTTAAGAAGTATGTACATGTGATCCCCGAAAACAACTTGAAAGTTCTTGGCAAGCTTCCTCTTTCAATTCCTTCGTTATGTCAGTCAACTTTAGGAAGTAATGGGCAGTAATGCAGGCTTACAAATATCAAGCTTTACTGTCTTTTAAGTTAGAACTTTTATTAAAATTTATTTTTATTTTGTGAACAGGATTTTGTTATCACCACAATAATGTAATTATTTGTGCATTATATTAAGCTCAATAGATTTCTAAAGGATTTAGAAATCCAGATAACCTGGTGCGTTGTGAAGGTTATAAAAAACTGCTTCCAATGGCCACGGTGGGGAGATATTTGGTATTAGAACAGTATCATTAATTATCGTCATATGTACATCGCCAAACTATATGTCTTATAGGTTTTAAGTAATGTGATTAAATGAAATAAAATTATTATACATGATATGTGTAACATCACAGTCACTTCTCATCATTTTGCTAAGAGTGACATGGAAAAGAGGAGAGACAGAAGCAGTTGAAATATGCATTCATTTCCAAATCCCTTACCTGTCACAAATTGTACTTCCATCACTCTTTTTTATGACACCAGAAGATTACTGATGATGCTATTTTTCACATCCTACTATGTTTGTTGCTTTAGAATAAATCAAACTTGATGTTGAATCATTAAGTTTTTGCATAGCACACAATACTATCATAAATCAGGCTCTCCCTACTTTAATAGCACATTGTAAGAGACTGCATGCTTAAGGGATGAGGTCTAATCTGGTGTATTATAAATTTCTTAAGAATTAAGTTTATCTATGTAAAACTTTTTAATGTACCCTAGAAATCTAATAGGGCATTAACCTTATGATTGGAAAAATTAAGGTTATGATAGTAGAAATTAAGAAAAGCTTATAATAAGTGTATTCATACTGATTGAAACATTACTATGAATAATGTTATGAAATAACAATTTGTTATATCAAGAAAATATGGTAATTATAAATCATTTAATAATAAATAAAAATACATTCATTAAAATATGACCCAGTAAATCAATCATAATTATAGTGATTATTATAATAGTGATTAAAATTATTTTGTTAATAGATTATTGAAGAAACAGACTTTAAAGAAAATCTGTAAGGGTATAATGGGGAGGTAATTTTTGAAAGTGGAAAGTTGCCAGGTTATAGGATTATCTGAAGAAAGTTCCAATGGTCATGTTTACAAAGGATATTTCATTACAGAAAAGCATATACAGAAAAGCTTTTACAGACAAGCTGATGGGATGTATATTACACTTTCATGATATCAGATAAGAAAATATAAGTATATTCCATCAAGAAGAGATCAATATATAGAAAGAGCCATTACATGCAAAAGAAAGTACTGAAATAACAAATGATATCTTCAAGTTAGTGGAACTTTACAATACTTTAGAAACGGTTATAAAATATTTCTGTGGCATTCAATGTATTCATTCAATAAACATGTAATTGTGAAATGCTGCTTCTAAGGAGCTGACAAGACTAGGGTTGGGAGGAGACATTTGGTAGAAAAATGCAAAGACCGGCCGGGTGCAATGGCTCATGCTTGTAATCCCATCACTTTGGGAGGCTGAGGTGGGTGGATCACCTGAAGTCAGGAGCTGGAGACCAGCCTAACCAACATAGGGAAACTCCATCTCTACTAAAAATGCAGAAACTAGCTGGGCATGGTGGCCCGTGCCTGTAGTTCCGGCTACCTGGGAGGCTGAGGCAGGAGAATTGCTTGAACCTGAGAGGTGGCGGTTGCAGTGAGCCAGGATAGCGCCACTGCACTCCAGCCCAGACAACAGAGCAAGATTCCATCACAGAAAAAAGAAAAGAAAAGAAAAGAAAAATGCAAAGACAGGCTACGTAAACACAAAAACACATGACAGATGCCTACTATATTTGAATAATTACTAGTAAAATGGGCTATAACAGCTTTTGATGAAGTGTGCTTCTCTAACATTTCTTCTACTCTATGTTAGTATCGTGTACTTACACACACAAGGGCCAGGGCTCAACCAACTTAAAAATTTTTGCTTAAACAAAGGTAAATACATTATTTTCAGATTTCCTGAAGCCTTTAATATGCTACTATGCATGGTGATTCTCTAAGATTGTGGTTCTCCAACTTCAGTGTGCATCAGCATTGCCGGGAAAGCTCACAAACACAGATAGGTTCCTAGGTCCTGGGACCCATCGTTCCTGATTCATTAGGTCTAGGGTAAAGCTTGAAAATGTGTGTTGAGAATGACCTTTCAAGTAATGCTGGTGCTTCTGCTCCAGGAACCAACTTGAGAACCACTTCTCTAAAAGGTAATACTAAAGCATTAGTTTCTCAAATGGATTTGAACTTGATAAAGCCCGCCACTCTCTTCCTGTTCCTCCACCTCATCGTGCCAGACTTTTCACAGAGTAAGCGTTTTTCTGAACACACTTTGGGAAATAAAAGACTAGAGAGATAAATGCAGGGGTCAAATCATGAAAAGTTTTGTGTGTTATGTCAAGGAGTTTGCATTTAAACCAAATATGATAAGGACTATTAAAAGATTTTAAACATAGGAGGACTTGGTTACATTTGTGTTTTAAATGATTTGGCAGTTTACTTATTAACTTAAAGAGTTAATAAGTTTACTTATTTTACTAATAAGTTTACTAATAAGTTTACTTAGTTTACTTATTAACTTAAAGAGTTAATAAGTAAAATTGTTGGAACTTATTGACTAATGGGTGAGAAGGAAAAGAGAAAAGGAGGAATCTAGAAGATAATTAGGTAGACCTGTCTGAAGTTTCAAAGGCATTCTGAAACCTGTTGATGTAGATTTAAAAAATTCCAGTATATATGTGGCAGCTAAAATTATGAAGTAAATAAGATTGCTCAAAAAGAGAGAGATAAATATGTGACCACAGACAAAACCTTAGAGAAAAAGTCTAAAAAACAATAAGAATAAAATTTTTAAGAGACATAGGTAAAGGAGAGAGGCCCCTATTGAAACGGAAGAGAATGAGATCCAGAGTCTATGTGAAATAACTAGCTTCAAGCACAAATAAGAATGTGACTTGCTCTGAGTAAGATAATAAAAAAACTTGCAGATAAGCCTTGTTGGTGGTGAGAAAAGTTAGCTAGGAATTTCCTTTTTTTTTTTTTTATTATTATACTTTAAGTTCTAGGGTACATGTGCATAATGTGCAGGTTTGTTACACATGTATACTTGTGCCATGTTGGTGTGCTGCACCCATCAACTCATCAGCACCCATCAATTCGTCCCCTCTCCCCCCTCCCCATGATAGGCCGCGGTGTGTGATGTTCCCCTTCCCGAGTCCAAGTGATCTCATTGTTCAGTTCCCACCTATGAGTGAGAACATGCGGTGTTTGGTTTTCTGTTCTTGCGATAGTTTGCTGAGAATGATGGTTTCCAGCTGCATTCCTGTCCCTACAAAGGACACAAACTCATCCTTTTTTATGGCTGCATAGGAATTTCCTTTTTGAGAGAAGAGGTGGTGCACAGTGTACTGGAGGAGTAGTAAAAGTCTGAAATTGCACCTGTGAGGAATGAGAGACAGCCTCGGGTTGGACCCATAGTGGCATTGCCAAGCAGTGTGGGGTGGCTCTCGGAACTTGTAGTGACACTATGCTGGACCATTATGAGTTTTCTCTAGTATTGAATGTAGAAGCCTAAAAGCCAGAATGTTGGATGTGCTTCTGGAGTATACAATAGAAACAGGAAAGGAGAATGAGATTTAAATATTTAATGAGAATTACTGTAGTGCTAGAACAAATATATATTTTGGTCTGGACGAAGGAAGGAAAAAAAGGAAGGGAAGGTGAAGAAACAGATGTAGAGGAAACACGGAGTGAAAAAGGCAGAAGGACAGGAAATTGAGGTCAGTAGGATATTTGTGTTTAGTCATTCAGCTCATGGGAAAGGGAATCAAGAATGGAGATTAGGTGAAAGACTCTAGAAATGAGGAGGTCTAGGAGAGGCCAAATGGACTGTGGTATTTCTGAACAGAACTTAAAGAATATGTGTGCTTGTGTGGGTGTGTATAAGAAGGTGACTTTTGCAATGTGCATACCAAGGTACCTATAGTCAAGGCAGCTAAGCAATGATTAAAAGTCAATGATTAAAAGGTTTGCTGATGCCAAGAATTTGAATAATCAGGACAGGGTAGATACAAAGAAACAAAAAAAGAAAACAAGATAGATATAAGTCTGAATATTTTACAAGAGGTAAGCTTTAAAATGTCATAAATATGTAGCAAGATAAAATAATATTAAATCATTAACTAGATAGCTCTTATATGATGTATTTGTAACTTCTTCTGATTACAAATTGATTGTTTACCTATTCATAATTCTGAGATAAGGAAATGTTAGCTATAGAAGTTCATAGGTTAGAAAAATGGGCCCTCTCTCATTAGTTTTGAGGTAGGAGATGAGCAGGACTTGTTCTCCAAATCGGTGGGGTTATGATCCCACTGATGAAAACAGGATCTGATCAAAACATGATGTAGTAAAGAAACCAGCTAAATCAAAATGGGGATGAAAGCAACCTCTAGTTGCCCTCATTGTTAATTATGCACTAATTATAATGCATTAGCATGCTAAAGGACACTCCCAGTAGCACCATGACAGTTTACAAATGCCACAGCAATGCCCGGATGTTACCTTATATGGTTTAAAGGAGAGAAACCCTCAGTTCCAGGAACTCCACATCCCTTTTCTAGAAAATTATTTACCATATAATTAAGGAGTAGCTACAAATCTAGCTAACTGGTGCTAGATCCACAAGTGTTACTTTGCCTGTGGGGTAGCCCTGCTTTGTCATGGAGCAGCCATTTTCCTGTATTCTGTTGGTCTAACAAACTTGCTTTGCTTTCACTTTACTCTGTTGGTTCATTTTTGAATTCTTTCCTGCATGATGCCAAGAACACTTCTTGGCTGGGTCCCAATATTGGGGTTCGCCTGCATCAGTTTAGAAGTAGAGTCTAAAGTTTCAGATACCCAGGGGATCAAGGATCCTTGTGAAGAGCAATGTGGACAGTTTACAAGCTAGGAAAATAGAGGGTAATGTTTCTACTCTACATTTAGACGGGATTGAGAAAGAGAATTTCTCCAAGTGCTCTTCCCCTAGCTCAAGGTAACCTATTGAGACATTCCTGACGTCAGTGGAGCCACATGCCTTACTTCTCTCTTCCAGATACTGCTGCCTTCACCTTACCACCTAATGCTACCTCCACTACTTTCAAAAACAGCAACAGGCATCTTTTCAACTCATTCCAATTCAATTCTCATTAAAAAAAACTGTTAGCCATGAAGACTGAACATACAAATGAATAATGTCTAGACCATATCTGATAGAACTCTGGCCCACAATCTCTGCATCAACAAGTCCAGGAGGCCAAACCACAACCTTTGCAGCAACTGACCTGGAATAGTAAGGATTTGGTCAATGGCTGCCAGCTTCCTTATATTTTGCCCTAATTTTTAACTGAGAACCAACAAGAGAAAGCCAAATACACTCCCTAAACAAATCACACAGGATGTGTCACTTCCATTTAACTGACTCCTAGCTTTCCCATGCTAACATGCTCCAAACACATCACACCTGAGGTCTTCCATGATTTTTATTATAAGGCTTTTCCACTTCCCTGCCTGACTTTGAATCTCTGCCAAGTGCTAGTGATGGTAGCTGACTTTATTGCTACAGCAATGTCTGAATAAATAAACTGTCTATTCTCACTTGGATGTTCTTCATTTATTTCCAAACATTAAAGTCAAATACCATTATCATCATTTTAGAGATAAATAAACTGAGGGTTATCTTAATTTCCACATCCTCTTAACTGAAAATAACACAAATTAGTAGCTTCGGCTTTTTTCTCTTTAGCGTCAATTCCAAGACCTGGTCGAGTTTATAGACACAGATAGCAACCGTCACCTCACATGAATAATATGGAGCTAATTTTCATTTTGTGTTATATATCTTGAATGGGAAGAAAAGTTTTCAGAGAACAAAATGATTGATACCTGTGTTAAATGCCTTTGCACTTCCTGAGTTCTCAAATGTCACAACTCCTGAGCATTCATTTGCAGTCTGAGAATTATAGGCACAATCAAGGTCTAGCTGTAAGTTAATTTCCATTTGATTTTCCCCCAGTTTTAGAGCATTCTTTTTTCCCCCTTTTATTGATATATAATAATTTACAAATTTATGGGGTACGTGTGAGTGTTCATTGCGTGCATAGAACATATAAAGATTAAGCCAGCATATTTGGAGTATTCACCACCTTGAGTGATTATGATTTTTATTTGTTGATACCGTTTCAAGTCCTGTCCTCCAGTTACTTTGAAATGTGCATAATATTATTGCTAAGTATAGTAACCCTAGTCTGCTCTCAAATATTACAACTTATTTCTTATATCTAACTATATTTGTATGTCCATAACCAACCCCTCTTCATCCTGCCCCCCTCCAAACCTCACTACAACCCACCCTTCCCAGCCTCTGGTATCTATCATTCTATTCTCTATTTCCATGATATCAAGTGTATTAGCTCCCACGTATAAATGAGAATATATGGTATTTGTCTTTCTGTGCCTGGCTTATTGTACTTAATGTAATGACCTCTCCAGTTCCACCCATGTGATTGCTAATGACATGATTTCATTATTTTTATGGTCAAGTAGTATTCTATTATGAATATATACCATATTTTCTTTATCTGTTGTTCCCTTGATGACACTTAGGTTTGTTTCATATCTTTCCATAGTACTGAAGGACTTCCAGTACTGTGTTGAACGGAAGTGGTGAAAGTGGCCATCTTTCACCATGGGCACTTAGGTTGATTCCATATCTTTCCACTATTCTTTGTGAATAATGCTGCAATAAACCATGAGTACATATTTCCCAGTAGTGGGATTGCTATATTCTATGGTAATTCTGTTTTCCATAATAGTTGTACTAATTTATACTCTCACCAACAGTGTGTAATAGTCCCCTTTTCCTCACGTCCTTGCCAGCATCTGGCATTTTATGTCTTTTAAAAATTATAGCCATTCCAACTGGAGTAAAATGATGTCTCATTGTGGTTTTGATTTGCATTTCCCTGATGATTAATGATATTGAGCATTTTTTATATACCTGTTGAACATCTGTATATCTTCTTTTGGGAAATATCTATTCATATCCTTTGCCCACTTTTTAATAGAATTATTATTTTTTACTATTGAGATGTTTGAGTTCCCTGTATATTCCAGATATTGATGCCCTGTAGGATGAATAATGTTCAAATATTTTCTTTAATTCAAGAGGATGCCTCTTCACTCTGTTGAGTGTTTCCACTGTTGTGCAGAAGCTTTTAACTTTACTATGATCTCAGTTGTCTATTTTTGGTTTTGTTGCTTATGCTTTTGAGCTGTTAGCCATAAAATCTTTCCCTAGAAAGATTTTCTGAAGACCAATGTCCTGAAGAATTTTCCCTCTGTTTTCTTCTAGTAGTTTTATAATTTCAGGTTTAACATGTAAGTCTTTAACCCATATTGAGTTGCCTTTTGTATATGGTAGAGACAGGGGTCCAGTTTCATTCTTTTGCATATAGTTATACAGTTTCCCCAGCACTATTTCTTGAAGAGAGTGTGCTTTCCCCAATGTATGCTCCTGGAATCTATGTTGAAGATGAGTTGGCTGTAAATATGTGGATTTATTTCCGGGTCCTCTATTCAGTTTCATTGGTCTATGTGTTTACTTTCATACAAATACCATGCTGTCATGGTTACAATAGCTTTGTAATATGTTTTGATGTCAGATAGTATGATGCCTCCAGGTTTGTTGTTTATGCTCAGGGTTGCTTTGGCTATTTCAGCTCTTTACTTGTTCCATATGAATGTTAGAATTGTGTATTACATTTCTGTAAAAATGGCATTGGTATTTTGATAGGAATTACATTGAATGCATAGATTGCTTTGGGTAGTATGGTCATTTCAATAATATTAATTCTTCTGATTCATGAACAAGTAATCTCTTTCCATTTGTTTGTGGCTTCTTCAATTCCTTTCATCAGTGTTTTGCAGTTTTCCTTCTAGAGGTCTTTCACTTCCTTGATTAAATTTATTCCTAGGTATTTTTTTGTAGCTATTGAAAATGAGACTGCCTTCTTAATTTCTTTTTTGGTTACGCCATTATTGGCAGATAGAAATGCTGCTGATTTTTGTACGTTGATTTTGTATCCTTCAACTTTACTGACTTTGTTTATAAGTTCTAAGAATTTCCTGGTAGTCTTTTGGATTATCTAGACCTAAGATCATTTTATCCACAAAAAGGGACAGTTTGACTCTTTTCTAATTTTGGTGACTTTTATTTATATTTCTTGACTGATTTCTCTGGCAAAGACTTCCAGCACCGTGTTGCATAGGAATGGTGAAAGTGGGCATTTTTCACCATTTGTTTCATTTCTTAGAGAAAATGCTTTCAAATTCCCCCCTTCAGTATGATGTTAGCTGTGAGTTTATCATATATGGTATTTATTATTTTGAGGTATGATATTTCTATGCCTAGTTTGCTCAGAGTTGTCTTTTTCTGCATCTATTGTGATAATCCAATGGGTTTTGTCTTTCCTTCTGCTGACATGATGTATCACATTTATTGACCTGAATATGTTGAACTATGCTATCATCCTTGGGATAAATCTCACTTGATCATGATGCATTATCTTTTTAATGTGTTGTTGCATTCAGTTTGTTAGTATTTTGTAAGGATTTTTGCATCTATATTTATCAGAGATATTGGTCTATAGCTTTTTTGTGTGTCTTTGTCTGGTTTGAGTATTAGGATAATGCTGGCCTCATAGAATGAGTAGGGAGAATTCCCTACTCAATTTTTTGCAATAGTTTAAGAAAAAGTGGTATTCATTCTTCTTTATATGTTTGGTAGAATTCTGCATGGAAACCATCTTGTCCTGAGCTTTTATTTGTTCACAGAATTTCCATTACTGATTCAATGTTGCTCCTCATTATTGGCCTGTTTAGACTTCCTGTTTCTTCCTCATGGAATCTTGGTAAGATGTATGCTTCCAAGAATATATTCACTTCCTCTAGGTTTTTCAGTTGGTTAGTGTATAGTTGTTAATAATAATATCTGGTGATCTTTTGTATTTCATAGTATTAGTCATAATGTCTCCTTTTTCATTTCTGATGTCTGTTTTGGGCTTCTTGTTTTTTTTTTGGGGGGGTAGTCTAGTTAGCAGTTTAATAAACGTTTAAATATTTTTGAATAGCCAACTTTTGTATTGGTTTCTTTAGTCTCTATTTTGTCTAGTTCTGCTCTGATCTTTATTATTTCCTTCCTTCTGCTAATTTTGGGTTTATTCTTGCTTTTCTAGTTGCTTGAAGTGTATCATGAGACTCTTTGAAATCTTTCTGAGTTTTTTTTTTTTTTTTTTCATTGTTGTTTTTGTTTGTTTTTGGGATAGAGTCTCACTCTGTTGCCCATACTGGAGTGCAATGGCTCGATCTTGGCTCACTGCAGTCTTAACCTTCTGGGCTCAAGTGACACTCCCATCTCAGCCTCCTGAGTAGCTGGGACTATAGCATATGCCACTACACCAGGATACTTTTTGCATGTTTTGTGGAGATGGAGTTTTGCCATATTGCCCAGGCTTGTCTCAAACTCCTGGGCTTAAGCAATCTGCCTGCCTCTGCCTCCCAAGTCTCCCAAAGTGTGGGGACTATAGGAGTGAGCCACTGAGCCCAGTCTCACTTTTTGTCTATGTAGTTGTTTGGTGCTATAAACTTTCCTCTTAGCATTGCTTTTTCCTACAGAAATTAATATTTTGTATTTCCATTTTTCTCTCTCTCAAGAAATGTTTTAATATAAATCTTAATTTTCTTATTGACCTAATGGTCATTCAGGAGTGTGTTGTTTTCCAAGTATATGTATGGGTTCTAAAGTCCCTCTTGCTATTGATTTCTAGTTTTACTCACTGTAGTCCGAGAAGATACATTATATGATTTTGATTTTTAAAATATTTTGAAACTTGTGGACTAACATGTGTTTTGCTCTGGATGCTCAGCATCATTTATTATCAGGGAAATGCAAATTAAAACCACAATGAAATATCATCTTTCGCTTGTCAGAATGGCTATCATCAAAAAGACAAAACATAACATGTATTGGTTAGGATGTAAAGAGAACTCTTACACACTTTTGGTGGGAATGTAAATCAGTACAGCTATTATGGAAAACAGTCTCTTTCTCATAAAACTAAAAATAGAACTACCATATGATCCAGCTGTACCACTGTATATATATCCAAAAGATATTAAATCCGCATGTCAAAGAGATAGTGATACTCCCATATTCACTGTAGCATTATTCACAAGAGCCAAGATATGGAATCAACTTAAGTAGCCATCAATGAATAAATGGATAAAAACCATACATATGTATAAACACAGTGGAATCCTATGTAATCTTAAAGAAAGGAAATCTTGCTACATGGATGGACTTGGAGAACATTATGTTAAGGGGATTAAGCCAGGCACAGAAAGATAAATATCACGCTAATGTATGGAATCTAAAAAAGTTGATCTCATAGAAGTAGACAGTAGAATGGTGTTTAACAGGGGCAGGGATGGTTGGGTTGGGTTGGGGGTGGGGGCTTAGAGAGCTGTTGGTCAAAGGACACAAAATTTTAGTTAGAAGGAATAAATTCAAGAGATCTACTGTATGACATGTTTACTATAGTTAAGAGTATATTGTATGCTAGAAAAATGCTAAGAGAGTAGATATAAATTGTTCTCACCATAGAAATATAATTATGTGAGGCAAAGTATCTATTAGCTAGATTGAGTCATTTCACAATGTATATATCCTTCAAAACATCATGTTGTGCATGATAAATTCAATCTATCTTTCAATTTAAAAAACTAATAATTTTAAAATCCATACCAAAAATACTTTGAGCAAAGTGTGAATTGCAACTTATACAGAGAATGTAAAAGAAACATATGTGGAATGGAATTGGAGCCAATATTCACAGCTCCTATTGACCATTGTTTTTCTAAGTCTGGTCCATGGATCTTCTACATCAGAACAATGTAGGTTGCCTGAGAGACATACAGTTGATTTTAAAGCCTCTATTGTAGACCTACTAAATCAGGACAACTGAAACTACGGCCCACAAATTTGACCTTACATAAATAGCACTGCTCTTATGAAGCCTCATGTTCATAGGAAAAGTTCACTGGTAACTTATAATAAAGTCAGATTAAAAACAGGACTCGGTAGGGGGGCAGAGCAAGATGGCCGAATAGGAACAGCTCCAGTCTCCAACTCCCAGCGCGAGTGACACAGAAGACCCGTGATTTCTGCATTTTCAACTGAGGTACTGGGTTCATCTCACTAGGGAGTGCCGGACAATCGATGCTGGTCAGCTGCTGCAGCCCAACCAGCGAGAGCTGAGCAGGGTGAGGCATCGCCTCACCTGGGAAGCGCAAGGGGGAAGGGAATCCCTTTTCCTAGCCAGGGGAACTGAGACACACAACACCTGGAAAATCGGGTAACTCCCACCCCAATACTGCGCTTTAAGCAAACAGGCACACCAGGAGATTATATCCCACACCTGGTCAGGAGGGTCCCACACCCACGGAGCCTCCATCATTGCTAGCACAGCAGTCTGCGATCTAACCACAAGGCAGCAGCAAGGCTGGGGGAGGGGCGCCCACCATTGCTGAGGCTTAAGTAGGTAAACACAGCCGCTGGGAAGCTCGAACTGGGTGGAGCTCACAGCAGCTCAAGGAAACCTGCCTGTCTCTGTAGACTCCACCTCTGGGGACAGGGCACAGCTAAACAACGACAACAAAAAAAGCAGCAGAAACCTCTGTAGACGCAAACGACTCTGTCTGACAGCTTTGAAGAGAGCAGTGGATCTCCCAACACAGAGGTTGAGATCTGAGAAGGAACAGACTGCCTGCTCAAGTGGGTCCCTGACCCCTGAGTAGCCTAACTGGGAGACATCCCCCACTAGGGGCAGTCTGACACCCCACACCTCACAGGGTGGAGTACACCCCTGAGAGGAAGCTTCCAAAGTAAGAATCAGACAGGTACACTCGATGTTCAGCAATATTCTATCTTCTGCAGCCTCTGCTGCTGATACCCAGGCAAACAGGGTCTGGAGTGGACCTCAAGCAATCTCCAACAGACCTACAGCTGAGGGTCCTGACTGTTAGAAGGAAAACTATCAAACAGGAAGGACACCTACACCAAAACTCCATCAGTACGTCACCATCATCAAAGACCAGAGGCAGATAAAACCACAAAGATGGGGAAAAAGCAGGGCAGAAAAGCTGGAAATTCAAAAAATAAGAGCGCATCTCCCCCTGCAAAGGAGCGCAGCTCATCGCCAGCAACGGATCAAAGCTAGATGGAGAATGACTTTGACGAGATGAGAGAAGAAGGCTTCAATCCATCAAACTTCTCAGAGCTAAAGGAGGAATTACGTACCCAGCGCAAAGAAACTAAAAATCTTGAAAAAAGAGTGGAAGAATTGATGGCTAGAGTAATTAATGCAGAGAAGGTCCTAAACGAAATGACAGAGATGAAAACCATGACACGAGAAATACATGACAAGCTTCAGTAACCGACTCGATCAACTGGAAGAAAGAGTATCAGCGACTGAGGATCAAATGAATGAAATGAAGTGAGAAGAGAAACCAAAAGAAAAAGGAAGAAAAAGAAATGAACAAAGCCTGCAAGAAGTATGGGATTATGTAAAATGACCAAATCTACGTCTGATTGGGGTGCCTGAAAGTGAGGGGGAAAATGGAACCAAGTTGGAAAACACTCTTCAGGATATCATCCAGGAGAACTTCCCCAACCTAGTAGGGCAGGCCAACATTCAAATCCAGGAAATACAGAGAACGCCACAAAGATACTCCTCGAGAAGAGCAACTCCAAGACACATAATTGCCAGATTCACCAAAGTTGAAATGAAGGAAAAAATCTTAAGGGCAGCCAGAGAGAAAGGTCGGGTTACCCACAAAGGGAAGCCCATCAGACTAACAGCAGATCTCTCAGCAGAAACTCTCCAAGCCAGAAGAGAGTGGGGGCCAATATTCAACATTCTTAAAGAAAAGAATTTTAAACCCAGAATTTCATATCCAGTCAAACTAAGTTTTATAAGTGAAGGAGAAATAAAATCCTTTACAGACAAGCAAATGCTTAGAGATTTTGTCACCACCAGGCCTGCCTTACAAGAGACCCTGAAGGAAGCACTAAACATGGAAAGGAACAACCGGTACCAGCCATTGCAAAAACATACCAAAATGTAAAGACCATCGAGGCTAGGAAGAAACTGCATCAACTAACAAGCAAAATAACCAGTTAATATCATAAAGGCAGGATCAAGTTCACACATAACAATCTTAACCTTAAATGTAAATGGACTAAATGCTCCAATTAAAAGACACAGACTGGCAAACTGGATAAAGAGTCAAGACCCATCAGTCTGCTGTATTCAGGAGACCCATCTCACATGCAGAGACATACATAGACTCAAAATAAAGGGATGGAGGAAGATCTACCAAGCAAATGGAGAACCAAAAAAAGCAGGGGTTGCAATACTAGTCTCTGATAAAACAGACTTTAAACCATCAAAGATCAAAAGAGACAAAGAAGGCCATTACATAACGGTAAAGGGATCAATTCAACAGGAAGAGCTAACTATCCTAAATATATATGCACCCAATACAGGAGCACCCAGATTCATCAAGCAAGTCCTTAGAGACTTACAAAGAGACTTAGACTCCCATACAATAATAATGGGAGACTTCAATACTCCACTGTCAACATTAGACAGATCAACGAGACAGAAAGTTAACAAGGATATCCAGGAATTGAACTCATCTCTGCAGCAAGTATACCTAATAGACATCTACAGAACTCTCCACCCCAAATCAACAGAATATACATTCTTCTCAGCACCACATCGCACTTATTCCAAAATTGACCGCATAATTGGAAGTAAAGCACTCCTCAGCAAATGGACAAGAACAGAAATTATAACAAACTGTCTCTCAGACCACAGTGCAATCAAACTAGAACTCAGGACTAAGAAACTCAATCAAAACCGCTCAACTACATGGAAAAACCTGCTCCTGAATGACTACTGGGTACATAACGAAATGAAGGCAGAAATAAAGAAGTTCTTTGAAACCATATGAGAACAAATATACAACATACCAGAATCTCTGGGACACATTTAAAGCAGTGTGTAGAGGGAAATTTATAGCACTAAATGCCCACAAGAGAAAGCTGGAAAGATCTAAAATTGACACTTTAACATCACAATTAAAAGAACTAGAGAAGCAAGAGCAAACACATTCGAAAGCTAGCAGAAGGCAAGAAATAACTAAGATCAGAGCAGAACTGAAGGAGATAGAGACACAAAAAACCCTCCAAAAAATCAATGAATCCAGGAGTTGGTTTTTTGAAAAGATCAACAAAATTGACAGACCGCTAGCAAGACTAATAAAGAAGAAAACAGAGAAGAATCAAATCGACGCAATTAAAAATGATAAAGGGGATATCACCACTGACCCCACAGAAATACAAACTACCATCAGAGAATACTACAAACACCTCTATGCAAATAACTAGAAAATCTAGAAGAAATGGATAATTTCCTGGACACTTACACTCTTCCAAGACTAAACCAGGAAGAAGTTGAATCCCTGAATAGACCAATAGCAGGCTCTGAAATTGAGGCAATAATTAATAGCCTACCAACCAAAAAAAGTCCAGGACCAGATGGATTCACAGCTGAATTCTACCAGAGGTATAAGGAGGAGCTGGTACCATTCCTTCTGAAACTATTCCAATCAATAGAAAAAGAGGGAATCCTCCCTAACTCATTTTATGAGGCCAACATCATCCTGATACCAAAGCCTGGCAGAGACACAACAAAAAAAGAGAATTTTAGACCAATATCCCTGATGAACATCGATGCAAAAATCCTCAATAAAATACTGGCAAACCGGATTCAGCAACACATCAAAAAGCTTATCCACCATGATCAAGAGGGCTTCATCCCTGGGATGCAAGGCTGGTTCAACATTCACAAATCAATAAACATAATCCAGCATATAAACAGAACCAAAGACAAGAACCACATGATTATCTCAATAGATGCAGAAAAGGCTTTTGACAAACTTCAACAGCCCTTCATGCTAAAAACGCTCAACAAATTCGGTATTGATGGAACGTACCTCAAAATAATAAGAGCTATTTATGACAAACCCACAGCCAATATCATACTGAATGGGCAAAAACTGGAAAAATTCCCTTTGAAAACTGGCACAAGACAGGGATGCCCTCTCTCACCACTCCTTTTCAACATAGTGTTGGAAGTTCTGGCTAGGGCAATCAGGCAAGAGAAAGAAATCAAGGGTATTCAGTTAGGAAAAGAAGAAGTCAAATTGTCCCTGTTTGCAGATGACATGATTGTATATTTAGAAAACCCCATTGTCTAGCCCAAAATCTCCTTAAGCTGATAAGCAACTGCAGCAAAGTCTCAGGATACAAAAGTAATGTGCAAAAATCACAAGCATTCTTATACACCAGTAACAGACAAACAGAGAGCCAAATCATGAATGAACCTCCATTCACAATCACTTCAAAGAGAATAAAATATCTAGGAATCCAACTTACAACTGATGTAAAGGACCTCTTCAAGGAGAACTACAAACCACTGCTCAGTGAAATAAAAGAGGACACAAACAAATGGAAGAACATACCATGCTCATGGATAGGAAGAATCAATATCGTGAAAATGGCCATACTGCCCAAGGTTATTTATAGATTCAATACTATCCCCATTAAGCTACCAATGAATTTCTTCACAGAATTGGAAAAAACTGCTTTAAAGTTCATATGGAACCAAAAAAGAGCCCGCATCGCCAAGACAATCCTAAGTCAAAAGAACAAAGCTGGAGGCATCACGCTACCTGACTTCAAACTATACTACAAGGCTACAGTAACCAAAATAGCATGGTACTGGTACCAAAACAGAGATATAGACCAATGGAACAGAACAGAGGCCTCAGAAATAATACCACACATCTACAGCCATCTGATCTTTGACAAACCTGAGAGAAACAAGAAATGGGGAAAGGATTCCCTATTTAATAAATGGTGCTGGGAAAATTGGCTAGCCATAAGTAGAAAGCTGAAACTGGATCCTTTCCTTACTCCTTATACGAAAATTAATTCAAGATGGATTAGAGACTTGAATGTTAGACCTAATACCGTAAAAACCTTAGAAGAAAACCTAGGTAATACCATTCGGGACATAGGCATGGGCAAGGACTTCATGACTAAAACACCAAAAGCAACGGCAACAAAAGCCGAAATTGACAAATGGGATCTCATTAAACTAAAGAGCTTCTGCACAGCAAAAGAAACTACCATCAGAGTGAACAGGCAACCTACAGAATGGGAGAACACTTTTGCAATCTACTCATCTGACAAAGGGCTAATATCCAGAACCTACAAAGAACTCAAACAAATTTACAAGAAAAAAAACAAACAACCCCATCAAAAAGTGGGCAAAGGATATGAACAGACATTTCTCAAAAGAAGACATTCATACAGCCAACAGACACATGAAAAAATGCTCATCATCACTGGCCATCAGAGAAATGCAAATCAAAACCACAATGAGATACCATCTCACACCAGTTAGAATGGCGATCATTAAAAAGTCAGGAAACAACAGGTGCTGGAGAGGATGTGGAGAAATAGGAACACTTTTACACTGTTGGTGGGATTGTAAACTAGTTCAACCATTATGGAAAACAGTATGGCGATTCCTCAAGGATCTAGAACTAGATGTACCATATGACCCAGCCATCCCATTACTGGGTATATACCCAAAGGATTATAAATCATGCTGCTATAAAGACACATGCACACGTGTGTTTATTTCGGCACTATTCACAATAGCAAAGACTTGGAATCAACCCAAATGTCCATCAGTGACAGACTGGATTAAGCAAATGTGGCACATATACATCACGGAATACTATGCAGCCATAAAAAAGGATGAGTTTGTGTCCTTTGTAGGGACATGGATGCAGCTGGAAACCATCATTCTTAACAAACCATCATAAGAACAGAAAACCAAACACCGCATGTTCTCACTCATAGGTGGGAACTGAACAATGAGATCACTTGGACTCGGGAAGGGGAACATCACACAACGTGGCCTATCATGGGGAGGGGGGAGGGGGGAGGGATTGCATTGGGAGTTATACCTGATGTAAATGACGAGTTGATGGGTGCTGACAAGTTGAAGGGTGCAGCACACAAACATGGTACAAGTATACATATGTAACAAACCTGCACGTTATGCACATGTACCCTAGAACTTAAAGTATAATAATAATAAATAAATACATAAATAAATAAATAAACAGGACTGTTTTTTAGAAACAACAGTAATACACTTACTTTTGGGTGCCTGTATCAGTCATGAGTTTGCTAGATTTTGTATTCTGTCATGATAATAAGAGATGTATCTTTCACCTTCAGACCTGACGAATTTCCAACTACACAAAATTCCCTAATTTTAAGAGGAAGTGGAATATTTTATTAGGTATTTATGTAGTATCCTTTCTAGCTGTTGATAGACTTTGATACTAGATCCTATATAAAAATTACTTTTAAAATTACTAGTCACTAAGGGATTACTAGTTTTCTCAAATACCATAATAGACTGTTGCTATTAATAATTGAAAACAAAAAACTGAGCAACTAGTGGTCTTAAGAGTAATTATCAAAAGCTAGAAATACATTAATTTAGTTAGAAACAAAACTAGGAATTTCCATATATTAGAATATTTCAGTTTTGTTACATTAAAATATTCAATAATCTTTACAGGGTCCTTTCAGTTTCCACAAGTCAGAGGTATCCTGACATTTAAATTGCCAAAACTGCGTTTCAAAGTGTTTGAGCACTCTAAGTGGTTTTTAACATCTCTCAATGGTTCCTTGAATTTGAATAGACTGTACATAGTTAATTAAACTATGCACAATTATAAAATATTACAATTCTGAATGTGGAATTTTAAATATATAAATTGTGTAACAGCACAGTATAACAGAAAAATAGTAACTGAACATAGGACCAGAAACTTATACTCTGGTCTCAGCTTACCATTAATTTATTGGAAAAATTTGGGCAAATAATTAATCTCTTCAAACTTTAGAGTATTAATATTGAAAGGATATATACATATGTATTTCTATATTTCTGATAATTATAGGAAGTATATGTGTAGAAGATATGTAATATTATATATTTATTACCAAAATGGGGGAATACTTACATTTAATGAACTTTATGGTGTATGCTCTAGTAATTGACGAGGTCCTTAAGATCCAACAGACATGCATATGAAAGTTTCTTGAATATAAAATACTACCACTTTAATAAACTAATAGCTGCTCCTTTCTCTTTATGTAAATTACACTTGTATTAAAAAAGAAAAAATGCAATAGATCATATCTGGCTAGCATTTATTTTCCGCTTCAGATATCACGTCTTTAGAAGCACTGGTGGGCCGGGCGCAGTGGCTCAAGCCTGTAATCCCAGCACTTTGGGAGGCCGAGATGGGCGGATCACGAGGTCAGGAGATCGAGACCATCCTGGCTAACACGGTGAAACTCCGTCTCTATGGGAAAAAAAAAAAAAAAAAAAAAAAAAAAACTAGCCGGGCGAGGTGGCGGGGGCCTGTAGTCCCAGGTACTCTGGAGGCTGAGGCAGGAGAATGGCGGGAACCCGGGAGGCGGAGCTTGCAGTGAGCTGAGATCGCACCACTGCACTCCAGGCTGGGCGACAGAGCGAGACTCCGTCTCAAAAAAAAAAAAAAAAAAAAAGCACTAGTAGTGCTTAGAACAAAGATAACAAACTCTGGAGTAACATGATAGCTGATTCAAATACACAATGGGTTGTTGTACAGAAGACTAGAAGATAACTTGGATTTGTTTCATTTAGTCAAAAAAATAATACTAATACTTGTGAGTAAAATGTTCAATACAGAAGACTTCAGTATAACATAATAAAAATGTTCTAGTATCCGATGTCTCCAAATGTTATAAACCTCCAGGTACATAGGGGCATCTATACATAAAAACATCATTTTTTTCAGGGAATGCTGTACCAAAAAAAATCCCATATTGTATCTAAAAATTGACTATATGCCCTATGAATTTGTTAATATGCATTTCTATTATTACATACTTGTAACTAAATTCACAGATATGAAAACATAATCCATAAGTGATATGGTCTAAATGTTTGTGCCCTCCCCACGGGCAAATTCATACATTCATACCTAATCACCAATGCAATACTATTAAGAGGTGAGGCCTTTGGGAAGTTGTTAGGTCATCATGGGGCTGGAGCCCTCACTAACAGGATTAGTGTCCTTACAAAAGAGGCCTGAGGGAGCTGGTTCACTCCTTCTGCCACGTGAGGACACAGAAAGACTGTGCTATCTATAAGGAACAGACGCTTCGCAGACAGCAAATCTACTAGCACCTTCATCTTGGACTTCCTGGCCTCAGACTGTGAGAAATAAATTTCTGCTGCTTACAAATTATGCAGTCTAAGGAATTTTCTTATAACAGTCTGAATGGATTAAGACAAGTTTTAAGTACTTCACAGGGTGTTGATGAAAATATATGCCACTGTTTAAATTGATGAACCGTTTAAAAATCTCCACATTGTGACAGAGACTGGATAGCTGTTCACTAAACTGTTCCTCCTTTTTCTTGGGTACACCCTAACAAGTGTGGAGGATTAAGGATAGTTTCAAATTATTTGTCAATTCTTCCTTCAAAAAATATGTCTGTTTTCCTCCTCTTGAACATGGGTGACTTTGACCAATAGAATATGGCAGAAGTGATCTATGTCCATTTCCAAGCTGTAGTCTTAAGAAATGCAATTCTCAATGCTTGTCTCTCGAACATCTGCTCTTAAAATATAGCCATTAAGATGTCTCACATCGTTGTTGGCAGGATTAGTTTCCTTGCATTTCTAGAATTCAGGAGGGCTTGGTTCTTTAAGACCAGAAGAACAATGAATCTGATCTCAAAAAAGCCTGAAGCCCCCTTTAAAAGAGCTCACCTGATTAAATCAGACTCACACTAAGTAGTCTTTCTTTTCATTGATTCAATTCAAACATACTAAGGACCTTAATTACATCTGTAAAAATCCTCTACCTTTAACATACAAAATAATCTAAATGTGAATTTATATTTGTTGTTTTTGTTTATGGTTTTTGCCATACTCTGTTGGCTAGAAGCAAGTCACAGGTTCAGCCAAGATTCAAGGGAAAAGCATTATACAATAGCATTACTTACTGGTGGTTATTTTAGAATTCTGTCAACCACTACAGGGTTAAATTTATTTTAACACTTCATTCAGAGAAAAATGGTGTTAAAAAAATACAAGTTTATCTTCTGCATGGTAGATTAGAAATTTTGAACAAACCTCTCATTTAGTACAACTGAGGCACTGACTGAGAGGCTGCAATTTGTAAACTCTACAACCATGTGGAAAACATCTGAGTATTACCTAGTGAAGTCCATTACACACATATCCTAACTTTCTGTAATTCTACTTACAGGTATATATCTTAGAGAAATATTTGCATTTACTCACCAGAAGACATAGACAGGACTGTTTAGAGAAACATGGTTTACCATAGCCATACCTCCTCAAACTGGAAATAACTTAAATCTCTATCATATATAGAATATATTAGTAAATTGTGGTTTATTTATGTAATGAAATTCCTATGGAGCAATAAAAATAAATAATCAGCTCTATCATAGACATTGTAGTGCTCTGCTCAGAATCTCTCCAAAGCTTAGCACCAATCCCCTAATGATGGCAGTGGCAGCCCATCTGGAGAGGTTGTTGTGAAGACGACAGCTGCAGCCGGGGAGGTGCAGCCAGGACTGCATGCTCCACAGAGCTAGCAGGAGCCAGGCACAGGCAGAAGCCCCCACCCCTTCCAAGTTGGAGAGATGGAAATCCCTCCCCCATGGGTGCAGCCGCAGACCTGAGCATTCCTGAGCTCAGGGACCCTGGAAGGCTTCCCTTCCTCTGCAGGCTCAGAAATGCCTGCTCCCACTGCCCAGCATCTTTCTGCTCCTGGTGCCTGCTGCGATTTTGAAGCAAAGTTGAGACCAAGCCTGTGTGCTGTCACAACCCAGAGGTGTGTTTGCATGCTGGGGGTAGTGCTGAAATGCCAGCCCCCTGCTGTCTTGGGTGCTGAGGAGCACGGGAGGGAGGCCAGGTTGGGAGTTACTGAGGCTGGCTTGGTGTGGGCTTGCAGGTGACCCTTGGTACAAACAGCCTGGACACCAGGGCTGACAAGTTGACAGCAGTGGGAGGCAGATAGGCTCCTGGGTGGAAAGGGCCTGGGAAGGCCTGAATCCTGGGCGCTGGGCTGCAAGTTCCACAGACTGGAATGAGAACTTAAGGTGCTTTTTATGGGCCCACTCATAGCCACCCATGAACCAATCAGCACGCACTTCCTCCCCTTTGAAGCCCATAAAAACCCCAGACTCAGCCAGACTTGGGGAGACATTGGGAGGACCTGTCTGCAGAGAGGAGCTGCCCACTGTGGGTCTTCTGTCAGCTGAGAGCTAAGCAGATGTTGGGACGACCTGCCTGATGATAGAAGCTACCCACTCTGGGTCTCTGCTGAAAACTGTACACTTGACAGAATGGCCTGCCTATGGATAGGAGCTACCCACTTCGAGTCTCCAGAGAGCTGTACTGTCACTCAATAAAGCACCTGTTCACTTTACTCACCCTTTAATTGTCAGTTTACTTCATTTTTCCTGGATGTGGGACAAGAACTTGGGACCCACCAAATGGCAGGACTGAAAAGAGTTGTAACACAAACAGAGCTGAAACATGCCCCTTGCTCACCATGTTGCAGGCAATAAGAAGGAGAAAAGAAAGAAAAACAGAAGAGCTGCAGCCCTTCAGGGAACCCAGACATAGGAGCTCCCAAGCCAGGGTTGTGACACACTCTTTGGGACCCTGTGGTTCCCGGTGTTCCAGACTTCCAGGCACTACCACGTTCCCTGGTGCCAGAAGTGAAAGCTGCCTGTGGCACGCCTGGACCAGCTGCAGCCTTGCAGGGAGCTGGCACCCATGCCAGCATCTGGAACTGCCTGCCCCACCAGAGCCAGTGTGCCTGGCTCTGCACAGCATCCAGACTCCTGATTTCTCACTCAGGCACCCTTCACTGCTCCACGTCTAGCTCACATTTGGCAAGAATGGGATCCAGGCCAGTAGCACAAGCCAAACATGGCCTGCCAGTGTGAGTGGGTGAAACGAGTCCAGTGGGCTTGAGCAAAACTCAGGCAAATGTGCCACTGGCCACAAAGGTTTCTGGCTAATGAAGCAACACCCCAAGGATCCTGTGACACTTGCTGCTGGTAATATTGGCTGCTGAAGGCTCACAGATGTGCTTTTCACTGGAAATCACCCTCAGAGGCAAAGAACGGACTCACCCAAGGTTGCTCCTTCTTCTAGGAGGCAGAACCAATGACTGTCTCATGCTGTCATACTCAAGTTCAGTTGCTTTGCCTCAACTGGGGACACCTTTGACAGCCTATCCCAGTTTGAGATGTGCCCAGAGGACTGGCTGAATCAGCTTCTACCTCTGCCCAATTCTGCTTCCTACTTTCTTACAGGTATGTCTCTCTAGAGCTCTGTTATCCAGTGTCATAGTTCACAAGCTATATGTGGGTGTTGAAATTTATTTTTAAATTTTTAAATTGAATAACTCGATAGTCACCTATGGATGGTGGCCACAGCTACTCTATTAGGCAATGCAGGTATAGAACGCTTCTACCACTGCACAAAGTTCTATTGGCCAGCACTGCTTTAGAGCATTCTTAGGTGAAATTTCTGCAAGCAATTCTTCATCTCAGAATCTATTTTCAGGGAATCCAAAGTAAAACAAACAGTTACAAACAGACACCTGAATGAATACCAAACACATAATATGGAGGCCAAGGAACATAACATGGAAAAATATATTTAGTATGATTCCATATATACCAATTTAAAAACAAAATTAGATAATAAAGTATACAAATAATTATGTGTAGTAGAACTATCATGAAAAGAAAAGGAATCACTGACACAAGCTTCAAGAGAGTGGTTATTTTTGGGGACTGATATTATCAGGGTAATCTCCCTCTAAACTTGGGTCATGAGTATTAAGGTGCTCATCTTACTATCTGTTTATAAATCATAAATGTTCACTATTTTTATGTAGGCTATTTTTCACAATAAAAATAATTTTTCAATCATCTAGGCTCTTAAGGAAAAGGTAACTGGTATGTTTTCTATTACGAATAGAAAACAAGTATAAGATAAAGCTTAAAGCTCGCTGATGTGACATATTACTATATTTTTGATTTTATAATTTTTAATTGACAAGTAAATATTGTATATATTTATGGTACACAATATGATGTTTTGATATATGCATCCATTGCAGAATGAGTAAATCAAGTTTTTTAACATACGCATTACCTCACATACTATAACGCTTTTTTGTGCTGAGAACACTTAAAATCTAGTCTCACAGCAATTTTTAAATATACAATATATTGTTATAAATAATAGTCACATGTTGTACAATAGATCTTTGGAACTTCATCCTTCTAACTAAAACTCGTGTGCTTTGATCAACAGGGACACGATCTCCCCAGTCTCCCCTCCCTCAGCCTCTGCTTACCATGACTTTACTCATTGTTTCTATGAGTACAATTATTTTTCGTTCCACAAATACGTGAGATCGTGCAGTGTTTGTCCTTCTGTGCCTGACTTATTTCACTTAACATGATGTCCTCCAGGTTCATACACGTTGCCACAAATAACAGGATTTCCCTCTTTTTTTTAAGGCTCAATAATATTCCACTGGTATGTATACATATATATCTCCATTATTAAGGGGTATTTTATTTTAAAGCCATGGTAAAGCCAGAAACAAATCCTGAATATCAAAAAATTACACATGGAAATAAGATTGGAGAAGCCAAACAGAATGGCAAAACTTTTAATTATATTGCATTAAAACTTTCTATAAGAAAGTTTCTTAACCACAACAAACTACTGAACTAAGAACTGCTGCTAAGCCTCAGGCCATTCAAAAAAGTCTTGAGAGGAGTTGAGTATCACCGCTTTATTCAACTTGGGAACTTAATGGGGTGCTATGTTGATGGCAAGAATGGGGGAAGAGTAGTGTGTGTGTTTAATTGGACCTAAGAGCTTATCTTGTATACATTTCCTTCACTTTGATAATGTTTGATAATCATTCCAGTTACATTCAATGAAATGTCAGGCCTCAAAAGACAAATACCATATGATTTCACTCATGTATGGAATCTAAAAAAGTTGATCTCATAGAGGCCAAGAGTAAAATGATGGTTACCAGGGGCCGGAATGGTCGGGCAGGGGTGGGAGTTTGGGTGATGGGTTGTGGAGACCTTGATTAGAGGATACAAAATTTCAGTTAGGAGAAATAAGTTCAAAAGATCAATTGCACAACATGGTAATGATAGTTAATGACAACGTGTTGCACTCTTGAAAAGTGCTAAGAGAGTGGATATAAAGTAATCTCACAACAAAAATCGTAACTATGTGAGGTCATGCATATGTTAATTAGCTATATTTTGTCATTCCACAACGTACATATACTTCGGAATAAAATGTTGTGTACAATACGTGTGATTTCATGTCAGTTAAAACCTTTTTAAATTCATAATTAGTAAAAAATTTATATTTTCATGAAGAAGGATATTTTCATTTTTATAATTATAATTGAGATTTTTAAAAATATTTTTATTATATAAGCGAGAAATTCAGATACTTATACCATATTCAGATATTATTTGAATGCAAGAGACCACTTAGTGAAGGTCAATAAACCCAGAAATCTTTCTGGAGTGCTGACTGGTAAACCAAAATCTATAAATAAAACTATGACAACATGTCAGATTAGAAATCAGAATGATCAGCTAGAAAACACCATATTCGTGTTTTATCAGAACTAATCTGAAAGTCAAGAGGCAGGAAAGGGCAATTCAATGTGAAGCAGCACCGAAGCAGTGGCAGACATGATCGTATCATGATATAACTGTCAGATTGCTCATTGTCAGGGAGTTTTAGAATTGAAAGGGGACTTAAAGATTGCAAGTCCTAGGTTTCCCTAGGCTTAATGACAAGCGAGTAAATCTATATGTCTAAATGTCTATATTTCATTATGAGGTATTTAGGGAACTAAATCACTTGAGCGGCATTCAGGATTCAAAAATGTATCTCAGGGTTAGCAACAACGGATAGTCCCTAAGGCCTTGCTGTTCTTAAAATGACTATTTCTCAGTATTTAACAGCCAGGCTAAACGGGGTCAATAAAGAGACTGGATATCAGTACAATTTGATGCTTGCTGAAAAGATGTAGCAAGCCACCATTGGCTTTTTTCCCCCCATCTGTGCATGGAAAGAGGTGGAAGTAGTTAATAAATACATTAAGAAAATATTAAATATTGTAGGAATGCCAAGTGTTGGCTTGATAGCAGTCCTACAATACATGAGTTATAGCACAGAAAAACTCAACAAACACTATTAGGTACAAACAATGAGCTCCTAAGAAACCAATGTGGCCTATTATTTCTCACCACACTTAAAAACACAAGGAGAATATGTAGACAATACGAAACTGAAGATCCCTGACTAACCAGAGATTCTAATACAGCCAACTCTCATTTTTCTTAAAAATAGTAGAAACAAGCGAGATGCGTAACTAGAAGAGCGCAGACAGGCCCACATACCCTTTTGGTTTTTCTTCTTATCTCAGGCTCAACACTATTACAAACCCTTTTTAGGCATGCAAGCTGACTAATCTGAGTGTCATTTTTTCTTCATTGTTTATCCACGCATTGGTGAAATAATGTCAGTGAAATTGTGATGACCAAAATATAGAAAAAAAAATCTAAGAACCTTTCAAACTAGATAACTCATCTGTAAATAACCAAAGGTAGGCTATGTTTTGTTCATATTCTATCTTTAATTTTTTTTTGTGTATATATATATTATTTTTTAGTAGAGACGGGGTTTCACCGTATTAGCCAGGATGGTCTCGATCTCCTGACCTCGTGATCCGCCCGTCTTGGCCTCCCAAAGTGCTGGGATTACAGGCTTGAGCCAACGCGCCTGGCCTCTATCTTTAATTTTATAGCAGATAGTGTCTAACTGGAATTTCCTTCTGAATTTATCAATTCATTAGGTAGATATAAAATTCGTGGTGCATTTTTTAAATTGTGTGGCTTCCTATTAATGCCTGAATCATTACTTACAAGTTTAGTGTTGCATAGGGAACAGTGATCTAAATAGTCAATTACCAATTTAATTGTAAATGTGGCTGTTATGCTGGATTGCAATAAGCAAGTAAAGAAACAAAAGGGCTTCATTCAGCAAAGGCAATGCTTTTGTTGTGGGAGAAAGTCTACGAATTAACCTTATCCCAAATAATTGCAGTTCAAAACTACCAATAATAACATGAAATTAAAATGCATTCAACTGATGTCCTCTAGCATTCAACTTTTTTTGGGGGGGGGGGGGGGAGTTAATCATTGATCCCAGAAGGTCTATTTCTTTTATTTATTTTTTTTTTGAGACGGAGTCTCGCTCTGTCGCCCAGGCTGGAGTGCAGTGGCCGGATCTCGGCTCACTGCAAACTCCGCCTCCCGGGTTCACGCCATTCTCCTGCCTCAGACTCCTGAGTAGCTGGGACTACAGGCGCCCGCCACCTCGCCCGGCTAGTTTTTTGTATTTTTTTAGTAGAGACGGGGTTTCACCATGTTAGCCAGGCTGGTCTCGATCTCCTGACCTCGTGATCCGCCCGTCTCGGCCTCCCAAAATGCTGGGATTACAGGCTTGAGCCACCGCGCCCGGCCCAGAAGGTCTATTTCTAAAATCTACTTGTAGCTATCAAAATACAGGGATGTTTAATTTTATCAATTGTGCTAACTAGAGAAAATGTATTTTTTCCTTTCATTTTTAACTCTGAAAGACTTTATAAGTTATACTTGAACAAATCATTACTTCATGGAGGAGATTACTCTAATGGTTCTTCCTTTACCAACAAGCTTTGGTAAAATTAATCTGCAATTGTTGAACATGGTTATGTCCTACTAACGCGTTTACTCTTTGGACTTTGTGAAAAAGACTCCTCAGCTCTAATATTTGAAAGGATATTACTGGAATTAATGAGTGCCTACTCTGTTCCATTTACTAAAACAAGAGTTTTGGAGTCATGATAGACATGTATTGCAATTGCTTATTTAGTTGCTGGGTCTATTCTGTGAAATAAAAAAAGCAAAATCTCTCTCGAGGAATAAAATCTCTGCCTTTAGTGCAAATATCAGTCATATAGAAGATACTCATTAAACAGCATTTAAGAAAATTAACATAAATTAGGTGTTAGCATCACCATGTTGTGGGGTGGGGCAACTGAGGCACAGTGAAGTTAATTCTCCTTGTGTTTTTAAGGGTGGTAAGAAGCAGCAGGCCACATTGGTTTCTTGGGGGCTCATTGGTTGTACCTAACAGCACCTGCTGAGTTTTTCTTTGCCATAACTCACATGTTGTGGCACTTCTATAGAGCTAACACTTGACATTTCTACCCCACTTTTGTCAGGAGAAGTGAATATACAAAGCACCAAGAGTCACTTCATAGAGGAGATAACATTCGATTTGATTATAGAAAGAAGATTTGATAATTTGAAAGGCTCCTATGGGAAAGGAAAGGAATAAAAGAAAACATCATAATTCTCACTGTAGCAGAAACAAATTTCATTAGATCTGTGAACAATTCATTCTTTAGGTAACATGACTCTTCAGTAGTCAGTAATAGCATCTCAGTGCCATCTGTGGTTTAACATGGGCCCAAAAACATAGGGTAAAGTGTCAGTAGTAAGAAACTCTGGCTAGTAATCTCTGGCACGTGGGGTGTCCTTGAACACAGAATTTAAGGGTCAACCATGTACTTGCATTACCTTGAAAGTCTCATCCTAGTGGACCCTAGTTGTAGCCCAGCTGAAGTTTTTTAACACAATACGAATGTCACCATTTGTTCTGAGTTCCGAGTTATGTTTTCCAATACAGTACCCACCAGCCAAATGTGACTATTTAAGTTTAAAATAAATGTAAATAAAGTACAAACTTCAGTAATTCAACTGGTCTAGGTACAATTCAAGCACTCAACAGCTACATGTGGCTAGAGGCTTCCATACTGGATAGTGCAAATATCAAATATATCTACTATCACAGACAATTTTGTGGGACAGAACTGACTTGGCTCAGTCTACAATCTAAGATTTAACTGAGACGAGATGCTATAATGGACTCCAGAATGAAAGAGAGGTTAAAAGCAGCTTTTACTATGCTACAATTTGTTGGATCATTTGCTTTCTCTGTCGAAAAACTTGCAAATATTTTTGATTCATTCATTCTATCAGTATTTATGGAGCAGATACCTTGTGGAAAGTACTGTGTATGGATAGGGGCAAGAAAGTCATTCTCAAAGATGAATCAGACTGAGATCCTCCCTTCAAAGAGCCTGTGGCATAATGCGAAAGCTAAGACTTGCAAAAAATAACAGTAACATAAAGTAGAACAAACTCCCAAATAGGAATTAAGGGTGGGGAGAAATTATTTACTGTGAAATCTATCAAGAATTTGTTATAGAAAAGATGGTATTCACATTGTGCCTTTATGAATAGGTAGGACTGGAAAATGTAAATATAGTTGCCGGGAGAGCTACTACCATTTTAATGAGAAAAGTCAAGGTTAGAGGAAAATCTGAGCCATACATGGGAAGAACTATTTGGTTGGTTTGGAATATAAAGTGTGTAGGGCTTGGCATATTTCTTATGTTTTATTGGTACTTTCTGTTCTGATAGCTTCTGAGAAACTATTTTAATATGAATACAATTTTAATACTAATAGATTTAAATTAATAAATAATTGTCATGTCATTAATCTGTCTGATCTTATGCATAATTAAATTACATGAATCATAAGGTCACTGCATCCCCTGAGGTTCGGTGACAGCCAGCCAGTTTTCCTGTGAGAAGACAGTTGTGTGAGACCTCAACAGTTCCTGGTCTAACTGGCTCTTAAGAAATAGTATCCTGCTCTGCTGTAACAGGGACGTTAGGGCCTTGCAGCCACCAGAGGACTTAGTGTATTCCATGCATACAGTCAAGAGTCGTCCAAATATGCTTTAAAGACAGGTTAGCCATTTTTCAGAAAAATGAAGAAAAATGCTGCATTAACAAAATACCATTCATTGCCAAGATGATGTTTAATAATAAGAAGAAAAATTAGGGAGAGCTCTTTTTTCCATCAATAGGTCAGATTTGTCTCTTCCAGCAAACCCCAGTTATCTCAATCACTGTTAATATCCTGGGTCAAAGAGTTAATTATTTTCTAAAAATATTATTTAATAGATAATATTTACCATTTTAGCACACAAACCTTGTAAACCTAAGATATCAAAAAATAATAACAAAAAACTACACTGGATTAAATATACCACATATTGATGGATGTATGTGTGGGCATGTGTGTTCATATGCACATAAGTAAAATATAGTAAAATGTTTTCAGGTAGAAATGCTTTTTATCCTAGAGATTTAAAATTGGGCTGGAAAATGAATCTCAGGCAAAGTACAAAGCATGATTAAAATCCTTATCTGTAAAACCATAAGGAAAATCTGAAGAGGGCTGAACTACCTCCAAGCAGCCAGCTTCTTTAAAACATTTTGCCATGTTATGGAAATATATCTGCTATATAGCAACTAGAAAATGCATCACCCAAATTATATGTAGATGAAACATCCGCAACAAATTCTAAATAACAGAATTACCATAATAAACAGATGCCTTTGAAATAAAAATGAGGCCTTTTCATCTAACAGAGAGATACTGTAATTTAAAGGGAGTCGTTAATAAAAATAGGACATAAAATAATATATCCAAGCAATATCCCAAATAGCTCTTCTTCTGTGGAACAATTAAACAATCACAAACTCTCCTGGAACACACTTTTTCCCAATGTGCTGCAGAGGTCATAAAAGTTAACATAATTCTAAGTGTCCTCAAGACGGAGAATTTAAAATGATATATTTTCCTTCCCTTATAAAAACTCATGATGATTTTACCACTAAGATAAGTAGTCCAAGTACTGAACCTCCAGGAAGACACAGTATAACTAAAAAAGTTCTAGAAAATATACGATGGTCACAAAGTGGGACTGTTTCTTGGGTCAAGACTCCAACTCTTTCGTCATAAATCCTGACTCTCCCAAGGCTCGTAGTTAACACACAAAATCATAAATCAACATGGCCTTATATGCCATTCCAAATTCCTAATATAAAAGATATCTTATGAATATAAGTTAAATAAATTTGGGCAAGTAAAAAGAAAACTTTGGGAGGTGATAGATATGTTTATAGCCTTGATGGTGGTGATGGTTTCATGGGTGTATGTTTATCCCCACATTTATCAAGTTGTATAGACTGAATATGTACAGTTTTTAAATATATCAATCATACCTCAACAGAGTGGTTTTTAAGAAAGAGGAAAACTACTTTAAATTCAAGGACCATGTGCAATAATCAGAGAAACACCTTTCCCCAAGGTACTATGAAAATGAGAGGGAGACTTCCGACGGATACAAAGAACTTAGCCTCCAAAAAGGACCAGCTGGCCGGAAGGGGAAGAGCTGTACAGAGAAAAGGATCTCAGTGGGGAGCCTGCATTCAGCCAAGTCAGGAACAGAAAGGATGCAGGAAAAGACAGAGAGGGCCATGAAAGCAGACCAAGTGTGTGGCTGGTTTTGCAGCTCTGCAGATCTGACGCAGAGTTCTTTCTCTCTCTAAATGGCAAAAAGAAAAAATAGACTGTGAAAATTGGAATGGCTGTTGAGCTGTGCCATCTTAGAAGCTACTCTGCAATCTAATCAGAGCTATTGCCATAGACATAGCGCTAGTGTCAGCACCAACATATGGAAAAGCATTCATCTGCACAGTGGTTATGCCCCAGTTTGATTGTTTTTATGTACATGTAGCAGTAGCTCTAGCATACTATAATTGGATTCATTCATAGTTTTCTAATTCACATAGTTATTCATCAGTGAGAATCAATCACTAGATAAGTGTGTTACCAGCACTATCTAGACACAAATTACATTGAATAAGGTTCATTAAGTCATTTAATGGGAATATCGTAAGTACAATCAGCACTATGTTACACTTCTAGTGGGCACTATTTTCCATAAAGGTTTTGGATGTCTTATTTAGATTTGTGTGAGTTTTTTCCAACAGAAAAAGTCAGTAAAGTGAAGTCTTACTGTCCTTCACTAAAAGCATAAACTGTCATCAGCTCAGTTTACAAAAGAAGCTGCCACTCAAAAGATGATACTAAATTGAATTTAAATGTGTACAAAACGACATTAAACCCCAGTAGATCATTACATCTAAGAAAAATGAACATTGATTTGGGACCCTGCTCAAATTCTGATGTCTTTGGGCTTTGTTGGTGGCTAACTTTTCCCTCTCATAGCAGCTCTGAGTGTAATTACTTATAAATAAAATATGACTATCTCAAAAATTAAGCTATTTTCATGCAATTAAATTTTTCTTGGGGGCGTCATTTTTTGGTCTAATAAATACTTAGATGACTGTCTAATTCACTTGGGTCCAGCTATATTATAAAATAAATTAAATGTCATGTTTTATAATCTTCAACTATCAAGACATATGGATTTATTTTTCTCCCATTAAATTTCATTGTTTTTTCTTTCATATGGCATCTGTTAAGCAAAAAGCTCATTTCCTCATGTTTCTGTTCTCCAGCAATATGTAAAGGTCAAGCTGGAGTTTCTAATCAACACTAAATCACTAGAGTGCCTATACTGAATTGATGTAATTTGCCCCAAATTAAAAAAAAAACATGAATTTTAAATTTGCATTCATGCAAATGTATGACACTTGCTGGGCTTTTTAATATACTGAAAATTGCTTGTTAGTTCCCCTTACTTTTTAACAAATATCTATAATTGCTCAGGATCTTTAAAATGGAAACCCTTATTTAAGATGTAAGACTTTAATTTTTCTGTACGTATTATTTTTATTCAACATATGCCAAAAAGCTGGGGCATATTTTTACAAATGAATTATTTAGCAAGAGACAATCAGGAAATTTAACACAGACAGATTACCCAAATAGTCTGTTGTTACAGCTGTTCTACTTGCTCCCACTCTCACCCATCCAATTAATTCTCAATTCTGTAGCCAGACACACTTTTATAAACACAAATCTGATCATGCCACGCCCCTGCTTAAAATTCTTAGTGGCTCCACATTTTCTTCAGGACAAATCCAAATCCATTAACTTGGTTTACAAAACACCTCTTTTCTTCTTTAGCCTGATTTGTCATCAGCGAAAGGAAATAATTTTCAGTCCCTATGACTTTCACTGATACTAGCATCAAATGACTTGTGACATCTTCACCCTTGATAAAAACCTCATGATTAGGACTGGGTGAGATGGCTCACACCTGTAATCCCAGCACTTTGGGATGCCCAGGTGGGAAGATCACCTGAGGTCAGGAGTTCAAGACCAGCCGTGCCAACATGGCGAAACCCCGTCTCTACTAAAAATACAAAAATTAGCTGGGAGTGCTGGCGCGTGTCTATAATCCCAGCCACTCAGGAAGCTGAGGCAAGAGAATAACTTGAACCCAGGAGGCAGAGGTTGCAGTGAGCTGAGATCGTGCCATTGCACTCCAGCCTCAGCAACAAGAGTGAAACTCTGTCTCAAAAACAAACAAACAAACAAAACAATCCTCATGATTACCTCAGCACTATGACTGGTTATGGTTGCTTCAATTTTCAGTTCTGAAAGGCATCAACCCTCTCCTACCTCTGAGATCTTGCACTTGTGGGACTTTTCTTTATTCGTAATACTCTCTCTGACCCTTTGTCCATCACCATGCACCATCCTTCTTTTCCCTAATACATCCTTCCCACTTAACTTACCTATTCTTTATATGCTTTCTTCTCATCCTAAAAGCCTTTCATGATCTGTCTATCCCCAGTGGATTATGTGAGCCTCCTATGCACTCACAGAACACTTTTTTTTTCTCTCAGAGCATTTTCTACATTTTAACTCTCCCTTTATTTGTCTGAGTCATGCAGTAGATTCGTGATTTTCAATCATTAGAGTGTACCTGGAGGACTTGTTTAAATGCAGACTGTTGGACCCTACCTTCAAGAGTTTCTGATTCAGTAGCTCTTGAATGGGTCCTAAGGATGTACATAACTGAAAGTGATGTTATGTTTCTATAACTCCATATTTGTGAACCCTGCAATGGAAAAAACCTGAGAGAAGTTATGCCAGCATGATGGTGGAATACATGATGGTGGATATAAGAGTATCAGTACTCCCACAAAAATATAATTAGAAACAATTCAAAGACAAGAACACTACCCTGAATTCACCAGAATTCAGGGGAGTAATGGAGAAATATCTTGGGCCTACAGAATCGAGAAAAGGCATGACCAGTAGGAGAAATAGTCATTTTGGTCTGAGCTGCTCCCTCCTCCAAGCTGGCATAACACCATTTGCAAAGAATTTCCCTAGACCGGTGGGTTCTGAGGTGAGAGGAGGGAGTTGGAGGTGGATATTCAATCTCTCCACTGGTCTGATAATCTTCACAGGAAGTCAGCTCCAGTTCCATCCCACTGGAAGCACAGGGAGTGCCAGGAGGGCTCAATTACCTGGGGTAAATTGGATAAAGAGCAGGTATCTTATCACAGTGAATGGTACACAGATCTTGGCAGCTATTCTTCCCTCTAATCAGCACGGATGCCACACTAAGGAGACTGGCTGGAGCCATTGAGCTACAGTAGGTACAATATGCAGTAAGGCCCTAATCCCTGGACATATTTTTTACAAACCCAGATGTTCATGTGAATCTTTCTCCTGTCCTAGAAATAACTAAAATATTGGAATCAGGTTTTGGTGCCACTTAAGTCTTCATCAGACCAGAAAAAAACACCAGGGCAGCAATGTAATTCTGGTATAGCATTTAAGTTCCTGTACTCTTTACAAGTCTTCCGCAGACTGGGAAATAATAGCAGAGCAGTAATTCAGTTCTGGTGCAGCATTCAAGTTTCAACTCACAGAGTAAGTCTTCCTCAAGCCAGGAAAGAAAGGTAGGGTAGCAGTTTAGTTCCAGTGCAGTGTTTTAGTTCCAGTGCTCACTGTAAGTCCTCCCCAGAATTGGAAGCAAAGGATTGACTTTTGGTACTAAGTAGTAAAGGTCTAATACCACCAAAGAATACTGCAAAAGTTGGGCAAGGTGGCTCTCTTCTCAAATGTGCAGACATCAATGTAAGGGTTGTAAAACTCAGGAAAATATGACATCACCAAAGGAAAACAACAAAGCTTCGGACAATGGGCACAGAATCGAATATCTATGAAACGTCTGTCAGAAAATTAAGAATTATGTCCTTAAAGAAGTTTAGGGGAATCACAAGAGAATATGGACAGACAAACTGATGAAATCTGGAAAATAATCTAAGAATAAAATGAGAAAATTGACAAAGAAATAGTGTTTACACAAGTAAAAACACACCAAGTAGAAATCTTAAAATTTAAGAATACTGAATACAATGAATAGAGAATACAATAATTGACCTGAAAAACTCATTAGAAAGTAGACTCGATCAAAGAAAGGAAATAATGAACAAGCTTGAAGAGAGAATATATGAAAAAGGTGATAAAAGAAAAAAGAACATAAAATAAAAAATAAGGCCTATGAGAATTATGAACCACCATCAAGTGAATTAATTTCCACCAAATATTAATCAAATTCCTGATGGAGATGAAGGGAAAAGACCTAAAAAGCATATTTAAGGAAATAATGGTTGAATATTTCCTAAATCCGGAGAAAGATGACAGCATTCAGGTACAAGAAATGCAGAGATTGTCAACCAAATTTAAGCCAAAAAAGGAATTTCCCAAGGCAAATAATAATCACATTATCAACCAAAGACAAATAAAGAATACTTAAAACAGCAAGAGCAAAGAACTATGTCACATTCAACAGAGCCCCAATAAACCTTTTCAGAGGATTTCTCAGTAAGAGTGGAATACTGTATTCAAAGTGCTGATGGAAAAAAAAAACAACAACAACCACCCAAAAAATGTGTCAACCAAAAACACCGTACCAAGAAAAGCTATCCTGGAAACAGGGGAGAGAGAACTTTCCCAGGCAAATAAATGCTGAGTGTATTCCTCAACACCAGCCCTATCTTACAAGAAAAATGCTAAGGAGAGTTATTTAATCTGAAAGTAGCTTTGCTTATGTCAGATAAAATAGACTTTAAGTCAAACATGGTGAATAAAAAGGCAATTATATAATGATAAAGGGGTCAATGCAGCAAACAGACACAATAATTTTAAATAAATGTGCACCCAATATCAGAGCACCTAAATATATAAATTAAATATTAACAGACTTAAAGGAATTGATGCAATAAAATAATAGTAGATTACTTCAGTACTCCATTTTCAGCAATGGACAGATTGTTCAGGCAGAAATCAGTGAAGAAATATCAAAGTTAAACTGCAATCAAGACCAAATAGAAATCACAGACATTTCCAGAAAATGTCACCCGACAGCTGCTGAAAAAAATTTTTTCTCAACAGCACTTGAAACATTCTCCAGTACAAATCATATGTTAGGTCACAGAACAAGTCTTAATAAATGTTTACAAATCAAAATAATATCAAGTATCATTTCTGATTACAATTTTAAAAAACTAAAAATCAATAACAAAAGGAATATTGGAAATTGTACAAATTAATATAAATTAAACATGTTCCTGAACAATAATGGAGAATTTAGATAATGAAGAAATTAGATAATTCCTTGAGACCAGTGAAAATAGAAACACAGCCTATGAGATACAGCAAAAGCAGTTTTAAGAGGGAAGTTATAGCAATGAACACTTACATCAAGAAAGGTATACCTTAAGAAACTAGAAAAACAAAAACAAACTAAACTTAATATTGGTAGAAGAAAAGAAATAACAGAGACCAGAACAAAAATAAATAAAATAGAGATTTTAAAAATATGAAAGATTAACAAAACCAAGACTTGGTTTTCAAAAAATAGACAACATTTTTAAACCTTTAGCTAGTGTAAGTAAAAAAGAGAGAAGACTCAAATAAGCATAATTAGAGATGATAAAAGGAGACATCACAACAGATGCCACAGAAATACAAATGATTCGCTACAAATAGAAAGATAATATTATGAACAATTACATGCCAAGAAGTCGAAAAATCTATAAGAAATGTATAAATTCCTGAACATACACAGCCTACCAAGACTGAATCATGAAGAAATAGAGAACCTGAACAGACTAATAATAAGGAACAATACCAAGGCAATAATAGACTCTCCCATCAAAGAAGAGTCCAGGACCTGATGGTTTCACTGCTAATAAATATTTGCCAATAATACTGAATTATCAAATATTTAAGGAAGAACTCATATTAACTTTTCTCATATTTACCATAAAAAATTGAAGAAGTGGGAATACTTTCAACTCATTTGATAAACTTAGCATTACCATGATGTGAAAACCAGACAATGATACAACAAAAAAAAGAAAACTAGAGGCCAATATAGATGCAAAAACTCTCAACACTAGCAAAACAAATGAAACAACACATTAAAAATATCTTTCATTATTACCAAATAGAATCACTCCAGGGATACAAGGAGGGTTCAACATATGCAAATCAATAAACGTAATACATCATGCTAACAGAATCAAGGACAAAAACCAAAAAATCAAATATGAATATTTCAGTAGATGCAGAAAAAAACATTGAATAAAATTTAACATTTTTTTCATGATAAAACAGTCCTCAACAAATGAGGTATAAAAGTAATATACTTCAACACAATATAGGCCATATATGACAAACCACAGCTAACATCATACTCAATTGGGAAAAGTTGACAGCATTTTTCTCTAAGTTATGGAACAAAATAAGGATGCCCACTTTCACTGCTTTTATTCAAC
Source organism: Macaca fascicularis (assembly GCF_037993035.2). NCBI lineage: Eukaryota > Metazoa > Chordata > Mammalia > Primates > Cercopithecidae > Macaca > Macaca fascicularis. The sequence continues at coordinate 30,813,338 of NC_088381.1, read as the reverse complement.
ACAATACTGGAAGTCTTAGCTAAAGCAATTGGGCAAGAGAAAGAGATAAAGAGCATCCAAATTGGTTAGGAGAAAGTCAGATTATCCCTGTTTGAGGACAGCATGATTAAAAATACAGAAAATCCCAAAGACTCCCCAAAAAAAAATTGGAACCAATAAATAAATGAATTTAGTAAAGCTGCAGCATAAAAAATCAGCATATAAAAATTAGTTGCATTTCTATACAATGATTACAGACTATCTGAAAAATAAATCAAGAATGTAATCCAATGTATAATAGTTATAAAATATAAAATAGTGATACCTTTAACCATGGAGGTCAATGATCTCTATACTGAAAACTATAAGATAACTGATTAAATAAACTGAAGAAGATGCAAATAATTGGAATGACATTTTGTGTACACTCAATGGAAGAATTAATAGTAAATGTCTGTACTACCCAAAGGGAGCTAAAGATTAATGTGACCCCTATGAAAATACCAATGATGTTCTTCATAGAAATAGAAAAACCAATCCTAAAATTTGTATGGAAGAACAAAAGACCCAAATATCCAAAACAATCTTAATCAAAAAGAATGAAGTTGGAGGCATCATACTACCTGACCTCAAAACATACCACAAGGCTATAGTGACCAAAACAGCATGGTTACTAGCATAAAAACAGACACACTGGCCAAAGGTATAGAATAGAGAACCCAGAAAGAAATCCACATACTTATAGCTAACTCATTTTTGACAAAGTTGGAAAGAATATACACTGGGAAAAAGATAGTCCTTAATAAATGGTGCCAGGAAAGCTAGATTGCATACTAAGTAAATGCAGAAACTCCTAGATATTTTTTAACTAAAAAGAGTTAATGGATACCTTTGTGCACTATGATTAGCACAGGCAAGTCTCCCTTGCTTTTAGGCTTTTGATAATAATAGAGAGAACATTAACACATATACATACATACATATGTACATACACATATAAAATAATGGTTTACATATATATACACACACATTTATGTGTGTGTTTTTTCTCATATATATGTGAAAAATGTGTTTTGGAAGTCCTACTCCAAGAGCAAGGGAAATTTATATGGAAACCAAATAATAGTTTACTGAAAGGATGAAAGAATGTGTTTGTATTTTTCCCCTGGATTTCTCAGTAATTATCTCCCTAAATTACTTTCTCTTAAAATGTTTATACCTGCTAATATGTCTAATTTTATGCTAACTTTAGAGGCTTAAAGTTATTTTCTAATATACACCTTTGCTGAAACCTCTTCAATTTCTGTTTTATCTTTTAAGAATATTTATCAGTGTACAAAAAGTATGTGTAAATGTATAATGCTAAAAATTTAAGAATTTCATATAATATTAGAATAAAAAATTATTTTATCCTAAAGCTGAACTTAACAAATATTTTCAAATTTAATATTTCATAAAAACAATGTACAGAAAGTCCTGTTAGATAATGGAAGAAAATAAGAATATTTTAAAAATATTCCAGGTTGTTTTTTAGGATGGAGAGAATGCAAAGCAAAAACATTTGTTGATTTGATTCTGCTCTATACTTCATAATTATCATTTATTTTGAAATTTATAATAAAACACTGCTTTAGGACAACGTTTTCATCACAATTTATATAAAAATAAATTCCAGGTGAGTCATACATTTAATCTAAAAATATTGTAAAAATTCTAGATGGAAAGATGGGATGAGATTTAAAAAAATAATCTCCAAGTGGGGACTGTAGTTTACAACATAACATAAATTCTATAAGCTGTAAACTGATACAATTAACAACATAAACTTAAAAAAAAAACTAAGGAAATTTAAACAAAATCTAAAGAAATTATGTTTGAATCCTTTATCAAGACAAAATGCAATTTCCTTAAAATAGAACAAGGTCCTATAGATCAGAATACACAAATCAATAAAAAAATGAAGAAAACTTTGATTAAACATTGAAGTGCCTTTTTAATATACAAAAATGTTTAAACTTATCAATAATAAGATAAATGTAAATTGAAATTCCTCAGTAATAATTTTTTATATCTATCAAATTTGTAAAAACTATTAAGACAGTGACTATGGTCTGAATGTTGGATATCCCACAAAAATTCATATGCTATATTCCTAAAGTATTCCTAAAACTCAATGTGATAGGATTAAAAGTTGGGACTTTTTGGAGAATTATCAAATAATAAAAGCTCTGCTCACATGTATGAGATCTGTGCCCTAATAAAAGAGGTTGAAAGCTGCTTTTGCCCCTTCCGGTAGGTGAGGTTTCAGCAAGAAGTTGCTACCTTGGAAGCAGAGAGCATATCCCACCAGACACTAAATCTGCTGGCATCTTGATCTTCAACTTCCCAGCTTCGAGAACTCTGAGAAATAAATCTCTGTTGTTTATTAATTACCCAGTCTAAGGTATTTTTGTTATAGCAGCCCAAGAGGACTAACACATCTTTGGTAGAACAGTATACGGACAAGGTATTGGAGAAAAGACACTTTTAGAGATTGCTGGAGGGACTGAAAATTAATAAAACCTCTTTGGAGGTTAATTTGCTGGTATCTACTAAAATTCCAAATCTGTACGACATTTGTTCCATCAATCAAATACACATTTTGAATTTTATTTGATACATACTTTTACAAGTTACAAAAAGATATATATCATTTCTTTTAGCATCATTTGTAAAAATATAACCTTAGAAATAACTTGAATTTCCACCAATAGGAGCAGGCTAAATACACTGTGAAATGTCCATTCAATGGAATACCGCACAGACATAAAAAATGAGAATATTTTAGTGTATTGGATATGAAACCATCTCAAAGACATATTATGCACAGAGTAGTAGAGTATGTATAATATGCTACCATTTGTGTAAAAAAGGTGATTCATATATCTCTATGTGTACATGTTTTCATATATACAAACATATCTATATACATATCTATGACATGTTCATATTTGAAAAGCATATATGTATGTGTATATATATATATACACACACACACACACACACACAGGCATGAATGCCATATCTCTGAAAGGATATGTTGAAAGGTGATGATATTGTTTATTTCCAGGAGGGGAAACTGAGTACTTGGGGAAAGTATGAGCAGGAAAATTTTTACTTTATACTTAAAAAAAAATATTTTCCATTATGTGCCTGAGAAATATATTACCAAAAAATTTAATGAATAAAACTTGAATTAAAAGCAAAGTGAGGGCTGGGTGCAGTGGCTCACACCTGTAATCCCAGCACTTTGGGAGGCCAAAGTGGGAGCATCACTTGAGGTCAGGAGCTGAAGACCAGCCTGGCCAACATGGTGAAAACCCGTCTCTATTAAAAATACAAAAATTAGCCAGGTTTGGTGATGCGTGCGACAGCCCCAGCTTCTTGAGAGGCTGAGGCAGGAGAATAGCTTGCACTTGGGAGCCAGAGGTTGCAGTGAGCCGAGATCGCGCCACGGCATTCCACCCTGGGTGATAAAGCGAGACTTTGTCTCAAAACAAAAACAAAAACAAAAGCACAGCAAAGTGAGATTAAAAATCAAGATTAATTCAGAGATAATGAAATGAAACATGATGTGTAGACTGCATGATCATGGAAATAATTCTAATTCTTGCCTGTCTTTGATACTTGATAATTACTTAAGTAAAGTTTTAAGTTTGTTTGCTGATCATAGCAAAATACCTGAAACTTGGAAATCTATAAAGGAAATACATTTATTTCTTACAATTGCAGAGGCTGAGAAGTCCAAGGTCGAGGGGCAACATCTGGTGAAGGCCTTCTTGGTAGGGACTCTGTGTAGAGTCCGGAGGTGGCACAGGGTATCACATGGCAAGGAGGCTGAACATGATAGTTCAGGCCTTTCTTCCTGTTACAAAAAAGCTACCAACTCTACTCCTATGATAGCCCACTAACACAGTAATCCATAAATGAAATAATCTATTCATGTGGGCAGAGTCCCTTGTGGCCCAATCACCTCTTAAGGGCCTCATCTGTCAATACTGCCACATTGGGGATTATATCTCAACATGAATTTTAGAGGGGACAAACATTCAAACCATAGCAAGTAACCATTCCCATATTATTGAATTCCAAGTTACATTTTATACAGAATTTGGGGGCACTGATCTTTAAGTAGTTTTCTTTGAATAATAGTAAAGTTGAGATATTCCTCGAGTTGGAAGTACTACTTTGGATTGTACAACCTTGTTCCTCTTACTATCTCTGAAGGAAACCTATTCCAGAAGCTATGCGACCAAAAAAGAAGAAAAGGACAATGAAGTACATTTCCAGCAATTTTTATAGGGCGTCAGTGCCAAGTTTAATTAGAGAGCACGTTCCAATGCTTCCAAATACCTGGAAGATGCTTTGCAAGCAGATGGAGAGTGACAGCATATGCATTTCAGAGTAAGCCTGGTAGGTCCAGCAAACTATGTATTTTGTGTGTTATAAGCTCCTCCATTTTTATAAGGCTGCTCAGTAGAAGCAGCACTGAATCAAAAGCTGTTTGTGTTTCAGTGCATGGTGTTATAGCACAAACTCCTGTCTGGTCAGGGAATTTAGCACAAAAACAAGGCAAGTATTGATGGAATAAAGAAAAGGACCATCTCCTGAATACCTATGAGTAAGATGATTCACAAACATTGTCTCAATTAATCCTCACATCAATTCTATGAGTAATTATTGTCATCCTTTTTTTTTTTTTTCTAAATGAAAACATTGAGGCTTAGAAGAGCGAAGTAACTTGTCCAAGACTCAATAGCTTCCTAATTGATGGGAGCCTCTATTTGAATCCAGGTGGGTTTGATTTCAAAGCTGCATCTCTTCCTAAGACCTCCACTACTTGCCAAAACAAAATAAGGTTATTTGTTGACATGAAGCAGGCAGCACAACCAATTCTTCCCTACGAACCATAAGAGCTGTTTCCAGAATCAAAGCAAAAGGGTCTAGCTCCTTCATCCTGGCCCAGATACTACTCTGTTTTTCAATTGTTTGGTGTCCTCCAGGTTTTTATGGGACTGCTTTGTGTGTGAAGTATTGTAGCTAGAGTAAAAGCCAAGGATGGGACCCCAAGAGTTCTAACATTTACAGGCTTGGTAGAGGAGGGGATTTGGCAAAGAATCTAAAAGGGAGCAGTCAGTGAGGTCAGAGGCAAGCCGGTAAGAATAGCAATTAGACATTTAGAAAATAAAGTGTTTCAGGAAGGACGGAGTGGCCAACAATGACAAATGCTTCTGATAGGTTAAGTAAATGAGGCCAGATAATTGACCACTGGTTTAGGCACAGTACGGATGCAAGAGCTAAGATAGTTTTAGCAGAAGCCCAACGAAAGTGATTCTACCTTACCTCTTTGCTGGGATGAAATATACAACTGTCTGTAGAATTCTAGGTACTGCTACACTGGAATTTTGAATGAAAGTAAGATAATGTTTTGTTTTGTTTTATTGATGATTTATTGATTGATTGATTGTAACATTTCCTTGGTCTTTGCAGGGACACATCTCCAGAATTACCACCTCCAGCAGAGTCAGTCTGGATGTATTTCTAACAGAAACCGTATTATTTTAAATTCTACTCTTCCCTACATCCCAGACCAGATGGGTTTTTCTTTTAATACTACATTCTATTTTTTCCTGCCTGGCATCTGACACTATTTTAGTTATTGGTCTAATAATTTTTTTTTTAATGTCTACCTCTCTGGGTAGAGTCCCATGAGGACACTGACTGTGTTTGTCTTGTTCGCTGCTCTTTCTATTATTCTTAGTGTTTGGTACACAACAAGAAGTCAACAAATTTTATTTATATGTGAATAAATGAATTACATTTAAATCCTTTTTCTCATATGAGACAGACAACTCAGAACTAATCTTCCCGCATAATTTTGGATGCTTCCTCTTGGCCATTTTCACCATTGCCAAAGAAGAATGTCTCAGAGTTTTTCAATAGATAAAATTGTAAAAATCAATAAAATAGGATACACAAACTGCATTTTTAATAAGATATTTAAGGAATGGTAACAAAACTGAACACCTCTATAGAGAGCCATATAGCATATTTAAGGAAAATAAAATGCAGCATGGAAATAAAGAGAGGGACCAATTCATTTTCTGGGGAGATTCCATTATCCATTAACTTGTTCTGGAGAGAGCAAGGGGAAATTGGATTACTGGATTATTACAATCTAGTCTGTCTTTGCTAGCCATCTATTAGAGATTATATATAGACACCACTTACGAGTGATAGCAAAAATACATATGTATTCTAGAATTTAGCATAATTAATTGCTGTATTTTTGTTTTATGCCTTCTGTTTGACACTGTTCTGACGAATCAGGAACTTTAGAAGAAACATGCCCCAAAATATGAGACTTTTAATAAAAGAGACTATGTCTAATCAGCACATTAAATACCATTTTATTAATGCAACACCAACACCATTTTATTCACATGATTTTGTTGCTGGTGAAGAATTAAAACAATTATGACCAATAATATTCTTCAGAAAGGATAACCTGACTCACTCTCTATGTATATATATATTTATATAAAAATATATTTATATATAAATATAATTATATACAATATATACAAATATACAAACATAAAATATATATTTTATATTATATATTAATGTATATATTATATATAAGCATATTTTATATAAATATACAAATAATATATAATTATATATTATAATTATATATAATTAAAAATTATATATTATCATGTATTATAAACATAATTATATATTTATATTAAAATACATCTATAATTACATATATAAAATTATAAAATGTATATATATTCTATATTTATATAAAAATATTAAATGTATATATGTTATATATTTATATAACCACAATATATAAACAGAATCAAAACTATGAGAAGAACTGCATCAGTGTTTCCTGGAAGGCTGAAAATAGCAACTAAAAATGCATTAAATTTAACCATATAGAAAGCTTTTTAGATGGATTAGAGTTCCTGACCTCTTGTTTTAAAATTTCACATTTAACTTTCAGCCCAAGAGTTCAATGAAATCATTGAGTAAATGATATTTTAACTTTAATTCTATCTCTGTATATGTCTCGCTTTTAATTACTTATGTTTCTACACTACTTTCTAATTCACTAGATGCTTCACTAAGTGCAAACACCTTCTGATTTTAAAATCAGAGTTCTATTACCTCTGAAGTAGAGACAAAAGATATTGCATTATTTTAGAGATAAGAAAACAGTGGCTACTGAGTGATTTGTTAATTCTTTATGATTAGTAAGTTGTAAAACTAAAATTAAAATTAAAATCTTATGGTTTTGATTCACATGTATTATAAACAAAAATGGCAACTATTACATCCACTATTTATGGAATGCCTAGTATACGTGAAGTGTTAGGTTGGATGTAAAAAATGCATTGGTGAGCAAGAGAGATAAAATTCCTGCACTGAAGTGTTCTATAATATACTCCACAATACTGTCTCCCTGTTGATCTTAATTGCTGTATTGTTTTACCAAGAATTCAGTAATATAAGTAACATCTACCAATTTTTTTTTCTTAAAAAGGAATTATATTAAGATTTCTGTAACTTCTGGGAAGCTGGGGAAGAGGAGTCCAAGCCTTGGGAAATAATACAGACTCTCAGGCAAAAATAGTTCTTAAGCAGATTTTTTACATACCATAGTTCTTTTCACAATTTAATTTTCAGTGCAAGTTTTTCTCTAGATACTTACTAAAAAGAAAAACTAAAAAGTAAACAGAATATCAGGATCCATAGTGACAAAGTTCTATTTAATGGAATAGTTGCCTAATGTCAGGTATCATTCGACTAACTTGTTAAAAAAAATACAGATTCTTGCGCACTTTACTGGATATCCTATACTTTCTGAAGTAGCCAAGAACCTGTGTTTTAATAAGCTCCCCAGATGATTCTTAGCAGCAGGAAATTTAGGAAATACTAGAGTCAAACAATTGTAAAAAAAAAAAAAAGTTTCCATTTTCTTATGTTTACTGGACTTTTCATGAGTTTGGAGTAATTTGACTTACTAAAATGTCCCATCCCAATCAACATCTATATTTTAAAACTAATATTCAAGATTCAAGAATCATCAGTTTCCTAGGTAACTATTATACAAAGTCACAATGTGAAAAATAGAAAAATTTTAAGTGAAATGACTCAAACTATAGTCTTCAATGAAATGTTATATGTTCCAAACAACTTAATTGATAGTATTAAAATATAAAGAAGCGCATTGTAGATAAATTCATTTTTTCCTATCACCATTTGTGAATGAAAAACATCTTTAAAGAATGAAGGCTTCTAAAGAATGAACACAGTAAAATAAAAATCACATGACACAATATTGATTATACCTCTTGACGCCACTACAGCAATTTTATGACTGTAACACTGCACTATTTCAGAGGTCTCCATTTCAATTTTGTGTATGGCCATGTGGGGCAGAAAGAGTCAACATTAAATCTGAGCTCTACACTTGTTAGATGCTAAATTCATATCAATTGAAAAGTTATATGAAGTCTAGGTAATTGACCCCAAAGATATCACAAATATAGCATATTTTGCTGCAGACATTTAGACTTACTCTTTTTTTCTTTGAGGTGGAGGAGAGGTTAGAACCTTAAATTTAGGGACTCAGATCATGCAAGTTTCCTGTCTGCCTTTCTGTTCATACCATCTATCATTCTTATCTTTTCATTTCTTTTTAATTACCATTCTACAATTTCATCTCCTTTTGACTTACATAAGACCATATACTGAGTTTGGTGCTTGCCTATTTTTTCAGTCTTGTAAAATGTTTATTATTATTTTGTGTATTTATCTACATTTTAGAAAAATAGGCCGGGCATGGTGGGTGGCTCACGCCTGTAATCCCAGCACTTTGGGAGGCCGAGGTGGGCAGATCATGAGGTCAGGAGATCGAGACCATCCTGGCTAACACGGTGAAACCCCGTCTCTACTAAAAATACAAAAATTAGCTGGGCGTGGTGGCGGGCGCCTGTAGTCCCAGCCACTTGGGAGGCTGAGGCAGGAGAATGGCGTGAACTCGGGAGGTGGAGCTTGCAATGAGTCCCGATCGCACCACTGCATTCCAGCCTGGGCGACAGAGCGAGACTCTGTCTCAAAAAAAAAAAAAAAAAGAAAAAAGAAAAATAGTATTGCGCTAATATACAACATTATGTTTCTTCCCTTGTTTTCCACTCATTACTGTTTTGACTTTTTATCCATGTTACTATGTAGACATCTAACCCATTTTTCTAAGTGCGCCACAATACTCCATGGTACGTACCCACTACATTTTACAGATCTATTCTTCTATGAAGGATACCTGGGTTGCCTCCAACTCCTCAGCCTCACAAACAATGCTGTATTGAATATCCTAGTAAACATCCCCTTAGTGAACTTTGTGAAAATATGTACCCAGAGTAAGATTACTGGCTTCCAGTTTACTTGCCAACTGAAAGTGTATGAAGGTTCCAATGTCCCATATCAGCATTAAACTTATAATTGATCTTTTTTTGGTATTGTTGAACCATTTTTGCATTCATGAGATAAAATTACTTGACCAAGTCATGTTCTTTAATATTCGATATTTTAATTAGACTTTTTTCATCAATGTTTATTAACAACGTGAGATTATATTTTTTTCATGTATTGTCATAATTCAGTTTTAGAATCAAAATTTCACTAGTTTTACTGATACAACATAGTATGTATGTTATTGATATTTTCAGAATTTATTATGGTTTCATTTTTGACTATTTATTTACTTTGTTATGAAAATTAAAGCATATAGTGATAGAAGCATAACTGGCTAGTCATTTTTAGTATCTGAATTTTCGTATATTTTTCTTCCTTACAGCACATAAGACATGGCAATATACTACTCATTTTGAACAATTTCTTGTTACAAGTAAAATTTTATGTACTACTCATGGAGCTGCCATTTAAAAAGAGATTTTCTTTTTATAACATTTATTCTATATACTTTATAGAATATCAAATAATATTTTTATATATTTATAAATGATAAATATTTTATCAATTATAATTCGATATATTTGTATCTATCAAATTATAAACATATTAAGTCTAAGTTATCTTTATATCTACACAGATTTAGAACTAAGAGAATGAGCACATGAGGTGGTAAAAAGGCACCTTTCTTTCAGAATAAACATCATTCCCTAACTAATGCCAATGATTACATAAGAAAGTACATTGCTGGAAAAATAACTAAGAAAAGTCAGGGACATATTATAGCCAGTTTCTTAATGATTACTATTTAAATCATTCAAATAAAGAGTTGTAGAATTGGATGTTTTTCTACATGTACATTTCAGGGCACATTCTAACTTTTCTTTCATTGCTGAATTATTTAGAAATTGGCTAGAGCAAAACCAAAGGAAAAGGAGAAAGACAAATAGCTAAATCAACCTTTTGGGTTAAAATAACTGAGAAAGATACGTCTGCAAATTAAGCATAGACTTTCTGAAATTTTCCACATTTAAATTCAGGTGAGTTGCCAGTTTAGAGTATTCTTTGATGATATTTTCTTTTTCTCAAGGAATTTTCAGAGAATAACTTGGCCAAAATTGTGGTATACATATCACATGCCATCTAATACAAAGAGATGTTTTTTGATAGAATTTTCATTTAGTAATTATTAATTGATCTCTGCAGAGTGTTATATGCTACAAATTCAATAGTAAGATTAATGGAGTTTCTGTTTTCATGAAACTCAATGTTACCATGGGTATCAGACAAATAAAAGGTATTTTAATGCATGTGAAAAGGGTGCTTCTGTCCACATGGTGCAAGATGGCTCAAAATCAGGTCCACATTCTGTCTAGTGGGAGGGAAAAAGTGGAGGAAAGGAGGGTATTCCCTTCTCCTTTAAGAGACTATACTGAAATTTGTACACATCTATTACAAAGATATTCATTGCAGTCTTATTTGTAATTATGAAAAATTGGAATTGATATGTATATTGCTGTATATGCTGTAGGCAGTTGTAAAAAATCAACAACTGTACATACATGCAGCAGCATAGATAATTCTCAAAAATTAATATTGAGCTTTAAAAATTATAGAATAATTAAATTTAGACAATCTGGTTCTAGAATTAGTATATATAACAATAACACTGTATTACCCATTTCTAAAATGTATTATATCACAGGTTGATGGAGATAAAGACTGTATCACAAATAATAGATATATGTAATAAATGTACACAAAGATGAAACTATGTTCATCAAAGCTAATAAGAAATTCATAACAGAGAAGAGATTTCCTTTGAGAGAAGAAGTGAGAGAATTTGACTTGGGAGGGAAACAAATAGTCTAAGCATATATGTGCATGTGTGTGTGTATATATCCAAAAGTTAATACAGACATATGTTTCTACTGATTTGACATATGACTCCCACTTTTAGGTAGCACATTTTCCTCTGCATTCATGTATCTGTATCACTCATGCTGCCTCATAACAAGACACTGCCATTTGGGGAAATGATTTTCAAAAGAAATCATCGCATGAATGTCAAGAACTTTCGTTTGTTCTTGTTTTTAGTTACAAACCTTCTAATCAGATTCAAAATAAGATTTTAAAAAGTCCCTAATTGTGCTTCAGAACTAAAAGTGTATGCGTGTTTTAGTTAAGGCATATCTTAATACAATTTTCTTAGGTAGTCATTCAATAAACGACTTAAAATTTACCAAAATATACAAACTTAAAATACGAGCATCTTAGGCAGAAAGGTTTTATTGGTTTTTGGCATCTTCCTGTGGATGATCTCTGTGTAAACAAGTTTTGATTTCAGGGTAGGAGTGGAAGGGACTGTAGAAATCAGTTAATAAGGGTTTTCACTGTTCAACAGAAAAGTTCTTTCGCAGAGTGGTTTCCACGGAACTGAGTTAATGCTGACATTAGCTCAGCATAATTCTTTTAAAACACATTTAAAAAGAAAGTCTTATCTATCCCACTCATTCCACCATTAGGGGGTCTCTTTATGTAGGTTTTATTCAAACGGATGTGTTCATGCTAGCAATAATCACTATTAATATTCTCCAACTAATTCATTCTGCTCTTGTTCCATGTTCCTAAAATAACCTTCAGATTACAGGCTTTATTTTCACATAGATGTTCACCCAGGAGAGTATAAACTAAAACATTTTCAATCAGTTTGAAATGTTTATTTTTTATTTTAAAGAAACTATCGTTTGTTCTCTGACATGTCCTAAGAACCAACACCAGTGCCTGGCATATAATAGGGCTGATGAGGTATCTGCTGGATAGACATCTATCCTCGTTTATAGATTGATCTTTTGTGTATCTCTCTGCAAGATACCAATGACCTCTGTCTACACTGACACATTAGAGATCTTAAGCTAAACTGAAGTGCAGATGCGGAGCCTGGCAATTCAGCCAAGGTAAATCCCACCTACTGAGTGCACAGCCAGTCTCCGGAGACCACACTTCTATCTTGTTCTAACTGCAGCTGTTTCTACTTTTCTATCAAATCAATTTTCCTTTTTCATTCTAAGCATTTTATTTTTATATGGTTCTTCAAAATCCCTCTGGAAAGAGAAAGTATGATTCCACATTTAAATAATCAGAACTGTACTGTGTCTAACAGTGCTGGAATCCTTAACTTTTTGTTTCAGGCAAGGCATTATATTATCCAGAGAGGATTCAGAAAAAACAGAAGTAGCATAAATATGATGAAGAAACTAGACATGAAGAGGCTAACTAGCTTATCAAAGGCCATAATTCTAAAAAGTAGAGCTGTAATTTGAACTCAGGGGTTTTAATATCAGAGATTATGTTCCTTACCATAGGTTTTAATGTAGAGTCATTGAAGGATACTATAAATAAGTAACGAAGACACTGCTTTTTTTTTAAATGTTATTTTTACTAGATAATTACTTTATCAACCCTACTCAGAGTCAGGTATACTACCAGGCAATGGGAATACAAAGATGAAACTCACAGTTTAGCTGGGAAGACAGGTCAAACTGATATCACATGATGCACCTAATAATTCACCGTGATAAGTGCAGTAGTAGTGACATGTCAGGGTATTACGAGAACAGGGAACTGAAACACCAAATCCAGCTAGAAGATGTTATAAAGGCTTTCTGAAAAGGTTAGCTGAGCTGGGGTTAGCCATTAGGAGGGAAGTTTGGAGAAGTGATGCACACTCCAGGCAATATAAGGCGGGCAAAGTCACTATGGAGTTTAATGTACTGAATCATCGAATGCAATGTGGAGATGATGTTGAAGTCAGGAGTGATAATCAGGGCTTAGACTTTAGAGGCACTGTGGATAATGGGAGAGTCTGGATTTCATCCTGTGAGTAAATGGGGAGCTCGTCAAGATTTATAAATAGGATAGTCACATAAACATGGACATATTTTAAATAGTGGGGTGGCAGGTTGGAAAAGGAGTTGAAGTTCTTTTAGTCAAAATAAGTCAGCTTGTGCTATGGTAACAAATAAATATCCAAATATCAGTGAGTTAATACAATCAAAGATTATTTCTTAAACGTCCAAAGTCTGGGGCTGACTATGCAGCCCTTCTCCCCCTGGCAGCTATGCCATCTGGAATATGCATCCTTCCAGGTTATTGCACTGCAGGTGACAAGATGTTTTTATGGGTTGGGACTAGAAGTGACCTTCATTTACCTTTCCCATATCTCATCATCTGGGATCCTGCCACATGACCCAGAGTAAGTGCAAGAGGCCTTGGCAAGCACTGAGAGCCTACCACAGAACAGGGCATTTCATTCAATCTTGTTTATCATAGTTGAAATATACCTGTAAGTTCTTACCATATTATTTGGAGAAAAATCAGTTTATTTATTTACTCAATTCATTCAACAAATGCTTTTGTGAGCACCTACTCGGCACTGTCCTAAGTTCTGTCTCTGTCATAAAAAGCAGGGGTAAAGCATTGTTCACATTACTTCCCTGCGCATCAACTCTTCATTGACTCTCCAGTCACATGGAGATATGTGCGAGGGGACAGAATTAGAGTAAGAGGGATGAGAAGCGTAACATGGACCAGATCATGTGGAGTTTTGTAGGACTTTGAATTTAACTTAAATGAAAGGCCTTAGAACATTCTGTGCAGAAGAGTGATATAATCTGACTTCCTTTTTTAAAAAATAATTCTGGCTGCTCTGTTGAGAATAAACATAAGGTGATGGGGTAGACATTGAGCTCTCTTAGGAAGTTACATAGTAATCCAAGTGAACAATGATTATAGTTCTGAGCCAGGGTAGAAGCATGGATCTGGTGAAAAGTAGTCTGATTCTTGATACATTTTGAAATGAAGGTATTTAATTTTGAATTAAATAATTAGAATTTGAAGACAAGTGAGACCTACGCTAAGTTAAGACAAAAAGGTCTTAACTTGAATTCTTAGGAGCGTGGAGTTGCAGCCAACTGAGGGGAGACAAGGCTTAATCATTTGAAATATTCCTAGATGGCTTCAAAAGGGCTCTAGAGAGTATTAGCCCCCTAAAGAATTCACCTCCAATGGATGCTTCCTTTCGAATTTCAAATAATAACAATGTTGATGAAAAAGTGTTTTTCCAAGATTTGAAGCTTAGCCCCAAGCATTCCCTACATTGACAAAATTTCACATAAAATCTAAGATCTATCTACCTAAAAATAAAACTAGTAAGAAAATCATGTAATTATCTTTTCTGAAAGCCAAGTCAGAAGAAATTAAGTGATATTAGATTATTTTGATGTGACATAATTCATTTAATTTTTGTTAGGGGCATGTTTGCTTTATGGGAACTACCTACGGAGCTCACTTACAGAAATAAACTGCTTGTGTATTATTGTTGTTGTTATTATTTATGTATTAGAAAGACATCAAGTAAGGTATGCCACTTTACTTTGGCAGTTTAATTTATCCACTGAGTATTAATTAGTAGATGAGGAAATGATAAAGATTCTCTCTTTGACCAAACTTTGGTCAAACTTGTCTGAGCTCTCTTTTTAACCAGACCTCAACTTTTGAGCTCCCATGTTAGTTTCTGCATTGTCCAATTTAGCAAGAATCTTCTCAGTTTAGCCAGAATTGTTCATCCTTGATATCTGATCAGGTTTCCTTCTTCCACAGTGCTTCCGGTGATATTTGATCACCCTGGTCTGCCTTCAGCAAGAATCCCATCAGATCTGTTGGCCAGGATGCCCTCTTACCTCAAATGTTACCTCTTAGTAATTTCTATCCATTAAGTCCCTCCCCTTAACTCAGCTCCTTGGCTATAAATTCCCACTTTTCCTTGTGGTATTCACAATTGAGCCCAATTTCTCTTTTCCACTATAAAATCCCATTGCGGTAGCCTTCCTGTGTAACTATTGTAATAGTCCTCTTTGAATAGTCTGCCTTACCATTCTGTAATGGGTGTAATGAATAAGTTTTTCTTTAATAAAGATCATATCTGAGCTGGATTTTGATGAAAGCAGGGAAGGAGGGAGAGTTTTTTTTAGGTATTTAGAACAAAATGCATAAATACAGGGATGTGAAAAAGGATGACTGATTCATGGAAATTATAAAATTTAGGGCTCATGAGAGCAGAGCAGTTTGGTTCAGGAGTGAGGAGTAGGAAACTGAACCTGGTGAAGTCTAGTAAGATTGATTGTAAAGTTATGCGTGGGGACAGGCGTGGTGGCTCACGCCTGTAATCTCAGCACTTTGGGAGACTGAGGCAGGTGGATCCCCTAAAGTCAGGAGTTTGAGACCAGCCTGGTTAACATGATAAAACCCTGTCTCTACTAAAAATACAAAGTAAGTCAGGCAAGGTGGTGGGTCTCTGTAATCCCAGTTACTCAGGAGACTGAGACAGCAGAATCACTTGAACCCAAGAGGCGGTGGGTGCAGTGAGCCGAGATTGCGCCACTGCACTCCAGTCTGGGTGACAGAGCAAAACTTTGTCAAAAAAAAAAAAAAAAAGTTATGCATGGGTAATTACATGGTACAATAAAAAGTTTCAATCTTAGCCTTTAGGTAAAATAAAGATAATGATGTTGAAAAATTTAAAAGAATTGAAAGAGCCCAATGGGAGGAAGATGGAAAGCAGAGATTAGACAAAGAAAAGTCATTAGAAAACTACTCACGGGGAAATACAATTGGGAACCAATTTAGCTCCTAGTAATCCTGGAGGACCAAGTTTTAAAACTAGAGCATATCTAACAGAGTTGATAAGCTGAAGTTATGAACAAGTATGTGGTTATATATTGTTTTGCTTATACAATGCCAAACTCAGCTTAATATGTTTTCTTATAAAGCAAAAAACAAGCAAACAACAACAACAAAAAACAGTGACCTCAGAAATATATCATACTATATAAAACCTAGTTAAAAATTCAGTTTGGAAGAGTCTTACTTGCCTTCATCTAACATTTGCTTTCTAGAATTTGCCTCTCCCAAGTAAACTTAATGTTTCATGGATAATCACACATTTTTTGATATCTAGTGGAGCAAGTACACTATTCAGGAAAGGATAGGCAGTAGACACATTCTTTTAAAAAAATAGAGATAGGGTTTTGCTGTGTCACCAAGGCTGAAATGCAGGGGAGCTATCATAGTTCACTCTAACTTCCAATTCCTGGGCTCACTCTAACCACTTTAACCTCCTAAGTAGGTGTGACTATAGACACATACCACTACACCCAGCTAATAAAAAAAAATTGTAGAGATAGGGTCTCACTATGTTGCCCAGGTTGCCCAAGCTAGAATACATTTGTAAAAGTCAATTTTATAGAAGTAATAGCTATATATGTCATAGTATGCATTAGAAAACTTCAATATAACAAAAAAGATGTGTCATCAAGGGGGAAGTAATCTATGAAATCCACATAACCAAAAAAGGATTAGTATCCACAATATTTTTAGATTTTTCTATAAGTTAATAAGCAATAGACAAGCAAACCAAGAGAAACACACACAAAAGACTGACAGGCAATTCACAGAACATAAAACTCAAGCGTTCATTGATCATATGTGAAAATATTTCAAACTCACCAATATTAGAATAGTGTTCATCTCCAAAGGTCAAAAAAGGAGTGGGATGGGATTGGAAAATATAAAGCAAAATACTATTTTATGTGTAATGTTTAATGTCTTTAAACAACAGCAGAGAAATACTGGAAAATGTCAACATATGGTTATAGTTAGTAGGTAGTAAGCATATACATGTTTGATTTGCTTTCTATATTTTCTTTTGTATTCCTGAAATTTTAAAAAATAATTTCAACATTTATTTTAGACTCATGAGGTACATATGTAGGTTTGTTACGTGAATATATTGTGTGATGCTGAGGTTTGGGGTACAACAGATCCCCTTACCCAGGTACTGAACATAGGACCCAACAGTTAGTTTTTTAAGCCTTCTCCCATTGCCAATAGGCCTAGTTTCCATTGTTCCCATCTTTATAAGCTCTCACTTATAAATGAGAATATGCAGTATTTAGTTTTCCTTTCCTGTGTTATTTTGTTTAGGATAATGGCCTCCAGATGTATCCATGTTGCTGCAAAGGACATTATTTCATTCTTTTTTTATGGCTACATAGTATGCTGTGGTATGTATATACCACATTTTCTTTATCCAGTCTACCGCGGATGGGCACCTAGATTGATTCCATGTCTTTGCTTTTGTGAATAGTGCTGTGATGAATACATGAGTGCATTTATCTTTTTGTAGAAAAACTGATCTTCTTTTGTATAGATTCTCAGTAATGGAATTGCTAGGTCAAATCGTAGTTCTGTTTTAAGTTTTTTGAGAAATCTCCATACGGATTTCCACAGTGGCTGAACACATTTATATTCCCACCAACAGTGTATAAGTATTCCCTTTTTTCTGCAGCCTTACCAGCATGTATTGTTTTTTGATGTTTTAATAATAGTCATTCTGCATGCTTATAGATGTGTAGAATCAATATTGTGAAAATGACCATACTGCCAACAGCAATCTATACATTCAATGCAATTCCCATCAAAATACCACCACAATTCTTCACAGAACTAGAAAAAACAGTCCTAAAATTCATACGGAACCAAAAAAGAGCCCACATAGCCAAAGCAAGACTAAGCAAAAGGAACAAATCTGGAGACATCACATTACCTAACTTAAAACTATACTGTAAGGCCATAGTCACCAAAACAGCATGGTACTGGTATAAAAACAGGCACATAGACCAATGGAAGAGAATAGAGAACACATAAATAAACCCACATACTTACAACCAACTGATCTTTAACAAAGCAAACAAAAACATAAAGTGGGGAAAGAATACCCTATTCAACAAATAGTGCTGGGATAATTGGTGAGCCACATGTAGGAAAATGAAACTGGATCTTCATCTCTCATCTTACACAAAAATATACTCAAGATAGATCAAGGAACTTAAATCTAAGACCTGAAACTATAAAAATTCTAGAAGATAACATCAGAAAAACCCTTCTAGACATTGGCTTACCCAGAGACTTAAAGGCCAAGAACCCAAAAACAAATGCAACAAAAACAAAGATAAATAGGTGGGATTTAATTAAACTAAAGAGCTTCTGCACAGCAAAAGGAACAGTCAGCAGAGTAAACAGTCAACCCACAGAGTGGAGAAAATCTTCACAATCTATACAACTGTCAAAGGACTAATATCCAGAATCTACAAGAAACTCAAACAAATTAGTAAGAAAAAATTATTATCAGAAAGTGGGTGAAGGACATGAATAGACAATTCTCAAAAGAAGATATACAAATGACCAACAAATAGATGAAAAAATGCTCAACATCACTAATGATCAGCAAAATACAAATCAAAACCACAATGCAATACCACATTACTACTGGAAGAATGGCCATAATAAAAACATTAAAAAAAAAAAAGATGTTGTCATGGATGCAGTGAAAACAGAATACTTCTACATTGCTAATGGAATGTAAACTAGTACAACCACTTTGGAAAACAGTGTGGAGATCCCTTAGAGAACTAAGAGTAGAACCACCATTTAATCCAGAAAACTCACTACTGGATATCTACCCAGAGGAAAAGAAGTCCATGCACAAAAAATATACTTGCACATGCAGGTTTGTACCAGCACAATTTACAATTCCAAAAATATGGAATCAGCCTAAATGCCCATAAATCAATGAGTGAATAAAGAAACTATGATATCTATATCTATATCTCCACATAATGGAATACTACTACTCAGCCATAAAAAGGAATGAACTAATGGCATTCACAGGAACCTAGATGGAACTGAAGACTATTATTCTAAGTGAAGTAATTCAGGAATAGAAAGCCAGACATTGTATGTTCTCACTCATAAGTGGGAGCTAAGCTATGAGGACGCAAAGGCATAAGAATGATACAATGGACTTTGAGGACTCTGGGGAAAGGGTCGGAGGGGTATGAGGGATAAAAGACTACAAATTGGGCTCAGTGTATACTGCTTGGGTGATGGGTGCACCAAAATCTTACAAATCACCACTAAAGAACTTACTTACATAACCAAATACCACTTGTTCCCCAAAAACCTATGGAAATAAAAATTTAAAATAATAAAATAAAAATAATAATAATAGCCATTACTACTGGTGTGAGATTGTATCTCATTGTGGTTTTGATTTAAATTGTGTTTTTGAAATATTTCTTAATAAATTAACACATAGGCCAGGTGTGGTGACTCATGCCTGTAATCCCAGCACTTTGGGAGGCTGAGGCGGGTGCATCACCTGAGGTCAGAAGTTCAAGACCAGCCTGGCTAACATGGAGAAACCCCGCATCTACTAAAAAAAAAAAAAAAAAAAATTAACTGGGCATGGTGGCTCATGTCTGTAATCCCAGCAACTGGGGAGCCTGAGGCAGAAGAACTGCTTGAACCCAGGAAGCAGAAGTTGCAGTGAGCTGAGATTGCGCCACTGCACTCCAGCCTGGGTGACAGAGTGAGACTCCTTCTCAAAAATTAAATAAATGAAATAAAATGATATGGGAGGCAGTGTGAGTTAGGGGAAGAACATAGAAACGGGAGTTGGAATCCTAATGTGTAGTCCCAAATCTTTCACCTACCCACTGTGTGACCTTGAGAAAATCTCTTCGTTCTTCTGAAACTGATTCTTCAGCTAAAACCTTAAACAATATGTGCCTTTACTACATAAAGTTATTGGAAGGAGTGAATTAGTTCATGTATGCGAAGGTGATATTCAAATGTGAAGAAAAGATATGGAAATTTTCAAATTTGCAGTTAATATGAAATTAAATGAACATACTTTTCTATTTACTCTCATGCTAAATGTATTGAAACAGATATTAGAAACAAAAGTGGGGATTATAAAAGACATACATATTTTCTTACCGGGTCTATTAGCTGGGAGTAGAGTTCATGGCAATTGTCAAAAATATACTTGTATGTAGAATCCAGGCAAGCCCTTACACAGTCTTTCACCACCATGCTTGCTTTTGGGGGGCTTTGCAGCTCCAGAACCTGACAGATAAAGACAGATGCTTATTTTCTCAAATGCAACAATAACACATTGTAATCTAGTATAAACTACTCAAATGTATATTCAATAAAGACTTTTAGTTGATTTTTCTATGTTCAGTAAGTGTCATCTTACCATGTGGTTTTAAATGTGTAAACATTTCAACTTTCTGATATAAAAACTTATTGAAAATGGTAATGGTTATAAACACTCAAATAAAAACACTTAACGTGACCAGTTAATAGTGTTCATGCATTCTTTGATTTCATTCCATTCCATCACTCAACAAATATTTATCTCTTCCTATATGTCAGATAATGGTGATACAGCAATGAACGATAGAAATAAAAATCCCTTTCCTCATGGGCTTAAGTTCAAGTAGATAATAAACAAAATAAATATATAAGATATATTACATGATGATGCATGTTGAAAAGTAAAACAGAAGAAGGATAGGAAGTGTTTCAATGGAATAGACCGAATACAATAAACAGCAATGGTAAACGAAGATGTAGGGTGAGAACAAGGGGAAACTACATATAGACGATTATAAGAATCTTAGCTTTTAGTGAGGTGGGAAGGAATTGGATAGTTTAAGCATAAGAGCAAAATGGCCTAATTTTAGCAAAATAACTATCTTTATAAGGCTCCCTTATGCTGCCTTAAAGTGGGCCATGAAAAAAATAGAAAGACCAATTATGAGAATAATGTTAAAATTTAGCCTAGAGAAGATGATGCTTGATCAAGGTGGTAGGATTATAAATTATTAGAAGAAATCATATTCCGGTAAATTTTAGAAAAAAAGAGCGAACAGGATTTCCTGACAGACTGGATGACTTGTGTGAGAACTGACTCCAGTTGTCCCCAGTATTTTAGCCTGAGCAACTGTTATAAGGGAGGTGACTTCAATTTAAATGGGAAAAACTGTGGATGGGAGCTCAGGAGCTCAATTCTGAACAGTTTAAGAAGCCTATTAGGCATATGCATGAATTTCAAGAAGGTATTTGGAAAAATGAATCTACAGTTGTGGAAAAGTTCTGGTTAGAGATATAAATTTGGAAATTATTATCTTACAGAAGAATGTAAAGAAACAACACTGGTTGAGTATGGATAGTGAAGAGAAGAGGTCCAAGAAATAAATCCGGTTAAATCTTACATAATTCTAAATCTGTGACAACAGACAAATGAGAAAGAATAAAGCAGTAGAGAGCCCCCACCCACCCCCACAAGAACTAATGGTATAGGCGGGAAATATAACATGCGATGTTGACAAATTATTTTTGGGAAGTGAGAGAGTAAAAGTCTGATTGCAGTGTGGTCAAAAACTAAGTACAGAGTTGAAGTTTTAATATTGTTAAAATGTCAGTTCTCTCCAGATTGATCTATAGATGAAATGAAATCTCAATTAAAATCCTAGAAAGAATGATAATCACCTATACAACTGTGAAAAATAAAGAAACGAGGTGGGATGCACATTATCTTTTTTTTTATGATTTGCTATGAGGTCACAGTAATCAAGATAGGATGGTAGTGGTGGATGTACAAACAATTGAACAGTATAGAGAGTTCAGAAATAGACCCATACATATATGGTCAATTTAATTTTTTATAATAATACCAAAAACAATTTAATGGAGAAAGGAAAATCTGTCTAATAAATGCTGCTGGAACTCTTAAACATAAATATGTAAAATGTTATCCTTGATTCACACTTTATACCTTATACCAAACAAAAACAACCACCAAAAAAATCCCCAAAATTCTAAATAAAACATATGCCCAAATATAAAAGGTAAAACCAATCTTTCAGAAGAAACACACCAAAAAACCTCTTTGTGATGTTGGTTTAACCAAGAGTATTATCCATAATTAGAAAAAAAAAATGATAAAGTAGACCAAAATTTAAAACTTGCTATATAATATATTTTTAAGACAATTAAAAGATAAGGTACAAACAAGGCAACAATAATAGCAAATCACATATCTGCCAAAAAAAAAATGTATCCAAAACATATAAAAACTCTCAAAACTCAAGACTATTGTATTCTTGAAAAATGCAAGAAAGTAGATTTTAAATATTCTCCTCACAAAAATGATAACTTTGTGAGGTAATGCATATGTTAATTAGCTAGATTTAGCCATCCTGCAATGTATATATATTTTAAAACAATATGTTGTACACAATAAATACATGCAATTTGATCTATCAATTTAAAATAATTAAAATTAAATTGCCCTTAATAGTAAGAAAGCCAGCTAACAAATATGGGTAAAAATTTCAACATTCTTCACAAAAGAAGATATTCAGATAGCAAGTCAACCCCCCAAAATTCTCAATATTATTAATTTTTAGACAAATAAAATTAATACATTAAGATAATGCAACATCACTTCTACTAGAATACATACATACATACATACATACATACAAACATACATACATAACATGGAAAATCCCAAGAGTTTTGCTAGAGGATGTAGAAGAATTGGGACTCTCACACGCTGCTGCTGAGGATTTAACCCAAGGAACATAAAAATGTATGTTTACAACTATAATCCCATGCTTATTTAAAATAGTTTTATTTGTAATAAACCAAAATTGGAAATAATTCAGATATCTGTCAGTGAGGGCAATGGATAAATTGGTAGTACATATATAACAAAGAATTACTACTTAGCAATTAACAGTAGTGGATTGTTGATACACTCAACACCAATGAATCTCTGTTGTGTTATGGTACATTGTGTACAATTTCATTTACATGATGTTCTAGGAAAGGCAAAGCTATAGGCAAAGAACAAATCAGTGGTTACCAGCATGTGGGAGAAGGGTTGACAACAATGGTGTAGCACAAGGGAGTTGAGTAGGCTCATGGAACTGTTCTATATCTTATTGCTCTGGTGGTTATATAACTACACATTTATCAAAACTAATAGGACTGTGCAACAAAAGAGTGATTTTTACTCTCTGCAATGAGAAAAAAGGATAACAGGAGAAGAAAATTTGTTCAAAGGATAATATAAGGAAATTAACTGGAAGGAAATGTATGGATGACTATTTCAAGGAGTTTTGCTATTAAGGGAAATGAACTGGGGTAGTAGCTATAGAAGAAAGTGAAACCAAGTGGTATTTTGAAGACTGTAAAATCAATAGCACGTACATAGGGGAAAGCTGACAATTCAGGAAAATGGAGAGGATTGCTGGACCAGTATTTTAGTGCACAAGAGAAGACAAAATCAATTGCACAAGTAGAAGAGACCACATTTTCTAAGAAAACAGATGGCTCATCAATAGTAAAAAAGAAAGAATATGTGGACACATACAAGGAAGTACCTACTGGGGTAGGTGGTGAGAGTGTGTGATTGGAGCTTGAGGATGCTCCTCTTTCTTTCCTCCTATTTTTTTTTCATTGAAATAGGAAGCGAAGTCATCAGCTGGTAGTGAGGGTTGGGGAAGAGTAGTTACAAGTTTAAGGAGATAGTGTTTTTAATCAAGGAGGCATGGCAGATGGGTAGCACTGTGCTGGCACGCCCCACCCTCACTCCCATTCCTCACTCCTCAGTGTCAATGGCAGATGTCACCTGTCAATCTAAGTCAACTTGATTGGGTCTCGCCATCATTATCTGCACATTGTTCCAGTAGCTACTGACAGTAGATTAGAATTGATGTAAATTATATTTATCCTAGTCACCTAGTTAGCCTGATTTTAAACCAAATGAATTTTAATTCAACTTTAAAGAATCTAAATGAGCACTGATATAGTATGGTTTCCCTTCGTGTCTCTCTTTCATTACAAAATGCCACTTTTAGAGGTTCTAGTGAAAAAAATTATGGGCAAATGCAAAGAAAAAAAATTGTCTCTATTTAGGAATTTTCTGAATAAGCATCGTAATACTCTCTTTCAAAGAGCATGTATTTTAGCCCATAGCCTGGCAAGTAGTTTCTGAAAATGCTTTACATAAGTTGCACTGCAGGCCAGAACTATGACTGCAGAGAACTTGCAATTAAAGCAGAAATGATATATCTAAGAAATGCCTGGTTTGTAGGGCCTAGCCAATGATACCAATAGATAGGTGATCAAATATATTCCTACACAGACATTCCTAGTGCTGAAAATGGAAGTTGCCACAATTGTGGTAAACTTAAAAGAGTCAGCCACTTTCTTGTAGCAAAAAAGTCAGCAAAACATCTAAGTTAAAACTAAAATTAGAAGTGAACTCCATTTCAATTTAACATTCTTTGGAAATTTTTTAAGTGCCACATCCACTTACTAGAGAGCTTTATCTAAGACGGATTTAACTGAGAACTAAATTAGAGCCAAATGTATCAGAGTATTTTAAATGTCTAGGATAACCTCTTCTTCACTATACCTTATATTGGAAGATTCATTGAGTTCAGTCAAAGATAGTACAGCCTAATCCATGGGGTTGACACAGTACTTGATCAAGAGGAGGGTAAAGCAAGACTTTACCAGGGGATGAATGTATTCTATGTCACACCAAAACAGTGACAGAAATAAAATGAGATACCTTCATCCTAAAAAAGGTGATACTTGTTAGCAGGTCAACAGTTGATTTCAGGTCTTGCAGTCTTTCAGTATTGCTTGCAGGAAAGTTTTCCTGGTTAATCAGGAAACAGAAAATGGATAAGGTCGTCAGTAGTAAATCTCCAGTGGGAAAATAAACTAAAATTAGCTTCTCATAAAAGAAAATGGAAAGTAAACTGTATACAATTTTAAAAATACCCCTGAAGTATTCTTAAAACATTTTTATCATAAAACATTATAGAATATAAACAATTTGGAAATATTATATTTTTATACTTTTGGAAAGCTGCACTCTTCTATTTATAGTTACAATGCAATAAATGCAAAACAATATCATTATTAAAATGTTATGATGTTATTAATGCTTGCTTCTAAAATAGTCTTGCTACTAAAAGGAAGAAGTGTAGCATACATAGGAAAAATTTTTCATGATTTTCTCAAGATAAGTATTTTTATAAAAAATACTTCAGAAATTATACATGTGCTGCATTTACTTTTAGTCACAAAAAACTTTAAAAGTTAAAAAAATAAGTTTGCATCATATAGTCTTTCCTGAAACACTATGGATTTTAACAAAAGGTTTCTTTTAGCAAGGTTTGATGAGAAGTATCATTTGAAAATACAGATGTTCATAATTTGAAGGAATGAAAAGTTATAATTATGAAATGTTTGAACTAAGAAAGAATTTTTACTTTGGTCAATTTCACATATTAACATGCTTTTCTAAAGAGCCATTAGGAAACCCACAGCTAATTACGAGATATTCATGAACTTGAACAGGGTTAGTGTGCCTATGATGAGGTGACTTCAGGCCCTTGTTGCCCCCAAAAATCTCTCCCAATAGCTTAATGGTTGTCCTCTTCTCATTATGTTGGCCCCAGACCCAACATGAAATGACCAATATGAAATAATACCAAATTAAATTTGGTATTATAACTTCCATAAATATGCAATTAAAGTATCTGTCAATAAGAGACTAATAAAAAATGAATGCATGGGAGATAGATAAGTTCAAATAAGAAAAGATGTATAGGATAAATTGTTAAAGAATGTAAGATATAAGAGCATGTATTAGTTATCATCATAGACATTTTGTAACTAAAATTTGTAACTAAATTTTTGTAACTAAAATATTTTGTAACTAAAATTATATGTGTGTATATTTATCACATATATACATGAATATATGTGTGGTATGTGTATGTGTTTCCCCAGGAGGTGATATGTAGAATTGTTGACAATGAATTCTGTACAACTTTGCAAGAGCACATGGTACTCTTGGTACCCTAATCCAGGAGGAAAGAGAATGAAGCAGTAAATTAAGTAGGAAGCTCAGAAATTGAGGAAGTATCAGCGGAATATTTCACTAACAAACGATGAGCTTTCAGAATGAGGACTGGGCCATAGTCTACTTCATGAATTAGCTGAGGGTCATTGAATCTGATGGCTATTTTAGAAATTACAAAATTAAAGCTGCATGTGCGCGCACACACACACACAGAGTATTGTTGTAGTCTACGTAGGGTAAAGAATCTGAACAACCAAGGAGACCTAATGGATTATTTCTAAGGGTGACAGCACCTGAGATCAATATTTTTATTTTTCTATTCCATGATGGGTGATTTTTATATAGCAAGAAATTATCTAAACCAAACACAGCAGTTTTCTTTTATGCAAGTAAATTTCTACATACCCTATACTTTGACAGATCAATCCTCAGAGAGTTATGCAACTGGTCCAGTAGTTTTATGAATTTTTCCCTCTGTACAAAGCAAACACAAAATAGGAGAATGGAAATAAATGACCACTCTAGAGGCCTCATAATAATTCTGAGTTTTGCCTCTATTTTATAGAAAGGAAGGATCAGATATATTAATGACTTGTCCAAGATCATAAAGTTACTATGTGGCATAGCAGTGATTCAAACTCAGGTCTCCTTGATACCAAATTCATGTTCTTTTCAATAAGTCATACTTCCTCTCTATGATGAATGAGAAATGTGTAATTGTTCTAACAAAGTATCTAGAGACTTGCATTTGGTAGAAAGAGATCAGACAAATAAATTGCCAGTACATTTCTCTATGTGTAATAATTCACAACAATACAATGTATCAGCAAAAGAAAATGCAACCCATTCTTGTTTTTATTCCTGTACTTCATGCCCCTTCTCCAGACAATATATTACAGTTTTTTACACTTCTCCCTCCTACGGAAGTGGGAGCAGGTGTTGTTTTTGTCAAAACCAATTTCAAAAAAATTTTCTTTTTGGAAGCAAATGTAGACTTTATAATCTGAAAGGATCAATTGCTTTTAAAGGCTGTGTATGATTTAGTGCTAAAATTAGTATAAAAATGCAGCCAAAAAACTGCCGTTGCTTCCACTTGATGCAGTATCAGTGTTGAACTGTCCTCTTCACAGAAGTATTTGAAGATGGTGAGAATAAAGAGTTTTTCTCTTATTAAGTGTATGGTTAAAGTTGGATGGATTAAATAAAAACAAAATCAAAACACAAAAGTCACACATGCAAACCTTAGAGGTAGACACTCCACTATTCTGAATTGCAGTTTTCTCATCAAAAATAAAAAAAAAAAAATGGGAGAGGTAAGATTAAATGACATGAAACATCCCTGCCAACATTAATATTCTGTAAACACCAAATTGCACTTTGGAGGATATTGACAAAAATGAAAACTTTTCCCAGTAGTTTCACATAGGAGGTGGATATATGGGGTATATAAGTCACTGATCTTGATGGAGTGAGCTGAATATTAACAGGAGGTGGTAAATTGTTCCTAAGCTGAAACTCCAGTTTTCTGAATGAACTGCCATCATCAGATTTATACATCAGTGAAGAAAGTTTGAGTATCATCTCTGTGTTAACCTCTGTGGAGGCAATAGAGGAGCCTGAGAAATGAGTCCTGCCTTCCAAAAGCGTGTAATCTTGTTAGGCAGGTTAAGACCCTTTATCCCAACAAAGCTACAGAAAATACAGATGAGTTGAACGTCTTAGATCTTTCTCTACCACTCTCCATTATACCTTCCCAGGGGATGAGGCAAGCTATGCAGTCCTTTCTTAATTCTCCAACTTCCATGCATTTGGGTTGGTGGCCCTCAATCCAGATAGAAAAAGAGAAGAACCACTAAAATAATTAGTTTAGGCCACAGTAAAGTTAATCATTCAGATGGTTAAAGTGAGGGTGATTCGTACCACATCTCTAGATGCCTCATCTTATCTCTGATTGGCACAAATCATCAAGACGGTTGAAGTGACTGATCAACCATACTATGGCCCAAATCATTGGCCCTCATACTCACTGGGGCAAATGGTGCTGGTTGTCTGCCCAATATCCATTCTTCCACTGCTTCTTACTAAAAGAATATCATAAGTCAAATGTGCCCATATGAAATGCTCACCTTCTCAGAGCTTCAACTTCATGAAATCAGGCTTCAAGCACAATTGCTTCACTGACTGATGACCTCCTACTTGCCAAATTCAGTGGGTTAATTTAATTCTCCATTTTTCTTGAACTCTCTATGACAGTTAATGATATTATGTACTACTCCTTTCCCAAAATCGTTTACCTTATCTTTCACACTATCACTTTTTTTTTAGAGACAGGGTCTCATTCTGTCTCCCAGGCTAGAGTGCAGTGGTGAGATAAAATCACATTAAAAAAAAATCATTGTCATCCAATTGGTCTAGCCAGTTTCCTGGATAAACTTTGCTTGCATCTCTTCTCTACACCCAAGGGTTCTGTCCTTTTCACTTTATTTTTGCACATGTTTCATCTACATCATGATTTCAAATAAGATTCATACATGAAAAGGTCTAAATGTGTAATGGTTTTCTTAAAGACTTGTTTTACAATTCTCATAGGTAAGAAAGCTTTTTACACTGGTTTATTTTTTGGAGTCTCAAAATGTGTGGGTTATGTACCTTTGAAAAGGATCAAGAAGGGAGCATATAATTGTTATTGAGTCCCAGATGACAGAATCAGCTTTAATAGTTAGGTGAATAAAAACCCGAGGCTCCAATGTAGAGGCAGGATATATACTTCAGTATATTTTACTCATCCAATGGCATTATTTTCAATAGCTAGAAAAATATAGTCAAATTTACATACCAAATCACCAACTTTTCATGATGTAGTTTGAAGAAACATTTCTCTTTCTTTTGGTCCTATTCTATAATAAGTTATTGGATTTACAAAATGAAGTTTGTTATAACTACATTGCCACTGAAATACTAAAATGTGCTGAAATCAATCTGCTCTCTCTTCTTTGGGGCAGCAGGAAGAAAAGGAGCATGTTATCTAATTTTCCTCCAGGTAGTTTTTATGGTGGATATTAATCACTTAAACACATCTTTCTCAGAGGGAGAAAGGCTCAGTGTTCCACGATGTTGACTTATTCTTCACAATATACACAGACAGAATATTAGAAGCAAAACAATTTCATAGCACAGAATGTTTTACATCATAGGTAAAAATCCCAAGACAACATGTGCTGTTACTAAGATGAGGGTTTTATAACAAAACTGTTCTATGGTCTGGTATTTGGTAACAACAGGATTTCGTTGAGCTGGTTAGGGAACGTTCTTTGGTTCCAGCTTCTGTAAGAGTCAATCTGTCTAACAAAAGTAGCTGATACTGTAGGTTACACTGTAGGTAAGGCAGGAAAGACAAAATCCTCATATTTTATGCAATGACACTTTTAACTTTTATCAACTGGCTTGCCATCTTGTATCACATTTTATCATTATTTTAAATTTGAGAAACATGTTAAAGTAAGAATTACCTTTTTCACTGAACGTGTTGAGGAACTGAGGCTTTTATGACTAAACTGACTTGCTAAATTTCAATAAAAACAGAAACTCTGTAACTCCTAATCCAAAGAGTAGTCTCCTTTACTGGCATTTTATTTGATTTGGCATTAAATAGCAATTTTAGTTTCCTTTGATTATTCTAATTCACTTCACACACCTCACATGCATTTCTCTCTTAGAGGAAAAGGACAGAAATAGAGTAAACCCAGGAGCACATCTTTTTCCCTACTGTTTTTTCACCCTTTTATTTGCTGTGACTCAACTGTTTCTTTTCTATGACACATAACTCAAAATTTGAGTTCTAAACAATATACTCTGTAACAAAAATATATTCAGTGAACTAAATTGGAAGTACAGTGGAAACAATATGATGCCATGAAAAATCACTTTCCCACAATTGATCTTAGTTTCCTCCATGAAAAAAAGAGAACAAAAAACCTGTCTCACAGGATTACTGAACAGTGCTACTGCCTACCCATTTGCCCTGACCAAAAACCTGGGAATATTTCCAGGCATCTTCTTCTTCCCTCCCTGTCCATGTCCCCAAACATACCAAATGCTATTGAGGCTGTTGATTTTATGCCCTGAAAAACTTTGGTATCTATCATCTGTTCTCCATCTCCACTAATTTTTAATTTTGACTCTTACCACTTCACTAGAAATACTCTTAATTTACATCCTATTTCCAGTCTTGCCAATTTCAGTTACAGTATACTTGTAGAGAAAGTTACAATGATGGATGCAACAGATGAATTCTTGGGGCTCCTTTGATTCCCTGAATTTCTACTTTTCTTTTTTTTTCTTTTTTTTCTTTTTTATGAGACAGAGTCTTGCTCTGTCGCCCAGGCTGGAGTGCAGTGGCGCAGTCTCAGTTCGCTGCAAGCTCCGCCTCCCAGGTTCACTCCATTCTCCTGCCTCAGGCTCCCGAGTAGCTGGGACTACAGGTGTCTGCCACCACACCTGGCTAATTTTTTACATTTTTCGTAGAGACGGGGTTTCACTGTGTTAGCCAGGATGGTCTTGATCACCTGACCTCGTGATCCACCCGCCTCGGCCTCCCAAAGTGCTGGGATTCCAGGCATGAGCCACTGCGCCCAGCCTGAATTTCTACTTTTCAATGCATTCTTGATGTCTTTGCATATGTCAGATGGACGGCCTTAATTAGGCACATATTGTTTTTCTTAGGCTCCTTAAACACCTACTATGTTTTACTTAGAGGATGTGCCACTATCCATCAGTACCAGAAGGAACCAATAGGAAGTGCAAATGGAGCCTAATATGTTCCAGAGAAGGCAGCCAAACTCACACTGACTAGGGAACTGTATCTACAAGACAGTGAATCTGAAATATTGAATACCAAATTCGCATACGTTGAGAATTCCCTATAAAGTCCCAGCATTCTCTTATAAAATGTATGTTTTTCCCTCATTGGAAAAGATCCTTTAAGATATGAAGATTCAATCTAATGAAAATTCCTATTGAATGTCAAAGTTAATTTACTAAAAAGTTTTCAAATGAACTTTGAGCTGGAGCCCATTATGCTATTCCCTAAAATGTCCTTTCTGCGGTAAGATTCCAAGAATATCTTAAGTTCAAAGTCTCTCGAAATGTAAGTCCCATAAGCTACTAGGAATTTTAAAGTTTAAAAGATTATACTTACACCAAAGTTGGTAGCAGCAAATCGATCTGAAGCAGAAACCTGTACATTTGTTGAAATTGTTGTGTGAGCATAAAAAGCATTTATATTAGCCAGCAAGGTGCTCATGACAGCAGGGACACCAGGGCACATGTATTTAGAAGACAGACATGAAAAGTGCCTGCAAGACAAAAAACATAATGTGCTTTTTAAACAGAAATTAATTAAGTCATGCAACAACGGAGCTTCTGACATCAGCAATTAAGTAATTCCACAGCTACATCTATGAAAAGGAGAGAAAACTGCACAATCTCTAATTGAAAGAAAAACAATTTCGGCCTTTTGAAAATTTCTAATTTGCAAATGTAAAGTGGCTTAATTAGAGTGTAATTTGCCCTTTTCGCCCATGGACGCTGCCGAGAAAGCATCGTTAAAGTCTCCCTTGCCACTGTTGTCATGTCGAAGTCAGAGTTTTCGAAAGAGCCTGAACAGCTGCAGAAGCTCTGCATCAGAGGGCTGAGCTTTGAAAAAAAGTTAATGAGAGTCTGAGGAGTGATGGGGAACACTCACAGGCTGTGTGGTAATGAGACACCCAAACACCCAACGCTCCGGGGACTTTGAGTTTGTCACATATGCCACTGCGGAGGAGGTGGATGTAGCCATGAACGCAAGGCCACAAAGGAAGAGTTGTGGAAACAAAGAGAGCTGTCTCAAGGGAAGATTCTCAAAGACCAGGTAACCAACCAGGTAACCACTTAACTTTGAAAAAGATCTTTGTGGATGGCATTAAAGAAGACACTGAGGGACAGCACTCAAGAGATTATTTTGAACAGTACAGGGAAATTGAAGTGATTGAAATAATAACTGAGACAGGGGCGAGAAAAGGGGTTTTGCTTTTGTAACCTTTGATGACCATGACTCCATAAATAAGGCTGTCGTTCAGAAATACCTTACTGTGAATGGCCACAGTAAGGTAATTGTTGTTACCAGGGCTTTTCTTACCTTCACATTTTCTTACTGTGAAGTAAGAAAAGCCCTGTCAGAGCAAGAGATGGCTAGTGTCTCACCCAGTCGAAGAGGTCAAAGGGGTCCTAAAAGCTTTGGTGGTGGTCACGGAGGTGGTTTCGGAGGAATAACAACTTTGGTCATGGAGGAAACTTTAGTGGTTGTATGGCTTTTTTGGCATCTGTGGTGGTAGTGGATATGGTGGCAGTGGGGATGACTATCATGGATTTGGTAAGAATGGAAGCAGTTTCAGAAGTAGTGGAAGCTACAACAATTTTGGCAATGATAAGAGTCAATCTTCACATTTTGGATGAATGAAGGGTGGAAACTTTGGAGGCGGAAGCTCTGGCTCCTGTGGTCATGGAGGCCAATACTCTGCCAACCAGGAAACCAAGGTGGCCATGGTGGTTCCAGTAGCAGCAGTAGCTATGGCAGTGGCAGAAGATCTTAATTAGCAGGAGAAGACAGCCAGTGAACTGACAAGGAAGCTACAGGTTACAATGCAGTTGTGAATTCAGCCAGGCACGGTGGTGACAGGACCTTGCTGCTGTCAGAGAAGATGGGTTTTAGACAATACTCATGTATATGGGACAAAACCTCAAGGATTATATTTGTGACTAATTGTATAACAGGTTATTTTAGTTTCTGTTTTGTATAAAGCATTCTAGTGAACGTTTTTAATGCACATTTTTTTGCACCCTCGATGTTGATTGCCAAATGTAATAGTTTGATCATAATGTGGAATAAATGTGTCTTAAAAAATATAATGTAATTTGCCACAAAGAAGTGTAAACTCAACTTTGAATATTGCATGTACACACCAAAAGTACAATTTCCGTGGAATTTAGCACCATCAGAAAGCAACTGTGCAGGAGTCTCCCTACTTCCTCATTCCCGCTTCGACTTATTTTGGTTCCTAAAATGCTATATTTTAACCAAAATGTTCTTTTGCATTTGCATGCCTCTCACAGTTGTAAAGTAGCAAGACATCCTCCTCTCATTATACATTGAATGAATAAGTCAGTTTAACCTCTGACTTGAGTCCAGTTTGTATGATTTTTTCAGAAAGAAATATCTTCCGTAAGCAATTCTCTTTTCTAAGCACTTTGTTAGACAAGATTTAATTAGGCAAATAGATGAATAGTGAGAACAGATTGAATAATACCAGCTTTATGCTTAAAGATCATTTCTTTTAAACCTTGAATAATGGTATCATTTACACCCATCAGAAGCATCAAGGATCCAATTTTGTTATTTCTCTCAAGGAAACCTGTTTCATTTGAACTACAACAAAATACTTGAAAATAGAAAGCACAGCTTATGAAAAAAGTGAAAGATAAAATATACATGGAGGAAAGAAAATTTCACTATATAATGTGATGCTATGTTGCTCTCATATCTTACTATGCCACCAAGGAATCTAGACATTTCTGAATTTTGTATTATTGAACACATACATAAATAGCTGCCCTGAGTGGCACTCTCACAAAAAATAAATGATGATCCTGAAAACCGTGGCTTTTCTTAGATCTTAACCAGGCACCTTGCTACCCACTTTGTCATAACACTGATGAACAAAAAAGGCTAAATCTTTAAAGGTGCGTCTTTAAGAATCACAAATAAAAATTTATGCTATGAGAGTTACATGATTTGTGCAACTTAACCTTGGATTTAGATTATTAATGACTTTAAGGAAATGATAAGTGTTATGACTCTATTATATACTGAATTGATTATGATTAATATTTATTAAGAATTCACAAACAGTGTCATTTATTTAACCAAAAAATTAGTTAAAAACAGAAATTAAAAATTCTTAGAGCTCTGCTATCGCATTTCTTTTTTTTTTTCCCACACTCCCATGTGTATTGAGGCAAAACAGTCAAGGAATAGAATCAACCTAAGTATCTATCAATAGATGAATGAATAAAGAAAATATGGTTATATACACAAGAGAATACTGTTCAGTCATAAAAAGAAGGAAATCCTGCCATTTTCAACAACATGGATGAACCTGGAGGACATTATGTGAAATAAGTCAGACACAGAAAGACAAATACAGCATGATCTCACTCATATGCACAATCTGAAAAGTTGAAGTCAGAGAAGTAGAGAGTTGAAAGATGGTTACTAGAGGTTGGAGCAGTTAGCAGGTGCAGGGTTGGGAAGATCCTCGTCAAAGGATAGAACATTTTATTTAAATGGTGGGATAAGTTCTAAAGATCTATTTTACAGAATGGTGACTATAGTTAATGATGACATATTGTATTTGTGAAAAATGCTAGGAGAATGGATGCTAAACGTTCTCCCACAAAAATGATAACTATGTGAGATGTGCATATGTTAATCAGCTAGATTTAATCATCCCACAGTGTATATGTTCTTCAAGGCATCATATTGTACATGATAAATATGTATAATTTTATCTGTCAGTTTTTAAAAAAACTAAATAAATTTGAAAGAAAATGACACAATTATTGAACATTGCTCACTACTTAAAAGTCATATGAGGGAAAAGCAAATGCAATATGGGAAGATTAGAAGTATCAAAAACCACCCTTTGCGTAATTTGAGATGGTTAAGCAAAATTCAGGAAACATCATGTAAATAAGTGCAGTCTTGAGTTATATAGTTTTATACAATCTTTGCTACACATTTATCATTAATGCTAACATGTTGTTCACAGAAAAATTAGAAAACAGTAACATCAAACTTACATTCACACTTTAAACTTCTCTTTTAAAAATAACTTCAATGGATAGTCAGATAGTAATTATAATACATTCATCTATGAAAATTGATTAGAATTAGTATTAGAATTTATTCTAAGAGTTTTCTAGTATTTAACCATTTTTTTTTTTTCCTATTAAAGCCATCTGGTCAGAGTACTGTTTCTTCATTGGCTATGTACTTACTGTATTCCTGGCACTCTTCTTAATGGTAAGGATCTGGAGTTGATTAAAACATAGTCTTGATGTAATAAAATGCATACTCCTAATTAACAAGCACATACCTCAAATCCTAATTTTGTTGTACAGAGGAAAGTGCAATCACAGAGGCAGCCAAAAGGTTTGGGTGGGCCGTAGGGTAGAGGAGCAGGCCTGGAGGTGCAGGGCAATCCTCCAAAGGCCGAACTGAGTCCCATAGTGGTGAAGAGAGGAGAAGTCAGAGGGAAACACAAGGAATACAGAATGAGAGTTGAGGTAATGATCATGAAAGAGTGAAGAGCTTAGTGTCTCTACAAGTTGGTTCAACAAATATTTACTGAGCACACCTAAATGGCAGAGACTATATTAGCTTTGGATATGCGGGAATGAATCTGCTTATAGACTGCTGGCGGAATCAGTCATGTAATAAGTTTAATACAGTTATGCAAAAATTATGAAAAAGGCATAGCAGAGTGCTATGAAGACACTGAGTTAGAATGCATATATCACAGCCTGGTGAGGAGGGTCAGGCGAGACGTCTTGAGATTAGGCTGGGCTAACAGTCAATGAATGACTAAGAGATAGCCAAGCCTCCCACAGGGTTTGATATCATTGATGGATAAAGAATGTATTCCAGAGGAATGGAAAAGTACAAATCAAGGCACTATGGAAAGAAATAAAATATTGTATAAAGTGAACTCTAGTAATTTTAGGTTAACAGAGCACAAATTTCCAGGAGAACATTTAGGATTGGTATGGCTAAAGATAAATCTGAAGGGTTTACAGAGAGTCTTGAGTAACATGTTAGATAAATTGGATCTATTCTAGGCATCAAAAGACATTTTTGGACAAAGTTCAAAATGGTACAGAGTAAATATAAGTTAAAAAGCATTAGCAAGGAACTTTAGTTCTTCAACATGTAATGGGAAGTGAAATAATCAGATCTGGATTTTAAATAGGTTAATTTGATAGGAGGAGCATGGAGGAGGATGAGTTTAAGGAAGATGAAAGTAAAGAGTCCAATTAGGAGGCTATGAAGAGAAGAGATGATGGATATCTTAACTAGTAGTAGTGTGTAGATGGTGATGAGGAAATGGATTTGAGAAATATTCACAGAGGAAAAACTGTTAGGACTTAGAATTGATAGAGAGGGATGAGGAAGAGAAAAGGTTAAGTTTCAAGGTTCTAGTTTGAGTGACTACATGAGTGGTTCTTCCGCCAAGTGAGCTGGGAACTAAAAAATGGAAAAAAGTTGAAGGTGGAGGGATGATGTATCCAGTTAATTATGAGCTTAAGGTGCTCATAGAGCTTCCATGTAGGAATGTTACTGGTTTTTGGAGACATGGACTAGACACCTAGATTTGGGATCATCAGCATGAATTATCAGAAACCATGAGAAAGGATAAGATTATCTAAGGAAAATATGTACAATAAACGAAGAAATGTTACAGAATGTCACCTGGGAAATAGCAATATAAAAGGAAA
Organism: Macaca fascicularis; assembly: GCF_037993035.2. NCBI lineage: Eukaryota > Metazoa > Chordata > Mammalia > Primates > Cercopithecidae > Macaca > Macaca fascicularis. The sequence continues at coordinate 30,776,380 of NC_088381.1, read as the reverse complement.
TTATACAAGAAGAAAAAATAGTAAATTCTATAATTGAGACTAAATAAATACTAGATAGGTAAAAGGAAACCCAGGAAACTGGAATCAGGATAATCTTGATAAGAGGATGATTGATACTGTTAAGTGCACTAAGAGTCTTATAAAATAAGGACAGAAAAGAAGTTATTGGACTTGACAAATAAACATCATCATGACCTTAGCAAGATCAATGTTAATAAAGTGACAGGAATTTTCACTAAGAGGAAATAAGATGAAAAGTGAAGAGGTGCCAGGGGATGACCAAGGTAAAGTAGGTCAAGGCCAAACCTTGATTGGTACAATATTTGGCCAAGGAGTTTGGATTTTCTCATGTGAACTATATGACGTTACCTGAGATTTCTGCAGAAAGAACTAGCATTATTAGATTAATTTGAAAAGATGACTCTGAAGTGGTATAAAGAAGGATTCAAACGAGTGGATAGTGGAAGCAGAAAAACAATTTAGGAAGTGTAGAAGTGAAAATTGACACTCCTGCCATGCTTCCAATATGAATGACCACCTCACATACCACAGTCAGAAGGAAAAAAATACTTTGCACCTGGAGATAATTCAAATATCACAGAATTACTGTCTGCTTCTGATCTCTAAAACACAAAACCTTGAATTTTTCTGCAGTACCCAAACTTCCTAACAAAACAATTTTAAGCCTAATTTTGACAATGTTGTAACTGAAGATTTAGAATGATCTCTGAAAATATAAAACCAAGTGGGAAAGTTGCTGTTCCCATCATGAATAGCGTGAAAACACCAAGTAAACTAGGTAAGCTTAGTAATTGCAACTTAGTCTTTAAATACTAAATTGCTTCTGTTTTGCCAATGTTTCTGAAGTCTAAGGTCCTCTCTGTATTTGTTGTAACATTTCTTTCCTTTTCTATTTTTTTTTTCTTTAAAGTCACAGAGCAGGTAAGGTTCTCAAAGACTGGAATTCACGTAATGTATCTCTAGAGACTCCTTCTTAACCATCTACCACAGTATAGCTTCTCTTAATTTATCCTCCTCACTCTCTTTTTTTTTAATTCTTTATTTTTAATTGACAAATAAAAATGACATGTTTATCATGTACAATAGGTTGGTTTGAAATATGTGTACATTACGGAATGGCTGAATCAAGCTAATTAACATTTGCACTACTTCCCATACTTATCTTTTTTTTGCGGTGAGAAAACATAAAATCTATTCTCTTTGCTCTTTTCAAGAACACAATACATTGTTATTAACTATAGTCACCATGTTGTAAAATGAATTTCTGGAATTTGTTCCTCCCATCTAACTAAAATTTTGTATTCCTCGACCAATAGCTCCACAATCTGCCTCCTTTCCCTAAGCCCCTGGTAATCATCATTCTGCTCTCTATTTCCATGAATTCTAGTGTTTTTTTTTTTTTTTTGATGCCATATAAATGAGATTATGCAGTATTTGTCTTTCTGTGCTTGCCTTATTTCCCTTAACCATAATATTCTCAGGGTTTAACCATCTTGTTGCAAATGACAAGATTTCATTTTTTTTTTAAGGCTAAAAGTATTCCATTCTGAGTGCATACTACATTTTCTCAATACATTCACCCACTGATGAACACTTAGGTTGATTCCATGTCTTAGTTATTGTGACTAATGCTGCAATGAACATGGGACTACAGATATATCTTTGATATAATGATTTTATTTACTTTGGCCCTCTCTCTTCAATATTGCGTATTGCTTGTATACGTATCTGTTCTTTCTGGAATGTGTTTTGTTTATGCTTTGATAGCTTCTGAAAGAAAAAAAAAGCACTGTGTTATTGATTTGTTTGACTTATTCCAAACAAACAGGACATATGCTTGAGTATGACAGTTTATAAAAACATCCAACTTATTTAATGATATTATAAAGTATTATTATAGGTTTATACAGTTTTACATCATATACTTTAAAGGTTATGCAGTTTTATTTTAAAAAACAAAGAGAAATATAAACAATTATTAGTTTATCAAAGAATAAAAAAACAAGTTGAATTATCTTTCTTCTTAGTACTTAACGTGACAAGGAGACTCTTAAATCAATGATAGGCAAAATTTGAATTAGCAAAATTTAAGATATATATCTGGCCCATATTTATCACATTGTTTCCTTGTACATATTAACTGACCAACAAACATTACTTAATTAAAACAAATTAAAGTAATATGAACCAAAATATAAACTAAAGGTATTTATGTAGAGTTAGGGAATAAAGGACAGATGCTTGAGTATGACAGTTTATAAAAACATCCAATTATGTTGTGAAAATGTGGCGGAAGTACCTAGCAGTTAACACTGTAATAACAATGAATACTTTGAAGGCGAATAATACTCTACTTATAATCAGTATGCTGAAAGCAGCATTTTAAATTTTCTAAAGCATTAGGCAAGTATTCCTCTTAGAAAGCTGACAGAAATATTTTACATTTTGATTAAAATTTAACTGAGGTGATTTCTGGGGTATAATGGATGGTAGCTAGCTGAATCTGATTCAGTCCCTCTAAGCATCCCATGGAAACTTCCGAGAAAACCAAAAAGGATGCAAAGTCACAACAGTATTAGAAACGAAGGTTACAAATCAAAGATTTCCCAGTTTCTGGAAGGAACTTTTTCTAACTTTAAGTGGCTGGCTAGATGGGGAACTATTCAGTGACTGCTAGTATATAAACTCCTAAAACACTAACCTGACCAGAGAGGAATGGGAGGGTATTTCTAGAAACCTTCCAATGTCTGCTCCGTTTATCAGAGATCTGGGTCCTAGACTGCTGCCAAGCAAGGCTATCAATCCCTCCCTATTTCATGCTAATGGACTTCCCAGTAGGTAAAGCTGTTTTTCCTTTCCCACACCTTTTCACTTTATATCCATTAAAGAGTACAAAACTCCCAAGATTCTAATACTGCCTGTACAATAGGGAATGAGCAATGGGATGTGAGGTTACTTAGAAGAAAGGGCTGGAAGAACACTGGGAACAATATACCCTGGGGATTATGTAGAATCTTTTATGCTCTGCTTTTAGCAAGACAAAATTTATTGGTTGTTTACGTTGTTCAGAAAAAGATATATGCTTAGAAAATCCACAAATAGAAGCTAAAAAATATTTTTCCCCAGTCTAAAAGAGTACCTCATTTGAACAAAGAAATAGCAGAAAGTGGAAAATTTTTAGGGGCTGGTCTTTCAGTTTAAAGTTTGCAGGTGGATGCTGACAACATCCAGGTGGTCAGCAAACATGTATTCAAAGAAACCCTGTAAGTTGCCAAAAAAAGCAGGATAAAAACATTTTATTATCTCAACACACACACACACGCACACCAAACACAAATAGATATGTGTATATGTCTGCATGAAAACACAAAAACAAATACCAAGCAGGAAATACTGCTAAATTATATGATCATAGTGTTATCTCTGGGTGGCATTATACATTTGTGTTATTTAAAAAATGTACATTGTGTATTTTTAAATGTAGCATTAACACGTTTTATTACACTAACCAGAAAAAATATATAAAATATACATCTTAAATTTTGCTAATTCAAATTTTGCCTTTTGTTGATTTTAAGTCTCTTTGTAACCTTAAGCACTAATAAGATAATTTAAAATGTTTTGTATTCTTGTTTCACTAAATTATTTATTTCCATATATTTTCCTTTTGAAGAAAACTACATAACCTTTAAAGTACATAATGCAAAATTGTATAACCTATCATATTCTAAAATACCACTGAACAAGAATTTTGTTGAAGAAGTCAAACAAATCACAAAATGACTTTTCTCTTTCAAAATGTATTACTGACAAGTAATTTCTAGTTACGAGTACATGTCTCATGATATAATAAAATTACTATAAAATAAATACCAGTTTAATTTTACTTAATAAAATATATCAAGAATTTTAAAGATATTAATGAAATTATCTTGGTGCATAAGTTCCTAAGGCAAAATAAAGGTATGAGAATGGTGAATATGTGAAAATCAAAAAAGGCTAATAAGAAAACCCCAGCATTGAAGATGGCCGAATAGGAACAGCTCCAGTCTCCAACTCCCAGTGCGAGCGACACAGAAGACCGGTGATTTCTGCATTTTCAACTGAGGTACTGGGTTCATCTCACTGGGGAGTGCCGGACGATCGGTGCTGGTCAGCTGCTGCAGCCCGACCAGCAAGAGCTGAAGCAGGGCGAGGCATCACCTCACCTGGGAAGCGCAAGGGGGAAGGGAATCCCTTTTCCTAGCCAGGGGAACTGAGACACACAACACCTGGAAAATCGGGTAACACCCACCCCAATACTGCGCTTTAAGCAAACAGGCACACCAGGAGATCATATCCCACACCTGGCCGGGAGGGTCCCACACCCACGGAGCCTCCCTCATTGCTAGCACAGCAGTCTGTGATCTACCGGCAAGGCAGCAGCGAGGCTGGGGGAGGGGCGCCCGCCATTGCTGAGGCTTAAGTAGGTAAACAAAGCTGCTGGGAAGCTCGAACTGGGTGGAGCTCACAGCAGCTCAAGGAAACCTGCCTGTCTCTGTAGACTCCACCTCTGAGGACAGGGCACAGTAAACAATAACAAACACAGCCGAAACCTCAGCAGACGCAAACGACTCTGTCTGACAGCTTTGAAGAGAGCAGTGGATCTCCCAACACGGAGGTTGAGATCTGAGAAGGGACAGACTCCCTGCTCAAGTGGGTCCCTGACCCCTGAGTAGCCTAACTGGGAGACATCCCCCACTAGGGGCAGTCTGACACCCCACACCTCACAGGGTGGAGTACACCCCTGAGAGGAAGCTTCCAAAGCAAGAATCAGACAGGTACACTCGCTGTTCAGAAATATTCTATCTTCTGCAGCCTCTGCTGCTGATACCCAGGCAAACAGGGTCTGGAGTGGACCTCAAGCAATCTCCAACAGACCTACAGCTGAGGGTCCTGACTGTTAGAAGGAAAACTATCAAACAGGAAGGACACCTACACCAAAACCCATCAGTACATCACCATCATCAAAGACCAGAGGCAGATAAAACCACAAAGATGGGGAAAAAGCAGGGCAGAAAAGCTGGAAATTCAAAAAATAAGAGTGCATCTCCCCCGGCAAAGGAGCGCAGCTCATCGCCAGCAACGGATCAACGCTGGACGGAGAATGACTTTGATGAGATGAGAGAAGAAGGCTTCAGTCCATCAAATTTCTCAGAGCTGAAGGAGGAATTACGTACCCAGCGCAAAGAAACTAAAAATCTTGAAAAAAAAGTGGAAGAATTGATGGCTAGAGTAATTAATGCAGAGAAGGTCATAAACGAAATGAAAGAGATGAAAACCATGACACGAGAAATACGTGACAAATGCACAAGCTTCAGTAACCGACTCGATCAACTGGAAGAAAGAGTATCTGCGATTGAGGATCAAATGAATGAAATGAAGCGAGAAGAGAAACCAAAAGAAAAAAGAAGAAAAAGAAATGAACAAAGCCTGCAAGAAGTATGGGATTATGTAAAAAGACCAAATCTACGTCTGATTGGGGTGCCTGAAAGTGAGGGGGAAAATGGAACCAAGTTGGAAAACACTCTTCAGGATATCATCCAGGAGAACTTCCCCAACCTAGTAGGGCAGGCCAACATTCAAATCCAGGAAATATAGAGAACGCCACAAAGATACTCCTCGAGAAGAGCAACTCCAAGACACATAATTGCCAGATTCACCAAAGTTGAAATGAAGGAAAAAGTTGAATCCCTGAATAGACCAATAGCAGGCTCTGAAATTGAGGCAATAATTAATAGCCTACCAATGAAAAAAAGTCCAGGACCAGATGGATTCACAGCTGAATTCTACCAGAGGTACAAGGAGGAGTTGGTACCATTCCTTCTGAAACTATTCCAATCAATAGAAAAAGAGGGAATCCTCCCTAACTCATTTTATGAGGCCAACATCATCCTGATACCAAAGCCTGGCAGAGACACAACAAAAAAAGAGAATTTTAGACCAATATCCCTGATGAACATCGATGCAAAAATCCTCAATAAAATACTGGCAAACCGGATTCAGCAACACATCAAAAAGCTTATCCACCATGATCAAGTGGGCTTCATCCCTGGGATGCAAGGCTGGTTCAACATTCGCAAATCAATAAACATAATCCAGCATATAAACAGAACCAAAGACAAGAACCACATGATTATCTCAATTGATGCAGAAAAGGCTTTTGACAAAATTCAACAGCCCTTCATGCTAAAAACGCTAAATAAATTCGGTATTGATGGAACGTACCTCAAAATAATAAGAGCTATTTATGACAAACCCACAGCCAATATCATACTGAATGGGCAAAAACTGGAAAAATTCCCTTTGAAAACTGGCACAATACAGGGATGCCCTCTCTCACCACTCCTATTCAACATATTGTTGGAAGTTCTGGCTAGGGCAATCAGGCAAGAGAAAGAAATCAAGGGTATTCAGTTAGGAAAAGAAGAAGTCAAATTGTCCCTGTTTGCAGATGGCATGATTGTATATTTAGAAAACCCCATTGTCTCAGCCCAAAATCTCCTTAAGCTGATAAGCAACTTCAGCAAAGTCTCAGGATACAAAATTAATGTGCAAAAATCACAAGCATTCTTATACACCAGTAACAGACAAAAAGAGAGCCAAATCATTAATGAACTTCCATTCACAATTGCTTCAAAGAGAATAAAATATCTAGGAATCCAACTTACAAGGGATGTAAAGGAACTCTTCAAGGAGAACTACAAACCACTGCTCAGTGAAATAAAAGAGGACACAAACAAATGGAAGAACATACCATGCTCATGGATAGGAAGAATCAATATCGTGAAAATGGCCATACTGCCCATGGTAATTTATAGATTCAATGCCATCCCCATCAAGCTACCAATGAGTTTCTTCACAGAATTGGAAAAAACTGCTTTAAAGTTCATATGGAACCAAAAAAGAGCCCACATCTCCAAGACAATCCTAAGTCAAAAGAAGAAAGCTGGAGGCATCACGCTACCTGACTTCAAACTATACTACAAGGCTACAGTAACCAAAACAGCATGGTACTGGTACCAAAACAGAGATATAGACCAATGGAACGGAACAGAGTCCTCAGAAATTATACCACACATCTACAGCCATCTGATCTTTGACAAACCTGAGAGAAACAAGAAATGGGGAAAGGATTCCCTATTTAATAAATGGTGCTGGGAAAATTGGCTAGCCATAAGTAGAAAGCTGAAACTGGATCCTTTCCTTACTCCTTATACGAAAATTAATTCAAGATGGATTAGAGACTTAAATGTTAGACCTAATATCATAAAAATCCTAGAGGAAAATCTAGGTAATACCATTCAGGACACAGGCATGGGCAAAGACTTCATGTCTAAAACACCAAAAGCAACGGCAGCAAAAGCCAAAATTGACAAATGGGATCTCATTAAACTAAAGAGCTTCTGTACAGCAAAAGAAACTACCATCAGAGTGAACAGGCAACCTACAGAATGGGAGAAAATTTTTGCAATCTACTCATCTGACAAAGGGCTAATATCCAGAACCTACAAAGAACTCAAACAAATTTACAAGAAAAAAACAAACAACCCCATCAAAAAGTGGGCAAAGGATATGAACAGACATTTCTCAAAAGAAGACATTCATACAGCCAACAGACACATGAAAAAATGCTCATCATCACTGGCCATCAGAGAAATGCAAATCAAAACCACAATGAGATACCATCTCACACCAGTTAGAATGGCGATCATTAAAAAGTCAGGAAACAACAGATGCTGGAGAGGATGTGGAGAAATAGGAACACTTTTACACGTTGGTGGGATTGTAAACTAGTTCAACCATTATGGAAAACAGTATGGCGATTCCTCAAGGATCTAGAACTAGATGTACCATATGACCCAGCCATCCCATTACTGGGTATATACCCAAAGGATTATAAATTATGCTGCTATAAAGACACATGCACACGTATGTTTATTGCAGCACTATTCACAATAGCAAAGACTTGGAATCAACCGAAATGTCCATCAGTGACAGATTGGATTAAGAAAATGTGGCACATATACACCATGGAATACTATGCAGCCATAAAAAAGGATGAGTTTGTGTCCTTTGTAGGGACATGGATGCAGCTGGAAACCATCATTCTTAGCAAACTATCTCAAGAACAGAAAACCAAACACCGCATGTTCTCACTCATAGGTGGGAACTGAAAAATGAGATCACTTGGACTCAGGAAGGGGAACATCACACACCGGGGCCTATCAAGGGGAGGGGGGAGGGGAGAGGGGGGAGGGGGGAGGGGGGAGGGATTGCATTGGGAGTTATACCTGATGTAAATGATGAGTTGATGGGTGCAGCACACCAACATGGCACAAGTATACCTATGTAACAAATTTGCACGTTATGCACATGTACCCTACAACTTAACGTATAATAATAATATATAAATTAAAAAAAAAAAAAAAAAGAAAAACCCAGCATTTCACTAAATGCTACTTTTCTTTCCACTAGATATTTTATTACCAATTTCAATAGCAAATTAGCATTACCATAGTTTTTCTTATGAGCTAATTAATCAGCAAAACTTTTTTTGTTTGATTGAAAGGAAATATAAATATGTCAAAAATTTAAATATGACTCATAAATTTAGTCATAGTTAAATTAAACACTTTTTAATACACCTAAAGATCAAAGATACAATACCTAGGATTTGTTGCCACCTCTTAGAACTTATATTAAAATGATCTTGTTGGAAATAACTAGTGACTTGGGAATTAAACAAACAGTTGAGAGCCAAGATTAAAATCTTAGTCATTTGATACTGATTTTACAAAATAAAATACTGAAACTGAGCAATAGAATTTTCAGGTTATTCCAATGAGTATAATTTTTTTCCCAGTTTGGTAAAAATACCTATCTTTTTCTAGAAACTGTGATTAAAAGCATGCTAAATTAAAGAAGGTAGTTCCTAGTACCAAAACAATAGTCTATGTTGAACTTGCCTTTTCATGACTCTAAATAGTAAATGATTAGGCAACAGATATGATAAAGATGGTAGTAGTATACATCAAAGTACACATTTCTTGGATGGTTGAAGGAAAAAAGAAAAATAAACAATTCTTAAAAAAGGAAAAATATGAATCAGTATTAGTGGCTACGTTCCTTTGAAACCTTGAAGAAATGGTAAGCAAAGTGTGTGTGTGTGTGTGTGTGTGTGTGTGTGTGTGTGTGTGTGTGTGTATGTATCCATATAGTACGCGGAGGGGTGGCAGGAATCTGGGTGGCCAATTTAGAGTTAAAAGTACCAAGGCATAAAGATGCTTCATGCTAAACCTAGCCCTCTACTGTGACCTTAAAAAGTAACTTCATCACTTCTAGATTCAGTTTTTCCATCTGCAAAATGAAAGGATTTTTAGAAGATCCAATCCTTACATGCTCAAACATGCTATGACTTTCTGAATATAAATAACATGTTGGCTGTGTCCAACTACATTCATCACTTCTCTCCACCATCAACATTTGATGCTATTGCAGCCAGGGGTTAGGAAAAATAACAAGAAAGCACTGGACACAGAAGTCAGCCTGAGGCAATCTTTGCTCTTTGCAGAGCTTTCAGCTAATGGGCTTCTACAGGATGTTCAGTTTGGCAAGATGTCCGCCTCCGAGTTTGTGCGGGTTCTCTCTTTATGTGTAGTTACAGCCAAAGCAAACTTTTTCTTGCTTCTAACTATATCCATTGAAAATCATTTACTTTCATCAGCTACAGTTCTAATACTACTTAAATTATTCTCAGGGTGGAAATAGGATTAAAAGTACAACCAGTAATTAAAAATGACTGACTCAGAAGTGCTGCAAACCACCTCTTCAAAAACCAGAGAATATATCTTCAAAAAAAAAAAAAAAAGGTAAAAATGTACTGTTGCAATCTCTGGAAATGTTTAATATTCTCCCCTAGAGACATGATTAAAAACAATGGATTATTAACATTAAAATAATTGATTTTACTTTTGCAAGTAAATGGTGTTAGTGTCAGAAGAAATCAACAAATGGAATTTTAGTTCCATGGGAAAAGTTCGAGTAATAAACTCTAAAATGATGATACTTATTGCAAATAATGAAACATGGCACTGACATAAAAATAGACACATAGATTAAAGGAACAGAGTAGAGAGCCCAGAAATAAATCCACACATTTACTGACAAATGATTTTCAACGAGAATGCCAAGTGCACATAATGAGAAAAGGATAATCTCTTTAACAAATGATGTTGAAAAAACTGGATGTCTACATGCAGAAGAATACAATTTGACCCACCCTTTTCTCACACCATATAAAATATCAACTCAAAATTGATTGAGGACTTGAATGTAAGACCCAAAACTATAAAACTACTAGAAGAAAACATAGAGGAAAAACTGCGTGACGTTGGTCTCTGTAATGAGTTATTAACTATAACCACAAAAGCACAGGCAACAAAAGCAAAAATAGACAATGGGACTGCATTAACCTAAAAAGGTTCTTCACAGCAAAGGAAACAGTCAACAAAGTGAGGAGCCACCCTACAATGTGGGAGAAAAAAATTTGCCAACTATACATTTAATAAAGGGTTAATATCAAAAATATAAAAGGAACTCAAATAATTAAACAGCAAGAAAAAGAACATGATTAAAAATTGGGCAAAGGATCTGAATAGACATTTCCCCAAAGAAGACATACAAATGGCCAATAGTACATGAAAAAAATTTAACATCACTAATCATCAGAGAAATGCAAATTAAAACCACAATGAGCAATCACCTCACTCCTATTAGAATGGCTTTTACCAAAAAAGGTAAAAGATAACAAGCCTTGGCAAGGAGGTGGAGCAAAGAGAATCTCATACACTGTTTATGGTAATGTAAATTATTACAGTAATTCTGAAAAACAGTAAGAAGCTTCCTCAAAAAGTTAAAAATAGAACAATTATACAATATATTATTTCCACTACTGGGCTTATAGCCAAAGAAAATAAATCAGTATGTCAAGAAATATCCGCACACCCATGTTTATTGCAGCATTACTCACAATAGCCAAGATATAGAATCAACCTAAGTGTCCACTGCCAGATAAATGGATAAAGAAAATGTCTATATATACAGTGGAATAGTATTCAGCCATAAAAATGAAGGAAATTTTGTCATTTGCAACAACATGGATAAAAATGGAGAACATTATGTTAAATGAAATAAGCCAGGCACAGAAAGACAAATACCATATGAACATCTCACTCATATGTGGAATATTAAAAAAAAAAAAAAAAAAAGAGGAACTCATTGAATTAGAGAATAAAATGGTAGTTACCAGGAGCTGGAGTTGACTAGCGGGGTGAGTGTTAGGAGATGTTTGTCAAAGTATAAAAATTTTCAGTTGGATAGGAGGTATAAGTTCAAAGTGTCTATTGTACAGCACGGTGACGATAGTTAATAATAGTGCATTGTATTCTTGAAAAATGCTAACAGCTTGGAAGTATACCCATGACAAAAATAACTATGTAATGTAATGTATATGTTAATTAGCTAGACTTAATCATTTTACAATGTATATATGCTTCAAAACATGTTGTATATAATAAATACATAAAATTTTATCAATCAATTAAACAAAATTAAAAAGTGAATAATGAGGTAGTTACTGGCAAGTTTTTGGCTAAAGCAACTGCTACAAAGTTATTAACCATTAATTGTCAAAATATTATTGGCCTAATATATATTTCAAATAGCACATCTGGATTAATGTTACTTGCTATTGTTGAACAAAAAAATAAAACAATCCTCTAGCTCACTTGCCAGTTCAGGGACAGGTGTCCAAAATCATACTGAACTTGTGGTTTTCAAAGAATAGAAATGCCTTTCATCTAAAGTTTAAAAATAATCAATGAACAGAAGAGGAAGGTGATTGGAAAGATGTACCGAAAGGAGATTATGACTCTTAGATTGTTAGAAGCAATTTCAGAGATACTATGCAAAATGAAAGGGAAGACCATCTGCATTTCTGATGTTACAAATACACTAAAACAACGTTCATCACATTTGCTCCCCCAAATCTAGCTCAGCATTCTAACTTATCAATGATAAGTTCGAATTTTATTCATTCTTGTCGCAAAGCTGACCCAAACACTTAAATGTCACTTCTCCTTTGACCAAAAACATCATAGCTTCTCAAAGATGCTATGGGTTGCTAGAATGCAATTATGGAGATTTTGAGTACAAGGGCAATGGTGTGTGATTGGAAAATAAATAAAAGGCACAGATTTTAGAGGAAGACAGAAGTTGAAGGACAAGTAAGGGTGGGACCCTCAGGCTGCCCATCAGCTTTCTCTGACACTTCTCATCTGTGCTTGGATTTGCTTCCTCTATACCTAGGCCCTTCCAGACCCCCTGTTTGTTATTATTTAATTTTTTCATTCTCTTCCCCCTAAATCAGGAACTTACTAGAGGCAAGAGCTATCTTTTACTGCTATTTCCCCATTGCCTTGTGCTGTGGTCTGAACAGTTGTGTTCATGAAAAACTCATCTGTTGAAACCTATGACTCAAGGTTGTAGTATTACAAGGTGAGGCTGTTGAGAGGTGATTATGTCATGAGTGGGGAGCCCCTCATGAATGGGATTTTAGTTGTCTTATGAAAGAGGCCCCAGAGAGCATTCATCCCTTTGGCCATGTGAAGTTTGCACACAGTGAAAAGATAGCCATCGATGAACCAGGAAATGGCCCTCATCGGACACCAAACCTGATGGCACCTTAATTTTGGACCTTCTAGCATCCAGGGCTGTAAGAAATAAATTTCTGTTGTTTATCAGCCACTCAATTTATGGTATTTTTTTATAGCAGCCTCACAGACTAAGACATTCTATGTAAGTCCTTATACTTACCTACTCAGAAAATGTCTATTGAATAAATTAATTTCGTCTTCTGGAATGTGAGGCTCATGGGAAACTAGACTGACTTTTTGCTTACTGCTGTAACCATAGAAACATTTCTGGCACATGATAGGCACTGAGTAAATATTTCTTAAATGAATGAAAGACGCCGTTAAGTAGCACTCTTTTTTTACAAGTAGACTCTTGGCTCAAGCAGTTAAAACAGACTGGTGACTTTAAAGTAATCTGTATCCAAACAGTTCTGATTTAAATACAAATTAGATAAAGATGGCCAATGTCAGGGTCCAGGTTGTTTGTTAAGCACATCAAGGTAAAAAACACTGACCTAATGCTTTCCTCTCCTTTGGTACTGTAGAGTCATAACCATAGCCTAACAGAATCTCAGACTTTGTGAGATATCTTAGCCTTCATGTTACAATAAATGACTAATTAAACACTCAAGAAAATGTATTTTCTTGACAGAAATAATCTCCAGAGGATGGTTTAATCCTTAATGACCGATATAAAATTCCCCAGATGTGTTCAGCTGTGAACAATTAGTCTTTCAAAACACTATTAGGAACATATATAATGCATATATTGATGAGAAGCATCAGTTGATGAAAAGCATCAAGAACTCCCAAAATATTGATGATGGAAACAAGTTCTATGCCTCACCCCATGATGCAAAATATGTGGAATGGTGTGTTCCTTAGAGAAGGGGAACAGCCTCTCATTCTTACTGTCATTAGTTAGAAAACTAGTTTAGATGGATGGTTGCATTTGCCATGTGGGAACAAATTCTTCAGGTCCTTAATCAATCACCTGTCCAAACAGGAAAATTGCAATCCCTCTCCTACTGATGCAGGCTCCAGAACAAAGGGTCATTTTTATGTAATGGGTAGGGCTAATAAATGGTACCCTCACAGAAAATATTATGTGGAAAGAGGAGTGCTTTATAGTAAGCTGGCGGTAACCTGGAGCACTGGGACGTTCAGTCCTAATGCTTAGGTTTACCAGCAAAATAGTTTCAGACTCTTTTGTCTGATGAGAAATTCACAGGAGAAAAATTCAATAGTGTACTACCAGACTATGACTTAAAACATACTTCCCCTTATTTACTTCTTCTCCAAATCCATCTTCAAAGAAATGGGAATGTGCTCAAAAGAAACCAATAAATCTCTAATAAAAGAGGAAGATTATGAAGTTACCTGGGGATCTGGCTAACCCTAAAGAGTATTTAAATATCAAAAGAAAGTACAATTTGATTTCTGTTTTTGATCAAATGGTGTCTAGGAAAATCCACAGATTTAAGGAGTTTTGTCTTTTTCAAAACTGGTAAGTATCCTTACTACACAGACAAGCACCATTTCTTCCTTGTAGCTGAGTTTTCCAATTTTGTTTTTTTTAAGAATTAAGAGGAACTAATTCTGAGACAGGCTTCAAATGTTGCGTTCTAGGTTTTGTTGTTCTTTCATTAGTTGGTTGGATGGCTTTCCGGTTACTTTTATTGTTGTTGTTCCTTGACACAAGGTTTCAGAACAACAGAAAAATACGGATTCATTAGTCAACCGGTTTAAATTAGAAGATAGATGTATTTATAAACAGTTTTTTTTTTTTTTTTCAGTTGAGTTAGTCCTTGACCAGCAATAGCTTAGGGCTCAAGTTACAGTTCAATTGCAAAAGGATCATTTTAAAAATATGGTGGAAACTATCTCTGAAAGCTGTATTTCAACTCCTGATTGAAAAAAAAAGTCAGTACTCTGAAACTTCCTCAAATTTTTAAAAATGATCAATAAATGTAGTGTGCTCTCACCCTTATTACAACATAAATGGTGACATAGAACCCTCTATCAGCTCAATTAAACTTTTCATTTTCACTTTGTTTTTGGCAACTGAAAAACTCTGGCATCTAGAAACACACTAGGAGAAGGCAAAAATAAATGGAATTCTGATAAACAACTTCTGCCTCTGATTCACTCAATTGCAAATATGTATTGAGTTTCTATCATGCAACAAGGGAACTTCTTGTAAAACAGTGATGAAAGATATGATTCCTCTCTTCAAAATTTCAATTTGTAAGTCCTGGAATAGAATTCAAGTGTACTCCTATGCTGTTCCATTCTATTATCTTTCCTGAATATAATTACAGATTACAATTATATTAACAGATTAAGATAAAATGAGTACACGTATATTTTTGTATAAAAACAGTAATTTCTAATAACTAATGAATACCAATAAATAATATTGGTATTCATAAAATCTTTATTGGTACAACAGAGATTGTATCTATGTTGATAGTAATTTCCTTAGGATTAATCAGGTTGTCAACAGAATTTTTTTCTTCTGGCAAAGTAATGGAAAATTTTGTACTGACAAAGCAAAAATTGCACCAAAGTTAATTAGACAAGGGAATTTTTATTAAGGTTACTGCAACAGGGACAAGATCAGGCAAGGGTTTTTTTTTTTTTTTTTTAATTTTTTTTTTTTAATTCTCAAAGGAACAGAGAAAGAATTTACAACTGTAAGTTTTCTAAAGTAAATGCTCTAAGGGAAAGGAGGTCAGGGGCCTGTGGGTTTAGGTCATTTGGAATCTGCAACAGCTGGGAGGAGATGGACCTCAGGGCAATAGAGGTAGAAAGAAGCCTATCTAAAGTTTTGCTAAGCTGGGAAAAACATTAGGGTTGTCATGGTAAGTATTTAGGGCCAAAAGAAACATGTGATACATAAAAATGTTTTTAAATCAAATGTATAACCAAAAGTACACATAATCTACCACATTATTGTCACTGAAGTGTAATTGTCAATGAATCACAAAACCTAAGGCATTCTTTTTCTTTATTTCTATCTGCCTTGTTTTCACTCCTTAGACCAGTGAATCTATGACCCTCAGGCCCTCATGCCAAACCCTGACCAAATCCTGAGTTTCTGTTTTTTAAAATAAAGTTTTATCAGCACACAGCCATTTCCATTTATTTACTTCATATCTATGACTGCTTTGCACTAAGCAGTGTAACAGAGACTGGTACAACTACAAAATATTTACTATCTGGCCCTTTACAGAATAAAAAAAAAATGCCAACCCCTGCTTTTAGACAGTTGTCTAGTGTGAACAGAAGTTTTTGCCTTTCCTGAGTATTGTAAATACAATAAGACACAATTTACCTGCAGGTCACTTGCAAATAAATATCGAAAATATTTTTGAAAAATACTTATCTTTTACTTAGATTGAGAGGCAAGATTTACCACATTATACAATGTAATAAAATAAGGAAGTGCTAATTCTCCTCTTTTCAACCATCTACGTGATACATACTTAGCATTTTTCTGTATTCACATGACTATGTTTCTTAGAACACAGAAAAGATGGAAATGAACGAATCTAACATCAGCTCCCAGAGATATTTTGGAATAAATTTAACCTAATCTTTTCTTTTAATGGGATTCTATCCAGCAGCAAGTTCTTTTGATTTTTTAACCTACCTTTCTTTAGGCAGAACAATTCATTTCCCTTAGACTGTTCATCATAGTTGCATTTTAATTGTGCTGTGACTTTATACTAGGTGTTCTGAATCATAGCCTTTGGCATAGGATGGAACAGATGTCAAAGTCATGGACTCCCTTATGGTTGATCAATTATAAAACAAGCTCCCTCCAAAGTAGTGAGCTCCCTGTTACTGGATGTGGACAAACAAAGGGATGGTAACCATCAGTCAGGGAACCAATCACAAAATTTCCAGATTTGAGAGGGAGGTTCAATCGGGAGATCTCTAAGGTTTCTTTCTTTTCATGTCTAAGAATCTATATATCTTTATTATTTAGCATAAGGACATTCTGTGTACTGGAAAAGCATGCACAATTTCTCTATCAGTAATTATCATTCATGCTTACATTATGTTGTTCTAGAAATATGATTAGAGATTAAGGGCTATGAACAGCAGACTTTGAAAAGAAACACTGATAGCACTGAATCTATCAATTACTTTGGGAAGTATGCCCCATCAAGCTACCACTGACTTTCTTCACAGAATTAGAAAAAAACTACTTTAAATTTCACATGGAAAAATAAAAGAGTCAGCACAGCCAAAACAATCCTAAGCAAAAAGAACAAAGCTGGAGACATCACATTACCTGACTTCGGTAACCCAAACAGCATGGTACTGGTACCAAAACAGATATATAGACCAATGGAACAGAACAGAGACCTCAGAAATAATACCACACATCTACAACCATCTGATCTTTGACAAACCAGACACGAACAAGCAATGGGAAAAGGATTCCCTATTTAATAAATGGTGTTGGGAAAACTGGCTACCCATATGCAGAAAACAGAAACTGACCCCTTCCTTATACCTTATACAAAAACTAACTCAAGATGGACAAAAACTTAAACGTTAAACCTAAAAGCATAAAAACCCTAGAAGAAAACCTAGACAATTCCATTCAGGACATAGGTATGGGCAAAAACCTTCATGACTAAAACACCAAAAGCAATGGCAACAAAGCCAAAATTGACAAATGGGATCTAATTAAACTAAAGAGTTTCTGCATAGCAAAGGAAACTATCATTAGAATGAACAGGCAACCTACAGAATGGGAAAAAAGTTTTGCAATCTATCCATTTGACAGAGGACTGATAACCAGAATCTACAAATATCTTCAACAAATTTGCAAGAAAAAAACAGCCCCATTACAAAGTGGGCAAAGGATATGAACAGACCATTCTCAAAAGAAGACATTTATGCAGCCAAGAAACATAAGAAAAAAAGCTCATCATCACTGGTCATTGGAGAAATGCAAATAAAAACCATAGTGAGATACCATCACATGCCAGTTAGAACGGCGATCATTAAAAAGTCAGGAAACAACTGATGCTGGAGAAGATATGGATAAATAGGAATGCTATTACACTGTTGGTGAGAGTGTAAATTCGTTCAACCATTGTGGAAGACAGTGTGGCGATTCCTCAAGGATCTAGAACTAGAAATACCATTTGACCCAGCAATCCCATTACTAGGTATATACCCAAAGGATTATAAATCATTCTACTATAAAGACTCATGCACACGTATGTTTATTGCAATACTGTTCACAATAGCAAAGACTTGGAACAAACCCAAATGTCAATCAATGATAAACTGGATAAAGAAAACATGGCACATATACACCATGGAATACTATGCAGCCATAAAAAATGATGAGTTGATATCCTTTGCACGGACATGGATGAAGCTGGAAACCATCATTCTCAGCAAACTAACACAAGAACAGAAAACCAAACACTGCATGTTCTCACTCAAAAGTGAGAGTTGAACAATGAGAACACATGGGCACACGGAGGGGAATATCACACACTGGGGCCTGTCGGGGGGTGGGGGGATAAGGGAGGGAGAGCATTAGGAGAAATACCTAATGTAGATGACGGGTTGATGGGTGCAGCAAACCACCATGGCACATGTATACCTATGTAACAAACGTGCACATTCTGCACATGTACCCCAGAACTTATAGTATATTAAAAAAAAAAGAAAGGAAAGGAACACTGATTTTGGCTCAGTCTTCATTCATCATTAAAATGATTGAAATTGACTGATTATCTGGGCCAGTATCTATTCAGTTCACATGAAAACGAGATCTTGTTGTTAATATGAAAAAAGTCATCTAATATATGCATATAAATAATTTGCATATTACACCTGGTATATATCTGAACCACTTGCACTTACAAACTTAGACCAAGTCTCAAAAAGTAAATTATGGGGAAGTAACGAATACTTCTGTTCATTACTAAACCCTTACTGAAATTCAGTTCTGAATCCTCATTGAAATTATAATAAGTCATTTCTGTAGCATCACATTTTTTATACGGTTTGGGTTCTATGAGTGCTAAATAAATCTTTGTTTTACTGAATTAGCAGTACTGCTATAAAGATGAGAAGGAAAGACATATTCTAACATTTGGAACAAGACACCCTACTAGCTCTGGACCTGTCTCTCTCACTAACAGGCTTTGTGACCTTGGACAAACCAGGATTTTAGTTACCTCAGATATGGAGTAAGTCGTTGACTCTCAAACTTTGAAGTATATAAGAATTACCTGGAAGACTTGCTGAACCATAGGTTGCTGGATTCCACCCTCAGAGTTTCTGATTCAGTAGGTCTGGGATGGGGTGGATAATTTGCATTGCTAAGTTGCCAGGTGCTGTTGATACTGTTTGTCAAGGAACCACACTCGGAGAATAGAACAAGGATTGGAGGATGGTGGTAATGAATTACCAAGTCATTAATACTTTACAGCTGTAAGAGTGAGTAGTCAGCATCAAACATGCATGGTGAAATATAATTCTCTTTTTAATCAGTTTCATTTGAATTAGAAGTGAGATGAATGCTCCTTTCTTTCTTTATATTTTAATAGAGATATTGACCACGTAAATGTTCTGTAGTACTTACGTCATAGCTTGATAAATGGATTCAATTCCATAACGCATAGCAAATTCATCAACTATTTCCTGGGAAGCATCATCAAAGAAAACCTTCCAGGCTTCATCCCCTTTGACTTCTGGGATTTTCACTCCACCATTAGATTTCACTTCAGTCAAGTAATGGAACAGATTCTAAAAGCAAGTGGTTTTTAATTGTTCAGTGATTCCTCAGAACAGGCCAGAAATATTTAACTAAAACTTTCAGTAAAATGCACTTGCACTGTCATTGCCTCTAATGTTTCATCAGCATCTGCAAGCAATAGGAATACCTCGAATTTTCATTCTAACTCAATTCATCTTTTATGCAAAATCTGCTTTGATTTCTGCCTGGGTAAAAGCACTGATATAAATATGGGAAGAAAGGACGCAGTTTGATATTTAAGACAAGATGTCATAATAGCTCTGGATGGGTCTTTGACAGTAACAGGCTTTGTAACCTTGTCAAGGCTTTAGTTTCCTTAGCGAATAAGACATTGGTTCGCAAACTTTAAAGAGAATCACCTGGAAGGCTTATTAAAACACACATCGCCGAGTTCCACTCTCAGAATTAGATTCTATTACACTGCAGTTGAGAGGTTAGTTAGAGGTGTCACTGGCGAGTCCCTGACGCAAATGATACTTGTCTTACATCAAAAAATAGGAGATGAGGCCGAAGAATGTACCCATATTCATGTTCAAAGTGATAAAATACCTTCCTAAGGTACTTTAGGCAGTAAAGTGGGGTGGGTCTATACGGAATCAATGATTCAAATATTTGTACATACTAAACCATTTGCAGAAGGAAGCGTTTTTGCATGAAATCATTTCTACATGATAGAGCATATTTTGCATTCAGGGATTGTGAGTAAATTATGGTGCCCTGGATGAATAATGTGATTTTGACTATGTTAAGGCAAAATTTAGCTCTGTAAATGATACTAAAGGGTTTGGGCTGCAAAATGGTAAGAGTAAGGGCAATGACATGAGGCTGAAAGTGAATGTTGAAGAAGTTTGGAGTGATATAAAATTACTACTCTCAATTCCTTTTTGCTTCTAAGCTTAGCAACTGCTACTTTGATGAAGCCAGGGTAAACTGAAGAACTTTTTCTTAGATTTCAGTTCTTTCTGGTTCTTGGACCAGTAGAAAAGACTCTGTAAAGTGAAGTGTACTGCTATTTCTCTGACTGTACACACACCTTAAGGTCGGAATTCTTCATCATGCCAGTTCAAGGGATTTCTTTTTATTGGTCTGAAAAATGAACCATCTCTCGTGAGGGAATGATATCAGTGACCACAAAACTGTGATTATGAAATAAACCTAGGTCGTATACCTAAGTACTGTGTGATATTCACACAATTTGAACACTGTTCCTCATTTATTTTTTAGTAAAATGGGGTATATTTAAATGCATAAATTTTCATGAATATATTTAGAAAAAATAATATGCAAAAAAGTAAAGCTACCTTTCAGTTGTCTTTTTCTGAGGAATGTACTTTGTTACTTTGAAAAACATGAAGAAGAGTACATTCCTTAGCTTCCCCTATTTGTTGATATGAGACAAGTATTATTTGCATCAGAGAAAGTCTCCAGTGACACTTCTAACTAACCTCTCAGTGACAAACATTCGATCGAATCTCAAGATGATTTACCTGTGCTTCTATACTGAGACACAAAAGGGAACTGGTGAAACTGCGCTTTTGATTGATGTTGGATGGTGTTTACCTCTCTCTAAGCCAACTAGGCCCTACCTTTTGGGTGAGTAACCACATCTTATTCTCTCCATACTCATATGTTTGTGGAAAGAGAAGTTAACATGGAGGAGTGTGCAGTGTGTATGAAACAGTTTGTTGTACTCAGAAACAGGAAGAAAAATTAACTGTTTATGACATTGGCTCCCAAAAGCCATTGAAACAGCACCACATTTTTATGTTTCTAGTTATAAATAGAGTCCTAATTAAATCTTCAATAAAGTCTGAACTCTAACTTGGAGTTCTCAAACACAGTTATGATTTGATCCTCTCCTGCATTACCAAACTACTGCATATTTAATGCTTCCAAAATATGTGCCATGACTCATTTCTTCAATCAATATTTTTATTACTCTCCTTCCCCTTTGGAAGAACGATAATTTTTTTGTATCTACTTATGCATTATCATCTTACTGCCTATTCACACCTGCCTCACAGGCTTGTTCTAAACTCTCATTAGATGACAAGTTCATCAGGGGTAATACAATACATAGAATTTATGATATCGTAGTATATCGCCTGCTGTAGTATAGAGTCAGAACTCCAGGAACCACTCTACAAATTCAATGATTTTTAAAACCAAATATTCTGTTTCATAATCCATAATCAAGAGTATTTCTTATATTTTGTATTAGTAAAATTCCATTTATTTACCTCATGTAAACAGGTATATTGAATATGATATGGAGCAACCTTCTCTTCTCCTTTTATCTCCACATTGATTTTCAATCGTATGGCCCCAGATACAGCTGACTTATCTGTCCTTTTCTCTGATAAAGCAAAAAAACAATTTGTCAGTCATGTCTGACAATAATGTTTTTCTCATATGACCTCTCAAAAGCTTAAAAAAAAAAAAGACTTAAGTAGCTAAAAACTATTTTTCTGAGTCAGAGTTGCTTGTTAAGTAACCATAATGAGACCGCATGTGGTAGCTCTTGCCTATAATCTCAATGTTTTGGGAAGCCAAGGTGAGAGTATCACTTAATGCTAGGAGTTTGAGACCAACCTAGGCAACATAACAAGATCTAGTCTCTACACTTTTTTTTTTTCATTAGGCAGGTGTGTTGGTGCTTGCCTGCAGTCTTAGCTAATTAGGAGGCTGAGGGAGAGGATGTCTTGAACTCAGGAGTTTGAGGTTATACTAAGCTATGATCACACCAGGGCACTTCACCCTGTCTAACATAGTGAGACCCCATCTCTATTTAAAAACAGAAAAAAGTAACCATGATTCCCCTAAATACAATTTAAGATATTTGCCTATTACGTTATTGTAGTTGTCAACTGTCTTATAGATATTCCAAATTAAAAAAAAAAAAACTAATCAGAAGACCCTGCCATTCTCATATATATTTCTGTGTACTTGATCAGTTTATACAATGAAATTAAATAAGTTATTTGGCAATCAAAATTAAGAAAAACGGTGTATAAATAGGAAATCATTTTGTCTGAAAGCTGTCACTACTTGGTTTCTTTTCTTTCTGTACTTGAAAAGATGAGCCAAAGTTCTGGTTAATAAAAAAATGCTGCTAATAGTTTTCATTGTCAGTGATTTATAAAGACCGACAGTCTATAACCTAGGCTAACTTATAAGTGTTAGACTGTTTATTTGAATGGAAACAATGTATAGTCTATTTAGCCATAAAATGTATGTATGTGTTTAGTATGAACTGATCAATAGCTCTGAGATAAATAAAGGCATAAACTTCTAGGCTGTGATTGTAGCGGGGGGGGGTCCTAAGTTCAAGACCCATTTCTGGCAATCTGATCCATTTCACAAATGAAAATAGGATTTAGGTAAGTGACACAAAGTCAGTGCAGAGGACTTAAACTGGCCCTCTTTCTAAACATAGTTGTACCTTTAGCCATATAAGGTACAGTTAAATTATGAAGATGGCGTCCCTCTTATGGAACGTCTGATGACTTTTCACTTTTATTCTTTAATAGTCATTTGTGTTACAAAGATTCTTCCCTTCTAAGTGCCAGGATCATAAGTGATTTTCCTACTGGCTGAGAGGGAGTTGATTCTCAACAAATATTAAAATTCTCTGCTGGGGCCAAGAGAAATGCAAGACCTAGGGTCTTTTTGGTCACACACCTCTTTCCAGAACTCCAGGGGAAATTTGTTGGTTCTTTGATTTTTGACTGTTATCATCCCAAAGTATCTTTGGGAAGCAGGCTCCGCGTGGACACCCAAGGCTTTTGGTCAAAACTTCCTTTGTGTAGTAGAATGAATTTTAAGTGATGAGAAAGGTTGTATCAAGAATAGAAACAGGTTATTTGTTTGGATAGAAGGTATTCAGGGATTTTACACAAAGCTGAAAAAGGTAAAACCTGTACACACTCTCTCTTTTTTTCTCTCTCTCAAAGGTTAAACATCAGCAGTGAGGACAAAAACGTACTGAGGGTGAGTAGGTACAGGCTTACAATATTGTGTTTCATCATATTTTCATCTCATAGACTGAAGGACAGTTTCAGCATAAGAGCTGAATGGTCTACTAATAGCAGCATATTCAAATTCCTCAGCAAGTTCCTGAATATATACTGGTACATGGTTTTTTGGGTTCTACTTCTTCTTCTTCTTCTTTGTTTTTTTATTTATATACAAGGTCTCACTCTGTCACCCAGGCTGAGGTGCAGTGACATAATCTTTTAGTTCACTGCAGCCTCAGTGTCCTGGGCTCAAGTGATCCTCCTGCCTCAGCCTCCAGAGTAGCTGTGACTACAGGCACATGGCACCATGCTTGGAGAATATTTTTTAAATTTTTGGTACAGATGGGTCTCCCTATGTTGTCCAGTCTGAACTCAGACTCGTGGCCTTAAGCAATCCTCCCTTCTCGACTTCCCAAAATGTTGGGATTACAGGTGTGAGCCACTGTGCTAGGCACTCATATATGTTTTGTTAAAAGAACAAATTGGAGAAATTTCTGTTCAGACTTACAACTTTACTGCCTCAACCCAAGAAAATGTTAACGTATTACAGAAAAAAAAAGTCCACATAAAGATAAACCTCTTTCATAAAGAAATAATTGGTGAATGTTCCACAGAGTTAATGGCCTGAAATTTACCCTCAGTTAGTATCTCTATTTTCATATATGAAGTCATTTAATAGTTAAAACAAGCTTTGGGGGGTGGATCATTATAGGAGAGGTAAAAATTCTACTCCAATCCATAAGAGTACCTATCTTCTTTAAGGAAGATTTCTTACGATAGTTTTGATAATTAGTTCTTAGTTTAACTTGAATCATCTGTGTTTAGATAAATTAAATATCTTTCTTTTGTTGCATTACTCTGTAATCTAGAGTTTCATGAATTTTATGTGACCTTCTCCTTTTAGTATGCCAATTATTTCATTACTAAAAGTATGCAGATTATTTTTTAAAGTCAAAAGCACTTTTTAATTTGTTAACATATGTTGGTATCCTAAGTGGTAATTCTTTTTAACCTGCGGAATGTGTCAACTCTTTAACTCATATCCAGCCAGCCCTCAAAAGTTTAATTAAAACACTTTATAGGATATGATTAAGACATCTTCAGATCATGCCTTTGCAGAAACTGAGGTGCCTCATATATTTTTACTACTATTAAATCACCATTGAAAATTCTGTGTTATTATTCTATTCCAGTAAAAGTTAAATCAAAACTTACCTTATTTAATTTCTGGTTCCGTAATAATTTTTTAAAGCATTCCAACTAATCACCTTCTCAATATCTTCATCATGAGAATCCGCATGAGTTCACATATTTACTTGGCTTTGTCAACTAAAGCCTACTTTTATACTATCATTAGAAAGCAATTCAAAATACATTTTTCCTTCATTGCCAAAATTCCATCAATGGACAAGAAGGAAATACGTCAAACAGCATTAAATAATAGAGTATTTGTTTCCCACATATTTGGCAAAGGTTTATGAAGCTGTATTTCATGCATTAAAAATTAAGAATGCAATAACATTTTTCTCTAAAAGACATCTAGGTAGTTCTTGGAAAGGGTTTTCTCTTTTCACCTCAGATTTATCAAAGTCTTTCAATAGTGTTGAAAAAAGAATAGCCTTTTCTTGTCAATGAAATGAATCATCTAAAGTCTAACAGAATGTCCTGGAAAGGCATTGGTTATATTTACTTACATGGGAATATAATGCATGCCACAGGTATTTAGGGGTTTTATTTAACTTGTTTTCAAGTAGATAAAAAAATAATCACCTAAGTTGTACCAGACATCCATTTCTCCACTCAAGGTCCTCACTTCTACAATTGTTTGTCCCAGAAAATCATCTGACTCCTTTTTGAAATGTTGCTTGACTCTGGATTTAATATCATCATCTTCATCCCATACTCTGACTTTGATTCGATCTGTGGAGTTATGACACTCACTGAAAATAAATGTGGATAAGTTAACAACCATTGAAAACTGCTCTAAATTGCATCTGATGTTAGTACTTTATTTTCTATCTATTCTAGAAAGGCACAATATACAACATAATAAATGAGATAACCCATTGCATCTATCCATGGGATGTTGCAGGCACATAATGCAAATACACTGAAGAAAAGTTAAATAATGTTAATAAGGGAAAATCAAATCCTATTCCATCCTATTTCCTTCAACTGATTTAGATATAATCAAATATCGGTCAGAAATCTTTGCTTGTGATATTTTCACTTATGCCATATTTCCTATTGACAATAGTTATCTTGATAAAAATATCCATGCTTGGAAAATTCTTCACCATAAAAATAAAGCTAATTTTATTGCAATGGGAGTTGAGAATGTGGACTTCACAGACTACAAAATGACAATAGTAGTTTTCTGAAGGACTGGAAAAACTAAAAATCCCAGTAAGCACATAAGATATTATTAAATCAAGTAGAATTAGAGTAAAATCCTTCTGATTTAAAGAACAAACTGTAAATTATAGTCCATTGTTAATTTCCAGGTTTCCTCCACCCTCTTTTGTTGAAGCAAGCTACTTAGTATTGCCTACACATATTACGGACTTTTCTGACACTATGATTTTTGTATACATTCTTCCCTAGGCTTTTCTGCCTGTTAACCAACCAATCTTTAGGAATCAGCAAGTTAACTGATGTATAGTATATCACTTTTCCTACAACTTATTGAACCATTTAGTTGTGATCAACTGTGTGCTCCCTGTGTACCCTGTACATGATTTCCTCTAGCACAGGGGCTTTATCTCAGAGTTCATGGATGAGTTCTGAGCACTCTTGAACTTGGATTAAAATACATATTATATATATATACACATACACATATTATATATTATCTATATAATCTATATAGATATAGATATCTATCTTTCTATATAATCTATATCTGTATTATCTATAATTAATATAGATATACGTATAAAACATGTATTTTATGCATACATATATGTGTGCATAAAATATATATACATGTATTATACATATGTATGCATAAAATACATGTTTTATACATATATATGTGTAAAATATATACATAGAGAGAGAGGAAGAGATCATCTTTATATTTTCAATTATGAATACAGGCAACAAACTACAACAGCATTTTTGTCATCAATACAACCACAGATACTGACATATAACATTATAAGTGTTATGAACCTTAAAATATTATTTGTACCTATCATTAAACTAAAACTACGTTTCAATATAATTGATTTAATTCTATGAATTTTATTTTTTATATGAAAAGGTACATTTTGAAAAGACATCCATGGTTTTCACAAGACTTCACAACAGGTTCATGGTGCAAAAAGTATTTGAGAATTCCTAACAGTATAATGTCTCTTTCATTAACTTATAAGGCAAAATAATACGGCACATACAAGAATAATATTTGAATCTGACAGGCCTATATGCGAATTGTAGCACCACTGTTTCTACTTAACATAGGAGTTTTCAACACAGAGCATTTTATTAATTTCTGGGACATTTTTGGTTTTCATAAACATTCAAGGACACTACTCTACTGGCATTCAGTGGAACAGGCTAGAGATTTAGACACCCCACTATGTACAGGACAGTGTGCATGATTTAAAATGACCCATCAGGCATTAGGGAAATTGCTTAACTCATTGATAATTATCTTAGCTCAGGATGTAATTCTTTTAGGTAGAAACACCATGTCTTTTGCATGGTTTACTAGACACTGAAATGTCCTGGAAAGGAACTAGCATGTCACTCACTAATCAAAGAAGGTTTTGTTGTTGTTGCTGTTAAGAAATTCAACGAGGCTTGTTTTCCATTTTGAAAAATTACATCACCCATGTCAAAACTACACAAAGCATTTGAACTATAGTGTTTGAACTATGGTATTTACAGTGTTTGTATCAGTGTGCATTTGAAATGGTCCTATTCATGTTAATTCTATCGACTGTGAAAGCCTGTGTCTACTATGTATTCTAGGGTAGTTGTAGCCAAGCCCTTACACGTTAAAATGCATATTAGAATACTTTTAGTTCTCCTTCATTTTAGGTTGGAACATTATACTGATTTTTCAAATTATATCTATATAGGTTAAGTCATACATTACTTTGTTTCAGCATAAAATGGGTCATTATGAATTATTTTACATAAAAATGAATCATTGGGTCTGACAGGGTTGAGAACTACTATGTTTACCTTACTTAACTTTTATAAATCTCAGTTACGTTATCTATAAATAACAGGGGATAATAACACTTATCTTAGAAAATGTTTGTGAGAAATGGTAGATAATACCTAATAGCAGTTAGCACAATGCAGGCAATGTTTGATCCCTATTAGCTATAATATGCCATTTTTCCATAAGTTCCACACATTCTTTTCGAAGTTAGAGCCTATGTTTAATATATCTCTTATTGATTATTTCTGTCATGTATCTTTCAACAAATATTCACTAAAGTCTGCAAAGTTTCACCAAAGTAAAATCCCTTTTATATTTGAGGAAAAAATAATTTTGTCATTCTTAGAAATATATTCATAAACATGTCTAAGTTTGCGCTATTTTATTAGTAAAATGTGGTAGAAATTGTGGGGAGAAAGGAAGAATTAATCCATGACATTGTGTCTGGAGCAGCTAACAAAGCCTACTATCAACCATGGAGAGCATTCAGGCTAGTAACAGCACAGCTGTCTCCCATTGACTCAGAATTCCCGAGATAACTGTATGAACCCACACCTGAAATTATTGTAGCAAGCATATTTGGATAACCTCTTTGGTAATTTGCCCAAAATTTATATTAAAAATGGCTAACATTTTAAGTTCCTTGCTCTCAAAAAGAAGAAAAGTCTAAGTAGAAACAAAGACACAGCTCCTAGTTTATTTCATTCTTCTCTCAGAAAAAGACAGAAAGGCATTTTAGAGTAGCAAAAGAGACAGTTACCACCTTAAACTTAACTCTCAATACACTGCAAATGCAGAAAGATGTCACTTTTTGATAAATAAATCATCAGAGTTTATATAAGCCCTGGAAAGAGTTCTACTGTATTTTTTACCTGCAAATAGCAGGCACAATAAATAGCAAGCTCTAGATAATAAAGATTGGTAAACATTTCTAGAATCTATTCCTTCACAAGAAAAAATATCCTATCTCATTTTGAGGCCAAATTTTTTGAGATTCTAGTTTTTACTACGAAAGCAAGGTAAAAATTTATTAAGTGGTTAAATATACACACAAATAGCAATCCATACAAAATAGTAGTAAATATATGGGTCGATAAACATACACACATGGGCATGTGTCTTTCTACATAATACATATATATGATATAGAAAAAGGAGGGAGAGACAATACTATCTTTCTTTCCAAATTTCTGTTTAAAATAAATGTGATACAAATAGATGAAGGACAAATATAAATGACCAATGATGTGCTTTGTATAAGTGTACTTGCAATTTGCCTTGAGAGTTTGAGTCTCTCTGCATTTCTGATTGACTGTTTTTTTTTCATTTTTTTAATTAAATGAACTTTTTATTTTAGAATAATTTTAGATTTGCAAAAGACGTGCAACAATAGCACAGAACCTTTCTGTATGCCCTGAACCCTAATTATTTATTAACCTGTCACATTACTAATATTTGTCACAACTAACATTGGTTTTACTTTTATTCCCCATAAAGACTGGCCAACTCTTACATTCTTTGTCTTCCAAACAGCTGCTTTTTGAGGAATATTAAGTTTGCCATTATGTTTCACATTGAAACTGTCAGAAACTTACATTTTTACTTCACAGAGCAAAGGTAAGAGTGGGGTTGCTGTTTCAAAATGTTGAAGATTACCTAAGGGTGTCGTGATGGGTTTGAAACTGGAGATTCAGTTGATGATTCTGTAGTGGAGAAGCATCATGTATGGAGGCCCAGCCTCTCGAGCATTCTGCTTCCATTTTGACCAGATCCCTCCTTGTGTTGCTCATCTTCTGAAGACTCAAGTTAGATAACTCACTTTCCTGGATTCCTTTGCAGCTATGTTCCAGGTATTTACCCTGCATTCAAGCAAGGTGTAAACTCAAAGTGGCACAGTGTTCATATCATGGGAACTGCTTTCCCCCCAACAGTGGATGCTATATAGTACTGTCATACAAGGTTTCACAGTACTATTTAGTCCCGAGGGGCAAAAGTATTGATTGGTGTTTTTCCCAAAGAAACGCTGCCACATAACTTGACCCAGTTTCCACACAGTAGCTTTAGAAGCTGGTACTTTAACCTCTACAATGATTCTTGAGTGACCTAGTAGTCTATAAAGAATCTTTCTCTGCCTAAACTAACCAAAGTGGACTGCTTTGTTTGCAACTAAGAATACTCACTAACATAATAATTGTTAAAGCACGAAGGCAATGGCAAGTAACGGAGTCTAAAACATAGAACTGACTCTGTGGAGGAGATGCTGGTACAGAGAGTGAAGACTTAATCACCTCAGGCTAGAAAGCCGATACATTTTGATATGCAATTGCAAAACAGCTGGTCAAATCTTGCTCACTGTATGTATAAACTTTGACCACCATGCCAGCTGAGGCTTCTTTATTAGTGAGAATGGTAGGAAATAAAATTCAGAATATTGCCAAGTGATTATTGAATGCTTCCCCCTTTCAAAAATATACTACCATACACAGAGAGACATTCAGACTGAATCTAGACAGTTTATAGGTAGAGATGCAAAGGAGAGCAGTCATGTTCAAAAGAGGTGCATTTGCTAGTGTCCTGCAATGTAAATTGACTGAGAATATTACCATTTGGAACTCTGCAGGGTTGACAAAAGCCAGCTGATTCTATATTCAAAAAGGTACCTGTACAAGCAGAGGTTTCTAAGTGCAACTTCAGAAAGAGATAAAATTGTTGCCCGAGGGCTTTTCCAGCACCATCCTTTAAAAGGCCTTCGAGTGAAAATGAATGGTAGCTTAGCAGCAAAAACCAAATTAAAGGTGTTGCATTCTCACCCTGGAATATTATTTTTCAGGAACTGAGGCTGCAGCCATTAGGTTAAGGGAGATGAATTGATCAGAACAGAGGAGCCAAGAGCTAAGGGCCAAAATTGTCCAGGCTTATGTGGTTACTTGCTCATAAAATTGTCTTAGAGCCCATCTCCTGGAAGCCTGGTAAATTTTCCAGGAAACAGTATTGCCCAAAAGTCATATACACATGCAGAGAAGCTAAAGAGATTGTTGGTGGCAGATGCTATAAGTACACTCATACAACAACCTTTCAAACCACTCCCCTCCTTCCCTTTTTAGTTTTATGCAATTTCCCAACCTCCCCTGCAACTAGAGATGGACATTAGCCAGTGTGTCTCACATGTGGCTGGCTACTGCTGTACTTAAAGTAATTCCTGTGTCCCTGCACTCACAGCAATTAAAAGAAAAAAAAAAAAGACTCCAAGCAGAGCATCTCCCCAGCTAGGAAGACCACATGACTGGATTTCCTGGGATGGTCTCCATTTATGGATATTGTACATAATGGAATGACTTTTAATTATTTTAGAGCCCTTTTAAATTTACTTTCACCTTTCACAGTACTCACCCTTGAGTGTAGCCACTGACGAAATGAGCAAGGAAGGTTTACCTGTATGTAGACTCAAAGTAGTGGAGGGAAATTGATAAACAAAATTCATCCAGAAAGTAGCAGGTCATACAAGATTGGCTAACCCAGAAACTACTTCTGCTGCTAGGATCAGGAAGTCCTGAACATATCTGTCCAGAGGACCCTATGGTTGCTACATACACAGACTATGTATTTTCCATTTTCTGTCTTACTAAATGAGAAATTTTAAATTGTTGTTATCCTATTTTATTTTCTCTCCACAATAATACATTGGGAGTGTTGGATGAAGATGCATAGTGTTTAATTTGTGTCCCAGGATCCACAAAGAACCAAACCTGAAGCTTGTGAAGAGACTACAGACAGATCCTGAACTTCAAGCTAAATGCAGTAACTGAATATAATTTTTGGATTACCTACATTGAAAGGGAGAGAATGAATTCATTTAAAACAAGCGTAGGTGTAGAAAAGGCATATATACATGTGGAGAAGCTAAAGAGGTTGTTGGTGGCAGATGCTATAAGTACACCCATACAACAACCTTTCAAACCATTCCCCTCCTTCCCTTTTTCAGTTGTATGCAATTTTCCAACCTCCCCTGCAACTAGAGATGGACATTAGACAAAGTTCTTCCAATGAGATGTGAGCAATAGTCTTCTGATGCTGTCTCCTCTTTTTTCTACATTTACTACCCTGAAACATGGATGTATAACAGCCTTAACCAAAAATGTTAAAACAGGAAGATAAAATAAGCTTTGTTCTTTGAAGGGATAATTGAGTTACCATACCAATATCTGAACTTCTTGTTGAATGAAATAAATGAATCTCTTCCTTGCTAATGCTGTGGCTTCATGTGAGACCGAACACAATTCTGATTGGATCAAGTAGGAAAGAATACAAAACATAGTAAGTTAATTTTATTTGATTATGTCTGAAATAAATTTAAATAAGTTTAAGAACTGTTATTAGTTTTTATACTTGCTGTGTTCTGTGGCATTCCTTAACTATTTAAAATGTGTTTCACAAACCTTGACTTTTATGAAAATATACAGGTTTGCATTTTAGCTGGGAAATGATAGGCTCTTGTAGTAAACAATTTGACAGCAAGAGAAATATCCTTACATACAAGAGGAAAAAAAATCTATCATGTGTAATAGAGGGAGAATGCATAGTCTCACTAAATCTTATTCTACTAAACCATTTCTGTACTGAATAATTTGTTAACCAAGACTCGGGTTTAGGGTTTACCAGTTTGTGAATTTGGCTTATTTTTTAACAACAGAAATTAAGATTTTTTACTGCACAAACTTGATAAATATAGTACTGCTAGAGCCAAGTTATTTGTTTTGCAGTTTTTCTTTAATTAAAAATAATTCTCTTCTTAAAGAGTGATTCATATTTCTAATTTTAAATGTTTTCATTGTTAAAGAGAGAGCTGGTTTTGTTTCCATGGGAATAAGGTATTTTATTCCATCCAAAATTAAAGAAAAATATATTCCTTTTCTGGCCTCAGGATTATTGTGTGTGTGTCTGTGTTTTGATTTTTGTTTCTAATTTACAGGTGCTGTATCTCTGTAGAGCCAATCACTTGTTTGGCCAATTTTCTTTTGGCAGCCGTAAAAATGACTAATTTCCTTATAATTGCTTATTCCACCTTTACAAATATTTTCAGATATAGAGTCTCCTAGATATGGTCCAAATAGATATTTCCTCTCATTAAAGCAAAAATTTTTTTGGCCAAGTTATCAGTGTTTAACCCATCATGAGATGGATTGCTCTACCTAGAGAAATGCTCATGGCTTTCATAAAGTTAGTAAAGCCTGATTGCCTGACTTCACTGGAAAAAAACAAGTTCCTGCCCAAGTAACCATCTCGGAATATAACAGCATTGCTGAAGTAGTATATTAGAAGAGAGTTGTTAAATATCGAAAACTGCACTTATAGTTGGGCTAGATCTAATGAAGCAACTAAAATATATTTCACACTGCAACTACACCAGGAAAATGTCAATAGTAAGTGCTGTCACCGTTAGAAATCATGTTCGTTAAGAATATCTAAAAATTCTAGCTACATATTTTAATTGTAGAAAGATCCTGTAATATTTAAAATAGTATTGTGCCAGCTTTTATTAAGAGATATACTGATAAATAATGGGCCAGGCATAGTGGCTCATGCCTGTAATCCTAGCACTTTGGGAGACTGAAGCGGACAGATCACTTGAGGTCAGGAGTTCAAGTCCAGCCTTGCCAATAAGGTGAAACCCTGTCTCTACTTAAAATACAAAACAAATTAGCCTGGTGTGGTGGCAGACACCTGTAACTCCAGCTACTCAGGAGGCTAAGGCAGGTGAATCGCTTGAACTGGGGAGGTGGAGGTCGCATTGAACTGAGATCGCGCCACTGCGCTCCAGCCTGGGTGACAGAATGAGACTCTGCCTTAAAAAATAAATAAATAAAATAAATAACTACCGAATATACACGATTAATAAATATATACATATATAAAAATATATATTCATTAAAATAAGCTATAAGGGTATATATCAAACTATCAAAGTATAGGTGATACAATTTGTGAAAATGTTACTTGATTATTTGTATTTTTTCTGTTACAATAAAAAATGTATTTTCCAATATCTTCTAGTAATTGTGAATGATCTCATTCCAACTGGGCCTGGAAGGCAGGGCATCAATTGAGAAAATCATCAGCAGAAACCTCCTGCCAGAGCCATCCTGAGGCAAAGCAGCAGCGGCGGCCTTTCGAACAGTAATTAAATTCTCTAGTTACAGCTTAATTCCTTAAACTCTGACCCAGCAAATGGAAATCCTATAAGACACTCAACTTTCACATTTCCTCTTAGTGATTGATCATGAATTATGTAACCCACTTCTATTGCAATATCGGTGTCTCACTTGTTATTGCATGAAGATCCCTAACACTATTATCTTCCAATTCTATTACAGTAGATGGACAAACTCTAAGTTCAAAACCCAGTGATGATGCAGAGAAACTTTTCTCACCTACATTTAACAGGAGCAATTTAGTTATTGGAGTTAAAAAACAAAAATAAAAACAAAACAAAAGAGTCCTGAACACTTTAAATTCTCTCATAGTTTTTCTTTGTACTATTAAGGCACTGTAAATCCATTTTAGAAGTCAATAACATAGGAGACAGTGAAAATAAGAATAAGAAAGGAATTACATTATTAGCATGACTTTTGGAAAAGGAGAAGAGGAGTTCACGCACTGGCTTTTAAGGGTTGACTGAAGAAAGTACTTATATTTTAACAGATCACAGAAACACAGGGCAAAATATGACCTTATAAGCTACATTAATTTCCCGGAACCACCTTCTAGACCCCACAGTTAGATTATAAATCTTTCAAAGTCTTGTATTATATGTTTATATCTAGTGATTTCTCCACAGATAATGTTGCAGAATAAACTTGTTTTACCAGCTGTTTCGATAACAATTAAATAACATTAAAACAGCTGAATAATAACAGTAAATGAATACTAAGCTCTTAAGATACTATCAAAATTACAATGTAAAATATAATTATTAATACTATTAAAATAATAAACAGAAAAAACTTGCTTAGGAAAATACCCCGTGTTCATTTTGCTACAAAAAGAGACACTACTTAGGAAGAGAGATATCAGCAAACAGGAAGATCAAATTGTTCTCTCAAGAAATTAGAAATGTGTCTGTGTGTGTGTGTGTGTGTGTGTGTGTGTGTGCGCGTGCGCGCGCATGCGTGTATGTGTGTGTGAGCGTGCACATGTGTGCACATGTGCTCGTGGTGATTTCTATTGATCATTTCTTTGATTCACCTTGTATTTTCCCAGCTCAAACCCTGTATTCATGTTTTTCCTAGTTAAGGATATCTTTTCCCTACTCCTCTGGTGGACGCTTACCTGTCTTTCAAAACCCACAAAGGAAAGTCATCCCTGTGTGAAAGTTTCCTGGGAGCTTTTTGTTTGTTCCAAGCTCTAGCACCTGCAGCAAGTAGGTATTCAAAATTGTTTGCATAATAAATAAGAGAAACATCACAGGTAGGAGTAATCATACTCTTCCTTTTTATTCCTCATTAGACATTACAAATATACTTGTTTGGACTAGTGGCATAATTATTGTAGCTGAAATTAAACTATTTGTTTGAAGAAACAAGGTCCACTTTGGATGTATGTTTGATATTTATTTGATATTTTAATAAAGAAATTATCTTCCCAAATCTGACTTTTATTTAAGTGGTGATATGTGTTCTTTCTAAAAGCTTAGCTGCCCACAGAACAAAGAGTTATACATCAATAATCTCTAAAGTCATTGGTTGTAATGAGGAACAAAAGATCATATAACTGTATAGGGACTCGAACAGTATCTGTTGCTGTTGTTTGTGGTTTTCTTATTCTAGCTATACTATTCCAAGATCTGTGATTCACAGTATCAGTTACACATTTTTTGTATTTCACTTTGAAGGTCAATATGTATTAGACATGATGGAATAATAAAACTAGCTTAGAAAAACACCTGTCTAGTTCAAATTCCATTTGCTAGTGAGCCACTCACTAGCAATACGACTTCGGGCAAGTTGCTCAATTGCACTGAGCCTCTGTGCCCAATGAATAAAACTGAAATATTGATAATTACTTTTAAGGTGATTAAATATTACATACACACATACATACACACGTATATATACACACACATATATATCACATAGAAATGTGCTGGGCACTTAGATTTTTAATTACAGGTAACTGGTTGCAACTAATTACATTATTCAAATGTATAAATATGTTCCACCTTAACAGCAATGGACATGTCAACACAGATATATAAAATAGAATACATTTTAATTTCCTAATTATAAAACCCAGGAGATTGATTAAATAACGTATATATACTGGTACAATAAAATCATATTCAATTATTAAGAATTTATGTTTAGCAATATCTTTTACAATGCGGAAATTTTTACAAGGGATCACTGACACAAAAACACTTATAATGTAGGGATTATCATGATTCTAATATTTAAATTTTATATTATTTTGTATATATGTTTACGATTGTGTATATATGTGATTGGATATATATATAGTTGTATGTGGATTTGTATATATACCCATATTGTTGAAGATACATATATATAATTGATAGTGACAGGAGGCAGCCAGATGCCTAAGCAGATAGGGTTGGGCACCAGGTGAAACCCCTCCTTAAAGCTGAATACAGTTTAAAGCCTGAAAGTCAAGCTGAAAATTAAATCCTTGAACTGGATTCCGAACTTGTCTTCCTGTTTGACATGCTTTCCTCCGATTGATCCCCACCCTTTGTCTATTTTATACATACCTGCCCTTTCCTAATTGGTTTTCTACACTTTCATGCCCACCTTTGAGTGAGGTTTTCACATTAACCTTTTTTACATACTCACAAACCAATCAGCATGCACACCCCATCCTGTGCCTATAAAGACCCCAGCTTCAGTCAGTAGAGGGGAGACAGCCTGACTTTAAGGAAGAGACAACAAGACTCCAGGGAAGATGACCTGATCTTCCAGTCCCCTCTCCAGCTCCCCTCTTCACTGAGAGCTGTTTTCATCACTCAGTAGAATTCTCCACCTTCACCATCCTTCAATTGTCCACATGACCTCATTCTTCTTGGACACCAGACAAGAGCTTGGGACCCACTGAGTGCAGGTACGAAGAAAAGGCTGTGACACTAGCCCTTCGCACTTGTCAGCAGAGGGCAGCCACCCCACATGATGAGGCAAGGGGCCAACTGAGCTGCTAACACATCACCATCCAGGGACAACAAAAGTAAAGAAGCACTGTAACATCCCCTCTGGGGTTTTGGCGTCGTGGGCACCCTCACTTGGGCAGTGCCATGTTCCCCTTGAAGTGACACACCTGGTCTGGCCACAGGCCCCACATGGAGCTTACTGAGCTTACAGCTCAGAGCAGTTGGCTATATCCCATGCTTGCTCCCTCCCTCCTGCAAGAGGTTGAGCGCAGTGGGACAAGTAGACAGGGCGCCCCTTCCGCAAGTCTGGCGAAGGGGCTGAGAAATATCCTGCATCATAATTACACATATAGATATATTGAAATGATGATATATATGTATATGTATGTATACATATGTTCATATATTTATGATTCTGTGTATATAACTACATATATGATCAGAGCTAGAGATAGCAAAATTTTTTACAGTGATTATCTAAAAGTCACTCATATTATGGAGATGTAGTTCAGAATATTGGTTAAGAATAAGGGCTGAAGCAACATGATTCAAAATACCTAAAAGTAGAATCAACTCAAACACTACCAACCGGAGAATAGACAAAATGTAGTGTACCCATACAATGGAATAGTATTCATTAATAAAAAGAAACCACCTACTGAGACATACCACAAATGAATGAAACCCAGAAACATTAGGCTAAATGAACAAACCCAGATGAACACTTAAAATAAATAAATTGTATCATATGTATATTATACCATAGTAAAACTTAACAAGAAAAAAATAAAAAATAAAAATAAGTGTTCACTTTTGGTTCTACCATTTGTTGACTATTGTATT
The DNA here is from genome assembly GCF_037993035.2 of Macaca fascicularis. Taxonomy (NCBI): domain Eukaryota; kingdom Metazoa; phylum Chordata; class Mammalia; order Primates; family Cercopithecidae; genus Macaca; species Macaca fascicularis. The sequence goes on along the minus strand of NC_088381.1, from coordinate 30,738,636 downwards.
ACTTAATCCCTTTGCCTTGGTTTTTTCTTCTGTTTAATGGTGATAATAATGATACTTATAACACTGTTGTAAGAATTAAATGGATCATTGTGTATATGTGTATCATTTAGAATAACACTTTGGAGTGTATAGATACATAGACAATACTTGTAAGTTCTTTGGAATGAATGCATGCATTCTTTTCAACTTCATATTTGACTGAGAGTTGGTGGCTTTAATTTCTCCCACTATTGCATTCTGTAAATTACCAGAAAACTATAAAAGCAGTTAAGGAATAGAAGAGCTAACAGGCAAATGACCAGCATACCACATGCCAAACCCATACAGAAAATGCCATGAAAACATACATACAACTACATATTTAGCTTTAAGTATATATTTGGTTCTCTCTCTCAGTCCTTTCAGTATTTCTTTGTCCTTCTCTGAAAAGTCTTAGCATTTGTGTCTTGATAATAAATCTTAAACACAAAGCACTTTTCTGGAGTGTATGATCCAATTTTCTTATTTCAGAAAAGGAAACCTCTGTGTGAATACTAACAAACATTTTGCACTAGTAACAATGAGTGAATTGGAAAGAAAACTGTGGATGTAAAAGTTTTGGAAAAGTAATAGCACTTTATAAACTATTACAATGATTTTTATGCTCATATAGTCACTCTGTTTAAGTAAATGGAAAATTTAAAGACTTTTAAAAATATTGAGTGTTGGCCGGGCATGGTGGCTTATTCCTGTAATCCCAGCACTTTAGGAGGCCGAGGCAGGCAGATCACTTGAGATCAGGAGTTTGAGACCAGCCTGGCCAACATGGCAAATTCTCGTCTCTACTAAACATACAAAAATTCCCTTGGCATTGTGGCACGTGCCTGTAATCTCGGTTGCTCAGGAGGCTGAGGCGGGAAAATTGCTTGAGCCCCAGAGGCAGAGGTTCCCATGAGCAGAAATTGCGCCACTGCACTCCAACCTGGGCCACAGAGTGAGACTCTGTCACAATTTTTTTTTAAAGTACATATATATACACACACATACACACACGTATATATGTACATGCATGTATATACATATGTATATATGTATACATATATATGGAGAGAGAGCAAGAGAGAGAGAGAATGTGTTTCTCAGAAAGACGGAACTCTCCTCTATCAATTTCTATCTGCAGTGAGCACAATTCTTATTGTGATAGCTGTATCCAGTTCGTTACTTGACTTACTGAATGTTATTGTCAATATTTTAATAGAAAGTTATTATTTAGTATTAGTATTTGCCTTTAAAAAGTTTGATGTATTGTTATCAAAGTAGATACATGTATCTGCTGTGAATTTTGACAAATACAGGATCTTATTGTACATATCATTTACCCCTTTAACTTAACACATTGGGTACATCGTGACACATCATTCTTTTTAATAACTATATTGTAATTCATTACATTACTGTGTCCTAATTTATTTAATTATTCCCCTGTGTACAGTAGATGGACATTTAAGTAGTTTCCATTTGTTTACCGTTACAAAAATTACTACACAGAACCACAGAACCCCTTGTATGTTTATAAACTTGTGAAAATATGTTAGTCAAAATATTAAAAGTAGCTTGGCTAGATTTAAAGTTGTGCATATTATATGCATATCTGTATACACACGTATTACTAAAATATTATCCAGAAACATGTATATGCTTACCCTTATATCTACTTCTCTATACTCTCATTAACACTAAGAATTTTTACCTTTTAATATTTGCTGATGAGATCATTGAAAACCTATCTTTTTATATTATATTGATTTTTAGAGAGCACATCCATCCTACAGTAAACAAAATACATATATATATATTCATGCAATACTTTTCTTTTTTTCCTTACCAGCTTATCTGAACAGAAAAATATTCTAATGAAAAGCTTCACATTCCCACATCTAAAAGACCTCTAAAGAGATAATAAATATTTCTTGCCAGAGAAAAAGAGTTAAACAAAATAAATAGCCAGAGTTTATTTCTGGCAAGAAAACAGGATCAGTCAGCATTCATTTCTGTAGACACCTGGCATCCTTTCTCTTAGTTATTTCCCCACCTTCCTTGCTAGAAAAGAAGAGCTGCCATTCTTTCAAGAAACTTTGAGGCAATGATGGAAATGCCAGTAACAAGTGGCGGTTCCGTCAGTTTCCCAAACAGACTTTATCTGAACACCAAACTTGATTCAGGAGAGTCAATCACAAAAGTAAACACTGTCAACTAATATCCCTCTATTCCCAAATATCAGCACAGTACAGCCTTATACAAAGAAGATTGTACTAATCACCAAGGAATTGCTGGAGAAATGTTAGGAAATCTCACATTCCAATTAACTTTTCCACTTAAGTCTAAGCTTCAACCAATTATCTCAAATGGAGCAAATGTTCTTAAGAATTCACAAATAGTAATGTTGGTTATACCTCAGTCCTCTCTGGGCTCTTTTGCTAGATGTGAAAAAATGCAAAGAGATGGAATTTTTGAAGGTGCCAAGTCACTGCACAAATACTACAAAACACTTGGCAACACCTGTCATATTCTGGCACTGGTACCCATCTGTCTGCAGCATTGCTCTTTATCATTAAAATGCAAACTTAAGCACCATAAGAACTCAAGTTGAATAAATATGTTAGGAACAGCTGAATGAAAAGTTTACCAGACACCTGTTTGAATGTATTTAATATTTCCAAAAGTTTGTGTAATAAAAGATAAAACAACCTGATTTGATCAAATATAAGCATAGCTTATGTTTTAAAAAGTATAACAAATACTATGCTGTAGATGATAAAGAGGTAAGACTGATGATTCAGATAGAAATCATTCTAATGAAAGTGATTACTTTAGGTTGAACTATATAATATTTACATTTTTGTAGGTCAAAAGGTTCAAATGTCAACAATTTCACGTGGTTCGACTGTGTAATGACCAGTTCTGCATGATGAAGTCTTGACTGTGTCCTAACTGACAATCCAGTATGTACTTTGCAAGTATAAGAAAGTCTATTATATTAAAAAAATAACCAGGGCATTCACGAAACCTAGTCTGACTATTAATCAAGATACTGAAGAGATCAGTGTGGGGGAGATGGAGAGAAGAACAGTATTGTACAGCTTAACAACAAAGTTGAGGAAGCCCTGGAGATCATCCAGATATACTAAATTTGATTCATTTGAGAACAGCATTGATCCTAGAGGGGATCATTTAGACATTAGTGAATGCTTTTCCAGAAATTCAGTCACTCCTCAGGGAACTTCCCAGTTCCTCTCTCGCCAGATAGGGGATTAATTTTGTCTACTCAAAGAAATCTAAAGCTTTCAAGCTCACATGAGAACATTATCCTGACATGTGACTCTAAAGTAGGGGCAGTAAAGAAACTTCTGGCTAAGAATTGTCTTGAAGTTCTAAAATCACAAGATCCATACTCATAAGTAGTGGTTGATAAAGAAAAAGGATAATATTTCTAAAAAGTGGTGAAAAGAGAGTTGGGTGCCAATTTTTAAAAAGGTACAGCAAAAGCTAGGCAAAATAGAAGTCTCAGGTCAGGATAGAGTGGCCAAAGATGATAGATAAGGAAAGTTAGGTCAGTAGAGGGCATTGACATAAGAGTTATTTTTGAGTTGCATGCCACACTGATCCCTTTTCCATAAACAGAAAGTCGTCTAAGGGGATTGTTTCTCTCTGATTGTGCACTGGCTACAACCTGTACCTAAAGTACTCTAACTGTAGAGTAGCCTCCAAACTCTGAGATCGCCTAGAGTGCCAGTTCATAAATTTATCAGCTACTTAATTTCCCCCAACTGTATCATTTTTTCTGCATTACTCTCATATTACAAAATAGATTGGGTTCAAATCATTCAGTTTCATCTCAATCCTTGTGACTGAATATACAATTGAAAAATAAAACTGAATGATTTGTTTTAATTCCTCCTTGGAACAAAGCAAGGAATAATTGCTTAAAATTAAATATTTATTAAAGCATGACTTAAACCATTTTAAATATGGCCCTTGTACCAGCAATATTAAAAAGATAAAGTTAATGTCTCCTTTATGATGAAATTTTTCCAGCACACATACTTAATTATCTGCCAAGAGTAGAGTTTTATAAAGTAATAAACCTATGATGCCAGAGGGTGCCTTAGACATCATCTTGCAGTGAAAAGTCATGCCAAATGTTCCCCAAGAGTTAGTGGCAGGTTTCCATCTTGTGTTTTCTTAACCTTATACGTTGTTCTGTAAGGACGGGGTAAAAAAAGATGACATGGATCTAATCATAGTAAAAGCTCAGAAGGTTACTTCCTACTTCTTATTTTAGTGCTTTAACTAAGTCAAAAAAGAAGTGCTATCCATTTTATTGTCCCCCCAAGTCCAACTCTAGTCAAAATCAGCTTCAAAGTTTACTGGGTAGAGACATAACTGAAAGAAAATAACAAACATATCATGAAGACTAAAGGCCTTCTTAACATTTCATCAGGCAGGAAAACATTGTGGAGATGCTAATAAAACTGTCAACATTTGAGTTCATATCATAATGTTTGGGTATCATGCACAGAAAAGAAAGGAATGTTTTTGGAATTACTTGGAAGAAAATGTCATTGAAAACAGGAGAAATAAGAGTGAAGCAATAGTATGAATAAATTTTTTAAATTAATGATAAAAGTTTATAGAAGATGCTTTCATTGATAAAAAAAATCAATTATAGAAGTTATCATTTGAAAAAAATTATTAAACAGATTTTTATGCCACTTTATACCCAAAATTATTTTAGGAGGTTCCCATCCTTAAGTAACTCAAAACTTAGGTGAGGAAAATTACACTAACATATATAAAATACATAAAAATTTGGAAGGACTGTATCAAAAATGATCTCAAATGTCATTAAGACTAATGGGGAAAAATGTTAAATGCAAGTAGATGTGCCTGAAATCGCACGTTCTTTTAATTTTGAACTTATATAGAACTCAGTGAGTAAGGTCTAGAAAAATTCACAACAGTATTACACCCTAATTAGCCCATCAAGGAACTTGGGGTTCTGGTTATACTGTCTGTAATTTCATAAAAGTCTGAGACATTTTTCTCAGCCATAAATGTAAGGATGTAAATGCACATGATACAGTATCATGTGTTAAACACTGTAAACCATTAATGCCAGACCACAAACGATGGAGGTGGTTGGGGTCACTGATATTACTGTGTGGTCATCATGGTCATCATCACGGTCATCATCATACTAGAAGCAGCAATTTTATATCATCTTGAATTTGTGGGGTGTGAATAATTAGTGGAATACTGACTCTGCCAGCACAGTGAATGAATTATTTTTGTCCGAGTTTTTTTTTTCAATTGAAATACAATTAACTGCACACATTTGAAATGTACAGTATTTTAAGTCTTGGCATACGCATTCACCCGTGGAATCATCACCATGATTAACATAATTAAAGTTGTATTTCAAAAGTTTCTCCAAAAGTTTCTTTGAGCTTCTTTGTAATCAGTTCCTCTCATCCTTTCCTTTCCTTACTCCCCAGGAAAACGCTGATCTGATTTCTTACATTGGAAATTAGTCTGCACTTTGTATTTTCTATAATTTTATATAAATGAAATTATACTGTAAGAACTCCTGTCTGAATTCTGTCACTCACCATAATTATTTTGAGACTTACCCATGATATTGTGTATACCTACAGCTCATTCCTTTCACTATTAACTAGTATTTCAGTCTCTGGATTTACCACAACTTGTATATCTATTGTAATCACCTATTGGTGAAGACTTGGGGTCGTTTTCAGTTTTAAGTTATTACAAAAAAGCAGCTATGAATATCTGTACACAAGTCTTCATATGGACACATGTTTTCTTTTCAATGAACGAATGAATTCTTTTCCCAAGTGGTTTACCATTTTATATTCCCACCAGCAGTAGAGCTCCAGTTCTACCACATTCTCACCAACATTGAGTGACAACAGGATAAAGGTATACAGGAGACAACTAGATGTGTATCATTATAACTTTCTCATATTGTATTTGAAGTAGTATTAATATTATGTTACTGGTAGGCTGTTATAACTTAAAGATATATACAAAATAAAATCTAAAGCAATCACTAAAATAACAAAATAATGAGATACAAATAACCCAACAAACTATATTATACACAGTTATAAAAAATATTCAAGAGGTCCAAAAAAGGCAGAAAAAAATAATACTAGGGGACAAAGAATATACCGTTATACTAAGTATGAAGTGATTTTCACATAGTTTTACTTGGAATTTCCCTAATAATGACATTGAGCATATTTTCGTGTGTTTATTTGCTATCAACACAAATCTCCCGTGTATACTTTAAAATGATATGTATTCTGTTCTTGTTGGGCAAAGTGTTCTAAGTAGCATAACTACAAGTAGTATAACTATTTGTATCTTTATTTAAAGTGTATTTCTTACAGGCAGGATATGCTTGCATGTTGCTTTTTTATTCAATCTGACAGTCTCTGCCTTTTATTTGGGGCATTTAGATGTTTTTTATGTAATGTGATCATTGGCATATTTAAGTTTTAGTCTATCATCTTGCTATTTGCTTTCTGTTTCCCCCCATTTGTTTATTTTACCCCCTTTATAGGATTTATCATTTTTGATATTAAAATTTGTCTACTTTTGACTTTTAAACCATAACATTTTTTGTTTTCTCTTTTTAGTGGCTGCTTTAGAGTTTATAGTACACACCTTTAAGTGAATATTTATGTGATAATAGAAGATGTAGGCATGAGTGCTGTTTCTTTCATTTTGCTTGTTGGGATGGATTATTTAGCAAAAATCTATTGGCCTCCCGAAGCCCTGGCTTTCTCATATGTAAAATGATAACAACAATCATAATGACAATGATTACATTGTGAAGTATTATACATGTGATAAGATTTGAGATACAGTAAATGGCCACACAAATATCCATGCCTATAATTATGATGATTTTGCACTGATTTGGGTTTTGTTTTAGATATTTCTTCCTTGCCATTAATATTTCTTCAACACATTGCTTACCTATTTAAAACGTCTTTTGTCCAGCCTTCAAATACTACCTTGGTTTAAACATCTTTTACTTGGAGTCAAATATCTATCCTATTGTTAAGTTGGCAGCACCAGGCAGAACTGGCCGCTTCTCCCCCAACCTCCCTAGGACTGGCTCCCCCTACTGACGATGTTAGCCTCAGCATCATCTCCACTCCAATTGTAATTAAAGCTCTGGGGCAAAAAAATCATGTGTTTTTCATATTTACCTCAGTGCCTGTAACACTGTGGAGAGTACCTCATACTTAAATACATGTTCAATGAATTATTTCTCTACAGAGTGTTGGGTCTGACACTAACAAAAAATGCTCAGAAAGCTGAATTTTACATTATATGGACCTGGGTCAACAGGGATCTGCAGACTCCCAGTTTGGCCAGGGACAGTACTAGCATATCGATCTTTTTCTGCTTTCAAAATAGGTGGTCTACACAAGGGATATATCCAAGAAGTGAAGGAATGAACCAAGTAAAGATAGATTGGCATTTTAGTTTTGGAATCTTGAAAATGCTGCTAGATCAGTTGGTTATAGTGTAATACTAGATGTATTCCACTCAGGGGAAATTGCTTCAACCCACAAATGAGTGACTAGCATGCCCCATTAAGACCTCCCTGGTCTCCGTTCCACACATAAAACATACAAGTGATAGTTTTAAGATGTTCCGATCATTGATAGACCAATAACCAGGACTTGTATGGTGCTTTGTAAAGATGAACTGAGCTAATTATTGAAAAACTCAAAGGGGTTTCCAGCAGCAAACTGAGTGCTAGAGTTGGGAAACACATGACCAAGGCTATTATATACCATGGGGAAATGAAAAACAAGAAAATCTATTGAGTAGTGATCAAGCATCAGATCATTGTGCAGAGAAGAGAGGAAGGGGAAAAGTGGGGAGAGGAGGGAGATAGGGACTCAGTGGAAAGGAGAGTGTGTGTGTGCAAATGGAAAGAGGATAAAACAGATGCAGGTGAACTCTCAGAGAAGAAGAGAGGAATAAACAAGCATAATCATTTCTGCCCTTGGGACAATTTGTTTGACTTTTCCTGGTTTCTGCAAGGGCTTTCTGTTCTCATATATTAAAATTTGTCCTCACCTATTCCATTTTCCATGTACTAGTTTAATTGTAGAGGGTTTTCTTTCCTCTGACTGAGAAGGATTCCTGCAGAACAGTCCTTTTTACCCCAAAGACTGCTATTTGTACCCCAACTGCTCCCTAAAGATTTGGGGGATTTTATTTAAATTCTGTTTGGTTCTCAATTTAAAATGAAGTCAAGTTCATAGCACCTTGCATCTCTACCTATGCAATATTACAGTGATAGCTCTAAAAATGCATCTTGATTTGATATTTTCTAGTTTACTGTGAATTAATTCTCTTTGGTGACGCCTAAGTTCATATTTTATGGCATTCAATTTAGATCTCTCCATAACTCCTTCCGTTATTTATTATAAAACCCTTAGATTCTAGTAAGAAGCAGAGATAATGTAAATTCTGTTATGTTGGCTTTGCTGTATGTGGATAGGTAATGGTTCAATCTCATTTAGTAAGTGAACAGCAGAATTGGTTATTATTTCCTTACTGCTAGACATAATCACAATGTAGGCAATGATTAGTCAAAAAAAGATAGATAGGTAGATAGATAGATAGATAGATAGATAGATAGATAGATAGATAGACAGACAGACAGATAAATTCTAATCCCATAAAGTTTGACTAAACTCCTTGCTTTAGAAACTGTGGAACCATCTTCTATGACAAATGACTTACTGATGTTGATACTGTCACTGTAAAATGGCTCAGGCAACTGAGGAAATACTCCCTTCCCACATAGCCTAGGAAAAGACTGCTGGTAATCTAGGCAAGAAATCAGATTTATGATTATGTTCAGGCTGTCATTTTAAAATATTAGTCTGCTGTGTTATCAAAATATTTTTAAGTATGGTATTAAATAAATTATCTTTTACAGAGTTTACTTTATGCTTAATTCATACTCAGCCCCGGCTGAGCAGCACATGGCATAGTGGAGAGCCATTGGCCTGAGGCACTCTGTGTACCACATCTGGGTAGCTAGGAATTGAATGTGGCTGCCATATACTTCAAAAAGTCCAAAACTATCATGTCTCTAGACAACAGCATTGTGAGTTAAGTATTACTGTCTCTCAAGATAGGGAATAACTTTTAGCACATTTCCCATCATGATACTGAGATTCAAAGAGGTTAAGGATTGGTCAAGAAACATGTTAGACGCAGAATAGTTCTGGAATTCAGGTTTATAATCTTGTTGGCCAGATAGCTTTTGGTATAACATGGAATCACTCTTTAAGTCAATACTTTCCATGGTACTTAACTACAGTGCTTTACATATAAGAGTCACTCAGGAAATCAGGTGGAATTAAATGGATACTCCAAAAAGCAAGTGGAGTTGATTGTTCCGTCAGTTACATAAGTAGAACATTTAACTACCATTCCCATGCCTATTCAATGCTACTATAAATGAGGACACATTTGCACTCCTATCACAGGCATTTTGTTGACTAGACTTTCATTAACATAATTATTTACTCCCATGGTTAATATTTATTAAAAACAGATTAAGTAACACATATCTACTATCACCTTTATGACCTACCTCAACTCTTGTAGTGAGTCAGCATGAAATTTGTTTTTATTTCAGAAGTTTGCAAAAAGGAGGCACCAAGGCCTCAACTACAGTGTCCTCAGAAAACAACATCAACATAAGCACAAAACGTCAGTCTCCCAACTCTCAAATTTCTTATTCAAACTGGCATACCATACTGGCATTTTCTCTATATAACTCACTGAGAGAGACTTACTTGTCTTCCTCCTGAGGGAATAGTTTATGATGAGCATAAGACATTTCATTAACAAAGGAAATGTCTTTGTTAGCAAAGGAAAGTGAAATTGAATGTCGTAATTAATCATGAAATGATCAACTATAGAATTTAGGATCAAAGAACAAAGATAACCAGCACCTTAGATTTATATGATACTTTATCATTTTCAAAGTGCTTTCATATGTGTTATCTTAATTAATCTTCACGTGATATTTTAGGAATTAAACATTTGTTTACAACCCCTTGTAACTCAGATTTCTGTAAGGGCTTAATTGGTCATGCCTCTGTTCTCTCCAAATGCTGTCAAGAGTGCCCCATTCTGAAATCACACAACATCCATAGTATTTGAAAGATTATAAATTAAAACGCTTTGTTTTAAAGTAAGAGAAATAAAATTAAAATGGAAATTATTTAGCATTAAAATCCCTAGAGGACATTAAAGTGCAATTAGTGGGGGGATAATTAAGGCCAAATTCCAAAGTTGAAAGACTATTTCAACTACATTTTCATTTTACCAGTTTTGTGATTGCCTGCCTTGATTAGGTCTGCAGCACTTTTTCAAGTAAAGCGTTTGGATGTAGGGGAAAAAAAAAATTACACTTCCTAATCTCTACTTGTATCTTATATGTGGCTTCACAACAGGGCGCTACTCTGTAGTGTCGAATGTACTACAGCCCATCATCGAGCTTTGATTTTCTCATCAGTGAAGTGAAGAATTTGGACAAAACTATCTCTCAGATTCGTTTCCCAGTCTCAGTTCTCTGATTCTTATTTTAGGAGAACTGTTTTTCTTTTTTTCTTTTTACAGCAACCTATTCATTGGTTCTCCCTTGCCATCACTACTCAAGGTGGAACTTTTTTGGCATGAGAATATTACTGTCATGTTTAGTGTAAAGACCTGAAGCTCAGCACAAAGATATAATCATGTTATTAATTCTAATAATAATACAGCTATCATTTTTAATACTTAACAAGTTCTATGAAATTTATGTATGGTATCTATCTCAAAAAACATAACAATTCTGTGAGGTATGTATTATTATCCCTATTTTTCATATTAGACAAGCTAAAGCTCAGAAGTTAAAGTCACACTATTAATAAAACATTCTATTTTCAGAATGTCAGTATACATTTTTTCCACCCCAGTTCACAGGGCAGAACTGTCAGGGTAGGGGGAGGCATGGATGAGTTCATCTGTGACGTGTATACATTTTTCAGAGTCTGAACACAAATTCACTGTGAACTCATTTCTTTCTGCAAAAGAGAACTGTTTATAAAGAAAAGGTAACTTTGCAATTCTCATGCCATTTTTATGATAAATTGAAACATGCACTGGTAACTTCAAAACAGTATTTCTGGAGTCAGTGATATAGAACCTATATAATAAGAATAAAATCTCAGAATGCAGGAAACCGATGGCAGAAAGAATTAATGTTAAAAAAGCTGGCATTTATCTTTGATATTCTAAAAGGAGACAAATAGAAAAGAATTACAAGTGTAACTTCACTTAAAGTTAATAAATATTTTATCAGTAAAGTGGAAAATACTGTGAAATATTATGTACTTATATATAGTTCATGCATGGCCAGGTATAGTGTTAAATTTGAATTTCTTCTTTGAAATGATGTTGTTAAAAATACATATATATATATAGTTATTGCCAGTACAGACGGTGCCTCCTATCAAAAGGCAACCAGGCACACAACGTGGAAAATGATATGAAAACTGCCAATAATAATACAGATAGTTCACAGTTTAATAGTCCATTCCAGTGTGTACTTCTGTGTACTTTCCCCATGAACTATGGTGCTTTTTAGCGAGTCTGATGGGAACAAGCACTAGCCCTGGTCTGGATGAGCACTGCAAACTGTCACATCAAGTACTTGGGTGGTCCTAGGTAGTTTTCTCACATGCATCATTATTTAGCTGTACTTATCATTACTCAGTTGATTTATCAAGGAAGACCCTTTGAAGGATTAAAATAATACAATAAATATTTGTTTGATTTTACTGATTACAACTCAGTCAAGATTTCTAGAAATTTTATTCTCTTTGACATGCCCCATGTTGGCTCACATACTGTTTTATTTTGTTTTTTTTGCTTGTCAATCAAATTCAGGTTTCCAGACTTTCTATTCTAGTCAAGAGAGATCAACATGGACCAGAGATATCCTTCCACATAAAAAAAAATCAAACAGTGAGCAAAATACATCAAACAATGGTTTTCAATATAATGGAGATATGTCAGTGATGAACAGTGATTTCCTGAGAGAAAGACAAAAGAAAGAAAGAAAGAAAGAAAGAAAGAAAGAAAGAAAGAAAGAAAGAAAGAAAGAAAGAAAGAAAGAAAGAAGAAAGAAAGAAAGAAAGAAAGAAAAGAAAGAAAGAAAAGAAAGAAAGAAAGAAAGAAGAAAGAAAGAAAGAAAGAAAGAAGAAAGAAAGAAAGAAAGAAAGAAAGAAAGAAAGAAAGAAAGAAAGAAAGAAAGAAAGAAAGAAAGAAAGAAAGAAAGAAAGAAAGAGAAAGAAAGAAAGAGAGCCCTATGATTACTTCAGCTTATTGCCTTGAGGGAGTTTTCCAATCATTGTGCAAGGAATAGAAACCACGGTAGAGTCCATCAGACTCTTTCAGTTAAAAGACAGAATTGAAAGTTGGGGAAGACCAAGGCAGCTAGAGGTCACAGGGCATAATATCAAAAAAGAGAGCTGAACAGAAGGAAGGTTTCAGCAATCTTTACAAGGGTTCCCTTGAGAAATGAGTTGAGTAATGATAAGTGAATGCACATAAAGAAACTGCCCAAGGCCACATTAAGATTTAAAAGTTTAGATGCAATAATGCCCAACACAGGGCCAGTTTTAGAAATCATACTAATTTCTACTGGGCAGAAGATAAAACCTCCTAATTCATGAGTTAGGAGGAAGAGTATGCTGAAGAGACTTGCCTTCATCATGGGGAATAATTAGCCTGAAATTGAACACTATTTCACTCCCCTTTAACACATTTGAAAAGCAAGATCCAAAGAACAAAAAGTATTTCCATGTAACTTAACTATGTCCAGAACAAAGCTCAGTAATACCTATAGGATGCTACAATATCCAGCAAGCAACAAAGTAACATTTACAATGTCTACAATTCAAGCTAAAATTGCCAGGCAAACAAAGTAGCAGAAAAATATAACGCATAATGAGGAGAAAAATCCATCAATCAAAACTGACCAAGAGTGGACATAGATGTTAGAATTGGTAGGCAAGGACATCAAAAGAGTTATCATAAGTATTGCAGGTTTTCAAAAATTTAAGCTGAGGCATGGAAGATGCAAAGACCCAGTTAGGATTTCCTAGGATGGAAGAGAAGATGCCTAATATGAAAAATACAGTGGCTTAGATTTTAGCAGATTAGACATTACGGAAGAAAAGCTTAGTGAATTTAAACACACACAATGGAAGTAATCCAAAGTGAAATACAGAAGAAAAAAAAAATAAGAAAAAAAGAAATTAAGAAAAGTTGGGGGGTGGGAGGCAAGTGGAGGGACAGCATTAGGACAAATACCTAATGCCTGCGGGGCTTAAAACCTAGATGATGGGTTAATAGGTGCAGCAAACCACCATGGCTCATGTATACCTGTGTAACAAACCTGCACTTTCTGCACATGTATCCCAGAACTTAAAGTAAAATTTAAAAAGAAAGAAAGAAAAGTCCTCAGAGTGTCAAGCAGCTGTGGGGCAACTTCAGGAGGCCTCAGTAGAGCCTCCAAACAGACAGCAGAATGCATATTTAGAGAAATAATGACGAAATCTTTCCAAATTTGAAAGAAAACTGTAGACCCACAGTCCCAAATAGCTAAACAAACCCTAAACACTAGAAAAAGGAAGACTATGACACCATGTCAAATCATAAACCAGTTGTACAAATGAGTAGAAAACTATTTTAAAAGCAGTTGGGGGAGTAGGGGAGATATGTTATCCACAGAGAAGCAAAATAAGGACAACTGCAGATTTGTTACTGAAAACACAAAGACAAGGAAGCAAAAAAATTTAAAATGACAATCAGAATCATATGATCATCTCAACAGATACAGAAATAGAATGTAACAAAATGCAACATCCATTTCTGGTCAAAACGCTCAGTTCACTGAGAATAGAAAATCACTTTTTAATTGGATAAATGGCATCTACAATAAAGCTACAGCTAATCTCATAGTTAATCAAGAAATGAAGTTTTCCACTTAAGATTGGGAATGAGACTAAGACGTCTGCTCTTACCTCTTTCATTTGGCATTATACTGGAAATCTTAGCCAGTGCTTTAAAGCAACCAAAATTCCATCAGGGTTTTTTGTTTTGTTTTGTTTTGTAAAAAAATGATGTATCGATTCCTAAATTAATATCAAATAATTGATAGGTAACCAAAGAGCCAAAATAAAGTTGAAAAAATAAGAAGGTTGGTAGACTAATTCTACCCAATTTTCAGACTTATTATAAAGCCACAATGATCAAGACTGTGTGTTATTAGAAAACAGATAAATAGATCAACGAAACAGAATGACATGGTCGGATGCAGTGGCTCATGCTTGTAAGCCCAGCACTTTGGGAGGCTGAGGCAGAGAGATCACTTAAGGTGAGGAGTTTGAGACCAGCCTAGCCAACATGGTGAAACCCTGTCTCTACTAAAAATACAAAACATTAGCTGGGCATGGTGGTGCGTGCCTGTAATTCCAGTTACTCCGGAGGCTGAGGCCAAAGAAATGTTTGAACCCGGGAGGTGGAGGTTGCAGTGAGCCAAGATTGTGCCACTGCACTCCAGCTGGGGCAAAAGAGCGAGGCTCTGTCTCAAAACAACAACAACAACAACAACCAGAATGACGTTCAGAAATACAGACATATATATATGGAGAGCTGAATTTTATCAAATATGTAAAAGCAATTTAGTAGAGAAAAATAGTGCTTTCAAAAATGTGACAGAAACAAGTTTATGTGCATATGCAAAAAAATGAACTTAAGTCTACCACTTATACCATACTCAAAAATTACCTCAAAATGTATCATAAGCCTAAATATAAAATCCGAAACCATAAAAGCTATACAAATACAAAATACAAAAGCAATACCAAATGGACAAAATATTTGAACAGACACTTAACCAAAGCAGATACATAGCACATAAGCATATGATAACATGCTCAAAATTATTAGTCCTTAGAGAAATGCAAAACACAACCACTATAACACTACACATGGATCAGAATGGCTAAAATGTCAAAAACTGGCCTTACCAAGTACAGATACCCCTCAACTTACAATGGGGTTACGTCATGATAAACCCATAAGACAAAACTATCGTAAGTTGAAAATGCACTAAACATGGGCAATACAGCAGATGGTCCCCAGCTTATGTTGGTTTAATTTAGGATTTATAAACTTTATAATGGTGCATAATTGATAGGCATTTAATAGAAACCATAACCCAATTATAGATCCTAAGAAATGCCTCAGCTTACAATAGGATTACATCGTGATGAACATATCTTAAAGTAAAAAAATCATTATGTCAAACTATCATAAGTCGAGGACCATTTCTATTGGAAGGATAGGTTTGATCTAGAACTCTCAGACATTTGTAGTGGAAGGATAAAATGGTAAAGTCATCTGGAAAAAAATCTCAAATATTAAACATATTCCTAATATGTGATCCAACTATTCATTCCACTCCTAGGTACTTATTCAAGAGAAATAAAAACATATGTTCACACAAATATTTATATACAAATGTCAGTTTTAGAATAAATCATTCATTTAAAATATGGGTCACTTTGTTGTCATTAACCAAAAACTGGAAGCAAACCAAAATATCCATCAAGAGGTGAAGGGTCAAATAAACTGCGATATATTAATAAAATGAAATGCTACCAAGCAATAAAAATAAACTACTGATACACCCTACAACTTGGATGGATCTCAAAATAATTATGTTGAATGACTAGAACCACACAAAGCATTACATGCCATATTGTTCTAGTTACAGAAAATTCTAGAAAACGCAAAATGAAAAGTATCCTATAGCATCAGAAAGCAAACCAGTGACTGCCTTGGCACACGGGAAGTCAGAAGGGATGACTTTTCATGAGGCATAAAGAATATTTTGGGGCACTGATGGATATGTTCATTATCTTGTCTGTAGTGATGATTTCCCAGGAGGTACATATATGTCAAAACTTAACAAATTGTACACTTTAAATGTGTAGATTTTATGTTATGTCAATTATACCTCAATAAAACTGTTTCTAAGCTTTCAGATATCCAGCTTCCTGAAAAAATGGAAGCTCTAGCTGCACCGCATCTCCATGATCGCATGGCAACAGAAGCCGTTTCTTTCCTGGGAATCACCTGTTTTCCAGTTTGCCATAGTCTTCATCCCTCCCCTTTGTTGTTCCTTTCCTGCTTTATTTATTTACTTGACTCCAACATGAAATTCAATTTTAACTTCCAATTGATTTATTGTATTCTATTTTAACACATAAAAGAGTATTAGTCTCTCCCAGAAGTCTGAAGGGAGAAATCCTCCAAATCCCTTAATTCATTCTATAGTACCTTCTGTTATTTGGTTCCAACTGATTTTCCAAACCTATTTCTTAAGACTTCCTTCATCAGGCCATATATTCAAGAAACTCTACTTCTTGCACAATATTGCCCACATTCCCAACTAAGCTATATGTTTGGTGTGTATTTACTTACCATGGTAATGAGATTCCTGTTTAAAGCATTTGCAAAGAGAGAACTCAAGAAAAAAGACTGTCTTTAACTCATGTAGGAATTTTTATTTCTACTAAATAATAACTGAAATTCATTTTTTTATGAAGGAGCGGTAAAAAAAAGTAAAAAAGAACTTTTGAGAGAAAAATGAGTTCCTGCTATTCAGTGAAAGATATGAGGTTTAAAAATAAATGCTCTTATGGAAAATGCAAGGTTATAAAAGTTATCATCAGCCACCTGAATAGTATAAGCTAGTGTAGATGTGGTTCCACCCCAAGTGATGGGACAGGAAATGCTCTAAGTCCCTTGTCTTTAGTTATGAATCTTCAGAGTCAAGATAGTGTTGAATCAAGATTACATTTCCGGATATTTTGGGTCATCCCAAGTTATAGATCATGTTGTGTATCTTTTTTTTATCTCTTGCAAAGCCACCCCAGTCATGCCATCTTTATTTGAAGTATTCTTCTTATTCACTTGCTTCCAAGGATAAAGAACAAATAATAAATATTATGAGAGTATTGAGGGAGTTTATAACATGACTTTTGCATTTTTATTACTTTTGGGTAAGAGATTATTAAAATATGAGATAATTATTGCATACTTTGCATGCCTGTCTTAAATTCATTCTTAAACAATTTAATATTTGTAAAAGTTTCACATTATATACTCACAAATAAAACTTCTCATCCCATACTGGATTCAAGTTTCCAAAAATGGTTTTCGTTCTTCTTTTGTTCTTTCCAACTTGAACTGTAACATACGGATCACTAGACCCTGTTTTATCTTTTGCTTGTAGACCCTGTGCAGAAACCACTGAAATAAATCAAAAGAAACATTTTAACATACGTATTCCTCAGAAACGAAAAATAATCATAATAAAGACAATTTTTCTGTCAGTTGGTTCTTTGGGTTTACAGATGCATCCCCGTTGCTTTCATTCTCATGACCAACAGAACTTTAAAAAAAGTTTAATAAAAATAAATACACAACATTAAAATCTGTAATTTTTGCTTATGTCTCTAATGCAAAGTAGCTATATACATAACATGCATATGCATATTAACTATATACTCATACACATTACAGCATACATGTACAGAGAAATGAGGAAGATATACCTACGCTTATATGAAAAATTACCTAACATAATTCAAAGGTCTGTAATCCAAACTGATCTATTTATGAGTCTGCCGTCAGTATTGATCAACTCTACATAGTTGAGAAAGCGTCTATATCAACTATGAGAAAGCATCTCATAGCTGAGAAAGCACATTTATTTTGTATTTACTCATCTTTAAATACAAAATGAGTAAGTAAAGAGGCTTGGTAAGTGTTAACAGTCTGCACAGTCACTTGCTGTTCACATTACAAGCAACTTCAGAAGTCCAATTTACTAGGTATCATCAAACTCAAATTGTCCTGACTCGAGGACCAAATGGATGAGGGATGTTGAGCCAGGAGTAAGTAAAATAACATCTAATGTCTCACCGAAAAAGATTAACTGAACATATTATTAGCTACTGTTATAATTTATCACTGGTAGGCAGCAAAAATGCTTATTTCTTGTAAACTGCAGGTGAATATATTGAAAACAGAAACCTTTTCCTACGAAAGAACTTTTGATTAGAAAAAGACACAGACTAAAATTATTTCACTTATCTAGTATGCATTTTCAAAATGTGAAGTACCAACTAGTCTGGTTCATATTAACATGGTTGAAAAAATAATCATTTATTTTACCTATGATTATTATTAGCAGTTATTTCTAGGAAACACAAAAATCTCAGTTTACAATAAAAATGTTCAAGAAGACTTATTTTTACCTGTAATGGTTATTTTTGCAGACCACTTGGATGTCCCATCCAGTACACTCTGTTTGGCCGCCTTTGTATACTGCACAAAATCTTCTTTAGAAATCTGAAACATTTCCTGGATTACTTCAAATACTTCTGGCCGGTTTTTCTCCCTGATCTTCATTCTTTCTTTCATTGCTGTAATAATGGTCTGAGTCTTGTCTTCGGCACCATGTTTAGAACTCTTTTCTGCTGCTCCTATGATGGAAAAATCAATGGTGATGTGAACGTACATGCCATTACTTTTTGATGGCTAAAGGAGGGAGGAAAAGGAGGAGAGAGTGACAACGAATGAGGGTTTCCATTCTGTGGAGTCAGGTGGCTTTTTAGAAAAATATCAGAATGAACTGCTCTGCTGAGATTCCCAACAACTAGTACTCCTTTGTGTTATTGGCAAGTAAATTGACCTCCTGTGATTCCCAGGCTTTTCTCTTGTATTACTGAACTAAATGAGGTGTTGTGCAAAAATGTGGTTCGAATTTTCTAAAAAGGAATTCAAAAACATCAAAAAGAATAGACACAATCAAATATGTTACACACCACACATATTTCCTCAGTGGGCATCCAAAACAAAATGGAGAAATAGATAGAATGTAAGTGGCAAATGTCACTTGGAAGTCAATAGTTCAAACACATCACTGTTATTTGCTAAACATTAAAATAGAATGTAAGATTTTACTTGGAAAGAAAATGATTGAGCTGTTTAAAACAGATTTGGACACTACTAGGCTAAAAGACCTATAAAGTAACTGATAGAACACCGACTTGAACTCTCTTTCTCTCATATATCCAGAGCTTTTAAATGACTGAATACTCATTTTCCACTAAAAACTTTTTTTTTATTTCTGGGGCATTGTTTTTCATGACTGGTCTTAACTTTCTGGGCATTTTTGTTTGTAATGACAAATCATTCCATCAGTGAAAGATTTCTAAAATTCCATTCTTGGATCCCTAACCTTAAGCTATTACTGCCTAGATATTCTCATTGCTCTGTATGGCCTTCTGGGTTGCCCAGTATTATACGAGTTAATAACGGACCATGATTTCAATTTCCACAATTCCTCAGTGAGTTTAAAGTAAGAAAGCAAAAGCTCATGTACCAGTGTCTACAGGAACTGCCACTGATAAAATCAAACTTCTTTTTGGTACAGAAGCAACTGAAATATAGTGAAAATAATAGAAAGAGTTGTGTTCATAGCTAGTAATTGCTCTAATTTTCATTGACATGACTGTGAGTTTGCCTAACTAGTATTCTCATTTTATTCTGAACTATTATATTTCTGAGATAGGCATACTAATATCTCATAAATTATTTAGAGATTAAATGGGATAATTTATAGGTAAGCACGATTTCTACGATAAATGATAACATCAGTAATGTTCTTTGAACCTAATTTGAGAATGTTGAGCCTGATTTAAGTATAGAAAGTAAGACAAAAGATGAAAGGTCAACTACTACCTTTACTTATGATAAATTAATACACAATTGGACAGCAATAATTTAACGTAAATGTTCATTTACTTGAAAGTGTAATATCTGTTTTCTAGAGTGGAAATATATATTCATAATAATGAGTGTGAATAGAGGAAGCCAAGAAATATGAACATTCCAATGGTAGAAAGAGCAGGCTACCTGTCTTTATCTTTTATTTTAACCTTTGAGGACCTAAACGACATTTATAAAAAGGAATAAAAAAAAATGAATTTCACTAAAGATGATTTAAAAGGACATTGTAAATGGTCTATACTGTTGAAACATGTCCCTGGAATAGCTACAAATTTGCAAATTGCATGAAATTAAGATGTTTTTAATTTATCAATATTGGTTTAGCTACACAGTCCATAATTCTGAAACAGTAAAATTAGCTTACGCTGCACTAAATAGTTGAAACTATCCGATAGGCATATTTTATTCATGTATTTAATATTCATTAAATGGACAGGACAGTGGTGGCTGGAAAATGTTCCCTACAAGACACAAAGTGGCTCAAAAGTTTAGTCTGTGACAGCCAGGCAAGGAATGTCCAAAACGTTAGAAATGTCATAAAAATGTTGACTCTCCCCCAAATTTCTAAACAGCTATTCTTATTTTTGCTGTTAATGCTCCCAAAGGCTCTAGGAAGGAGTGCTAAAGTCATGTAGAGTTAAGTATACTTTGGATTAGTTTTCTAAATCGAGGAAGAACCCATCTAACTACCATGAACAAAATAAATGCTCAAACAATAGCTGCCAAATTCAAAGCTAGAATATAAAGAGATTGTTCATCCAAATGAATCAGGCTTCTATTCTTAATGACTGCCCCTTGTTATCAAAAAAATAATTAGGAAAACTTGAGCATTCGCTTTGAAATTTCACTTATTCTTATATATTATTGATGTTATTATAGAGTATCTATTCTAATATGTACAGGCAAAAGAGCCATAAACTGAAATAGCCAACTGGTGGACAGCAGGTTAATAGAGACATACGTTTAAGCATTTTCTCTGTTATTTCTAGAAAAAAATATGTAGCTTTTAAAAATTTCTACTTTTGGCCGGGCGTGGTGGCTGAAGCCTGTAATCCCAGCACTTTGGTAGGCCAAGGCAGGTGGATCACGAGGTCAGGAGATCGAGACCATCCTGGCTAACACGGTGAAACCCTGTCTCTACTAAAAATACAAAATAATTAGCCGGGTGTGGTGGTGGGCGCCTGTAGTCCCAGGTACTTGGGAGGCTGAGGCAGGAGAATGGTGTGAACCGGTAGGCGGAGGTTGCAGTGATCCGAGATCACACCACTGCACTCCAGTCTGGGCGACAGAGCAAGACTCTGTCTCAAAACAAAACAAACAAACAAAACTTCTACTTTTGCATTTTTGATCAGAAGAAAATTATTCATCTTAGATTGTTTAGCTCAGAGACAGAGACAAATTCATAATTAATTTTTGTCACTGATGTACAGGTACTTTCCATTGCCCTATTCTTTATCAAACCCACATATCTTGTTTCTAATGAAACTCTTTATTAAATAGTTACAATTTGCCATGAATTTCCAGCCCTTTGGGTTATTTGTCTTTGGCCTTATTTGTTTATACAAAAGTCATCAGAGAAAACTTTAAATTAGTTTTTATATGACTCTTTCTTCAAAGTGTGTGGCAGAAGGTCTAGTAGCGTCATTGAAATACAGTAATATGCCAACCAGAGATCAATAATAGATGAGATCAAAAGAGATAATGTAAACCAAAAGCACTTTGTACAGTATAATATCCAAATGAAATGCATCATTGTTACTTTTAAAAATAATTACTTGACAGATAAGACAATATAATTACGGACAACACAACCATAATCCAACCTTAGACAGAGGAGCAAACTGGTTCTCTTCTACATAATTTAATGGGACAATTAACTAGAACTCATTTTCCCTTAGTTTTTATCAGACAAAACATCTAAACTTCAGGTGAAATTAACAATTTTACCATCTTTATACGGCAGTTTACAATTTTTGTGCTTTTTTCTGAAGAAGTATCTATAGATATTATCTACAAATAATTATAGAATTTATAGATATAATCTATACATAGAAAAATATTGAAGTTGTTATATATGTAACTTTATATATAAAACATATATAGTTATATATAATATATATTTTGATTATATATAACTATATATAAAATATACATATATAAAGTTATATATAAAAAACTTAAAACTACAGGTGTGTATATACATATACCTACATATATAATATATACACATACATATACATGTGTGTATATATATACACATATATATAAAATAACTTCAGTGTTCTTCCTTCTTCGCAGTTCTTTCCTTTTGCTATTTTTCTCAACAGCTCTTCCAAAACATTTCTACTCTCAAGTCACCTATCTCACCCCCATTACCCTCCATTCTCAGCATATGATCTTATCTCCTCGAGAGGAAATAGAGTTCTTTTAAACTCAACAGTCACATTTTCTCTCCTCTCCTACAGAAACAAAAAAAACCCAAATCTGATTTGTAGTATTAGATTTTTGTGACGTAAATATTTCTAACAGCTGATTCCAAGCAAATGCCTCGCAAAATTCTTTCATATTTAACAATCGCCATTGGCATAGCTACCTGCATATATGTCTATTCCTTATGCTATCTCATAAGGCCCAAATTTTATTAAATGTGTATTCCAAGTGTCTAACACACTGTTTGGAAATTAGCATACACTCCATAAATAGAGGAAATACTTCTTGGGGGAGTCTAAGATAAAATGATTGGCATAATTGAGTATTTAATTTGGCTCTGGGTTAATTTAATGTGTTATGAACTTCTTGCAAACTCCTGCCCTAAGGCCACAATTCTGGAAAATACCAGGAATAAACTGAATATAAAATGATAAATATCCTGTCGAACAAATCTTATGAAAAGACAAAATACACGTGGCCCTTGGCTTTGGATTTGGAATTATTAGAAAACAAAGGCTGTATTTCCATCATTAGATAACAGAATTTAGTTAATCTACACGCCACGTGCACGTTGTCAGCAAAAAGCAAGAACATGAATGCCAACTATAAATAGAATAAATGTATAAAGAGTTTCACTTTCAAATAAAGTAAAAGTGCACTGTAACTAGTGATGTTTCAGTGACATGGTTTGGCTGTGTCCCCACCCAAATCTCATCTTGAATTTTAGCTTCCATAATTCCCAAGTGTTTTGGGAGGGACCTGGCGGGAGATAACTGAATCATGAGGGCGGTGGCCCCACACTGTTCTCATGGTAGTGAATAAGTATCACGAGATCTGATGGTTCTATGAGGGGAAACCCCTTTCATTTGGTTCTCATTCTTTCTCTTGGCCTGATACCATGTAAGACTTGCCTTTTGCCTTCCGCCATGATTGTTAGGCCTCCCCAGCCATGTGGAACTATGAGTCCAGTAAACCTCTTTTCTTTATAAATTACCCAGTCTTGGGTATGTCTTTATCAGCAGTTTGACAACAGACTAATACACTTGGGTAGAGGAGACAATCTTGAGTGTGAATCCTGATCTGCCACTTACTAACTGGCATGGTCTGAATGTTTGCATCCCATTGAAAGTCATACATTGAAACTTAATCCCCAATGTGATAATGTTAACAGATGAGGCCTTTGGGAAGTGGCTAGGTCATGAAAGCAGAGCCCTCAACAATGGGATTAGTGGCTTTATAGGCTCAAAGGAGCTCACTTGCCCCTTCTACTATGTGAAGATGCAGTGGGAAGTCAGCAGTCTGCAACCTGGAAGATCGCCCTCGACAAGCCCTGACTGTGCTGAAACCCTCATCTTGGGCTTCCCACCTTCAGAACTGTGGGTAATAAATCTATGATGTTTATAAGTCACCCAGTTTATGGTACTTTCTTATGCAACTGAAATAGACTAAGATCCTAACCTTTTAGTCTTGAGCTAGTTCGTTTCTCTCTCTCAGCCTTAGCTTCCTCATCTGAAGAACAGTTGGAAATAGTAGTAGTATCTCTCTTAACAGTATCAGGACTCAAAGACATAATGCTTATAGCTTTAATAATAGTAATGGAACAAGTGTAGTGATTTCAGAATGCCAAAAAGGTGAAGGTTTAGGCATTTATTAAAGAACTTCAGGCCAGGAGTGGTGGCTTACACCTGTAATCCCAGCACTTTTGGAGGCCAAGGTGGGTGGATCACTTGAGGTCAGGAGTTCATAACCAGCCTGGCAAACATGGTGAAACTCCATCTCTACCAAAAAAATACAAAAAATTAGCCGGGTGTGGTGGTGCATGTCTGTAGTTCCAGTTACTTAGGAAGTTGAGGCAGGAGAATGGCTTGAACCCAGCAGGCGAAGGTTGGCAGTAAGCCGAGATTGTACCACTGCACTCCAACCTGGGAGACAGAGTGGGACTTTGTCTCAAAATAAAAGTAATAATAATAATTTCACATTAGTAAGAAATTTTAGGGGTTTGAGCTTCAAAATCACTTGACCTCTGAAACCACTCCTGGAAAACTCTCACATGGACAGTATCTGCAGTAGGCTGGATGCTCTATATCTATTTGCTAGATGAGGGCCAATGAAGGGCTTAAAGATAAAAGAAATTTGAGTTTAAAAAAAAGCTAGAGAAAAATAACTTATTTGTTTATTTATTTATTTTTTGACATCCATAAAGCCTTACCTGCACTTGAAATTGATGGACCCAGAGAAAGTGGGTGGTTAACATCCATGAAAAGCATTCAGAGGGTCTGATATTGAGGCATTTGTGTACTCCTTTCTTTCTCTAGGAGCCTCTCTGACATGGGAAATGGGTCTTTACTGCTTTTTTTCTTTATTTCCCAGCAAAAAGATGTAGGTGGGCCTGCTTTCATTGTCTCTCTGCTTTTTGCCCCCATGACATCATGTGGGTGGACATTCAGTTGCCATTCTCTACGCATTTCCTTTAAGATGTCTTATATCCAAGATAATATGAACCCTCCTCTTTTAACATGCCTTCAGTCTTTTCAAGGAACAGAACTGCAACTCCCCCAGTCTTCAGGTTAGCAGCCTCCTTTTTCTTGTAATATCAAAGCCACACACTCCTTATTTTTCACAAACAACAAAGGACTGACATTTAACAGAAGGTGATGGGAGGAGCACAAATCTAACATAATATCATCTCCCATTCGTGTAGGTGAGAGCCTGTAGGTAACTCTGTCACTGACAGTGGGAAAATAGGAGAAGGTCGCCCACTTCCCAAGGAACTACCACCTTCTCTAAAATGACCAGTGTCAGGGAGTCTGGCACCAAGAGCAAACAAAAAACTGCCAGACTGTCTTTTCTCTTCTGCCGATACTATCCCCACCACATTCAATCATCTCATTATTGGTAAATGCAAACTTTTAGAACAAATTTGAAAACAAGCATGTTTTAAAAATAAAAAATCAGGAATACGCTCACATAACAGTACGTTAAAGCGACTATATCTCATCGGCATTTTCTCGAGGTTTCCCAGTCATCACAGAGTCAAAAGCTATCTATATTGTTTAGGGGAACAAAATTATAATTTAAAATGTGCTCAATTTTCAAAATATTTTTACTAAGCAAGGAAAAAGAGAAGAAACCAACAGAGTTATGGAAGGAGGAAGATATTTTTCTTTGTATCACATTTAGTTACATAGATTTCTTCATATACTTTTCAAAAAAAATACAAAGCAAAAGAAAATTAAACATCAAAATTTTCAAAACAAGATTGACTTTTATTTCTATTTTTTCATAACCCAGACTCTGACTTCTAGGAACTTTGCTAACCCAACTAGTTCACAGTGTTGTTCAGGGCTGGTCTAGTGCTCACAACTAGGCTACATTGTTCTTTTCTTGGACATAAACAATTTCAAAGAGCACCAACCTTAGACATGGTCACCTGCGACAGTGTTAAAGTAAGACAAACAAGGCCACTTCCTTATTTTTCCTAAGCATAGACAAAACATAGCACTCTGTAAACCACAAAATATCAAACATTCCCTCTCTTAACTAATATGCATGGCCACTGTTTCTTTAGGATGTATAATTGTCCTCTTTTATCCTCAGGGAATGCATTCCAAGGCCTTCAGGAATACCTGAAACCTCAGATAGTACCCAACTCTATCTTTATTGTATAGTGTTTTCTTGTTGTTGTTGTCATTGTTTTATTTTATTTTAATCTGATCACCAAGAAAGCTGCTAAGTGACTATGGGGTGAGTAGCATCTACAGGGTGGATAGACTGACAAAGGGATGACTTTCCTTCCAAGAAGGATGGCAGATTTAATCACCCTACTAAAAATAGTATGCAACTTAAAACTTATACTTTGTTTCTAGAATTTTCTATTTAATATTTTTGGACCACACTGCAGAGGACTGAAACTGGAAAGTGAAACCACGAATAAGGAGGGACTACTGTAAAGCTGTGGCTTCAGTCAACTCTGCCTTCCTTCTAGATTAGATGTTTACAGACGCAAAATCATAGGATTGTCCTCACTTCCACATAACACCCAATCCAGAGTACAGCTCTGTTTTCTAGCACTGTCTTGCCGAGATGCCCTACAATCACCCTGGTGTGTGTTCTCCCTCACAGTAATAAGTAATAAAACATACTTTTTGAAACTACAGGTGTGCTCCTGGTGGTCTCTAGCTGGAGGTCATTGACAAGTATTATTAACTGTCTCCACAAATGAGGAAAATGATGCTCAGGGAAGTTTTAAAAACATTATAGTTGCAATAAGACTGGAAGTCAGATTATTTTTAAGTAGCTCAATACTACGAAAAAACATGCATTGATATCCATTGAGTATGTTATGTAGAATATCTCTACGGCATTATGCAAGGCATATTCGTCCTCTTAGTCTCTCTCCAGCAGCCAACCCCAATACCTGAAAATGCTCCATTATTAGTCTATTCCTTTGGGTTAAGGAACTGATGGTGGCATTCATTTCCCTTTTAGTGTTGTTGAAAATTCAATGCAATAACCTGCTGGGATAGAGGTGGTAGAGATACGGAAGCGGGTCAGGGAAGTGCCTGAAGGGGAAGGGTGTGGTCCCTGGCTAGGGCTCCACCCCTGGGCCTCTGCCCAGGGACCTAAGTGAGGACAGCATTTTTGTTTTCCTGCCCAAATGTTGCATTTCCCATGACAACCCTGGCCTGCCACGCCCCCATCCTGTGCCTATAAAAACCCTAAGGCCCTAGCCAGCAGATACATAGGCAGCTGGATGTGGAGAGGAGCACATCAGTAGAGGAACACACACGCGGCTGGACATCCAGATAAACACACTGGTAAAAAGAGACACAAGTGGCTGGATGTTGAGAGGACACCAAGGGGAGCACACCGGGTGGAAGAGCACAGGACAGACATCGGCACACCGGCAGGCCATCAACGGACAGAACGTGGTGGATTTGGGGTAGGGCAGTCAGAGGAGAGCCCACGCCTCCAAGCCACCTGACTCCAGGGGAAACCCATCTCCCTTCTGGCTCCCCCATCTACTGAGAGGTACTTCCACTCAATAAAACCTTGCACACATTCTCCAAGCCCACGTGTGATCCAATTCTTCCAGTACACTAAGAAAAGAACCCTGGGATACAGAAAGCCCTCTGTCCTTGTGATAAGGGAGGGGTCTAATTGAGCTGACTAATGCAGGCCACCTACAGGCAGCTAAGCTTAAAGAGCATCCTGTAACACACGCCCACTGGGGCTTCAGCTGTAAACAATCACCCCTAGACACTGCCGTGGGGCTCCCAACCCATCTGTATACTCCCCTAGAAGTCTGAGCAACGGGGCCCATCACACGCCCTGCAAGGAGGACATGGGAACTTTTCCCATTTCAGGAGCATTGAGGATTTATTGGTGGTTGGCTGTAGATGGCGGGTCCTGAGGGGTTATCATGGTGGGGAACTTTGGGAGCTACAGTCCAGGCAGCAAAGAACGTCTACAATTCAGGGGTCCCATATGTGCTTTCTCCCATATGAGAAAGTGAGACAGCACTGAAAATAAAATTCAGTAACTTTCCTTTTCTTCCCCCTAGGACTGACTTTGCAAATTTATTTATAAGTTAGCAAAGAACCCCAGGCTGAGTTCAGAGACCTGATTTCTAATCCTGCTTACACTATTCACGTGATTCTTTTTGATGAGACACTAAATCTTCTGAACTCAGCCAAAGCAGTAGACTGAGTTTCCCAATCCATTAATCTCGAAGCTCCTTTAATAGCATATGCTTATATGGAAAGATGATATTTAAAGCATAACAGGTTATTTCTAGTTGTAGTTCTTGTTCCTTCATCCATTAGTTTAACAACATTTGTTAAGCAGCTCCTTTGCTTAAATGTGTGTTAAGTAGCAGTGGATAAAAGGAATCCTACTTCTAAGTTTCCTGAGTACTCATTACTTAAACACATATTGTAAAATTGTGATTGAAAGAGTAACATGTCAAAAGTTTCCAAGATACATGTTCACATCTGTTCATCTAAGTTATGTATTAGAAAATAAGGCTGAGTCCAGGAAAAACACCACTTACTTTCTTTGCAGCTCTGAGAACCCAGAATAAAGCTCCTACCCACAATAGATGCTCAATATATACAAATATTTGACTGTCTTAAAATATGATTTTGAAATGTGGTAATAGGGCAACAAAGAAAGGAGAATCAATGTCTAATTTGCAAACAAGAGTATATTAGTCAGATTTTATTAATGCTATGAATTTATTGATTGCTTGTCTTAGGACACATAAGTTCAACATAATGTCAGTGGGAAGCACATAGAACTAAAGAACACATCTCACAAAATGCTTCTTTGCTGAACGTTTGGTGAAATATTTTCTGGCCTCATGCAGGTGCTTGAAATTTCTAGTTAGGAATTAAAAGTAGGCAGAATGTTTATTCAGTGAGACTCTGGGATTCCTTCTTTGGAGATGTGTAAGGAAACTGCCAGGATTGTTTGCATTTTTTTCCAATCTCTGTAGCTGTCTCTTTTCTACACTGAAAGGATAATCAAGGAAAATATTTTACATATGATGTCTCTTCTACGTGTGACTCACTCTGCAGACAACCTTCATCCCAGCCATCACGGCCTTTTTCTAGTGTAAAGCTACCACTGAGGTGCCACAGCAAGTTCCTTACGAGTTATGTTAACATAATTCAGGGTCACAACCTGCTCCTCCATTTATTATAATTAAATTATTTCACCACCAAATGCTTTTTCCAAAAAAGAATAAAATGTCTTTTTAGGTGACGAGACGCAAATGAACTAATTAAAGAAAAAGCAGGTGAACTCTGGCTGTTGCCATTGATTTTATTGAAGGAGTATAAATCAGGTCTCTTTTCTCATTCTTCTCCCTGTTTCCATTTGATCTCCTTCTCACCACCCTGTGGCTATCAGTTTTGGGCCAAGAAGCTGGTAAAATCTAGGAACTACCATCAAGCACAATTAGCTAGAGAGGGCGATAGATGAAGCTCTTTGGGGAATTGACTGGACATTTCCATGCATCTCTGAACCCGCAAGGAAGCACTGGAGCAGTGAGTGGGATTTCACCATCACCTGGTCTAATTCCACTTGACTGAAGGCACACAGGTCACAGACCCAAGACTTCATGGTAAGGAAACACCTAATTTAAATCAATTTGAAGTAACTTTACATATTCTGTCTTTTGCATGGGTCATTGGTCAGACCACATGTAGAGAATTTAATTTCTTTTAGCATGTGTATGCTGATAGACTATAATTATTCAGAAAAGAATTAGCAAAATAAACACAGCACTAGAAATCTATAGAAAACTAGATAATTACTTTTCAGTACTTGAAAAACTGTCATATTTAATAGAATTTATTAAATATTTTCTCCATAAGTAAGATATGGTTTAATGGGTAAAAATTACAAGGAAAGACACCTTGGCTTAAATTTTAATTCATGAACTAGCATTTTGAAATCATGAGTTAAACTGCCTCCTAAGGGTTTAAAGTTTCCCTGGAAATGTTATGAGATTGAATGGCCATTTTATAAAGACAATCATAGAACTTTCTTACATTTAGAGGGGGCTGAATTAGCGATACCTTCTATTTAACACTGATTTTCTTAGCTTTTTATTCTTTCCTTTTCCTCAGTGTTGGCATTCATGAAATTATCTCATATATAGTGTCACCACTGCCATTTTTTTGGGCTTAAAACAATGAATAAGAGAAATTTTTTAAGGTAATGCCACTGATTCTGTAGGGAGAATTTCAAATTTTATTGATAGTTATCATGGAAAGTTATGAAGTTAAGTACACATACTTGTAGGACCTCTTTCTGATCAATATGAGAGTGTGAATTTTAGGGAAAAAGTAAAAATGGATTTAAAAAACCCCTCCCTGGCGCCCAAGATGGCCAAATAGGAACAGCTCCAGCCTCCAGCTCCCAGCGTGAGCAACACAGGAGACGGGTGATTCCTGCATTTTCAACTGAGGTACCGGGTTCATCTCACTGCACGTGTCAGACAGTTGGCGCTGGTCCGCAGGTGCAGCCAGACCAGCAACAGCTGAAGCAGGGCCAGGCATCGCCTTACCTGGGAAGCGCAAGGGGGAAGGGAATTCCTTTTCCTAGCCAAAGGAAATTGAGACACATAATACCTGGAAAATTGGGTAACCCCCACCCTAATACTGCGCTTTACCAAGGGTCTTAGCAAATGGCACAGCAGGAGATTATATCCTACACCTGGCCCAGAGAGTCCCATGCCTACTGAGCTTCCCGCATTGCTAGCACAGCAGTCTGAGATCTAACTGCAAGGCGGCAGCGAGGCTGGGGAAGCACCACCATTGCTGAGGCTTAAGTAGGTAAACAAAGCCTCCGGGAAGCTCGAATTGGGTGGAGTCCACCACAGCTCAAAGAGGCCGGCCTGCCTCTGTAGACTCCTCCTCTGGGCACAGGGCATTGCTAAACAAAAAGCAGCAGAAACCTCAGCAGAGGTAAATGCCCCTGTCTGACAGCTTTGAAGAGAGCAGTGGATCTCCTAGCACGGAGGTTGAGATCTGAGAATGGACAGACTGCCTGCTCAAGTGGGTCCCTGACCCCTGAGTAGCCTAACTGGGAGACATCCCCAACTAGGTGCAGACTGACACCTCACACCTCACATGACAGGATACACCCCTGAGATGAAGCTTCAAGAGCAAGAATCAGACAGCAACACTCGCTATTCAGCAATATTCTATCTTCTGCAGCCTCCGCTGCTGATACCCAGGCAAACAGGGTCAGGAGTGGACCTCAAGCAAACTCCAACAGACCTACACCTGAGGGTCCTGACTGTGAGAAGGAAAAGTAACAAACAGAAAGGACACCCACACCAAAACCCCATCAGTACATCACCATCATCAAAGACCAAAGGCAGATAAAACCACAAAGATGGGGAAAAAGCAGTGCAGAAAAGCTGGAAATTCAAACAATCAGAGCACATCTCCCCCTCCAAAGGTATGCAGCTCATCGACAGCAACAGAGCAAAGTTGGACAGAGAATGACTTTGACAAGCTGAGAAAAGAAAGCTTCAGTCAACCAAACTTCTCAGAGACAAAGAAGGTCATTACATAATGGTAAAGGGATTAATTCAACAAGAAGAACTAACTATCCTAAATACATATGCACCCAATACAGGAGCACCCAGATTCATAAAGCAAGTCTTTAGAGACTTACAAAGAGACTTAGACTCCCATACAATAATAATGGGAGACTTTAACACCCCCACTGTCAACATTAGACAGATCAATGAGACAGAAAGTTAACAAGGATATCCAGGAACTGAGCTCAACTCTGCACCAAGCGAATCTAATAGACATCTACAGAACTCTCCACCCCAAATCAACAGAATATACATTCTTCTCAGCACCACATTGCACTTACTCCAAAATTGACCACATAGTTGGAAGTAAAGCACTCCTCAGCAAATGTAAAAGAACAGAAATTATAACAAACTGTCTCTCAGACCACAGTGCAATCAAACTAGAACTCAGGACTAAGAAACTCAATCAAAACCACTCAACTACATGGAAACTGAACAACTTGCTCCTGAATGACTGCTGGGTACATAAGGAAATGACCACATAATTGGAAGTAAAGCACTCCTCAGCAAATGTAAAAAAACAGAAATTATAACAAACTGTCTCTTAGACCACAGTGCAATAAAACTAGAACTCAGGACTAAGAAACTCAATCAAAACCACCCAACTACATGGAAACTGAACAACCTGCTCCTGAATGACTACTGGGTACATAACAAAATGAAGGTAGAAATAAAGATGTTCTTTGAGACCAATGAGAAAAAAGATACAACATACCAGAATCTGTGGTACACATTTAAAGCAGTGTGTAGAGGGAAATTTATAGCACTAAATGCCCACAAGAGAAAGCAGGAAAGACCTAAAATTGACAACCTAACATCACAATTAAAAGAAATAGAGAAGCAAAAGCAAACACTTTCAAAAGCTAGCAGAAGGCAAGAAATAACTAAGATCAGAGCAGAACTGAAGGAGATAGAGACACAAAAAACCCTCCACAAAATCAGTGAATCCAGGAGCTGGTTTTTTGAAAAGATCAACAAAATTGACAGACCGCTAGCAAGACTAATAAAGAAGAAAAGAGAGAAGAATCAAATAGATGCAATTAAAAATGATAAAGGGGATATCACCACCGACCCCACAGAAATAAAAACTACCATCAGAGAATACTATAAACACCTCTACGCAAAAAAAACTGGAAAACCTAGAAGAATTGGATAATTTCCTGGACATGTACACTCTTCCAAGACTAAACCAGGAAGAAGTTGAATCCCTGAATAGACCAATAGCAGGCTCTGAAATTGAGGCAATAATTAATAGCCTACCAACCAAAAAAAGTCCAGGACCAGACAGATTCACAGCTGAATTCTGCCAGAGGTACAAGGAGGAGTTGGTATCATTCCTTCTGAAACTATTTCAATCAATAGAAAAGGAGGGAATCCTCCCTAACTCATTTTACGAGGCCAACATCATCCTGATACCAAAGCCTGGCAGAGACGCAACAAAAAAAGAGAATTTTAGACCAATATCCCTGATGAACATCAATGCAAAAATTCTCAATAAAATACTGGCAAACCGAACCAAGCACATCAAAAAGCTTATCCACCATGATCAAGTGGGTTTCATCCCTGGGATGCAAGGCTGGTTCAACATATGCAAATCAATAAATGTAATCCAGCATATAAACAGAATCAAATACAAAAACCACATGATTATCTCAATAGATGCAGAAAAGGCCTTTGACAAAATTCAACAGCCCTTCATGCTAAAAACTCTCAATAAATTCGGTATTGATGCAATGTATCTCAAAATAATAAGAGCTATTTATGACAAACCCACAGCCAATATCATACTGAATGGGCAGAAACTGGAAGCATTCCCTTTGAAAACTGGCACAAGTCATGGATGCCCTCTCTCACCACTCCTATTCAACATAGTGTTGGAAGTTCTGGTTAGGGCAATCAGGCAAGAGAAAGAAATAAAGGATATTCAGTTAGGAAAAGAAGAAGTCAAATTGTCCCTGTTTGCAGATGACATGATTGTATATTTAGAAAACCCCATCATCTCAGCCCAAAATCTCCTTAAGCTGACAAGCAACTTCAGCAAAGTCTCAGGATACAAAATTAATGTGCAAAAATCACAAGCATTCTTATCCACCAGTAACAAACAAACAGAGAGCCAAATCATTACTGAACTCCCGTTCACAATAGCTTCAAAGAGAATCAAATACCTAGAAATCCAACTTACAAGGGATGTAAAGGATCTCTACAAGGAGAACTACAAATTACTGCTCAGTGAAATAAAAGAGAACACAAACAAAAGGAAGAACATACCATGCTCATGGATAGGAAGAATCAATATTGTGAAAATGGCCATACTGTCCAAGGTAATTTATAGATTCAATGCCATCCCCATCAAGCTACCAATGAGTTTCTTCACAGAAGTGGAAAAAACTGCTTTAAAGTTCATATGGAACCAAAAAAGAGCCTGCATTGCCAAGACAATCCTAAGCCAAAAGAACAAAGCTGGAGGCATCATGCTACCTGACTTCAAACTATACTACAAGGCTATAGTAACCAAAACAGCATGGTACTGATACCAAAACAGAGATATAGACCAATGGAACAGAACAGAGTCCTCAGAAATAATACCACACATCTACAACCATCTGATCTTTGATCAACCTGAGAAAAATAAGAAACGGGGAAAGGATTCCCTATTTAATTAATGGTGCTAGGAAAATTGGCTAGCCACAAGTAGAAAGGTGAAACTGGATCATTTCCTTACTCCTTATACAAAAATTAATTCAAGATGGATTAGAGACTTAAATGTTAGACCTAAAACCATAAAAACTCTAGAAGAAAACCTAGCTAATACCATTCAGGACATAGGCATGAGCAAGGACTTCATGTCTAAAACACCAAAAGCAATGGCAACAAAAGCCAAAATTGACAAATGGGATCTCATTAAACTAAAGAGCTTCTGCACAGCAAAAGAAACTACCATCAGAGTGAACAGGCAACCTACAGAATGGGAAAAAATTTTTGCAATCTACTCATCTGACAAAGGGCTAATATCCAGAACCTATAAAGAACTCAATCAAATTTATAAGAAAAAAGCAAACGACCCCATCAAAAAGTGGGCAAAGGATATGAACATACATTTCTCAAAAGAAGACATTCATACAGCCAACAGACACATGAAAAAATGCTCATCATTACTTGCCATCAGAGAAATGCAAATCAAAACCACAATGAGATACCATCTCACACCAGTTAGAATGGCAATCATTAAAAAATCAGGAAACAACAGGTGCTGGAGAGGATGTGGAGAAATAGGAACACTTTTACACTGTTGGTGGGACTGTAAATTAGTTCGACCATTGTGGAAAACAGTGTGGCGATTCATCAATGATCTAGAACTAGAAATACCATTTGACCCAGTCATCCCATTACTGGGGATATACCCAAAGGATTATAAGTCATGTTGCTATAAAGACACATGCACCCATATGTTTATTGTGGCACTATTCACAATAGCAAAGACTTGGAATCAACCCAAATGTCCATCAGTGACAGACTGGATTAAGAAAATGTGGCACATATACACCGTGGAATACTATGCAGTCATAAAAAAGGATGAGTTCGTGTTCTTTCTAGGGACATGGATGCAGCTGGAAATCATCATTCTCAGCAAACTATCGCAAGAACAGAAAACCAAACACCACATGTTCTCACTCATAGATGGGAATTGAACAATGAGATCACTTGGACACAGGAACTGGATCATCACACACCGGGTCCTATTGTGGGGAGACGAGAGGGGAGGGATAGCATTAGAAGATAAACCTAATGTAAATGGCGAGTTAATAGGTGCAGCACACCAACATGGCACATGTATACATATGTAACAAACCTGCACATTGTGCATGTGTACCCTAGAACTTAAAGTATAATAAAAAATAAATAAATAAAATAATAATCCTAACCAAAAAAAAAAAAAAAAAAACCCTCCCTGGGACATGCATACCCACCTTCATTGTTCTGCACTATTTTTGAGTCTTCCAATTTACATGTGCATTTTAATGAATGTCAAAGAAAATTTTGAATTGCATAATTTATGTAACAAATATGAAATAATAAATGTTGTTTTGAGAAA
The DNA here is from genome assembly GCF_037993035.2 of Macaca fascicularis. Taxonomy (NCBI): domain Eukaryota; kingdom Metazoa; phylum Chordata; class Mammalia; order Primates; family Cercopithecidae; genus Macaca; species Macaca fascicularis. Next base: position 30,702,967 of record NC_088381.1, on the reverse strand, counting down.
TGGAAATAGATTATGAACATGTTTCTAAAGTTTAATGAATGGCTAGCATCTGTCCTTTCTGAAAGACTAGAAGAATGAATTCATTTCTTAGGTATGAGCAGCATCATTTTTTTCTCTAAGGAATTTAAGTCATTTTTTTTTAGATGACAGTGTGTTTTCTATTTTCTTAAATGTCATTGCCCTAATATGCTTATTTCTTAAGATGCCTGTACGCAATTCACTTTTTAAACAATTGGGCTGAATATTAATTGGATTATGAGATTTTGCATGTAAATTCAATGAGTAATATCAAGTCAATCCCCCTTCCTTTAAAATATTTATTCTCAACTATACTTTTTATTTTTCAAAAAAAGAATACCACTTGTTTTGCTTAAAAAAATGTACTTGTTACCATTAACATAGCCTCAATCTGATCTGATCTTGTATGGAGAATACTAATCAAGTAGAGAAAACTTTAGAATGTATATGATCATGACTACAAATCAGCTGTGACAGCAATTCTGATTTAATCTTTCACATTTTCCTCTTCCCCTCCCTTCAGTGTCAAGCTATCTACATATCTTACATTGACTACATCCATATAAACAATAAATAGAGGGCACAATATTTAGATGTGAAAATAATATGATTTGCAAATGAACATCATGTTGAAATACAAGTTTTTCCAATTTTTAAGCAATATTACCAAATAAATAGAGTAGTGAAAAGTCAATTATGTGTATTTTAGAATGTGATGCATCAGCATTTCTAGATCTAAAGTAGCAAATAAAGGATTTTTTTGGAAATAAAAAATTTAAGGTAACATATAAAAATCAAAGTGGCATGTACTCATTCAAGAGTGTGAAAGGATGGAAAGTCATTAATATTTATTGAGCATCTACCGTGTTCCAGGCTCTTAGCAGAGACTATTACATTTAGCCTTTCCAATAACCTTCTAAGGTAAATTTTGTTATTTCTGCCCATAGAGTGGAGAAAAATAAAGCCTCAAGAAGTAAAAATGTTTTCTCAAAGTCACATATCTGGTAAGTTACATTTGTTGTTGACAGTCAAACCCAAGACATCCCATTTCCAAGGCCTGTGGAGGAACTGTAGAAGGACATGGATCCTGCCAGAGAGGCACCAGATAGGCTTGAAAAAAGAATTCCAGTTGCTGCCAGTGCAGGAGCATGTCTTGAGCACTGTTTGGGGAACCTGATTTTACATATTCCCACTTACCTCATGGAGCTATTAGGATGTATGAGTAAGAAAATAGATAGGAAGTCACTGTGAAGGTTTATACTGGATGAGAGTGCAATTTCACTCCAGGTACTCACCCTGAGGATTCTAACAGCGCCTAGCTCAACACTGTCAGACTGCATCATCAACTATGATTTGATGGACATTATGGTGTGTCTTTGTGTAAGTGGTGGGAGGGGAGCGGGTAGGATTTGTTGACAACCGGCAAGAGTTGAAGTGATTTAACATGAAACAGATGGAATAAGGCAGGCTCTGCCTACCACTTTGTCAGCCAAACCAAGTACTCACTCTGCAAGCAGTCAGCGTTTAGCAGGTCCTGACACTTTTCGTGGCATTTCACTCCGCACTCCAGACACTTCATGCCTTGCCTTGCAATGCCCCACAGGAGCCCCTCACATTCATAACAGTAGGTGGGCGTGGTAGCTGTCCAGACCTCAAAATTGTGTGGGGTGGTAGAAGACATAGGGTAGATCAATGCCTGCAAGGTCTTCTTGAAGACGTGCATTTTCTGTGAACATGAGAGAAGTTACCAGTGTACCGCCAAGTCAGTGGATTTGAATTGTTTCATAGGAAAACGAATCATTTTATCACTTTTCTCTGAAAATGCTATTTTGAGAGAACCCCTTGATCATTGATTCAAGTCATGACAGTAAGCATAATAACTCTGCTAACTTATTCTTCTCTCCATGTTTTAGGGCCCGATTCAGTTATCTGTACACAAAGAACTCCCTAATCTTCCAGACTGGACTGAGCTCCAATGTCTGCAGCTTCTTTCCCAGCAGCACACAGGTCTAATGACTTGAGGATGTCTAAGTCCCTGCTTTGCTATAAACCCCACACCTCTTTTACTTTCTACCCAGGTGGTTATTTCCTGACTCCCTTGTCCTCCCTGATACTTCACCCCTCCTCAGCCCCAAGGAATGCTTCTGTCATTCAATCTGCAGGAAATTTGCTTTCAGCACCTGTCACCTGGGAAGGATCTTACCACCTAATTCATAAGAAAGCATCAGTAGTAGATAAGGTCGAATGAGGCACTCTCCCATGATGATTTATATTTTAAAAGGAAATAGTTTCTAATAGCACATGGAAGGACTCTCTAATGATAAGTGAGGTGAAAAAAATCTACTGGACAAGTAGCTGGGAGATCTGAGTTCTCCTGGGCCCAACCACGTGATATTTAAAAGGGGCCTCTATAAGCAGGAACCGTCTTCCATGTTTTCCTTCTTAGTGCCTAAACAGCTTATCACTGTCCCTGGAACATAGTAGAGGTACATTTCTTTTAATGAATAAACGTTCTGCCACTTATGAATCTTGTAATCTACAGAGACATGTAAGGGCTCTAAGACTCACCCTCCTCCTCTGCTCTGCTTAAAATGCTATTACTTTGAAGATCAAATTGTATAATGATAACAGAAGTAGTCTATAGGCTTCAAAACACCAAATAAATACTTAGTATTGACGCTGGATTAAAAAAAATAAAAACACCACCAACAATAAACACAGGCCAATAGAAAAGAGAATTGGTTACATGAGTCCTTTTCTACGCTTCTCATATCCCACAAAGCAGGTGACTTCCTGAGAGAAAGACCAGCACTCTCAGAGGTTACATTTACAGATAATTTCACGCAACTGCCTGATGCAGAATGAATGGATATTTACATAAACCCTGTAGGAGCCCAGCGGATAAGTCATACTAGAAGGGAAGCATTTATAGTTTGCATTAATTATCCTCAAATCTCATTTCAGAATATTTTCCCACAGTGTTGAAATGACTAACTTTCAATTCCACAGTATGGTAACAGCATATTTCCCTTTATTATTACATTACTCTCACTCTGTGCTTTCCCAGAATATGTTTGGTAATGGTACTGGGAGGTCCCCTACCAGGGAATGAAGCCTCAGTAAGAATGTTCCTAATTTTGAATGGTTAGATCCATCCTTGCTATTAGATAAGGGACTGGTCAATCCAGAGCTCTTTATACTTCAAGTGAGTCTACAGAGCAGCAGTATGGTCAAATTCGGGCATCACTCAAGTGGAAGACCCTAATATTAGGGTTCATTCAGATAGAACAACTGGATCCATCACCTTTCAATAAAGAGTGTCTGAAACAAGTAAATCTCCTGGCTTCATTTTATAATGAAGATGTCTTATAAAGAACTGTTAAGAGTACTTTGAGAATTAGAAGCATGTATTATTCACCTTTGCCTCCTCTTTAATACCTAGCATAGCAAGTATCTTCACTATCATTAAAACAAATGAAATAATCCTTGGCATAACAGATTTTTCATTAGCTACCCACAGACAGAGTCTCCTGTTCTAATTGGGCTGAGGGGCTGTGTGTGTGTTTGTGTGTGTAATGTAGCATTTGTGGTCTAGAAGAAAAATTAGGAAGGGAATTAATTTATATACTTGCAGTTGCATCAGGCAACTCATTTGTTTTAATGGAAAAAAATAAAAATAGAATAATAAAATATTCTAATTACATGGAATACTGAGTGGGAATAAAACAGAGTCTGCTAATGAACACAAGAAAAGTAAGTAATGTACCTTACATAAATGAAGAAAGCAGAGCTGGGAATAAGGTTGTTTTTGATCATGAACTTATTCACATATTTCAAGATTAAGTAAATGATTAATATATATGATCTAATTCTGTATGTCCACTTTGCTTTTACTAAAGTCGAGTGATATATAGTCAGTACTCTAAGTCCATAGGTTATAGTAGGAGTAATAAAAATAAATAACCCTGCTAAAAAATTAAACAGAGTGGAGGAAAACAAGTAAAAGTTCTGAATAAACAGCCAAGCAGATTTCATTAAAATGTTTTGTTTGGTTTGGCTAAGGAGCCATAATTCATTTCTTGCAAAGGGAGAGTGAAGCTAATTTCTGAAAATAAGAAACATGAAACATTTACTAGACAGCCCATTGAAAAGCAATTGAATGGGGCACTGAAATAAATGCCAATATTTAAAAGTTATTAAAGTTAGAGAAAAACATTAAACATTAGACGACCTACCAGAGGGTATATATCCCCTCTAATAAGGGCTTAACACTTTAGGGAATGATGAATCCTTTTCACTCTTGACTTTCGGGGGTATGGGCATGTGTTTATCAAAGCTGAAAATTACTCTACTCTAAAATAAATGCCATACAAAACCATTCTTTTTTCAGCAAAGTATATTCTGAGCTGATAGTTTAGGAACATGAAATAGGTAGGAAAATCATACACAAATAATCTAATAATAGGGGATTCTGGTATTTCAGGGTGATAATGCATCTTGGAGAAAGCTGTTTTCTCGGCAGCAAAATCAGGCAAGATGAAATAAGATTATAAGAAGGAAAAAGTGTGGGTTTTTGTGTGGAATAAGGTGACAAGAGCAAGAAGCACTAAATAAAAGCATGGCAGAGGAAAACAAGGGGAAACCCCAAAATTTGCCATTGATGGAAGCAAATGAAGTCTATAGTTTACCATTAGGAATCAGATTGAAGGGATGAAAAACCATTAAAAAAAAAAGTAACACTTAGGGCAGGCAGATTAATCATCAGCTATAGATAAGAGCTGAAGGATGGAACTGAGGATGTTATCAGGAGAGGGTCTCTGGCCTAGGTAAACTACTTGGAATCAGACATATGGAGGTCCTTAGAACAAGTAAAAACCTAGTTACTAGAATTAGGACCCAAGGACAGCGGGATATGGCAAAATGAGTGACTTGCTGCTAATCTATTTAATTTTTTAAATTTCTAAATTTTATTTTAAGTACAGGGGTACATGTGCAGGATGTGCAGGTTACATAAGTAAACATGTGCCATGGTGGTTTGCTGCATAGATCATCCCACCACCCAGGTATTAAGCCCAGCATCCATTAGCTATTCTCCCTGCTGCTCTCCCTCCTCCCACCCCCACCCTCCGACAGGCTGCAGTGTGTGTTGTTCCCCTCTGTGTCCATGTGTTCTCATCAGCTCCTAATCTATTTTAAATGTTTCTAAACTTTACAAATCTTCTACAACTTTTCAAACGTTCTACAACAAAAATGTATTTTTCTAAAAATACGTATTTTAAGATTATAATAAAATGCATGCTCATTGTAAAAATAATTTATAAAACAGAAAGGCACTAATATAAGTAATAAAAATATTCAATTTAGCCTTTTAAAGTTAGGCATTATTTCATACATATCCTTCCCGTATTCTTTTTTATGTATAGACAGGATGTAATACTCTTGCAATTAGAAAAAAAATAAAACCCGTTATTTTCACATTGCTTAAGTGATTCCAACAAAGAAGGCAATTTTTTTCTGCTATGTATAGACATCTTGTTAACCTGTAGAAATGAGTAAGGAATGTTTTCACATTCTGATAAGCCTTTGTAGGCAAGTACAACCTATAGACTACACCCTAGCAAATATTTTTTTAGAACTTTCTTCTCCAACAAATAAATTTAAAGCAAGTTGCACTAATATATCACTTTTGGAACAATTAGGACACTGGAAGGAAATGAATTGCCTTTTCTATTCATCACTACCTGAGGAAACTAAAATGAGCCTGAGATATAAAGGAATCAGGCTTCCTGCCAAGAGCAATGACTAGTGTTTTCAGACCATCAATATTCTAATCTACCAACTGTTAATAATTATAACAGGAACAAAGCTTGTCTGCCTCAATTTGCCACATTATTTCTCTCCTTTTTCCTTTCTGTGTTAACCAGTGACTAACATATGAAGTTCTATTTTCCTCCTCATCCTGGGGAGGAAATAATCCTCCTCGTGAGATTATGTAAGCCATACCTTTCCTATACCCCCCAAATGTCACATTTTGATACTTTCAAGACAAAATACACTTCTTGTTTTGAGGCATTTTTCATATACTTGATGGATACTTTTTAGAAAAAATATGTTTGCTCTTCTGTAAAGTACAAATGTTATTGTTTCTGGACAAAAGCATCAGAATTTTTGCAGAGCAAACATTAGGTACAATATGATTTTTGAAATTTGTTATAAACGTGAAGACAGAGCAATGCTTGGATAAAATCCTGAGCATAAAAACAGACATAATTTCAGTACTGATTGCTCATCTAAGTAATCATCCTATAAGATTGATTGACTGTAGAAGCTAAAATTATTCAGGTAAATTTTTTTTGTAGCAGAAAGTACAAACGAAGACTAAAAGTTATATTCCTATCTATGTGAGAATGTAAGTAGTTTTCTTTCACTTCTATTGCTTTATAACAGATATAAATTAACATCGTTCTACGAAACTTATGGGGTAAGTCCAAAGAAAGAGGGCAGAACAATGCTAACGTAGATGATTCCTTAATTCAAGGAGAGCACAATATAGCATAAGCCCTTTGTTATGACACAGAACATAATCTGAAAACAAAATATGATAGATTTTTTATGTACTATAAATGTTCTTTTTTCCCAATTCAAACTTTCAATAAAAATGTATACAAGGGATGTGGGTGGTATGAGATAATTAATTTGATAAATACATGAAACTAAAAATAATATGGATTTCTCCACTGGGGGAAACTTTAGCCATTTTAATGTGGGAAGTCTAATATTTACTACTTGGGGTGGAGACTGCATTCTTACGAGTTTAAAACCAGCATAAGACAAGGATGCCCTCTCTTACCACTCCTATTCAACATAGTATTGGAAGTTCTGGCCAGGGATATTGGGCAAGAGAAAGAAAGTATATTCAAATAGGAAGAGAGGAAGTCAAATTATTTTTGCAGAGGATATCATCCTATATCTAGAAAATTCCATTGTCTCAGTCCAAAAGCTTAAGTTTATCAGTAACTTCAGTAAACTCTGAGGATACAAAATCAACATGCAAAAATGACTAGCATCTCTATACACAAACAACAGGCAAAGAGAGAGTCAAGTTATGAACAAATTCCCATTTACAACTGCTACAAAAAGAATAAAATACCTAGTGATACACTAACAAAAGAAGGGAAAGACCTCTTCAAGGAGAACTACAAACTACTTCTCAAGGAAATTAGAAGGAAACAAACAAATCAAAAAAACATTCCATACTCACGGATAGGAAGAATCAATATTGTGAAAATGGCCATACTGCCCAAAGTAATTTATAGATTCAATGCTACTCCCATTAAACTACCATGAACATTTTTCACAGAATTAGAAGAAACTATTTTAAAATTTGTATGGGACCAAAAAGAGCCTGAATAGCCAAGACAATCCTAAGTAAAAATAACAAAGTTGTAGGCATCACCCTACCCACCTTGGAACTATACTACAAGGATACAGTAGTCAAAACAGCATGGTACTGGTATAAGAACAGAAAAATAGACCAATGAAATTGAATAGAGAAATAAGAAACAAGACCATGCACCTTCAACCATCTGACAAAACCTGGCAAAAACAAGTAATGAGGAAAGGATTCCCTATTTAATAAGTGGTGCTAGAGAACTGGCTAGCCATATGCAGAAAACTGAAACTGGACCACTTGCTTATACCATATACAAAAATTAACTCAGGATGGATTAAAGACTTAAATATAAAGCCCCCAAACTATAAAAACTCTAGAAGAAAATCTAGGCAGTACCATTCAGGACACAGTGACGGGCAAAGATTTCATGACAAAAATGCCAAAAGCAATTGCAACAAAAGCAGAAATTGACAAATGGGATATAATTTAACTAAATAGCTTCTCTGCAGCAAAAGAAACTAACATAAGAGCAAACATGCAACCTAAAGAATGGAGAAAATTTTTGCAATCTATCTGTCTGACAAAGGTCTAATATCCAAGCTCTATAAGGAACTTAAACAAATTTACAAGAAAAAAAAAAAGAAAGAAACCTCATTAAAAAGTGGGCAAAGGACTTGAACATAAATTTCTCAAAAGAAGACTCTTATGCAGTCAGAAAAACATGAAAAGAAGCTCAATATCACTGATCATTAGAAAAATGCAAATTGAAACCACAATTAGATGCTTTCTCACGCCAGTCAGAATGGCAATTATTAAAAAGTCAAGAAACAACAGACGCTGGTATGGTTGCAGAGCAAAAGGAATCCTTTTACACTGTTGGTGGGAATTAAATTAGTTCAATCATTGTAGAAGACAGATTCCTCAGAGATCTAGAGGCAGAAATACCACTTGACCCAGCAATCCCATTACTGAGTATACACCCAAAGGAATGTAAATCATTCTGTTGTAAAGATACATGCATGCATATGTTCATTGCAGCACTATTCACAATAGCAAAGACATGGAATCAACCCAAATGTCCATCAGTGATAGACTGGCTGGAGGCATCACGCTACCTGACTTCAAACTATACTACAAGGCTACAGTAACCAAAACAGCATGGTACTGGTACCAAAACAGAGATATAGACCAATGGAACAGAACAGAGTCCTCAGAAATTATACCACACATCTACAGCCATCTGATCTTTGACAAACCTGAGAGAAACAAGAAATGGGGAAAGGATTCCCTATTTAATAAATGGTGCTGGGAAAATTGGCTAGCCATAAGTAGAAAGCTGAAACTGGATCATTTCCTTACTCCTTATACGAAAATTAATTCAAGATGGATTAGAGACTTAAATGTTAGACCTAATACCATAAAAATCCTAGAGGAAAACCTAGGTAGTACCATTCAGGACATAGGCATGGGCAAAGACTTCATGTCTAAAACACCAAAAGCAACGGCAGCAAAAGCCAAAATTGACAAATGGGATCTCATTAAACTAAAGAGCTTCTGCACAGCAAAAGAAACTACCATCAGAGTGAACAGGCAACCTACAGAATGGGAGAAAATTTTTGCAATCTACTCATCTCACAAAGGGCTAATATCCAGAACCTACAAAGAACTCAAACAAATTTACAAGAAAAAAACAAACAACCCCATCAAAAAGTGGGCAAAGGATATGAACAGACATTTCTCAAAAGAAGACATTCATACAGCCAACAGACACATGAAAAAATGCTCATCATCACTGGCCATCAGAGAAATGCAAATCAAAACCACAATGAGATACCATCTCACACCAGTTAGAATGGCGATCATTAAAAAGTCAGGAAACAACAGGTGCTGGAGAGGATGTGGAGAAATAGGAACACTTTTACACTGTTGGTGGGACTGTAAACTAGTTCAACCATTATGGAAAACAGTATGGCGATTCCTCAAGGATCTAGAACTAGATATACCATATGACCCAGCCATCCCATTACTGGGTATATACACAAAGGATTATAAATGATGCTGCTATAAAGACACATGCACACGTATGTTTATTGCGGCACTATTCACAATAGCAAAGACTTGGAATCCACCCAAATGTCCATCAGTGACAGATTGGATTAAGAAAATGTGGCACATATACACCATGGAATACTATGCAGCCATCAAAAAGGATGAGTTTGTGTCTTTTGTAGGGACATGGATGCAGCTGGAAACCATCATTCTTAGCAAACTATCACAAGAACAGAAAACCAAACACCGCATGTTCTCACTCATAGGTGGGAACTGAACAATGAGATCACTTGGACTCAGGAAGGGGAACATCACACACCAGGGCCTATCATGGGGAGGGGGGAGGGGGGAGGGATTGCATTGGGAGTTATACCTGATGTAAATGACGAGTTGATGGGTGCTGATGAGTTGATGGGTGCAGCACACCAACATGGCACAAGTATACATATGTAACAAACCTGCATGTTATGCACATGTACCCTAGAACTTAAAGTATAATAATAATAAATTAATTTAAAAAAAAACATACTACATATATACCATGAAATACTATACAGCCATAAAAAGGAATGAGATTATGTCCTTTGTAGGGACATGGATGCAGCTGGAAACCATCATCCGCCACAAATTAATGCAGGAACAGAAAACCAGGCCCCACATGTTCTCACTTACTAGTGGGAGCTGAAGGATGAGAACACACGGACATGTGGCGGGGAATGACACACAATGGGGTCTGTCAGGAGTGGGAGTGGGAGTGGGAGGAGGGAGAGTATCAGGAACATTAATGAATAGATGCTGGGCTTAATACCAAGGTGATGGGTTGATCTGAGCAGCAAACCACCATGGCACACCTGTGTAACAAGCACATCCTGCACATGTATCCCAGCACATCATGCACATGTATCCCAGAACTTAAAATAAAAGTTGAAGGAAAAAAAAGAGAAGAAGAATGTTTAGGATTTTATAAAACAAAGGTGAGGCAGGGGCTGACCATTCCTATAAATAGATCCCATGTTACTGTCCTTTTATGTAAACAAGCAAAGTCAGTCAGGGAACCATGGGAAATTGTGTAGTGAAAAATAGTTAATAACAAAATTAACTTTTAGTACGTACTTATGCCTCAAAAATGGATACATGGCTAGATGATGATGATTATTATTATTTATTTTCTCCACTTACTTTGCAAATATTACTTTGTGTATATGGGGTAGTTAATAAGAACCATTAAAATCAATAACTATATGTTCAACTCTGTAACTTAGAAAAGTAGTTTTGGGGTGAATACAAAGAATAAAAAAAACCTAAAAATGACAAGAGCATAAATAAATGAAATAGAAAACAAGGAGATAATATGGAGTCAACAAAGCAAAGTCAGAGAAATTTCCTGCAGTTTTGATTTTACAAAAGAGAGAGAAAATACAAATAAATAATAACAGGATAAAATGGCACACATTTTAATATAAATTATGATATAATCATATAAACAATTTGATGATATTAATTTCAAAAATTTACAAAAACAAGACAACTTACTGGAAAAAGTATAAATTGTCTAGCCTAACTCAAGAATGAATGCTTAAGGAACATAATCACTATATTAAATAAGTTGCTTCGATAGTCAAAAAATTACTCTCAAAATAACTATCATATCCAGGTGGTTTTGGAGGACAAGCTTTGCCAGTCCTTCAAGATACAGAACTTATTTTATAGAGAACATCCCAGAGAAGGAAAAAAAGAAATCTCCCCCGCTTAGCTTATTAAGCTAGTTTAATATTGATGCCAAAATTGTTCAAGGACACAGAAAAACATAGCCATTTTTACCTTATGATGCAAAGTAGATGCAAAAATACGATATAATTAGTAAACATATAAGAAAATCAAGGACATGAACATTTCCATAACTTGCCTCAGGCCCCACAGCAGGTAAATTGTGGAGCTGGACCAACATTGGATCTCAAGCCAAAGTCCACGCTTATGAAGAATAACGGAACCAATAGCAAAACTTGTAGACAAGAAATAATTTTTATTTTGGTGTCATTATTGCTGGCTTCCATGTCAGTACTTCCTGGAAAGGAAATTGACCCTCAGGTGCAAAGAGGGCAGGGAGGCATTTGACTCAGCGTGCATTCTGCAGACCCGATCACAAGTTCCTGCCCTACTGCGCTGATGGCCACCTGCCATGCCAGCCAGTGTATAAAGAGAAAAGGAGGAATGGGAAGGGTTTGGTTAAACAAAGGGCTTTCTACATAAGCTATTTCTTTTAATTCTCACAAACTGTGAGGTAACTTTTATTACTTTCATTTTATTGATGAAGCAAAGTCGTCTCAGGAAGGTGCAGAATATTGAGAAGAAACAAGTAGTCAAAGCTAGTGAGAGGTGGAGTCGAGATTCTAATTCAGGCCCCTTTCACTTCAAAACTTATCCAGGTGGCCTGAAAGGGTTCCTGCTCCTGAGTAGGGGTCTGAAGTACCTGGGCGTGCTGTAGGCCTACAGCTCTGGTTGAAGTTGAAGTCTCAGAGAGGTGTTCTGAGCAGCTTTCTCCTTCCATTTTATCTTTCTAGTGTCAGGCTGGAAATAGGGCTCAGGTTTGATCTCCTGATTACCTCTCATCTGGTTCTTGCCAGTCCCTTTCACTAAGTGTGAATCCTAGACAAACTTTCCCTTACTGAGAATGGACACTTCCTAGAAGCCTGCCAGCCTCAACACGCCCTTCAACCCAGACAGAACCAACAGGGCTCTAGGATCCCTCTTATGCTTGGTGATTTTCATTCCTCCCTCTACCTGGTTTCCCATAAACCTCATCTGAGACTATCTTGGTTTAAACGCTCTTGCCTACTAGAAGCTTCCATGTGACTTGTAGCAACAGTGGATACAAAATTAAGTATCTCAGTCCTCCGCCCACTGTATGGTAAGCCTCATGAAAGTAGAGATTTTTGGCTGAGTTGTTACCTACTTTATTTCCAGCCTGAAACAACCCCCGACACACAGCAGACAGTCAATAAGCATGTATTGAATTACTGAATGGATCTACTTTGATTGCCCCACTGTCAGGTTCACACCTAAGAAATTATCAGTCTGTGAAACTAGCACAGAGATGGATAGCGGAGTGCCAGGAAGACTACTGCTATGGTATTTAGATACTAGATTGGTTGGTCCTTCCTATGTTACAAAGCTAGATGGAAATTTTCTGAAATCATAATCCTTAACAGCTTATTGAGCTGAGATTCTCGATCAGTCCTAATAGCGCCTTGTGGGTAAGGTGGAGTTGGTGATGGATGGAGGCACTGGCGATGCTTCACCCATGGCCAACAGAGCATTAGCGGAGGAGGCAGTGCTAGGTGACCCACTGTTATCCTGCATCAGGCATTAGACTCTGTTCTGTCCTTGGAAGAGATGACTGAGCTTCAAACTGTACATTTGTTTAATTAAAACAGAAGTGATATCATTGGTTGTTTTCCACATCACCAAGCCATTTCCCTTCACACGCAAGCAAGTATTTTATGCTTTTATATCAAGTGTGCCTAGGAAGATTTTCAGCACCAAGAAGTGCAAATTATTTGCTACAGCATTTATGTTAGTTGCCTGTGTAATGACTGAATGTGACAGCTCGTCAAGAGTGACATTTAATATGCCTGTTGTACAGAAGTCATAGTTCATTTACTTTTTGAGGCATGGGTCCCAGGAAAATGAGCCTTATGAATTTGAGAGGGAACTGATGGATTCTGTTCATCCATTCAACACCAACACACCAACACAGAGTTTTTTACTGAGGTCTTCTGAAACTAAAGGAGTAAAGGTGATATTATTAAGTTGTTGAAAAGCAGATCAATAGCTGATTTAACCTTAAACTGAGGACATGTTCTCTGTTCAGGACTCAGAAAATACAGTAGCATTCCACATTCCACTAATTTCTATGCTTTCCTGTTAACTTGTGAAAGGAATTAGTTCAAATACTAATGTCAAAGAAAACAGTACAAATCAAATACCATGTTTTAAAACATAGGAAAGGAACACTGCAGGAGTTTATCAATAAAATTCTTCAGCGTGTATTATTTACTCAAAAAAACGACTAGATGTTTTGAGATTCAGCAAGCAATATGCAGCTTTCTCCACACCAGAGGATGTCCGCTTTGTCTTATGCCTAAACTATACTCAAAATATTACATGGCAACATAAATCTAATGGATAAGAATAAGGAAGTGGGGGCCATGGTGGCTTACGTCTGTAATCCCAGCACTTTGAGAGGTGGAAGAATTGCTTGAGCCCAGGAGTTTGAGACCAGCCTGGGCAACATAGCAAGACCCTGTCTCTAAGAACTAAAATTAAAAATACTAGCTGAGTGTGGTGGCACATGCCTGTAGCCTCAACTACCCAGAAGGCAGAGGCCAGAGGATCATGTGAGCTCTGGAGGTTGAGACTGCAGTGAGCTATGACCATACCACTGCACTCCAGCTTGGATGACAGAGCCAGACTCTGTCTGCAAAAAATAAATACATAAAAAGAATGAGGAGAAAGAAAGAATAATAATCTGAGAATGCAATTACATTTTTTCTCCTGTGGCACAGTAGAAAATGCATCAACTTGTTGTAGCCTCCAGATAGTCAAATGAATATGCTTTGTTTTACTGATACATACTGGGTAGGGGAGCTTGCTAATGGAAAAACCCAGGAAAGACTGACATTTGGATGAAAGACGACAATGAGAGAAAGAAGAAGGAAGGGAATGAGAAATATAGACATAAAAATGGTGTTTAAATGTTAAGTTATAGAAAGTCAAAATGAGTAATATAATATTTTTGGCAGAATTTTTATTCTATAAGAATGACAAAGTTGCTAAAATTCGGGAGGTAGGATAGATCAGTTTCCAAGTGTAGGGAGGGACACAGATAAATTGTCTCAAGTAAATCCCCAGCAGAGTGTGCAAGACACATTTACCAGAACAGAACATGCCAGGTACAAAACACAAGGATTTAAAAAAAAATCCCTTTGACCCAAACTACACCTGAAGCCAATTAAATCAGAGTGACTGAGAATAAGACCCCAGCACTGTATGTTTTAAAGCTCCCTCAAGTGTTCCAGTGAGCCAGATTGAAGAATCCCTGACCTAAATAATTACAGCCTACTTGTATCTTCTAATCAGCGTGGTTCTTTCATTCAATCAGAATTTACAAACATCTACCTCATGTCAGACAGTGTGCTAAGCAATAGTGGTAGGAACATTTAACAAGAACAACAAACAACTTACAGTGCTACCCTCAAGGATATCAGAGTCTAAAACAAAAGGTGTATGCAAAATAATCAAAATAGTTGTAACAAAAATAATAAAATAGAAGCTCATATGTATTGTTTACTATGTTTACTAATTGTTAAGCTATGCTGAATGTTAAGCATATATCTACTTCTTTAATCCTCTCAGTTTCCATGTCACTTCACTTTGTAGATGAGAGAACTCAGGCTTGAAGAAGTAACATAACTTGTGGGAGATAATAATTCTCATTAAGTGGCACAGATGGGACTCATACCAAGCTGACTTCACTTGTAATCATATGACAATATGGAGGTCATGATTAAATGCTATTAAAGGGCCGGGTGCGGTGGCTCACGCCTGTAATCCCAGCACTTTGGGAGGCCAAGGCAGGCAGATCACAAGGTCAAGAGATGGAGACCATCCTGGCCCACATGGCGAAACCCCATCTCTACTAAAAATACAAAAATTAGCTGGTAGCATGCACCTGTAGTCCCAGCTACTAGGGAGGCTCAGGCAGGAGAATCACTTTAACCCAGGAGGCAGAGGTTGCAGTGAGCCAAGATGGGTCACTGCACTCCAGCCTGGCAACAGAGCGAGACTCCGTCTCAAAAAAAAAAAAAAAAAAAAAAAATGCTATAAAAGCTCCGAAGAGGAAACTAAGCATTCAGCTGGAAGGGAGGAAGATATTTGGGGAAAACCTTGTAAAAGAGGCACAACTTAAACTACGTAAAAAATCAGTAGGACTTTTCCACGGGGAGAATAACAGGGAAGCTATGTTAGAATTGAACAGCATTTGTCAAGATAGGAAGGTTCATGCGTATTTGAGGAGAAGAAAATGATTGGCTGATGCCCTGAGGAAGTTTGTTTGAAGTCAGGCTTTCCTCATGCTCCCAGTTATTTCTGGAACATTGGACTAAACATCACAGATGAGTAGCTCAAGCAGAACGGTTTCTCCCTTGTGGTTATGAGGAATATCTAGTTAGTAATGGACATTGTACTTACCAGTTCCTCATTATTTAGGGATGTCCTAATCACCATAGCCAGGGAGAGTCCAGATTTCCTGGCAGCCAGGGTCTAAAACAAACAGAATTATGACTTATTAATACATAGGGAGGTTGACATGCTTATGCTGCTCAGCAGAAGGTGAAAACGCAAGAATATCAGCTATCGCTGTTCATATTTTAGTTAGTAAGGACCTGCCATTTTGATAATCAGTCGATTCACAAAGAATATGGACTCATACAATATTAAAACTGGAAAGGTCCCACAGCTCATCAACCCTGCCCCTACATTTTATAGATGATGAAAGTGAGGCCCAGAAAGGCAAGATGACCAGCCTCAAGATGACTAGCCCCCTCAAGCACCTCAGGCTAGCAAGAGGCTTCTCAAACTTTCTTATTCCCCAAGGTGGTTGTGATATATTCATTCGGAATACATAACCATTGGTAGAGAGCCAGCCTGACTTTGGTGATAGCCCTTAATCATAATTAGTATTAGATGGTTCTTGAGCTGTTCACAGTTCCCTAGAATATTCTTCCATATCTTTTCAAGATATTTTTTCTAAGTGCCCATTTAATTTGCTGAGAATTGTTATATCCAGATTCATTTTTTTTTTCACTCGATGCTGGTAACTTGGGAGATCTTAAATAAGAGTCAAGTCCCTTTAGTTTCCTCACCACATAAAATAGAACCATAACTACCACTACCTACTCCTACCCAAAATATATGAATTACAAGAAACTCACCAGTGCTATAGTGAACGTTGGAAATCAGAAGTTCCATATGGGAATATTAAAACTGCTATCCCATTAGGAGCAAAGGGACGTCATTGTGGAATAGCGCATTCTTGATCGCCCAAGACCCAACTGGATATATACGTATCTCCTCAGGGTTGCAAAGTCATTAACTCAAAATAAAATTCAGCCTACACCTGAGTAAGAATGTCACTCTCCACTCATCTCCACATTTACCTTGAAGAATTACCTCCAAGAGTTTACCCAAGAAAATCTTTCATCTCTGAAAAAGATATTCCCTAAAACTACATTTGTATCCTATTTTGGTCTGTGTTTGCACCTGTTGTATACATAATTTTCTCTTTCAGAAATGAACCAGATGTTAAATTCTTGTAGAACAAACTTCTTATTCTTGTATGTCTGTCTTTTCATTTCTCCATCTTGCCCTCTTTTACCCCATGAGTAAGTGCAATGTATGTTTGAGAAGACTGCAAAATATTAATTAAATAAATAGAAAGGCACTTACCATGGCCTGAAGATTCCAGAAGTGAGAGGAAACAAAGTGTAAATAGTTAGACACATGAAAGGTAGGAAAAGAGTATAACAATGTTAAATTAGCCTAACACTTTGCAATTATTTCCGCACAGTAAGGACAGAAATCTGAGCTAAATGTACTGATATGTTATACTTTCCAGTATAAGACCTTTTCAGTCAGGATTATATTTTAAAACTAAAGTGGTGGCCTCCAGATGAAGCCTTTCTTAGCAAAATTAAAAATTACTGATATAAAAAATTATGTAATTGTTGCTGAAAAAAATTTACTTTTTTATGGGGGAAATACGTTTTTCATATCACATATAATATTAAAAATAGGCGTATAAAATGTGAAGACATTTTGGATGACAGAAGAGACACTTTTTCATGATGATTTTTTTTTTTTTTTTTTTTTTTACAATCTAATACAGGCCATGGTCAATTCTTTGCATTTATCAAGGTGGTGGCAGCATATTTCAATATAGGAAACAGATTTATTCAGAGTCATGATCAGAAGTAATAATGATGTTAATGACTTGCAAACCATGGTTTTCTTTTCTTTTTTATTTTTATTTTTGAGATAGAGTCTCGCTCTGTCACCCAGGCTGGAGTGCGGTGGCGCGATCTCGGCTCACTGCAAGCTCCACCTCCTGGGTTCACGCCATTCTCCTGCCTCAGGCTCCCGAGTAGCTGAGACTACAGGCGCCCGCCACCACGCCCAGTTAATTTTTTGTATTTTTAGTAGAGACGGGGTTTCACCGTGTTAGCCAGGATGGTCTCGATCTCCTGACCTCGTGATCCACCCACCTTGGCCTCCCAAAGTGAACCACGATTTTCTTTAAATAAAAGAGCTTATTAATTTAGCTAGAATTGACTTTAATATAATAAAATAAAGAATTGATTAATGTTATCTGCTTGCTTTATAAACTATTCAGATTCACTGTGTTAAGGTGAAGAAGTTTAAATAAAGCCTCAAGCGTTGTGAATTAAACTTCTGGTCATTCATAACACTAAACACATCAAAGCCTATTCGCTTGCTTGGCATGCTGTGTGATTTCTTTGTGCTCCAATTATAGGGTCATATTAACTTAATTATAATTTCCACTTATATCAAAAGCTATCAAAAGGTTTGAGTTATTTCCTCCAAGTAATCGATTTTAAAGAAATAATAAGAAATATAACAGCAGGTAGCATCTGGCCTCATATACTTTTATTCCATGAAATATTTACAGACTAGACAGTGAATGAGAAGGATATTACATTTTAGCAAGAAAAAAAAAATCACACATGCAATCAAAGAGAAGTAAACAGTTGTAACTTACCACATCTCGGACAATAGGCAAAGTCTTTTTTCTGCGGAGATCTGGCATGCTGTCAATACCGTAAAGTCCACCTCCTGCCCTGAAAGAGAAAATAAAACCAATAATTTCAATGGGTAAAATGATGTATTGTAAGAAAAACATCCACTGTTCATGGTATAAAGTCTGTGAAAAAGACGACAGGGATACCATAATTTTCAAATAATTCACAAAGCTGCAAAGATACAAGCGTCTAGGACTTTGTTGAGTGAGGAAAAATGACTGTAGCTACCACAATTGCTGACCACTCATCTTCTTGGATAGTTGAAATTTTAAGATACACATGACCTGGATGGACACACTATTTTCTGTTAGTATCACAGAGACAAGAATCACCATGTAAGATCTGTGGAACTTCTTACCTCCAGGAGAAAACAGAACCAAACCATTTTTGGTTCAATTTGGTCTGGCTGTGGTGCTAAATAAATTACCTTCATTATAAAAATACCAGTTATTGTGTGCTTCCGCTTCACAAATTAAACTCCAGAAAAATGTCTCAAAGAGCCATGGACATATTTAAGATATTGGGAATTACCATTATACCACAAGTTCTGCTTATCTGAATTCATCCTACAGGTAAATGCACAGAATTAAAATAAGTAGTTGTAGAGGGATGTTTATTGCATCTTTGAAATGATAGCAATAAAAGCTAGGTTATTTACATGTTCATCAATAGTATATTGATTAAATGAATCAATGAGAAAAATAATTAAAGTGAAATAGGTAAACATATGTGAGTATAGATAAAAATATTCATAAGATGTTAAGTGAAAAAGCAAGTTTGCGTATTAGTAAGTTTAGTATACTCACACACACACATATGTATATACTGACTAATATATACACTTACTAATATATATATATGTGTGTGTGTGTGTGTTTGTGTGTTTATGAATTGTGTGTTTATGCACAGAAGATATCTAGAAGAATAATCACAAAATCCGTAACTGTAGTTACCTCTGTGGAGTGAGATTTGGTAAGAGAAAGAGAAAACTCACTGTTACAAACTTGGTAATGTTCAATTTTTTAATAAGCATGTATTAGTTTGCAATTAAAATTATTTTCTAAGAGGCATGAATGTGTTTCTCTAGAATGAGTTTGATACATTGAATTTGACTTTTTATTGCATTAAATCCAGTCATTTGATATAACCAACAAGATGCTAATATTACTGATGATAGCTTCTCCTTATGCTTACTTGAACTACAAAACCCCTTGCTGACCTCTTGCCCACAGTCAGCTTATTCACCATGAGCAACACAGTTCATGCCCCTGGGCTATAGCTAGGCGTCTCTGTCATTGTAACAGGCTACAAAGGCTAATGATAGATTAATAGCATTTTATAGTCCAGTTTTCCACCAGCAGAGAGATGGCCTCTCTGTGCTTGCTGCTTAGCTTAATATAAGGAAACTTAGTCTTACTGGATTTTTCTTAGTAGTCATGATCCTAACTCCAACACTCTTCAGGTATCCACTACTACTAACATGGTAGTCTTGAACAAGTCACTAAATGTGTCATCAAATTCATGTCAATAGAAAAAAAACCAAAGTAGTAAAAAAGATAAAATGAATTAATAAATGCAGAGTAATCATGCTATAACATATGCTTGGAAGTGAGGATGAAACGCAGGAAGTGCGAAATATGAAAACCTTTGCAAATGTGTAAGAAAGATGTCAAGGATGAACAAATTATTTTCAGAGTTGTGCACTTCAACTAAATGTCCCCCTTAATTTTGATCATAAAGAAATAGAATACGTGTGGAGCAGAGGTCAAGAAAGATGAAAGAAAAGAGAGAAGAACAGAACAGAAGAGAATGTGTTCAGGGAGAAAGGTGACATTTAAAAGACCCTTTTCTCCACTGATTCTATGATAAAGTAGCTAATATGATTTCCCCCATTGCCCAGAATAATGACAATTGGCACTCTCTAGGTGAAGGGCTGTGATAGTCACAGAGTCAAAGTTTGAGAATGTACATCACAAGAAAGAACCATTGGTGACATCCTCTTCTGAATGTCAAGAAACTGCAGAATAGAAAAGGGAAAAGAATGATAAACTTTTTTTCTTAAGCCCCACCTTGAGAATACACAGCACTACTCCATCAGTAACTTCTTGCTTCCCTCCTGTCATCTTTCCATATTCCTTCCCACCCCCTGCCAATTCATACTTGACCCTTTCACATTCAAAACATCAAATACATGGAAAAAGGCTAAGTGAATGGGTACCTAGAAGGATTCTTCCAGTTTCATGTGCTCCAATATTAGGCTGTCATTCCAAGTAGTTTCTACTTTTTCTCCTCTGTGAACAGTATCAATAATGAACTAAAACATGCATAAATAAATATTTTCTCACTACAGTACCTATTAATCATGTTAACTATAAACCTTCAAGTATTTTGAAATGTTTTGACTTCTAAATAATGCAACTTTCATAGCTATGTAAAGAAATACATTCAATTCGGATGATGGTTGAGAAAGTGATTTATAAACTGCAAAGTGTTATATAAATGAGTTGTGTATTTTCTTTTATCACTAATCGTTATTTCTTTTAGGGTTCCTTTCCGTGGAACTTAATTCAAATTTTCAAAGTACACCCAAAAATTTTGAACCAACCTTATTTACCCACAAATTTGGGAATCACTATAAGCATGTGCATTATCAGGCCTGACATTTCACTTCTATGCTTGTCTCATCAGAGCAGAGATATCCAAGGACCTAGGACAAATATGAGCACTGCAGTATAACAAGCCCAGGTGAGCAGACATGTATCCAAAATTCAACTCTGCCTCTTTTGAGTTTGCCACTGAATTTCACTGAACTTACATTTTATAATCTGGAAAATTGCAAGACAATACAAACACTTTCTTAACCTTCACAGCCTCAAAACATAGCCTTCTCAGGTTGTTTCCTTTTACTTTTATATTTTCATCATTCCTACAAGAAGCCTTGATAAGGCTATCCGTCAAGCAACATAAAGTTTTATTGTAAACCATGACTTTGAAAACAGTCTACCTTACTGACCTCACCTCATGAATAGATAAGCACTTGACACATATGGATAAAGTCTACATAAATGCAAACTATTTTTGTAATATTTATTGGGAGACTTCTTGCCAGGAGCGATCTTGGAGAGATTAAGTAACAAAAACTAGTAAATAGTAGAAATATTCATATATAAATAAATCATTGACTTTCTAGGCAAGATGTTAAGTTCATGTGCAATAGTTAAAATCCAGAAGAAACTGTCTAGGCTTGATGAAGAAGTCAGATGAAGTTATCAGAACAGACCATAGCAGACAAGTAACTCTAAAGTTAAGGTCTGATAAGAAGAGAAACTGTTTCATTTCAGCCCTTTCTGGTATAGTTTATTGTTTTAAGACGTCATTGACTGTAGACAGAAAACTCACTAAGGATAACTAATATTTTTGGTGCTTACTAGGTGACAGATACAATGCTAATATTTGTACCCAACATTTACAGAGTGCTTATTATTCTAAGCACTTTACTTATGTTAATTCATTGTATGTTTAAAAAATCATATGAGGTATAGGTACAATTATTTATCTCATTTTATAATAAGAAAATGAAAACATAGAATCCTTCAAAATCATACCCAAGGTCACTATTTAGATCTGAAATGGCAGTGCCCAGATTTGAGCACACAGTTTATGACTTACCGTGCTCCACTGCTTATCTGATTGGGATATCCTATATCTCTAAAACTCATGTGAACTGAGGTCTACAATTAATATTATTTTATATTTAATGAAACTATTATATTACACAGATTGATTTCCACTGCAGGATCATTTTATCTCATACTTAATGTTCTTAATAATCAATAAGTATTTTGTTAAGAAATAAGATACATGGACCAGTTTTGCCATCATTTGGATATTTTTTCAATGTATTTCAGGAAAGTGTTATCTTCAGATCACAACCCTGTTTCATTGCACAAAATAGCCTCAGTCTTCCTCAAATGACCACTCTCCAACTATTCAAGTGTTCTCCTTAGGAAAACAGACATATTAGACTATAGGCATTACAGGTGGGATAAAAAACTGAAGACATCGATGGAAATATTTGGAAAGTCAATGATCACATTAAATTAACAAAATGGATATTATTTTAAAGTCTAAATCAAGCATGCTCAAATTCAATATCAGCTCTATTACGAAGTTTTTATTAATAATTTAATTAACATATAACTATCCATATTTATGGGGTACAATGTAATGTTTTGATATAGGTATGCAGTGTCGGCTGATTGAATCAAGTTAATTCACACACTTATCACCTCACTTATTTTTTGTAGCGAGACCTTTAAAATATACACTCTTAGCCAACACAGTTTAAATATTTTCAGTGGTTTTCTTTTGTTTCTCAGTTCTTTCCACAATATTTAAATGAGTCTACTGAATTTAATAAAATCTAAGATGTACAGTATATTGCTCTATGCCTTGACTCAGGTTCTGTTAATTGTCTTGTTATAAATAAATGCAATATAGAGTATACAAATTACGTATGTTCTGTAATTTTAAGACACTTCATTTTTAGATAAAGAAAATAAAAGCTGATTTTACTGAATAAGGAGAGATTATTATTTTCACTCAAAATTGACTAATAACATATTGAATGTATATAGATTGCAAAAGAAATTTGAGAAGACACCAGGAAAATATCACGTGAAAATTATCAAGCAGAATATAAAAAAATACACAATACCACTAGTTATTAGTGAAATGCAAATTTAAACTACAATGAAATATCATCTCACAAGTGATACAAGGGTTATCATGAAAATAATAAAAGGTAACAAGTGTTGGTGATGAAATGGAGAAAAAGGGACCTTTGCACATTGTTGGTGGAAATGTAAATTAATACAGCCATTGTGGAAAACAAGGTGTAGATTCCTCAAATAACTTAAAAACAGAACTACCATGTAATTCGTTACTCCTACCAATGGGTGTATATTCAAATAAAACGAAATCAATATGTTGAAAAAATATCTTCACTCCTACATTTATTGCCACATTGTTCACAATATAGCCAGGATATGAAATCAACCTAAGTGTCTATCAGTGGATTAATGGATAAAGAAAATGTGGTATATATACACAATAGAATACCAGTCAGTCTTAAAAAAAAAAATAAAATCCTGCTATTTGTGATAATGGATGAATCTGAAGGACATGATGTTAAGTGAAATAAGCCATCCATAGAAACACAAATACCACATGATCTCGATCACATGTGCAACCTAAAAAAGTTGATTTCAGAACTAGGGAATAGAGTGGTAGTTACAAGAGGTGGATGGTGGGGAAGGGGAGGTTCGGGAGATATTGGTCAAAAGATACAGAAAATTTACACAGGAGGAGTAAGTTTAAGAGATCTATTGTAAATTGGTTGAATATAGTTCATAACAATATACTATATTCTGGAAAAACATTAAGAGAGTGGATGTTAAGTGTACTCACCCCATAAATATAACTATCTGAGATAACACATGTGTTCACCAGCTAGATTTTGCCATTTCACATGTAAATATACTTCAAAACATAATGTACATGATAAATATGTACAATTATTCCAATCATTTAAAAATAATAATAAACAAATGGTAAGGTGATTAAAAAAGACTCAGCTTTCAAGGAAGTAGAGCAACATGGCTGAATAGAAGCCTCTAGCAATCATCCTCTCCACAGGAATACCAAATTGAACAAACATCCATACAAAAAACACCTTCATCAGAACGAAGTATCGGGTGAGCAATCATAGTATTTGGTTTTAACTTATATCACTAAAAGAGGCTCTGGAGAGCATCAGAATGAAAGTGTATAATTACTGATGCCACCCCTCACTGATCCCTTGGCAGTGACCACATGGCATGGAGAGAGAATCTGAGCGCTTGAGGGAGGGAGAGTGCAGTAACTGTGCGACTTTGCATTGGAACATTGGAACTCAATGCTGTCCTGTCACAGCAGAAAGCAACAACAGGCAGAACTCAGCCAGGGCCCATAGAAGGAGCATTTATACCAGCCCTAGCAAGTGGGGACTAGCCCGTCCCAGCTGTTGGATCCTGAGTTCTGGCAAGCCTCGCCACTAACGTCTACAGTGTTCCTGCGTCCAAAATAAACTTGAAGGCAGTCTAGGCACAAGAACTGAAAATCCTGATGCTGTGCTATGCTTAGAGCCAGTGGACTTGGGCAAATGACCTAGATTTGCCCATCTAGGGTGGCTAAGGGAGAGTTTGTACCACCTATTTCCCCAACCCCAGGTAGCACAGCTCACAGGTCTGGGATAGACACTTTCCCTCTGCTTGAGGAGAGGAGAGGGAAGAGTAAGAGGACTTTGTCTTGCAAGCTGGAACCCAGCACAGCCACAGTAGAATAGGGAATCAGAATTCTGAGACTCCCATTCCAGGCCATGGCTCTTAAACAACAGTTCCAGGCACACCCTAGGCCAGAAGGGAACATGCTGCCTTGAAGGAAAGAATCCAGTCCTGGCAGGATTCATTACCTGCTGACTAAAATACCCTTGGTCCCTAAATAATCAGGAGCTGTAGCTAGGTAGTGCTTGCCATGGGCATTGGGTGAGACTCAGAGACACGCTGGTATTGGTGTAACGCAGCATATTCCCAGCCGTGACGGTAATGGGGAGAGATCCATTCTGCTTGAGAAATGGAGAGGAAAGAGTGAAAGAGATTTTGTCTTGCAGCTTAGGTACCAGCTTGGCCACAGTGGGGTACAGGACCCAGAGTTCTTGGGGTCTCTGATTCCATGCCTTGGTTTTTGGACAGCATTTCTGGACCTTCCCTGGACCAGATGGGAGCACATTGCTTTGAAAAAGGACCTCCAGGCTTGGCAGCATTCACCACAAGCTGACGAAAGGGCCCTTGGGCCTTGAATGGACATTGCAGCCAGGTAGTACTTAACTATGAATCTGGGGCAGTAGTGACCATAGGGAGAGACACGTCTTCTTGTGGAAAGGGGATGGAAAGTGAGTAGGACTTTGTCACATGGTTGAGGTGCCAGCTCAGCTGCAGGAGAATAGAGCACCAGGTAGATTCCTAAAGTTTCTGACTTCAAGCCCTGGCTCCTGGATGGCATCTCTGGACCCACTAGTGATGAGAGGGAACTCACTATCCTGAAGGGAAGGACACGAGCCTGGCTGGCCTTACCACTTGCTTATTGTGGAGCATCAGGGCCTTAAGCAAACATAGGTGGTAGCCAGTCAGTGGTTGACAGGCTTTGGGCAAGACCCAGTACTATACCGGCTTCAAGACTGATCCAGTGCCTTACCAGTGGTGGTCTGGGCACAGCTGTACTCACCTAGCTGTGGTGCTGGACCTGGGCATTGCTGAGCTCTCGGGGGCTCGGGAAGCCCCCTTGTCCCCACAGGCTTGGAAGTGCCTGATCTCACTCCCTGGCCTCTACCCACTCCCTGTGCCTGGAAAAAGCACCATATGTTCTCACTCTGGGCCACTTTTGGAACAAAGCTGAAGCCAAGCCTGGAAAGCTGTTGTGACTTGGCTGTTGTGTGCGCACTCAGGGAAGTCCTGACACACCAGCCCCCCTTCCCCCTCAGTCTCCCTCTGAAGAGTTAGGCACCAAAGAGCTCAGGGAGAGTGGGAGGGGGTGCCGAAGGTGGCTCAGCATGGGCTGGCAGGTGCCCCTTGGCACAAGCAGCCTGGGTGCCATAAATGTCATGTTGATGGCAACAGGCAGGCTCCAGGGTGGAAAGGTGTGGGTGTGTGGTGAAACTCCATCTTCAAGTGAGGGATGGCTTGAAGCCTGGGGACTGGGCTGCCAGTTCCAGGGGGAGTCCACAGTCAGGAGTAAGAACTTATGGTGCTTTTTGCAGGCCCACCCTTGGCCACCCATGGACCAATCAGCACACACTTCCTCCCTTCTGAGCCCATAGAAACCCTGAAATCAAAACGATCTGCCTGAGGAAAGGAGCTGCCCACTTCAGGTCTCCTGAAAACCATTCAGCCACTCCATGAAGCTCCTCTCTGCTCACTCTCCAGCTGTTTGTGTGCCTCATTCTTCCTGGACAAAGGACAAGAATTCAGGACCCACTGAATGGTGGGACTAAAAGAGTTGTAACATAAACAAGGCTGAAACATGCCCCCTACTCTTCCCTGCTTGCCACGTTGTGGGTAATGAGAAGGAGAAGAGCTGCTGTCCTCCAGGATCCCAGACCTAGGGACTCCTTGAGCCAAGAGTCTAACACACTTTTAGGAGTTCTGCAGTTTCTGATGTCTCCAAGCTTTCAGGCACCACCATGATCCCCCTGTCCAGACATAGGTGCCTACAGTACAAGTCACATGCAGTACATCTGGTCCAGCTGTAGCATCTCACAGAGCCAACATGTGTGCTGGTGCCTGGATCTGCCTGCCCTGCCTCAGCAGCCAGCCTCAGCTTGATTGTACACAGTGGCTGGACCCCAGGCTTGCTCTCCAACACATCCTTTGCCACTCTGCACCTGGCTTGTCCTTGGCTGGTGTAGGATCTGGGCCAGTGGCATAAGCTAAGCACAGTTAGTTGGGGCAAGTGGATGGAACAAGGTGAGTGGTCATAAGCAATACTCAAGCAGAAGGTGCTGGTGGCCAGAGGTTTCCAGCTAGCAAAGTGACACTCCAAGGATCCTGTGACACTACAAATCAATGAAAGTCCAGGACCAGATGGATTTACAGCTGAATTCTACCAGAGGTACAGAAAGGAGGTGGTACCATTTCTCTGAAACTACTGCAAACAATTGAAAAGGATGGACTCATCCCTATCTGATTTTATGTGGCCAGTGTCATCCTGATACCAGAACCTAGAAGAGAT
Organism: Macaca fascicularis; assembly: GCF_037993035.2. NCBI lineage: Eukaryota > Metazoa > Chordata > Mammalia > Primates > Cercopithecidae > Macaca > Macaca fascicularis. The sequence continues at coordinate 30,675,805 of NC_088381.1, read as the reverse complement.
ATGACAAAAAATGAAAACTTCAGGTCAATATCTCTGATGAACATTGATGTAAAAATCGTCAATAAAATGCTGGCACTGAATTTAGCAGCACATCAAAAAGCTTATCCGTGACAATCAACTTGGTTTCATCTTGAGATGCAAAGTTGGTTTAACATACACAAATCAATAAATGTAATTTACCACATAAACAGAACTAAAAACAAAAACCACATGATTATCTCAACAGATGCAAAAGGGCCTTCAACAAAATTCAACATTCGTTCATGTTAAAAACTCTCAATAAACTAGGTATTGAAGGAACATAACTCAAAATAAGAGCCATTTCTGACAAATCCACAGCCAAAATTATACTGAATGGGCAAAAGCTGTAAGCATTCACTTTGAAAACTGGCACAAGACAAGGATGCCCTCTCTCATCACTCCTATTCAACACAGTAATAGAAGTTCTGGGCCAGGGCAATCAGGCAAGAGAAAGAAATAAAGGTATTCAAATGGGAAGACAAGAAGTCAAATTGTCTTTGTTGGCAGATGACATAATCCTGTATCTAAAAACTCCATCGTATCAGCCCAAAAGCTTCTTAAACTGATAAGCAGCTTCAGCAAATTCTCAGGATGCAAAATCAATGTCCAAAAATCACAAGCATTCCTTTACACCAATGACAGACAAGCAGAGAGCCAATTCATGAATGAACTCTCATTCACATTTGTTACAAAGAGAATACAATACCTAGGAATACAGCTAACAAGGAGTAAAGGGCCTCTTCAAGGAGAACTACAAAACACCACTCAAGGAAGTCAGAGAGGACACAAACAAATGGAACAACATTCCATGCTCATGGATAGAAAGAATGAATATTGTGAAAATGGGCATACTGTCCAAAGTAATTTATATATTCAATTCTATTTTCATTAAACTATCTTTCACATTCTTCACAGAATTTAGCAAAAGCTATTTAAAAATTTATATGGAACCAAAAAAGAGCCGAAATAGCCAAGACAATCCTAAGCAAAAAGAACAAAGCCGGAGGCATCATGCTAGCCAACTTCAAACTATAATACAAGGCTATAGTAACTAAAACAGCATGGCATTGGTTAAAGAAAAAGGTCACATAGAGAACTCAGAAAAAAGACTGCACATCTACAACCATCTAATCTTCAATAAACCTGACAAAAACAAGCAATAAGGAAAGAATTTCTTATTTAAAAAATGGTGCTGGGATAACTGGATAGCCATAGGCAGAAAACTGAAACTGGACCCCTTCCTTCCTTCCTTACACATGATATAAAAATTAACTCAAAATGGATTAAGGACTTAAATGTAAAACCCCAAACTATAAAAATCCTAGAAGAAAATCTAGGCAATACCATTTAGGACATAGGCACAGGGAAAGATTTCATGACAAAAATGCAAAAGCAATTGTAACAAAACCAAAAATTTACAAATAGAATCCAATTAAACTAAAGAGTTGTTACAGGCAAAGGAAACTATCGTCAGAGTGAACAGACAACCCACAGAATGGGAGAAAATTTTTGCAATCTATCCATCTGACAAAGGTCTAATATCCAAGGTCTATAAGGAACTTAAACAAATTTACAAAAAAAAAAAAAAAAAAAAAAAAAAGAAGCAAAAAAGTTGTGGAGAAAAGGAATGCTTTTACACTGTTGGTGGGAATGTAAATTAGTTCAACATTGTGGAAGACAGTATGGAGATTCCTCAAAGATCTAGAGGCAGAAACATCATTTGACTCAGCAATCCTATTATTGAGTATATACTCAAAGGAATATAAATCATTCTGTTATAAAGATGCATACACTCATATGTTCATTGCAGCACTATTCACAATAGCAAAGACACAGAATAAACTCAAATGCCAATCAATGATAGACTGGATAAAGAAAATGAGGTACATATACACCATGGAATATTATGCAGCCATAAAAAGAAATAATGTCCTTTTCAGGGATATGGATGGAGCTGGAAGCCATTATCCTTAGCAAACCAAGGCTGAAACAGAAAACTAAATACCACATGTTCTCACTTACAAGTTGAAGCTTAACAATGAGAACACATGGACACAGTGAGGGGAACAACACACACTGGGGCCTGTTGTGGGAGGGCTTGGGGGAGGGAGAACATCATGAAAAATAGCTATGCCTGCTGGGCTTAATATCTAGGTCATGGGTTTTTCTGTGCAGCAGACCATCATGGCTCATGTTTACCTATGTAACAAACCTACACATCCTGCACATGTACTCCAGAACTTAATTTTTTAAAAAAATTCCAGCACATTAAAAAAAAAAATCAGAGCAGAAATACATAGAAGTTAAACAAATAATACAAAAGATCAATGAAAAAAAGCTGTTCTATTGAAAAGATAAACAAAACTTACAACCCTTTATCCAGGCTAAATAAGGGGGAAAAAGAGAGAGAGAGAGAGATTGAGGGAGAGAGAAGACACAAGTAAAACTAGAGGTGAAAAGGGAAACATTACAACCAATACTACAGATAGTCAAATGATCATTAGAGGCTACTCTGAGCAATTATATGCCCATAAATTGAAAAACCTAGAAGAAACTAATAAATTACTAAACACATAAAACCTACAAAAATTAAACCAGGAAGAGATTCAAGACCTGAACAGACCAATAACAAGTAGAGAGATTGAAGTCGCAATGAAGTGTGTCTGAGCACAGAAAAGCCCAGGACCTGATGACTTCACTGCTAAATTTTGGAAAACATTTTAAAAAGAACTAATGCCAATCTTATTCTAACTATTCTGAGAAACAATATAGGAAAGTGAATACTTTTAGACTCATTCTATAACACCAGTATTACCCTGATACCAAAGCCAAAGACACATGAATGAAAAAAGAAAGTAAGAAAGCCACAGGCCAATATCCCTGATGAACACGGATTTGATGCAAACATCCTTAACAAAATACTAGCAAACCGAATTCAACAACACATTGAAAAGATCACTGATCGTAACCAAAGATGATTTATCTCAGGGACACAAGGATGGTTCATCATACCCAAGTCAGTCAATGTGATACATCACATCAACAGAATACAGAACAAAAACTATATGACCATTTCAATTGATATTGAAAAAGCATTAGATGACATTCATCATTCTTTCATTATAAAAGCCTTCAAATCCCCAGAGGGAACAAACCTTAACACAATAAAAGTGCCAAAAATACAACAGACACACAGCTAGTATCATACTGAATGGGGAAAAACTGAAAAACTTTCCTTTAAGATCAGTGACACCACAAGGATGACCACTGTCACCACCATTATTCAACATAGTATTGGAAGTCCTAGCTGGAGTAATCAGAAAAAAGATATAAAGTGCATCTAAACTAGAAAGGAAGAAGTCAAATTATCTTTGTTTGCACATGATATGATCTTATATTTGGAAAAAGCTAAAGACTCCACCAAAAAAACTATTAGAATTGATCAACAAATTTAGTAAAGCTGCAGGATACAAAATCAACATACAAAAATCAGCAGCATTTTTATATGCCATCAGCAAACAATATGAAAACAAAATCAAGAAAGTAATCTCATTTACAATAGTTACAAATAAAATGAAACCCTAAAAATTAACTTAACCAAATAAGTGAAAGACCTCTATAATGAAAACTACAAAACATCTATCCTAGAAATTGAAGAGAACACCAAAAAAAAAAAGGAAAAATATTCCATGTTCATGGATTGAAGGAATTAATATTGTTAAAATGCCCATACTACCTACCCAAAGCAACCTAAAGATTTAATACAATCCCTAACAAAATACTAATGCCCTTCTTCACAGAAAAAAAAAAGCCCCCAAATCCTAAAATTTATATGAAACTGCGAAAGACCACGATAAGCAAAACTATCCTGAGCAAAAAAACAAAATAAAACTTAAGGAATCACCTTACCTGATTTCCAGTTATTCCACAGAGCTACAGTAACCAAAATAGCATAGTACTGGCCTAAAAACGGACACATAGACCAATGAAACAGAATAGAGAACCCATAAACAAATCATACATCAACAGTGAATTCATTTTCAACAAATGTACCAAAAAAACACATTGGGGAATGGAGAGTCCTCTTCAATAAATGGTGCTAGAAAAACTAGATATCCATATATGGAAGAATAAAACTAGACTCCTGTCCCTCACCATATACAAAAATCAAATAAAAATGGATCAAAGACTTAAATCTGAGACCAGAAGCTATAAAACAACTAGGAGAAAACATTTGGGAAATTCTCCAGGACATTGGTCTGGGCAAAGATTTCTTGAGTAACACCCCATAAGCACAGGCAACCAAAGCAAAAATGGACAAATGGGGTCACATCAACTTTAAAAGCTTCTGCACAGCAAAGGAAACAATCAACAAAGTGAAGAGACAACCCACGTAATGGGAGAAAATATTTACAAACTATCCACCTGATGAAAGATTAATAATCAGAATATGCATAGGGAGCTCAAACAACCCTATAGAAAAAAATCTAATAATCTGATTAAAAATGGGCAAAATATCTGAATAGACATCTCTCAGTGAAGACATACAAATGGCAAGCAGATATATGAAAATGTGCTCAAACATCACTGTTTATCATAGAAATGCAAATCAAAATTACAATGTGATATCACCTCAACCCAGTTAAAATGGCTTTTATCCAAATTCCAGGCAAAATGAATGCTGGCAAGGATATGGAGAGAAGGGAATCCTCGTTCACTGATGGTGGGATTGTAAATTAGCATGAGCACTATGGAAAACAGTTTGGAGGTTCCTTAAAAACTGAAAATAGAACCACAGTATGACCCAGTAATCTCACTGCTAGGTATATATGCAAAAGAAAGGAAATCAGTATACTGAAGACACACCTGCTGTCTCATGTTTATTGCAGCACTGTTCACAATAGCCAAGACTTGAAGCAACCTAAATGTTCATAATCAGATGAATAAAGAAAATGTGGCACCTATACACAATGAAGTGCTATTCAGCCATAAAAACCAATGAGATCTTGTCATTTACAACAACATAGATGGAACCAGAGGTCATTCTTTTATGTGAAATAAACTGGGCACAGAAAGACAAACAGCATATGCTCACTTATTTGTAGGAGCTAAAAATCACAACAATTGTACTCATGGAGACAGAGAATAGAATGATGGTTATCAGAGGCCGGGAAGGGTAGGGGTGGGTAGAGGAGGGATGGGGGAATTGTTAATGGGTACAAAAATATAATTGGATAGAATGGACAGAATCTTGTATTTGATTGTACTATAGTCAACAATAATTTATTGTACATTTTAAAACAGTTGAAATAGTATGATCGAATTGTTTATAACACAAAGAAAGCACACATTCTTGAGTTGCTGGATATCCCATTTACCTTGATGTGATTATTATGCATTGTATGCCTGTATCAAAATATGTCATGTATCTCATGAATATCTATACCTACCATGTACTCACAAAAATTTAAAATTTAAAATAAAACAAAAAATTTCCCAAAAAACTCTCAAGCAAATTTTTCAAAGAAAAATCTTTCTGATTTTGGGACAACAGTGTGCCATTCCACAAGAGAACAGTTGATAGTTATTTGGCTAATATCACAGACTAGCTATTTTCTATTAGAAATCAGAAAATGTGTAGACTCTGTATCTGAAGGAGTTATTGAATTAATCAAAGACTGTGGGTCTGAGAAAATGCATAGTGTTTCTGTTTATTTCTGTGTTGCCAAAACAATTGTTTGATAGGTTCATGCAATTAATCTTTTTTTTTTTTTTTTTTTTTTTTTGGTTAGCATTATTGAACATTAAAGGAAGGTAAAAGATAACCAATCATTCTAAACTCCTCTTCTTTGATACAGCTCTATTCTGTTAGACTTTTACAAACAACTCTTTGTATTTATTTAGTTATTTGATGATATACCTATGAAAACCTATTTGCATTTTTGCCTAATGTATTTTATATACATTTAATACGATTTTCCTGATGACTATTATAGACTTCATAATTTCCACCTGCTAAATATTAGCTATTCAGAGTGTGTTATCCTCCCTGCTCTTTTTAATTATTGCCAACACTGAATATTTGTGTCTGTACAATTGATGATTCACTTTCCACAAGCAATTAATCACCAATTCCTAACAATTTTCTGATTTCATATTTTGTCAGAGCTATAACACCATCTCTCTTATTTTATATAACATTGTGCAAAAAATAAATTATGACACTGTGTTTCTTAGCAGTTAGAATTTAAATTTAGGTCGCTCATAAACGGACATGAAAAATCTATGTATGACAGACTTTTTTTATTTATCAACCATTTTTGTCAATACATGAAAGGAAAATATACAGAAAATAACTTGTTAACTTATTATTAAACTTCTGATTCAGAGTCGCAATCTTTGGAATTAGACTTCATCAGAATTGTCAATGCGTGGGACGTTTTCCAAAATACTGTCCTCAAAGCCATCAAGAACATCTGTGGCTTAGCATCACATAAAATAATACACCATTATTGACTTTTTCATCCCAAGTAGCAAACCACTATGCTACAGGTTTTGATGTTGATAGGTTCTCAATCTTACCAATAGCACCAAAACAGGCAAACAAGCCTCCTACCCTTCCCCTAATCATCCTTATTTCTTTAATGAAACAGTAAGACATTGCAGTTGTTTAGCATGCCACCAGCAAAACAGTCAAAATGTGATTCTTTCCCAGTGTACTTTTAACTACATTTACAAGTGTGCAGGCAATGAAACTCTTACAACCTTTGTTAGGTTACCAATATTTTTAATAAACTGTCAGTTATTAAGATGCATTTCTGTTTTTTATAATGTATTAAAAATGTATGTTGTAGAATTGTTACAATAGGATACTTTGCCATCTGTCACCCTCCTGAAGCTCCTCATCAATAGTGCCCTATTCCATCTCTTGCATTCTGACCTGATAGCCCAGCTTTTCTCTGTGATTTTTCTATAACACAAAATCTATGTCATTTTTATATTCAATATCCCTGGTTGCTTACAGGATACACAACAAACCCCTATGTATCCCAGTAAGGCTTAATTGCCCCTCATAGCTCATCTCTTTCGACTTCTGTCTTTGAGCTTCATTGTTTCAGCCATCCTGAACTCCTTGAAGATTTCTTGGAGGTATCATACTATTCCACATTTCTCTGTTTTTGCTCCACCATTCCCTCTACTTGTACTGGCTTCCTCACTGAGTAGCAAATGCTAACACCTACTTACCATTCAAGTAAGACAGTAGCATCACACTCACTGATCTGTAAGTATCTCCTCCCTATCCCCAGGTAAACTTCCTCCCTATCTCTGTAACCCTTACCTTCAGGAATTCTCAGTGGAAACAGATGGGGAATGAGGGGAGAAAGAGGAGGAGAAAATTATGTCTCTTTTCCCTCATATGCTTTGCCAGCACCTGCAATGCGTTGAAAGGTAAACATTTGTAACTGACAGGAGGATGTTCTACTTTTTGGTTGAAATGGGGCAGAAAAATGTCTGAGAACAATTGTTCTAAGTCTTCTGTCATAGCCCCTATAAAACTGCATTCTGTTTGTTTACAGGGAATGTCTCCACTATAACACATAATTTTTAAAAATCAATAAAATGATCTGACTCATCTCTACTTTCCTAGAAATAACTCTGGCATGTAGCAAGGATGAATGAAAAGTTGAGGTGCAAGTGAATAGGCCTTGACTTTAGAGGGAAGTGATTTTAAGTATTCCATGGTTCTGTTTTAAAATTTAGATTTTTGGCCGGGCGCGGTGGCTCAAGCCTGTAATCCCAGCACTTTGGGAGGCCGAGACGGGCGGATCACGAGGTCAGGAGATCGAGACCATCCTGGCTAACCCGGTGAAACCCCGTCTCTACTAAAAAATACAAAAAAACTAGCCGGGCGAGGTGGCGGGCGCCTGTAGTCCCAGCTACTCCGGAGGCTGAGGCAGGAGAATGGCGTGAACCCGGGAGGCGGAGCTTGCAGTGAGCTGAGATCTGGCCACTGCACTCCAGCCTGGGCGACAGAGCGAGACTCCGTCTCAAAAAAAAAATAAAAATAAAAATAAAATAAAATTTAGATTTTTATCTCGGAAATGATACTTGGAAAGAGCAAGATGGAAGCCTACAAACCTGGCAGAGGTCAGAGACCTCACACTAAAGAGGGTTAGTCAGCAAGAACTTAAGTCATAGGGAAGAAGAGAAGAGCCTGAAATTTCCTAGGTCAATAAATATTTTTCATCCTCTACAAATCTATCTACTATGGAAAATGAAAAAAAAATTACTTGCCTTAAAGCATCTTTGGGAGCACTGATGGAGATAATACATTGAAGTAGATTATGTATTACTGGTAGCAATTATTTGATCAGAGACTTGTGCAGACAGAAACAAAATTAAAGCTGATTGAATGTGTGCTGGCCCACCTGCTGCCCTCTGGTATTTACAATCATCCAAACTAAGGAACAGATTAATGAAAGAGCCTCTGGCAGACATGAATTTGTAGGTAACTATCTGCATAGGGAGTTAAAAGAATAGAAGAGCAGATTGCCAAAGTTGTGATCACACCCCCTATTGTATTTTTGGCTGTGTTAATTTCCTCTTCTGACTACGCTTTGGTCCAGACTTTCTTTCCTCTACTGATCCGTGTTTGGCACCTTAGCTCTGATGATGCTACATCCTGGTTGAGATGCTTCCTTGCCTTGCCCTTATCCACAATCCTAGTCTCAGTTATTTAATTTCACATCAGACAAGAGTTTCACAGATGACTCCATCAAGTTTATTTTTCTATAAACCCTAATCTCTGAAAAACACTTTGATCCTCTCAAATATCTTTCTAAGTCCCATCTCAAAATGGAAATAAACTTCAAAGAATAAAGCTCCTCCTCAGTACTATTTGTTCCAGACTCTCACATCTTCTCTCCATTAACTCCTAGATATCTTAACTGTTGCTGTAAAGCAGAATGATTTTCCGTATTGGAAACCACACATAGTACTCTAAAGTAACCTGATGATCTCTTTGGAGGGAACCACATTGGAAACCAACATGCCATCGCACAGTAAGACCAGTATGGGTATAGTTCTTTATGTGTTGTCATGATCACTAATCCCTTGGTTGAAAATAAGATGATGTAATTGGCTTAAGTTCAGAGGCGATGGTTGTACGAAAAATATATAAAATTACCCTCAGCGGAACAACAATGTTCACGCTTGTGAGGTAAGGGAAAAATGAAACTTAAATAGGGCATAGAATATGCATTTCTTTCATCTTGCTCATTCTGGGCATGTATTAATAAAATACTGAACTAACTGGCATGTTGAATTGCCCATCATTTTTAAATATTTTCCTTGATTTCTCTCTGTGTCATATTTTCCCTCTCTGGCTTTCTCTCTAGTAAATTTGTACAGGAAGTGACTCCATTGAAGTGGGGAAGGAGTATGTGTTCTGCTGAGTGCCGGGAACACACTGGCTGCCAATAAACAATTTTTTAAATGTTCTCAAATATTTCACAAACATGCCAGTAATTTCAAGCCAATATACCCATTTCAGAACCAATTATTTTCCCTGAAACGTTTTAGCTGTTTCCTTGTCTCTGTTTTATATGTTACCATCATTTACACAAAGAGGTTTAAAATACTAAATAACAGCTAATCTGAGTTATAGAATGGAAGCAACCTAAAAAATGATATATTCCAATATTCTTGTATTTTAAGGATGTGGAAAATGAGATGCAAAGAAAATAAATGCTTGTGCAAAATATCCAGGTTATTGGCAGCAAGCTAAACATAATCCGGGCTCCAGACTGTCACTGCAGTCCTGTCGTTTCCCCCCTTCTTTGCCTCTAGTATCCAAGAGATATCAAATCTTGTCCACTTTCCTTCATGTACACACTCTCTCTCATCCTCACATCCGCTCTCATTTGCATCTTTATATTTGGATCACCACGCACATTTGTTGTGAATTTTATTGTGTTATGCCTGGAACTCTTTTTGTTGACTTTCTAATAATCACTTTCCCCATCTCCAGCTTATCCCAGTTTCATTTCATGTTGGACAAAACGGCTGCATCTATCTTCTGTAGGTATGTAGCCATGAAACTGACATGATTAAAGTGATGTTTGAAGAAGACTAGTCTGGCAGTGCTTTTCATGATGGATCGGAGGACAAATAAAGGAGAGAGGGAAGTGGTCTCAAAGATTGTTGAAACAATCCTGGATTCCTTAATGGGCTCCTTAATGAGAGTCTTGACGGAGGTAATTTCACCACTATTTTTCTCAACCCCTCCATTCCACTTCATGAACTCCGGTAAAACTCCCTATTCAAACTGCCATAATATTTTAAAGACTAGATGGCCTCACTGTCAAGGAGAGGCTTTGTATTCTACTAAATTACTTTCTCTTTTCTTGTGCATTTGACCTATTAAAGCTGTATAATACTCCTTAACACTTTAGGCAGGCTTTCTTTCAAACCTTTCTTCCTTTGAAACATGGTTTCAGAAGTGCTGACTACCTCGTTATTCATCTTTACATTATTTTCTAAAGGTAATGCCATTTTGTAAAGTTTTCAAAGAGTGGGAGGGGACATGAAGGATACACTATCCTGATGAGAGATGGAATTTCAAACTGTATTTCCAGTAATGAAAAATATTTTTCATAGAAAAACAAATAACCAGATGGTCCTAGGTTTTTGGTATAATGAATTGAGGAAGTAAAAAAGCCCAGATGCAGCTTTCAACACTCTCCTGAAGGTTTTCTCAACGTTGGGCTTGGGAACAAGGACAGTGTCAGGGATTAACTTTTAACAAGTCAATTACAATATGTACCTTCTAGGACTCATTTTCTTTACACATTGTTTGTCAAACAGACAATACAGACTTTTCTAGAGTCTGCGATTCCCTATACCAAAAGCCTTACTCTCTCCATAATGCTCTGTGCGCCTAAATTAACCTCAGACATTATTACGTGCTACAGAGCAGAAAACAAAAAATGCAGCCCCAAATCTTTCTCATAATAACAGCATCCACTATTTTTTTGAAAACAAAAATGCCTTTAATTAAAATTCATGCTATTTATGGTCTCAATTTAGGGTGTTCGTTTTTAAACATCTAAGTCACACTTCTGTGGTTTAAAGCTATAGTAAATATGAAATTGTGTACATTAATGTTCCTTGGTTGGAAGCTAATTTTCTTAGTGCTCTCTTTCTGAAAAGTCTCAGCAGTCATTTATACATAGATTTTTAAAGTATGATCATTCATAATTAATGAAAGACCAGCTTCTTCATAGGTTTTACTTTAAAGTCATTAAATAGAATCAAATATCCAACAGCAAAGAAACTATATTTCTTAAAGCTGAAACCTTCTATTCCTTTTAATTACACTGTTCTTTAGAAGTATGCGGCATATGTAAACCCTAAAATGTTTAATAATCCCTCTTCTATCACTAATGAAAATTAGCAGTACCTGACAGCAGAGAATAAGAGAATAACACTATTAAGCGATTGCCAGACTTTCACAGCCCACCCATCTTATTATTAGGCAGTTTCTTGCATCCTCTTTTATAGTTTCACAGTTCCAAGGTGACTGCAACAAAAAACATAACTCAGACTTTAGCTCAGACTAAAGACACATCTCACCCAGTAGTTTAGGTTTGATTGATAGTACCAAGAATGCCCTTCCAGGTCCTGCTCATTTCAAAGACTAGAGAAAGAAAGGAATAAAGAAAACTACTGCCCTGTGTATCTCATCAGGAAGTTAGCCTATTCACAGACAACTGAGCCAAGCTCTGGTTGTTTGTTATTCCATGGCTGTCTCATTATTTTAAGAGAAATTATGGAATGTTTAGGGTATAATTAAAATATAATTTTTAAAAAGCAACAGCTGTACATTAGGTACTGTTTTAATGAATTGCCAATTAGGGAATGGGTATTGGAGGGATGCCAATTGACCCAAACAGGCAAGGATAAGATATAATAATTTGTAGAGTCAATTTTTTAAAGTTGCTCTGACCATCAATTTGCAATGTGTTATTTCTCTCCCTTGGTAGCTCCATCTGTGCCTTTGCCTCCTTGGATGTGTGATCCCAATGCCTTTGGCTGGTAAACTTCCGGGGCCATTGGATTACAGAAAATTCCTTCACCTCTGAAAGTTTCCAGCAATACTACCTTTTAGGTTGGCAAGTTGGGAAATGTCTTCCCAACCTACCTATCTGCTAGAAAATAACAAACCTGGCCGGGCGCGGTGGCTCAAGCCTGTAATCGCAGCACTTTGGGAGGCCGAGGCGGGTGGATCACGAGGTCAGGAGATCGAGACTATCCTGGCTAACATGGTGAAACCCCGTCTCTACTAAAAATACAAAAAAAAAAAAAAAAAAAAAAAAAATTAGCCGGGCGTGGTGGCGGGCGCCTGTAGTCTCAGCTACTTGGGAGGCTGAGGAGGAGAATGGCGTGAACCCGGGAGGCGGAACTTGCAGTGAGCCGAGATCACGCCACTGCACTCCAGCCTGGGAGACACAGCGAGACTCCGTCTCAAAAAAAAAAAAAAAAAAAAAAAACCTTTCCCCTTTTGGACTGCTTGATATAGCTCTATTTTGGTTATATGCAATTCAGTGCTTTATGATTACACGCACTTGTACATCATTCACACATCTCTTCAACAACTTGTCTCTTTAAGGTCAAGAATAAATGTATGTTCTCCATGTAAAAATAATTTGTCTGCAACCCATGAATGTACTCAGAGGGGTAACTTCCCAGGACTGTGCAAATGATTAGAAGCTTACAAAGTTAACAAGACTTAAGTGCATGTTCTTAAGTAACTATCTATTAGTTGAGAATCCATTTCACCTTGCTACCACTGCATTCCATTTATTCCTTTTATAACACACATTAAAAACTGTGCTAAAGCTGTCTGTACATGTTTGATTTTCACTAGATTTAAAAACCCTTCCAAAATAAGAACTATATAAAATCTACTTTTCCTCTCTAGTATTTAGCATAGGATTTTGCACATATTAAATACTTAATAAATAAGTAATGAAGTTAATGAATGAAAGAATTCTTTTCATTTTTAAAAGTATTATTTTTAAGAGACAAATAATAATTATATATATTTACAGGGTACAACTTAACGTTTCAATATATGTAAACATTGTGGAATGATTTTTTTTTTTTTTTTTTTTTTTGAGACGAGGTCTTGCTCTGTCGCCCAGGCTGGAGTGCAGTGGCACCATCTTGGCTCACTGCAAGATCCACCTCCCGAGTTCATGCCATTCTCCTGCCTCAGCCTCCCAAGTAGCTGGGACTACAGGCAGCAGCCACCACACCCGACTAATTTTTTATATTTTTCATAGAGATGGGGTTTCACCGTGTTAGCCAGGATGGTCTTGATCTCCTGACCTCGTGATCTGCCTGCCTTGGCCTCCCAAAGTGCTGGGATTACAGGAGTGAGCCACCATGCATTTTTTTTTTTCTTGAGATGGAGTCTTGCTCTGTCCCCCAGGCTGGAGTGCAGTGGCCTGATCTCAGCTCACTGCAAGCTCTGCGCCCCAGGTTCACACCATTCTCCTGCCTCAGCCTCCTGAGTAGCTGGGACTACAGGCACCTGCCACCAAACCTGGCTAATTTTTTGTATTTTTAGTAGAGACGGGGTTTCACTGTGTTAGCCAGGATGGTCTCGATCACCTGACCTCATGATCTACCCGCCTCGGCCTCCCAAAGTGCTGGGATTACAGGCGTGAGCCACCGCCCCGGCCGATCATCTTTTAAAACACTTCTTACAAAAGCAAAAACATGCATATACACACACATTTGAAAGTCTTGAGTAATTCGAAATTAAAAGATTGTCCAAGTTTTCTTTTCTGCCTCAGGGTTTGAAGCAAAGGTTATTATTCTAACCGGTATGATTCTCTGAAAATTGAAAAACAAATGAATTCATTATGTCTCTAATCCAAAATGTTGTTCTTACTGTGCTTAGCATAGTGGCAGTTTGCCTTCTCAAGGCCATCAGGGGTTAAATAGAGAAAAAGTTACTATTTGTTCCTAATGGGTATGCCTTGCATTTTCAGGTACAGTTGCTGGAACTGAAATTGAGCTTTCAAAAACACACACCCAACCAAAAGGTAATTTTAGCTGTCTCAAAAGGACATATCCATCTATGTTTCGTTTAATGTGTAATCAACTCTACTAGCGACTGTCAAACTGGTACTGTAGTCTGGAAGCACTTTTTAAACCCAGTAGTTAAATAAACAAACAGACTGACATAGATCCAACTGGGGTTGAGGGAGAAGAAGGGAGCCAAACTATGTAGATTTGGGACATTTGGTTGTGCTGGCTGGAGAAGCAAAAGAAGACTTTGTTTATTCTTCCCAGATCCCACAAGGAGCATGGTATTGTGTACATAATTTAACAGTCATTTTTCAATATACATTGATGTGGGAGCTGGTTTCCTGTGACTGTATATGATTCTCTGGACTTAGATAAGAATCAACTGAACAGTAGAATGTAAGTAGAGTCACTTAAAATCAGGCATGTTTCTGAAAATAGTAACATAAAAATGATACAAACATCCACCTGAATTTTTCCTTTGTGTGCATGCCTGCTTGGTGTTTGTCCATAACACCTCTCCCACGGATCTCTCCTCAGCAGTTTGGAATGATGAAAGCTTAGCTACTTACTATTTTGTGACTATTTTACCTTGGGAAATGAGGTAAAGAGAATATATGTCAAGTTTGTTTGTAAATTTCAAGCACTATGATAATGGAACAAAAGTAGCAATGTTGTACCCAGTCAGCAAGTGCTGGTCCCAAAATACATTAGTGCTCATAACTTGGTCACTTAGCTGCCTTGTGTAAGCTAAAGCATTTGAGCTACTGACAATTAGGACCCTATATAAAATAAATGCGTTGTGGGAGTGAATAAGTCAGTAAGACGGAATCTCCTCTTTCTTACCTTACAACCCAGGGACAATGTAAGAGGGAGGAGCAGACTTTTGCCTCTATAATAATAACATTGGAAGGGATGAAAACTAAGGCTGCATCCTGACCTGAGTCCTACTCACAGGGTTGAGAGTTGTAATACAAGCTCATTTCCTTTGATTCTTCTGTAGACTAAGCAATGAATGTTAGATCTGCCAAATATGGATATCCCATGAAATCCCACGAGCACTGCACCGGACACCCTGTTCATATTGATGGAGAACACTGGGACAAAGGATGGAGCTTTGTGGGGGAGTGAACTTTTGGTGTTATTACTTCCACTTTGTACACCACAACCAGTGGTGCACTGGAGCTAGCCCTGTGGTTCTAGAGGAAGAGCAAACTGTAGACATATTTCCCTAACTCCACATTCAGAGATAATCACACTGATAGCTTGAAACTGATCATAGTAGGATAACTTGAGACAAGGAAAAAAGGCAAATGCTACAAACAGGGCTTTTTTTTTTTTTTTTTTTTTTTACTACTTGAATAATACTTACAGGTATTAAACATTTACCAGCACACAACTAATCACAAGTCTTGCTAATATCCCAGTAAGGAACTCCTATAATCTGTCACTTCACTAACTGAATTTTCATTCTCTTTTATCTCTATCTTTGATTGCCATGAACTCTTGGCATCATTTTACATAATATTTACAGAAATATTTGAGTTCTTTAAAATCAGTATCTTTCTCAGAACTTCAACTGAAAGGGAAGCCAGCATAGAGGTACACATAAATAGTTGTGTAATTTACAGTGATGACTTCAATTCAGTGCTCCTTTGAGATGATTCCCTGGTCAAATTAATTCACTTCAGCATTCACTGAGATCCTACTATAATACCTAGCCTACTAAGTGCTATAGAGTGCTGGGAGACAATTCTTCATGGGTGTCCTGCATTTCTGTACATCTTGCTAGTGGAGGCTCTGACTGTCTTTTGTAGTATGTACTCCTCCGGAATAGAGGACAGATGTGTTTGCTGAGCAATATAATAAATATAATGTCTCCCCATGAAGCAAAGTTTGGCTTGATTTGTTGAAGTCCACTGTGTGTCCTGCATCCACAAAGGCCCACCTCCAAGTCATCCTGTGGGTCCTGGGACAAGGGAAACCATTGTAAACAAGAAGCCAATGCTGCCTGCTTTGCTGTGAATAATAAAATCCTTTGTCTCTGAGATTTGTATCAGGATTAGGGTATTTTCTGCCAGCATCCATGCAACTGTGGCAGACTAACTAGATAGCTTTTAAGTAGGGTAAAATATCAGAAATTCATAGTTCTTAAAGTAGAGAACATAAAACAAGTTTATTCTTGACCTTAAAGAGACAAACATATAAAGAGATATGTGATGAAGCATAAGTGCAATGTAATCATAAGGAATTGAACTTCATATATTCAAAATATATAAAGCTATATCGAATGGTCCAAAAAGGAAGAGATTTTTATAATAAATGCTTGAATCTCTCATCATGAAGTATTTTGACACAGCATTGCATTTCAGTACAAAAATAAATATTTTGTGCCACACAGTCCTCATTTATGACCATGCTTCTTACATGGGAACATTAATCATCTAATTAGTGACAAAGTAACTGATTTAGAGGGCTAATATAGAAATACCTTTAAATAAAATAACAAACAAGAAAAATTAACGCTTGTTTTGTTAGACCATACATATTATATTCTATATATTATATATTATATATAATACATCATACACACATATATTATATATACTATATGTAATATTGTATATAGTATTATATAGCATATATAATATATATTATATATGGTCTAACATATATAATATATATGGTCTAACATATCTAATATCTAATATTATATATTATATTGTATATTAGACTATACATTATATATTAGACCATATATTATAATATATTATATATAATACTATATACTATATATTACATATAGTATTATATATAGATAATATATATTATATATTATATATATTATATTATATTTATATTATATATAATATAAAATTAATATAAAAATATATAATTTATATATTATCTAATATATATTATCTATCATATACTATGCATCTGTTAGACCATATATATTATATATATTATAGTATATATTATAATATATAAATTAAATACATTACATGTAATATATACTATATATTATAATAGTATATAATAATATATACTATAATATATAATATATCTAAGACATTATATAATATATAACATATATTATATTTTTTAACAGTAGCTAAATATATGATTTAACTACTGTAAAACAAAATTTATTATATATTATTTATTACATATATTTTGAGATATATATTATATATTATATAATCATATTATATATTATAAATATATAAATATATACATAATATATATGATAATATATATTTGTATATAATATAAATTTTATATTATATATAAATAATAAATATATATTTATATATTATATATAAATAATAAATATTTCTTTCATTTGTGGAGCAACTATATGTCAGGTACTGCACTAGATTTTTCATGAGTATTCTTTGCAATACTAACAATAACTTTTCAAGTATGAATTATTATTTCTAACATATAGAGGAGGAAATTGTGTTTCACATTAGTTAAATAATGTTTTTCAAAGCTAATATAGTTAGGGAAAATTGACTCAAAAATATTCAGTAGTAGTTATGAAACAGTGTCTTACATATACCTTAAATAAAATAAATATATGTTAACATCTACCAGATACTTTTTGCCTGTATTATCTCATTTTATCTTATTTAATTCAACCTAATATATAAATTAACTATCCCAATTCTAAAGAAGTTGCACTCAATTTGTTGGATCATGTTGACATTAAAATCAAAATGTATAATTGCTGTTTAGCCGATACTAAGAGGTAGAACCTTCTAGATAATTGTACACATAAAACATTTACATTAAATGTCAGCCTGATGTGGAGGCTCACACCTGTAATCTCAGCACCTTAGGAGGCCAGGGTGGGCCGATGGTTTGAGCCCAGGAGTTCAAGACCAGCCTTGGGAATATGGAGAAATCCTGTCTCTACCAAAAAAATACAAAAAATTGGCCAGGGATGGTGACTTGTGCCTGCAGTCCAGCTACTCAGGAGGCTGAGGAAGGAGGATCACCTGAGCTTGGGAGGTCAAGTCTGCAGTGAGCCGTGATTGTGCAGTTGTACTCTAGCCCTGAGTGACAGAGTGAGCCCCTGTCTCAAAACAAAACAAAACAAAAAAACAAAAACCTAAAATGTAAAGGGTCAATTCAGGATACACTTCACTCTATGCCTGAATCCCTAGACCACTTGGCTTAGTGTATAACTGGAGTATAGAATCGTGGTTGCAAGTTGCTTATACTCTCCTTGCAAATATCAAATAAAGTAAAATATCAAATAAAGTTAATACAGAACTTCAAATACCAGAGCTCTTCTCCCTTCTTTGGGTTTCTAAGACATTTACCCCATCATGCTTCCAGTTCTACTCTGAAATCCTCCCTCCTCAAGCGCTTAAATCTCCATATAGCTGAACATTTACACAGAGTGAGAGGAGGAGCAGAGGACCTTGGAGACCAGTTTGTAGTACCCAAGAGAGACTTCCTTTCAGGACAGGAGTACTGAGCCATGACAAAGGCTAGGGCAAGGCAGTCAAAGTTTAGGTGACATGGTTTGTTAGCCATGGACTTGCTTTGCATAAAGGAGTTAATGTTTCTCTTTTGGAGACTTGCGTCACACACAGACAGGGTTCTTGCGTCATTTTGGCTTACCTGTGTTGACAAATGGGATAAGCGTAAATGTAGTGGGGTCAAAATAATATACAAGTGAGAGAACTAAAAAGTTATTTTACCTCAAAAGTACTATAGTTTGTGGCTATTTATTGTATGGGATATATAAGATTTTTTAAAACTCATCTTTTCAATGAGACTTACATAACCTTACCATTCTATTTAATACTGCTCCTTCCCTGCCAAAATTTACCCTGCCTCAGCACTTCCAATCCCTTTACTCTGGTTTAGTTTTCTTCTTTTCATAGTTCTTATGACCATCATACACACATCATACACATAATATATTTGCGTTTATTATCTGCCATTTCTACTTAGAATTCAAGCTCTGTGAGGGCAAGGGTCTTTATTACCAAATGCCTTGAATAACACCTAGCACATAGTAGTTGCTCAATAAATGTTATGGGAATGAATAAATGAGCAAACAACCTTGAAATGTTCAACAATAAAAAATTATGCAGCCCTTATTATTTGACAGGTACTGTTATAGCTACATACACACAGTGATTCATTGAATCCTGCTATGATTTGGCTATTTGACCCCTCAAAATATCATGGTGAAATGTAATCCCCAGTGTTGGAGGTGGGGCCTTGTGGGAGGTGCTAGTATCACGGGGCGGGGGTCATCCCTCATGAATGCACCATCCCCTTGGTGTTAAGTGAGTTTTGCTCTGAGTTAATGTGAGCTGGTTGTTTAAAAGTATGTGGCACCTCTTCTTTCTGTTCCTGCTCTCACCACGTGACATGCTTGCTCCCCATAACCTTCTACTGTGATTGTAAACTTCCCAAAGCCCTCACCAGAAGCTGAGCAGATGTTGGTGTCATGCCTTTTGTACAGCTTTCAGAACTGTAAGCCAATTAAATCTCTTTCTTTAAAATAAATGTTCCAGTTTAAGTATTCTTTTTAATAGTGACACAAAAATAGCCTAAGACAAAGCCACACAATAAATCTTACAAGATAGAACTACTATTATGCTTATTTTCTACATTCGCATACTAAAACATAGAGATGTTAAGTATTTTGTTCCAAAATCACACAACTGGCACATATAAAGCTCAGATTTCAACCCAATCAGTCTGCTTTCAGAGTGCAACTCTTGATCACTACAGTAGTGAATGATGTTCATGACAGGCATTGAGTCATTTTAAGAAAAGACATATATCGTGTTCTGAATAGTTTAAGAAGTCAGAGATGTACAAATTTTTAGAAAAATATCTAGTCAAAATTATCCCCAAATTATCCCCATTATAGGTACTACAGTTAGCTGGATAATTAACTTACATGAATTATTCCATTCCCTCAAAAACTTAATTGTAAAATGCTAGCAGGCATATTTCTACTTCCACAGTTTCTTCTCCTTCTCTCCCTCCCCTAAGTTCAAGATTGGGCAGCTATGTGTGGTGAGGGCCTCATGCTCCTTCTGCTCATGGCAGAAAATGAAAAAGTGCAAAGAGATCACACGGCAACCGAGGCCGTGAGAGAAAGAAAATAAGAAATTTACACTATTTTTAACAAACAGCTTTTTTTCTGGAACTAATCCATTCTCAGGAAAGCAAGAACTCCCTCACCTTAAAGGAGAGCATTAATCTATTTATGACGGCAAACACCTCTCACGGGCCCCACCTCCCAACACTGCCACATCAGGTTCTGGAGAGGCTGTGGAGAAATAGGAACGCTTTTACACTGTTGGTGGGAGTGTAAACTGGTTCAACCATTGTGGAAAACAGTGTGGCGATTCCTCAAGGATCTAGAACTAGAAATACCATAAGACCCAGCCATCCCATTACTGGTATATACCCAAAGGATTAGAAATCATGCTGCCATAAAGACACATGCACACGTACGTTTATTGCGGCACTATTCACAATAGCAAAGACTTGGAATCAACCCAAATGTCCATCAGTGACAGATTGGATTAAGAAAATGTGGCACATATACACCATGGAATACTATGCAGCCATAAAAAAGGATGAGTTTGTGTCCTTTGTAGGGACATGGGTGCAGCTGGAAACCATCATTCTCAGCGAACTATCCCAAGAACAGAAAACCAAACACCGCATGTTCTCACTCATAGGTGGGAATTGAACAATGAGATCACTTGGACTCTGGAAAGGGAACATCACACACCGGGGCCTATTATGGGGAGGGGGGAGGAGGGAGGGATGGCATTGGGAGTTTTACCTGATGTAAATGACGAGTTGATGGGTGCTGACGAGTTGATGGGTGCAGCACACCAACAGGGCACAAGTATACATATGTAACAAACCTGCACATTGTGCACATGTACCCTAGAACTTAAAGTATAATAGGAAAAAAAAAAAAAAAAAGGAATCAAATTTCAACATGAGTTTTGTTTGGAACGAACAACACTCAAATCCTTGTAATTATCATCATCATCATCATCATCATCATCATCATCATCAATAAAATGCCACTGCTATCTTACCTTGGTACAATGCATTGCATGAGGATGCTTCCTCTCTGCTACTGTGAGATCCAAACTTTTATTTAGGACCTGGGGTATTTTTGCTACTTAGGGTACCTTGGGTTTTATTTTTCCATTAGGAATGGGTTATATCTTAACAACCTCAGCACAACCCTTTATTCTGGGAGATCTAAACACAAGCCAAAGTTATAGACATCTGACATTCATGAATTGTGTTCTTGCCAGAGCAATTTCATAAGCCAAGAGCTCCTGACATGCAGTTTCACTTCACTATAATTTTCTAGACTAGGATTGTTTGACCACACTGAGTTGACTCTTTACATTCACTCTTAGTATATCTATTAGAAGTGCCATGAGGCTGCCATTTTCACAATATATTGGCTGACAAGTGCCAAATATCTTTAATACAATTTACTATCTGGTTTACATAGAGTTATATACGTCAGATATTTCCTTCACCGGATCCTAGTTTACTGCCCAGCTGTGAGGATGATCTGTTTTGTCTAAGGAAGTAGAAGCAAGGTGATAGAATCCTTATATACTACATGCATTGATTAATGGTTCATTCTGTAATAACCATCAGCCATTTAAAAGTCAAAACAAGAGAAACAATATTCCAGTTGTCAACCATTTTCTTTCAGAAATGCTAAGTCTCACTGAACTATTTCAAGAAAGTGGAGCTGATTTCAGAATAATTCCAATGCAAAAAAATCTGCAAACTTTTTCTGTTATCAAAACTTTTATTTATATAAACAATCACTTGACTTGATTGGAGGATGAGGGATAGAAGCCTTAAGATGAGTTAGGCAGGGGATAATGGGTGGCAAGTGACTAGTGCAAAGAGAAGGGAGAGACACTTACAGGACAGAAAGAAAAACAGAAAAAAGTCACCTACAAATATTTTTAGGAAGGTAATTTCTGAGTTTTTGTGACGTGCATAACATCAGAAATAACAATTTCTTTATGTGATTATTTACTACAAATCCACAATCTTTTAAGCATTAATACTATAAAATTACTGATTTCATTATGTTATTTTTAAAGAGAGGAAATCCTTGATTAAAACTAAATTATACCCTAATCTCTTCAAAGTAACAACTTATTAGTTCAGCTAGAGAAATTTGTGCTTAGATATGCTGAATTTAATCCTATGCCAGCCTTAAAATCTCAGACGCCCAGCTGTAATTTCAGCTGACTGAATTACTTCCTTATTAACTCACTGGTAACCAGTTTTGTAGACACACTACTGTTGTGTCCTACAATAAACTCTGAAAAGTGAGGTGTTTACCTTTCAATTTATACTTCGAACACGTATAAGAACGACACAAATTCTGCAGAAAGTAGAGAACTTTAAAAGATGACATGACAATGCTTTTAAAAATCAAGTCCCGTGGCAGAAAAAAAGGAACCTGTTTTCTGTTGCTCCAGACAGCAGAACTAGGGCTAACTGGTGGAAATAACAGAGAGTTAGGATTTGACTCATCATCGATTACTATAGTCATAAAAAACATGAAGATGGACAATATTTATATAGCCTTTACCGTGTGGCAGGTATGAGGCATGATGCTAAGAGTTATACAAATATATCTCACTTGTTTTTCTTTAGTATTAACACTTTTGAACAATAAGAACCTAATATTAGTTGAATAATTGCTTAGTGAGCTCCTCGCCTATGGAAATATATAAG
Source organism: Macaca fascicularis (assembly GCF_037993035.2). NCBI lineage: Eukaryota > Metazoa > Chordata > Mammalia > Primates > Cercopithecidae > Macaca > Macaca fascicularis. The sequence goes on along the minus strand of NC_088381.1, from coordinate 30,652,900 downwards.
CTGAGACAAAGTGTCTTTTAGGATAGCACAGAAAGAAAAATCTTACATTGGGGGATGAGAGAAACTAGAAAATTAGTGGTTCTCTTAACTAGTTATCATTAGACTCACCAGGAGAATTAGACAAAAACAAAAATAATAACAATGGGAGAGGAGTGGATGTTTGATTTTTAAAACAGTACTACACTACTAATCATTACTTCTTTCACCGTATTCCCATGACCCAAGATATGATTTAGCAAGATTCTGATTAAACCGACCCTTAAGGAGTCATAAAATCTATGTTTTTAAAATTCAGTTCTATGATTATCAGTCAGGATTAGGAAACCATTGCTTATAATATAATTGGGATTATAGAAATTTGACAGCAAATATTAAAAGAATAAAACATATTTTAGAATTAAAATGATTTGTAACTGCTTTATGGTTAAATGACTTATATGTAATGACGTAGGTAACATATGCATACCGATAATAAAAATAACCCATGTGTTTTCTACTCAGTTCAAAAAACATTTCCAATATTGTTGACTTTCCCAAATACTCTCTTTTACCCTCCCCTCCAAAGGTAGCTACTCTCCTCAATTCTGTGATAATAATTCACTTGCTTTCCTCAACATGACTCTCTCTTAATTATTAGCTTAAAAATAAGTTACTAATCTGGTAAAATAAGTACTTCTACCTTGTTCTTTTTCTTAAGATCTTAGCTGCTTTTGCTTCGTTTTGCAGAAAAATTTTACAACTTTCTTGAGTGAATAAAAACAATTTGTTGAGATCTTAGTTGTAATCACATTAAACGTGTTGACCAGTTGAGAGAGAACTGATATCTTTATATTTGTTTATCCTATCTATAAACATAGTAAATATCTCCATTTGTTTAATCTTTAATATTTTTCCAAAAATAGCATAAATATCACCCAAAGTCTAGTTTATTCATACAGCCCTTATACTACTGTTAATATTGCAAATTCTTTTTTTTTAATTGGGTTATATTTATCTTTGTTGCCAGTATGTAAAAACACAATTGAGTTGGTTTTGGGTTTTTTTTTTTTTTCAATTTTTAATTTTTTTATGTCAATAGGTTTTTGGGGAACAGGTGTTGTTTGGTTACATGAGTAAGTTCTTTTGTGATTTCTGAGATTTGGTGCACCCATCACCCAAATCACCTAAGCAGTGTACACTGTACCCAATGTGCAGTATTTTATCCCTCACCACCCCCAACCTTTCCCGAGTCCCCAAAGTCCAATATATTATTCTTATGGCTTTGTGTCCTCATAACTTAGCTCCCACATATGAGTGAGAACATACAATGTTTGGTTTTCCATTCCTGAGTTACTTCACTTAGAATAATAGTGTTCAATTCCATCCAGGTTGTTGCAAATGCCATTATTTTGTTCCTTTCATGACTGAGTTGTATTCCATTGTGTGTTTGTATATATATACATACACACGTATATGTATACATATACATATATGTACATATACACTGTATATACATGTATACATGTATACATATGTGTATGCACATATGTGTGTATATATACATACACAGCAGCAAGCACAATTTGCAATTGCAAAATATGGAATTGCAAAAATACGGAATCAGTCCAAATGCTCATCAATCACGGGTGGATAAGGAAAATGTAGTGTGTGTATATATATACACACATACATATATATACACACATACATATATATACACACACACATTTTCTTTATACATACATATACTTGCATATATATATATACACACATACACACACACACACACACTACATTTTCTTTATCCACTTGTGATTGATGGGCATTTGGACTGATTCCATATTTTTGCAATTGCAAATTGTGCTGCAGTGAACATGCACGTGCAAGTATCTTTTTTCATATAATGACTTCTTTTCTTCTGGATTGACACCTAGCAGTGGGATTGCTGGATCAAACAGTAGATCTGCTTTTACCTCTTTAAGGAATCTTCACACTGTTTTCCATAGTGGTTGTACTAGTTTACATTCCCACCAGCAGTGTAAAAGTGTTTCCTTTTCACTTCATCCCCACCAACTTCTATCATTTTTGATTTTTTTTTAATTATGGCCATTCTTGCAGCAGTGAGGTGGTGTCGCATTATGGTTTTAATTTGCATTTCTCTGACAATTAGTGATGTTGGGCATCTTTCCATATGCTTATTGGCCATTTTTATAACTTCCTTTGAGAATTGTCTATTCATGTCCTCAGCCCATTTTTCGATGGAATTTTTTTTTTTTTTTTACCTTGTTAAATTGTTCGAGTTCCTTGTAAATTCTGGATATTAGTCCTTTGTCAGATGTATTGATTGTGAAGATTTTCTCCCACTCTGTTGATTATTTCTTTTGCTGTGCAGATGCTTTTTGGTTTAATTAAGTCCCATCTATTTGTTTTCATTGCATTTGCTTTTGGATTCTTGGCCATGAAATCTTTGCCTAGGCTAACGTCTAGAAGGGTTTTTCCAATGTTATCTTCTAGGGTCTTTACGGTTTCAGATCTTAGATTTAAGTCTTTAATCCATCTTCAGTTCATTTTTTGTATAGGGTGAGAGGTGAGGATACAGTTTCATTCTTGTACAGGTGGCTTGCAAATTCCCCTAGTACCATTTGTTGAATAGGATGTTTTTCCCCACTTTTTGTTTTTGTTTGCTTTGTTGAAGATCAGTTGGTTGTAAGTATCTGGGTTTATTTATGGGTTCTCTATTCTGTTCCATTGGTCTATGTACCAACTTTTATATCAGTACTTTGCTATTTTGGTGACTATGGCCTTATAGTACAGTTTGAATTTGGGTAACCTGATGTCTCCATATTTTTTCTTCTTGCTTAGTCCTCTTTGGCTATGTGGGCTCTTTTTTGGTTCCATATGAGTTTTAGAATTGTTTTTTATAGTTATGTGATGAATGATGATGGCATTTTGATGGGAATTTCAATGAATTTGTAGATTGCTTTTGGCAGTACGATCCTTTTCAAAATACTGATTCTACCCATCCATGAGCATATGTTTCCATTTGTTTGTGTCATCTAAGATTTCCTTCAGCAGTGTTTTGTAGTTTTTACTGTAGAGGTCTTTCACCTCCTTGGATGGGTATATTCCTAATTATTTATTTATTTTATTTTTTGTAGCTATTGTTAAAGGGGTTGAGTTCTCGATCTGATTCTCAGCTTGGTCACTGTTGGTGTACAGCAGAGCTACCAATTTGTGTACATTGATTTTGTATCCTGAAACTTTACTGAATTCATTTACCAGTTCTAGAAGCTTTTTGGATGAGTCTTTAGGGTTTTCTAGGTATACGATCATATCATCAGCAAATAGCAACGTTTGAATTTCTCTTTACCAATTTGGATGCCCTTTATTTCTTTCTCTTGTCTGATTTCTCTGGCTAGGATTTCAGTACTATGTTAAAAATTAGTAGTAGGAGTGAGCATCCTCGACTTGTTCCAGTTCTCAGGGGAAATGCTTTCAACTTTTTCCCATTTAGTATAATGTTGGCTGTGGGTTTGTCCTAGATGGCTTCTATTACCTTAAGGTATGTCCCTTCTATGACAATTTTGCTGGGGGTTTTACTAATAAAATGATCCTAGATTTTGTCAAATGCTTTTTCTGTGTTTAATGAGCTAATCACGTGACTACTGTTTTTAATTCCGTTTATGTGGTGTATCATATTTATTGACTTAAGTATGTTAAACCATCCCTGCATTCCTGGAATGAAACCCACTTGATCTTGGTGGATTATCTTTTATTTATTTATTTATTTATTTATTTATTTATTTATTTATTATTATACTTTAAGTTGTAGGGTACATGTGCATAACGTGCAGGTTTGTTACATATGTATACTTGTGCCATGTTGGTGTGCTGCACCCATCAACTCGTCATTTACATCAGGTATAACTCCCAGTGCAATCCCTCCCCCCTCCCCCCCTCCCCATGATAGGCCCCGGTGTGTGATGTTCCCCTTCCTGAGTCCAAGTGATCTCATTGTTCAGTTCCCACCTATGAGTGAGAACATGCGGTGTTTGGTTTTCTGTTCTTGTGATAGTTTGCTAAGAATGATGGTTTCCAACTGCATCCATGTCCCTACAAAGGACACAAACTCATCCTTTTTGATGGCTGCATAGTATTCCATGGTGTATATGTGCCACATTTTCTTAATCCAATCTGTCACTGATGGACATTTGGGTTGATTCCAAGTCTTTGCTATTGTGAATAGTGCTGCAATAAACATACATGTGCATGTGTCTTTATAGCAGCATCATTTATAATCCTTTGGGTATATAACCAGTAATGGGATGGCTGAGTCATATGGTACATCAAGTTCTAGATCCTTGAGGAATCGCCATACTGTTTTCCATAATGGTTGAACTAGTTTACAATCCCACCAACAGTGTAAAAGTATTCCTATTTCTCCACATCCTCTCCAGCACCTGTTGTTTCCTGACTTTTTAATGATCGCCATTCTAACTGGTGTGAGATGGTATCTCATTGTGGTTCTGATTTGCATTTCTCTGATGGCCAGTGATGATGAGCATTTTTTCATGTGTCTGTTGGCTGTATGAATGTCTTCTTTTGAGAAATGTCTGTTCATATCCTTTGCCCACTTTTTGATGGGGTTGTTTGTTTTTTTCTTGTAAATTTGTTTGAGTTCTTTGTAGGTTCTGGATATTAGCCCTTTGTGAGATGAGTAGATTGCAAAAATTTTCTCCCATTCTGTAGGTTGCCTGTTCACTCTGATGGTAGTTTCTTTTGCTGTGCAGAAGCTCTTTAGTTTAATGAGATCCCATTTGTCAATTTTGGCTTTTGCTGCCGTTGCTTTTGGTGTTTTAGACATGAAGTCTTTGCCCATGCCTATGTCCTGAATGGTACTACCTAGGTTTTCCTCTAGGATTTTTATGGTATTAGGTCTAACATTTAAGTCTCTAATCCATCTTGAATTAATTTTCGTATAAGGAGTAAGGAAAGGATCCAGTTTCAGCTTTCTACTTATGGCTAGCCAATTTTCCCAGCACCATTTATTAAATAGGGAATCCTTTCCCCATTTCTTGTTTCTCTCAGGTTTGTCAAAGATCAGATGGCTGTAGATGTGTGGTATAATTTCTGAGGACTCTGTTCTGTTCCATTGGTCTATATCTCTGTTTTGGTACCAGTACCATGCTGTTTTGGTTACTGTAGCCTTGTAGTATAGTTTGAAGTCAGGTAGCGTGATGCCTCCAGCTTTGTTCTTTTGACTTAGGATTGTCTTGGAGATGTGGGCTCTTTTTTGATTCCATATGAATTTTAAAGCAGTTTTTTCCAATTCTGTGAAGAAACTCATTGGTAGCTTGATGGGGATGGCATTGAATCTATAGATTACCTTGGGCAGTATGGCCATTTTCACGATATTGATTCTTCCTATCCATGAGCATGGTATGTTCTTCCATTTGTTTGTGTCCTCTTTGATTTCACTGAGCAGTGGTTTGTAGTTCTCCTTGAAGAGGTCCTTTACATCCCTTGTAAGTTGGATTCCTAGGTATTTTATTCTCTTTGAAGCAATTGTGAATGGAAGTTCATTCCTGATTTGGCTCTCTGTTTGTCTGTTACTGGTGTATAAGAATGCTTGTGATTTTTGCACATTAATTTTGTATCCTGAGACTTTGCTGAAGTTGCTTATCAGCTTAAGAAGATTTTGGGCTGAGACAATGGGGTTTTCTAAATATACAATCATGTCATCTGCAAACAGGGACAATTTGACTTCTTCTTTTCCTAACTGAATACCCTTGATTTCTTTCTCTTGCCTAATTGCCCTAGCCAGAACTTCCAACACTATGTTGAATAGGAGTGGTGAGAGAGGGCATCCCTGTCTTGTGCCAGTTTTCAAAGGGAATTTTTCCAGTTTTTGCCCATTCAGTATGATATTGGCTGTGGGTTTGTCATAAATAGCTCTTATTATTTTGAGGTACGTTCCATCAATACCGAATTTATTGAGCGTTTTTAGCATGATAGGCTGTTGAATTTTGTCAAAAGCCTTTTCTGCATCTATTGAGATAATCATGTGGTTCTTGTCTTTGGTTCTGTTTATATGCTGGATTATGTTTATTGATTTGCGAATGTTGAACCAGCCTTGCATCCCAGGGATGAAGCCCACTTGATCATGGTGGATAAGCTTTTTGATGTGTTGCTGAATCCGGTTTGCCAGTATTTTATTGAGGATTTTTGCATCGATGTTCATCAGAGATATTGGTCTAAAATTCTCTTTTTTTGTTGTGTCTCTGCCAGGCTTTGGTATCAGGATGATGTTGGCCTCATAAAATGAGTTAGGGAGGATTCCCTCTTTTTCTATTGATTGGAATAGTTTCAGAAGGAATGGTACCAACTCCTCCTTGTACCTCTGGTAGAATTCAGCTGTGAATCCATCTGGTCCTGGACTTTTTTTGGTTGGTAGGCTATTAATTATTGCCTCAATTTCAGAGCCTGCTATTGGTCTATTCAGGGATTCAACTTCTTCCTGGTTTAGTCTTGGAAGAGTGTAAGTGTCCAGGAAATTATCCATTTCTTCTAGATTTTCCAGTTTATTTGCGTAGAGGTGTTTATAGTATTCTCTGATGGTAGGTTGTATTTCTGTGGGGTCGGTGGTGATATCCCCTTTATCATTTTTAATTGCGTCAATTTGATTCTTCTCTCTTTTCTTCTTTATTAGTCTTGCTAGTGGTCTGTCAATTTTGTTGATCTTTTCAAAAAACCAACTCCTGGATTCATTGATTTTTTGGAGAGTTTTTTGTGTCTGTATCTCCTTCAGTTCTCCTCTGATCTTAGTTATTTCTTGCCTTCTGCTAGCTTTCGAATGTGTTTGCTCTTGCTTCTCTAGTACTTTTAATTGTGATGTTAGAGTGTCAATTTTAGATCTTTCCTGCTTTCTCTTGTAGGCATTTAGTGCTATAAATTTCCCTCTACACACTGCTTTAAATGTGTCCCAGAGATTCTGGTATGTTGTATCTTTGTTCTCATTGGTTTCAAAGAACATCTTTATTTCTGCCTTCATTTCGTTATGTACCCCGTAGTCATTCAGGAGCAGGTTGTTCAGTTTCCATGTAGTTGAGCGGTTTTGATTGAGTTTCTTAGTCCTGAGTTCTAGTTTGATTGCACTGTGGTCTGAGAGACAGTTTGTTATAATTTCTGTTCTTGAACATTTGCTGAGGAGTGCTTTACTTCCAATTACGTGGTCGATTTTGGAGTAAGTACGATGTGGTGCTGAGAAGAATGTATATTCTGTTGATTTGGGGTGGAGAGTTCTATAGATGTCTATTAGGTCTGCTTGCTGCAGAGATGAGTTCAATTCCTGGATATCCTTGTTAACTTTCTGTCTCATTGATCTGTCTAATGTTGACAGTGGAGTGTTGAAGTCTCCCATTATTATTGTATTGGAGTCTAAGTCTCTTTGTAAGTCTCTAAGGACTTGCTTGATGAATCTGGGTGCTCCTGTATTGGGTGCATATATATTTAGGATAGTTAGCTCTTCCTGTTGAATTGATCCCTTTACCATTATGTAATGGCCTTCTTTGTCTCTTTTGATCTTTGATGGTTTAAAGTCTGTTTTATCAGAGACTAGTATTGCAACCCCCGCTTTTTTTTGTTCTCCATTTGCTTGCTAAATCTTCCTCCATCCCTTTATTTTGAGCCTATGTATGTCTCTGCGTGTGAGATGGGTCTCCTGAATACAGCAGACTGATGGGTCTTGACTCTTTATCCAGTTTGCCAGTCTGTGTCTTTTAATTGGAGCATTTAGTCCATTTACATTTAAGGTTAAGATTGTTATGTGTGAACTTGATCCTGCCATTATGATATTAACTGGCTATTTTGCTCGTTAGTTGATGCAGTTTCTTCCTAGCCTCGATGGTCTTTACATTTTGGCATGTTTTTGCAATGGCTGGTACCGGTTGTTCCTTTCCATGTTTAGTGCTTCCTTCAGGGTCTCTTGTAAGGCAGGCCTGGTGGTGACAAAATCTCTAAGCATTTGCTTATCCGTAAAGGATTTTATTTCTCCTTCACTTATGAAACTTAGTTTGGCTGGATATGAAATTCTGGGTTGAAAAATCTTTTCTTTAAGAATGTTGAATATTGGCCCCCACTCTCTTCTGGCTTGGAGAGTTTCTGCCGAGAGATCTGCTGTTAGTCTGATGGGCTTCCCTTTGTGGGTAACCCGACCTTTCTCTCTGGCTGCCCTTAAGATTTTTTCCTTCATTTCAACTTTGGTGAATCTGGCAATTATGTGTCTTGGAGTTGCTCTTCTCGAGGAGTATCTTTGTGGCGTTCTCTATATTTCCTGGATTTGAATGTTGGCCTGCCCTACTAGGTTGGGGAAGTTCTCCTGGATGATATCCTGAAGAGTGTTTTCCAACTTGGTTCCATTTTCCCCCTCACTTTCAGGCACCCCAATCAGACGTAGATTTGGTCTTTTTACATAATCCCATACTTCTTGCAGGCTTTGTTTATTTCTTTTTCTTCTTTTTTCTTTTGGTTTCTCTTCTCGCTTCATTTCATTCATTTGATCCTCAATCGCAGATACTCTTTCTTCCAGTTGATCGAGTCGGTTACTGAAGCTTGTGCATTTGTCATGTATTTCTCGTATCATGGTTTTCATCTCTTTCATTTCGTTTAGGACCTTCTCTGCATTAATTACTCTAGCCATCAATTCTTCCACTTTTTTTTTCAAGATTTTTAGTTTCTTTGCGCTGGGTACGTAATTCCTCCTTCAGCTCTGAGAAATTTGATGGACTGAAGCCTTCTTCTCTCATCTCGTCAAAGTCATTCTCTGTCCAGCTTTGATCCGTTGCTGGCGATGAGCTGTGCTCCTTTGCCGGGGGAGATGTGCTCTTATTTTTTGAATTTCCAGCTTTTCTGCCCTGCTTTTTCCCCATCTTTGTGGTTTTATCTGCCTCTGGTCTTTGATGATGGTGATGTACTGATGGGGTTTTGGTGTAGGTGTCCTTCCTGTTTGATAGTTTTCCTTCTAACAGTCGGGACCCTCAGCTGTAGGTCTGTTGGAGATTGCTTGAGGTCCACTCCAGACCCTGTTTGCCTGGGTATCAGCAGCAGATGCTGCAGAAGATAGAATATTTCTGAACAGCGAGTGTACCTGTCTGATTCTTGCTTTGGAAGCTTCCTCTCAGGGGTGTACTCCACCCTGTGAGGTGTGGGGTGTCAGACTGCCCCTAGTGGGGGATGTCTCCCAGTTAGGCTACTCAGGGGTCAGGGACCCACTTGAGCAGGGAGTCTGTCCCTTCTCAGATCTCAACCTCCGTGTTGGGAGATCCACTGCTCTCTTCAAAGCTGTCAGACAGAGTCGTTTGCGTCTGCAGAGGTTTGGGCTGTGTTTGTTATTGCCCTGTCCCCAGAGGTGGAGTCTACAGAGACAGGCAGGTTTCCTTGAGCTGCTGTGAGCTCCACCCAGTTCGAGCTTCCCAGCAGCTTTGTTTACCTACTTAAGCCTCAGCAATGGCGGGCGCCCCTCCCCCAGCCTCGCTGCTGCCTTGCAGGTAGATCACAGACTGCTGTACTAGCAATGAGGGAGGCTCTGTGGGTGTGGGACCCTCCCGGCCAGGTGTGGGATATGATCTCCTGGTGTGCCTGTTTGCTTAAAGCGCAGTATTGGGGTGGGAGTTACCCGATTTTCCAGGTGTTGTGTGTCTCAGTTCCCCTGGCTAGGAAAAGGGATTCCCTTCCCCCTTGCGCTTCCCAGGTGAGGGGATGCCTCGCCCTGCTTCAGCTCTCGCTGGTCGCTGGTCGGGCTGCAGCAGCTGAGCAGCACCGATCATCTGGCACTCCCCAGTGAGATGAACCCAGTACCTCAGTTGAAAATGCAGAAATCACCGGTCTTCTGTGTCGCTCGCGCTGGGAGTTGGAGACTGGAGCTGTTCCTATTCGGCCATCTTGCTCCGCCCCCCGGATTATCTTTTTGATATGCTGTTGGATTTGGTCCCCTAGTAGTTTGTTAAGGATTTTTGCATTTATTTTCATCAGGGGTATTGGTCTCTAGTTTTCTTTTTTTGATATGTCCTGTCCTGGTTTTGGTACTAGAGTGATACTGGCTCCATAGAATGATTTAGGGAGGATTCCCTCTTTCTCTGTCTTTTGGAATAGTCTCAATAGGATTGGCATCAATTCATCTTTGGATGTCTGATAGAATTCGGCTGTTAATTCGTCTGGTCTAGAGATTTTTGTTGTTGGCAACTATTTTATTACTATTTTAATCTTGCTGTTCGTTATTGTTCTGTTCAGAGATTCTGTATCTTCCTGGTTCAGTCTAGGAGAGTTATTTCCAGGAATTTATCCATCTCCTCTAGGTTTTCTAGTTTTTGTGCAAAAAAGTGTTCATTGTAGCCTTGAATGATACTTTGTATTTCTGTGGTATTAGTTATAATATCTATAATATCTCCCATTTCATTTCTAACTGAGCCTGTTTGGAGCTTCTCTCTTCTTTTCTTGGTTAATCTCACTAACAGTTTATCAATTGAACTTTTTAAAGGACCAATCTTTTTTTTCATTTATCTTTTGTATTTTTGTTTCAGTTTCATTTAGTTCTGCTCTGATTTATGTTATTTATTTTCTTCTGCTGGGCTTGGGTTTGGATTGTTCTTGTTTCTCCAGTTCCATGAGGTGTGACCATAGATTGTCTATGAGTGCTCTTTCAGACTCTTTGATGTAAGTATTTAATGCTATGAACTTTCCTCTTATCACCACTTTTCTGTTCCAGAGGTTTTGATAGGTTGTGTCACTATTACCGTTCAGTTCAAATAATTTTTCAATTCCCCATCTTGATTTCATCGTTGACCCAACGATCATTCAGGAGCAGGTTATTTCATTTCCATGGATTTGCATGGTTTGGAGGGTTCCTTTCTATTTTATTCCACTGTGTTCTGAGAGAGTACTTGATAAAATTTCAATGTTTTTAAATTTACTGAGACTTATTCTGTGGCCTATCATATGGTCTATCTTAAAGAATGTTCCATGTGCTGAAGAATAAAATGTGTATTCTGCAGTTGTTAGATAGAAAGTTCCATAAATATCTATTAAGATCATTTGTTGTAGGGTATAGTTTAAGTCCATTGTTTCTTTGCTGAGTTTCTATCTTGATGACTCATCAAATACTGTCAGTGGAGTATTAAAGACCGCCACTAATGTGTTGGTGTCTATCTCATTTCTTAGGTCTAGAAGCAATTGTTTTATAAATTTGGGAGCTATAGTGTTAGGTGCATATATATTCAGAATTGTGACATTTTCCTGTTGGATTAGTCCTTTTATCATCATATAACGTTCCTCTTTGTCTTTTTAAACTGTAGTTGCTTTAAAGTTTTTTTTTTTTTTTTTTTTTTTTGAGACGGAGTCTTGCTCTGTCACCCAGGCTGGAGTGCAGTGGCCAGATCTCAGCTCACTGCAAGCTCCGCCTCCCGGGTTTACGCCATTCTCCTGCCTCAGCCTCCCGAGTAGCTGGGACTACAGGTGCCCGCCACCGCGCCCGGCTAGTTTTTTTTTTTTTTTGTATTTTTAGTAGAGACGGGGTTTCACTGTGTTAGCCAGGATGGTCTCGATCTCCTGACCTCGTGATCCGCCCGCCTCGGCCTCCCAAAGTGCTGGGATTACAGGCTTGAGCCACCGCGCCCGGCCTAAAGTTTGTTTTGTCTGATATAAGAATAGCTACTCAGGCTGGGCGCGGTGGCTCAAGCCTGTAATCCCAGCACTTTGGGAGGCCGAGACGGGTGGATCACGAGGTCAGGAGATCGAGACCATCCTGGCTAACACACTGAAACCCCGTCTCTACTAAAAAATACAAAAAACTAGCTGGGCGAGGTGGCGGGCGCCTGTAGTCCCAGCTACTTAGGAGGCTGAGGCAGGAGAATGGCATAAACCCGGGAGGCGGAGCTTGCAGTGAGCCGAGATCGCGCCACTGCACTCCAGCCTGGGCGACAGAGCAAGACTCCGTCTCAAAAAAAAAAAAAAAAAGAATAGCTACTCCTGGTCACTTTTGGTGTTCATTTGCATGAAATATCTTTTTCCACCCCTTTACCTTAAGTTTCTATGAGTCCTTATTTGTTATGAGAGTCTCCTGAAGATAGCAAAAACTTAGTAAATTTCATCTATTCGGTCATTCTGTATCTTTTAAGGAGAACATTTAGGCCATTGACATTCAATGGCTAGTACTGAGATGTGTAATACTATTCTATTCATCATACTATTTGTTGCCTGAATACCTTGATTTTTTTTCATTGTCTTATTGTTCTATAGGTCCTGTGAGATTTGTGCTTTAAGTAGGTTCTATTTTGGTTTATTCTGAAGATTTGTTTCAAGATTTAGAGCTCCTTTAGCAGTTCTTGTAGTGCCATCTTGGTAGTGGCAAATTCTCTCAGCATTTGTTTGTCTGGAAGAGATTGTATCTTTCCTTCATTTGTGAAATCTAGCTTTGCTGAATATACAATTCTTGGTTGATAATTGTTTCATTTAAGGAGGCCAAAAATAGGACTCCAGTCTCTTCTACCTTGTAGGATTTCTGCTGAGATATCTGCTATTAATATGACAGATTTTCCCCTATGGATTACCTGATGCTTTACCTCACAACTCTTAAGATTCTTTCCTTTGTCTAGACTTTAGATAACCTGATGACTATGTACCTAGGGGATAATCATTTTACAATGAATTCCCCAGGTTTATTGGAGCTTCTTGTATTTGGATATGTGGCTCTCTAGCAAGGCTGGGGAAGGTTTCCTCAGTTATTCCCTCAAAACTGTTTTCCAAACTTGTAGATTTCTCTTTTTCCTTGGGAACACCAATTTTTCTCAGGTTTGGACTTTTAACATAGTCCCGAACTTCTTGGAACCTTTGTTCATTTCCTAAAATTCCTATTTCTTTGTCTTTGATGGATTGGGTTAATTTGAAAGCCTGTCTTCAAGCTCTGAAGTTCTTCCTTCTGTTTGTTTGATTCTATTGCTGAGTTTCCAGTGTATTTTGCATTCCTCTAAGTGTGTGCTTGATTTCCAGAAGTTGTAATTGTTTTTTATTTATGCTTTCTGTTTCACTAAAGATTTTTCCTTTCATATCCTGTATCACATTTTAGATTTAAGTTAGACTTCCCCTTTCTTTTCACAATTGACCTTCTGAATTCTTTTTCTGGCAATTCAGAGACTTTGTCTTGGTTTAAATCCATTACAGGTGAAGTGCTTATGATCTTTTCGGGGTGTTAAAGAACATTGTTTTGTCATATTACTAGAATTATTTTTCCGGTTCCTTCTCATTTTGGTGGTCTACGTCAGAGGGAAGATCTGGGATTCAAAGGCTGCTGTTCAGATTCCTTTTTCTCACAGGGTGCTCTCTTGATGTGGTGTTCTCCTACTTCCCTTAGGAGAGGGGCTTCCCGAGAGCCAAACTATTGTGATTGTTTTTGTTATTCTGCATCTACCCACCCAGTGGAGCTACCAGGCTCTGGGTTGCTACTGGGGAGTGTCGGCAAAGTGTCCTGTGATATGATCCATCTTCAGGTCTTGCAGCTGTGGATACCAGCATCTGCTCCAGTAGAGGTAGCAGGGGAGTGAAGAGGATACTGTCAAGATCCTTGGTTGTATTTTTGTTTAGTGTGCTGGTTTTGTTTTGGTTGGCCTCTAGCCAGGAGGTGGTGTTTTCAATAGTACATCAGCTGTAGTCCTATAGGGAGGATGCAAACTTCCCCTAGGGACATCTGGTTAAGTATTCAGGTTTCTCAGATAGTGGGCAGGGCCAAGAGATCACGAGCTTTGTCTTCAGCTACCAGGGCAGGTAGAGAAAGATCACCAGGTGGAGACAGGGATAGGCATGTCTGAGCTCAGCCCCTCCTTGGGCAGGGCTTGATGAAGCTGCTGTGGGAGACAGGGGTGTGGCTCCCAGTCTAATGGAGTTATATTCCCAGGGGGATTATGGCTGCTTCTGCTGAGCCATATAGGTTTCCAGGGAAGTGAGGGAAAGCTGGCAGTCACAAGCCTCACCCCACTCCTACACAGCCTGCAGTCCTAAAGGCTGGTCTCACTCCCACCATACCCCTCCAACAGCACCGAGTCTATTTCCAGGCAGCTGGTGACCAGGGCTGAGAACTTGCCTCAGACCATGAGCCTCCTCGTTGATAATGCAAAAAGACTTACAGTTTTTTGGTGTTTCAGGGAGCCTGCGGCAGTGATCCACTTCCTTCAGAGGGTCTATGGACTCTCTCGGCTTTGCTGGTATGTATGTTCCTGCACTAGTTATTGGAGCAAAAGTTCATTTGTAATACTCAATATGTGAGTATTCACGTATTGCTTATTGCCCTCTCTGTCTGAGCAGGAGCTGCAAGCCAGTCCAGCCTCCTATCCACTATCTTAATCTGATATCCTCCAGATGCTTTATTTTTAAAGGTTCCTTTTACAGCTAGAAGATGCACTTCAGGCAAAGTTTTAAATGTGAAAAAGTTTGCTCCCACAACTCAATTATTCTCAAAGCCTCCATATAAAGATGTGCTTAAAATGTAATCACGTAGTTGAGTTTTGTATATTAAACCTATCCAGCATCTTTCTAAATGTGATTTTTTTTTTTTTTTTGAGATGGAGTCTCACTCTGTCACCCAGGTTGGAGTGCAGTGGCGCAAACTTGGCTCACTGCAACCTCCACCTCTTGGGTTCAAATGATTCTCCTGCCTCAGCTTCCCAATTAGCTGCGATTACAGGCGCCTGGCTAATTTTTGTATTTTTAGTAGAGGGGTTTTGCCATGTTGACCAGGCTGGTCTCGAAGTCCTGACCTCAGGTGATTTGCCTGCCTTGGCCTCCCAAAATGTTGGGATTATAGGCATAAGCCACTGTGCCCAGCCAAATGTACTTATTAAAACTAATAATTTGTTTAAAGTTTCTTTTGCATTTTCTATGTGGATCATATCATCTGCTAATAATGAAAGTTTTGTTTCCTATTTTCCAAATATAATACCTTTTATTTTTCTTTTTCTATGGTGCTCTTTAGAATCTCCAAAACAATGCCAAGCAGAGGTGATGATATAATAGACACATTTCTCATCCCTGGCCTTAAATATTTCCGTTTTTTACTGTTAAGCATGAGTGTTCCTATAGGTTTTTATTATATAAGTTCATCAGGTTAAGATATTTACCATATAATTTACTAGAATTTCTTTCTCAAAAATCATGAATGGGTTTTAGTCTTGAATGACTTTTGGTCTATTGAAATGATCACATAATTTTTCTCCTTTAATCAGCTACCGTAGATTAGTATATTACTCACTGACTGCAAGTCAAGTTAAATGTGAAAGCCTAGGTTTAACCTAACTTGGTTATGATATACTGTCTTTTATATATTGTTGGATGTTAATATTCCATTTATTAATTTTTTATTCACACTCATGAGTGAACATGGTCTGCAACTTTCCTGCTTCTTATTGTCCTTATCTGATTTGGGTACCAAGGTTACACCAGTTTCATAAAATAACTTGGAGAATGTTTTCTCTTTTTCTATTATGTGGAAAGTTGAATGTGGAATAGATCCCAAAGTCCCACTTTTTGCAGGGATCTCTACTAAAAAGTCTCATTTCTGAAGGTTGCAGGTTTCTTTCTCCAGTGACCTGCATGCTGCTAAAGCTGAAGATCTGGGTTTGTGAGATCAGCATTTACCCCAGAACAGTTCACAGCTGTTTGCTTGTCGCTCTGCATTTCCACTTCCACTTTCTGTTTGACGTGTAAGAATTTCCCATATTTTCTTGCAAGTTCACCTATATACTTAAGGAGATTATATTTTATTTAGAAAATAAGAGCGTGTTATACGTTTAGCAGGGAGAAAAATAAACCTCATCTCCTATTCATAGAAGAGCTTTCCCCCATGGTGAAACATAATCTGCTTGGATGACTTCAGGGAACTGTTTCAGCATTCATAAGTTTGGCATGAGATAAAGATGGTCACGGATACTTGGTTCTATGAGAAAGGGGGAGAACTTGCACATATTAAAGGTGTCAGTAAAAAGACAAAATAAGATACAGTTGTGGTAAAGTAAGCTGGGCAGATGGTTTTCAATTAATTCAGCTTTGGTATATTATCAAGCAACAGGTAATTTGAACAATTTTAACCAACTGCAGGAAGATGTCTTCAACGTAACCATTAGCACTCTCTCTTCTGGCTGCACTTCTCTGCAATGACATGTTATACCACTTATAACAAAACCACTTTGCTAAACATTGCTGAAAAGAAAGTACAAATAGAACAGTAATGAGAGATGATCTGTAAGAGTATAGAGACTAAAGAGCAAATAATGGGGGATTTTCAATATTCAGAGGAGAAGTTTAGGTTATATAAAGTGCGGCTTACCTTGTACCTGACATGACATTACATCGTGACATTAATGCTGTATTCGTCGTCTATCTATGGTGCAAAACGTGCTGCTTCTGTCCTGCTACTATGCCACCTCGCTATTCAAACAGTACAGAGTTGACCACACAATACTATTTACTGAATGAATAAAGGAAGAATTCACATCCCCATAGCTCTTTCCAAAACCAATGTTATTCATTATACCTTTGTTCCATAGCAAAGCTACAGTGCGAAAATGTATTGGAAAGGCAGTGTTTGAACTGTTAAATTAACAAACGACTGTTTTCTCAGCCTACATGTTATCTGCCAGCCAACGATGTAAACAGGGGTGTAGGGCATAAACCTGGCTGCTGCTGAGAGTGTAGATTTTTCCCTCTACTACCAGAGCTGTTCATGGTACAGCTGGAGAATCACCAGGATTGAAATTCCATCTTTGTAAGTGCAGAATTAGAGATCATGGGGAAGAACCAACACAATTGCAGACACATCCACACGAAACTTCTGATCCTGAAAAGTGAACCCAACTCAATATTCTATGCATGGAATGCCAGGAGGTAAATGTAATTTTTGAGAAAAGATTACAAACTAACTGGAAATAGAGTTTTAATTATGAATTCTTTGATGTTTTCCTGTTTGAGTTTCCCTGAGGACTTTTGTCTTATGTTTTATTTCTCAAAAAAAAAAAAATGTTTAGTGTTTAATGCTGCTTTCAAAAATAAATATTTAAAAATTTTTTGTACCTAATCTCAGAAGCCCACTCAGAGGCCTTCAGCTGTGTCTGTGTAGACCTGTCTGGCTGGCTGATCTGGAGCTCAGACAGTGTCCTTTCTTATGCTCCTAGTGGTATCCCACTCCATTTAAATTTCATACCCACTCCACTTCTGAGTCCTACTTCAGCAGTCAATGCAGCTCACGTCCTTCTACCCAGATCTCGCACTTCAATGTCATAAAGTAGCTTTGAAGTAATTTTTAATCAATGGAGAGTTTTGTATCATGTTGTTTTAATCCACAGACTCAAACACTATTATCAAATTCTTAAATTTGATAGGTTGAGTGTCAACCTTAAAACTTCATTTAACACTGTCTTTTAACATTTAAATATTTTCTGACTAAAATATGGATCAGTATTGTCCTTGCCTCAACCAATGTCCAAGAACTTTGAAGAATAAAAAATATTCTACAAATGGAAGATGTTATTGTTACCACACACAAGAAATCACTCCTTCAGCTAAGGGTGCAATATAAGAGCATATGTCAGGGAAAACAAGAGATATTGATAAAACAGCATTTGTCTAAGAACCCTGAAGGACCTTCAAAATATAATCATCTATAGTACGTATCACTACTCTATTCTAAACTATCACCCCCACCAACTTGGGTCATTGCATAGCCTCCAAACTGGTCTACGCAGAGCAGCCAGAGTGATCTCTGCAAACCCTGTTTCCTACTAAATTTAAAGGGAGGTTCACATCCTGTATGAAGGCCCACTTGGCCCTCACACATATGGCCTTTGCATCTTTATAAATTCATCTTTACCTACTCTTCCCTTGATTCACTGCATTTGGACTACACTGGCCTTCTTTCAGTTCTTCTAGTTGGCCAAGCTCATTCCTACCTCTGTTCTCTTCAGTAGAATCTTCGTGGCTCCAGATCTCATTACCTAGGTGTTAATTCAGATGTCACTCTGAAAATTATTCCATAAAAGCTACCCTGGCACTCTCTAGCAGTCTGAGAAATCAAATCCTGATTTGTACATTTGGCAGTCAGTGCTATGGAGGTAACAAGGAAATCTTTGTAGGGAGATGAATTTCTCTTAAGAGATGGCCTTATAGTACAAGTCTAGATCACTTAACCTCTTATCACCCCAATCTCTTATCAGTAAAATGAAAACAATAACAGTAAATTGCCTAGCTCTTCAATTAGTTTATTTGAAAAGGGTAAAACAGAATGGCACAGTTGATTGAAGGGTCGGGGGTGTGAGTGCAGACTTTTTGGTAGGTGGAACCAGAGGGAACACTGAAAAGCTGATTGGCGGCTCAACAGAGATGGAAGCTTCTAGGATAGAGGGGAAGGAGAAAAAAAGAATAAGGAAGCAGTAAAAGGTGATTGCCTTTAGGGCAAAAAATAAAAAGCATAAACTTTTGAAAGAAAGAAGCTATTTTCTAAATGAGGAGATGTCAAGACATACTGAAAAAAGACAAAAAATGTGTATTGTATACACATTCAAGCTTTTTAGAGCAGGGATTCAAGAAGTATCCAAGCATATCACGTGGTCATCAGTGACCAGTAGTAATTGAGGCTGAATTTATGATTCATAAGGAGATATGTAAAGACTCTTAACAGAACTTTAAAAAATTGTCTTAAAGCCCAAATCTTTCACTTTGTTTCTCATTTACAACATAGTAAATATCATCTCACTTAGTACTTTATAAAGTAGAAGAAAACAACTTTGTGAATACCTGAAGCCTCAGTTGTGATGAAAATGAATCTAAGATGGTAGATTACTTAGGAAAATAGTAGTGGGGCATTGGTAACGTACAGTAAGTGAAAGTATGAGCTTTGAGTTATTTGAGTTTCCATTTAAAAAATGAATAAAAATAAATATCACTTTTTCTTTTTTCCTTTCATCTTAATGTGTGTGTTTGTGTGTGTGCGACACAGACAAAGAGAAAAAGAGAGAGAGAAACTTGTCTTAGATAAAACCAAACTTGTCTTAGATAAAAACTATTGTCTGTAATTCAAAACACAATATATGAGAAAGGACTGGCAAATACAATGAAGACTGAAGGCCCAGTGGGAAGCTGAGTAGTGCTACAGCTACAGATCTCAAGTGAAACTAACAGAACTCTGTGATTGAAATTACAGATCCCATGCTGATTAATAAAACCAATAATTCTTTGCAATGATGAAACAGATATGTCCTGAACATGGTATGACAGTAAAATAAATCAAGGAAGAACCAAAAAACAAAGAAATTATCCAGATACACAGTACTGCGATGACCGAGATGTTAGAGAACCAGGGTGGAGGAAAGCGGCTGTATTGTGAAGAGTCTGGCAGCTGCCAATCACAGTTGTCTGGAAAGATATAAAGGCTAAAAGAATTAATGGATATATCATCCTGGGTCCCAAGGTACTACTTGTGAAGTATGGAGAATCTATCCTTGCCTGCAATGCTCCTTTATTAGACGACACGAGAAAAACCCATCTCCTTTTAAAAAATGACAGAACAACAACAATAGGAAACTAATACATCATAGTCACAAAGACTACAAAAATAAAGAAGAAATGAAAAAAAACAAATGACAAGAAAGAATATTCACTAAATATAAAAAGTTTTTCTGGAAGAAACACAAATTGTGACAAACACATTATTTTGCACTCAAAATCTAATTCAGGAATAAAGAAATTGCCTTTACAGTATCATTCAGGACATGGGCATGGGCAAAGACTCCATGACTAAAACACCAAAAGCAATGGCAACAAAATCCAAAACTGACAAATGGGATCTAATTAAATTAAAGAGCTCCTGCAGAGCTTCATCAGAGTGAACAGGCAACCTATAGAATGGAAGAAAACTTTTGCAATTTATCCATCTGACAAAGGGCTAATATCCAGAATCTACAAGGAGCTTAAACAAATTTACAAGAAAAAAATAACCATATCAAAAAGTAGGCAAAGGATATGAACAGTCACTTCTCAAAAGAAGACATTTATGTGGCCAACAAACATATGAAAAAAAGCTCATCCTCACTGGTCATTAGAGAAATGCAAATCAAAACCACAATGAGATATCATCTCATGCCAGTTAGAATGGTGATCATTAAAAAGTCAGGAAGCAACAGATGCTGGAGAGGATGTGAGAAATAGGAACGCTTTTACACTGTTGGTGGGAGTGTAAATCAGTTCAACCATTGTGGAAGATAGTATGGCGATTCCTTAAAAATCTAGAAGCAGAAATACCATTTGACCCAGCAATTCCATTACTGGGTATATACCCAAAGGATTTTAAATCATCCTACTATAAAGACTCATGCACATGTATGTTTATTGCAGCACTGTTCACAACAGCAAAGACTTGGAACTAACCCAAATGCCCATCAGTGATAGACTGGATAAAGAAAATGTGGCACATATACACCATGGAATACTACGCAGCCATAAAAAAAGGATTAGTTCATTTTCTTTGCAGGGACATGGGTGAAGCTGGAAACCATCATTCTCAGCAAACTAACACAGGAACAGAAAACCAAACACTGCATGTTCTCACTTATAAGTGGGAGTTGAACAATGAGAACACATGGACACAGAGAGGGGACCATCACACACCAGGGCCTATTGGGGTTGGGGGACTAGGGGAGGGATAACATTAAGAGAAATACCAAAAGTAGATGATGTTGATGGGTGCAGCAAACCACCACGGCACGTGTATACCTATGTAACAAACCTGCATGTTCAGCACATGTATCCCAGAACTTAAAGTATAATTTAAAAATGCCTTTACATGATAAGATGTTATAGGAAAACATACATGATCTCAGTGAATATATGATGAGATATCATGTAGAGATGTCTTTGGCAGATAGAACTAAAGACAGAAGGAAGCAAAAAAGAGAAAAGAAAATCTTATGGAAAAGGAGACACCACTGAAAATACAGAAAGATAGGAGGACAAGATTTAGAAGACTGAGAAAATTAAGATGGAAATAAATTCAGTGTTTAAAGCAATGAGAAATAAAAAGCTGTATATGGAAGACCAACCAAAAGAGATTCCATCTATGTACATTTAAAACTTCAAAAGAATGATAATCAGAACAAATATAGTCAAAGATAAGTTCATTTTTTCCAGAAATAAATGATGATCAAAAACATGTTGAAAATATATTATGCTTCACAATTAAACAAAATTCAGAATAATCTATATCAAATATATCTTATTAAAATTATTTAATCTTAAAGATAAAAACTGCTTTCAGTATATAAGCAATAATGTCAATTTATAAATGAAACAGGAAAGTGGGTTATTATTCTTAGATTCCTTCACAACAACATTCAGAATTCATAGATAACATTCATAGAATTGCTTGCAAGCTCCTCAAGAAAGGAAACTATGACTCTCAAATTTTGTGCCAAGACAACCAAGTGTTAGTTGATTAATTTAATTGGCAGGACTGTAGATGAGAGAAAGGTAAAAACCATATTGCCCAGACTCACTTGCAAATATGGTTCTTATTTCAAATTACAATCCATCAGTTAGATGCACTCGTGAGATTTAGAAGGCAGAAATGTGCAGAGTTCATCTTTCTGACTTTTTAGCAGCATGGACACAAGTTTCCTGCAACAACATTGTACTTTTTTATTCTCCAGGATTTTAGATATCAAAAGATAGGTATGATTGTATCAGTGTAAGTGGCAGCTTCTTAATTCTGGTTTCCTAAGCTCTGATTGGCAGCTATGGGTTTATAGATTTAATTCAATATTTGTAGAGTTTACCTCAGAAGTAATAACTCTGCTGTCAGAAGAGTTCTATATTGTTCTGCGAAATATTTCTGAAATATTATTTATATTATCTACATTAACTATCTACATTAATTATTTACATTAATTTTTTACGGTGAATTTTGCTCCCCTGAACTGAACTCTAATTAATAAAGTAATTAAACTATTGTTCAATTATAAAGACAATAAATAAACTTTTTTTAAAAGTTGAGATACAGTTACCGGTATGGAAATAGTAGAAGAGGATGAATTTCAATGAACCAAGGGATTAATGGAAAAAGTAGAGAAAAAAATAGAAGGGAGTTGAATCATTTAGCTGTGAGTCAAAGACAAAAATAATGTGTATTGGTATTATGATTGCAAAAAATAAATGTAAATATTATTAGTTCTTCTCATGCAAAAATGATTTCACTGACAAAAGTTGTGCGGGGGAGGGTAACAGGTGAGAAGTGGTTTGAGTATGCTGATTTACTGCTTTTATAGACAGGAGCAAGAGTAGTATTAAAAGTACAAAAATGGAAGGCTATTTTAAAGTAAAATAAAAATAATATTCCATCTGGATGATGAAGAAAAAATTGAGGAACTAAACTAGTATGGACTAAACTAATTTTGTCATTGCTTATCATGGAAAATGCATACATAATGTCTCAAAAATAAGAGGAATAAATATATTACAAATTAAAAAGATCAACTTTCTAAATTACTAAAATAAATTATAGATGGAGTAGAAAACAAAAGAGATAATAAAAAGAACAAACATAAAAATGATAGAACTAGGCCTGTTATATCAGTAAGTGTAAATGGTTCAAACAATAAAATGTTATGTTTAAAAGCAAAGTTTGTCTATTATATACACTATACCTAAAACAAAATTACTAAATGGGATATATAAAAAATAATAATCTTTGCAGTATATTTAGTAATCAAATATGATGGGAAACAACTTACATCCTCATGGATATTGTGATACATTATACAATGGAATACAATGTATCTTCTAGAAAATATGAAATGACTTTATATTTGTATGTAAAGACCTATATGTTATGTTAAAAACTGAAAAAGGATGGAGAATGGTGCATAATCTATCATTTGTTTATTTACATACATAAAGATCTATATAAAAATGCTTGATGTGCATAGCATATCACTAAAAGAATACATAATTAAATAGGTAACATTAGCTCTCCCTAAGGAAAAGGGATGGGTGGCGAGAAGAGGGAGATTTGCTTATTACTATGTAGTATTTTTACTTTTGAATTTTTATTGTCCATAGGAATTACCTGTTTTGTTAAACATTTTTAAGAAAGAAAAAAAAAAGAAAGCTTGTCCATCTGAGTTTTTGAGTCTCGGCTTTGTCACTTAATTGGTTGTGCTTGGTAGCTTAAATCAGTTTCCTTATCACCCTAATGGAGGCAAGAGTATCAATCAACTTGTAGGGTTGGTTAAGACATCTGCAGGGACCAAAACACTAGAAAGTGTGACCTTACCCATTACCTTAGAAACCTGTACTAAGAGTAAGGTATTCCCTCACTGGACAATTTTGTAGAATCAGTTTAGTCTCTAAAGCCTTTTATAAATGCAAAACATTAAGCTAAAATTAGGACTGTTTACCTAACGTGTTACATAATATGTTTCTAAGTTTTTTCCTGAATTATCTAAATCACTTCTGTTTTTTACAATAGGACATGATTCCAAAATAGAATCTTTACCAAAATGGGTACTAAGTGGCATCAAAGAATCAAGATGCCACAATCAAGCAGCTGTTTGTGGCATGCATTTCTCCCCTTTATGGAACCTTGATCTGAACATGGCTCTATAAACTTTGCCACAACTAATGCTGACTCATGACCAGGCAACTTCTTACATTAAAAAAATTCAATTTTCAACCAAATTATCTTAATTATCTTGTTTCCATTTGTGTTACATTAAAAAATTCAATTTTTAATCAAATTATCTCAATTATCTTGTTTCCTTTTTCCCGAAATATCTAGATAATTGCTTCAGCTGTCTCTTTCATCTGCCTCTGCAGACACAGCTCCACACTCTAATATGCTCCAAGTTTCCTAAGAACTTCTATTGAAGTAGTTATTACTTGCGGAGCTCATTTTCCTAATAGCTATAAAAGATTCAGCAGGCAACTGGTGTTATGACGGTGTTGTTTTTCTTGGAAGTACTATTAAAATAAATTGAATTTTAAAAAATGGTACCATCAGAAGGCCCACTTTGTAAGAAAAGAAATTCTGAGTAGAATATGAGCAGGCCAACTTAACACCCATATCCTCCAACTCATTTCTCCCTTTTGCCCAGGAAATATTTATCTGGGAGACAGAATTTTCTGAACCACTTTCACACATTTTAATTTTGTTCCAGACACTGACCTGTGGGACAAAGAAAATGAGCTTTTCATCTAGCCTCATATGAGTCCAGATGACTAGTACTCATAATAGGCAATGAGATATCCTTGCTATTTTATTATTTTTGGTGAATAAATCTCTAAATTATCTACCAATAGTTGACTTTGTAGGAGAATATCATTCACCTAAAAACCAGCATTTAAAGCAACAACGGTCCTTATTTTTAATGTGGTTTTACCAAAACAGCATTATGTAAGCATATGCATTGTTTCTAGAGAATTTGGAAACAGTAACAATGGAAGAGTAAGATTGCATTTCTTCCTAAGATAAGCTCTGATTTGGAAAACATAATTATATCTAAGCACCAGTGATGGCCCCTTTGTAACCATCAATTTTAAATTTCCAATAAATGCAATTCCCGAAATAGGGTATCTAATAAATAGGGATCTTGATATGTACCTATTTAGCTATGAGGATCAGAGAGATCACGTACTTTTAGAGTGTCTGACACATAACAGATGCTTAACAAATAAAGTCTAATAAAACATACATAATATTGCCACAGCAAAGCAATAGTGTACTTATTAAGAACTTAGGCTCTAAAGTAAAGCAATCCAGCTTTGAAAATCATTTGCAATTGCTCTTATCAAGACAAAATAAGGTAATATTTGAAAATTGTTTAGCAGAGTACCACTCCGCTAATGAATTTAAAATAAATGTAGTTTTCTGTACTCAATTCTCATTATCATAAAGTCTTTGTATATAATTATTCAATTAGAATTACATAGACAATAAAAATAAAATTCCTTATATAATTATTAATTGCCTGTTGCCAGCATATGTGTTCAACAAGTCGTTTACCTCTATATAATCACAACTAGAAAATTATTTAATACATTTTGGGTTTATCCAAAACGAGGTCAGTGTCTACCTTCTTATGCTGTTGGAATTGACTTCAAATGTTATGATTTTCTACCTAGTTGAAATAATGTAAGAATATGAAATAAGAATGTATTCAATCTCATTATGTACCAAGTTCACTCTTCTAGATGCTGAGGAGCAGGTGTTGAGTAAAAACATACAGTGTGGCCGGGCTCAAAGGCTCATGCCTGTAATCCCAGCATTTTGGGAGCCAAAGTGTGTGGATCACTCCAGGTTAGGAGTTCCAGATCAGCCTCACCAACATGATGAAACTCCATCTCTACAAAAAATATAAACATTTTATCCGTGCATGGTGGTGGGTGCCTGTAATCTCAGCTACTTGGGAGACTGAGGCAGGAGAATTGCTTGAACCCGGGAGGTGGAGGTTGCAGTAAGCCAAAATCGTGCCACTGCACTCCAGCCTGGGTGACAGAGCAAGACACTGTCTCAAAACAAAACAAAACAAAACAAAACAAAAAAAACAAAACATACAGTGTGGATCCTGGTGGACCTCATTATTTAGAGAAGAGATAAGACATCATTAATCAAATTATTAAAAAGTATAAATACAGCTGCTTGAGTGCTATAAAGATATGATGCCAGAAGAAATTTTTATAGCAAAAAATCGTGTTGTCACTGAGGTCAGGAAAGGCTTTTTCTGAGGACAGGCTGACTGAGAGATTCAGTGAAGAGGAGTTAGCTATGCAAAGGGAAG
The DNA here is from genome assembly GCF_037993035.2 of Macaca fascicularis. Lineage (NCBI taxonomy): Eukaryota > Metazoa > Chordata > Mammalia > Primates > Cercopithecidae > Macaca > Macaca fascicularis. The sequence goes on along the minus strand of NC_088381.1, from coordinate 30,627,062 downwards.
TAGAAAGGCTACTCCGAGCAGAGGGGTATCAGAGACAATGGGCCAGCTGTAGAGAAAGCTATTCACATTTTAGAAACTGAAAGCTGGTGTGACTGGAATTCAAAGAGCAAAACCAAAGAGTTAAAGAGAAGGGTCAGGCCTTTTTATTCATGGTTTTGATCTTTACGAGCAATGGAAAGTTATTAAAGAATTCTGGGTAGTAGGATCACCTGATCATAATTACATTTTGAAACAGCCCACTCTGGCTATGGTACGGAGAACATCTTCTCGTGGAGCAAGAATGGATGTAGGAATGCCAGTTAAGAGAGCATGATAGAAGTCCAAGTCAGGGTAGGACAGTAGTGATGAAGAGGAGAGATTTAGGAGATATTGTATTTTATTAAACATGATAATTTTGATCTAATTTGAAGAATTACTGTCAGGAAATGCTTATGTGTCAACTCACACCAACTTTTACTTGTAAAATTGATGCCAAGGTGGGCGGATCACCTGAGGTCAGGGGTTCAAAACCAGCCTGGCCAACATGGTGAAACCCCATCTCTACTAAAACACAAAAATTAGCCGGGCATGGTGACATGTGCCAGTAATCCCAGGTACTCAGGAGGCTGAGGCAGGAGAATCGCTGAGGCAGAGGTTGCAGTGAGCTGAGTTTGTGACACTGCACTCCAGCCTGGGTGACAGAGCAAGACTCTGTCTCAAAAAACAAAAACAAAAACAAACAAACAAACAAAAAAACAAAAAAACCCAATTTATACTGTGTTCTTTGTATGTGCCATTGAACATGATAATGTGGTAATAAGGGCAGTGAGCATTAAGTAATATGTAAGCCAAAGGGACACGCTTACTTCTCCACTACATGATTAAGGTTTTCTCCAGAAGACCAGAAATATTAAGCTGTTCTTATATGGAGTGGGTATTGATCCATTCTTACTACAATCCATGATTAAACTTTTCCCACAGTGTGGGTGGATTTTTTCTGTTATAATATTAAAATAACAACATACATTCTTCACTTTGAGGAAAAATTATACTGTATGATGTGAAATTAAAAGATACATTTGTTTTTAGAATCCTGAAGTATATAATTAAGTAGAAAATATTTTATTTTGATATACCAATTGATTACATACAGCTATTTTGTGGCTTAAGATATAATTTTTCAAGCGTCGAGCACCTACCAGAATTTATTTTCTTCATCGACTTTCAGCAAAAGAAATTTAAACAACAAAGCAAACGGATAATGAATCCAATAGAGAAACATTGAAAACTTTAACAAAGGAAAATACCTTGGCTTACTTTCTTGTTAACTTTCTTATTTGCATCAGTTGCCTCAAAACAAAACCAATCTGAAATTATACTAAATCAGATGTAACAATTCATGTGAAGGGAATGTACAGTCTGTATTTCAGAGATTATAATGCTAAACAAATTATCCATTTCAAGTAATTTTTGTACTTTTTAAAAGTGTGAATCTTTTTGCAGTAATTTTTTCAAAACTGATTGAATGTCCTTTCCCCAAGTAAGTGAGCTATTAAATATTTAAGGCATAGTTAATGTGTCTGGTCTTTTGTGAAGATTTCAGGATCTCACACTAATAAAACAAATTGTTCCTTTCTCCGTGCCATTGCTCAATCTGAGACTTAGCTCTATTCTATTACTTAATACTGTCTGCAATGACTGGTCCCCATGTTTTGTTTTTTTTTTTTTTTTCCATCTTACGATGTCTGGTGTCTAGCACAAAGACTAACATATATTATGTAATCAAAAAATAGTTATTGCATGAATGGCTATGGTCCATCACTTATATTCTCCAAAATCGTTTCAATAATCCATGGTCCTTCAATTCTATAAATGCACTATGTGAGTAAACTTCTTTTGGACATTTTAACACAAACAAAAATATATATTGGCCCTTATAACTTACACATGGAAATATTCACACAAGGCAAATAGTAATCATTTCAATAAAAAGTGATTGAGGAATTAAAATCATATATATATATATGAAAGTTTTTGAAAAATAATCTTTTGCTTTGCAAAGACAAGTTGCTATTTGCTGGTTATTTAGATAACTGATAGCATAGTCAGAACTGCATCTAGTCTGCCTAAATTCAGAAAATATTCTCTTCTGCCTCCCTGTAGTATTTATTGTGCCAGCATTTTCCAAATTTCTGTCACCTATGTACAATCAGCACCATTTATTTAATGTCTTTCTTAAACTCAACTGACTTTTAAACTTAAAGAATGTATTTATCAACTTTATATTACTATAATAAATGGAAGCAATAGGTATTAATATTTGATATTCATTCTCCCATCTCTGCTTTTGTCCCCCTATTTCACCTTTTTTATCTTATTTGGGGTTCGTAAAATGTTTTTATTTTGTTATTTCATTTTTCTCCTCTACTAGCTTGTGTTTATTTTATTATAGTGGTTATCCTAGATATTGAAACATGAATGCTTGTTTACTAACGTCAAATGAAATTAGTACTTTAGCTTTCTGAACAATGAATGAAACATAATACTTAACTCAATACTTTATACCATTACTGTTGTCATTTATTTTATTGCTGCATATGTTATAGGCTGTACATCATTTCTCTTTAACAATCAATATTCCTTTATAACCACCTATGTATTTTCCCTTTCTAGTACTTTTCTATCTTTCCTAAAGTTCCATGCTTCTTGGAATTATTTTCCTTCAATTTCAATAATTTTTAAAATATGTCTTGGGTGTGCTGCTGATGAAGTCTTTCAGGGTTTTTTTTTAGAGGATATTTTCCTGGAGGGTAAATCGTGGGTTGTTTAAAAAAAGAAAAAATCCTGGTTGAGATAGATTTGCAGTTGAATTCTACCCCAGTTGCACAAAGAATAGCTGGTACCAATTCAACTGAAACTATTCCAAAAAATTGAGGAGGATGGATTCCTTTCTGACTCAATCTATGAAGCCAGCATCACCCTGATACCAAAATCTGGCAAAGACACAACAAAAATAGGAAACTAGAGACAAATATCCCTCAAGAAAATACTAACAAACTGAATTTAACAGCATATCAAAAAGTTAACTCACCATGATGAAGTAGGTTTCATTCCTGGGATGCAAGGTTGGTTCAACATACACATATCGATAAATGTGATTCATCACATAAACGGAATTAAAAATGAAAACCATATGATCATCTCAATAGATGCAGAAAAAAGCTTTCAATAAAATCCAACATCCATTCAGGATAAAAACCTAAGAAACTAGGCATCGAAGGAACATGCCACAAAATAATGAGTTATCTATGACAAACACAGAGGCAACATCACACTGAACGGGCAAAAACTGGAAGCATCCCCATTGAGAACTAAAACAAAACAAGGTTGCTCACTCTAACCACTCCTATTCAACATAGAACTAGAAGTCCTAGTCAGAGTAATCAGGCAAGAGAAAAAATAAAAGGCAATAAAATAGGCAAAGAAGAACTCAAACTATCTCTCTTCATGGAAAGTATGATCATATACCTAGAAACCCCTAAAGATTCTAAAGATTCTGCCAAAAGGCTTTTGGAACTAACAAGTGACTTTAGTACAGTTTCAGGATACAAAGTCAACCTACAAAAAATAGTAGCATTTCTATACATCACTAAAAGGTTCAAGCTGAGAGCCAAATCAAGAGTGCAATCCCATCTAAAATAGCCACAAAAATAATTTTTTAAACCAAAAAGGTAAACTATCTGTAAGTCGAGAACTACAAAATACTACTAAAAGAAATCATAGATGAAACAAACAAATGGGAAAACATACCATGCTCTACACATTGGAAGAATCCATATCATTAAAGTGGTCATACTGCTCAAAGCAATCTACAGATTCAATGCTATTCCTATCGAATTATCAATGTCATTTTTCATAGACCTAGAAAAAAACTACTCTAAAATTCACCTGGAACCAAAAAAGAGTCCAAATAGCCAAAGCAAGCCTAAGAAAAAAGGAAAACAAAAAACAAAAAACACCAGAGCCACAGCCATTACACTACCTGACTTCAAAGTATACTATAAAGCCACAACTACCGAAACAGCTTGTACAAAAACAGACTTATAGACCGATGGAACAGAACAGAGAACCCAGAAGTAAAGCAGCACATCTTCAGCCATCTGATCTTCAAAAAAGTCTGCAAAAATAAGCAATGGAGAAAAGACTCCCTATTCAATAATGATACTTGTATAACTAGGTAGCCATATGCAAAAGAATAAAACTGTACCCCTACCTTTTACCATATACAAAACCTAACTGAAAATGGATTAAAGATTTAAATGCAAGACTTCAAACTAGGATTCTTAAATCCTAGAAGAAAACATAGAAAACACCATTCCGGACATCAGCCTTGGGAAAGAGTTTATGACTTAAGTCCTCAAAAGCAATTTTACAACAAACAAAAGTTGGCAAGTAGGACCCAATTAAACTAACGAGATTCTGCACGGCCAATAAAACTATTAATAAGAAAGCAGATAACCTAGAAAATAGGAAAATATATTTTCAAACTACGCACCCGACAACTATCTAATATCCTGAATTTTAAGGCGCTTAAACAAATCAAGCAAAAAAATGAAAAATGCCATCAAAATGGACAAAAGATATGAGAAGACCGTTCTCAAAAGACATACCAGTGTCCAACAAATACATGAAAAAAGTGTCCATCATCACTAATTGTCAAAGAAATCCAAGTCAAAACCACAATGAGATACCATTTCACACCAGTCAGAGTGGCTATCATTAAGAAGTCAAAAAGTAACAGATGCTGGTGAGGCTGCAGAGAAAAGGGAAACTTATACACTTAGTGGGAATGTAAATTAGTTTGGTCACTGTGGAAAGCAGTTTGGCAATTTCTGAAATAATGAAAAGCAGAACTGCCATTTGACACAGCAATACCATTAGTGGATATATAACTAAAAGAAAACATATCTTTCTACCAAAAATACAAATGAAATTGCATGTTCATCACAACACTATGCACAATACCAACAACATGGAACCAACCTAGGTGCCCATCCATGGTGGATTGGATAAATAAAATGTAGTACATATTGCCATGGAATACTGTGTAACCATGAAAAAGAATGAAATCATGTCCTTTGTAGCAGCATGAATGCAGCTGTAGGCCATTATCCTAAGCAAAATAATCCAGGAATAGAGAACAAAATATGGCATGTAATCACTTATAAATGGGAACTAAACATTGGGTACTCATGGACATAAAGATGTAACAATGGACACTGGGGACTATCAGAGGGGAGAAGTGAGGGGGCAAAGGTTTAAAAACTATCGGGTACTATGTTCAATACTTGAGTGATGGAATCATTCATACCCCAGACCCCAGCATCACATAATATACCCAGGTAACGAACCTGCACGTATACCCTCTGAAAGTAAAATAAAGTCAATAAATAAATTCCTAGTTTTTATTTTAGCACTTAAAGATATCATTTTCTCTTGTCTTTCACAGTCACTATTGGAAAATTAACTTTATGTTTTATTGTTTCTCTTTTGAAAATAACATGATTGCTCTTAATTTTTTTTCCTTTTCTCTGATATTTAATAATTTGACTGCAGTGATCTTTCGTGTGATCATTTCTTATTTTTCCTGCTTGGGTGCCGCTAGACTTTTGAATTTGTAATTTGATGCTATTTATTACTTTTGGAATATTTTTGGTTATTTTGTTTTTAAATATTGATATCCTATTGTCTTTGCCCTCCATTTTGGCATTCCAATTGCACATATATTTATATTTCTCACTGTAGCTCATATACTGATATTTTCTTTTTCTTTTTTTTCTTTCTTTCAGAGCTTCCTTTAGATGTATTCAACTATCTCTAATTGTATTTATAGTATCTTCTCTATGTCCCTTCTCTTGTGAAACCCATCCAATAAGGACTTAATAGTATATACGGTATTTTGCAGCTCTAGAATATCAACTTGTTTCATGTATTTCAACTCTTTAGTGAAACTCTCCATATATTCCTAAATTTGGTGCATGTATACTTCTGCCCTTTGATATATTAATAATAGTAATTTTAAAGTCTATAGATATGGACTAAATCCATTATTGGATTGTTAGTCTGCCTATAGGTTTCTTTTGATTATTAATCACATTTTCTTGTTTATTCACATTTTCAATAATTTTTTATTGTATGTGCATATCGTATATTAAGGAAACATAAAGGATCTGGTTGAGTTTATCTTTTATCTAGAGTTCCTGTTTAATTCTGTAAGGTGGGTAGGGTACATGTGAAGGGTGTTAATAACTTCTACTCAATAATGGATTATGGTGAGCAATTGACTGGTTTGGTGCTTTAGTAAGAATTCATTCATTTCTGATTCATTCATGTTATTCAGGCATGTTCCAAGCTTCCTCTTGGGAGACTGGTAGGTATATACCTCCTGATCTCTAAATAACTATGAAAATTCAGTCAGCCTTTGCAGGTCTTTGGTTTTTCTGTTTGCCCTTACATTCCATGCTATTTCCAAACTTGGTAGATGTCATGAGAAGATGAAAAACTATTGTTTGAGGCAGGCCTGTTCCTCAAGCAGGATTTTATTTCCTTAATTCTGTGAAGGTATGGGAAGAGGTCAGACTTCACCAAGAGAAGAGGTCAGATTTCTCTAAAAAGCTCCCAGTCCTTCAGCATGAACCCCAGATTTGGCAGATAGGTGATGGGGAAAACAGGATTCTGGGCTCCTTGAGTTTCTTAAATATTGTGCAAGTTCTACACAGAAATTTTGTTAATTTTACTTTCTCCTTTGTGTGAGCAAAGCCTGACCCTTAATTCACACTGAGAACTGGAAATTATTTCCGGGGAATAAAACAACACGCATCAATTTTGCACATTGGAAAAGCTTATCCCTCTTGGAACTTGTTTATTTAATCCTCTCTGTTTTCACAGCTCTATTAAACACAGTTCACTTAAGACTCTAGGAGTTACGCTTCTGTGTATCTGCTGATTTGTTTTTTGTTTTGTAATTTGAGATACTTCATGAATAGCTTAAAAATTGATGGTTTACATCTTAAATATCCATCAATTTTTAAGCTATTCGTGAGAAAACCAAGAGTTACAGTGCAAACTCATTAAGGCTATTCTGCCTCGGGCAGAGAAAGACCATGTGGAGAGAAGATACGGGGAGGGAGGAACCCCTCTTTTTACAGGGGTTCCTTACATCCACTTCAAACAAACAGATTTGTTTCAAATGGTTTTACATCATCAGCTTATAGCCAATGAGACTCTAAATACAGGATTGTATAAACTGAAAACCATGCTTGATGATCAAACACTTGATTTACTGTAGCTGAAAAACAGACAACAATTTTTCTGCTTAAAAGAAAAATATGATAGAAGTTAAAGGGAAAGATGGAGGAAAGTAGGGTATAATGTTTTTATTTTTATAAAAAGTCAATAAAAATGTACATTTTAAAAATTCTGAGTAATAAATTCCTATGTGATCATAGGCAGCAAACTAGTAAAGGAAACAGCAACAAAGAGAGAGAGAGAAAATGAGAAAAAAGTTTAATAATACTACCTACATACAACATATCACAGGATTTTATCTGTTATTATAGAAAATCACATTCTTGTGACTGAAATAACACAGCTGTTCTATTTTACTAACTTAGGAAGATGATGGATACAGACTAACAACTATGGATAGATAGTAATAGCTATATATTATAACAACTGGAGGCTGAGTACACTGATTGTAAATTTAACAATTCACAATACCTGAAATTATACATATCATGCCTACATAATATGTATAATTTACCAGGAAACAGATTCACAGAAGAGAATGCACACTGAAGCAAAGAAGCAAAGTGAAAAATAAAACTTTGCTTGTTTTATTCTGGTATTCCTTTCCATTGATTTATGGCCTCTTTTAACTTCTTAGTGAGGAGAGACTACTGACTCATGTTAGAGCTATAATGCCTACCTGTATTTTACTTGAAGATTACATGCATATTTGTATTCGTAGAGTGAGCTACATGTAGTATTTTCCAGAGTATGCAAATTGCCTTAGCTATTGTGTATGTACATGTGCTTAAAAAATAGTCTTAAATTGTAAAGAACCTCTTCGGAGAACCCAAAGAATCAACGCAGTCATTTTCCCAGTCTATACATACAGTACCTCTGATAATTATTACCATCACTATTGTTTAGTTATGGTAGTATTTGATAAAATTGTACAGATCAATTCTCTTTAAGTGTGTTACTTGCTACACGTGCACATAGTATAGTCCTAAAATTATATGTCCCTGCTGTTCGATACTGCTTGTTTTTTTTTTTAAGATCTTTATTCAGAGTGCCTTTGAAACACTTTAGGTTTTCAGATTTCTAGGCTATATAATAAGAGAAAAGTATTCACTTGGGAGGTCAGGCAACCCAATCACACAGGCAGTCTGCCAGTTTGAAGATAGTTTGATAACATCAATCTCAATGCTACTGGTGTTCACTTGATAAAGAATATTAATCTCTTTTCACCTTAATGTGATGAGTCTTTATCAGTAGCATTTATGTTTCTTTTATAGCATTATAAGGCATCTCCTATGAACAATTCATCTTTTTGTTCCATAGAACAAGGCAGAAATTATAACTACAGAGTGAACCAAAACTTTAATATTAGATTTTAATATCTTAGTCTTCAAATATTAAACCCATGTCATATTTGTGCTTTTAAGGTACTATTTGATATTATTAAATTTATTCTTCAATGTCAGAGTTTCATAAAAAGTATTGAGTCTATAGGCTCAATTTTATTTCATGCTCCCTGGGTTTTAAGGTGGATATGAATTATTAGAATTATAACTAGCTACTTAAGAACTTTTTTGATAAAGGATTTCAGTCATTCAACAATTGTTTCAACTTCATTTTTTTTTGTGTAATATATGCAGAAATATTATCGTAAGGGTTAAACAGGGGCTAATGAAGACATTATAAAAAGTGTAGATTACAGGGCCAAGGTAAGCCAGACCTCAAAAAGTGGAAAGATTGAGGGATAAAGACAGAATAGAACAGACAACCTAAGTTAAAAGTTACATTGTTTCTTTTTTTATATCTTTGTAAGATGTATTTTATTTAACTTTTTTTATTTTTTATTTTTATTTTTATTTTATTTTATTTTATTTATTATTATTATTATACTTCAAGTTCTAGGGTACATGTGCATAACGTGCGGGTTTGTTACATATGTATACTTGTGCCATGTTGCATTGTTTCTTTAATGGAACGTAGTAATCTCAGTACCTTCACTGTAATTGGCTCCTACCTTCTAGAAGCCACTGGTCCACAATGTGATTTAGAGATGCTACTAAAAAGTGGGAAACACTTTCTTATATACCATTGGAAGCAGCCTTAATACAATTTAGCAGAGGAAAAAAACAAAAAAACTACGATCTTGAAGATTGTGGTCAAAAAGAATGTTGAACCCACAGTGCTTTCAGATTCTTTTCAGGATGTTTCAATACAAATTTCATAAAGTTGAAATGCAGAACCATGTTTCAGCAACAAAAAAAAGAGTAGACATCTACACTAAGTGTAAGAGACGAAGAAAGAGAGCAACAAAAAGAGTAGACATCTACACTAAGTGTAAGAGACGAGGAAAGAGATATCTTATATATGACACATGCATTATTTTCGACACTAAAAATATGTTTTATACTAGTGCTTCTCACACTATGCTGAAAAGCAATTTTTCAAAAATATTTCTATTCACTATAGACCAGTATGTGGTCTTAAAACCTCATAACCAGTTTTAGAACCACTGCTCATAAATATGTAGTATACACCACATGACCCATAACCCTTTCAATAAGGTAAGTCCACTAATGATGAGTCTGAATGGCAGAGCAATGTCAAATTGAGAAGTGACACTGTGGTAGCAGCCCTCGCTTGCTCTTAGCACCTCCTCACCCTGGGCATCCACTCTGGCTGCACTTGAGGAGCCCTTCAGTCCACAGCTGCACTGTGGGAGCCCCTCTCTGGGCTGGTTGAGGTCAGAGCCGGCTCCCTCTGCTTGAGGGGAGGTGTGGAGGGAGAGGCGCGGGTGGGAACCAGGGTTGCTTGCCCTGCTGGAGGCCCAGTACAAGTTCGGGGTGAGCGCAGGCTCAGCCAGCCCCGCACTGGGAGCGGCGGGCCAGCACCACCAGTCCATGGCAGTGAGGGGCTTAGCACCTGGGCTAGCAGCTGTGCAGGGTGCGCTGGGTCATCCAGCACTGCTGGCGGGCTGGCCCGTACCTCGCTCGAATTCCCACGAGGCCTCAACCGCCTCTCTGCCAGGCAGGGATGGGGACCTGCAGCCTGCCATGCCCAAGCCTGCCACCTCCCACCCCCTGGGAGAGTCTCCCTGCCAGAGCCTCCCCGACGGGCACTGCCCCTGCTCTGGGGTTCCCGGTCCCATCGACCACTCAAGGGCTGAGGGGTGCAGGCACAGGGCACTGGACTGGTGGGCAGCTCTGCCCGCCGCGCTGGTGCGGGATCCACTAGGCAAAGCCAGCTGGGCTCCTGAGTCAGGTGGGGACTTGGAGAACTTTTATGTCTAGCAGGAGGATTGTATATGCACTAATCAGCACTCTGTGTCTAGCTGGGGGTTCGTGGATGCACCAGTCAGCACTCTGTATCTAGCTAATCTGGTGGGGACTTGGAGAACCTTTATTCTAGCTACAGGATTGTAAATACACCAATCAGCACTCTGTGTCTAGCTCACGGTTTATAAACACACCAATCAGCACTCTGTGTCTACCTCAAGGTTTGTAAATGCACCAATCAGTGCTCTGTTTCTAGTTAATGTGGTGAGCACTTGGAGAACTTTTGTGTCTAGCTAAAGGATTGTAAATGCACCAATCAGCACTCTGTCAAAACGGACCAATCAGCTCTCTGTAAAATGGACCAATCAGCAGGATGTGGGTGGGGTCAGATAAGTGAATAAAAACAGGCTGCCCAAGCCCACAGTGGCAACCCGCTTGGTTTGCCTCAGGTGCTGTGGAAGCTTCGGTCTTTGGTTGTTTGCAATAAATCTTGCTGCTGTTCACTCTTTGGGTTCTCACTGCCTTCATGAGCTGTAACACTCACCGCGAAAGTCTGCAGCTTCACTTCTGAAGCCAGCAAGACCACAAATCCACCAGAAGGAAGAAACTCTAAACATGTCTGAACATCAGAAGGAACAAACCCTGGACACACCATCTTTAAGAACTGTAACACTCACCACGAGGGTCTGCGGCTTCATTCTTGAAGTCAGTGAGACCAAGAACCCCCTAATTCCAGACACAAAATCACTATAAAAGTTTCTAAACTTACTCCCAGTTTCTGTACATCTCCCTGTGGAGCAGTTAAAATTTTAGGGCCACGACACTGTTTTGGGAAACATCTTTTCATACTGGAAAGAGGATTCATTTGGTATCAGGAAAGACTCACCGTGGTTTACTGTTTTATAGTTATGGTGGCAAATAACATGGTGCTACTAGAGAAAAATTGGACACCATGGCTTCTGCCTCTCTTGTACTTGTTTTGAAACTTTATTTCCTCTTTAGTCTTTCCTTGGCCAGGGTTTAAAGTATCGAACATCGATCTGGGTATTAAAGTAATATTTTGAATCCTACATAAAGGAAAGCTGATGCAGAGATAAGATTTAGAGATTTCTTTTCCGTGGTAAGTTAGTTTCTGCTGCAGGGAAAACATAAGTGGTGGAAAGGAAATATGCCCTTGTTGGAGTCATGAACTTAGTCAAGGGCTGGAGAATTAGGAGCTGAGAAAGATAAAGGTGCAGGTTATTCTGCTTCTCACTACCACTGGGATGGCATGCTTAGGTAAGTGCAAGGAGAAGCATGTGGGGACAATAGGCTTGAGCTCGGCAAAAGGATTTACAAAAGCAAAATTTATTCTAGTGAGGTTCCTTCTGATTGAGTTTACATTCAAAGATTGTGAATTTTGGATAACTGGCATCTTAATTAAATTGAAATAAAGAGGAGTATCTCTGTTCTTACCTGCTTTATCAGTACATGACCCAAATTGTTCACAGCTGGAAAAGGAAACATGGGGGCTTTTAAAATTATTGTTATGAAATGTTGTCACTTTAGAGGAAATAACTGTTTCTGAAGTGTGTGGGGATGGGGCCGTTGGAGTTATATGGGCTTCATTTTGCTTTGCTTGTTTAAGAATTTATGGTTAAAATAGAATCATATTTAATTATACTGTTCAAAGAACTTGGTATGTTCTAAGGGCAAGCTAGTTTTAATCGACTTGTTTTTAATTTCTTGATGCTACATTGAATTAAAGCTGAGAATACAGTGATTAAATCATACCTGAACTAAACCATTTGCCAGATTTTATGAATATGAATTAAAACAGCACAATTATGATTAAAAATTAAAAGCAAGAGTTGCTATGAGAAATCCCTCCACAAATAAATGAAAGTTGATCACGCAACTAAGCCAGCTCACTACTGGAAGAAAACCCATATTCCTGAAGAAGGCGTAATTGGTATAAAAGAAAACTATTTTTGTTTTGCAATCACTTAAGGAGAAATAATCTCACTTAAGGAGAAAATCTTTCAGAAAAATAGAGGAAGAAAGAATACCTCTTTATTTATTTAATGAAGACAGCAGGACCTTTATACTAAAACCCAAACTAAAATACTAATAGAAAAGAGAGCTAGAGACCAATTGCCCTCATGAGCATGAAAACAAAAAATCCTTCACAGAATATTAACAAGTTGCATTTAACAAATTCAAACAGATAAAAAGGGAAATATATCATGACCTATTGAAGTTTATCATAAGAATGCAATATTGATGCAATATTTGATAACCAATCAATTCTCTATATAAACAAAGGGGAAATCCACCTGATAATCTCAACAGGTACATAAATGGCATTTGACAAATTCGACACAACATTTATGACTAGAAAAATAGCTGCGAGGAAGAGAACTGAACTTAATAAAGGGCAACTCGGAGACACCTACTGCTAACACAGTTAATGAATGCTAAAAACCTGAATGCTTCTCCTTAAAATTAAAAACAAAGCAAAGATGTCCATTCTCATCACTTCTATTTATCACTTTACTGGAGAGCCTAGTCAGTTCATTAAGGCAAGAAAGGAAATAGTAAAACCCATACACATTGGAAAGGAAGTAATGAAACTGTATTTATGGATAACAAGGGAATATACATAGAAACTCCTAAGCAATCTGCAACAATGTTATGAAAATTAGTGATCTGGTAAAGTTGCAGAATACAAGATCAATATTACAAAATAAATTTAATCTCTCATTATGAGAAACAAAAAAACTGAAAATGAAATTTTAAAGATATAAATTATAACAGCATCCAAAACTACAAAATACTTTGAGATAAATTTAACAAACGTGCAGTAACCGTACAATGTAAATCACACAAAAAAAAAGCACAGAGAGAAATTGAAGAAAGCCTAAATAAATGGAGACATATTACATATTCTTTGATTAGAACACTCACCATTTTTAAGGTGACAATGTAACCCTCAATTGATCAACAGGTTTAATGCATTGTCAATCATAATCCCAGCAAGTTTTTTTGGTAGACCTTGTAAAAATGCATATGGGAATTCAAGATATTTGGAATGGCTAAAATATAATCTTGAAAAATAGATAACAAAATTGGAGAAATACACTCTGGTTTTCAAGGCTTATTATCAAGTTATAGAAATTATGATTAGGTGATATGAGCATCATCACAAAGATTAGTAAACAGGAGAGTTCAGAAATTGACTCACCCATATAAGGTCAGCTGACTCTCAACAGAAGTGCCAAGATAATTTCATGAGGGAGATGCTAGTATTTCAACCAATGATTCTGGAACAGCTGTATGTTCATATAAGCAAAAGTAAATCTTATTTCCTACCTTTACGATGTGCACAAAAATTAACTATAATGGATCACAAGTCTCAATATAAAAGCTGAAATTACAAAGATTCTAAAGCTCACCATAGAATAAAACCTTCACAACCATAGGGTAGGGATATACTTCTTAGACAAGACCCAAAATGCCCTATATAGTAAAGAAATGTGTGTGTGTGTGTGTGTGTGTGTGTGTGTGTGTATTTGACTTCATCATAAATTAATATATATATTTGACTTCATCATAAATTAAGCATCATACAAAAATATTTATAGAAGCTTTATGAAACATAGTGAAAAATAATATGGAAACATTCCAGGTATATTTCAGCAGAGGACTGATAACCTGTGGTATAATTTATACAATGGTATACTACTACTCATCAAGAGAAAGGCACAAATTACTAATACATTCAACCACATTATGCTGAGCTGAAGCAGCTAGAGCCAAAGAATCCTTACTGTATTACCTCATTCATATAAAATTCAAGGACAGGCAATTTAAAAAATTGTGTGTACCTAGTAGGTGTGTATATTTATGGGGTACATGGTATATTTTAACACAGGCATGCAATGCACAATAATCACATAAGAGTAAATGGGGTATCCTTTACCTTAAGAATGTATGCTTTCTTTGTGTCACAGACAATCCAATCATACTTTTAATTATTTTAAAATGTACAATACATTATTGACTGCAGTCACCTCGTTGTGCCGTCAAATACTACATCTTTTTCATTCTACCTAACTATATTTTTGTATTCATTAACCATTCCCACTCCTGCACCAGTACCCTTCCCAGCCTCTGGTAACCATCATTCTACTCTTACCTCCATGAGTACAATTGTTTTAATTTTTAGTTTCCACAAATAAGTGAGAACATGTAAACGTAGTCTTTCTGTGCTTGGCTTATTTCATTTACCATAACGACCTCTACTTCCATCCATGGTAATTGCAAATGACAGGATCTCATTCTTTTTCATGGCTGAGTAATACTCCACTGTGTATATGTACCACATCTTCTTTACCCATTGAAATGTCGATGGGACACTTAGGTTGCTACCAAATCTTAGCTATCGTGAATAATACCACAACAAACATGGGAATTCAGATATCTCTTTGAAATACTGATTTTCTTTCTTTTGGGTAAATACATAGCAGTGGGATTGCTGGATCATATGGTGGCTCTATTTCTAGATTTCTGAGGAACCTCCATACTGTTCTCCATAGTGATTGTACTAATTTGCAATCCCACCCACAGTATACAAGGATTCCCTTTTTCCACATTCTCACCAGCATTTGTTATAGTCTGTCTTTTGGTTAAAAGCCCTTTTAACTGGGGTCCGATGATATTGCATTGTAGTTTTGACTTGCATTTCCCTGATGATTGATGACATTGAACAATTTTTCATATACCTGTTTGCCATTTATCTTCTTTTAAGAGATGTCTATTCAGATTTTTTTTCCATTTTTTAATCGGATTATTAGATTGTTTCCTATAGTGTTGTTTGTGTCCTTTGTATATTCTGGCTATTAATCCCTTGTCAGATAGGTAGTTTGCAAATATTTTCTCCCATTTCATGGATTGTCTCTTCACTTTGCTGATTGTTTCCTTTGCTATGCAGAAGCTTTGTAAATTGATCTGATCCTATTTGTCCACTTTTGCATTGGTTGCCAAGAACGCACAAAACTAATCTATAGTAATTGCAAGTTGATCAGTGATTAGTTTTACAACCTAGGGTTTGGGATTGATTATAGAGAGTTATAGATTGATTAGTAATTGCAACCTAGGGTTTGGGATTGATTTTAGAGAGACATAGGGAATTTTTAGCAATCGTGAAAATGTTCTGAATTTCTTTTGGACTGCTGGTTATATAAGCATGTGTACATTTGACAAAACACATTAACTGGCACACTAAAAAGAGCTTGTTTTACTGCCTATAATGTATATGCCCATCCTTGTATTTTTGTACACATGGACTTTGTAAATAGTCCTTTTGTAAACAAACCCCCTCAATTCCATTTTAGGGATGTCATCTGAGTCTTGCGCAGACTCTTAACAGAAACAGTGGCTAATACCTTTAGGCAGACATTCTTCAGACTTTAAAAAAATACAGCTATGCCAGTTTACTTTTTAGGTGTTTGTGAAAGAATGAGGATTTCTGAGTATTTGCGGCCAAAACATACTTACAAAAAGGAATCACCTGTGGCACTTTCATTGCCACATTCTCTTTAGCAGATTATCGTACCTTCTGCGCACCATCTCTAATCTAACATTCAAATAGCTTAAAGTACAGTATGTATAACAGATAAAATCCTTTAACCTGTTCAAATGAAATGGATGTCTCTTCCTCAGAAAAACAAGATATTTTAGGAAAAAAAGGGAAATTTAAAAAACCCTTACTAATGTTTTTAACTTTAAAAAGAGAAAACTTGACAGTGTCTCAGTACCACATGCAATAAGGACGTTGTTTGAAATTCTCCAAAATATATAGATCATCTCTTTTATATATTTATACTCCCTTCATATTTTTATGTATTAGATCTTGTCTTTCCAAATGTGGAGCTAGGAGTTGATAATCACCTGTTGCTATGTGCTAAATGATTCTGGTTTTTTTTTAATCTTTTTCCCCTTACCGCCCTGTAGCTTTAGTTTTGAAAATTTCATCATTAGACTCTCTATTTCATTAACATGTTGTATATTTCTCAGATACAAATGCTTCTCAAATAGAAATCTATAAAGTCACTATCAGACATAAGTGTCACAATAGAGATAAGCTTTTCTTCTTTTCATCTAAACGTGAGAGTGAGGTCTTATCTGCAAGAAACAGGAACCCATTTTGATGACATTCAATGTTTAAATAATATTTATGAAGTTTCTCTTCCTCCTATATACCCTGTACCGTAACAGGTTTAAGAATATAGGGACATTAAAAAAGAAAAAAAAGAGAAAGGATATTGTCCTTGCTGATATGAAGCTTACAACCTTGTGGGAGAAGAGATAGATATCAAATGCAGTATCACATAAAAGAAAGATTCATAAACTCTGAAATGTCCCCTGAAGAAGAAGAACCAGCTGCTCTGAGACAGAGCAGGTAGGCGGTGGGGGAACTAATATAAACTATAGAGCCAGGGAAAGTTTCTTGGAAGAAGGTCTCGTTAGCAGAGATGTAAAGCATGGACAGGAGTTGTTGAGGAGGATGTGTGCCAAAGGCACTCCAAACAGCAAGAACAGAAAGTTGAAAGCCCTAGGGCTGGAAAGGGCAGTCCTCATATTCAAAGAAAGAAAACAGGTCAGAATGGTGGGCAGTGTAGCGAAGGAAGGAAAGAGAGGCATGAAATGAGACTGGAGAGGCAGCCCAGGTCTTCCAGATCATGTTAAATACATTGAATTTTAATTCTAAGAAGTGCCACAAGGTGCCCTTATTTATAAAGAATGTCTCCTGGAAACTCCAGTAGGCAACTGAATTACTGTGGGAATTGACAGAGAGCTTAGTAGATGGTTAGTAATGGGCAAAATACTAAAAAGAAAAAAATACAGCCTCTCTACATAGAGAAAAATCCAATATTTAGGAAGAGGTTGGATTCTGGAAAGGTGTTCATAATTTCATGAGTGCAAAAATTCAAAATGACTAAAAGAAATGTAAACCTGTAGCCATCAGATGCATTTCTACCAAACAGGCTTGGGAAATGGTCCATTACAGCTGTTTAAACAGCTATAGTAATTCAAACATTTTTTTGGGCTTTTTACGTTTTATTTTATTTTTTATTTTACGTTTTATTTTATTTTTTATTTTACGTTTTATTTTATTTTTTTTGTGGTTTTATCATTACTTTTTAAAAATTATACTTTATATTCTAGGGTACATGTGCACAACGTGCAGGTTTGTTACATATGTATACAATTTTCATCTAATTTGAAAAACTTTTAAGCAAATGCCTGCTTCCTTTGATGGTCTGTGCCTGGTTCTACTTCTTCAATAACTTTGAATTCCCTGTAAAACGTTTCTTTGACATTTTTAGCCTATTCAACATGTGATAAAAATTTTATCAGCAGGAATCTGTCACACTTGTCCATCTGAATTAACATTAGGTTGATAGGTGATCAAATTGAAATATGTTTTCAGCCACACCCTTAGCATTTTTCCATTTTATTAATCACTTTTATTGATTCTTGGTGAATATTGCTAATTGCCTAGACACAGCACTTGTTACGAGTTGCAGGATTCATTTATGCCTTCTTTAATGTTCAGTTTGTTACAAATGTATCTTATATGCATATGTAATAATTATATTTTATTTTTAGTTTTCTCTGATTTTTTCTCCTTTTATTTCCAATATAATCCTAGAACTCTGCTAAAGTTCTTAATTTTTTGGCCCTCACACCACTGTTGAATTTAACAGACACGTTGGGTTATTCATAAACTACCTCAAAAATAATCAAGAACAGGAAGCAAGACATATCTGAGCTGTCCAAGAATAAAATGACCGTGGCCAAAAACTCTTTCTATTTAATATTAATAAGCAGAATGATTCACTTTTGCTTTGTAGCATATAAAAGTTGAACATTGAAAACTCTTAAAAGAGCATCTGTATTAGAAAGAACCAATTACAGTAAAAATGGGTGAGATCCCAATCATACAAGGAATCAGAAATATGGAATAGCAACAAATTTAACAATGAACATAAACATCAAATTACACATTGCATAACTATATTTCAGCTGTTGAAATTTGATGAAATTGTCACACTAATCTGAATAAACAAAAGTCCAAACAAATCTCAGAATGATATTTTTGGAGAACAGCAATGTAAATAAGTGAAAATAGCCAGCAACTTTTTAAAGAAACCATGGGAACTGACTTTCTAGTCAAGTATATTTTAAAGCTACACTTTTCTAATGTTTTATTATTAAAAATCTCAAACATTCAACGAAATTGAACAAATGTTTAAACGCATACCCTATACTCACCACCTAGATTCTACCGTAATTATTTTACTACACTAGCTCTATCACATATCTATTCATACAACCATCCCACTTTCCAAAGTAAAGTTCTCCCTTTATCTGTAGGAGAGTTTTGGTTGTTCCATATCTTTGCTATAATTGGGTGTTGTCAGTTATTTTAGTTTTTAACATTTTGGTGGGTGTATGGTAGTATCCCATAGTGCCTTTAATTTTCATATTTCTAAAAACTAGTGATGTGCATTTTTCTATATGCTTATTGGTCACTCCTATATGTTTTTTGAAGTGACAGTTGAAGCCTTTGACCCATATTTTATTGGGTTAACTTTTTTAATTGTGTTGTAGGATTTTGTTTTTTATATACCCTGCATACCAGTCCTTTGTTTTCCTCTAAAGATTTGTTAGTTTTAACTTTTACGTTTAAAAATATGATAGATTTTGAATTTATTTGTATGTGTATGGTGTGAGTTAGAGGTTGAGATTTGGATTTTGTTCCATTTTATTTTTCTTTCTATTTGAATACTCATTCTTTCACTCATTTCACTCATTCTAGCACCATCTGTTGAAGAGTCTCTTTTCCTATTGGATTGCTTTGTTATTTATGTCAAAAATCAAATGCCCATATTTATGTGGGTGTATTTCTATTGCTTTCATATCTTTCACTCTCGTAGCAGTTTACCACTGTTTGATTATTGTAACTTTATAACCTATCTTGGAGTCAGGCAGTGTATGTCCTCAAACTTTGTTCATTTTTCTCTTTTGAATATTCAAGTTCTTTATATTTCCATGTAAATTTTAGAACCAGATTGTCAATTTTTATGAAAAATAATGCTGAGATTAAGAGGAGGACTGCATTGAATCCAATGATTAGATGAGAGAAAACTGACTTTTTATCAATATTGCATCTTCTAATCCACTAACACAGCAAATTTGTTTGTTTAAGTCATCTTTAACTTCACTCACTAATGTTTGTTTTTTAGGTTACAGAACTTGTACTACATTTAAATTTTATTTCTATATATATTATGTGTTGGGATGCAATTTTATGAAATTCTTAAATTTTCATTTTATAATTGTTTGCTGATAAAAATAAAATTGATTTTAATATATTAACCTTGAACCCTATTTTACTATCACTATTAGTTCAAGTAATTGTTTTGCAGAATCCTTAAATTTTTCTATACAAATCATCCTTCTGTCTGCAAATAAAGACAGCTTTGTTTCTTCCTTTCCAATCTTTGTGCCATTTTTCTTGCCTAATTGCTTATACTTATTTTAAAAAGCTATAATATTGGACTGAAATGTATAGAAAATGAACAGTTCAGAAATAATCAAACATGATTTGGTTACAAATATATATAATTTTTAATATTATAAATAATGAAAATGTTAAATATTTGGAGAAATAATATTTTTAAGACATTATAGGGTAATAAATAAATAATTGAATAAGTAATGTTTTTTCATGTCTCCTACCATACATTCAAATAAATCAATACAGGTTAAATATACAATTGTTTGCTATAAGAAGACTGGAAGCAAATATTCTCATAATTTTTGTGTTGGGAATAGTTTTATAAGCATGATGTAAAGGCAGAAATCAAGAGAATATGGATAGATTTAGTAAAATAAAAATCTGTTCAAGATGAATAATGCTATAATAACATTTAAAATATGATAAACTGGAAAAGTGACTTTGAAACATAAGCCGAAAATACTCTTAATACATAAATAACTCCTACAAACCTTAATAAAGATAATTTACTACAGAAGATAAATGTGATGAGAACAATAGATGAACAATCACAAAATAACAAATGCAAATGGCAAGAAATAAGCAAACATTTTGAATTCATCTGTTAAAAATAATATAAATTTTAAAAATGAGATGTATTTTGACCTTTCAGATTGGCAAGAAAGGGAGAAAAAGAGAGGAAGGGAGGGAGAAAAAAAGGAAGACAGAAAAAGAGAGAGGGAAGCAGAGAAAATTATAACATGAACACAAAATTTTTAAAAATAAAATATTTGTTGAGGGCAATTTACTAAATCAGTAATTATACTTGAAATAATTTAGAGCAATACTTTTGAAAACACATTACATACAATAATAAAAATGAAGTAACCTGAAACCTGATGTTAAAATGCTGATTAAATAAATTATGCTGTATTATTATATTTGAATGTTTTACAATAGTATATAAAGATGATAACTTGTTTGTTGACATAAGAACTACAATACCTAAGTTCTGAAGTAAGACAGGGCTGGGATCAGAACTCAGCTGCGTGGCCTTAGACTTCCTCTTTACCCCTCAATTTCCTCATCTGTAAATAGCAGCAATGGGAACCACTTAATATAGTTGTGAGAATTAAATGAAATAATGGGATAAAAAAATATTAGTACCTGACACATAATGTTTATAACAGTTCATTTTTTCCATATTCTTACAGAATTTATCAAATATATACACATAATAATTATTTATTGTTATTAACACCTTTAGGTGAAAATAGAGCTATAAGTATTGTACTCAACATGATTTCATGTTTATTAAAATCATATATATACACACACAAACACACAGGTATTTCTTTAAAGTATTTCTGGGAGAGTATTCAAAAATTGTAAACAGCGGTTCACTGTTGGAAGTGGGAAAGGGGAGACTGGAAGCAACGGGAAGGTGACTTTTTAAACTTACTTCACTCAAGAGTCTTTGAAATTTTAAAATGAGTATTGATTTTAAAATAACACACATATACAAACTGTCCACTCTACTTACCTCTGGGTAGAGGATTTTACAAGTGATTTTGTTTTTATATTTTGCATATTTTAATAAAAGTTATTTTACAATATAATGAGACACATCAAAACCTACAGGTAAACCAACTGTTGCTTCATTAGCTAAAATTTCAAATTATAAAATATCATGATGAAATTATTCCAATACTAGAGCTGTCTGTGATTTTTTAATGTTTAGAAACCATAGAATTGTCCTTTTTTTCTAGTCCTTCAGTGCCAACCAGACGGTTCTGAGAAAAATTAAACCCAAATCGTTTACATCAATCCAGAACACTTGACACTGAGCTGCAAATTTACATTCCATAATTGTTTAGTGAAAGCAACCCTACAAGAGGCCGATGGCTCTAGAAGCCCAGCTGAAGTGACAGAGCAGATGTTGTAGCCACTTGCAATACCTATTCTCATCTAGATGTAAGCCTCATGTTCTGTTGTTTTAATTTTAGCACTGTCCTACTGATGTTTTATTTACTTATTTATTGAGTTTTTTTTTTACTTATGTATTGTATCCACACAAACACTTGGTCAAGCCCCATTGTCTGAGATGAAGACAGTGTTTTTAATTTGGTTTACATTGGTATAGCAAATGATACACAATATAATTAGGAAAATGTTATATACAATTTATTACATTTAAGAAAAATTTTGTGGCTAATAGCTACTACAATTTTTTTAAAAAGACGGAGCATAAACACATTTTAAAGTGTATTCAAGTTAGATTATTTAAATTACATGTGTATAGATTAGACATAATTTAAACTACACATAAAGTCTAACTATTTGCATATAATTACCTTTAGCTCGGTAGATCTCCTTTTCTTCAACTGAATATATTTAAGGTATACAACAGGATGTTTTAATATACTTACACATAATAAAATCGTTACTACAGTCAAGCAAAATAACACAAGCATCATTTTGCAGTTACCCTTTTTTTCTGTAAGAGCATCTAAAATCTACCCTCTTAGCAAATTCCCACTATACCAAACACTATTACAGCCATATTATTCATACTGTATATTAGCTCTCTAGTCTTCTTCATCCCATAAATTCATAATCAGGCAGGCTTATGATTTACATTCTGAGAACTATAATTCTTCAGCTAGAAATTTCTTTCTACATCAGTTAATTGAAAACACTATAATTATTTCTTCTGATTCCAAGTAACTTCGCTCTCCAAAATTATTCTTCAACTCATGATTACAAAAGAGATTACGATCTCTTAGAGAAGAGGATACATTAAAATAATACCTCGAACAGCATAAAGCACCTAGCAGACACTGGGTAAATGACTTCTGTTAGATTGATGATAAAAGCAATCCCAATCCTCAGGAAGTAATGGCAGTAAATTTGCACAACAGGCTTTAGTTATAAAACAAACATCCTGGGTAGAAGAAGGTAACTAAAAAGAACAGTGGGTGTTCCCAAAGATGCAAAGCACTCTGGTGGTAAAGTTTTAAAATGATTTAGACATATTTAAAAAATAGACGGAGAATATATTTCTTTACTATTGCTGCTGTAACAAATTATCACAAATTTAATGGCTTATAACAACAGAAATTCACCATCTTACAATTCTGGCCAGAAATCCTATAATTAAGGTCTCTGCAAGGCTCTGCTCCTTCTGGCAGCTTTATAGGAGATTTTGTTTCCTTGTCTTTTCCTGCTCCAGAGGTTGAGGCTGCCTGCAGTCTTTGGCTAATAGCCCCTTTTTTGTATTTCTCCAGTCTCTGCTTCCCATTCATCATCACATCTTCTCTGAAACTGACACCTCTTTTGTCAGGACCTTTGTAATTATATTGGGCCCACTCAGATAATCCAGGGTAACCTGTCTCAAGATCCTGAATTCAATCATATCTGCAAAGTGCCTTTTGCCATGTAAGGTAGGAACATATTCACAGGTTTGAGGAATGAAGGGGCAGACATCTTTGCAGGGCCATCATGCTGTCTACT
Organism: Macaca fascicularis; assembly: GCF_037993035.2. Classification (NCBI taxonomy): domain Eukaryota; kingdom Metazoa; phylum Chordata; class Mammalia; order Primates; family Cercopithecidae; genus Macaca; species Macaca fascicularis. The sequence continues at coordinate 30,603,446 of NC_088381.1, read as the reverse complement.
GCCAGAAGTGAGACAGAAGAAAAGAAAATCCTAAAACGTGGCACAACTTTATCTACGGTTATCTTGTCTCACCTATTCAGGGAACATAGTTTAAAAAAACAAAATTAACCTCAGTGACATTGCATTATTCAATATCTGTTTATCTCTTGATATCACTCTCATGCCTAATCTTGTTGAGTTTTAATAAGTGATTATTCAGGGAACTATTTTAAACCAACATGAGATTTAAAAAAAATACATTTCTGTAAGATCTTAGAGAATGAATTAAATGGAAACTAAAAGTCATATTAACTAAAGAATAAGGTAGTTTGTATTGTATGCAATGGAAGGAGATGGAGAAAGTTCCAGGAAATCTTTCTCACTAATAGCCAAGGAACTGTCTATTTCCTGGAGCTGGTCTCAAAGAATAGAGGACATAATAGGCTAAATTAATGTAAAAGCAGGACTCTGGTTTTGATGGAAAGAATCTTATTCAGACAGTGAAGGTGACAAAATATCAGATTGTACTTGATGGGGAGAGAGTTTTTGAAATTTCCTTACCAGGAAATCTTTCAGTATGAGGCCACGATATTTCATATGTTCTCTGCCTGATTGCAAGAGCTGCCCAGGTATTCTCTTTGAATGGCTTCTGCTCTGTCTATCCATGATTGCATACTGTCACAAGGCAAGGGAATCAGGTCTCTAAATTCTGCAATCACAGGTAACCGGCAGTAGACAGAACCAGACAAGGAAATGGACCAGTCCCTGCCTTTTAGTGAAATTACTGGGGATTATATCTAGTCACTTGCCTGAGTTCACCTTAACCCTTTTGCAGTTATAGATCATCTGCCGTAAGAAAAAGCAAAACAAATCCTAAACAGTAGACATCAGCCACGTACACACATGCACAAGACTTTATGAGTAACAATATGACTCTATCATATGTAATTTCCTAATGACTAGAGAGCAAAAGCAGCAAAAAAATAAGAATGCTGGATGACCAACATAAATTTGTGCTTCAGCAAAATCACAAATCCCTCTAAGGCACAGACTATGTAATTGCTTGGAAAAAGTCTTTTTTTTTTCTTGAAACAGACTCTCGCTCTGTCACCCAGGCTGGAGTGCTGTGGCGCGATCTCGGCTCACAGCAAGCTCCGCCTCCCGGTTCATGCCACTCTCCTGCCTCAGCCTCCCGAGTAGCTGGGACTACAGGCACCCGCCACCACGCCTGGCTAATTTTTTGTATTTTTAGTAGAGATGGGGTTTCACCGTGTTAGCCAGGATGGTCTTGATCTCCTGACCTCATGGTCCTCCTGCCTCGGCCTCCCTTTTTTTTTCTTCTTTTGAAACAGAGTCCCTCTCTGTAGCCCAGACCAGACTGGAGTGCAGTGGTGCGATCTCGGCTCACTGCAACTTCTACCTCCCAGGTTCAAGCGATTCTCCTGCCTCAGCCTCCCGAGTAGCTGGGACTACAGACGTGCACGCCCGGCTAATTGTTTTTATTCTTCTGAGAGACAGGGCTTTCCATGTTGGTCAGGCTGGTCTGGAACTCCTGACCTCAAGTAATACACCCACCCTGGCCTCCCATAGTGCTGGGATTACAGGTGTGAGCCACTGTGCCCGGCCAAAAAAGTCAAAATTTTAATAATTGACAAAAGGCTTACTGTATCTAATATAAACCAAAACCTAAAAACACCAAAACAAGAACAACTCTGAAGTTATAGAAATAAATATTGAGATATTTATTCCCAATATAAGAGAAATTCTGGCAGTTGTTATTAATTCTTCCAGTAAATTAAAATATGATTAAACTAATAAATATTTAAATTGGCCAGCTACTATTTCACCAGACAAAATGATTGGCCTACCACTGTCAAACAGTGGACTTGTACCACTGTCAAATGGTGTCCATGTACCTGGTAGAAAGTCATGGCTTTATGACTAACATACAAGCCCAAGATCTCCACTCTCTGTGTCCAAATTGGCCAGCTTAATGTTCCTGTTTATTATTCGACTTCTAGAATAAACTTTGAGACTACGTATAGAACAAACAGCATGCACCTGTGGTCTCGGCTACTAGGGAGGCTGAGGTAGGAGGATCACTTGAGCATGAGAAATTGAAGCTGCAGTGAACCATGACTGTGCCACTGTACTCCAGTCTGAGTGACAGAGCAAGATCCTATTTCTAACGAGTTAAAAAGAATTAAAAAGAAAAAAGCTAATATTTCTTTTACAACAGTCCACTCAATGTAGAACAACAGAGCTCTTTTGTTTAATTGTGAGGTTGTCCTGTTATTCACAATGGCTTTCCCAACCCCTTTCAGGCTAAGGTATCAACTTTCCAAAGAAATGTGCAAATTTAGAGATTTTTCACATTTGAAAGAGTGTATTACTTACATTCTCATTAAAATAGCTTTATCATAAAAATTTAAACTAATTATCAGGAATATATTAGAGATATAGATATTAGAATATATTTACAAACCAGAAACAATTACTAATGACCAACATGTAAAAAAAACATTTGTTTTCTATGTCATAAATTGTGTTAAATGTTCCCATACGTCAATTCATTTAATACTGATAGCAACTGAACGAGTTGAAAAGTGTAATTATTTACTTATGCATATAAAAATCATTTTAGAGAAACTAGGAAGCTTTTCCACAACTATACGTTTGAATAGCTATTTAGCAAGAACTTTATTCCAGACATCAGAGTCTTATACCCAATTTGAAGATCATGGATTGTTTCTAAATCAAAAAAGATTGTAAGTGACTCTGGATCTTTGTAATTTAGTTTTTTGGAACATAAGTAAGTAAAGGATATCCTGGAGTGATCAACAACTTATCATAGTTTCTATGAAACAAGCATGTGTCATAACTTTCTGTTGCTTGATATAAATGAACCTAGTATGCATTGTTAGGAGGGTGTAATAACATCCTTCTTTCACAATCATTCAGTCTACGCTTCTATGCTCTCTTTGTCATTTTCATCTAGCTATCACTTCTGTAGAGTTGAATCTCAAATCACTATACCAATCCTAAACTTTCTCCCGTCCCTATACCAATCCTAAACTTTCTCCCGTCCCTATACCAATCCTAAACTTTCTCCCCTCCCTATACCAATCCTAAACTTTCTCCCGTCCCTATACCAATCCTAAACTTTCTCCCGTCCCTATACCAATCCTAAACTTTCTCCCGTCCCTATACCAATCCTAAACTTTCTCCCGTCCCTATACCAATCCTAAACTTTCTCCCGTCCCTATACCAATCCTAAACTTTCTCCCGTCCCTATACCAATCCTAAACTTTCTCCCGTCCCTATACCAATCCTAAACTTTCTCCCGTCCCTATACCAATCCTAAACTTTCTCCCATGACCTAGATCCTCACTAACAGTTTACCTAACACTTCTATTTAACTATCCATTTCATATTTTTCCCGAGCAACACATGCTTAAAGCTAGCATCATTATTTATTCTGACAGAGTAGCTTCTATGTCCTTTTTTCTCAATAGTATTCCAAAAGTCTTCCAATTGTCTTGTCTTCCATGATGTATCATATATTCCTTCTACCTCAATCTTCATACAACAAAGGTTTAATTTTTAAACTCATGGCTTGAATGCCTTTGCTGAATTCTAATTGCCTACAATGCATGATTTGCCCAAGGAAGGATAGGATAGGCAGATAATTTAATAGTAACTAAGGGAAGAGGAAGGTATGTATTACTCTTCCCCTGCCTTCTAACAATTCTAATCCTCTCTCTAGTGCACTGCTATGTAATGGCAAACCAGAATATCCTCCAGATATTTGAAGTTACAAAAGCAGGTTAGTAAATATAGGCAAAATCTTCATGTCTCTTAGCTGATGCTCAAGGTCTTTCCAGTCTGGCACTCACCTATCTTCAAAATCCTGTTGTCCCAGTATTACCCCCATGAGCCTTAAACATCTACCAAACTTGACCCACTAGTTCCCATGTCCAAGTGTTTGTTCATGCCAGAAGTAGGCCCTTAAATGCTAGATTATTAAGACACATTTTAGCCACAGGGACACCTGTTTTTTCTTTGCAGTTCCTGTGGTCCCTTGTCTGTCTGATCCTTTTAACTACCTTCGTAGCTAAATACAACAAGCACAAGGAAAGAGTGCCTTAGGCATCTGCATTTTCTAATCAAAAAAGACCCATACAAAAAACAGTGTTTTTGTACTTGGTGTATCCTTAATAAAGTGTTGACTTGGTTTAAATGATGAGTTGATGGGTGCTGACGAGTTGATGGGTGCAGCACACCAACATGGCACAAGTATACATATGTAACAAACCTGCACGTTATGTACATGTACCCTAGAACTTAAAGTATAATAATAATAATAATAAATTAAAAAAAATAGTATAGTCTCCCTTTAGTTTTCCTCTCCACTCAAATCCTTTGGTATTTAGACTGTGTAAGATATTTACCGTGTTCATTTTGCCTGGTCTGCGGTCTACAAAGAATTTGAATACTAGTCAAACTTCGAAATTATTGAATCAGCATGTTTACTCAACAGTTCTATTGTAGCCTGCTCAATAGTGAGCATGAAATAGCTAAAGTATAATAAGTAAGACACATTGCCAGCAGGGAGATGTTTAATGGTGTGATACAGCAAGTGTCAAGTTTCTAAGCAGTGCCAAGATCTGTATCTAGCTTTAACTCCAGTGAAAAGTGGGCCCTCCTGCCAAAGATAGCAAAATAAAATCCTGCCCATGTCCCAGTTTGCAATAACAGAAAGAAAAAAGGCTGATCTCAGCTGAGCAGATAACAAAGCTAATACTGGCTGAGTGTGATAGCTCATGCCTGCAATCCCAGCACTTAGGGGCCAGGCGGGAGGATCACTTGAGGTCAGGGGTTTGAGAACAGCCTGGGTAGCATAGTGAGACTCCATCTTCACTTTTTTTTTTTAATTAGCTGGGTGTAGTAGCATGTACCTGTGGTCTCGGCTACTTGAGAGGCTGAGGTAGGAGGATCACTTGAGCATGAGAAATTGAAGCTGCAGTGAACCATGACTGTGCCACTGTACTCCAGCCTCAGTGAAAAAGCAAGATCCTATTTCTAAAAAGTTAAAAAAAAATAAAAAGAGCTAATATTAAAGTAAATGACACTGCACCAGGCATGGAAAAGGAAGAAGTTTGGCAGCATCTGCCATGTATTCAGTCAAACATCAAAGTGTTTAGAAGGGGAAAAATCTCTGATGAGGTCTACTTATTTGTTCAAATAGGCAATAAAACAAATTTCTGTTCTAAAAGTTGCTCCTTCTCACAACTCAATTCAGTTCTAGAAAGAACTTACCATTCTATCCTGAGGCTTCTCTCTTCTTTATCCCTTTGTCTGCAGATGAGTTTCTTGAGATACGACTTTCTTGTTCTCAAGGGGTAAACAATTATGGCTAAAGATATATGCCAAGCAGAGGGCTGGAGTAGGCAATTACTATTTTTCCACGCTTGAATCTATACATTTTTTTAGGCAGAAGACCAGTAGGAGTAGATAGAAACATATTTAATTATCTAAATGAGAGCTTCTAGTGAAGTATACACGTTTCACAGCTATGCTGATCTCAGAAGAACCCTTTGAGCAGCCTGTTGGGGTAGCTAGAGTCTCTCAAAACTCATGAAGTGGCCAACTCATCTTGGTTTGCTCAGGGATTTCCTGGTTCTAGCACTGAAACTGCTGCATCCTAGGAAACCCTTCAATTCCAAGAAACCCTACCTCTGATCACCATGAGCAAGGATTTACCGTTTAATAATGTATTATTAAACGATTATTTTCTATGTGTGCTAGATTCAAAAAGAAAGTTAAAACATACTAAATGATCTTGCGATTATATTATAATGTGATTATGAGTATAATCTACATTTTTCAAATGGAGCATTAAGACTCACAGGTTAAATGACTTGCCCAAACACAGCTAATAAGCAATAGAGTCAAGATTTAAAACGAGGCCATCTAACTCGAAGTTCTACTATTTGTCAGTATATCACATAATTATGTGTCTTTTCCTCAGAAGCAGTGTGGGAATTTTCCCTTCTCAAGTCCCATTGACTAAATGGAAAAGGCAAAGACATTATTCATCCTCACTTAGTGTTAATTCTAATTTGTAACCAATGGCTGGTTTGCACTCAATTTGGTGAGAGGGGAACTCAGCAGTTTTGCCATGATCCTAGAGAAACAGCTCAAGTTCACATACAGCCCTTTTCTCCCTTCTTAAAAGTTACTTATACAACCAGGGTGGCCACACCTACCCACACACAGAGTAATGAGAACTTATTTCCTCTGATTTCTAGTTCTAACTGCTGAGTCTGAATTGCCATCCCAGGCTCTTTTTTGCCTTTTTGATAAGACTTCTCACAGGAAACCTATGTGCCTTTCAAAAATTCTGTTGTCCATCAATTTCACTGCTATTGACACAGTCTTTCATCAAATATGTCTAGTTTTGAACCCCAGTTGCAGGCACTGTCCAGCTTCTCTATTCTCAGACCCTGTGTAAACCAATGAAAGCAAACAGATACATTGGAAAGAGATTTTGCAGATGTCACACTGGACAAATCTGAGTCTCAGCTCTAGCCTGGAAAGGATACTCTGTTACAGGTAATCCATGATTTCCTTGACACTTGCACTATAGCTTTGTACCTCCCACACTTGATACAAATAAATGCAACTTATTGTTAAATGTGGAGAAGCTTCTAAATTATAAGATTCTGTAGTTGTTGACTCCGGAATAACTGTTTCAAGTATTGTTTCCTGAAGAGATCTTTATATGTAAAGATTATATGGCAGATGATGCCATCTTGTATAAAAAGATTTATACAGATGATTCTGAGCAGTGATGGCTTCTTCTACAAATCCCATGGTTTGGCCTTTCCTACCTGGCACCTTAGAGTCTAAGCCTCAAGATAATGAGCAGGAGTTAAAGTGATGCTTATCATGGTTGACAGAGTTGTGTAAAAATTCTCAAAGCAAGCAAGATGTCTGCTATACCCAAGTGCACCTGCTTCTGGAGACTAATGTCTTTCTAAAAATTAAGATTTTGGCAGATGATTCTGCTCTAGTTAATGAAAATCATACAATCTTGTGAATTTAAATCTATCAGTTTCTTCCCTGTCATTGTCACCATCACCCTGCAGTTATTGTTTGACCAGAATAGCTGAGTCATTTTTTACAAGATGCAGGTATTTCAAATGATAGAAATATGTTAAAGGTTAATATATTTAGTATCTTTGGTCAGGCATTCAAACTTTCAACTTACATTTCCCAACACATTTTCCACTTCTCTCCTCCACATGATTGGACATACTACTGTCTACTTTCTTGTCTATGATGCAACTCAAGTTTTGTACTGCTTCCTGGTCTACATTTTCTTTTCCATATCCATGTGTCAAAATTGTATCCAAACATTTAAGCCCAATTTAATTCCACCTTCTCCATAAAGTCTGCACTGAGACTCCAAATCAGAAATACATCTTCTCTTAAATGTACAGAACGCTTTCATTCACCTATCTGGAAAGTAAATTTCTCTTTGTCCTGTATTGTAACAGAATAATTAGGTACTACTGAAAATGAGATTCTGATGTTTTCATGGCAATATCTATTTTTTCATTATTTAAAATACAAATAATTAAGTGGAAGTAAATATATGAAATGATATTCTATTTTCTCTAAATTGTGGAAAATATATATTTGAAGACTATTTGTGAATATACACGATTATACTCTATTGTTAAAAATGGCATCAGTCATTCACTCCTCTTATAAAAAAAAAAAGAGCCTTATTTCCACATTTTTGAATCTCAGTGGGACTTATGATGTGTTTTCACAATAGAATGTGGTAAAAGTGATAGCTGTCAGTTCCAGTTTTGGATTCATGGCCTTGCATGCTTCCACTTATTCCTTTAGAATCCAGTCACTGTCATATAATCAAGTTTGGTTTGGCCAGCTGGATGATGAATAACAGCCCAATTGCCCCTGCTCCATAATAGCCAAATAGCCACCAGAAATGTGAGCAATGGCCCCTGTTCGGCTGACCATACATGCATCAATGAATGCAGACAAGACCCACAGATTCATTGTTTAAGCCACTGAGTTTTGGACTGGTTTGTTACATGGCAATATCTAACTGATACAGTTACTATATTATGATACAATATAAGGATAGGACATTAAGATTGGAATAGGTTTTAAATAATCAATCATCTGATATTTAAATTCCTTGTGCAATATTTCTAACAACTGAGCACCTAGTTTATTTAAAAATCTCTAGCAGTAGGAAACTTAGTATTTACAAAGACAGCTCTTGATTGGAAATATCTTCTTATATTGGTCAGAAGCGTGCCTATACACAATTTCTTCAATGATCCACGTTCTGTCCACTGGGAAGCTCAGGACAATATAGTCCCTTTTATAACCTAATCTTTTAAATAATCAAAGACTTCTAACACGAATTCTCACTTGAACCTTCCCTTTTTTAGATTCAGCGTGTATGAATGCAAAGCCTCTGTCAGCATGGTTCCCTGAACAACTATGAAGATCAAAGTGCACCCTCCTCGTATCTACATGCATTGAAAATGTTGCATGATGAAATTCTGAGAAATAAGGGGAAAAAAGGGAAATGTTGCATGGATGAGAAATAACATTTTACTTAACTAGTATACTGAAATTTGGTAGGTGTTAATTACTTTATCATGACCTGGGTTATCTTGGGTAATATACCATTTATACTCCATCTTGTTAGTTTCAGCTCATGGTTGCAATATGCTAAGATATTTTAGACAATAATTCCATTATTAATATACCAGTTATTTTGCCCAGGTATATGTCACCCTCAAATTGTTGAAGTATGTATTTTATATTTTTATCTTTTCCAGTTAAAAACAATCTAAATCCATATTCATGGATTGGAAAATGTAATATTGCTAAAATGTAATATTGCCAAAGCAACCTACAGATCCAATGCAATATGTATCAAAATACCAATAGAAAGTAGATTGGTGAATAACAGAGGCCAGGAAGAATAGAGGGGAGGTGGGGGAGAAGAGAGATTAATAGGTACAAAAATATAGTTAGATGGAGGAAATAAGACCTAGTGCTCAATAAATCAGTCGAGTAACTACAACAATATATAATTTATTATATATTTCAAAATAGCTAGTAGAGAATAATTTGAATATTCCAGGCATAAAGAAAAATGTTTAAGGTAATGAATATTTCAATTACCCTGGTTTAATTATTACACATAATATGAATAAATCAAAATACCACAGGTACCCCTAAAATATGTGCCTCTATTATATACCAATTTTTAAAAATCTATGTAAAGGCAATTCCTGAGTCATTCCACCCCTGAGTACAATATCAATCATGAATTATCACACATTGGGTCCAGTCATTCAACCTATTATTAGTTTATCTAAGTCATATTTTTCAAGGAGATATCCTGAAATTCCTTTGCAAATATATTTTCGAAATCTAGAAATAGATCTACATTTATTTGGTACATATAATGAGAAACCTTTTCAGATCAATATATAATGTAATGTTAAATTTAAAATATAATGTAAGTGTACAGTACAATATTTAACAGAACAGATCCAGAAATGAGCATTATTGATTTGTAAAATTGTATCAATTTGGCATAATAGCAAAGCAATCAAATTCTGAAGTCAGGTAGATCTAGTTCAAATCTCAGCTCTGATACTGTCACTGATCTTGACTATGCTTAGTGTCTGGATTCCTGAATTACCTCATCTGTAAAATATGAATAATAACTATCATACCTACCTCAAAAAGTTGCTACAAGAATTAAAGGAAGTAATGTTAAAAAATGCTCAGATATGGGTCTGTTATATTGCAACATTTCAAAAAGTATTACTTATTATATTATAATTATGAATTTGAGATAGACCATCTTTAAATGACATCTAAAGTGTTGCTTAATTATTTTATTTTATACTCTTTCTAAATGTTAAGACAGACTAAAAACTAAGAACTCTTAATCTGCTAGTCTTAGATAGATTTTGTCATATCTGAAAATTACAGTGCAGTTCTTAGAGCAAGCTGTTTCATATTTAAGAAAATATATGGATTAAGCCAACTTGTTATTTTAAATAACAAGTGAGTAGTAGAGAATAGCATCTCTACTATTTACAAGTGTATAGCAGCAGTAGCACACATTTTTAGCAGCGATTATTTTATTGTTCTCTTACACTACTATATAGTCTGTCTATAAGAGGGAATCTATGTCATCTACCTTCATGGAATAAGGTATTTATTCATTAAAAGATATCTAAAAACATACTCAATATATGCCTAATTGGAAAATACAATGATCATCCTCAGTGTTCCTCTTTTTTTTTCTCTCTAAGACTTTTATATGTATTAGATGTGCTCAATAGCCATATCAATTACAGCTTGGAAAGAACCAGTCGGTGTAGGAAACATGGTATTTCTTACACTTTCCATCTTATTTAGTAGGGTTATTTTCAGTGTTTCCCAGCTAATAGCTGGTAATTTTCTAACACAAGTGATTATTCTGCTCAATATAACAGATGATATTTTCTGTAGTTACTAAACTTGCACCACTTTAAGACTGACGACTCAAACACTGTCTTCATAAAGGATGTATCAGTGATTTTAATTTGCTACTCTTCAAACTCAAAGAACATCTGGAAGGCACTAGAAGATTAAGCTTGACTCTCTGATGTAGCTAAGATTCATTAATTTCCTAATAAATTTGGCCGGGCGCGGTGGCTCAAGCCTGTAATCCCAGCACTTTGGGAGGCCGAGACGGGCGGATCACGAGGTCAGGAGATCGAGACCATCCTGGCTAACACGGTGAAACCCCGTCTCTACTAAAAAAATACAAAAAACTAGCCGGGCGAGGTGGCGGGCGCCTGTAGTCCCAGCTACTCGGGAGGCTGAGGCAGGAGAATGGCGCAAACCCGGGAGGCGGAGCTTGCAGTGAGCTGAGATCCGGCCACTGCACTCCAGCCTGGGCGACAGAGCGAGACTCCATCTCAAAAAAAAAAAAAAATAAATAAATAAATAAATAAATTTAAGCCATAGAGACTTAGGGGGTCATGATTAAGAATCTGATATATAAAGAGCTGAAATGTATAGTAATATATAAATGTTGAATAAGCAAATTGAACAGAGAAGGAAATGTGTTTCAATATAACACTTTTTTCTCAAAAACAAGTTTCTTAACTAGCAATTTCATTTTTCTGAGGCTGGATTGGCCCTGCTTGCTGCTGTATTAAGTTGGCACTCCTGTGATACTCAAAGCCAGAAGAGAGTACCAGCACTGGCTTGAGATATAGACCTTGGAGTGAGAAAAAAATTGTGAATGAGTTCATGAGGGTAAGGAGATAGAAGTAGTATTATGCTTAGGCTTATGTTGATGGCCTTAGTTTTCTAATTGAGAACAGACTGGCCTTGGGAGTTGGGTGTGTGATGAAACTTGTATCACTAATAATGAGATGGTCTTACCAAATACTAGTCCTTTGGAAGTGCATGATTTGGGGTTCTTTTAAAGTACATCTCAAATATTATGAGGTCGAGTTAGTGGCTCACAGAAATCAGGGAAAGGTAAATTTCCTATTGAGTGTGTTTTTATTGGCAGTCACCTAAAGATGAAAGGAAAAGCAGGCCCTTTCTAAGAAGCCAACCAGTGCTGTGTAGATCAATTATGGAAGGCTCCAGTGCCAGGAACTGGCTAAAGGAAAGTTGTCAGAGTTGATGGCAGCTGATTTCCTTCCCCAAAGTACAGCCATTATCTGCTTTGTGGCTTGAAAGGGATGTGGGGTCATGGGAATTTCTTGATCTGAAATGTAAATGCCAGGCGCTGTGGCTCACTCCTGTAATCCCAGCACTTTGGGAGGCCGAGGCGGGCAGATTGCCTGAACTCAGGAGTTTGAAACCACCCTGTGCAACTTGGTGAAACCGCATCTCTACTAAAATACAAAAAAATTAGCCATGCATGATGGCATGTGCCAGAATCCCAGCTACTCAGTAGGCTGAGGCAGGAAAATCACCTGAGCCCAGGAGGTGGAGGTTGCAGTGAGCCGAGATCATGCCACTGCATTCCAGCCTGGGTGAGAGTGAGACTCCATCTCAGAAAAAGAAAGAAAAGAAAGAAAAGAAAGAAAAGAAAGAAAGTAGCTTTCATACAATGAGTAAAATTGGAGGTTCTCCTGGCTTACACCTAGGATTATCCTGAGGTTTCATATTCTTAAATACTATTAAATAATGGAAGTAAAAAATGTGATTTGGGAGAACAACTTTTTATGGTCAGCCTCCTAAAGCTCAGAAGACGGCCTCTATTAGAATAGATGACAGGTTTCTTATCCATGTGTGAGGATGGATGGACCTATTTTCTAATATTACCGGAAGATGCGGGAGTCTTATACAGTATCCCTGATCAACTGTGGGTAATAGTCAAGTGTTTTTCCTAGGTTTATGGTCTACCACTGAGTAAGAAAGAACGTTAAGCTATAAACCCAAGCCAGAAAGTGAGGTGATCAAAAAGGTGCCAATCTACAACTTGGTGAACTATGAGCTATTAGTAGCTTCAGGATGACAGCTCCATTTTTTTTAATCCCCTGAGTCAGTTTTATGATGATTTTGCCACCATAAATTTAGGAACAAAGTATGCCTAACAGAAATTGTTTATAATCTATCTCAAGCAAGCTATGGCTTAACTAAGCATGGTTAAGATTACAGAGAGTAAAGTTTATCTTAATTTCATAGATGCTATGCCAAAGTCTATTTCCCACTCAATATGGGAATGTGGTTGTGAGGTCTCATAGATCCACACATTGAAGTAGTCACCCCAATGTCTGGTCTTTGTAGCTGACATCAAAAGCTAACCTAATGATCTTATGACTTTCTAAGTAGAGAAGATAATCAGGTGCTCCTGAGACTAGAGAGAGCTGGAGGCAGGCCAAAACTAGACAGGCAGTCTTCTTGACCACAGGAAGCTAATGGCTCAGCAATCACTCCTTGATTCATGGGTTTTAGAAAGCTGATGGCCTTGTGGCTGTTTTCCTTATTAAGAAACTCTCTGTCTAGATTAAGCCTTTGTGCATAGGATATTATGTGTTTGCTCTACATGAGGACTGCAGACAGGGTGCTGAGGACTAACAGGCATGATACAATCAAGAGTTTGTGATTGGGCGTACTCCCTGAAGACAAACACGAGGCTCCTTTCTAGCAGCTGCAACTGCCTTGTGGCATGATTGTGCCCAACATGATTGTGGCCAAGAGATGTCAAGGGTTGTTTCTCCTGTAATAATTTAAGCAAGTCAACTTATTTTAAACTCCTTAGGAATTTAAAATCAAGTTGGAGGACAAGAATCTTGTTAAATCTATGCAACTGATCAAACTATTATATGCTACAGACTGATACAAAAAAATAGAAACACTAAAAACAGTGATAATACTTTACCACAGTAAAAAGAGAGAGAAACAGAAATCAAGAAAGATATTCAAAACCATGTGAAAAGACCTATACAGTTATCCTTTGGTATCCACAGGAGATTAGTTCCAGGATCACCCATCAGAGACCAAAATCTGCAGACACTCAACTGCCTTATATAAAATGGCACGGTATTTGTGTATTTCCTGTGCACATCATCCCATATACTTTAAATTATCTGTAGGTTGCTTATACCACCAAATACAATGTAAGTGCTGTATTAACAGTTGTGGTCTTGAATTTCTATTTGTGTTTCTTATTGTTTCATTGCTATTTATTATTATTGTTTAGCATATTCTCAATCAACAGCTGTTTGAATCCACAGATATAGAACCCACAGATACAGAGGGCCAACTGTCCTTTACATTTAAGAAAAAGAAAAGTCATTAAAGATATTTAAGTAGAAAGGCCCGTGCTTTAAAGGCATTGATCTTTAACAGTGTAGAGATTAGATTTAATGTGGAAGAAGAAATTAACAAAGGAAGATTGTTTAGAAGATCAGTCTCAGAAGATCAGTTTGCAACTGCCTAAGTAAAAGGTACTGAGGACTAAAACGAGGTCAATGGTAATGTGAATACAATTAAGTTGAAAAAATATGGGCATGGTGACTCACTGGCTATACAACAATGACTTATTAAAGTAGGCCATGTTTGCATCTGTTAAGCCTTATAATAAATAGAAATCTTTATTTCACTCTTACCTAACTTTATAGTGAACTCCTTCTATACCAAGTTCTCTGGAGGGAAAGGAAGCTGCTCCCTAAAAATAACTAACTAAAAGGTCAAAGACCGCATTAGTTCATTTTCACACTGCTATAAAAACACAACATGAGACTGGGTAATTTATAAAGAAAGGAAGTTTAACTGACTCACAATTCTGCATGTCTGGGGAGGCCTCAGGAAATTTCCAATCCTAGTAGAAGGCAAAGGGGAAGAAAGTCATATTTTACACGGCAGCAGGAGACAGAGAGCCGGGAGCAGGGGGAATTGCCAAACACTTTTAAAGCCTCAGATCTCATGAGAACTTCCTAGCATGAGAATAGCCTGGGGAAAACTGACCCCCATGATCCAATAACCTCCCACCAGGTCCCTCCTTGACATATGGGGATTACAATTTCAGATGAGATTTAGGTGACAGAGCCAAACCATAAGCCAAACACAAAGAGTGACCTGTCACCATGATTAAAACACTGTGTTATATGGGGGTTGTCATTTTCTTAATATTCGGCAAACCTGGTTCAGAGCATGCAGGGATGGTGATGTAGGGTAAACCACTGACTCACAAGAAAATTCAGTGGAAACAGCCCATGTTTAGGCTTAGGAGATTTTCTGACCCTTGAAAAATAGGAAAGTTATCTGAGGGAATAGGGAAGAATCAAATTGGTGGACTTGTTAGGAAGAACTGAAATAAAATGTTCTCAGCTATGAGAGAGAAGACTGCTGTGATGAGAAAAGTTAAGTGAAGAGTCTCTGGAGCGTAGGAACAACTTTATCTTCTATGCTAAGTGGAAGATTTTAGACCCTGGCTAAACATGGAAGTCAAGACTATGAAAGAGGAAGAGGGTGTGAGGATAGTATGTAATCTCAACTTTATAGAGAAACAAAAAACCAATGTCAGTACTGTGACAGAAAATTAAAAATATGTTAAACCAGCTTTATTCATATGTTGAACAACCTAGCTGACATTGGGTTCTACAACAGAAACAAAAATTGGTATTTTAATTAAGGTAAATTTAAGAAAAACAATGGAATTGTATAGGACTTTGGATGAAAATTAGCTTGTTCACATTTACCAAGATAGTTGTTCCTGGTGATAATTGTCCTTCCTTTTAACAGTGTCTCTTCATTTTTATCTGTCTGCATTATTTCACTTCTGTAACCACTGCCTCTTTCCTGAAAAGGTTCAATCATTCTGATTGAGGTTGAACAGAAGTCACCCACCTAGATCAGAACCATGGACAGAGGAATTTCACATAGGCTCAAGGAACTTAGTGCCATGAGAACAGTACTGCAGAGAAGAATTTGAATCACTAGTGAAGAAAGAAAATACAGATGTAACATCCTCCCCAAATTGTTTTTCCCTAATCCTACCACTGTTTTATAGACTTGCCCAAATTGTGGTGCATGCAAGTCTGGTACTTCGAGAATAGACAAACACCAACATACACACACACACACACACACACACACACACACACACACACACACACACGTTGCAATGCTTCTTATAATTCAACCAGTGGAGCTCTAACTACAAATGTCAAGGGAAAGGGAAACTTAAGTCATATACAATGAAAGCACCAAAGGAGTGTTATTCTAATTAAAATCTTGTTTCACATTTGGAGAAGGTACTCATGTGACTCTGTTCACTATCATTGAGTAAAAGCAGTTTCATCAAATTGATGCTGTGTAACCATGGGCATGTATCACTCAGATACCCCTTAGAGAGAATCTGCTGACAGCAGGATAGTTGGGTAAGAGCCTCCAGCTGCCACACCTGCAGTATCCACTGCAGCATTCACCCCGAGGCTACACCATCCCCGAGCTGCTCCCAACCAATGGCTAAACTTGGTGGAGATAATAGACCTGGCCACTTGTACCCAATGAAAGACTCCACTAGTAAGCAAACTTTTCTCTCCATTTGTCTGAATGACTTTCTTTTATCCTCAGTATAGTCAATTTCAGGCTTTTCATACCCAATTCTCCTTCCTACTCCATATACTTTCGCAAACGTAACAACTGTGTCATGGTCCAACGGCTCTTCTCACCTACTTCTGCTATCTCTCCATTTTATCTCTGAGACATTTCTGCCCAATAAACCTCTTGTACTTTTCACACTGAGTTGCTGTGTGCTTTGTGTATGACTCCTTGCTGACACAGATGACAAAAGTTAACAAAATCTTATAAAACCACTAAAGGGTATAAATGTTAAATTCATTGATTTCACCAAAACATGTGTCCTTCCCACTTTCTCTTGCCCCTTTTATTTTTCTGTCACCTCTTCTCTCTCCCTCTTCCAGTTTTTCCCCAGAGCCTGTCTGAACTTTTATCGTCACAGATAGGAAAAACAGAATGAAATTTACCATGTCTTTTCTGCCAACACTTATAGGAAATGTACAGACAGCTAAGCAGAAATCAGAAAGCAGAATTATTAATTTCATTATCTGGTTTCAGTGTATATAGCTTATTAATTTGTTTTACTGTGTATAGATTATTCTTTCATTGACACTTGAGTAAACTAAGGAAAGGATGAATGTGGTTTGGCTCTGAACTGATTGGGGATGGCAAAGGTAGAAAAGTGAAGAATTTAGCAGCATTGTAATAGAAAAGTAATGACTCCATATTTTGAAATTCTGCCCTAGTCATAGTTTTTTAAGATGATAGAAGTTGTTATATTTAAATCGTATTTCATTTTATTTTAAAAATATATTTAAAATATTTATAGAAAAATTAAAATAAGCACATCTTTCTGAAAGAGCCTGTGATTGAAGGCTCATATGTAAATGTATCCTTCCGGTTCTTTAAAATAAGCATTCAGGCAATGATAAATTGTCTTGATGACTGAAAGCTATCACCCCCTTCCCATACTATCACAGTTCCAAAATCTCTTAGAAAGTCGTTGAAAGAGGCATTTTCAGAAAATGTAACAGTGTGGAAAGATCTATTCGAAATGTAAAGAGAAACTATTTTAGCCAGACATTTATACTGCATGTGCTTAACAAAAGCATGGATGTAGATTAACTCTCGTTCTGACAAGGATTAAGTCCATATTTAGACAGAGTTAGCAAATCAAACTTTTACAAAGTGATAGATGCTGTAGGTGAGGAGGAGGTGCAGAATCTATAACATCATAAACTCAGATAAACCTCCAGGTGTGTGACACTATGTACCAACATTTTTCATAATTAAATTAGAATTCAACTTAATTATTTCCTAAGACAAACATTTTATTTAGTTGTCAAATTATTATTGCTGGTAAACCTAAAGACGCAGTATTCGTGGTGTTGTAGTAGAGACAGTAGTTTATTTACTACCTTAATTTCTCTGAATAATTCATAGTGATCTTTTACCACAACTGGTTTTATAACTTATTTAAATTACTTTAACATTAGAATATGAATGAGAGCAATTCTTCACATGTTTATTTCAAGGACATTGAAGTTAAAGATGTAACAGAAATAACATCTTAATCACTTCTATTTGGAAAAATCAAAATAAAAATGATACATATATATTAATTTGTAGGAGTTTTAAATTTAACACTTTAAATCTTACAAATATTTTATTTGAAATAAGTAGGAGCATGTGGATGTATTTAACAATAAAATTATTTTGAAAAACTGAGTGCATTATAAAACAGAACTGTGAAATTTTTGCCTAGATAAAAAAACTAAAACATGGCTCTAAATTTTGCTTCTATTTATACTGTACATCAATGTATTCAAATTTCAGCATAAAACCTCTAATATACATATGTATGTATATAGATTTAAATTATTGGCCAGGGACGGTGGCTCATGCATGTAATCCCAGCACTTTGGGAGGCCAAGGTGGGTGGATCACCTGAGCTCAGGAGTTCAAGACCAGCCTGAATAACATGACAAAACCTGGTCTCAATTAAAAAAAAAATCTATATAGACAGATATGTAATCAATTATATAGATATGTCTATATATTCATATATAAAGAAGTATATATGAATATAAAAACTGTGTATAAGCATTGATCCACAAATTATACTTTTAAAATCTATTATATTTACCGTAGTATCTACAATTATGTCATAATTTACAATTATGAATTCGAAATAATTTTGAAAACCCACCAACAGAAGAATAAAACATGTTGTATGAATGTTTTCAAATATTTGCACCACTTCAAAATAATAAAGTAGATAATTTTGCAAGGCATTTGTTATTAAATGGAAAAAAAGAGAACAGCAAGCTGCAGAGGCAATGAGGCATTTCAATTGAGATTATAGGCTCTGGAATTAGATTAACTGAGCTTGAATACTGATTTTGCCACTCGCTAGCTGTCTTAAGGAAACATTTCATAAGCGCTTTGTGGATTGGTTTCCTCATTTTTAAAAAGAGAGTCAAAATAGTACTTACCTTTTATGGCCATTGTAAAGATTAAGTGAATCATTATGTATAGAACAATTATAACAGCATAGATACGAAGTCAGCATTAAATTCATGCTTATTTATTTACACGGAGTGAACTGTTTTATGTTAAAATGCAAAAAATATCACCATGCAAAACTACTTATTTTATATCAACATAGATATGTATTGCAAACATGCAGCAAAATGCCTATGAACATTCATGCCACACTGATGCCAGTGTGTAACTTTTACCATTAAAGACGAGACTGCTTGAATGTTTTACACAGAAAATAAATTTCATACATGATTTTTGTGATTACATTTTAAATACTTTGATACTTATGTTAAATGTAATACTATGCAACTGTGAAAAAGAATAGTATAGATTACATTCATTGAGTTATTGATATGAAAAAGTTCATGCACATATATAATTATGAAAACAAGCAAATGGAAAGAGAGCATTAATTGTATCAATATGAATTCAATCATGTAAAAGTATGTGGTTGTATTTGGGTATGTCATGTTAATGTTAACAGTTAAACTGGTTAGGTGATTTTGACATATATATATAATTATACACATATTCATATTTTTAGAATCATTTTAGAGTTAACTTTTTTTAAGAAAACACTGTAATGTTGACTTTATTGTGAAATAAAGTAACAATGAGCCTAGTTAATCATGCAGCATCCTGCATTCAAAGCATATATGTTGAGAGCACAGCCAAGGGCCATTGATGAATGGAATAAATTACAAAGATATGAAGATACTTACCCACCACACACCTGGAGTGCAGAGAATTTGCAAGCATCCAAATCATTGCCGCTTACTATTCGAGCCTTAAATGAAGAGTGAGAGAAAAACAAAACAAACAGGCTTTTAGCATACTACAGTTTTATGTACATGAAATCGGGACACAGGTCAACTGCACTACACACGTAACACCTAGTATGACAGATGCTAAGCAGGGTCAGCTCCAAGTCAAAGCTGCTATGTTTTTATGAGTACACGTTTTGAAATTAGCTGTCAGCATTTAAACAAATGCACTGGCAGAGTCCAGGAAAATATGTCATATTCCAAATGCTGTTTGCCCTTAAAACTTGATATGTGCAATAAAGATCAGGAATCAGTCAGAAAGGTCATGTTTAGCCAGACTGAAGAAAAGATGCTGTGTTTGACCGTAGCAGACCCCTAGGTTGGCAAGTATAGCTAAGGTAAGCGCAACTGGCAAGGTGTGACCTCTCCATAAATGCAACATTATCAGGGGCACACTTAAAGGACAACCAAATAATGGAAAGCTGGGATAACATGCACATTTCAAAACTAAAACAGAGGAATCAAACAGGTCTAATATGTCACAAACAAACATGTACAAAAGACAAGATCCCTCAGGAGGGAAGAATAAGTATGATTTAAAACCTTTTCATCCACAGAACTGCTATCTGAAAGAGAATCAGGAAAAGAAGGGATAAATGTTAGATGGAGTACTTTTCAAGAAATCGTTCAAACACATACATGAACAGAGTGTTAATATGTTACATTGTTTAAAATTATAAACAAACAGTTTCAAGGTTGAGCACCAAGGGAACAAAGATAGTGGGTTCTCATAATTTAAAGAGCGGGGAAATGTAATAGAATGCTTGAAAAGTATAAAAATGATTACAGGATTTAATGAAAGACAATGTGTCATATTAAGAAAAGAACACAGTTGAAGAATCAGAAGTCCTGGGCTCCAACTGAAGCTCTGCCACTTACTAGACACATTGGGTAAGCTACCAAACTCTTTGGAGTCAACAGCTTAGATCCAACTCTGAAATACGATCACCAATACTTTGACTAATTGACTTGCAACATTATTGATAGAATCAATGAGATCAATATTTGGGAAAGTAAACCTCAGATGACTATATAGATTAAAGTTGTTTTATTGAGAGATTATTTATTTATGGCTTCTCATCTCATAGAGTTTACGAGCTAAAAGATTAAGTTGAGTCCATCTTACAAATAAGAAAACTGATGCCTAAAGAGGTTAAGTGACTTGATTAAGATCACAAAACTAGTAAATGGCAGAAGAGAGACACAAATCCAGGGCTCCTGATCTCCCATCTGGTGCTCTTTACATCTAATGTTTCAGATGAGCTGAACAAAACAGTGAAGGGGGCTTGGTCTACAGCCTTCAGATGCAATTTAAGATAAATCATAGGGCCAACATTTTCCAGGTCCAACTGCTCACGGGTCCAAGGAGATGGAGAATGGACTACTGCGTCATCATTTTTTAAACACATGTTTAAATTTGCCTGGTCATAGGATATAGTCTATCACCACCTCACATAGTACTACTGCTCTGAAACTCATTAATTCATCTTTGCTTATTAGCATAAAACTGGAGAAACTTCTCTATGGATACAAGTTGGCAAAATGCTAGAGTTGGAGTGACCCTGGAGTTTATTTAGTTCAAACTCCTTCTTTATATAAATGAGCACTGGAAAGATTAAAATTTGTCCAAGGTCATGTAGCTCAATGATGACCCTTACTGATGAAAATCTGAAATGCATTACTTTTCTTGACTCATTAAGTATAGACTGCTTAACTATCATAAGTAAATATTTTGGTGCAGATTTTACAGTATCTCAGGGTTGTATCTTCAAATGCAAAATAGGGTAAAATGTATTGTAAAGTAATAAAAGACAAATTTATGGCCATCATCATTTTAAAATACTATATAAAATAAAGGAAATAAAATGTAGCATTATTGCAGAAGAATAATATACCATATTCAAGAAAATCGTACCCGAAATATTATTTAAAATACTGGAATGACCGGCCAGGCGTGGTGGCTCACGCCTGTAATCCTAACACTTTGGGAGGCTGAGGTGGGCGGATCACGAGGTCAGGAGATGGAGACCATCCTGGCTAACACGGTGACACCCCGTCTCTACTAAAAATACAAAAAATTAGCCGGGCGTGGTGGTGTGTGCCTGTAATCCCAGCTCCTCGGGAGGCTGAGGCAGGAGAATGGCATGAACCCGGGAGGCGGAGCTTGCAGTGAGCCGAGATTGGCCACTGCACTCCAGCCTGGGTGACAGAGTGAGACTCCGTCTCAGAAAATAAATAAATACATAAATAAATATAATGGAATGACTAATATGATATATCAACTGGCCAGAAAATACATATCTTAATTTTCATAGGGAGCAAAAGTAATTTGATAAAAAATCAAAACCTTCTAGTCATTCAAAACCTCCTTAAAATAGGATTGTAATGGGTCTTCTTTAAGTTTAATATGTTAAAAAAAAGTCTTACTATTACAGTCAGCAATATATGTCTGAAATAGTAGCATTTCCATCATCATTAAAAGCAAACAAAACTGTCCAAAAGCATCATTTTCATTTATTTCTGAAAATTCCGGCCAATATATTAAAACTAATGAAAATAAACTATATAAATATTAGAAGCCAAAATAGAAAGTTGTTTTTACAAGAATTATAATTTTATATCTAGTAATCAAAACATACAAAATCACATGGAAAACTATTAAACAAAAGAGTCAACAGAGTAACTATATAGTCAATCGTAAGCAAAATAATAATGTTATTTCCTATATACTAGCAACTAGTTTGGAAAACAATGAAATAAGATCTGATTTCAAATATGCAATATTTTGAATGAGTACTTTGTATTCATTATCTCCCGTTGATATCTGTCTTCCATCTCAACCATCCCACTAAATAAAAGTAATCTTAACAAGGTCATCAATTACTTTTCAGCCGTCAAATCTGGTAATACATCAATTCTTTCAATGTTTCATTCATTCATTGAACACATATTTATTGCCAGTGAACCCTTTTTTGTTCACTTTGACTGCTTTCTTGTCTCCCTGCTGTATTCTTCCCTGAAATCTTTCTAAAAAAGATAAAATTATGTCACTCTCCTTCTTAAAACCCACCAATGACACACAGTGCCCTCAAGAAAGAACATAAAATCCATGTGAAATGCAGTCTCATCACTCATTATATCTCATTCACATAGTAAACTTCAGTCACAATTACATTCTTGAAGTTCCGTTTCTGTGCCATGTTCTTTGAAATCTATGTGCCTTTGCATTGCTGTTTCCTCTCTGTGAAACAACTGTTCTCCATCCTCATCGAGTTAACTGCCTGTCATGCCCCAAACTCAGCTGAAGCACAACCCCTCTTCTAGAAACTTGTGACACTTCTCCCTGCTGTCGTCCTGTGTTCAATATTGTGCACTGTGCATTCCTCTTTGCTAATCTTCATCCTTTGCCAGTTTCCTTATCTACAATCCTTTCAGAATTTGAGATCCTTGATGGTAGTCTGTTTTTTAATCTCATTCTTTTTTCTTTTTTAACTTTTACCACATTCCTGAAATATAGAAGATGACCAATAACCATTTCTTAAATATTGGAATGGACAATTTCAATAAGCTACACCACTTCATGGAATATCTAAAAATCTGAATAAAGGAAAATACTATTTCATTTTTCTATATAGTGATGAAGAATTATAATCTAACAGATTTGCAGATTTGACAGTCAAAATCCTAATAGCAGATTGCTGTAACTTGAAATTTTACCAATTTTAAGTGTAACTAGACTAATAAACAAGTAAAAATATCTAAGATTTTGTAAAAGAAGCATTATAAGATAAATCTATAAAAATATTAATAATTTGTAACAGCTAAAACAGTATAGTCCTGGCAAAATAATAGATTAAAAGTGAAACACAAAATATAATTAAGAAATCCTTATACTCAAGAACTTAATGACTAAGAAAACATTTTTTATTAAAGACAAAGAGAAGCACTAGTCAGTAAATGGTGCTTAGACAATAGGTTAAGTATCTATAATATTCATTTGTATCCTCATCTCATACATATGCCACCAGGTTCCACATGCATTAAATATTTAAATATAGAATAATTAAAGGAAGAAAGACAAGTAAAAAGAGAAAGGAATATTTAATAAACCTATTGAATGAGATTTTTAAATTTAGACTTAATAGATAATTGACGGGCGGAGCAAGATGGCCGAATAGGAGCAGCTCCAGTCTCCAACTCCCAGCGCCAGCGACACAGAAGACCGGTGATTTCTGCATTTTCAACTGAGGTACTGGGTTCATCTCACTGGGGAGTGCCGGACGATCGGAGCTGGTCAGCTGCTGCAGCCCGACCAGCGAGAGCTGAAGCAGGGCGAGGCATTGCCTCACCTGGGAAGCGCAAGGGGGAAGGGAGTCCCTTTTCCTAGCCAGGGGAACTGAGACACACAACACCTGGAAAATCAGGTAACTCCCACCCCAATACTGCGCTTTAGGAAACAGGCACACCAGGAGATCATATCCCACACCTGGCCGGGAGGGTCCCACACCCACGGAGCCTCCCTCGTTGCTAGCGCAGCAGTCTGTGATCTACCGGCAAGGCAGCAGCGAGGCTGGGGGAGGGGCGCCCGCCATTGCTGAGGCTTAAGTAGGTAAACAAAGCTGCTGGGAAGCTCGAACTGGGTGGAGCTCACAGCAGCTCAAGGAAACCTGCCTGTCTCTGTAGACTCCACCTCTGGGGACAGGGCACAGTAAACTAAGACACACAGACACCTCTGCACAGACGCAAACGACTCTGTCTGACAGCTTTGAAGAGAGCAGTGGATCTCCCAACACGGAGGTTGAGATCTGAGAAGGGACAGACTCCCTCCTCAAGCAGGTCCCTGACCCCTGAGTAGCCTAACTGGGAGACATCCCCCACTAGGGGCAGTCTGACACCCCACACCTCACAGGGAGGAGTACACCCCTGAGAGGAAGCTTCCAAAGCAAGAATCAGACAGGTACACTCGCTGTTCAGAAATATTCTATCTTCTGCAGCCTCTGCTGCTGATACCCAGGCAAACAGGGTCTGGAGTGGACCTCAAGCAATCTCCAACAGACCTACAGCTGAGGGTCCTGACTGTTAGAAGGAAAACTATCAAACAGGAAGGACACCTACACCAAAACCCCATCAGTACATCACCATCATCAAAGACCAGAGGCAGATAAAACCACAAAGATGGGGAAAAAGCAGGGCAGAAAAGCTGGAAATTCAAAAAATAAGAGCGCATCTCCCCCGGCAAAGGAGCGCAGCTCATCGCCAGCAACGGATCAAAGCTGGACGGAGAATGACTTTGATGACATGAGAGAAGAAGGCTTCAGTCCATCAAATTTCTCAGAGCTAAAGGAGGAATTACGTACCCAGCGCAAAGAAACTAAAAATCTTGAAAAAAAAGTGGAAGAATTGATGGCTAGAGTAATTAATGCAGAGAAGGTCCTAAACGAAATGAAAGAGATGAAAACCATGACACGAGAAATACGTGACAAATGCACAAGCTTCAGTAACCGACTCGATCAACTGGAAGAAAGAGTATCAGCGATTGAGGATCAAATGAATGAAATGAAGCGAGAAGAGAAACCAAAAGAAAAAAGAAGAAAAAGAAATGAACAAAGCCTGCAAGAAGTATGGGATTATGTAAAAAGACCAAATCTACGTCTGATTGGGGTGCCTGAAAGTGAGGGGGAAAATGGAACCAAGTTGGAAAACACTCTTCAGGATATCATCCAGGAGAACTTCCCCAACCTAGTAGGGCAGGCCAACATTCAAATCCAGGAAATACAGAGAACGCCACAAAGATACTCCTCGAGAAGAGCAACTCCAAGACACATAATTGCCAGATTCACCAAAGTTGAAATGAAGGAAAAAATCTTAAAGGCAGCCAGAGAGAAAGGTCGGGTTACCCACAAAGGGAAGCCCATCAGACTAACAGCAGATCTCTCAGCAGAAACTCTACAAGCCAGAAGAGAGTGGGGGCCAATATTCAACATTCTTAAAGAAAAGAATTTTAAACCCAGAATTTCATATCCAGCCAAACTAAGTTTCATAAGTGAAGGAGAAATAAAATCCTTTACAGATAAGCAAATGCTTAGAGATTTTGTCACCACTAGGCCTGCCTTACAAGAGATCCTGAAGGAAGCACTAAACATGGAAAGGAACAACCGGTACCAGCCATTGCAAAAACATGCCAAAATGTAAAGACCATTGAGGCTAGGAAGAAACTGCATCAACTAATGAGCAAAATAACCAGTTAATATCATAATGGCAGGATCAAGTTCACACATAACAATATTAACCTTAAATGTAAATGGACTAAATGCTCCAATTAAAAGACACAGACTGGCAAACTGGATAAAGAGTCAAGACCCATCAGTCTGCTGTATTCAGGAGACCCATCTCACACGCAGAGACATACATAGGCTCAAAATAAAGGGATGGAGGAAGATTTACCAAGCAAATGGAGAACAAAAAAAAGCAGGGGTTGCAATACTAGTCTCTGATAAAACAGACTTTAAACCATCAAAGATCAAAAGAGACAAAGAAGGCCATTACATAATGGTCAAGGGATCAATTCAACAGGAAGAGCTAACTATCCTAAATATATATGCACCCAATACAGGAGCACCCAGATTCATCAAGCAAGTCCTTAGAGACTTACAAAGAGACTTAGACTCCCATACAATAATAATGGGAGACTTCAACACTCCACTGTCAACATTAGACAGATCAACGAGACAGAAAGTTAACAAGGATATCCAGGAATTGAACTCATCCTGCAGCAAGCAGACCTAATAGACATCTATAGAACTCTCCACCCCAAATCAACAGAATATACATTCTTCTCAGCACCACATCATACTTACTCCAAAATTGACCACGTAATTGGAAGTAAAGCACTCCTCAGCAAATGTACAAGAACAGAAATTATAACAAACTGTCTCTCAGACCACAGTGCAATCAAACTAGAACTCAGAACTAAGAAACTCAATCAAAACCGCTCAACTACATGGAAACTGAACAACCTGCTCCTGAATGACTACTGGGTACATAACGAAATGAAGGCAGAAATAAAGATGTTCTTTGAAACCAATGAGAACAAAGATACAACATACCAGAATCTCTGGGACACATTTAAAGCAGTGTGTAGAGGGAAATTTATAGCACTAAATGCCCACAAGAGAAAGCAGGAAAGATGTAAAATTGACACTCTAACATCGCAATTAAAAGAACTAGAGAAGCAAGAGCAAACACATTCGAAAGCTAGCAGAAGGCAAGAAATAACTAAGATCAGAGCAGAACTGAAGGAGATAGAAACACAAAAAACCCTCCAAAAAATCAATGAATCCAGGAGTTGGTTTTTTGAAAAGATCAACAAAATTGACAGACCACTAGCCAGACTAATAAAGAAGAAAAGAGAGAAGAATCAAATCGACGCAATTAAAAATGATCAAGGGGATATCACCACCGACCCCACAGAAATACAAACTACCATCAGAGAATACTATAAACACCTCTACGCAAATAAACTGGAAAATCTAGAAGAAATGGATAATTTCCTGGACACTTACACTCTTCCAAGACTAAACCAGGAAGAAGTTGAATCCCTGAATAGACCAATAGCAGGCTCTGAAATTGAGGCAACAATTAATAGCCTACCAACCAAAAAAAGTCCAGGACCAGATGGATTCACAGCTGAATTCTACCAGAGGTACAAAGAGGAGTTGGTACCATTCCTTCTGAAACTATTCCAATCAATAGAAAAAGAGGGAATCCTCCCTAACTCATTTTATGAGGCCAACATCATCCTGATACCAAAGCCTGGCAGAGACACAACAAAAAAAGAGAATTTTAGACCAATATCCCTGATGAACATCGATGCAAAAATCCTCAATAAAATACTGGCAAACCGGATTCAGCAACACATCAAAAAGCTTATCCACCATGATCAAGTGGGCTTCATCCCTGGGATGCAAGGCTGGTTCAACATTCGCAAATCAATAAACATAATCCAGCATATAAACAGAACCAAAGACAAGAACCACATGATTATCTCAATTGATGCAGAAAAGGCTTTTGACAAAATTCAACAGCCCTTCATGCTAAAAACGCTCAATAAATTCGGTATTGATGGAACGTACCTCAAAATAATAAGAGCTATTTATGACAAACCCACAGCCAATATCATACTGAATGGGCAAAAACTGGAAAAATTCCCTTTGAAAACTGGCACAAGACAGGGATGCCCTCTCTCACCACTCCTATTCAACATAGTGTTGGAAGTTCTGGCTAGGGCAATCAGGCAAGAGAAAGAAATCAAGGGTATTCAGTTAGGAAAAGAAGAAGTCAAATTGTCCCTGTTTGCAGATGACATGATTGTATATTTAGAAAACCCCATTGTCTCAGCCCAAAATCTCCTTAAGCTGATAAGCAACTTCAGCAAAGTCTCAGGATACAAAATTAATGTGCAAAAATCACAAGCATTCTTATACACCAGTAACAGACAAACAGAGAGCCAAATCAGGAATGAACTTCCATTCACAATTGCTTCAAAGAGAATCAAATACCTAGGAATCCAACTTACAAGGGATGTAAAGGACCTCTTCAAGGAGAACTACAAACCACTGCTCAGTGAAATCAAAGAGGACACAAACAAATGGAAGAACATACCATGCTCATGGATAGGAAGAATCAATATTGTGAAAATGGCCATACTGCCCAAGGTAATTTATAGATTCAATGCCATCCCCATCAAGCTACCAATGAGTTTCTTCACAGAATTGGAAAAAACTGCTTTAAAGTTCATATGGAACCAAAAAAGAGCCCGCATCTCCAAGGCAATCCTAAGTCAAAAGAACAAAGCTGGAGGCATCACGCTACCTGACTTCAAACTATACTACAAGGCTACAGTAACCAAAACAGCATGGTACTGGTACCAAAACAGAGATATAGACCAATGGAACAGAACAGAGTCCTCAGAAATAATACCACACATCTACAGCCATTTGATCTTTGACAAACCTGAGAGAAACAAGAAATGGGGAAAGGATTCCCTATTTAATAAATGGTGCTGGGAAAATTGGCTAGCCATAAGTAGAAAGCTGAAACTGGATCCTTTCCTTACTCCTTATACGAAAATTAATTCAAGATGGATTAGAGACTTAAATGTTAGACCTAATACCATAAAAATCCTAGAGGAAAACCTAGGTAGTACCATTCAGGACATAGGCATGGGCAAAGATTTCATGTCTAAAACACCAAAAGCAATGGCAGCAAAAGCCAAAATTGACAAATGGGATCTCATTAAACTAAAGAGCTTCTGCACAGCAAAAGACACTACCATCAGAGTGAACAGGCAACCTACAGAACGGGAGAAAATTTTTGCAATCTACTCATCTGACAAAGGGCTAATATCCAGAACCTACAAAGAACTCAAACAAATTTACAAGAAAAAAACAAACAACCCCATCAAAAAGTGGGCAAAGGACATGAACAGACATTTCTCAAAAGAAGACATTCATACAGCCAACAGACACATGAAAAAATGCTCATCATCACTGGCCATCAGAGAAATGCAAATCAAAACCACCATGAGATACCATCTCACACCAGTTAGAATGGCAATCATTAAAAAGTCAGGAAACAACAGGTGCTGGAGAGGATGTGGAGAAATAGGAACACTTTTACACTGTTGGTGGGATTGTAAACTAGTTCAACCATTATGGAAAACAGTATGGCGATTCCTCAAGGATCTAGAACTAGATGTACCATATGACCCAGCCATCCCATTACTGGGTATATACCCAAAGGATTATAAATTATGCTGCTATAAAGACACATGCACACGTATGTTTATTGCAGCACTATTCACAATAGCAAAGACTTGGAATCAACCCAAATGTCCATCAGTGACAGATTGGATTAAGAAAATGTGGCACATATACACCATGGAATACTATGCAGCCATAAAAAAGGATGAGTTTGAGTCCTTTGTAGGGACTTGGATGCAGCTGGAATCCATCATTCTTAGCAAACTATCACAAGAACAGAAAACCAAACACCGCATGTTCTCACTCATAGGTGGGAACTGAACAATGAGATCACTCGGACTCAGGAAGGGGAACATCACACACCGGGGCCTATCATGGGGAGGGGGGAGGGGGGAGGGATTGCACTGGGAGTTATACCTGATGTAAATGACGAGTTGATGGGTGCAGCACAGCAACATGGCACAAGTATACATATGTAACAAACCTGCACGTTATGCACATGTACCCTACAACTTAAAGTATAATAATAATAAATTAATTTAAAAAAAAAAAAAAAAAAATAGATAATTGACAAGATGCAACGATGGTAAATATGCATACAAATTATCTATTTTACTAAAACAACAACTAATGATTACAAAATTAACAAAGATTAAAGATATTGATTTTAATAATATTAAAATAATCTCCAAGGCTGTTGAGAATATTATTAATCAAACACTATCATGCATAGTTGATGAGCATGAAAATTGTAATAATATAAGTTTTTAAAAAAACTTTCAAAACATGTCTATCAATAGGCTGTTTTGACAGGAAAATTCCACTTTTGGAAACTGGTGCTAAGGAAATTATTTTTGTTATGGGTTGAATTGTGTTCCACCTCTCCCAATTTAAATGTTCAAGTCCTAACGTCCAGTACTTCACAATACGGCCTTGTTTAGAAATAGAATCACTGCAGATGGAACTAGTTAAAACAGGTCATAATAGAGTAGGGTGGACTCACAATCCAATACGACTGGTGTTCTTATAAAAAGGGGAGATTTGGGCCAGACGTGGTAGCTCACACCTGTAATCCCAGCACTTTGGGAGGGTGAGGCGGGCAGATCATGAGGTCAAGAGTTTGAGACCAGCCTGGCTGACATGGTGAAAACCTGTCTCTACTAAAAATACAAAAATTAGCTGGGTGTAGTGGTGCATGCCTGTAATCCCAGCTATTTGGGAGGCTGAGGCATGAGAATCGCTTGAGCCTGGGAGGCAGAGGTTGCAGTGAAACGAGATTGCGCCACTGTACTCCAGCCTGGTGACAGAGCAAGACTCCGTCTCAAAAAAAAAAAAAAAAAAAAAAAAAAAAAAAGGGGGGGGGGGAAATCTGGAGATAGATGCACACACAATAAAGATTAGTGATGCTTCCACAAGCCAAGCAACTCTCAGAAACTTGGGGAGAGGTCGCAACAGATTCTCCCCTAGTTCCTTCAGAAGGAGTATGGCCCTGCCAACACCTTGATAGTTGACATCCACCTCCAGAACTCTGAGAATAAATTTCTGCTATTCTAAGTCACTCAATTTTTGATATTATGTTATGGCAACCCTCGCAAACATATAATTTAAATACTAAAAAGTGTTAAGATTGGCACTGTTTCATTATTTACTACAAAAAAATTGGAAAAGCATACATGATTAAATATAGAACTATGGGTTGAAAATTATGTTCTATGACTTCGACGCACTAACCCATGACCATTAAAATCAATGCATTTAGAGATTAAATAAAAATATAGAAAATGTTTCTGATGTACAAAATAAAAATTAGGAAGTAACTTCATGTTTGAGGTTACTTGAGGTTATAAGGTGACTATGTAAAAACAAAAAGTTATATATAGAAAAAGACTTGAAAAGAATATCACCATAATGTTATTAATCTTCAGTAATAGGTTAATATATTCATTCATATTCTCTTAAATTTTCCAAGATTCTGTTATTTAATAATCATATTGCTTAAAATATTTTAAAATGACACAACATTCTACCCCACAGCAACAGAATATGTATTCCTGTAGAGTCCATTTTGGAAAAGTCTTCAAGCCACAAAACACATCTTAACAAATTTAAACATTGAAATCATATCAAGTGTCTCTTCTGACCACAATATTGAAAGTAGAAATCAATAACAGGAAGAATTTTAGAACATCCACAAATATGTGGAAATAAAACAACACACTCCTGAAGAACCAATGGGTCAAAGGTGAAATAAATAAATATTTAGAGACAAACGAAAATAGAAACACAATATACCAAAACTTTCGGGATATAGCATAAGCACTTCTAAGAGGGATACAGTAATAAATAACCACATTTAAAAAAAGGTCTCAAATAAACAACCTAATTTTTTACTTCACGGAACTAGATAAAAAACAAAACAGACTAAGCCCAAAGTCAGCAGAACTAAGGAAATAATAAAGATTACAGAAGGAATAAATGAAATAGAGACTACAATGCCAATGGAAAAGATAGATGAAACTAAGAGGGTTTTTTTTGGAAAATATAAACAAAATTGTCAAACTCTTAGCTAGACTCACAAGGAAAATAAGGGAAATGGATCAAATAAATAAAATTATAAATGGAGGAGCAACATTACAACTGGCAGCACAAAACTACAAAGGATCTTAAGAGACTGCTAAGAATAATTACATGCCATCAAATTGAATAACCTGGAAGAAATGGATAAATTACTAGAACACACAACCTACCGATACTGAATCACAAAGAAAGAGAAAATCTGAGCAGACCAATAATGAATAACAATATGGAAGTAGTCATCAATTGTCTCTCAACAAAGAAAATCCCATTACAAGAGAGCTTCATTGTGTGCCAAGATTTAACACCAATATTTCTCAAACTCTTCCAAAAAACTGAAGAGGAGATAATACGTACGCCTCATTTTACAGGCCAGCATCACTCACACCAAAGCCAGACAAGGATTCTACAAGAAAATTACAGGCCATTATTCCTGATGAACATAGATGCAAAAAGTCTTCAACAAAATGCTAGCAAACCAAATGCAATGGCACAGTAAAAGGATCATACACCATGATCAAATGAAATTTATCCCTGGGATGCAAGGATGTTTCAATGAATGCAAATCAATAAATGTCACACATGGCTGGGTGCAGTGGCTCATGCCTGTAATCAAAACACTTTGGGAGGCCCAAGTGGGCAGATCACTAGAGCCCAGGAGTTCAAGACTAGCCTGGACAAAACTAGCTGGGGCAAGACACCATCTGTACTAAAAATACAAAAATTAGCTAAGCATAATGGTGTACACCTCTACTCCCAGCTACTGGGGAGGCTGAGATGGGAGGACTGATTGAGAATATTGAGGTTGCAGTGAGCCTATTGTGCCACTGCACTCCCAGGTGACAGAGTGAGACCCTGTCTTAAAGTTAAAAAAAAAAGTGATACACCAAAATAAAAGAATGAAGGATGAAAGTTATGTAATGATCTGAATAGATGCAGAAAAAGCTCTTGACAAAATTTAACGTCATTTCATGATGAAAACTCTCAGCAAATTAGGTATAGAGGAAATGTACCGGTATATAATAAAAGCCATATACAATAAGCCCATAGCTAACATCATACTCAACAGTGAAAAGCTGAAAGATTTTCCCCTAAGATCAGAAACAAGACAAGGGCTCCCACTCTCATCACTTCTATCCAGCATAGTACTAGAAGTTCTCACTGGAGAAATAAGGCAAGAAAAAATAAATAAAAGGCTTCCAAATAAAAAAATGAAGAAGTAAATTGTTTCTGTTTATAGTTGACAATATCTAATATATGGAAAACCCTAAAGACTCCACCAAAAAACTTAAAACTAATAAACAAATTTAAAGTGTCATGATAAAAAAAAATCTATACACTAATATAACAAACTATTTGAAAAAAGAATATTAAAACGGTGGGCAACATGGCAAAACCAGTCTCTACAAACAATCAAAAAAATTTGCATGGCATGGTGGCACATGCATGTAGTCCCAGCTACTCAGGAGATTGATTTGGGAGGATCACCTAAGCCTGGGAAGTCAAGGCTGCAGTTAGCAGTGATTACACCACTGCATTCCAGCTTACTTTGCTGACAGAGTGAGACCCCATCTTAAAGAAGAAATTTTAAAAATTAACATTTACAATATCAAAATGTTAAATACTTAGATATAAATTTAATGAAGAAGGTGAAAGATCTGTACAATGGAAGCTATAAGACTACACTGAAAACTATAAGACGTTGATGAAATAATTGAAGAAAACACAAATAAATGGAAAGATGTTCAGTGTGCCTGCCCATGGAAAAACTGATATTCCTAAAATGCTTGCATTTTAAATGACCTACAGATTCAAAGGAATCTCTACCAAAATTCCAATGGCCCTTTTCAAAGTCTTTCAGAGTCAAAGGAATCTCTACCAGAATTCCAAAGAATTCCAATGGCTTTTTTTTTTTTTAACAGAAACAGAAAAAAAAATCAAAAATTTATATGGAACCATAAAAAAGCCCAGAATAGCCAAAGCAATCTTGAGAGAAAAGAACGAAGCTGGGGGCATGATTTCAAGCTTTATTACAAGGCTATAGTAATTGAAACAATACGGTACCAGAATAAAAATTGACACATAGACAGAAAAGAGCTCAGAAATAAAACCACAGACATATGACAAACTAATATTTGATGAAGGTGCCAAGAATACACAGTGGGGAAAGGACTGTCTCTTCAATAAATGTTATTGGAAAAATCAGATACCCACATATAAGAGAATACAATTGGACCCTTATTTTATACCATATAAATATTAACTTGGAATGGATTCTTAAATGTAGGATGTGAACCTATAAAGCTCCAAGACAAAAGTTTAAGGAAAATTGACCATTGGCAACATATTGGCCATGATAGCAATAATTTCTTTGGATATGACACTGAAAATGCAGGCGACAAAATAAAACATAAACAGGTTTATCAAATTAACAAGCTTATGCACAGCAAAGGAAACAATCGGCAAAATGAAAAGGAAACCTATGAAATGGGAGAAAATATTTGCAAACCATATGTCTGATAAAGGGTCAATATCCAAAATATATAAGAAACTCACAGAACTCGATAGCAAAATTACAAACACCTTGATTAATAAATTGGCGAGGGGTCTAAACAGACATTTTTTCAAAAAAGACATTAATGGCTAATAAACATTTAAAAGGTACTCAATATCATTAACTAGCAGAGAAATGCAAATCAAAACCACAATGAGATATCACCTCACACCTGTTAGAATGGTTATAATCAAAACACAAGAGATAATGTGTTGGTAATGGTGTGGACAAAAAGGAACTCTTGTACATTGATGGTGGAAATATAAATTGGGACAGCCATTAAGTAAAGCAGTATGGAGGTTCCTCAAAAACATAACAATAGAACAACCATAATAATCCAGCAATCTCACTTATAGTTATAAATTTAAATAAAATGAGATTAGCATGTTGAAGAGATATCTGCACTGCCATATTCATTGCAGAATTATTCACCATAGCCAAGGTATTAAAAACAACCTATTTGTCAGCAGATGAAGATAATGTTATGTGTATATATGTGTATACACACACACACACACACACACACACACATAGATGATTATTCAGCCATTAAAAAGAAAAAAATCTCCTGCCATTCATGACAAGATTGATTAATCTAGAGGACATATACTGGGTGAAATAAGGCAGAAAAAGAAAGACAAGTATTATTTCACTTATAAGTAAAATCTCAAAAAAAAAAAAAAAAAAAAAGGCTGAACTCCTAAAAGTGGAGAATAGAACAGTGGTTGCCAGGGCTGGGGGTGTGGAAAATGAGTTTTTGGTCGAAGTGTACAAACTTTTAGTTATAAGATGAATAAATTCTGGGGATCTAATACACAGCATGACAGCTATAGCCCATAATACTGCATTGTTTTCTTGAAATGTGTTAATATAGTACATAAGTGTCCTTACCACCCCCCTCCCACACACACACACAACTCAGTATAGTGATGGATATATTAGTTACTTTTATTGTGGTAATAATTTCTCAATGCATATGGATATCAAATCATTATGTTTTAACACCTTGAAATATCTAATTTATTTGTCAACTATTCCTTAATAAAACTGGGGAAAGAATAAAATGTAAAATGTATACAACAGGCAAAAATCTTGGCTATTACTCAAGGGGCAGTATAATATACATATAAAACATATATACTTATGTAGATAATCCTATATGTATATACAGATATTGTCTGTATAGATAGATATAGTAAATACACATACACACACAGTCTTTGTTCACTGATAAATTGCCTTTTATTCTCCAAACAGTTATTCTGCTTAGCAAAATTGTGGTAAAATGTCTGTAATTACATGCTGTGTGCTCCCTATAATGCTGCTCCCAATGTTCCTAGTCTTAGAAGGCACATATCATCTCACAACAGGTTCATTTTGCAGCTCAGCAATTTAATGTCGTTAATGCGGGACCACAGTACATCCATCTACTTTATAGTGAAACCACCCCTATAAATGGGATTAAAGGAAGGTTGCAGTGGCTATACAATTTTAATGTCTTCAAACTCCACAAACAATTTAAAATAAAAAAAATTGATAAAATATTTACTCAGCGAACAGCACTATTCTCTTCAACCATGCTGCATGGTGACCTGTAAAACCAAAATTCTCAGTATGTAGAAATACAAATAATATATGTGTGTCTCTTGTGTGAGCATCCCTAAGAAGTAAATCTGAATGTAATCTAAGGAAATATATCATCTCCCTAACCCTCAGTTTTCCTTCATATATAAGTACAATAAGAATATTTGATCAGCATCTATCTAAACATTGTAGCTCTAAATTCGGTGATATCTTTTGGCATGTGTAGTAAATTGTCACTAAAACAAGGAATGTTTATTCACCAGTTACCACCAAAAATAAATATTCATAATACCTAATGCCTACATTTAAGATTAAGATGGATAAATATAGTCAATTTACAGTCTTCTAAGATAAAAGTAAAAATGTATTTTCTCCCTTGATGTTTCACCTCTATTGTAACACACTTTTTGAGGGAAATTTGAACAGAAGAGATCTCCAAGTTTGTATGTAAATAGAGTTCCATCCTATCTGGTTTAGGAATTCCCTTAAACGTCTTTGCTCTGAAGTTCTTCAATGATAACACAGTATAAATTTCCCACTGGTGATAATATAATTCGTTATCTTCTTTGGAAATCGTTTGCTCTATTTGTCACCATATTAAAAGAGATATGACTTTGAAACACATGTAGTATGCCTGAAAGTCATCACATGGGAGCCGAAAACAGTGCAAAGAAAAATCATTAATGAAATCAGAGGGTTGCTGAGCTGTCATGAGCCTTCACAGAGTACCTACTGTATGCTAGATAGTCTGCAAATAACTTTATCTTTCCTTTTATTGAATTCCTTAAACTGTCTTGTGAATTATTAATAATGAGCACAGGCTTCCAGGTCAGAGGAAGTACCTGTGGATGGTGCATATTTCAGACGTACTTCTGGATGCAACTGTGTGAGGGCTGAGAGATTAATGCTGATTTAACTCATATCTCACATACCATTGATCACTCACTTACGGCCTCAGGGTCATCTAAAAAACCTGAATTTCAATGACAGTTCAATATCATAGGGATGTTAAAGATATGAACAAAGTGATATGGGAGCACAGAGAAGACAGCCCCTCTTCAGCCATGGAGAACATTGTGTTTGGGAATGACTCATCAGGGAGAGGGGTGGGTTTTGTCGATGTGTGAAGGTATTCTTGGCAAAGTAAAAAGGCTTTCAAAAGGCATTGAAGCTTGAAAGAGCATAGAGCATTAGGGACTGAGATATGGGAGTGCAACAATAAACAATTTTAAGAAATGAAAGGAAGGTCAATAGGTTCATAACATAGAAGTCATACATTTTACAGTAATCAGCCCTTATCCATGGGGGGATATGTTCCAAGAACTCCAGTGCATGTCTAAAACCAGGGATAGCACCAAACCCTATACATGCTACATTGTTTAGATCTGATAACTGAGATGACTACTGAGTGCCTAACTATGGATAGTGTATACAGCATGAATATGCTAAAGAAAGGGATAGCTTACGTCCTGGGCAGGACAAAGCAGAATGCATAAAATTTCACTACCTATCTCAAAAGGGATATAACTTAAAATTTACTCATCATTAACTTCTGGAATTTTCCACTGAATATTTTTGGACCACTGTTGACCTTGGATAACTAAAACCATGGAAAGTTAATAATAGATCAGGGAGACTACTGTATTAAGGAATATAAATTATATCTTAATTGCAATGTGGGATCACACAATGTTTTCAAGCATGAGAATGACATATAGCACGATCAAAATTTTATTTTCTGTTTTTAAAAATCCAC
The DNA here is from genome assembly GCF_037993035.2 of Macaca fascicularis. Classification (NCBI taxonomy): domain Eukaryota; kingdom Metazoa; phylum Chordata; class Mammalia; order Primates; family Cercopithecidae; genus Macaca; species Macaca fascicularis. Next base: position 30,565,760 of record NC_088381.1, on the reverse strand, counting down.
TCTAGTTTGCCAGACAATAAAGCAAAATAAGATATCATATGGAAGGTTTCTTCCCTCTGGTCCACATATACCAAAATTCCATACAGACACACAAATAGTAGGTAACATGATTCATTAAACTTTAAAATATATCTAAGCTCAAAATCAAACATAATCTCCCAATCCTTACAAATGAAGAAGCAACTCAAAACTAATCTTGAGTGGAGTAAAAATCAAAATTGCTCACAGGAATATTGAAACATTTCATTCGTTGATTCATTTCCCATCCCCCAAGTGTCCCTAAGCTCTAGGCATTGTGCTAAGGATAGGGGACGCAACAGTTGAAAACCAAGATAAATAACACCATCGGTCATGCAACTTTTACGGTAGAGGTAAACCCAGGTGCAATAGAATCTGTATACAAGAAAAGCTATAACTTTCTAAAGCTACATGAATAAAACCAGAAAGAATATTATTAAAAACACTAATAAAATATAAAAGCGTGAGATAAGAATTATCTATGAAGTGGAGAAACAGAAGGAAACTTTCTTTCCACCTGGGAACATGAATGGAAAACATTTGCTTAAGAAAATAGGAATCTTAGGCCTGTGCCAAATTTAGATGTAAGTTCAGAATTCATAGCAAACTGAAATACGTTTATTCTTTTCATGTAAAATACTATTAAAAATTAATTATGTACCTGGCCATGAAGAAGCCTCAATATATTCCATAGAAGTAATATCAGAAAGACCAATCAAATAAGAAATCAACAATGGTGATTAAAATATAACAAAACAAAATACAACATAAATAAAAATAAAAACTACATTTGGAAACTTTTAAGCATGCCTTAATTTATAGGAAAAAAATCATGATGGCAATAAAATATTAATAAAAATTAAAATTAAATGCACTAAAACACATCACATGCATACATATATTTGTGAGATAAATCTAATGTAATAAAAGAAAGATTACAACCTTAAAACTTTGTTTAAAATATAACAAAAAGGTAAAATAGATCAGTTTAAGTAAGTGCAACTCAAGAAGCTAAAAACAAAAGCCACAGTATAAACTCAAGGCAAAAAAAAAACAGTACAAAAAAACAGAAATAATAATGTGAACTTATGATATGGAAAAATCGGTATAAATAAAGACTTTCTTAAGCTTTAATGGAAGTATAAATCTTAGGCAGCACTGATTAATAGAATGTACATATAAATAATATTATTACATAAAGGGATATAATTAAAGGTACAGTAAAGATTTTGAAAAGTTCTGGGAGAATGAAATACACATCTTTATGCCAATTAATGCTCAAACTTAAGAAAATGGGTAATTTTCTAAAATTATCAAAATAAAAATTTTCTTAAAAATATAAATTACCAAAATTTACTCAAAAATAATAGAAAAACTAAATACAATATCAATTATTAAAGAAATTGAATCAGTAGAAAATTCTCCCTATGAAAGAATATCTAACATTTTAAATTATTAGATAAATTTTAACAAATATTTATAAAATGGGTAACTTCAAAGTAGTATAAATTTGACTATAGAAGTAGGATACAGAAGGATATGCACCTAATTAATTTTCTAATGCTAGTATAAGCTTGACACTGAAGTCAGAAAAGAAAGTACATGGTAAGATGACATACCAGTATCATGGATGAGTAAAATCCCAAAGAACATTTTGCAGTTAATCCAGTAGTGTGGATGTATGTACGTATGTACGTATCTGGCCAAGCTGTATTCACCCTGTGATAAAACTGTGCTTTAACAATGTAAAATTCATGAGTGGAACTTCCACTTCCAGGAAAAATAGACCTACTCTCTCTATTACTCCCATCAAATGCAACGAACAACTCTGGTCATTATATATAAAATATGATAAACTCTGAAAATTGCAGAAAAGATGGTAGATTAGCTATTGATTTTGGGACTCAAAGCCTGAACTTCCACCCAAAAGAAGCAATATTGATATGCCCTCTCTTCCTCACTGGAATGGTGTTAGAGGAGGAATGTGGAATCACAGATTGTTTTCAACTAAGAGAATTACCTAGTTGAGAGGCTTAGTTGAGAGTCAGGACTTTGACCACTTCTCAGTAGTAATGAGGTTACTCCCCTGATAACAGTGATGGGAAGCAGCAATTAGGTACTAATTTCCCTCCCAACTAGGGTTCTGTAAGCAAAGACTCAGTGGGAAGTCTCAACTCCCAGCCATTACCAGCAGTAACATAAAGCCCTTCTCACTTAGGTATCCGTGGGGGCAGACTAAAGAACCTGGACTTCCAACTCGACCTGGTAGAAATGAATCAGAGCTCCCTTTCAATAACTTGAGAAATGTCAAACCGTGCCTGCTAAAACACGAGATTTTAATAAGATCCAAAGTCTTAAACATAACACCCCAAGTGTTCAGGTTTCCAGCAAAAATTACTTGTCATAGCAAGAACCAGGGAGATATCAAAGGAAATGAGGAAAGACAATCAACAGATGCATATGTGAAGACACAGATGTTAGGATGACAAGACAAGGATTCTAATGCCAATAAAACAAAATATTTTAAAACAATTCTAAATATGTCTGAAACAAATGAAAAAACAAAGTTTTGTGAAGTAGAAAGTTATAGCAAATAAATTAAGGATATAAAAATAAATATTCATATGATATTAATTCTTCCAATCTGTGAGCATAGAATGTTTTTCCATTTATTTGTGTCGTCTCTGATTTATTTAGCAGTGTTTTGTAGTTCTTGTAGAAATCTTTCACCTCCTTCATTAGCTGTATTTATGGGTATTTCATTTTCTTTGTGGCTATTGTGAATGGGATTATGTTCTTGATTTCACTCTCAACCTGGACCTTGTTGGTGGATAGAAATGCTGCTGACATTTGTACTGATTTTGTATCCTGAGACTTTATTAAAGTGCCACATTTTTCTTTATCTAGTCTATCACTGATGGGCATTTGGGATGGTTCCAAGTCTTGGGTATTGTGAAGAGTGCCGCAATAAACATAGCAAGAACCAGTAATGGGATTGCTGGGTCAAATGGTATTTCTGCTTCTAGATCCTTGAGGAATCGCCACACTGTCTTCCACAATGGTTGATCTAATTTACCCTCCCACCAACAGTGTAAAAGCACTCCTACTTCTCTACAGCCTCTCCAACATCTATTGTTTCCTAACTTTTTAATGATCGCTATTCTAACTGTCACAAGATGGTATCTCATTGTGGTTTTGATTTACATTTCTCTAATGACCAGTGATGATGAGCTTTTTTTCATATATTTATTGGCCACATAAATGTCTTCTTTTGACAATTATCTGTTCATATCTTTCGCCCGCTCTTTGATGGGGTTGTTTTTTTCTTGTAAATTTGTTTAAGTTCTTTGTAGATTCTGGATATTAGCCCTTTGTCAGATAGATAGATTGCAAAAATTTTCTCCCATTCTGTAGGTTGCCTGTTCACTCTGATGATAGTTTCTTTTGCTGTGCAGAAGCTCTTTAGTTTAATTAGATCCCATTTGTCAATTTTGGCTTTTGTTGCCGTTGCTTTTGGTGTTTTACTCATGAAGTCTTTGCCTATGACTATGTCCTGAATAGTATTACATAGATTTTCTTCTAGGATTTTTATGGTTTTAGGTCTTAAGTCTTTAATCCATCTTGAGTTAATTTCATCAGTGCAGTATGAGAGTTTAAGCCTCAAACAATATTTGTGGATTTGTTTGTTTTCTCTTTGTGTCAGCTTTTGCTTTATCTATCTTGCAGCTTTTTATTTGGTGCATATTCATTTTTATTGCAATGTCTCCTAAGTATATTGGCCTCTGTATTATTATATAGTGTGCTTCTGTTAATTTTCTTTGCTTTGAAGTCTACTTTATCTAATATTAGCACAGCTACTGTTGCTTTATCAGATTAATGTTTGTATGGCCTTTTTCCATGCCTTACATTCAAACTCCCAATAGCATTATATTTGGATTAAGTTCCTTATGGACAGCATACAGTTGAGGCATGTTTTTTAATCTGCTTTATTTTGCTGTATCTTTTATTTGGTGCATTTACACTATTTAATGTAATTACTGATATGTTAAAGCTTAAGTTTATCTTTTTTTTGTTGTTGTCTGCTCTCTCTGATTTTAATTTCTATATTTTTTTCTTGCATTGCTTTAGATTACCTGAACATTTTTTAGTTTCTGAGTATATTTCTTTGTATTGCTTTTCTAGAGGTTACTGTATGTATTGCATTATGTGTAAGACCACACACTTTAATTCATGGTATTGGCAGTTTGAAAGTAAACCATGGAAAAAGACCATACAAACATTAATTTGATAAAGCAAGAGTATCTGTGCTAATATTAGATAAAGCAGACTTGAAAGCAAAGAAAACTAACAGAAAGGAACATTATGTAATGATATAGAGGTCAATCTACTTAGAAGACATAGCTATCAAAATGAACATGCACCAAATAAAAAGCTGCAAAATAGATGAAGCAAAATCTGATACCAAGGAAAAATAAATCCACAAACATTGTTTGAGACTTAAACTCCCCTACTACACTGATGAAATTATTCAAAGAATATCTTAATAGATGAAGAGACATACCATGTTTGTGAACTGGAAAAGTTACTATAGCAAGATGTAAATAATCCCCAAATTTATACAAAGGCTTAACACAATTCTTACCAAAACCTAGAATTATTATTATTATTATTATTATTATTTGAAATGGAGTCTCACACTGTTGTCCTGGCTGGAGTGCAGTGGCGCGATCTTGGCTCACTGCAACCTCCGCCTCCCAGATTCAAGGGATTCTCCTGCCTCAGCCTCCTGAGTAGCTGGGATTGCAGGCACCTACCACCACGCCTGGCTAATTTTTTGTATTTTTAGTAGAGACAGGGTTTCACTATGTTGACCAGGCTGTTCTCAAATGCCTGACCTCATGATCCACCTGCCTCAGCCTCCCAAAGTGCTGGAATTACAGATGTGAGACAATGTGCCCAGCCCTAGAATTATTTTTACAGTTAAGGCAAGAGTTCTCTAAAATTTATATGGAAAGATAAGGGAACTAGAGTAGCTAAAAACAATCCTGACAGAAAGAATAAAATGGGAGGAATTACTTTATTCAGTTAAGATTATTTTATATTTATAGCAACCAAGACTGTGTGGTATTGGTAGATGGAATGGCATTTAGGTTTATGAAACAGAATAAAGAGCCCAGAAAAAGACTCACACATTTCTAGTCAACTGATTTTATTTTTGGCAAAGATTCAAAAGCAATTCAATAGAAGATAAACTTTTCAACAACTGGTGCTTGAGCAATTGGATATTCAGAGGCAAAAATAAAAATAAATCTAAAAAGAGGAGCCTTTACCTAAACTTCACATCTTTTACAAAAATTACCTCAAAATGGACCATAGATTTAAATGTAAAATATAAAAATATAAAACTCTTTTAGTTAACTTAGGAGAAAATTTCAAGACATAGGGCTTGGGGATTAATTCTTAATAATGATACCAATGGCATAATATGAAAATAATCAATAATTTGGACTTTAACATTTTAAAAATTGTTCTTAGAAAGACCTTGTTAGGAGGACACAAAGACAAGCTATGAACTGGAAGAAAAAAATTGTAAATCACAAATCCACCAAAGGCCTAGTATCTGTAATATATAAAGAACGCTCTCAAAATTCAACAGAAAAACATCTAGTATGGAAATTGGCAAAAGACATATGGATGACAAGCATATGAAAGGATAATCAACATTAGTAGCTATTTAGAAAATGCAAATAAAAACCATAATGAAATGTCTCTACACACTTAATAGAATAAAACAAAAAGCAGTGACAATACCAAATGGTGGAGAGGATGCAGTGAAACTGGGTCTTGTGTACGATGTCATAAAGCTAAACACATACTCACAATTCAACTAGCTATTACACATTTAGGCATTTATCCTAGAGAAATGAAAATATATCTATACCAAAATCTACACATGATTAATCATAGCAGCTTTTTTTTAATAGCCAAAGACTGGAAACATCCAAAATGTTCATTAACAGATGAATAGTTAAACAAACTGTGGTATATCCATGTCATAGGACACTAGTCAGCAGTAAAATTAAAGGAACTATTGATACATGCAACAATTTGGATAGATCTCAGGGCATTATGCTAAATGAAAAAAGCCAGTCTTCAAAGGTCAGAAGTTATAATTCCATTTATATAATAGTCACAGAATGACAAAATTATAAAGATAAAAAACAGATTAGCAGTTACCAAGAGTTATGAATGGTTAAGGAAGGGGAATAGTGAGAATGATTATAAAGAGACAGAACCAGGGAGAGAGTTTTGTGGCTAAGGAATAGGTCTGTAGTTTGATTGCAATGGTGCTTATAAGATTTACACATGTGATAAAACAACATAGAACTATACTTGCACATTATAACAATGCCAAATTCCTGTTTTTGATATTGTACTCTACATACGTGAGATGTAACTGCTGGGAGAAACTGGTGAAGGATAGCTGTCACCGCTTTACTATCTCTATAACTTCCTGTGAATCTGTAATTTTTTCAAATAAGCAATTTTAAAAATCAGTGTTAAAAGAAAAATAAATTACTTTGATTTATTACCTTTGAATTTGATTTAATCAAGATTTAAAGTTCTACTCTTTGCAAGCACCTTCAAGGAAATGAAATACTAAGAAAACATACTAAGAAATATACTAAGAAAAAATACATATGAAAATAATTTATATTATCCATATCATTTATATATCCGTATAAATGTATATATGAGTATATATAAACACACATAGATATTCATTACATCTATCTCTAGTTGTATCTAGAATACTATATCAAGATAACAAACCAATTTACAAGTGGACAAAAGAGTTGAATGGAGACTGTACCAGAGAATATATGAATAGCGAAAAATACACATAAAGATAATATCATTAGTCTTGGCGTAATGAAACTTGAAACCATAAGACACCATGACATATACTTTACAATAGCTGCAATAAAAAAGACTGACAATAATAAGTGTTGATAAGATGTGAAGCAACACAAACCCACTTTAGGGAAGAATGTAAAAAACTAAAATCACTTTAGAAACAGGGTAGCTATTACTTAAAAATTTAAACAGGGGGCGGAGCAAGATGGCCGAATAGGATGAGCTCCAGTCTCCAACTCCCAGCGCGAGCGACACAGAAGACCGGTGATTTCTGCATTTTCAACTGAGGTACTGGGTTCATCTCACTGGGGAGTGCCGGACGATCGGTGCTGGTCAGCTGCTGCAGCCCGACCAGCCAGAGCTGAAGCAGGGCGAGGCATTGCCTCACCTGGGAAGTGCAAGGGGGAAGGGAATCCCTTTTCCTAGCCAGGGGAACTGAGACACACAACACCTGGAAAATCGGGTAACTTCCACCCCAATACTGCGCTTTAGGCAAACAGGCACACCAGGAGATCATATCCCACACCTGGCCGGGAGGGTCCCACGCCCATGGAGCCTTCCTCATTGCTAGCACAGCAGTCTGTGATCTACCGGCAAGGCAGCAGCGAGGCTGGGGGAGGGGCGCCCGCCATTGCTGAGGCTTAAGTAGGTAAACAAAGCTGCTGGGAAGCTCAAACTGGGTGGAGCTCACAGCAGCTCAAGGAAACCTGCCTGTCTCTGTAGACTCCACCTCTGGGGACAGGGCACAGTAAACAATAACAAACACAGCAGAAGCCTCTGCAGACGCAAACGACTCTGTCTGACAGCTTTGAAGAGAGCAGTGGATCTCCCAACACGGAGGTTGAGATCTGAGAAGGGACAGACTCCCTGCTCAAGTGGGTCCCTGACCCCTGAGTAGCCTAACTGGGAGACATCCCCCACTAGGGGCAGTCTGACACCCCACACCTCACAGGGTGCAGTACACCCCTGAGAGGAAGCTTCCAAAGCAAGAATCAGACAGGTACACTCGCTGTTCAGAAATATTCTATCTTCTGCAGCCTCTGCTGCTGATACCCAGGCAAACAGGGTCTGGAGTGGACCTCAAGCAATCTCCAGCAGACCTACAGCTGAGGGTCCTGACTGTTAGAAGGAAAACTATGAAACAGGAAGGACACCTATACCAAAACCCCATCAGTACATCACCATCATCAAAGACCAGAGGCAGATGAAACCACAAAGATGGGGAAAAAGCAGGGCAGAAAAGCTGGAAATTCAAAAAATAAGAGCGCATCTCCCCCGGCAAAGGAGCGCAGCTCATCACCAGCAACGGATCAAAGCTGGACGGAGAATGACTTTGACGAGATGAGAGAAGAAGGCTTCAGTCCATCAAATTTCTCAGAGCTAAAGGAGGAATTACGTACCCAGAGTAAAGAAACTAAAAATCTTGAAAAAAAAGTGGAAGAATTGATGGCGAGAGTAATTAATGCAGAGAAGGTCCTAAACGAAATGAAAGAGATGAAAACCATGACACGAGAAATACGTGACAAATGCACAAGCTTCAGTAACCGACTCGATCAACTGGAAGAAAGAGTATCTGCGATTGAGGATCAAATGAATGAAATGAAGCGAGAAGAGAAACCAAAAGAAAAAAGAAGAAAAAGAAATGAACAAAGCCTGCAAGAAGTATGGGATTATGTAAAAAGACCAAATCTACGTCTGATTGGGGTGCCTGAAAGTGAGGGGGAAAATGGAACCAAGTTGGAAAACACTCTTCAGGATATCATCCAGGAGAACTTCCCCAACCTAGTAGGGCAGGCCAACATTCAAATCCAGGAAATACAGAGAACGCCACAAAGATACTCCTCGAGAAGAGCAACTCCAAGACACATAATTGCCAGATTCACCAAAGTTGAAATGAAGGAAAAAATCTTAAGGGCAGCCAGAGAGAAAGGTCAGGTTACCAACAAAGGGAAGCCCATCAGACTAACAGCAGATCTCTCGGCAGAAACTCTCCAAGCCAGAAGAGAGTGGGGGCCAATATTCAACATTCTTAAAGAAAAGAATTTTAAACCCAGAATTTCATATCCAGCCAAACTAAGTTTCATAAGTGAAGGAGAAATAAAATCCTTTACAGATAAGCAAATGCTTAGAGATTTTGTCACCACTAGGCCTGCCTTACAAGAGACCCTGAAGGAAGCACTAACCATGGAAAGGAACAACCGGTACCAGCCATTGCAAAAACATGCCAAAATGTAAAGACCATCGAGGCTAGGAAGAAACTGCATCAACTAACGAGCAAAATAACCAGTTAATATCATAAAGGCAGGATCAAGTTCACACATAACAATCTTAACCTTAAATGTAAATGGACTAAATGCTCCAATTAAAAGACACAGACTGGCAAACTGGATAAAGAGTCAAGACCCATCAGTCTGCTGTATTCAGGAGACCCATCTCACACGCAGAGACATACATAGGCTCAAAATAAAGGGATGGAGGAAGATTTACCAAGCAAATGGAGAACAAAGAAAAGCGGGGGTTGCAATACTAGTCTCTGATAAAACAGACTTTAAACCATCAAAGATCAAAAGAGACAAAGAAGGCCATTACATAATGGTAAAGGGATCAATTCAACAGGAAGAGCTAACTATCCTAAATATATATGCACCCAATACAGGAGCACCCAGATTCATAAAGCAAGTCCTTAGAGACTTACAAAGAGACTTAGACTCCCATACAATAATAATGGGAGACTTCAACACTCCACTGTCAACATTAGACAGATCAACGAGACAGAAAGTTAACAAGGATATCCAGGAATTGAACTCATCTCTGCAGCAAGCAGACCTAATAGACATCTATAGAACTCTCCACCCCAAATCAACAGAATATACATTCTTCTCAGCACCACATCGTACTTACTCCAAAATCGACCACGTAATTGGAAGTAAAGCACTCCTCAGCAAATGTTCAAGAACAGAAATTATAACAAACTGTCTCTCAGACCACAGTGCAATCAAACTAGAACTCAGGACTAAGAAACTCAATCAAAACCGCTCAACTACATGGAAACTGAACAACCTGCTCCTGAATGACTACTGGGTACATAACGAAATGAAGGCAGAAATAAAGATGTTCTTTGAAACCAATGAGAACAAAGATACAACATACCAGAATCTCTGGGACACATTTAAAGCAGTGTGTAGAGGGAAATTTATAGCACTAAATGCCCACAAGAGAAAGCAGGAAAGATGTAAAATTGACACTCTAACATCGCAATTAAAAGAACTAGAGAAGCAAGAGCAAACACATTCGAAAGCTAGCAGAAGGCAAGAAATAACTAAGATCAGAGCAGAACTGAAGGAGATAGAGACACAAAAAACTCTCCAAAAAATCAATGAATCCAGGAGTTGGTTTTTTGAAAAGATCAACAAAATTGACAGACCACTAGCAAGACTAATAAAGAAGAAAAGAGAGAAGAATCAAATCGACGCAATCAAAAATGATAAAGGGGATATCACCACCGACCCCACAGAAATACAAACTACCATCAGAGAATACTATAAACACCTCTACGCAAATAAACTGAAAAATCTAGAAGAAATGGATAATTTCCTGGACACTTACACTCTTCCAAGACTAAACCAGGAAGAAGTTGAATCCCTGAATAGACCAATAGCAGGCTCTGAAATTGAGGCAATAATTAATAGCCTACCAACCAAAAAAAGTCCAGGACCAGATGGATTCACAGCTGAATTCTACCAGAGGTAGAAGGAGGAGTTGGTACCATTCCTTCTGAAACTATTCCAATCAATAGAAAAAGAGGGAATCCTCCCTAACTCATTTTATGAACCAACATCATCCTGATACCAAAGCCTGGCAGAGACACAACAAAAAAAGAGAATTTTAGACCAATATCTCTGATGAACATCGATGCAAAAATCCTCAATAAAATACTGGCAAACCAGATTCAGCAACACATCAAAAAGCTTATCCACCATGATCAAGTGGGCTTCATCCCTGGGATGCAAGGCTGGTTCAACATTCGCAAATCAATAAACATAATCCAGCATATAAACAGAACCAAAGACAAGAACCACATGATTATCTCAATAGATGCAGAAAAGGCTTTTGACAAAATTCAACAGCCCTTCATGCTAAAAACGCTCAATAAATTCAGTATTGATGGAACGTACCTCAAAATAATAAGAGCTATTTATGCCAAACCCACAGCCAATATCATACTGAATGGGCAAAAACTGGAAAAATTCCCTTTGAAAACTGGCACAAGACAGGGATGCCCTCTCTCACCACTCCTATTCAACATAGTGTTGGAAGTTCTGGCTAGGGCAATTAGGCAAGAGAAAGAAATCAAGGGTATTCAGTTAGGAAAAGAAGAAGTCAAATTGTCCCTGTTTGCAGATGACATGATTGTATATTTAGAAAACCCCATTGTCTCAGCCCAAAATCTCCTTAAGCTGATAAGCAACTTCAGCAAAGTCTCAGGATACAAAATTAATGTGCAAAAATCACAAGCATTCTTATACACCAGTAACAGACAAACAGAGAGCCAAATCATGAATGAACTTCCATTCACAATTGCTTCAAAGACAATAAAATACCTAGGAATCCAACTGACAAGGGATGTAAAGGACCTCTTCAAGGAGAACTACAAACCGCTGCTCAGTGAAATCAAAGAGGACACAAACAAATGGAAGAACATACCATGCTCATGGATAGGAAGAATCAATATCGTGAAAATGGCCATACTGCCCAAGGTAATCTATAGATTCAATGCCATCCCCATCAAGATACCAATGAGTTTCTTCACAGAATTGGAAAGAACTGCTTTAAAGTTCATATGGAACCAAAAAAGAGCCCGCATCTCCAAGACAGTCCTAAGTCAAAAGAACAAAGCTGGAGGCATCAAGCTACCTGACTTCAAACTATACTACAAGGCTACAGTAACCAAAACAGCATGGTACTGGTACCAAAACAGAGATATAGACCAATGGAACAGAACAGAGGCCTCAGAAATAATACCACACATCTACAGCCATCTGATCTTTGACAAACCTGAGAGAAACAAGAAATGGGGAAAGGATTCCTTATTTAATAAATGGTGCTGGGAAAATTGGCTAGCCATAAGTAGAAAGCTGAAACTGGATCCTTTCCTTACTCCTTATACAAAAATTAATTCAAGATGGATTAGAGACTTAAATGTTAGACCTAATACCATAAAAATCCTAGAGGAAAACCTAGGTAGTACCATTCAGGACATAGGCATGGGCAAAGATTTCATGTCTAAAACACCAAAAGCAACGGCAACAAAAGCCAAAATTGACAAATGGGATCTCATTAAACTAAAGAGCTTCTGCACAGCAAAAGAAACTACCATCAGAGTGAACAGGCAACCTACAGAATGGGAGAAAATTTTTGCAATCTACTCATCTGACAAAGGGCTAATATCCAGAACCTACAAAGAACTCAAACAAATTTACAAGAAAAAAACAAACAACCCCATCAAAAAGTGGGCAAAGGATATGAACAGACATTTCTCAAAAGAAGACATTCATACAGCCAACAGACACATGAAAAAATGCTCATCATCACTGGCCATCAGAGAAATGCAAATCAAAACCACAATGAGATACCATCTCACACCAGTTAGAATGGCGATCATTAAAAAGTCAGGAAACAACAGGTGCTGGAGAGGATGTGGAGAAATAGGAACACTTTTACACTGTTGGTGGGATTGTAAACTAGTTCAACCATTATGGAAAACAGTATGGCGATTCCTCAAGGATCTAGAACTAGATGTACCATATGACCCAGCCATCCCATTACTGGGTATATACCCAAAGGATTATAAATCATGCTGCTATAAAGACACATGCACACGTATGTTTATTGCGGCACTATTCACAATAGCAAAGACTTGGAATCAACCCAAATGTCCATCAGTGACAGATTGGATTAAGAAAATGTGGCACATATACACCATGGAATACTATGCAGCCATCAAAAAGGATGAGTTTGTGTCCTTTGTAGGGACATGGATGCAGCTGGAAACCATCATTCTTAGCAAACTATCACAAGAACAGAAAACCAAACACCGCATGTTCTCACTCATAGGTGGGAACTGAACAATGAGATCACTTGGACTCAGGAAGGGGAACATCACACACCGGGGCCTATCATGGGGAGGGGGCAGGGGGGAGGGGTAGGGATTGCATCGGGAGTTATACCTGATGTAAATGACGAGTTGATGGGTGCAGCACACCAACATGGCACAAGTATACATATGTAACAAACCTGCACATTATGCACATGTACCCTAGAACTTAAAGTATAATAATAATAAATAAATAAATAAAAAATTTAAACATACATTTGCCATATAACCAAGGTATTCTACTACTAGAAAGAAAAATTAAAATACATGTTCACATGAATACTTAAATGCAAAATTTCATAGCAGCTTTATTAATAATAACCAAATACTAGAAATAACATAAATGCCAACCAAAAGATGAACGTATAAACAAATTTTGCTCTATCCAAACAACAAGAAATATATTGCTGATACACATACAAACATGGATATATCTCAATACTATTGTACTAACTGAAAGAAGCTAAGTGCAAAATTCTGCATACTGTATTATTCCATTATTTGAAATTCAAGATCAAGCAAAACTTGATCTTGATGAAAATCAGATCAGCAGTTGCCTTCATAGCAAAGATAACTGACTACAAGAGGGCATGAGAGAACATTTTGTGGTGGTTAATTTTTTTTTCTATCTTGATTGTGAAGTTGGCTACATGCGTTCATACAGTAGCCAAAAATGTATCAAACTGCACACATACAATGGATGCATTGTACATAGAGAGAGATTACACGTCGGGAGATCGAGACCATCCTGGCTAACACGGTGAAACCCTGTCTCTACTAAAAAAATACAAAAAACTAGCCGGGCGAGATGGCGGGCGCCTGTAGTCCCAGCTACTCGGGAGGCTGAGGCAGGAGAATGGCGTGAACCCGGGAGTCGGAGCTTGCAGTGAGCTGAGATCCGGCCACTGCACTCCAGCCTGGGCGACAGAGTGAGACTCCGTCTCAAAAAAAAAAAAAAAAAAAAAGAAGTTAATTTTAAAAATCTATCAGTACAATGCACCATGTTAAAGGATTGAAAAAAAAGAGAAACCTAAAATTACCTCATTATATACAGTAAACTATTTTTAATAAAATTAAACATTTATTCACGACTACCAAAAACTAACTAAAGAACCAAAACAAAGCACAAGCATTTTAAGAAGCTAAGAAAATCTCCAGAAATTTCCTTGATCTGGTGAAATATATTTATTAAAAACATGGCACACCATTTAGAAATTATTAAGTGTAAGATCAGAAATCAGACACATAAGACTGTTATCATTTCTACAATTTAACAAAGTGCTCCAAAGCCCTAATTAATGAAATAAGAAAAAAAGTAATAGAACAAGATTGGAACAAAATCATAATTTACAGACTGGCTGCAATATTAGCAAATATTACTGGCTACATTAAAAAGTCCAAAGGAACCTATAGACAGGCTATTAAAATCAATAAGAACAGTTGTTAAGGTCACTCCATATAAGATCAACGTAAAAAACTCAACACTATGCCCATATTATAATGATAAAAAATAGGAAATACAAAAATAAACCATTCACAATAACATAATGATTATATTGTGTCCAGAAGATAAATCTGACAAAACCAGTGCAAGATCTCCACAGAGAAAAATATAAAGCATTTATGAAAGAGATAAAAGAATACATGAATAAACTGACAAAATTTTATAGGTAAAAGATTTACTAAATAAAGACACAGTCTTCTAAAAATTAATGTATAAAGACAATACACTCAGAATCAATAGCACAATAACATTTTTTTCAAAGACTTTCACAAAAATAGCCAAGCAAACAGTGAAAAAAAAAAAGAAGAAAAAGAAGAGCATCATTGCCCTATTAAATATCAAGGGAAATTAAAAAGCTGTGATAATTGAGAAAGTACGATATTGTCATAGAACACGTTTAAAAAATAATTATTGCAACCGAACAGAGGGCCCCCAAATACATACACAAAACAGACACACACACACAGGCATACCACAGAAACACTGCGGACTTAGTTCCAGACCACCATAATGAAGCAAATGTTACAATGAAGTGAGTCACACACTTTTTTTGGTTTCCTAATTTAATAGCACTATGTCTAAAAAAAAATGTGCATGCCTTAATTAAAAATACTTTATTACTAAAAAATACTAACAATCATCTGAGCCTTCAGCAAACTGCAAACTTTTTGCTGATGAAGATTATTGCCTCATGTTGATGGATGCTGACTGATAAGGGTGGTGGTTGCTGAAGGGTGGGGTGACTGTGGCAATTTATTAAAATAAAACAACAGTGAAGCTTGGCACATTCATTGACTCTTCTTTCTGGGAAAGATTTCCCTATACCTTGCTCCCTGTACCCTGTACGCGATTTGATAGCATTTTACCCACAGTAGGAATTCTTTCAAAATTAGCGTCCATCCTCTGAAACCCTGCTGCTGCTTTATCAACTAGATTTATATAATAATATTCTAAATCCTTTGTTGTCATTTCAACGATGTTCATAGTATCTTCACCAGGAGTAGATGCCATCTTAGAAACCCATTTACTTTGCTTATCCATAAGTAACTCCTCACCCATTGAAGTTTAATCATGAGTTTGCAGCAATTCACTCCCATCTTCAGGCTTCATTTCTAATTCCAGCTCTCTTGTTCATTCTACCACATCTGTGGTTACTTCCTCCACTGAAGTCTTGAACCCCTCGAAGTCATCCATGAAGGTTGGAATCAACTTTTTCCAATTCCTGTTAATGTTGGTATTTCGACCTCCTCCCATGAATCACAAATGGCCTTAATGACATCTAGAAGGGTGAATCCTTTCCAGAAGATTTTCAACTGACTTTTTCCTAGTTTCATCTGATAAATCACTATTTTTGGCAGCTATAGTCTTACAAAATATATTTCCTAAATAATAAGACTTGAGAGTCAAAAGTACTCCTTGCTCCATGGGCTGCAGAATGGATGTTGTGTTTGTAGGTGTGAACACATTAATCTCGTTGTACATTTCCATCAGAGCTCTTGAGTGACCTAGTGCATTGTAAATAAGCTGTAACATTTTGAAAGCAATCTTTCTTTTTTTTTTTTTCTGAGCAGTAAATTTCAACAGTGGACCTAAAAGTATTCAGTAAACCACGTTGCAAATAAATGTGCTATCATCCAGGTTTGTGGCTCCATTAACAGAGCACAAGTAGAGTCGATTCAGCATAATTCCCAAAGGCTCTAGGATTTTCAGAATGCAAAATAGAGCACTGGCTTCAACTTAGAGTCACCAGCTGCATTAACTCATTATAAGAGAATAAGCTTATTCTTTGAAGCTTGGAAGCCAGGCATTGACTTCTCTTTTCCAGCTTTCAAAAGTCCTGGTGTCATTTTTGTGCAATAGAAGGCTGTTTTATCTATATTGAAAATCTGTTGTTTAGTGTAATCACCTTCATCAATTATCTTAACTAGATCTTCTGGATAACTTGCAGCAGCTTCTGCGTAAGCACTTGTTTCTCTGCTTTGCCTTGTACTTTTATGTTACGGAGACAGCTTATTTCCTTAAACTCCATGAAGCGAACTCTTCCAACATCAGACTTTTCTTCTGTGGCTTCCTTACTCCTCATGCTTCACAGAATTGTGGAGCCTTAGGGCCTTGCTTTGAATTAGGCTTTGGCTTAAGGAAGAGAATGTTGTGGCTGATTTGATCTATACAGATCACTAAAACTTTCTTTATATTAGCAATAAAGCTGTTTTGCTTTTTTATCATTTGTTTGAAGTAGTACTTACAGTTTCATTTAAGAACTTTTCCTTTTACAACTTGGCTAATTGGCACAAGAGGCCTACCTTTCAGCCTATCTTGACTTTTGACATACCTTCCCCGCTAAGCTTAATCATTTCTAGTTTTCAACTTAAAGTGAGAGATGTGTGACTCTTAAGTTCAGTTAAACACTTAAAGGCCACTGTAGGGTTATTAATTGGCCTAATTTCAATATTGTTGTGTCTACAGAAATCAGGACGCCAAAAAAGAGAAAAAGAGAAGGAATGGTGTATATGTGGAATAGTCAGAACACACACAACATTTCTTTAAGTTCACCATTACAAATGGGCACAGTATGTGGTGTTCCAAAACAACTACAATAGTAATATCAAAGATCACTGATCACAGATCACTACAATACACATAATAATCATAAAAAATTAAAATATTTCAAGAATTACCAAATGTGATACAGAGACATGAAGTGAGACTGTTCTTGAAAAAATGTTACCTAAACACTTGCTCAATGCAGGGTTGCCACAGACCTTCGATTTGTAAAAAACTCAATATCTTTCAGCTTTCCTTTACTGGGTAATAAGATAGAAGCTATAACAAAAATTCTCCCATCAAAGAAAAGCCCAGGACCTGATGCCTTCGCCACTGAATTCTACTAAACATTTAAGAACTCCTAACAGCAATTCTACTCAAATTCTTTTAAAAAACAAACAACAACAACAACAAAAAAAAAACTGGAGAGGAGGGAATACTTTCAAACTCATTCACCATGATCAAGTGGGATTTATTCCTAGGATGCAAGCATGGTTCAAGATATTCACATCAATCTATGTGATACATCACATTAACAGAACCCAAAAAGAAAACAAAAAACAAAAAACAAAAACTATAAGATCATTTCAATAGATGCTGAAAAAGCATTTGATAAAATTTAAGGTCCCTTCATGATAAAAACCCCAATAAACAGAGTATAGAAGAAACATACCTCAAAATAATAAAGGCCATAAATGACAAACACATAGCTAACATACTGAACAGGGAAAAATTAAAAGCCTTTCCTCAAAAATCTAGAATAATATCGCTTCTCGGCCTTTTGGCTAAGATCAAGTGTAGTAAAACTCTAGAATGAGACAATGATGCCCACTTTTACCACTTTTATCCAATATAATACTGGAAGTCCTCGCCAGAGTAAGTAGGGCAGAAAAACAAATAAAGGACATTCAAACTGGAAGAGAATGAGTTGAATTACCCTTATTCACAAATGACATGACATTATGTTAGAAAAAACTAGACTCCACCAAAAAATTATAAGAAGTGATAACAAATTCAGTATAGTTCCTGGTTAGAAAATCAACATACAAAAATCAGTAGCATTTGTATATATCAACAGCAAACAATCTGAATAAAAAATCAAGAAAGCAATTCGATTAAAATAGCTACAAGAAGAAAACACTTAGGGCTCAATTTAACCAAAGAAGTAAAATATCTATACAAGAAAAACCATAAAACACTTATGAAAAAAAATTGAAGAGGACACAAGAAAGTGGCTATTCCATGTTCATGAATTAGACGAAGTAACATTGTTAAAATGAACACAGTACCCAAAGAAATCCATGGATTAAATGTATTCTTTATGAAAATGCCAATATCATTTTTAACAAAAATAGAAAAAACAACTCTAAAATTTATATGGAACCACATAAGAACTCAAATGACCAAAGCAATCTTTTCATTCTGAAAAAAAAGAAAAAGCTGAAGCATCACATTATCTGACTTCAAAATATACTACAAAACTATAGTAACCAAATCAGCATGGTATTGGCATAAAAACAGACACACAGACCAAAGGAACAGAATAGAGAAGCCAGATATAAATCTGCACATTTACGGCCAACTCATATTCAGCAAAGTTGCCAAGAACATATAATAGGGAAAAGACAGTCTTCTTAATAAATGGTTTGGGGCTACATGTGGTGGTACACATTTGTAACCTCAGCATTTTGGGAGGCCAAGGTAGGTGAATCACTTGAGCTCAGGAGTTTGAGACCAGCCTGGGCAACATGGCAAAATCCCATCTCTACAAAAAAAAAAAAAAAAAAAAAATACAAAAGAGAGCTGGGCTAGTGGCGTGTGCAGGTAGCCCCAAGTACTCAGGAGGCAGAGGCAAGAGGATCACTTGTGCCCAGAAGTTGAGGCTGCAGTGAGCCAAGATTGTCCCACTGCACTCCAGCTTGTAACAGAATAAGACCCTGTCTCTAAATAGAAAGAGAAAAAGTGAGAGAGAGAGATAGAGAAAAAATAATAGTTCTGAGAAAACTCTATTACCATATGCAGAAGAATGAAACTAGACCTCTGCCTCACATCATATATAAAAATCAAATCAAAATGGATACTTTAAGGTCTGAAATTATAAAACTACTAGAAGATAATATTGGAAAAACACTTGAGAACATCGGACTCGGCAAAGGTTTTTTTGTGTAAGACCTCGAACAGAAAGCAAAAGCAAAAATTAAAAATTTGGGCTACATCAAGGTAAAAAGTCTTGGCACAGCAAAGAAAACAATCAAAAAAGTGAAGAGATGTCCTACGGAATGGAAGAAAATATTTGCAAACTATCCATCTGACCAACAATTAATAATCAGAAATATATAAAGAGCTCAAATAACTCAATAACGAAAAAAAAAAACTAATCGGAAACAAAAATGGGCAAAATATCTGAATAGCCATTTATCAAAATAAGACATAAATGGTATATGAAAAAAAGCTCAGCATCTCTAATCATCAGGGAAATGCATATCAAAACTGTAATGTGATATCATCTCATCCTAGTTAAAACAGTTTTTTATCAAAAAGATGAATAATAATGATGCTGGCAAGGATATGGAGAAAGGGGAACGCTCATACACTGCCGACAAGAATTTGAGTTAGTACAGCCACTATGGAAAACTGTATGGAGGTTCCTCAAAAAACTTAACACTACCATATGGTTTAGCAATTCCATTACTAGATATATATCCAAAAGAAAGAAAATCAATATATTAAAGAAATGTCTGCATTCTCATGTTTATCGTAGCACTGTTTACAATAGCCAAGGTGTGGAATCAATCTAAGTCCCCATCAAAGGATGAAAGCATAGAGACAATGTGGCATATACACACAATGGAAAATTATTCAGTCATAAAAATGAATAAAATATTGTTATTTGCAACAACCTGGATGAAACTGGAAGTTATTATGTCTACTGAAATATGCTGAGCACAGAAAGACAAATATTGCATGTTCTCACTCATCCATGAGAGCTAAGAAAGTGGACCTCTTGAAGGTAGCCAGTATATTGGTGGTTACCAGAGGCTGGGAGGGCTATGAGGGAAGAGGGTATAAAGACAGGCTAATTAGTGGGTACAAATAGACAGTTAGATAGAAAAAAAAAAAAGACATATTCAATAGAACAGAAACATGACTATACTTTATGATGATCTTTTATATATTTCAAAATAGCTAGAAGGGGATATTTCAGATGTATGCAGCATAAAGAAAAGACAAATAATTAAGATGATGAATATTCTAATTACACTGGTTTGATATATACACATTAAAGTGCTAGATTACCACACGTACCTTGAAAATATGTACATCTATTATGTTTCAATTAAAACAATAAAATTCTGGGAAGGGTAGCGGAGAGAAGCGGGCAAGGAGAAAAAAGAATATAAATGTATTTATTACCACTGAACTATATACTTAAAATGATGTGGATGGTAAATTTTATATGTAAATTTTATCTCAATTAAAAAAAATTTAAATGACTATAAAAGTAACCCAATGAGGTGGCATCTTCTTTGGAAGACTGTCCTTGATACTGTTACTGTCTCCTTCTTCTATGCCTCTATTGCTGCCTTATCAGGTCATCAAAGTCATACCATAATTTATAAATCACATGCCTTTATCTCCTTACAGATTGAAAGTCTTGAGGGAAATCATGTCATTCATCTCAGTATCGCTAGTGTCCTCAGTATTCCCAGGGCTAGGAATGTAGCAATCAATGAATATTTCTGAAAATGAATTCTTTGAATTTCCACATCCTTGAGCAAACTATGATTGATACTGCCCTTTAAGTTTTATCCAAATGAAAGCAGTTAGAACTTTAAAGAAAAAATTAAAATAAAATTATTTTTGAAATATTTAAGATGATGGATATCCCAATTATCCTGATTTCATCTTTACACATTATATGAATAGCAAATTATTATATGTACCCCCAAAAGATGTACATTGATTATGTATCAATTTTAAAAAGAAAAATAAAATGGTACCTATGAAGTGTGAAGCAGAGTAAAGCAAACTGCAATAAAAAAAAGATATGCCTGTATATGGGAACTGACTTACTATAAAATAAAGAAACAGCAGCACAAAACCACAGAAAAGGATGCAATTGATAATGTTGGCACAACTGGTTTCCATATGGAAAAAAGAATTTTAAAAATATTAGCTTCCTTTCTCAAAGAATGTACACATATACATTTTGGTACATTAAAACATCAATGTAATCTTCTAAAATTCATTTAAAAATGTAGGAAATATAGAAATATAACAATGAGCTAAACATATCTTAGGACTCTGAAAGCATAAGTCATGAAGGATAAGAATGATCAACTTAAGCACAAGTAAAAATATATAATAAAATTTAAAAATAAAAGAACAGTATATATTTGCAGAACATAGAGCAAATGGAGGATTAGCATCTATAATAAAAGAACTTGAAAAACAATCCAATAGAAAAGTAGAGAGTGCATTTTAAATTCCAATTCATTAAGTGGAAATCTGAATTAAAAACAAAGGAAAAGATGCTCAAATCTTCAGCCATGCAGATTGTGCAGTCACTATAGTAGTGATATATTATTTCACAGCCACTGGAATGGGAAATAATTTAAAACCTGAGACTACCACATTCTTATGCATGGAAACATTCATGTAGTGCTGCCAATAATAAAAATTTATACAAAGATTCTGAAGAAATAATAGCAATATCTAATAAGTTTTAAACTGGCTAATCTCTTTGCCCAAAAATTCTGCCTCTAGGTACATGACATAAACTCTTACACATAGGTAGCAGGTTACATGTAAAAATATGCTTACTGCATTATTTGCAGTAGCAAAAAAATATGATCTAGTATAAATGCCTATTAATAGGGAATGGATAAGTTTTGCAATGTTTATATAGTACAGTATGTTAAAATGAATGACTTAGACTGATAGGCATCAATGTGAGTAGTTTTCAAAAACCTAAAATGGAGCAAAAAAAGCAAATTGTAGATCATCTGGTATAGCATTACTTGTATAAAAAATTTAAAATCACTAAGCTCCACTTCTACTGTATTTATGAATAGTAAAATTATGCAACATAACCTGGAAGGATGTGCATTAAATTTTTTATACTGATTGCCCCTAAGGAAGGAAGGAAATAGGCCAAGAGAGTCAAATGAGGAGACTCCAATTTTATCCTTAGTGCTTTATTCTTTTAATTAAAAGTGTCAATGAAAAGAAAATAAAGGTATTCCAGTGGCAGGCTATTGGGATCATAGCGTATCCTTAAGACTGCAGAAAATAATCTATAGAAAGAGGGTGAATAGATTAAGGAGATAACATCATACTTTCTACAAAATTTACATACTAGTGTTTTTGGCAGTGGTTTAGGGATGTAAAAGGATCTCCAAGAGCTGCCAGTCATAGTGTGAGTAAACACTGATGAGGCAGAGCTGCATGTTCAGGTGGAAGACCCTGAGTAAATGCACAAAGTAAGCTTTTCAGAGGTGTGAGGAAATCTACTAGACTGTTCTACTAGACTAGCTAAAGGTAACCTTTATAGGAGCCACTTCCAGAATGCAAACACAGGTACATTTTTAATTATTACAGCTTATTTTTAAACTATGTACACTTAAAGTCTTTTAATTTTTTCTTTTTTTTTTTTTTTTTTTTTGAGACGGAGTCTCGCTCTGTCACCCAGGCTGGAGTGCAGTGGCGCGATCTCGGCTCACTGCAAGCTCCGCCTCCTGGGTTTACGCCATTCTCCTGCCTCAGCCTCCTGAGTAGCTGGGACTACAGGCGCCCGCCACCGCGCCCGGCTAATTTTTTGTATTTTTAGTAGAGACGGGGTTTCACCGTGGTCTCGATCTCCTGACCTTGTGATCCGCCCGCCTCGGCCTCCCAAAGTGCTGGGATTACAGGCGTGAGCCACCGCGCCCGGCTTAATTTTTTCTTTATTTTTTTGAGACAGAGTCTCACTCTGTTGCCCAGGCTGGAGTGCAGTGGTGTGATCTCGGCTCACCGCAACCTCTGCCTTCCGGGTTCAAGCGATTCTCCTGCCTTAGCCTCCCGAGTAGCTGGGACTACAGGTGTGTGCCACCACGCAGGGCTAATGTTTTGTATTTTTAGTAGAGACGGGGTTTCACCGTATTAGCCAGGACGATCTTGCTCCTTTGACCTCGTGATCCACCTGCCACGGCCTCTGAAAGTGCTGAGATTATAGCAGTCTTATAATGTTTTCACAAGCAACCTGCAGAACCTCACAGCTTGCCTTGTGTGAATACTCCCTGGAAGACTTCTCTAGACCTCCCCAGCTTCTAATACTCCTTTCTTTCCTACTACAGCTGCAGATACCTGACCTGACTTCCTTCTTTGTTCCAGTTGCCACTCTGATTTCTCTGCTTATATTCTTCTTTAACCAGCTGTTAAAATAGGCAGATTTCCCCCACTACTTGTCTTCCTACTATCTCTAAAATAAGCTGTGAGTTTAGTAGATTATGAATACTATTAAGATACAGAGAGGGAATGTAGTAGCTTTCTCTCTCCTTCCTTCCCTCCTTTTCTCTATCTGTCTTTTGTTTAACCAACATTTATTGACAGACTTCATGTGCAATAATCTCTTCTCACAAGGATTTTGCGATTTAAGGGGTAAGGTGTAGGTTGGATGAGTGTGGAGGAGAGTGGAAAAAGAAAACTCACCTAACATGATAAAGAGTAAAATATGACACAATTTATCAAGATGCATCTGCATATCCATTTAACCTGAAAAACACTATTTACTGCATCTACTTGCAACCCTGTTGCTTCATACTCTGGTTTCACCTACTATTATATTCAAGGTAATGTTTGATCAAGGCATAACTCCCTCTCTCAGAAGTATTTTCATTTTAATGTGGACTTTTGGCATGAGGGAAAGCAATGTTTAGGGGTAGTACTGTCCATGGGTTTCAACGTGTAACTTGGGCTGGCTCTGAGCAGAGAGGTCCAATTGATATGGGAGGTAAAAAGAAATGATTTAGGCAGATAGTGAGGGCAAGAAAGTCCTCAGTAAGGTTTCTCTTTTTATAAAAAGTAGCCCCCATTTCTTTTCTAACAAAAAGCAGCCTGTAAAATCGAGCTGCAAACATAGATAAGCAAGCTTGAAGCTCGCACAGGTGAAGGCCAGCAGCCGTGACTGCCTGGTGGCTAGGCATGTTCAACATGGCAGTTCCATCTTTCCTTTTATCAACCGTGCATCCAGGAAGGAGCAGGCAGCATGGCGCTGGCCAGGTAAAAACCCCATTTGCATAATAGATTCAGGTGGGGTGGCCAGCCCCTTCAGGCACTATGTAAATGTCATGGGGCAATCTTTGGGCCCTGTGGAAATCGACAGCACCTCCTCAATCCAGTCTATAAAAACCCATGAACTTCACCATGGGACTGGAAGACCCACTCAGGAGCCTCTCGCTTTCTGCAGGAAAGAGAACTATTCTCTTTTCTCTTTCTTTTGCCTATTAAACCTCGGCTCTTAACCTCACTTCACATACGTCTGTGTCCTTGATTTCCTTGGCATGAGACAACCAACTTCAGATATTACCCCAGATGAACGATGTTGCTTCACAATTTGTGAAAGAGGCAATGTTTGGGAATAGTAACTTTCTTCCTTCTGTGAGAAAGTAGAATTTTAACAAGAAAATTTTCACAGGTTCCCTAACTATATTTGTGCCCCTGGTTTCAAGCAGATGGCTTAATATCACACAGTGGCTTGGGTGGAAGGTGGTAAAATGGTAATGGCAGTTTCCACCATTGTTGCATCCTTGCCTCAACCTCTGTGGCAAAAGGGCTCCCATGATTTCTATAAATCAAAGACTTTGCATATCAACTTTGAAAGACTGATGATTCTTCCCCCACCTTTTGGGGAAGAGCAGTATCTCCCTTCACGTCTCACTGTTCACCACCAAACACAGCACTCCTGTCTGCCCCCTTGGACTGGTCCTGTTCACCCTAAAAAATTCTTGGGCTTTCCATTTACCCAAATCATGCAATCCTTTGATGAGTGGGACCTCTCCTGTCAATTCTCATGAACTATACCAGAGTATAGAGCAAATAACATGGAAACATTCAGTAATCACTTATTGGAATCAAAGTGTCTCAGAACCAAAAGGTCTTGTGGTGATCATATCGCCCATTGATTTTCCACCTGTGTTCTGAGAAGCCCTGTGGTTTCCCAGAGAGGCTTCAGGGGACAGGCAACATCTTCACATCTAGGATTCTGCTTCCACCACCTCCAATCAAGTAGAACAGTTACGACATTATTTGCTTTATAATTGGGATTTAAAATAGGACTTCGTTTTCAAAAATAGTTTCTCTCTAAAAAAGGAGGATGAACAATTGAGTTTTGGCATTAAGTTTATTTTTATGAGGAAATGAAAAGTAAGTTAAAGTCATTTTCTATCAAGGTCACATATCTCTAGGTTTAAATGATTTGATGTTTACTGAAGAATTCTCAGCATTATGGGAAGCTGTAAAGGAAGACATGTGGGAGCTTTTGATGTCTATCGTCCATCTTACTGTACTACATAAACAGGAGGATGTTTCCCCAAAAGTGAAGTCGGAAATGAAAGAATAATTATGTTTAATTTACCAACACCGCAATTCTGGTATAAAGTCAGGGAAAAAGGAAAAGAATTTTCTCTCTCAAATTTTGTAATGTGCATTATGCCCTGCTCTAACAGTTGGAAGAATAAGAGTCATCAACTGGTGTGGGCTAACGTTTGGATCATTTAATCTCGCTGTAACCCTGGGAACAAGTGTTTCTCATTAAAGGAAGTGCAATGGTGTATGCAAACTTTTGGAAAGCAATTGTTTACTCTTGTCTGCAGTTACAAGAGGAAGGACTAAGTCATCAAGCTTCCATTTCTGCTTCTGTTTGGTGATTTCTAATACGGGTCACTTATGAGGCCAACCAATTCTGTTCAAGGAAGTCACTAAAAAGGGAAATAATTATATTTGGTACGAAAGCTGATGTGGAAGAAAATTCACAAAAAAACAACTTTGACTCTACTTCAGGCTCTGGCTTAATGGTTTGGAAAACTAATAATTAATTTTCTCAGAAAGATGTCAAATAGCTAGAACTATAATGCCCAAATAACATGCAATCCTATTTTTTCTTAATAAGTGGAATCCTCTTTTAATCATTTTCAAACCAGCAACCACAAAATGCATTGTTTTATTCCTGTAATATTTTTCCGCAAGTCTTTTCCACATAGAAAGTTATCTCATTTCCAAGGTTATACACTGAAGACAGAACTTGATTTTACATTCAGATCTCATTTGACCTAACAAACAGAATGATAATATTTTTCTCTATTGGTATTGCTATATGATATAGAACATTTGAAAAGTACTGTTTGTCTTCTGTGGGACTTCCCAGATTAGGTTAAGAAGTATCTATTAATATATATATATATGTGTGTGTGTGTGTGTGTGTGTGTGTGTGTGTGTGTGTGTGTGCGTGTGTGTGTATTTGAGACAGTGTCTCACTCTGTGCAGTGGCACAATCTTGACTCACTGCAACCTCTGCCTCCTGTGTTCATGCAATTCTCATGCCTCAGCCTCCTGAGTAGCTAGGATTATAGGCGTGTGCTAACAGGCCCAGCTAATTTTTTTGTATTTTTAGTAGAGACTGGGTTCCACTATATTGGCCAGGCTGGTCTTGAACTCCAGGCTTCAAGTGATCTGTCTGCTTTGGTCTTCCAAAGTGCTGGGATTACAGGCATGAGCCACTGCACCTGGCCAATATTTATACTTTAAACAGAAGGACCTGCAACAATAGCTGGAAAAGATGTTGAAAATAAGCCTCTTCTTCCTTGCTGATGTCCAAGACAGATGGGATAGCCACCAAGCAGAGCGAGTTTCATGGAGAAAAGGTTGTCACAGAGTCTGTCTGAACAGATCATGTTGGGAGAAGGGAGATATCCCCTATAATATCTCCATCCCTACCCCAGCAACTCACAATCCAGTTTCATAATGACCCTACCTCATATTGAGGATTACCATGTGTATAGGGTTTATGAGGTGTGGATTATTCAGAATAAAGTTGTGAAGTAAAATATCAATTGTATTAGAAAATATGGTTTGTAGGCCGGGCACAGTGGTTCACGCCTGTAATCCCAGCACTTTGGGAGGCCGAGGCAGGTGGATCACCTGAAGTCAGGACTTTGAGGCCAGCCTTGCTAACTTGGCAAAATCCCGTCTCTACTAAAAATACAAAAATTAGCTGGGCGTGGTGGCGCATGCCTGTAATCTAAGCTACTTGGGAGGCTGAGGCAGAAGAACGGTGTGAACCTGGGAGGTGGAGGTTGCGGTGAGCCGAGATCATGCCACTGCACTCCAGCCTGGGCAACAGAGCAAGACTCGGTCAAAAAAATAAAAATAAAAAAAAGGGAAAGGAAAGGACAAGAAGAGGGGAGGGGAGGGGAGGGGAGGGGAGAGGAGGGGAGGGGAGAGGAGGGGAGGGGAGGGGAGAGGAGGGGACGGGAGAGGAGGGGAGAGGAGGGGACGGGAGAGGAGGGGAGGGGAGGGGAGGGGACGGGAGAGGAGGGGAGGGGAGGGGAGGGGAGAGGAGGGGAGGGGAGGGGACAGGAGAAAAGAGAAGAGAAAAGAAAAGAAAAAAGAGAAAGGAAAAGAAAAGAGAAAGAAAAATAAAATACAGTTTGTAAAAAGCTCACTTCTGATAGCAGAGAGGTTGCTAACTATTTTTGTCCTTCAGCTTTGTAAAGCGCTAGTTGGAGCCTAAGACAGCAAAGATGAAATACATTTGTGATCCCAAATAGGAAACGTCTGTCATTACAGGAGGTGCGTAATAGAGAGAAAGTGAGTAAACTTTCCTTCTGGGCAGTTAGTGGGTAAAGGGATCCCACTTCAGATTAAAGGACTTGAAGCTTGCACCCATGTTCCAGATTCAGACTCTCATTCCATACATCAGAATTCTGCCAGGCTAAATGTAGAAAAGCAAACCACGCTAATATGGAACAACTACAAGGACTGCTTCCTCCTCTGAGTGCTTCTATCTGAAGAGTTGCCTGAATATGTAGTATCTCCCATATCTCCATAGCAGGTTCCTTTTTATCATCATGAGATCAACCAATGGAGAGAAATTTGGCTTTCTGTATGCCTCCACCTCTTTTTATCTCCTCTACTTTCCAGACAAAGTAATAGGAATGAAGCAACGAAAGTCACATTACAGCTTAGAATAGGACAAGCCTGTTTATTTGATTGTCATTGGTTCTTATCTAGCACTGGATGTAAATCTATGTGCTATGGGAAAAATAAAAGTTAAGAACTTGCTATAATTTGAGACTTGAAACTCAAACCTACTATAATACTATGACTATTTTACAAGTTATTGTTTTTTCTTGGCCTAGATGGTTTATTGAGATGTTTAAAAAGTATTATTTAGCAAAGGCTGTTCGCGATGGCTTACGCCTGAAATCCCAGCACTTTGGGAGGCCGAGGCGGGCGGATGACGAGATCAGGAGATTGAGACCATCCTGGCGAACATGGTGAAACCCCGTCTCTACTAAAAATACAAAAAAAAAATTAGCCAGGCGTGGTGGCGGGCGCCTGTAGTCCCAGCTACTCGGGAGGCTGAGGTAGGAGAATGGCATGAACCCCGCAGGCAGAGCTTGCAGTGAGCCAAGATCGCGTCACACTGCACCCCAGCCTGGGTGACAGAGCAAGACTCGGTCTTTAAAAAAAAAAAAAAAAAAAAGTATTATTTAGCAAACTACATTTCCATTGAAATAACAGAAAACTATCATCAAACTATTATCTCTAAATACTGTGTACAGATCCAAAAAAGGAAGCATTGATTCCCACGAAACAGAATAAGACCTAGATAATCCTTGTATGTTGTTAGACACTTGAAAACTTTTCTCTCCAAAGTATGTTCTTTTCTCTTTTACAAACTGTGGTCTCAGAGTCACAGAAACCATCACTCTTTTGCCTTTGCTCATACCAGTTTTCAGTAACTTTTAGAATAAAGGACAAAATTTCAATCCTCTCAAGATTCAACTCATATATTTTAATGGAAAATTTCTTTCCAAAGGATGTTTTTACATTTCTTACATAATCCTAGAATAAATATAAAGAGACATTGAGAGATGACCTAATCTATCCTCATACTTCCTCAAAAGTAAACAGCAAAACCACCCTAAAGTAATGGGAATAACGCTATCTAGTACAAAAGCTTGAGAAAGGACTCCACCGTGTGTTACCTATCACAATAATAATTCCCTTTAAACTAACAGGTGAGTTCTCATTCTGGATAACCGAAGCAGCATCATTGAAATCCATTTCTTCTCCTGTTCTCAGCTGGGTTCCAAAGTTGAATTAATATCACAAACTTTAAAAACTGCGTTATTTCACTGACTCTCCGGTAGACTGCAAGCTCCTTGAAAAATGGGAACCAGGTCATCATCTTTATATTAGAATCTACATTCTAAGTCAGTGCCTGGCATATCCTTGTGTTTATCAAGCAATGAATCAAAGTACTTCAAGTGCATCAAACACTAAACCAACACACTGGCTTATAAATGCTTTTTCATTATATGCTTACAATGCTTGTTAACATTTGCATGATTATCATTTGAAATACATTTTTTGTTATAGCTGTTTCTTTCCCTTCATACCTAGGTAGCCCTTATTTTTTCAGCTGTATTTAGCTCAATTATTGGTGTATTAAAAATTAAAAATTTAGACAAAGGCTCAGGCATAATTGCAATATGGAATTAAGATTTGAAATAAATAAAATGGTCAAAAATATTAGTCACAATTTTCTTTTAAGGAGTTATAATAATGCATTTTCTAACTTTCTGATATAGTTCTATACAAAAATATATTTAATTTCAATATGGTCACATGATGCCTACTGTATAATAACCTGTGAAACAAACTAATTTGGATAATGTATGTTTTCAGGAACGTAACTTCACTTTAAAAGTATCTTTCATTCTACACAGCAGGGGAACATACAAGAGGGAGAGTTTCCCTGAGCCAGTATTCTGTCATGTGGCTGTTAGTCTGAAAACTCTGAAACAAGGTAGGCACTTCTTTTCTTCCTTGCATAACTACCAGCTGCTACTGCCACCTTCAATTCAATGTTCACTATTGTCTAGTTGCCATTAATTACATGCGTTGGTTTGATATTTTGGCCAGTTTAAAACTGAGTCATATAGTAGGTATCTATTAAATGTTTATTTCAGATGAGGGATGCAAGGATAGAATGATTGAGGAAAGAGAAATAAATTTGGTGGGGAAAATGATAAGAAGAGATGGCACATGGAACAGAAAATGAAGGAATAACTTCATTTAAGGAAAGTATAGGAGATAATTTTTTTCTGCTGAAACTAAAGAAGAACAATAAGGGAACAAGAATGTGTATGAAATGATACTTATATGCTACTGAGAAAACTCACTGTGAGTCATTCTGTGTAACCTCTCAAATCTGAATCATTTTTTAACAGCAAATCGGAAAATATTTTTGCTTGATGTGTGTGTGTGTGTGTGTGTGTGTTTTAAGATTTAGAGAAGTTTTAGGTGGTCATTGGAGAATTTCAAGTTCTTGTTTTAATATTTATTCTCTTCAAGACTTGAACATCAGTAATGATTCATTTTTATAAGAAAGGAAATTATCCACTTTGACAACCCCAAACTGTAGGCTTCAGAGCTCGTTCTACATATATTATTTCCTGTTTCTATAAACATGAGTCTCAGAGGTCTTACAATTCTTTATTTCAAATAAAGGTAGATGCCTCTGAATATGAATTCCTTTATTACTAAAATCTGCTTAGTTAAGGGATCTAGAAAGACTGCTGTACCAACACAGAATTATCAGGGCTCATTACAACTACATCACTGAAGAAGACTCCAGCACACATTGCAGTCACTGTCTTTCGAACTCCGAGAAGAAAGTATCTACCTAGTGACAATTTCCACTCTAGTAAGTTTAAAATAGAACTGAACTGCATCTCTGCCAGTCTTCCTCCTGCATTCCCTTTGTTCGAATGATGACAATGGCTTCTAGCTAGTCATCGAGTCAAAAGCCACAAAATAATCTTACACTTTTTATCCCACTTGTTTATTCCAATTATTCCATTTACTGTCATATTCAGCCAGTCACGAAATCTGGTTGAAACCACCACTTACATACTCTTCACATTCACATTCTTCTATTCATTCCTACTATTATAGGACATAGTTCAGATTTTCATGATTTCTGCAATAGTCTGTAGTTTTTCTGTCTCTATACTTTCATCACACACTGGTAGAAATGTTTTTTTCATGTGTAGTTAAGAGTGTTTACAGCTTTCTATTCCTTATTCACCTGAGATTTTAAAATGCAACGTGGGACTTCTGTTTAAACTTCATGAATTGGCCAAACACATTTCTTCTCCCTGTTGTGACTTTACAAAAAGGATAATAATAAAAATATACAAAAACCGTCAGAATGAAGGAAAGAGAATGGGAAAGGGCCTAATGTGGGCAGTCATTGAATTTATTCTCATCAGAAGAACCCTGACAGGCTCCAGATTGAGATGCAGCAGGTGGCAAGAATTGTGGGACTAGAGAAAGGAGCTGAAAGCAAGAGAATAACTGACCATCTGAAAACATTGCTGAGACCCCCTCAACGTCCTGTTCACCGTCATGGGCACTTAGACTGTTACTGCCTCGGGAAGAACACCCAAGGTTTATTCTCATGAGAAATTAAATCTGAAAAGCTGTGGGCCCAGAAACTCCAGGCAAATAGTGAGACTGAGATGAAAATTAAAAAGTTAAATAAAATCCTGTATAAGAACTGTTGAACTCTGAGTTCTCTTGTCCATCCTGCTCCCGGGAACCACAGGAGCAGGTGTATGCCCCTCAGGTAGGAAACCTGAGGCTTTTCCTCTGGACAAAGTGAAGAGCCTTAGAGATGAGATTTCCAGAAAGTGACAATGGCAGCACTTTTAAACGAACGCATACACACCAGCGCAAATTCAGTCTTGCAACCTTAATACCCTAGAGTGTAACTCTCCAGGTACCACAGAGCCCAGCAGAGAACAGAGCACCGGCCATCTTCTCAGTGTCTCATTGTTACAATATGAACCAACAGACAAGGATTACAAAACAAAGACAAACCACTAATGTGAAAGGTGGATACAATCAAACCGGAAAAGCAAAAACCCAGATGAACCACAATCAGCATATGAAACAATGAGGAAGCAGACTTTTAAAAAAATGTAAGTATAATACTCTAGAGAAACTAAAAATTATACTGCATCATAACACACTACTAAAATTTAACTATCAGAAAATAACTCTTGACTATTACAAATCTGATAGCTGAACTATAACTATTAAGTGCTGAAAAAGAGTTCAGAAAATCACTTGAATCAGAATATGAAGAAAAGGGAAGGAAAATAAAACAGATAACAACATTAGAGATCAATCATGAAAATCTTAGTTAAAGGAAATCCAAAGAGAAAGAATCAAGAAATTTGTATGTGGCCGGGGGAAACAGTCTAAGAATGTTTTTTTTTAAGTTAGCATAGACAAAAACATTTCCAAACATGAATATTCTCCAAGGGAAAAAAACGAGATGAAAAAGTGGTTCTCCTATTGATTATTTCTCGGAAAGTTACTGACTTCCATGAAAACAAAGAGACAAACCTGAAAAGACATAGAATCCAGGCAAGAGTCTGGGCCACATCTGAGCAAGACTCGATCTCAAAAAAAAAAAAAAAAAAAAAAAAAAGAATGGGGAGGATAATGAGGAGGAGCAAATAGAATGAACTCCGTGTCTCTCTAACACTTGACCTGAAGTAACTCCACTTTTATCTTGTTTTCTTTGGGAATTATAAATACAATTTTATTTAGTAAAAAAAAAAAAAAAGGTTCTTCTGCTTTAGAAGTATTTATGAAGTACAGCTATAAACAATGGAGAAAGGAATAGGAGACTCTGAGAGATGAGAACAAAAGGAAACATCTTTATTGTAAAATAACTCAATATGGCAATAAAAGACAGAGGCAGAGAAATAGCAGCAGAGCAGCAGTAAAAATAGTAATAGCCTATGAATCAAGAAACTTGGATTTTATTCTGTCTCTGTACTACCAGCCAAATAACTAAAAATCAAGAAAAAAAAAAAAAAGGAACCAAAATAGAAGCAGATTAACAGGCTATCCAGATATTAGAGTTATCCAAGGCAGGCTTTTAAAAAAACTCATCATAAATATATTGAAGGAAATATGTGACAAGATGGAGAATTTCCCCATAAAACAGAAATCTAAATTAAGCAATTCAAATGAAATCTTAGAAATAAAAATTATTAAAAATTTGAAATGGGCTTAACAACAGGTATTGATCTGGATGTTAATTACTTCGTGTACACTTCAGATTTATGCACTTTACAATATGTGTATTATATATTACACCTTAATCAATGTATTTTTAATTCATTCCTTCTGCTTGCGAAAATGGGCTGGTGAGTGAGAAGGGGAGTGAGCAAGAATGAAATAGGGAGAAGTGCTTACAAAATCCGTGTGGTCGGTCACCAAAAGAGATGACGGCATGGATTAGGTGGCAGTGATGGAGCAGGTAGAAAGAAAGGTTTTGAAATAATGTTAATTGGATTGCTAATGAATTTTCCAGTTTTGACAGCTATTTTTTTGAGATACTGAGTTGGAAAAGTGTATGCAACATCTCTCACATAGGTGATTGGATATAGACGTACTAAGCTCAGAGTGGAGATCTGGGCTAAAGATACAAACTAAGTTCTCAGCATAAAAATGCAATTTAAAGAAAAGTGTAAGGTTTAATGAAATCACATAGAGAGTGTACATGGAGAAGAGAAAGGGACCCAGGTCAAAGGCCTGAAATCACCAAAATTTAGAATTTGGATGCAGGAGTTGGAGACACTTCTGAAGAGGAATGGCCCGTGAGGTAGGAGGAAAGCCACATGAATGTGGCTTCAAAGAAGTCATGAGTGGAGAATGTGTCAATAAGCAGAGAGTGACCAGTCATATCAAATTATGCTGTGAAAATGAGATTTGACTGTGCGGTTTTTAATTTTGGCTTTGATGGAAGCATTTCAAGGTATAGGTGGAAAAACTCTAAAAGAAGTGAACTTAAAGGAGAACAAGAAGTGAAGAAGTAGAGACAACAAATAGAGAAAACTCTTGCATTGTGTGAAGGGGAGAAAAGAAATAAGGTACCTGGGGGAGTGCAAGGAATTTTTTTTTTCTTTTTTGAGATAGAATCAGTCTTTTGCCCATGCTGGAGTGTGGTAGCAGGATCTCGGCTCACTGCAACCTCTGCCTCCCAGGTTCAAGTAATTCTCATGCCCTAGCCTCCTGAATAGCTGGGATTACAGGTGCCTACCACCACGCCTGGCTAATTTCTATATTATATATTTCTGGAGACAGGGCTTCACCATGCTGGCCGGGCTGATTTCGAACTCCTGACTTGAAGTGATTCTCCCGCATCAGCCTCCCAAAGTGCTGAGATTACAGGCATGAGCCACTGTGCCCAGCCAAGTATTTTTTTAAAATGTGGGATATATTAAAGCACACTTCTACTTTACAGGAGAAAATGCTTGAAAAAATTAGAGTGGATGGGTTGCAGTCTAATTTTGCAAGCAGATGAAGTGCAAGGGATTTTCTTTCATTTTAATCAAAGGGGGAATATTTGAGTACAGATGCGCTTAGGTTTAGGAATTCAGTGATGGCGAGATGATGATGGGCTTCTTCTCTGAATGCTTCTAGTTTCCTTTTACAGTTTGAAAAATTTCATCAGAATGTGAACATGAATGGCGAGGTGGAAAGGAAAAAAGAAAAGATAATTAAATGACCATCTTGGGGTATTAGGAAGCAAATTTATTGAAGAAATAGAGCAGCGTTACTGGAGAGGGTCACCTTGAGATGCGTGGCCATCTATTTATAATAAGACCACTTATTGGGGTTCGCTATCTTCCCAAGCAAAGTTCAGTAATATGATTTGGAGCAGAGTCTTGGAGCCAGAGGAAAATTAGATTTAACCCTGACCTGGATTTTTCCATGGGAGAAAGATAGAAAGGGGAGCATTTCATCCAACTCAAATGCTATAGCGTCTTACACTGAACACCCTGGAAAGCTCTGTCGATCTTAGGCACAGAGAAGCTAGGGATAATCCTGAAGTTGCTATCACTATTGGTTCTACTCTTGACAAAACTGCCCTTTGTCAAGTAAAGAAGCTCATCAAGTGATAGCAACATCTTTGGACATGCTTGATTAAAACCAAGGGACTGCTAAGCCTCTGGTAAGTTTTCTCGCAGGAGAATTATTTGGTAGATAAAATACATAAGGCAACACATTGCAAGCCACAGCATTGACAATCCATGTACTGGCTCTAACTTAAAGAGGCAGTTGTGGTGAGACCTTCCATCCTCACCTATTTCAAACTCAGCCAACCCTCCTTAGCAGTATATTAGAGAATAAAAATGTCCTTTAGAGATTCGCTGATATTTGATGAAGATGGATATCTCCATTAGAAAGCTCATCACTTGCAAGCTATCAAAAAGATAGTTTTTGACTTTCTTGGTCAAAATGTTTAACTGGTAGAATGTTTTAAAGTGTACCTATGGTAAAAAAATTCAACAGTATACATTTGTCAGCTGTCTTATAACTTAGAAAAATGTAATTTATTATGATACAGACCTGTTTATCTTATGCTGATGTTTCTTTTATAATCTACTGAGAGAAAAAAAAAACACGTGAAGTGAAACAACACGTTTATTCTTAGAAAGAACATGGAGGCATGTGTATAAAAGTGGATTGGGAATGTGGTGCTTCTTACAGTTCCTGGAAGTTGGGAGGAAGGAGAGGAAGCCATGGAGGGCCTGGATGGGGTGGCTCATGCCTGTAATCCCAGCACTTTAGGAGGCCCAGGTGGGCGGATCACCTGGGGTCAGGAGTTTGAGACTAGCCTGGCCAACATGGTGAAACCCCGTCTCTACTAAAAATACAAAAATTAGCCACACGTGGTGGCGCATCCCTGTAATCCCAGCTGAGATCCCTAGGGAAGCTGACGCAGTGGAATTGCTTGAACCTAGCTGGCAGAGGTTGCAGTAAGCCAAGATCATGAGCATGCATTCCAGCCTGGGCAACAGAGCAAGACTCCATCTCATAAACAAACAAACAAACAAACAAACAAACAAACACTACAGAGGGAGTCACCAAAGTGGAGCTTGTGCTTTAGCCTAGCTATCTATCCCCAGAATGGCTTGTCCTGGCCACTCTGTCCAGCTGAGACTACTGAATCTTCTATGATTTGTTACTAACCTCTGGACTGGCAAAATCATACCTAATTGTATTCTTTTCCAACAGTCAGTGCACATTTAAACTGATAAAGCAAAGAAATGTTCACAGTCATTTCACATACATGAAATGTCTCTTCAAGAGGAAGGCTTACTCTTTTCTAAAAACCCCAGAGTCTATGTGTAAATGAGTGTTGTTCCCATCACAATACTTATTTTACAAGCAAGTTATTCTAACAATGATCTGAATGTTATTTTGATGAATTCCTCTTGGAGATCAATCATCTAAGAATATCAGTCACGTAACTACACACAGTTAACCATTTCAAATCCTTTGTGGACCAAGAGAGATGGACAGGTGAACAAACAGATGAACTACTACTAGATGAATTACAGATAGACCTGAAGTCACAGCTCCTTCTGGATCCACTCCTAGAAGTTACTACAAAGGTAATTAAGTTATTTAAACTTCTGTGCCTCTGATATTTTCTGTCTAGAAAATAACTCATTACACTTGGGGCCCAGATTCCATTATAAGTTAAAGGAGGAATAAATGAAAAAGTGCCTGATAGTCATCAAGCTACATAGCATACCAGGCATTGTAATTTTTCAGCACCTCATAATCTCCTTACAAAGAGCTGTCTCAAGTTCTCCATTAAAACACCGAATTCTCTTATACATTGGGGAGAATTGAGTTAGATCCGTATCTCCTGTCAGAAAAAAACCTCTGAGACAAGTTGTCAAAATGGACAAAGCCAACTAACAAATAGTACATGTGGTAAAATAGATAATAATTTTGAAAGAGAAATGGACACCAAAACAGTTATGCAAAGTAAAACTTGAAAGAAGGAGCAGTGACTATCTTAGACAAGTACATATAGACTGGAGGTCCCATGAATATTTGAAGGACAAAGCAAAGTTAGAGTAGAACTATAACCACACTACTATGAGAACACTAAATAGGAATGATCAAATTGTCTTTGTTTGAGGCATTTGGAGAAGGGAAAGGCCGCATCCTAACTGAGCCTTTTTGTTAAGCCTCTGACTTCAGAAATTTCCAGAATATACTTCAGAAATATATAGGGATATATTTTTTATTATCGAGAATTGCATTCAAATGGTATAGACAAAAGTTTTTCATTTTAAGCTTAGCATCCTCTCTCTCACCTAAAATAGCTATAACTATTAATTTATCATATATCCTTCTAAACATTAAAGACATATTTACATACCTATATATATATAGAGAGAGAGAGAAAGAAACAGACAAAACTTTCTTTTTCTTTTTCCCTAGATCTCTCTTACTTTGTGCTTTACTCTGCTGCTGGCCTGGAAGACTAGAGTAAAGTTAAAGGGGGTAGAAGAGTATAAGACAGGGTTGGAAAGAAAGGCCGGAGCCAGACCATTCTAAATGTCAGGCAATGGTAAGGAAGTTAGTGTGTATTCTAAGTTGTTTAAATACAAAAACAGGGAATTGTTATAATCTGACTATTTCTAAAGGGTACTCTGGCAGCTAGGGAGGAGATACTATCAGAATGGGGCATAATCCATATTGAAGAGAGCATGAGAGTTGGAGAATGAGAGACAGTAAATACAGACAACTAGAGAAGTTTTGCTGTGAAGGGGAAAAGAAAGTTGGCACTTCTCCAAAATACTATATCCAGCACGTTCCCCTCTTAAAATTCTGCTGACTGTTCTTGAGGCCATAGTTCTTGGTCTATCACAGATTTTTTTTTTTTTTTTTCCAAATAGAGAAATGAGCAGCATCAGAAGATCATGTGATGAAACATGAAATCCCTGACCTATCACAACCCAGCCCTCATCTCCAGACCTATGCTTTCTGAACCAGCCAGATTGTAAGCTTCACATCTGAATGAAAGTCTTAAGCCATCATTCAACAGCAGCAGCTAAGGAGAATCACTCCACACCCCGCCAAGGTGACCTTCTCATTTCATTTCTAAATGAAGTTCAAACTCCAATTCAGCATTCAAGGTTTCCACATTGCCCCCATTATTGCCTTCACAGGCTCTCTCTTCTAGTTAAATATAGCTAAGGTCTGCACCGTTGTTTACTCTAATCCCTGTACATAAAATGGCCAATTCCTCAATTCCACATGGACATGTGCTGTGTGTCTTTCAAGACTCCAGTCAAATCATTCAGTTTCTGAATCTCCGGCCATAAAATAATGTTTCCCCTCTAAAATGGAACTACTATACTAATCCTTTCTATAAGACCCTAAGTAAGTCTTTTGAGTATGTCTTGAACCTAATAGTGGTCAATCCATTTGTTGAATAATACTGTTGTAACAGAGTGTTACAATGGGTTATTTCTTCTGTTTCATCTGAGTACTCCAAGCTAGTGCGTCTCAAAAGTGACTGTGAATAGAAGTCACCTGGCCACCAGGTAAAAACGTAGATTCCCATTCCGTAGGTCTGGGATGAGACCTAAGATTCAGCATTTCTTCAAGGTACCAGGTGAAGCTGCTGCTGGTACTTGGACCACACTGAATATCAATCTACTGAATAGGTGCCAACTAGTTTCACACTGCAAAGTGGTACCGCAAACATAGAGAAGGTTGCTTAACATTAGTTTAGTGACATGGACATGGAACAGAAAATTCAACTCCAGCTTTTATAAGGTTGGAGGGGCCAAGAAAGAGCCTGGAGTTTAGAGGAATTTTGGAGAGAATGCTGTGTAATGACGGCTCTGCCTACCCAACTACAACCCAATCTATGGGAAACGGGAGATGCTGTTCCAACCATTAAGCCTAAGGAGAATGTCTTGAAATGGACTGATACAGAGCTGAATTTGTACGTCCTAGAGTTTGAGAGGCATGATGCCTGAGAAATCTAAAGGAAAAGAGACTGTAACAGTCTGCCTGCTGGGGTGGACAGTGTTCTGTAGTGAGGTTGCTATGTTGGAAGAGGCTGCATGCCAAGAATTCATTGGACAAATGATGTGCATTATTTTCCATGGAAGAAATGTGGACCATACCCGTGTGAGAATCTGTGTGGGGTTGTCTTAGATGTTGCACAGAAAGGCCACCAGAATGGGTTTGGATACCTCACCAGAAAGATGCTGAAGCTATTAGGATAGGTATCTCAGGGATGAGGGAGAATTGCAGTTAAAAAGTCTGAATCACTTTGTACTTGGCCTTACCAGTGGAGCAGGAGTGAGAGACCCCCTGTGATGACAAGTTTCCCCAACAACCCCAAAGAGAAGGTCTCAGCTATAACACTTGCCAAAACTCAGAGACAGCTGCACAGGCCTTAACTGCGGGAGAGAAAGAATTGTAACACAACTTTAATAGATTTTTCCCTATTGTATAGGAGTGAACACTTTAATTGATGAACTGAGACTTTAGTGAAAGTGTTCAAAGGACATTTTTGCTATCTGAGAATAAAAGTCAATGGCATCTGCTCAAGTTGTCATCAAAGACGTTGGGAAGAACAAATTCTAAAAACAATTTTGAAGGGGCAGTAGAAGACAAACAGTTGTTTTAAAGTTCTACCCTTTGAGTCTAGCTTGTTGAAAGACACAATTACATAGTTACCTCAAAGCACAATATAAAATGCATACTCATGAGTACCAGTTAGCCTTAAACTAAGTCCATAATACTGGTTTAGCTTTGAAGGTGCTAGTATTAAAACAGGTCCTCCAAGAAGCAGATATCAAGATGAGACAGAATAGCTGCACAGAGATTTATTAGGGGCAACATCCATAAGGGAAAATAAGAAGCAAATCAAGAGAGACTGGGAGTGCTGTCAAACCACCATGTAGAATTGACTTTTAACTAACTTGAGTGAAGGACACAGGGAAGGAAAGTTTAGCGGAGCTGTCTTACACAGCAGTGCAACTCTAGGTGAGGTCAGCAAGGCCTTTGGAGTCCTTAAGCCAAAGTTTATTATCAGGAGCTCCATATCACCAAGAAACAGGTCTGTGTTTGCGTCGTTGCCTCCACTCAGTCATTGATGAGTGTAGCCCGTGGGAAGCCTGTCTTCTTGGAAATGAAGTAAAGGTTTCAATGCACAGCAACTGGTGCTATAAGTCAATTATGCTCCCCACAGTCCAAGCAGTGCATTCTCATAACTGCCACAGGAGTAATACGGATTTTTAACATATTTACTTACTTAGTTTTGCCATGTCACGTTGAACTGAGAAGAGACCATCTTGAGGATAAATCATGGCTCATGCTCTCATATTTTCAGGTGTTACAGAATTGCCCTTGGACAGTGTATTTATAAAAAGCTGAATGTCACTTTTCTTCATCGGAATTGAAAAGGTGTTATTGATATGGACATATGCTCAACAGTAAGCAACAGTCACACCAGGTCCAGAACTCACTGAATTATTGTAGAAGAACCCAAATGTTGCTTTTCAAGGGTTCTCAGATCATACTAAGTACAGACCATTGCAGCACCCAAGTGCATTTGGTAATTATCCACTGACATGAACATTTTAACATAAAAACTCATTTAAAAATAAAAGTTGTTCTCATTAAACTGCTTAAGAGAGCAACATTAATATTCAGTTTGACAAAGATTATAATTCAGGGCCTGGCGTGGTGGCTCACATCTGTAATCCCAGCACTTTGGGAGGCCAAGGCGGGCGGATCACGAGGTCAGGAGTTCGAGACCATCCTGACTAACACAGTAAAATCCCGTCTCTACTAAAAATACAAAAAATTAGCCGGGCATGGTGGCGGGCACCTGCGATCCCAGCTACTCGGGAGGCTGAGGCAGAAGAATGGCATGAACCCAGGAGGCAGAGCTTGCAGTGAGCCGAGATCGCACCACTGCACTCCAGCCTGAGCGACAGAGCGAGATTCCGTCTCAAAAAAAAAAAAAAAAAAAAAAATTATTATAATTCAGGCTTTTCAATAGTTGTTAATCATCAAATTATACCTTTACATAAAAGCAAAGGACAATTTAAGGAGTGACACTAATGTGCAACAAACACAACTGGTTTAACTGTTTAGCCATACCTACTTAAGTCAATATAAAACAAAAGCAAAAAGTTAATTCCGTCAGTTATTTTATCTATGCAATATTGATTATGCAGGTTAAACATATTTGACTGACTCAAGTTTTATTGGGGAACAGCCTTTGATTGTATTTCCAAAATAGACAAGATTGATTTTTTTGTGTGTAATTTACACGTTTTAGCCCCTGTGAACACAGCCTTGGGGATGAATAATAGCAGCATAAATATAAGCTGAAGTAGGACTTATAAGCAAGAATAGATGATAAATAAAGATAGGACCCTAAGGAAACTAGCATCACAGGGCATGAATGAGTGGAGGCTAAAGGGGACTGGAACACTTTAATCTTGAAAGCTAAGGGATTCCTTCCAGATTCAAATCATTATTCACCTTTCTGTCAGAGGAAGATATTGTGTCAGGTATATGTCAGATATTTATTATTTAAACAGTAAAAAAATTTCCCCTATCTTTGTCATACCATAAATGAAAATTTAAAAACCAATTTTGGTTGAGGTCACCAATGAGGTAATATCAAAATCCACACTAAAAGACAAATAAGTAATGTCATAGGGAACTATTCTCCCTATATTCCCATTACAACTCACATATATTTCCATTTATAGTATATTTATAGTTTTTATACTGTATGTTCACTATTTGAATGTCTACCTTCCCCAATGGACTTCTAAACATATTAAAGATATTAAGTATTTCTCTTCAAACGATTTGTATCACTAGCAACTAGGAGTGTTCTTGGAGATTAAGGGGACAGATTTTGTCATTTTCAGACCTTGGCTCCAACACTAAATGTGTTTCCTTGAGCAACTTAGTAAACCTCTTCATGACATGATTTAAAAGAGGAATTATAACACTTAACCTCAGTGTGTTATGAGAAGAAATAGAATGTAAAGCCTTAATACAAGATATAGTAACCACAAAATGTTGCTATTATTGTTATCACTATCATGGTTATGATTTTTTAAAATTAAAGCAGATCTCTGTAAAGACTTGGTTAACGAATATGCTTTGTGACCCTATCAGCCCAAAAATAAACTCAAAATTCAAAGATTATGGAAGTTCACAGTAAAAATAAATCATGTTAAATACTTGACTCCATAATGCTATACCCTGTCATTTTTTAAT
Source organism: Macaca fascicularis (assembly GCF_037993035.2). NCBI lineage: Eukaryota > Metazoa > Chordata > Mammalia > Primates > Cercopithecidae > Macaca > Macaca fascicularis. The sequence goes on along the minus strand of NC_088381.1, from coordinate 30,523,197 downwards.
TATTTGTTCATGTATAATTCTAAACTGTGCAGCCCCATGTAAGGAGCCTTCTGGGATCTCATGTCCCACCAGTGAGGCAGGTGGAACACAGTCGAGGCCTTGAAGGGTAGAAATGTGGAGAATAAAATTAAGAAGATAGTAACAATCCTCTGCTCTTAAGAGAGAGGCTCCATGTTCAAATGCCTAAGTCTAAGAGGTGTGGTAAATCTGAATCCAATATAAGTCAATATTGATATCAAACTTTTGAGTAACTGTTTTCATGTTCTTGAAAAACTACTAAGAAAAGAAATATGGTTGATGCATAATAAGCAAAGTTTGCTGACAATGAGAACACTAAGAATTAAGCAATAAATCTCAACGAGAAAATGCTGCAAGCAGGAATCAAGCCAAATGGAAAATATGAAGTCCCATGCAGCAAAATTCAATAAAATGATTTTAAAAAAATGTATCAACTGGAAAACTGTAAGAAATAACAAAAAATTTTAGAAAGAAGACTAGTTACAAAATAAATATTCAGACATTGATAGTGGCTTTGTATATTAGCAATATCCTATTAGAAAATATGATAAAATATTCCTATTTAAAGAAGGAATAAAAATATAAAATCTATAGAAATAAACACATCAACAAATAGATAGGAACTAAATTTAAAGCATATAAACACTTACAGAGAGATGGAAAACAAATCTCAAATAGATAGAAAACTATACAATAGTAGGTTTGAAAGGATTTATCATTATAAACAAATCAACTCTTGCTAAATCAATACATAAATTTAAAGCAACTTCAATACAAATTTCAAATGATGATTTTGAACCTAAGAAAGGACTATAAAATCCATCTGGGAGAATAAACGGGGAAAAGAGTCAAGAAAAAAATGGAACTGAAACTCTGCAAGATGAGAACAAAATAGAGGTTATTAGCTGAAACAGTACAAGTTAAACAGAGCTGAGGAACATGTCAAGAGAGGATCATTTAACGAAAGAGGTTTTAAGCGCAGGAGAGACAATTACAAGTCTTAAACTGAAAAGGTCACAGGCAGAAGGATCAAACTAGCCTCAAAAAACAGTTCAGTGTCAGCCAGAAGTCAGGGGAACCCCACTGAAGAAGGTCGTGGTTGGATACCAAGGCAACCTCCCACCAGCTTCTGTGGAAGGTATGTGATTTACAGGCTTTTGGGGATGACATTCAGAGCTTATGGAATTGAGTCTAAGTGTGCATCAAGAGCATCTCATCTCTCTGCACATAGGCCTCAAATTCTTCTTAGTGCTTCTCAGTCATAAAATCAAGTACCTACTGACATGTGCCAGTCACACCACACATTCTCAGTTATAGCGGGACAGAGCCAAATTAATGCTTCCCAGAACTGATGCACCTGCCTAAGTCTCAGGCAGCTTGGCCCATCAGTGGGGGCATGGGAGCTTCCAGGATGAGAGTCTCTCTAGATAGAGCCATCAAATGCTGTGACAACTACCATCTCTATAGGATATTAACATTCAGGTGGAAAGAGGGATGAGTAATTCCTATCCTTCAGATATTTTGAAACATTAAAACGTTTGGGAGGGTACAGAACAACTTCCTGGTGATTGGCTAAATATAACATAACTGTTTAAGAGCACAAACTTGAGCCAGAACATATGGATTTGAATCTTGACTTTGCCCCTTTCTAAATGTAAGTGGTCATTTAACTTTTCTTGATCTATCTTGGGAAGCTGGGGTTAATATCTCGTAAGATTGTTGTGAGGATTATGAGCAAATATATACAGCATTTGGAAGCGTGATTATTTCATTGTACTACAAAGCATTTGCTCTTATTTTAAATGAGGCATTTAGTAGTAGGTAGAGAGGACTTCTCGTCCCTTCAACCTTAAGCCTTTTTACCAACAATCTTTTTGTTTTCTATAGAAACAACAGAGTCATAACTGATACTTTTTTTCTCAAAAAGTACCTGAAAAAATTCCTCAGCAGAGCCTAAAAGGACCCAACGAGGAGGTCTATACAGAATACATCCTCCTTTTGCAAAACTGAAGTGGTTCCATTTTCAGGAAGCTGATTCCCTTTGGCAAGCACAAAATTATCATTTGACATTTGCAGGTGATGCATGTCCTCGGAGAAAGAAATGTAAGCAATGTCAGAGTTCTCCTGTCCATCAGCAAAGGAAACACATGTGAGCCCCAGGCTGTTTGTGCCAGAGTCCTTCCCAATAAAATGGGTCAGAGCTCTTCTGCAGTCTGCATTCTCTCTCACACGGTCCACTGAAGACCAAAGCAGCATATTGGAAGTTCTACCGCTTGTTCCACTCCCACTCCCACAAGTCAGCAAGGGAACATGGGACCAAACCTCACATTCAGGCATTGTATTGACACCTTGTAACACCTTTATGATGAGTTGAATTTCTGAGTTACTTTACGTGTGTATCTTTAAAATTTCTCTCCAGACAGTAGAAATGAATGTCGTATTCTGAATCCAAAGGTGAAGTGCATCAAACACACAACCAGCAAGGCATGCAGGTTGCCGGGAAAAAAAAAAAAAAGAAAGAAAAAAGATATTGGAAGTAATAACCATAAGTGCTTTCGCTGAATTAATTGAAAATTTAAGAAATAGAAAATAACATGGGAAAGCCATATTGTCTGCTCCACTCAACACTCTCTACCCCAGTGAACACACATGCACATACAATAACAGACACATATATGTTTTCTCCTGTAACCTTCAAGAGGATACAGCCTGAATACTGCTCTTATCTGAAATCTACACATGAGTCACTGAAATTTTGCTTCTCTGGCCATTCTGTTCCATCTCAAGCCCAAACCAAGGAAACCCCGATTAAGTCTCCCAAGTCCTGCCTCCTCATTAAGCTACAGGAAGTAAAGGTAAGTGTAGACACATTCTTCCAAATAATGAGTTGCTGATTACAGACGGCTTTCTTTGTTCTAGGCACTGCACTAGAACTAGGCATGTTTTGCTTTTAGTTTTCATGAGAGTCAAGCAAGGAAGGTATCATTAACTCCATGTTACACACACAGGGAAAATAACCGGGCAGGTTCCTGGACCACATGGAAAAGAAGTAGGACGATCAAAGCAGGAGCAGGCAGGAGGCAGGAAAGAGGCACAGGGGTAAGCACAGGAGAAGGGTGGAAAGGGGCTGCTGAGAATGTTCAGGGCATAAGCCTGTGCTATGTGATGGGACTGTGCCATTGCCAAGGCCAGCATCAAGTTTCCGGAACTTCATGATGATGTTCCCCCCCAACTTATCTGACCCCAAAGCCAGGTAGGGACCAATCCAAGATTTCTTCTGTTTCAATAGTGTAAAATTAGTTTTTCCTCCTCCTCAAATTCCACATCCTGCATCACTAGAAGAAAGAACAGTAAACTATGCAAGAAAAGGCAGAAAATGTTTAAATCCCCATTGATTACTTTCAGTGTGAATGCTGCATCAAACTGTACATCACATCGTCTCTACTGTCTATAGACTTAGAAATTAGAGAAGAAACAGACAGAGCGCACTCATGTTCTTGCTCACCTGCAGTCCTAACTCCCACACCGTATTTACCCTCAGGGGAACAGTGTAGAGAAAGGAAGTAACATGCTACGATCAGAGCTACAGTCCAGAAGTAGATAAACCTGTCTGTAATCAACCTCCAATTTCAAAAACATCAACAACAATAACAATACAGACTTGGTGAAAAACAATGAAAATTCCTATGGATCCGCAGAACTCCCATCCGATGTAAAGCATCTCTTATCTGGAAGTGCCTCCATAATCACATTGTCACCAGTGTGGATTAAAAACGTTTCTCTCCCTTCATGGTCCGAATAGCATGTCCCCTCTCTGCCCAACTTTTCCTAGGAGCCCAAGACTGACTTGCCTCAAACTGGAAGAGGATACACAAGGGTGTCGGGGGAGTGATCCATGGGGTCTGAATCCTGACAAATTTCGGCTGAGAAAGGAGATGAACTGGCTTATTGGATGACGGACAGGGGAAAAAATAAGAAGGAAAAGGAAGCCCACAACTGCTTCTACATTTTTGCCTAACATATTAGAAAAAAAGAGGAACTATTCAGTTGATACAAAAAATACAGGAGCCAATTTTAATATGAATTTTAAGGCATTTAAATATATATATAAAATATTCTGGATTTGTAGGCTACATAGGTGTTACTTGTAGGCCTTTGAATAATGTCTTCAGAACAGACAAATGTAAGTAAAATTACATTCTTTCCATTTTGGACTACATTTTGACTAGTTTTGTTCTAAACAATAGTGAAAGTTGCCTTAAAGTGCCTTTCCTCCCAATATCCAAGTAAACCAGAATTGGTTACAAGTAGAAATTATTGATCATTTTCTCAGTCAGGAAAGTCCCTGGCACAGACAAAAACTTTGGTAACTACTGAAAATGACCTTGAAGAACATAATACAGAAAGCTAGATTTAATCCAGCTTCTTAGTTACAAGAGCTAATCAGTAACAATTCTCTTTTGCATCATAGACAAAGCTCTGCCTAAAGCAACTGTTCTCTAGGCCCCTCTCAGTGGTAACTGGAGTAGTTTTGGCATAGGGGATCTACCTGTGGTAGTCACACACATCACACTAATTTAAGCCTGTGATATGCCCAGCTGTGGACATTAGGAAATCTTTGACAATACATACACTAACTAGCGGATGCTGATTACTGAGAAAATTGAAATGAAAATAATCACATCATAATAAAGATAGACAGAAGTGGGTAAAGATGAGTAGTATATACAGGGTTACACATTTCAACTTCATGCAGAAAAGAACTTTCTCAGTAGTAGGGTTTTGCAAAAATGCAGAGCTGTCCTGCCAGACAATGGGCTCCCTGACGCCAGTAGTGTTTAAGTACAGGCTAGAAATCCATCTGCCACTGATATGATGGAAAGTATACCTGTACTGATGATGAACTAGTGATTTCCAAGGGCTCTCTAAATTTTAAGACCCTTGATTTATTAAAAAAAAAAAAAAGTGCAGTCTACTTTCTGGAGTGGAAGTTATTTGAAAATAATGCTTGAAATGAAAACAATGAGAAAAATACATCATAGGAGGTGAATGACACATCTAAATCAAGTATGTTCAATGTTCAGTGCTAGGAGAAAGGAAAATAGTGCTTCCAGTAACTGACAAGTACTGAGGGAGAAAATAAGCAACAGGCCAGGCGCAGTGATTCACACCTGTAATCCCAGCACTTTGGGAGGCTGAGGCGGGTGGATCATGAGGTCAGGAGTTCAAGACCAGCCTGACCAAGATGGTGAAACCCCGCCTCTACTAAAAATACAAAAAATTAGCCAGGTGTGGTGGCAGGTGCCTGTAATCCCAGCTACTCCGGAGGCTGAGGCAGGAGAACCCATTGAACTTGGAGGGCAGAGGCTGCAGTGAGCCGAGAGCTTACCACTGCACTCCAGCCTGGGTGACAGTGAGACTCAATCTCAAAAAAAAAAAAAAAAGAAAAAAGAAAAAAAAGAAAGAAAATAAGCAACACATAGTACATGTGAAATAAATGGTAATGTTACAAACAAATAAGATAATTCCCATGGTAGCACATTGCTGCATTTCAACAGATTTATAATTCCTGTTTTTCAACATTTCACTCTCCCTCTTTTGAACTTTAATCATCTTAAGATTACAAAACAAACACAAATGAGAAGGGGTTTATGTTCTTCCTTTGTTAGAGGAGTATCAAATCCACCTACTTTCTAGGCCTTCTGATGAACATCTTATTCTGAGAGACTGAGCAGCCTCGATTTTATCATTTTGCTGAAAAATTTTTGATTATGCCATGTGTCCCTTAAGGAGATAGGGAACATAATTTCTGAGATCTTAGAAATAAATCCCTTTTGTGAAGGAAAAAAAAACTTTTTTGAATGTTCTATAGTATTCCCATATCTTTCTCCACTCAGAGTCCCTTAAAACATGTCATCCCATTTGGAATGCAAAATATAGGAGTGGCTACATGGAAATAAAGAATAGAATTGTGTGTATTAGAGGCTGAGAAGTACAGGGAGGAGGAGAGACTGGTTAACAGACACACAATTACAGCTAGATACACAGAATGTGTCTGATGTGCTGCAGCACTGTAAGGTGAATATGGTTAACTAACTTATTGTATATCCTCAAAAAGCTAAAAGAGAGGATTTTGAGTGTTCACAACACAAAGACATGCTATGTTTGAGGTGATCAATACCCAGATGATCCAAATTTGATAATTCCACATGTATATATGTATTGAAACGTCACTCTGTGTCACATCAGTATGTATACTACATGTCAACTAAAATAAAAGGAGGAGCCAAACATATCTCCAGGGTGCTCCAACAATCGTTCCATAATTGTTTATTTGCTTTGTTTTTTTTTTTAAATCATTTTTAAATATGCAGACAGAAAAGTGCATTGCACAAAATAAAATACAGAGCTTAGAACTGATCACACCCCACACATGTCAGGAAGTGTCATCCATCACCCTGTCCCTCCTCCTGTGCCTCGTTTTCTTTTATTGTGTGGCAAGATTTTTAAAAAGGTACTTTGGGAGGTGACGACGAGAGGATCACTCGAGGGCAGGGATTTCAGAATAGCCTGGGTGACAAAGGAGACCCCATCTCTACAAATAATAAATAAATAAATAAATAAATAAATAAATAAAGTTTTATTGGAAAAAAGTATAAATACTTTGAGGCAAAGGTTGGTGTATCTTCTTTAAGATATTTATTTGCTTCTACTAGGCTTCCGGGCACTGACAATACAGAGTCTTCTTAATGCAAATTCAATGACTGAGATGACTGAAAGCTATAGCTTCTAAGAAGTCTGGCCTCGAGCAAATTCTGAGGAACCCCAAACTAAAAGGTTGAGTATAGGGCTTACTTGGAATCCTTCTTTGTAAGACTCTGGACTCTAATGTTTTGCATCTTTTGCTTTAAGGGTCCGTCAAAAGTGCAACTGAACTTCCCGCTGACTCTTCTAGAATCGGTAAATGTACCAGAAGAAAGTAGCCCTAAATTTTGGACACATCTTTGCGTGTATTTGTCTCCTCTAGGATCTTAGCTCTATAACTCTCTACTGGCTTGCTTGTTCTCTGATATCTGTAAATTATTTGCCTAGATTTTCTAATCTCCCTCCATAGGGAGGGTTATTCCAAATTACTCTTCTACCGATAATGTTAGCAGAAGTCATAATTAACATTCAGAAGTCTTCTTATAATAATAATCTGGACAAATTGAACCATTTATTTCTATAAAAATAAATTCTTATACATTATCTAAAATAAGGATGCTCCTGCCACATATCAAAGCTACTTATAGATAATCATAATACACTATTATTGAAACACACCACTATTTTTGAATGCAAAATAAAGATCATTTTTCTTAATTCTTGCAATTGTGATCTTGAGGCTGAGGGGCCCTGATTCTTAGTAACAAAAAAGAGTGACCAAATGGCATTAGCATCTCATCTATATGAGAAGAGAATATTTCTTCTGACAGAGAAGATAATTTTTTTCAAGTCATTCAACTGGCAGTAATATTTATGGATCCCTTAGCATATGACCTGAATATTCTGCATGTTTTTATGTATACTTTTCTTATTTAATATTTATAATATACATCTAAAATAGATATTAATAGTTCTCATTTACTAACAAGGAAACTAAAGCTTAAAGAAGTTAAATGACCCATCAAAGGATACATGCCAAAAAATGACAATGGCCATAAAGGGGATACATTCAGACCCAGGACCCCTGACTTTTGAAAATTACATGGAAAATAATTCAAACACAAGGCTGGGAATTCATAAAGCCAGAAGTAAGTGAAACGTATTTAAGAAGGAAAGAAGGTAGATAGGCCTTCACAACCATTATTTCTGAGTTATAAAGACAATTCATACACCCATAAAACTCAACTGCAAAAAATAAACTTTGCTAGAATCCAACCCACCCAATCCATTATATAGGAGGAACTTAAATCCAACTGACCAAAAGAAAGAGAGTAAAAAGAGTACAAAACTGAAGAAAAAAGGGGACAGGGATCACAGTTACTGTGAATGGACGGGCTCTCAAAAGAAAAGTGAGGGAAGAGAGCCAGGACAGCTGGAGTGCAGAAGAGGAAAGTAGCAAGGGTCCAGCTGAGATCAACCCCAGAGCAACGTGGAGCCCTGAAGAAAGGGTAGTGGGAGTGCCTCTCTGCTCCCCTCACCTCTGTGGCAACCGCTGCCTGCCAAACTGTTGGGAAGACTCCACACTCACAACCCTGGACAGCACTGTCCGTGATGATTTGGGAACTTCATGAGGACAGAGGACCAGGTAGCCAGTTCGCACAGAGGTTCCCCCACCCTACTCAGACCCAAACTGAGGTGGCGAGTACCATACTGGTTACGTACCTATCATGGGCCACTGTCCTGCCTAGGAAATCTCTGCCCCCAAGACAATGAACCAGCAGATCCGCAGCAAACATACCTTATCATCCCCTCAGACTTTCGCAAGTACAGTGGACAATCGAGTCCCTGGGGAGCTGTGGAGTCCCTAGAGATCTAACCCTTGGTGTAGGCTGCCCCAAGGGAGGAGTGAGTACAGCCCATCATAGCCCTTTTTGGGACAAAGGAAATGAAGGTGCAGCACCAATCTCTAAAATGAGCAGCACCCAGCAGCTGGGAAGAGGGATGGAGAGGGGGTTATTTTCCGACGCCCACCCCATCTACTATTGTGGATACTGCAGAGGTTCTCCCCACTGGGGGCTGGCACATGTACACTTGGAGAAAGTGCTTTTTCATGAGGCAGAAATTGAGCCTGTGCTGCTTGGGCTTGCATGAAGGTTGGGGCCCAACTCCCTCTCCCTACACAGAGCAGCAGCACCCTGACAATGGAGGCCAGACAAGCCATACAGTTGTCTGCTCTAGACAGAGGGAAGAGGCTCAGCCCTGAGCCCACTGTGATGGTAGCTGCCAGAGGGGCATAGCCACATCCAAAGGCCCACAGCCACGCTGCAGCTGGGAGCCAAAGAACAAAGTCTAAATGAACTGGAGGCTGTGAGCCCTGAAACAGGGCCGTGATAGGGAGGAGAATCGTGTTCCTGGCTGCTCAGGACAAGGCTTCACTCCCACTCCCTACCCCAGGGACCTAGAACACCCAACACAGTCTCTCCCCATCAGGGTGGGCACTTCCACCTAAGCTGAGAGTGAGCCGGCTCTTACTCTTCTGCGCCACGTACTGGAATGGAGTCTGAATTGCACCACAAATAAAAAATCTGCTTACTTCCACCTAAGCTGAGAGTGAGCCGGCTCTTACTCTTCTGCACCACGTACTGGAATGGAGTCTGAATTGCACCACAAATAAAAAATCTGCTTACTTCCACCTAAGCTGAGAGTGAGCCGGCTCTCACTCTTCTGCGTCACGTACTGGAATGGAGTCTGAATTGCACCACCAAATAAAAAATCTGCTTACCGGGTGTCTTAACCGCTAGTACACAAGATGCGCTTCCTGAGACCTCCACACCCAGAGCACCACAGAATATGGTGTATGGGCTCATATGCCCAATATACCCCTACAATAAGCAGCATCTTAGAAAGCTATCACACAGAGCCTATCCACAACAAAGGAACCCATTCAGAGCCTTGGCTCCCATGAAAGCACCCAGAAACAAAACTGGATGATTATACACAACATGCACCATAGTCATAACCTTAAGGGTAAAGATAAGAAATTTAAAAACAATCACATCAAAATGATAGAAAATTCAAAAATAACAAGCAACAGTTCCCTAAGATGAGTAGAAATCAACAGGAGAACTCCAGCAGTACAAAAAGACTGTTTTGACAACTCCAAAAGATTGCATTAGCTTTCTAGCAATAGATCCTAACCAAAGTCAAAAGTCTAAAATGACAGATAAGGAATTTAAAGTATAGATTGCAAAGAAACTCAAGAGATCCAAGAGAAAGTTGAAATCAACACAAAGCAACCCAGTCAGACAAAATTTTAAAAAAATTAATGAACAAAGCACTTAAGAAATATGGGATTGTGTAAAGCAACCAAATCTATGATTAATTGGCATTATGATACAGAAGAAGAAAAAGTAAGCAAGTTGGAAAACATATTTGAAATAATAGTTCAGGAAAATTGCCCTAATATTGCTAGATTTCAAGACCCAGATACAAGAAATTCAGAGAACACCTGTGAGACAGTATACAAGATGACCATCACCAAGGTATGTGATCATCAGGCTATCCAAGGTCAATGCTAATGAAAAAATCTTGAAGGCATAAAGGGCAAAATTACCTATAAAGGAAATCCCATTACTCTAACAGCAGTCTTCTCAGCAGAAACCTTATAAGCCAGAAGAAATTGAGGGCCTACTTTTAGCCTTCTTAAAGGAAAATAAATGACATCCATGTATTTTATATCCTGACAAACAAAACTTCATAAATGAAAAAGAAATAAAACTTTTCCCAGGCAAACAAATGCTAAGGGAATTAATTACCATCAGACCAGCCTTATGAGAAATGATCAAAGGAGTTCTAAACATGGAAATGAAAGGATAATACTTGCTACCATAAAAGGACAAGTAAGTACGAAGTTCACAGATCCCATAAAGCAACTACACAATTGTACAAAGCAACCAGTTAACAATGCTAGGAGAGGAACAAAACCTCACATATCAATATTAACCTTGAAAGTAAATAGCCTAAATGTTCTATTTAAAAGACATACAGTGGAAAATTGGATTTAAAAACAATACTCAACCTGCTGTTGCCTTCTAGAGTCCCATATTGGCTGGGCGCGGTGGCTCACGCTTGTAATCCCAGCACTTTGGGAGGCCGAAGCAGGCGGATCACGAGGTCAAGAGACCGATACCACGGTGAAACCCCATCTCTACTAAAAATACAAAAAATCAGCCTGGGAGGTGGCGGGCGCCTGTAGTCCCATCTACTTGGGAGGCTGAGGCAGGAGAATGGCTTGAACCCAGGGGGCGGAGCTTGCAGTGAGCAGAGGTCGAGATCCCGCCACTGCACTCCAGCCTGGGCTACAGAGCGAGACTCTGTCTCAAAAAAAAAAAAAAAAAAAAAGAGTCCCATATTATGTGTAATGATACCCACAGGCTCACAGTAAAGGGGTGAAGAAAGACCTCTCATGCAAATGGAAAGTGAGGGAAAAAAAAGCAGGGATTGCTATTCTTGTATCAGATGAAACATACTTTAAAACAACAGTAAAAAAATAAATATATAAAAGAGCATTACATAATGATAAAGGATTCAATTCAACAAGAAAATTTCACTCTCCTAAGCATATGCATACCCAATATCAGAGTACCAAGATTCACAAACAAATACTACTAAATCTAAGAAAAGAGGCAGACAGTCATCCAATAATAGTGAGGGACTTCAATACTCCACTGACAGCACTAGAAAGATCATCAAAGCATAAACTAATAAAGTAACTCAGGCCTTAAACTGGACTCTTGTCCAGATGGACACAACATTCAATTCAATTCCAAAGAATATACATTTTGATCATCTGTGCATGAAACAATCTCTAAAATGGTCATAAGGCAAATCTCAGTAAGTTCAAAAATCAAAATCATATCAAGTATATTATCAGACCACAAAACAAAATAAAAAAATTAATACCAAGAGGAACTCTCAAAACCATGTGAATATATGGAAACTAAACAACTTGCTCCTGAATGGCTTTTGAATAAGCAACTAAATTAAGGCAGAAATTTTTAAAATTTTGAAACAAACGAAAATAGACACACAACATACCAAAACCTATGGGGATACAGCAAACCAGTGTTAAGAGGAAACTTTATAGCACTAAATGCCTACACCAAAAAGATAGAAAGTTCTCAAATTAACAACCTAATGCCGCACCCAAAGGAACTAGAAAAACAAAAACTAACCAAATGCAAAGTTAGCAAAAGTGAAGAAACAACAAAGATTAAATGAAACTGAGACCCAAAAAACACACAAAGGATCAACAAAACAAAAAATTGGTTATTTGAAAGGATAAACAAAACTGAAATATCAATATCTAGATTAACCAAGAAAAGGAGAGAAGATTCAAATAAGCACAATCAGAATTGATAAAGGTATCATCACACCTGACACCTCAAAAATACAAAAGATCCATGCAGACTACTATGAACATTTCTATGTGCACAAAATAGAAACCAAGAGGAAATGGATAAATTCCTGGAAACATATGACTTCCCAAGATTAAAACACTAAGAAATTGAAATCCTGAACAGACTAATAATAAGTTATAGAATTGAATCAGTCATCAAAAATCTACCAACTAAAAAAAGCCCAAAATCAGATGGATTCATAGCCAAATTCTACCAGATGTACAAAGAAGAGCTGATACCAATCTTTCGGAAATGTTTCCAAAAAACTGAGAAAGAGATTCCTCCTTAAATCATTCTGTGAAGCCAGTATCATCCTGATACCAAAATGTGACAAGGACACAACAAAAATAGAAAACTACAGGTCAGTATCCTTGATGAACGTAGACCCCCAAATCCTCAACAAAATACTAGCAAACCAAATCAAGAAGCTTATCAAAAAGTCAGTTCATCACAATCAAGTGGATTTTATTCCATGGATGCAAGGATGATTCAACATATGCATCAATCTGAATGTATGTACTTCACTACATAAACAGAACTAAGAACATTGATGCATACATCAATCTGAATCATCAATTGAATACATCAATCTGAATGTATGTACTTCACTACATAAACAGAACTAAGAACAAAACTATACGATCTTCTCAATCAATGCAGAAACAGCATTCAATAAAATCCAACTTCCCTTCATGATTAAAAAAAAAAAACCCTCAACAAACCAGGCCTTGAAGGAAGTATCTCAAAATAATCAAAGCCATATATGACAAGCCCATGCCTAACATTATACTGAATGGGGAAAAGTTGAAAGACTTCCACCTAAAACCTGGAACAAGACAAGGATGTCTACTCTAACCACTTCTATTCAACATAGTACTGGAAGTCCTAGCCAAAGTATTTAAGCAAAAGAAAGACAGAAAAGGCATCTAAATAGGAATAGAGGAAATCAAATTATCTCTATTCACTGATGACATAAATCTATAACCAGAAAGCCTTAATGATTCTTTTATTTTTTTTATTTTTTTATTTTTTTTATTTTTTTCTTTTTTTATTATACTTTAAGTTCTAGGGTACATGTGGATAACGTGCAGGTTTGTTACATATGTATACTTGTGCCATGTTGGCGTGCTGCACCCATCAACTCGTCAGCACCCATCAACTCGTCATTTACATCAGGTATAACTCCCAATGCAATCCCTCCCCCCTCCCCCCTCCCCATGATAGGCTCCAGTGTATGATGTTCCCCTTCCCGAGTCCAAGTGATCTCATTGTTCAGTTCCCACCTATGAGTGAGAACATGCGGTGTTTGGTTTTCTATTCTGAGAAATGCAAATAAAAACCACAATGATTCTTTTAAAAAACTCCTAGACCTGATAAAGGACTTCAGTAGTTTTCAGCATACAAAATTAATGCACAAAAATCAATTGTATTTCATACACCAATAGTGCTCAAGCTGAGAACCAAATCAAAAACTCAATCTCATTTGTAATAGCCACACAAAAAATATAAAATACCCAGGAATACATGAATTCATATGTATTCAATGGTTATGAATACATAACCAAGAGTTAAAAGACCGTTGCAAAGAGAACGATAAAACGCTGATGAAAGAAATCATAGGTGATACAAACAAATGCAAAAACATCCCATGCTTATGAATAGGAAGAATCAATATTATTAAAATGACTATACTGCCCATAAAAACTAAAAATTCAATGACATTCCTATGAAGTTACCAACATCAATTTTCACAGGATTAGAAAAAAATTGATTAAAATTAATATGGAACTAAAATATGCAAGAATAGCCAAAGCAGTCCTAAGCAAAAAACAACAAAGCCAGAGGTATGACCTTACCTGACTTCAAACTATACTACAAAGCTATGGTAACCAAAGGAGCATGATACAAGTACAGAAATACATACATGGATCCATGGAACAGAATAGAGAACACAGAAATAAAGCCACACACCTATAACCAAATGATCTTCTACAAAGTCATCAAAAATAGACAAGGAGAGGGAAACACCATATTCAATAAATAGTGCTGGGAAAACTGGCTAGACACATACAGAAGAATAAAAATAGACCCCTATCTCTCACCATATACAAAAATTAAATCAAGATGGATAAAGGACTTAAATGTAAGACCTGAAACTATAAAAATTCTAGAAGAAAATCTAGGAAAAACTCTTCTGGATATTGGCCTAGGCAAAAAATTTATGATTAAGACTTCAAAAGTAAATGTGACAGAAACAAAAATTGACAAATGGAACTTAATTAAACTAAAGAGCTTCTGCACAGCAAAAGAAACAATCAACAGAGGAAGTAGCCTACGGAATAGAAGAAAATATTTGCAAACTACACATGAAACAAAGGACTAACATCCAGAATTTATAAGGTACTTAAGGAAATCAGCAAGAAAAAACAACTCCATTAAAAGTTGGGCAAAGGACATGGACAGACATTTCTCAAAAGAATCCATACAAGCAGCCAACAAATATATGAGAAAATGCTCAACATCATTAATAATCAGAGAAATGCAAATAAAACTACAATGAGATCCCATCTCACACCAGTCATAATGGCTATTAATAAAAAAAAAAAAGATGTTGGCAAAGATGCAGAGAAAGGGAATGGTAATACACTACTGGCAGAAACGTAAATTAGCTCATCTTCTATGAAAAAGAGTATAGAGATTTCTCAAATAACTAAAAACAGAACTAAAATTTGGTTCAACAATCCCAATGCTAGGTATTTACCTAAAGGAAAATAATTCAGTCTATAAGAAATAAAGCTGTACTCTTACAGTTATTACGGCACTATTCACAGTAGCAAAGTTAGGGAATAAACCTACGTGTCCATCAATGAATGAATGGATAAAGAAAATATGATATGTGTACACACTGTAAAATGCCACACAGCTATAAAACCACATGTGTAGCCTCCAGCTTCATCCATCTTGTATTTTACAGCAACATGGATGGAGCTGGAGGTTATTATACTAAGTGAAATAATTCTGAAACAAAAAATACCACATGTGCTCACTAATAAGTGGGAACTAAACAATGAGTACACACGGACATAAACATGGAAATAATAGACACTGGTTACTCCAATGCAGGGGAGGCTGGGAGGGAGGCAGAGATTGAAAAACTACCTATTAGGTATTATATTTACTATTTGGGTGATGGGTTCGCTAGAAGCCCAAACTCCAGCATTATGCAATATACTCATGTAATAAATCTGCACAGGTACCCCCTAAATCTGTAATATAATTTTTTTAAAGGTGACCGGAAAAGAAAATTACACAGGCTTATTTTTTTAGGTAGCAATTTCTAATTTAGCAAGTTGGTTTGTATTATTGCTATTAAATTTAATTAGATGCTATGGGACTAATAAAACGCATCTATTTGTGCCAATTTGAGATGCAGATGGCCGGGCATGGTGGCTCATGCCTGTAATCCCAGCACTTTGGGAGGCCTAGGTGGGCAGATCACATGAGACCAAAAGTTTGAGAGCAGCCTGGGCAACATGGTGAAACCAAGTCTATACCAAAAATGCAAAAATTAGCTGAGCGTGGTGGTGCATGCCTGTAGTCCCAGCTACTCAGGAGGCTGAGGCAGGAGAATCACTTAAACCTGGGAGGCAGAGGTTACAGTGAGCCAAGATTGTGCCACTACACTCCAGCCTGGGAGAGAGAGAGAGACTCTGTCTCAAAAAAAAAAAAAAAAAAAAAAAAAAAAAAAGAAAGAAAGGAAAAGAAAAAATAAAAAAGAAATAGATGTTTTAAGAATGAAAATCTTCCTGAAGAAATACAATTTGCAAATGAGAAAATGCATTAAAATGCACCATAAGAAACATGTTTAATAATCTGTATTAAGAATGCATTTTTAGAATTTTCCAAGCAAGATATTCAGTAAGAAATGGCCTATAGGAAGTCCTTTCCCTTTTTGCATTACCTTTGCTTCCAAGGTTGTTTGAGACCCATTAATATAGGGAAGAAAGAGACTCATAGTCTTCACTACAACAGGCCCCTGGACTTCTTGCCTAAAGACCAAAACCCAAGACTCAGTTTAACCACTAATTAACCATGTGACCTTGATAAGCTACTCATCTCTCTGATACCACTTTCTTCTGCATAAATATGGGGATAAAATATCCATTCTATAGATTAGAAAAACATAACAATTCATAAAGACCACTATTACAAAGTGGATTTTTACAATAATTTCTCTAAATCAATCTGATAATGTTAAGTTCAGCTCGTGGAAAGAAAGTAAATAGAAATATTTGTCCAGCTATATCCATTTTTCCCCTTTTATTCCTACTTAACAGCAAAGAATACTCCCACAGGGATTTGACCTAAAACCGAACATGGAAATGAAGTTAAAGGTGTGTATTTGTGTATGTGTTGGGTGGTGGGTAATGACAATTTCAATTTCTAGTTTTCTTATGCAGAAACCAGCTCGTTATCAAGTGGAAATAGAGACTAACACTCCTCCGTCAGAAACCTCCTATTCTATTTCCACTACCCAATAAATGTGGTGTTTTCCAGGGAATTGTAAACATTTAAAAAGTAATTAATCTGAATGTTTCTCACATTTATAAATGGGGGGGGGCATTTAAATGGAAATTAAATTCAATGTAAGAGTCTAAGTGTAGCAGCAGAAAGAGGTGACCTAGAACTCTAGAGGACCCTATTCTGAAGTGGACTGCAGTCAACTAGCTGTGTGACTTTGAACAAATTACTAAGTAGCCTCATCTGTAAAATGAAGGCAATTATCTAGATAATCTCTGAAGTCCTGTTGAGCTTGCAGATTTAAAACCATTTTGATTTGCATGTTCATTTAATATTTAAAATTATTCTCTGGCATTATTATATCTGAAGATGATGGTTAAACAGGGAATATTTTTTAAATATGAACACACACATATTCATAAATGCAATACATAAACAAATTATGCATGAGTTATTTTCAATAAGTTGCAATGCAGTTGGCTACACTGAGATTCCACAGTCGCTGCTCAATACTTCTAACAGTATTAATAACCATCACTTACAGAAGGCTCAAGAAGTCTGACATGCTGGACAAAGTATTCAGCTGGTGCAAAAGCAATTGCAGTTTTGGACATTATTATTACTATTATTATTATTATTATCATTGAGACACAGTCTCACTCTGTTGCCCAGGCTGGAGTGCAGTGGCATAATCTGGGCTCATTGCGAGGTCCACTTCCCAGGTTCACGCCATTCTCCTGTCTCGGCCTCCTGAGTAGATGGGACTACAGGCTCCCTCTGCCATGCCCAGCTAATTTTTTGTATTTTTAGTGGAGATGGGGTTTTACCATGTTAGCCAGGATGGTCTCGATCACCTGACCTTATGATACGCCCGCCTCGGCCTCCCAAAGTGCTGGGATTACAGGCATGAGCCACCACGCCTGGCATTGGACATTACTTTTACTAGCAAAAACTGCAACTATATTGGCACCAACTGAATCATTTACATACACCCTTTCCTTTGTGTTATTCTTTGAGTGATATAAGACATTTTCAGATATAGAAATTGCAGCTCGGGCCATAGTAAATGTTGGGGTACAGGTCTGACTGACTCCAACAACACGATATTGATGATACTAAAAACCTACATCACGGGTTAAGAAAGTGCTTTAAGGTAACCAATTATTGAAGAACTGTGAATAGAAAGAGGCTGTGGATCCTCCTGTTCAACATAGTACTAGAAATTCTGGCCAGGGCAATCAGGCAAGAGAAAGAAATAAAGGGTATTCAAATAGGAAGACAGGAACTCAAATTGTCTCCATTTGCAGATGACATGATTGTATATTTAGAAAACGAAAACCCCATCGTCTCACCCCCAAAGCTCCTTAAGCTCATAAGCAACTTCAGCCAAGTCTCAGGATAAGAAATCAATGTGCAAAAATCACAAGCATTCTTGTACACCAATAACAGACAAACAGAGAGCCAAATCATGAGTGACTCCCATTCACAATTGCTACAAAGAGAATAAAATACCTATGAATAAAACTTATAAGGGATGTGAAAGACCTCTTCAAGGAGAACTACGAATCACTGCTCAAGGAAATAAGAGAGGAGAACACAAACAAATGGAAAAACATTTCATGCTAATGGATATGAAGAATCAGTATTGTGAAAATGGTCATACTTCCCAAAGCAATTTATAGGCTCACTGCTATCCCCATCAAGCTACCATTGACTTTATTCACAGAATTAGAAAAAACTACTTTAAATTTCATATGGAACCAAAAAGAGCCCACATAGCCAAGACAATCCTAAACAAAAAGAACAAAGCTGGAGGTATCACGCTACCTGACTTCAAACTATACTACAAGGCTACAGTAACCAAAACAGCATGGTACTGGTACCCAAACAGAGATACAGACCAATGGAATAGAACAGAGGCCTCAGAAATAACACCACACATCTACAAACATCTGATCTTTGAAAAACCTGACAAACACAAGCAATGGGGAAAGGATTCCCTGTTTAATAAATGGTGTTGGGAAAACTGGCTAGTCATGTGCAGAAAACTGAAACTGGATCCCTTCCTTACACCTTATACAAAAATTAACTCAAGATGGATTAAAGACTTAAACGTAAGAACTAAAACCCTAAAAATTCTAGAAGAAAAGCTAGGCAATACCATTCAGGACATAGGCATGGGCAAAGACTTCATGACTAAAACACCAAAAACAATGGCAACAAAAGCCAAAATTGACAAATGGGATCTAATTAAACTAAAGAGCTTCTGCACAGCAAAAGAAACTATCATTAGAGTGAACAGGCAACCTACAGAATGGGAGAAAATTTTTGCAATCTATCCATCGGACAAAGGGCTAATACCCAGAATCTACAAAGAACTTAAACAAATTTACAAGAAAAAAACAACCCCATCCAAAAGTGGGAAAAGGTTATGAACAGACACTTCTCAAAAGAAGACATTTATGCAGCCAGGAAACATATGAAAAAATGTTAATCATCACTGGTTATTAGAGAAATGCAAATGAAAACCACAATGAGATGCCATCTCGTGCCAGTTAGAATGGCGATTATTAAAAAGTCAGGAAACAACAGATGCTAGAGAGGATGTGGAGAAATAGGAACGCTTTTATACTGTTGGTGGGAGTGTAAATTAGTTTAATCATTGTGGAAGACAGTGTGGTGATTCCTCAAGGATCTAGAACCAGAAATACCACTGGACCCAGTAATCCTGTTACTGGGATGTATAACCAAAGGATTATAAATCATTCTACTGTAAAGACACATGTACATGTATGTTTATTGCGGCACTGTTCACAATACCAAAGACTTGGAACCAACCCAAATGCCCATCAATGATAAACTAAAGAAAATGTGGCACATATACAACATGTAATACTATGCAGCCATAAAAAAGGATGAGTTCATGACCTTTACAGGGACATGGATGAACCTGGAAACCATCATTCTCAGCAAACTAACACAAGAACAGAAAACCAAACACTGGATATTCTCACTCAAAAGTGAGAGTTGAACAATGAGAACACATGGACACAGGGAGGGGAACATCACATAACAGGGCCTATTTGGGGGTCGGGTCTATGGGAGGGATAGCATTAGGAGAAATACCTAATGTAGATGACGCATTGATCAGTGCAGCAAACCATCATGGCACGTGTATACCTATGTAACAAAGCTGCACGTTCTGCATATGTACCTCAGTACTTAAAGTATAACTTAAAAAACAGAAGAAGAAAGAGGCTGTGGACCGATGGCAGTTTAAACTGTTGGCGAGGTCAATATTTGGTTAGTAAATTCATTACTCAGTTATATAATTACACCTACAAGTAGTAAAATGTTCTTTTCTTCAGATCAGTATGAGGACTCAAAAGTGCATATTACATAAGACAAATGAGGACAAAACTCTCTTAAGAGTTCCCAGATAATTCAATTTCCTTTCCCAGCTTATCTCTGCCTACCTTATACTGAACTTCCTATTAAAATAGTTAAAGTATAAAAAAAGAAAAGGTAGTGGCTTGAAAGAAAGGGGGGATAAAAAAGGGCTTGTGTTATCTATGCGAGTCAAGACCCATATCATAGTAACATGGTGTACTCCGAACTCTTTGGGTGATGTGCACAATTTTCCCCTTTTCATGCTCTATTGTCTCCATTGAAGAAACAAAAGAATGCAAAGGACAGTCTCAGCTACCAGGCCTTTGCTGGGCATTCTGATGGAGAATTCAGTTGTCCTGGATTTGGGGTTATTACCAATTTTATCTATAGATACACTAGGAAGCAAAATCCTTGTGGTGTGCAAATACAGATTTTTCTAAAAGAAGGCTTATTTTAGGCTAGGCGTTTGGCATCTCAGACAAGCTTGAAATAACAACTGAAATTAAAAACTGCATTATCCCAGAGGAAATGCATCCCTGCTCACTACTCCGTACTTCCACACATTAATTCTAGGTCAGCCATAGATCCAGGTCCTGGTTTCCACTCCCAGAACTAGGAAAACAAAGAGATACAAAGTCTATGGGAAAAGTAATAAAAGAATGGAGTAGATCAAATTCTACAACAGAGAAGGAGGGATGTCCCAGATGGTAGTAGAAGCAAATCTAAGGTCATCTTAGGAAACCAAGTAGAGTGAAACAGTTTGCTTGGGAAGACCAGACAAGGAAGGAGAAGGGCAACCAAGTTATGAGGCAGAGATATCAAGAGACATCGTGACCAGCAGTAAGTCAGGGCAGTGGTCAGGAGCCTTTTCCTTTAAAAGCACAAGATTATAAATACTTTAGGCTTTGTGGAACATGTAGTCTCTGTTGCAACTATCCAACTCTGCCATTACAGCAACCAGAGACAATGTGAAAAAGAGCATGACTGTTTTGATTAAGCTTTATGTATGAACATTGATATTTAAATTGTATGTAATTTTCAAATGTCATGAAAGTGTTCTTTTTGCTTCTTTCAACCATTTCAAAATATAAGAACCATTCTTATCTTGCTGTTCCTACAAAGAGGTAGCAGGCCACACGTGGCCTATGGGCCACTGTTTGCCTACCCTGGATCAGAGTGAGCCATTCAGAACTGATTGTATGGAGTCTCATTTTTGTGTGTGTGGTACCTCTGCACGCTTGAAAGTTAACATTTATGAGTTGGTTGCAGAAGAACAAATCAATAATCTGATTTGTGAAATACATATTTTACACAAAAATACCAATAATAGAAAATAATAAAATAACCATTACTTCTACAGATTTTACTATGCTCTAAGCACTGTTTTTTACATATAGTATTAAATCTTTAATGAAGTAGGACCCAGTCTCTGCATTTATAGATAAAAATCCTGAGCAACAGACACAAGAATATTGATATTTATAACTAGCCACAATTTATCTGCAATTCTGAAATCCTAAAAGTTTACAATTTTTTAAAAAAAAAGGAAATTTGATATAAAAATCTGATCTGAATTGCTGGCTATGCCTACTCTTTATTTCTGCCACTTGGGGTGAACATTCATACATTTCATGATAAAAATGTTAATTATCATATGCTACACCAGACTCTGCTAGACTCATTTCATAAAAGTTCATGTAGGAATAGAATTATCTTTCTAAAGTTAAAAAACTGCCTTTCCAAACACATTAGGCCCTATAGATGTTGAATAATAAATTATGTATCTTCTACCAAAAAGTAAGAACTGACTCCCATGAATGATAATGTGGTCCATTAAAAGAAAACTAGACTAACCGTTTGAAATCTTTGGGTCGAATCCAGCTTGAGTAATGAGTTGGGATCTTAAAAAACTTTACTTCACTCTCTGGATTTCACGTTCCTAACATTCACCAAATATCCACAAGGCCTGGTGAGAAATGTAGATGAAGGAAGCAGAGAAAATGTAGCTTCCAGGAGGGCAGAGGCCACAGTTAACTGGAAAACACAGGTTCTGTCTTTTGTCACACGAACATGCGTGGTCCAAGTATTCTGAAAACTTTGAGAAAAAACAGAACCGTATTTTTATGTAAATTTTTTTTTAGGATTAAAAAAAAAGACTATGCAAGCTAACAAAACAGGTCTGTAGACTAAATGTGATGTACAGACTGCAATCCTCATCTGACTAATGGGCTGTAACATCATCTTATACTGCATTCAGACTCAAATTCCATTCCTTCTGGTTTTACTTGCAGCTGGTGGTAACTTGCCTGTCTTGAAGCCCCTGTAGCACTTACATATTCCACTTAGTCAGCTGTTGGCATGGGGCTGCCTTCTATTTTCAGTTATCTTTTCATATCTTCATGTCTTTTATGCCTAACTAGATTATAAGATCCTTGAGGGTCCTTGAGGGTGATGAAGTATTTCTGAATTTCTGTAACAATTGGCTCAGTGCCTCAAACACAGCAAGGACTTAATGAAAACATTTGAATTGATGTAAAAACAGGCTATAAATAGCTTTGGCTAAGTCATAAAGCTAAAGTCTGAGTTACTTGGATTCTTCATTGCCAGTGGGAGACATTGTGGTAAAATCGCCCCAGTAGGGGCTTTGGAATCCAACAGACCTAAATCAGAATACTAGCTTCTTTGCTTTGAGCTCTGTGACCTTGAGCTTATTACATAACTGTCTAAGGATCATTGTAAAATAGAAGGTTAACAATATTCAACTCATTCTGTGGATTAAATGAAGTAATGTATAAAGCTTGTGGAATAGCATGAATGTCATTTACTGCTTATTCTCTTCATTGCTTCCATGGCCAAGGAAACAGAAGTTCCTTACAGAAGATCGAGGACTACTCCTCACATGGCTCTTCACTATCTACAGAAAATCAGATCCAATAACTGCTGCAGAATCCTCAGAGGTCAGGTTTACCTACCTCACCATAGCTCAAGACATTATCTAACGTTACACGGTACCTTGTGTGATTTCCAACAAATTATGTTTTTCTGAGTTGACCTGAACATTCTTTCTTCCCCTTTTAAGCAATAAAAATACCTCTCCAAGTACATGGCCCGTGACAAGTTATCTTTAGCTTCAAAGAAATAAAATAAAAAACAACGTTTGACACAAATGTGGTCAGGCATAGAGCCATGAATAATTTTCAATATATACATGAGAGCAATTTAGTTAAGGATGTGCTTTTTCAGGATTATTTCATGCAGACATGATCAACTTCTAAAACAGTCCTATTAGGAAAACATGGATAGTGGGTCAGGATTCAGACACACTTATGATGTTATGAATGTCTATCCTCATAGGCTGCCTGAGAGAAGATTCCAGTCACTGTGGTACAAAGGAGACAGTACAGAAACCTTCCAAAATGTCATAGACTGGTATCATAGAACTTTTGCACAAAAAGGAACTTAGCCAAGGAGTCCAGCCCTTTTCTCTATAACTTCCCAAAGGTCATCTTGGAGCTGCTTAAACACTTTCAGACTGAAGAGGAACGCACTCCTTCCAGTGATAACCTTTGTCATTGCCATAATTGAGGAATAAAACTAAGACAAGACCTTATCTGTTTCTGTCTCTTAGTCTGCTCTCTGAAGACATTCAGGATAGCTTAATGTGTAAGCATCTCTATTTGTATGAATATATGAGTATCACACTGTGTTCCTGGAATTATTTAAGATGTGCTAGATAATACAAAGTAAGTCTAATGAACTTTTTAATGTGACTTGCTACTTATCCTGATGGCGGAATCCAAACACTGTAACTTATTTCAGAATGCCTAAAATAGATATAATGCCCTGTGCACAGTGACCTGTCAATATTACTCACCTATCCTGCAGTTTACCCTCATTATAGGATCAAAAGTGTTAAGAGAAAAAAAAAATAAGTTCTGACAATTTCTAGCCCACTTTTCTGAAATTGACTACTACAGTTAATCTATGTGTTCATCCATAGTATTGTGCAGCTTATGCTTTTTTGAAAAAACTATATATATACATTTAGTATGGTTCTGTCTTTGATAATTAGAAGAACAAAGCCAGTTATATACTTACAATCATGAGGTGAAGACCATCAACCCTTTCTCCTTTAGCAGTGGTTGGCAGACTTCTTTTGTAAAATACCAGTTAATAAATATATGCTTTGCCAACCTTGCAGTCTCTGTGGCAACCACTCAACTTTGCCATTGTACAGTTATAGTAGCCAGAGATAATATGTAAACAAATGGATGTGTCTGTGTTCCAAATTAAACTTTATTTACAAAAGCAGGTGACTGCTTGGATTTAGCCTCCAAACCCAGTGTGGTGGAGTGAGAAGAACATTGGGCTGGAAGTCAGGAGAAGGAAGTTCTAGCTGTGGTCCTTCTTCTAGCTGCCTCAATGATGGCAAACAGTTTACAACTTTGGGCTTGAGACTTCATCTCTAAATGGAACAAATCAGATGATTTTTCTTGAACTTCAGTTTCAAAGTGTCTATGAATCAGCTATCAAAATCTCTTAAATAGTTGTGGTTATCGAATTGTTCAGGTTACGTTGCCGCTACATTCAGAACTTTGATTGGGACTTTCCTTAACACTGACTCCAGGAGCTCCCAAAAGGCCCTCCTGAAAATCAACCACCAATGTAGGTAATAGGAAGGGATGGGAAATTCCTCTTTCCTTAGGAAAATGACAGAGGCTGCTTCTCAATAACCCCAATTTAAGGTTCCTAGATTTAGCAAGTGTAAGTTATTTGTTGTTTATCTGAAATATAATTTAACTGGGTATCCTGTATTTTACCTGGCAGTATTACTCTAACTCCTTAATTTTAAAAAGGAATCAGACTGTTGACACTTTTACACATGTATTTTCACATGTATTGAGCTCATTAGGTCTCACAGCATCCCACATATTGGGCAAGGGATTGTTATCTTCATTCTAATCAGGAAAAAGTAGAGGTGTCAGGACTTAGGAATTATCTAATCTCAGAGCGCTAATGACATAAGTCTGAATATCCCCTAGCATCTTCAGAGATATACAAATATTTAGTTCATTATGGACCTACAACTTTGTACAATAGGTACTTATATCTATCAAAACTGTAAACTGCAAAACTGCAATTACGCTTCTATTTTGTCCATACAGTGCAACATTTACAGCTATTTCCTAAAACAGTATTCAAATGCATTATCATAGAGACAACCTTTACCTGTCACAGCATGACTTATTGACTGAAACAATGAATTCTCTTTCTCTGGGAGAAAGGACAAGTTTTTAAATCAATTGAAACAAGTCAAATATTTAAAAAAATTTATAACATAAGATGTTAATTAAACATGAAACTAGAAAATCCAAAATTGGATGTGGAGTGTGTTGGCCTAAAAGACAACCTAAAAGATACACTTGTTCTTTCAGGAGATAAAATAAAGGATTAAAAGATATTTAAAATATGGCATGGATTTAAATATTTGATGTTTATGTGACGACAATACAGTTTTCCTTGAGGTAAGTGTAATTACTTAGGGCAACATCGCTTTGGGGAATCTTCAACCAAGATTAAAAAAACAGTCATCAGATTGAACTAAATAGGGGTAGAGGGAAGAATTATTGCCTTAATAATCCAAGAAACTCATTTACTTTAAAAAATATCAGCATGAGCCAGGACTATAAGCTAAAAGACTGTCAAAATAATCCTTAGATGGAGTGAGTGTGGTAACATCCTGTATTAGTGTGGCAAAATCTATTCTTCCTAAATTAAAAAAAAAATTTTTTTTTTGATAGTTTCTCCTTCAGCACTGATCCTTGGAATCTAGGCATTAAATTTAGATATTTCGGCGGGACAAGACTTTGCCTTCTGGAGTACTGTGCTGGATAAAACCAGATGGATATCTTAGCACTAACATCACAGGACTTTTTCCCTTTCCTCACTCTTCAGTGCCCAAATACCCTCATTGGCTTCATCTCTGGCCTCCACTACTCAAAACAGGGAAATAGCCTATCACTTTGGTCATTAACTGCCTAGAAATCATCTTTTGAAGGCATAACACGTGACCTCTGAGCCTCACAAATCTCGCTTTAGTGGGTCTCCATTTCCTCAATGGAGGAGTGCTCTGTAGAGCCCTGTGGCCACCTTGCAGTGGGGTTGAGAGATGAATGAAATCCTTGACCTATTGCACCTCTCTGTGTTTTTACATAAGTGCACAGATGATATTGAATTTGACCATGGATTTCCAAGTCTGAAAAAAACAAAATGTTTGAAAACAGCAAAGACACAAAATGGACTGACTCTAACACACGTAAGCTTCAGCTTCCTAATAAGGGATTCAAAGACCATTCTCAGATTCACCAGAGAAATTACTCACCAGAGGAGGGAAAAAGAAATCAGCTTGTATTTCTTAGCTCTTATTATGTGCTAGGCTGCTGCCCATCATGCTAGAAGACAGGAAAAGCGTTAGCTGTCATCTGAATCAATCTATAACTCCTTACTTATTAATTCAGATGATCCATGAGTACCTTTTATTGACACCACAAAAGTGAGATAAACTATTCCCAGAAGCTTCTCTGGAGATGACTCTGCTGACTGGGTTAAAAATGTTTTGAACATTTTTCTATTTGTTTAAAACTGCTCAAGTAATATCAAAGTCATAATTGGAGATAAAGTAATTCAGACCTCCAGAATTTTGCATAGGTGTTCATGCTAATAAATAGTAAAATTTAGGGATATGGTTAAGTAATCATTGAAGAGAAAATAGTTAAATTCAAACTGTGCTTGCTTTGTTTTCCATTAGCCAGCACAGTGATTCCTTCATATTAATCCCTTCATTGGAAGTCAGTAAGTCATTCAGCAATGAGGGTAGCAGATAGAAGCTAGGTGTTCACCACCACCGTTCCTCTTCCAAGGTGCACAAAAAGAGTGTATTTCCCAGTCTCACTTGCTATTAGATTGGGGCCATGGAACTAGCTCTTGCCAATGGAATGGACTAGCCCCCAAAAGTTCCTGTGAGGTACTGGTCTTTCTCCCACTAACTGGAAGTGAAATATTCCAGGACGGCAAAGCCATGCTGAAGAAAGAGCCCAGCACCCCACATTCTTACTTGGAAGACAGCCTCTTAATCTGCATTGAGCTGTGATGGAGGCACAAAATAAATCCTTGTTGTGCTAAGCCACTGAGATTTGGGGGATGTTTCTTACAGGGGCTTACCAATACAAACCAGATACCAAAGAAAGGGCTCAGGCCCAGTATTCTGTGTCACCTTAGCACGGTTGATTATTGAAAACCAGTATCAGATATAAAAGGGTGCAGTGAGGAAATGGTGAATAGTAAGGGCTGGCAGCAGAGATTATATAATGCAGAAAAAGCATATCGGAGAGTGGAACTGGGAACTTAGGGAAATTAAGGCTGTTGGCAAACAAAGGAAACAATAGCAAAGGAACAGGCTCCCTTGATAGGGCTCAAAAGGCAGGCCACCAACAGAGAGGTGGGCCCCTGAGGACTTTTCTGACTGTACCTGGTGTTTATCTCTCTGATCCAAGCTAGAAAGGGAGCTCCTGTGTAGCCAGACCATTTGAAATGCCTACTGTAGTCCAGATCTCTGAGAAAGACAGTGTGGTTTGCATATCTAATTTGGAGATCTAGATATTAGCTCAGAATTCCAAGGATACCATTGGAGTGAATGAATCTTATACATAGGCAGTTTTCTATAACAAAAGTAATATTCATCAGCTAGAAATGCTTGCAGAGTGAATTTATTTACATATTTTACTTCTCAAGTACTCTCATCCTTCTCTGATTTCGAGAACTTCATGTAAGACTTTCTTCCATAAAAGCTTTCTTATCTGATGATAGTCAGTAAGAGCGAATTAAAACCTCTAACATTTTGGGAAACACATGGAAAGTGATGGGAACTCTTCAATTAAAGCCTGTTTCCTGAAAGTGAATTAAACAGTATTTGTACTTGTTCCTATTTCACTGCTCTTAACAAGATTATAGGTAGTGGTTCCTGCTGACAGATTGCGTGCAAAGGAACAAGAAGCACCGGAAACTGGGGAGGGAAGTGACTGATATGAGTAAATATCTATTTGGAATATGTCCATTTAATTCTTCTGAATGAGCTCCTGGTTCATGTTAGCAGCATCTCTTGGGAAATAAGCTACACTGCATTTGTTTCACTGCTTCCACCTGCATACTGAATGAAACTGTGCAGACTCAATACAAACTTATTCTCTGTTGATCCTAAGCAGCACAGTGGAAATCTGAGGCATCAACTTGTCAGCTCCTACTGTGTGAGGAAAGACATTAAGTGAGCCAGAGACAGGTTCTGAACCTTCCAGGTTGCAATTAGTTTTTGGAATCTTTTTAGCAACAAATTGACCACATTTCTGCAGAGCCAGTAGCTCTATTTACAGGCAGAAATAACAAATGAAATTATGGCAAGATCATGGAGCCATGGATCTCTCTGTTGCCACTAGGTAGCAATATGACCTTAAGTTAGTGACTCTGAACAACTTTCTGTACTTGACACTTATAGGTTAAGTATCTTTTGTGAGAGTAATTTCACCAAAAGTTAGACGCAAAATGTGACAGACCTGACAAATATGAAAAAAAAAATGAAAAAAGAAAAATTGAGGTAGGAAGACAGTGAGAAGCTAGACACAAAGAGGGATAAGAAAGCTCTTTAAATCCATCTCCTGTTTTTACCTGGTTGTGGGCCAAATCTCAGAAATTCTTGGGTGTCAAAAAACAGTGTCTGTTTTATCCATGAAACTCTGAAATGCCTATTGTCCTTTGTGCCTCTAAAATCCTGTATTTCCACACGGATTTGTCTACTGGCCCTTTCCCTTCCTTCTCAGTGACAGATTCTCTAGGGCAGCTGTGTCTCCCACCTTGAAGGTTTTGTGCTATATCCCACTAGCATTTTTTCTGCACCAAAAAGATTTGTGGAACTCAATGGAAGCATAGCATTGCTTTCACACTTAGCACAAATACTGGTCATTTTTGAAAAGGTCAAGTGATTCTTGTAGCATTTACTGGTGCCTAGAATTCATTCAAGAGATAATCTTTTTTTTTTGCAGTTTATTTTCCACGATATTGCTGGAAAAATACTAGTTTGCTTCCATAAACTTGAATCTTCTGAATCTAGGAGAATAAAAATGTAAGGGAGAAGTAAGCGAGGATGTTAAAAAAAAAAAATCAAATAACCACTATCCTTTTCTGAGAGATGATGACTCCTAGGAGGGATCTGAAATGAAGGAAATCGTTGGTATTGGCTTTTGCATATACTTTCAGTACTTCTCTCCTCCCTCTTGGTGCCCTGTCCAAGCTCACCAAGGATTCTAACGTCCTAAATTCTTGCCCATCGCCCCCTTCCCCACCACACACCTCTTACTCAGCTTCGAGTGTGTCTTGCTTTGGAATTACCCTTCCCCAAAATCAAACTCTTATTTACTTACAGTATATCAGCTGGGTTAGAATGAAAGCTAAGTCGCATTAAGTTTATGACTAATCATCTTCCCACTACTCTTTAATATACTCTGGAATGTTTTCTTATTAGCTCTAATTGGTGAAATTTCAGTCAGTGTGGAGGAGATATTTGGAAATAGGAAGGCATCCTCTCTCATCCTGGAAGGAAAAAACCCATATACCACAGGTTTTCTCTTCAACTATCCCCACTACAATTCCCCAGGCCTATCCCTAATGGGAACTAAGGTGCCTTTCTTTCCCCTCTCACCAACTTCCTGAATCAAGATCAATGAGCATTCCTAATTACAATTTTATCTCTCAGTGAAAGGCGATGGGGTAGAATAACTGGGATGTCTAGACTTATGCCGACCTACAGTGAGATTTTCATATCTCCGTTCCCAGTATTTGCAGCGGTCAGTTATTACACGAGCAGGTCCCAAAATTTATGGAAGATCAGGATCACCTGAAGGGCTTATTAAAACCCAGATTGCTGGGTTCTACCCATAGAGTTTCTAATAGCACTATGCTTGGGTGGGGTTAAAATTTTGCATGACAGTTGATGCTCATACTGCTGATCTAAGGACAACACAATAAGGACCACTGCTTTATACTAAACTTTACTTCCATATGGAAGGTAAAAAGCATTCCTGAAGTAGAAATTATATACTCAACAACATAACGATGTAAAAGAAAAGCACCACATGTTTAGGATCAGTGTCATTTTGCTTTCCCGGAAGGTTGAGTTTTGTGAAAAGAAGAAGAAAAATGGAGTTGATAGAGTTTAGCGTTAGGAGAGAAGAATCACGTCAGTTTAGAATGTGGTGCTGGGATCACCCTCTATAGTAAACTATGACCTCTGACATGTTAGGAGAATCCCACAGAGGATGGAGAGACAGAGTTTCACTCTTGCTGTCCAGGCTGGAGTGCAGTGGCACAATCTCGGCTCACCACAACCTCCACCTCCCAAATTCAAGTGATTCTCCTGCCTTAGCTGCCTAAGTAGCTGAGATTACAGGTGCCCACCACCACACCTCACTAATTTTGTATTTTTAGTAAAGGCAGGATTTCACCATGCTAGCCAGGCTGATTTTGAATTCCTGACCTCAGGTGATCCACCTGCCTAGGCCTCCCAAAGTGCTGGGATTATAGGTGTGAGCCACCAAGCCCGGCCGAGGATGGAGATTTTTAAGAGATATATAAAGCTATCTTGAGTCACTCCCCATCTTGGCATGAATGAACAATTTAAGTTCTTGGTATATGATACAGGCTGCCCAAATTCTGAGGTGTATTTTTTAAATTTACAAATATCCATGCCGCTGATTTAACTGGCATACCTACGCTAAGAATGAAGGGGAAAGAAAGTCTCTTTCTGGTTTTTATCCTCTCCTTTTTCCTTCTTCTCTCCTTAATTCTTTCTGCCTCCAAGGCATTCTAGAGCCATTATCAGGCTGCATACAACGAGCAAGCTCCATGTTCATAAAAAGTGTTATAGAATGAGAGCCCTCCTTCTACTTTCTCTTGCACCATGTTGAGAAACTCAGACCCTCTTTTCTCCACTGTCTTGTTTCCTTTGCTCTCTCTTACTTAAGCATGCCTAAAAGGGCTTGCTGTGCCATTATGCTGACAAGGGAGATAAGATTCCAAGATTTTGATTTGGACATAGGGTCTGTATACTTCCTCAGAGGCCTTTAAGTTGGTGTTTGTGCTCCAACCCAACTCCAACAGAGATCCAGAATGAAGGAAAATTGGGGAGTGATCCAATTATTTATTTATATATATATATATCTGACCCAGGGGAAAAAAGTAGGCAAGCTTCCAAGAGCAAAGAGGTGTTTCTTTTGTTTGTACAGCTAAATTGTACTAAATAGAGTACCATTTTTCTTCCAGCCACCTAAATTCTGAGGGAGCATGGGCATTATTCACTGTCTTAGGTGAGGTCCACCAAGAATTCAACTCTGAACTAGACTTTAAGCAAAATTATTTCATTTGGTAGAGAACACTGGCAGAGGTGTGGCAAAGTAAGAAAGGGAAAGGAAGAAACCAACACAGAAAAGTTAGTTTCATGGGGAACGAGGACTCACCTCCTCTAGAAAATGGTATGGAACACATCTCTCAGTTGTTCTACCTAGGGGCAAGGGAACGTATCTACCAATCCTTTCTAGTTATTAGTTAAGGGTCACTCCTAGGATGTTAATTTCTCTGACTTTTTTTTTTACTTGCACTCAATTGGACCTTACATGCTCTTGTAATCAGAGAAATCATACAGAGAGGCCCAGAAGCTAATGGAAGGTGTCCAGTAGATGTGAGGAGAGTGCCCACAACCCTCTTGCAATCATTTTGAGTATTTCTCTCCTTTCATCATCAAGTGTCCTAAAATATCCAGGTGTCAATAATAAATGTACCCAGTGGAAGCAAAACATATATTTTAGTTTCATGACCTCTCATTCCCTGTTAGTGTCACCTTAATTCCATCCCATCCTGTTATTACAATGACTCTACCAATGTCTTTCTAGAAAACAAATGTAGGAATAAATTTATTCCAAAAGATAAAACACCATCTATGCAAAGATGTCTTTGAAATCTTGATAATTAGTTCTATGAAACAACTCAGAGAAGTAATGCTTAACACTTTCCAAATGCATACTGATGGTAAGAAAAAGTATCAAATACTCACATTTGCATTTTGTCTAGACATGGTTACAGACTAAAATCCCTCAGTTGATTAGCTGGAGGTACCAAATAAATCTCTGTTATCAGTACAATAATAGCACTTGCTTGTTTTGTAGCAGTACATATAAAAAGAACATTAAAATAAAAATAGAATCTCAAGATACAAATTTTTTCAAAGTAAACACTCACCATAGTATACTTGAATTATCAGTCTGATATAACTTCACTAGAGAAATGACAGAAAAGAAGACGAGACTAATGATATGATATGATATGATATGATAATTGAGTTGGCAAGGACAAACTCCTAAGTAGCTAATTTAGTGTTCAAAGCAACCCCAAAATGCATAAGCATGATTTTTCCACACTACAAATGAGTTATTGTGACTGATTTAGGCGTCAGAGCTATTTTAGTATAACAAATCAATTATTTGGCATTGTATGTCAATAAGTTTTATCTAATCAATTTGCCATTGTAGTCACAGAGAAATTCTTGTAATATGCAGCATGATCAAGCTTGACCCCTATAATAATGCCTATTTATCTGCAGGCTATAATTGTAAAAGAAGAATAAATAAAGCAATTTTGTCATCCTGATCAAACAGTGTAGGCCACGGTTGATTCAGATGTTACAACAGTGCAGTTGATACATCTCACTGGGCAGCAGACTTCATGAGCACAAAAGAAAAATTAAAATTGACTGCATGAAAGTCGACTCCATTTATGCCTAGCTTTCATTAAGGGTCAGCAAGAGAAAATAAACAAACAAATAAAAACAAAAAATAAATACGTTGGTGAAAATATCATTCGGGCTCTCATTTACCTGGCAGGGGATAGACAGAAAATACAGGTTTAATGTAAATAATTGATACCGTGATATGCCTTTATAATTGAAAATAGTCAACATGGTACATTATAGAACCAGTAGAGAAAGTGGGAAGTTCTTGAGTGAAGAAAATCTTTCAAATTTGGGTCACATTCCCATATTTAAATCATAAACAGCAAGTAGATGCTGAACGTCCAGTTTAATGATCCTATCTTCTTGATTCTGCAATGGTATATCAGCATGTTTTTACAGTATAAAATTCTAGATTCGTAACATTTAATTCTATTCACAAAATTCTACTGGCATGAAATCATCCTGTGACAATTTATTTATTTATTTATTTATTTATTTATTTATTTATTTATTTTTTGAGACAGAGTCTTGCTCTGTCACCCAGGCTGGAGTGCAGTGGCCAGATCTCAGCTCACTGCAGCCTCCGCCTCCCGGGTTCACGCCATTCTCCTGCCTCAGCCTCCCGAGTAGCTGGGACTACAGGCGCCTGCCACCTCGCCCGGCTAGTTTTTTGTATTTTTTAGTAGAGACGGGGTTTCACCGTGTTAGCCAGGATGGTCTCGATCTCCTGACCTTGTGATCCGCCCGCCTCGGCCTCCAAAGTGCTGGGATTACAGGCTTGAGCCACCGCGCCCGGCCCATCCTGTGACAATTTAACAGAGGACAGCCTTAAGACAGGTATTATGATAGGAGGATGCATAGACCAATCAGTCACAGTCAGTAGCTCCAATGAGCTTACAGTCTAAGAGGGAGAGATCGACAAGAGCACAAGAGTGGGATGGATACTAATACAGAACCATCTGTGTGGTAAATGGAGATGCAGAGAAGGAACAGTCAACTGATAGGTAGGCATAAATTAGTAGAACCACTATGGAGAACAGTTTGGAAGTTCCTCAAAGCTAAAAATAGAACTATGATATACTCCAGCAATCCCACTGCTAGGTATATGCCCCAAAGAAAGGAAACCAGTATACTTAAGAGATAGCTGCACTCCCATGTTTACTGCAGCAGCATTCACAATAGCCAAGATTTGGAGGCAACCTAAGTGTCTATCATCAGACGAATGGATGAAGAAAAGTGGAAACACTATTCAACCATAAAAAAGAATGAGATCCTGTCATTTGCAACAACATGAATAGAACTGAAAGTCACTATGTTAAGTGAAATAAGCCAGGCACAGAAAAACAAACTTCACATATTCTCACTTATTTGTGGGAGCTAAAAATTCGAACAATTAAACTCATGGAGATAGAGAGTAGATGGTGGTTACCAGACACTAGGAAGGGTAGTTGGGGCCAGGAAAGGGGATGTGGGGATGGTGAATGGGTCCAGAAATAAACTTAGAGTAAATAAGATCTAGTATTTGATAGCATAACAAAGTGACTACAGTCAACACTAACTTATTGTACATTTAAAAGTAAGTAAAAGAGTATAATTGGATTGTAACACAAAGAAAGGATAAATTATTGAGGCGATGGACACTCCATTTACCCTGATGTGATTATTACACATCATATGTCTGTATCAAAATATCTCATGTACTCCATAAATATATACAACTAATATACAGTCGATGAAAACCATAAAATACATAGGAAGGCAGGGAAGCACGTCACAGAAAGCTTTATAAATAATGCGACACTCAGGTTATTTGTTAACTGTGGAATTTACATTTGTATTTTTGCAAAATCAGTTTCAAAGTTCTAGAACACATTCTGAGTTAAGAATAAGAAAATTTAGGCTGGGCATGGTGGCTTATGCCTGTAATACTAACATTTTGGGAGGCTGAGGTGGGGGACCACTTGAGGTCAGGGGTTCGAGACCAGAGTGAACAACATGCTGAAACCGGATCTCTACTAAAAATAAAAAATAAAAAAATTGGCCAGGTGTGGTGGTGCACACCTGTAGTGGCACACACCTGTAGTCCCTTCTATCAGGAAGCTGAGCCAGGAGAATTACTTCAACACGGGCGGCAGAAATTGCAGTGGGTCGAGATCACACCACTGCCACTGTACTCCAGCCTGGGCGACAGAGTCACACTCCATCTTAAAAGATAATAACAATAATAAGAAAATTTAAGAGTCAACTGTATTTCTAAATTTATTAGGTTGGTGCAAAAGTAATTGTGGACTTTTGCCATTACAACCAACCTAATATTTTTCTATATCCTTTTAGCTGGATAGTAACCACTTCCCCGAGTACTATTTCTGTCACCAGATACTTATAAAATCAAATTAACAACTATATTGAAGACATTGTTCTAGGTGACAAGTGAAAGCAAACTAACTAAATAAATACATAAATGATTAAAGCACAACCTTTACAACCCAGGAAGGAAACAACTTATGAAACAAATTTTAGCACATAAAGAGTTAAATATTCAAAACTTAAGATAGGTATTAACGAATGGAAAGTCATCCTTTCTTCTTGGGTAAAACACTTCAACACCATAAACATGTCATTTATCATTCAATCCGTGTGTTTATTGTAACTTCTGTAAAATACTAACAAAAATTTTCAAAGTCAGCAAGTGAGATTTAAAGTCTGTATAACAGAAACATTTGGAATGAAGTCAGAAAATGAAAAATCATAGATCCGTCATAGAACCACAGCTATCTGATCAGCAGCTAGTGTTACCAGATACTGAAATATGTACCAAAGTCTCCATATTTGAAAGACTGTGATATAGTACATTGAATAGAGAGACTAAGGAGTGGGCAAAAAAATTAGGAAGTCCAGGAAAAAAAACTCAAATACAAATATAAGTTTATATATTATATAAATGTCAACTCAATCCACCAGATTAAAAAAATACATTTTTTAAATAATTAGTATCAAGACATTGTATAATCTTTTGGAAAATGATGAAATTGCATCCATTCCTTATACTATATGCCAGAATAAACTCCAAATGGATCAAGAATACAAATGAAATACATGAAGTTATAAAAATATTAGAAAAAAAGATAGATCCATTCCCTTCTAACCTGAGTGTGGGGAAAACCTTTCTATGTCTGAAATACAGATGCAATAAAAGATTGATAAATGTGGCTCTATAAAAAAGAAATTTTTATAAGGCAAAAAAGAAAATCACAATAAAAGAGTATAAAAATCTGGGAGAAAATGTTTGCAACATACATCATAGTTAAAAGACTAATAGTCAAGAAGTCACTATGGTGACCAATAGGCTTCTTGGTAACCGGTACCAGCTATAGGAAAGCAACTGCCACTGCTTTCCTGGAACTTGAATAAATGCAATCAAGTGGAATTTTAAATTTTTGCTGGAAGTGGAGTCATGAGACTGAAGATACCTCTTTTAAGAGAACCAAAGCATCAAGAATTAGTAAGCCGTGTAGGCTGGACTACTACTGAAGAGCTGTATTCATAGAGTGATGATCACCAGATAGTGAAAAGGAACTTGTTCACCAGTGGAACAACTCAAATAGTAAAGCTTCCTGATGATATTTACCCTATAGATCTTCATTGGTTTCCAAAGAGTTTGGGTATAAGAAACAAACGCAAGCCCAAAGCTTTGTCCTCATAAGTTCTGATGATAAATTTAATTTGATTTCCAAGTTAGAAAGAGTGGAAAAAAGTGTAGCAGCTTACTCTGGAGTAGTACTTGCAGGAAGATAGAATGGTGAAGCAACAGCATTAGTTACAATTGGAGAAGATGGACAAAATAAAAATTTGGTCAAAGACTTGGATGCTTAGATCAACTTTAGCTCAGCAAGCCCAGGTCAGCCCCCAACTACTCCCGAAGAATATTCCCAGAAAATATACTTATCAAATACAGAAGAAGGAGGAGTGCCTTCTGAGGAAAACCAGTGTATTCAATAGTGTGGGGTCCTGATTTAGCAAAGGTTCTTTATACAGCAGGCAAGCAGCTAATCATTAAATCTCTTCAGTGGCCAGGCACAGTGGCTCATGCCTGTAATACCAGCACTTTGGGAGGCCGAGGCGGGTAGATCCCCTGAGGTCAGGAGTTCAAAACTAGCCTGGCCAATATGGTGAAACCCGTCTCTACTAAAAATACAAAAAATTAGCCAGGCGTGGTGGTGGGCGCCTGTAATGCCAGCTACTTGGGAGGCTGAGGCAGGAGAATTGCTTGAACCTGGGAGGCAGAGATTGCAGTGAGCTGAGATCGTGCCACTGCACTCCTGCCTGGGGGACAGAGCGAGACTCCGTCTCAAAAAAAGAAACTTCTTTGATCAAATGCTAAAGTTTTACAGAAAGCTTATGATGGCATCATTTTAAAAGTAGATTGGAATTCAGTCAGTAATCTTATTTTATCTACTGGTGAAGACTGTAAATACAAGGTATGGGATAGTTACAGCCACCCACTGTACAATTCACAACCTCATGAGCATCGTATTACTTCAGTTGCCTGGGCTCCAGATGGAGAATTACTTGCTATTGGATTATTTCATACTTTACACTTATGTAATAAAACTGGGTGATCATATGCTTTAGAAAAACACTGGCAGCATATTTAATATTGCGTGGTCAACTGATGGCACTCAGACTGCTGGAGTGTGTGGAATTGGGCATGATGTTTTTGCGCCTGTGGTGGAACAACACTTGGAGTGGAAAAACTTTCAAGTAACATTAACTAAAAGAAAGACCATACACATTCGTAATGTTCTCACTGATGCAGTGAACTCACTGGAATTCCGTCATGGCCATTAAAGCATCTTTGAACTCTGCACACTTAGTTGTTTCAATGTCTCTTCAATGTTATGTGGTCTCCACAAAGAACTGGAATACACCAATTTTATTTGATCTCAAAGAAGGAACTGTTAGTTTAATCCTGCAGGCAGAAAGACATTTTCTTCTTGTAGATGTTAGTAGTATCGATTTATATTCATATGAAGGGCACTTTATTTCATCTCCAGAATTTCCTGGAGTGAGAACAGATATTCTGAATGCACAGACTGTGTCTCTGAGTAATGATATCATAGCAATGACACAAAGCTGATGAAGAAAAATAATCTTTTTTGTTGAGGCATCAACTGGAAAACCATTAGATGATGGAAAGTTTCTTCCTTGTACAAATGAAATCTTGAAAGTTGCTCTGGATCAGAAAGGACTTACCAATGATAGAAAAGTCACTTTTATTGATAAAAATAGAGATATCTATATCACCTCTGTGAAACAATTTGAGAAGGAAGAAAAAAATTCTCAAACTTGAAACAATAGTGCATACTTTGGCATGGAATGATACAAGCACCGTCCTTTGCAGACTTCAAGATACTCAATTTACAGTGTGGTATTATTCCAATATGGTTTATGCGGACAGTGACATTTTGCCTAAAACATTACATGAAAGGGATACAAGTGAATTCAGTAAAAATTCCCATATTGTGAGTTTTGTTGGAAATCAGGTAACTATAGCAAGAGTTAATGGCCCTCTGGTTCACATCAGTGTATAACTATATCCTGTTATTCCCCCTAAATATGTAGGCAGTTCAAAATGGGAACATGATTAAGACTTTGCCACTTTGTTGAGGACCAAACCATGTGAGCTTGTCTAGCTGCTATGGCAGTTGCTAATCAAGATATGACTATTACAGAAATAGACTATGCAGCAACTGGTGAAACTGATAAGGTTCAGTACTTCAATTCTATAAAAAGTCTTCCATTTAAATAATCAAAAATGGCCAACATAACTAAGGTTTAATGGGAACATACAGGAGGCTGAAATAGCATTTCTTCAGGCTGGCCTCGTTTATGAAGCAATCCAGATCAATATTAATCTCTACAACTGAGAAAGGGCACTAGAATTGGCTGTAAAATACAAAACACATGTTGATACAGTTCTTGCTTACTGTCAAAAGTTTTTGGAGACATTTGGTAAAGAAGAAACAAACAATGCTTGCAGTATGCAGCAGGTCTCCAAATAGATTGAGAGAAAAAGACAAAGTTGAGATTGAAATTACAAAAGGAGAACAATCATCAAGCAGCCAATGCAGTAAGAGTATGAATCTAAAGCCCTCTATGCCATGCTTATCTTTAAGAAATTTTGTCTTTTGAAATGAATTTTGATTAACTAAGGATAAGCATGTTTTGGTTGATTAAAAAAGGATAATATTTAAGTAAGTGTAAGCACTTGCTGTGTATTTAATGTAAAAATACATTCAGAAAGACGAAACACAAAGAAATTTATGTATGTCTCTGTTTTATATTTTTCTATTCCAATAATTAGCAAAATATTATGATATACTTATGATATGCCTGTGTAGTGTTAATTATATATCCGCTTTTTGCCCACTATTTCATCCCTGAATCTTCAGCCCAAATATGAATGTTGATAATAAAACATTGAACTAGTTTAAAATGTGTATTATTAATTTCTCTTTGACCTCTAAATTGTGAAATGCCTCCAAAAGTTTATTTATAGAACAAAAATACATGAGGATAGATTTGCGCAAATGTATAAAATGCAAATACTGATACGCCAAAGTTCATAGCAGCATTACTCAAATAGCAAAAGGTGGAAATAACTCAAACATCTATTATGAATGGATAAACAAATGTGGTACAACACATACAATGGAATATTATTTAGCCTCAAAAAGGAATGAAATTCTGATAAATGCTACAACAGGATAAACCTTGAAAACCGATGCTCAGTGAAATAAGCCAGACACAAAAGGTCAATATGATACCACTTATATGAGGTACCAGCATAGGCAAGCTCATAGAGATGTAAAGGAGAACAGTGTTTACCAGAGACTGGTGGGGAGAAGGAAAGGTGGGGGGTGGCTATTGATTAACAAGTACATAGTTTCTGCTTGGGATGAACAAATTCTGAAAATGAATAGTAATGATGGTTGCTCAACATTCTGAATGTTAATGCCACAGAATTGCACCTACAAACATGATTAAAATGGTAAATCTTGTTATGTATATTTTATCATAATTTTAAAAATATATCCAAAATGGGTAAGAAGGATTCTCCTCATTCCTCTTCTGACTTGAGATGGTCAGGTAATAGGTCCTCAACTCTGGATTTGTGAAAATCTTAAATGATAAACCTGTTTGACTAGTCTTAATCATTTGTCTCCAAATTATTACCATGTAATTTTTTAAAAAATAAACACCCCTTAGAAATTCTTCTGTGAAACCATTTTTGGAAAGGGTTCATTATAGAGTGGGTATATGCATATATATATATGGAATTTTATAGAAATATGTTACATGTATATAAAGGGATAAAGGGATTACCTTTCTTATCCCCATTTTAATTACTATATATAGTTTTTTTTAATATAAATCTTTTCTTTTTAACATGTTTCTTTTCTTTTCTGAAATGTTGGAATATTCTGTTCTTGACCCAGATGCTGCGTACAAGAGTGTACTCAGTTTATGAAATCTGATAGAGCAGTGATAAAATATTCTTTATAGAAGAATGCCAATTAATACATGTAAAAAGACTGATAGAATTAGAAAAACCATCATTTTGCAACCTTGATGGTAATTATCAGTTCAAGCAAGAATTATCAACGGATGCTAAAGCTAGTTTGTAGAAGACTGATGAAAAATAGGATATTCTCAGAATCTCTAAGTATTTCCCCAGAGATTATTTATTTACTACAATAACTTACTCTTTGTTCAGTAAAGACCTCAGGTGTATGGTTAAGAAAGACAGATTTCAGCCAGGCAGTCAGGCTGTATTAGCTACTCCTACTCTCCCCATCA
Source organism: Macaca fascicularis (assembly GCF_037993035.2). Taxonomy (NCBI): domain Eukaryota; kingdom Metazoa; phylum Chordata; class Mammalia; order Primates; family Cercopithecidae; genus Macaca; species Macaca fascicularis. The sequence goes on along the minus strand of NC_088381.1, from coordinate 30,482,475 downwards.
GTATGACTCACCACAGAATCAGTTCATCTAGAGTGGTAGGAATAATTACTGTGACCTCCTGCTGGTCAGAGGCCCCACCTCTCATGGTAATAATTCCACCTCCAGTTAAGAACAGGTGTTCTGAAAAATTTATGGGCATGAATGCTTACATGTAAAATTCACAGTGAAGAGAGCAATTGTATTATTTGGGGAAAAAAGATGGAAATTCACCAATAAATATCTTTTAAGAAAAATCTGTAGGTTAAAAGTATTCTGAATTTTTAACAAGCTTGTTAAACCAATTCAATGGGGAACAGAAAAATCTTTTCAACAAATGATGCTAGACAACTAGATATCCACATACAAAAGAATGAAACTAAACCCCTGTTTTATACCATATGCAAAAATTAACTCAAAACAGATCTGAAAACTAAATAAAACTCTTAGAAGCAAACATATAAATAGTTCTTCATGACTTTGGATTTGGCAAAGGTTTGTTAGATATGATACCAAAAACATGAGCAAAAAAAGAAAAAATTGATAATTTACACGTCATCAAAATTTAAAATTTTTGTGTTTCGAAGGACACAAGAAAGTGAAAAGATAACTCACAGACTGAGAGAAATATTTTAAATCACATGTGTCATAAGGGACTTGTAACTAGAATATATAAAAAATCATACAATTCAACAATAAAAAGAAAAAATAACCAAACTAAAATCTGGGCAAATAATTTGAATATATATTGCTCCAAAGAAGATAACACAAATGGCCAATAAGCACAAGGGAAAACATCCTTAGTCATTAGAGAAATGCAAATTTAAAATAGCAACTACGTGAGATGATAGATATGTTAATCTGCTTGACTATAATAACAATTTTATTATCTGTATCTCATAACATCATGTTGTAAACCTCAAATATATACAACAAAATTTATTTTTAAAAATATCACAGTGAGATACCACCTCACCATGAACAGGATGACTATTAAAAAAAAAGTCAGATAACAACAAGTATTAGTGAGAATGTGGAGAAAGTGGAATTCCCCATCCCCCAACACACTGCTGGTAGGAGTGTCAGGTTGTGCAGCCACTTTGGAAAAGAGTTGGGAAATTCTTCAAAAAGTTAAACAAAGAGTTCCACTGAACCAAGTAATCCTACCTCTAGATCTATATCTGAGAAAACTTTAAATATATGTCCTCATAAAAACCTGTACACAAATGTTCATAGCAGCATTGATAATAGCCAAAAAGTGGAAATAGCTTTTTCCGATCAGTATATAGAGGGATGAATGGATAAACAAATGTATTATATCCATAATATGAAATACTGCTCAGGCACAAAAAGGAATGAAGTTACTGTTATGTGCTACAACATAGACAAACCTTGAAAACACATTATGTAAAAGAAATCAGATGCAAAAGGCTACATTTTATATTATTCCATTTATATAAAAGGTTCAGAATAGGCAACTCCACAGGGACAGAAAGTAGATTAGTGGTTGCCAGAGGCTGGGGGCAGGGGGAAAAAGAGAATAACTAGTAATAAACATGGGGTTTCTTTTTGGGGTGACTAAAGATTCTAAAATTAGACTATGGTGATGGCTGTACATCTCTAAATATGCTAAAACCTATTGAATTGTATTTAAAAGGGTGAATTTTATGTAAATGTATTTCAATAAAGTTGTAATAAGAAAAACATATTCTGAAATTAAAGCCTAAGTTGTGGGTGACTTAAGGCCCAAAGGGAAATTGTCTTTAATAATGCCATCTGTCAATAGAGCCACCTATCAAACCAGGAACCAAGAGTATGTAGATGAAGTTGTATGATCGCACAGAATAGATAGAAAGAATAGGACACCCCACTAAGGGACAAAACATTATCCCAAAATAGGGTACCCCAAGTTCTGGACGTCTACACATTAACTAATCCAAGGTTGCATAGAAATTGTGGCAAGAGTAGAAACCTATTTCCCTTGACAAGAACCAAATGAACCGCCCCAAATGGCTGGATGTTTGCAGACTCCTCTCCCATACACCTTTGCTCCTACCTAAGAAGGAAGCCAGAGGAGGAAAGCACAAAGGTGCTTAGAGAAGACAGAATCCTACATCCTCCATTTCTGTGGTTTCTACATCTGACCAGACCCGAGTAAAAATAAACTGCTGCTAAAAGAGAACTGGGAAACCTTGACTGGGCTTCAAAATTCAAAGCCCATGTACATTTAATCAGCCAGGCATCCATAAAGTGATGCATGTTTCTGTGTCTGCTGGCTTAATATCTCCAGAAATTGCAGCGTCAATGTTGCCCAAATTCTCTGTCTGCTGCATAGTGACCTCCCGATGCAATTCACATGTTGCGCAAGGCTGCCTCCTTTATTGCATAAATGCATTAAAAGAAATTTCCATGTCCAGAATTATTTTAGCCACTTTGTGAAAAAAATATATATGGTTTTTAAAATGTATAATTTCAAAACCCATACACACATAAGGTAAATTTACCATAAGCTTATTTTAGTAGAGTCCTGGGATGAAGCCACTGTTGTTCTGAAGCAAGAACATGTTATAAGCCTTTCCTTACAGAGGAGCAGTCATGTTTCCAGGCTTAATAGGGAGCATCTAGCGGGCTTATTAAGGACAAGAAGTGTGATAGACTGATTCTGTCGTCCTTTCACAACCTTGATGCTCAATGTTAGGCACAGTAGATTCTCAGTAAGTGGTTTCTTTTTTTTCTTTTCTTGTTTTTTTTTGAGACAGAGTCTCGTTCTGTTGCCTAGGCTGGAGTGCACTTGCGCACTCTCGGCTCACTACAAGCTCCGCCTCCCAGGTTCATGCCATTCTCCTGCCTCAGCCTCCCAAGTAGCTGGGACTTCAGGCGACCGCCACCAAGCCCGGCTAATTTTGTTTTTGTATTTTTAGTAGAGACGGGGTTTCACCGTGTTAACCAGGATGGTCTTGATCTCCTGACCTCGTGATCCGCCCGCCTCGGCCTCCCAAAGTGCTGGGATTACAGGCATGAGCCACCGTGCCCGGCCTCAGTAAGTGGTTTCTAAGCCACTAAGTTAATGAACGACAAATAACCATGTGGCATGTGGTTACCATCTATCAGTTGTCCTTCACTGGAATATAAAATTCTTCACTTCCCCTATTTTGTATTTGTATCTTTCCTCTTTCATAGGGATAACTTTTGTTCTTAGCAATATCAGTATATTTACATATTTGCCTAAACCTGCAGGTGTGTTGGGGTTGAAAAGTCACTGTTGAAGTTATCCTTACAGACTCACATTTTCAGTGATAAGCTGAAAACTTATCAGTGATAAATCTCTATGTATTTTCATTTCATGCTCTATGTCAAAAATAAAATTTTTCAAAAATAATATTTTCTGACAATTATTTGATCTAGGACTCCAAAACCTGACTCTGAAGTGTTGTGATATTTTATAGAGGTTGAACATTCCTTATCTTGAGAAAAGAAGTGTTTTCCACTGCAATTTTTTTCAGATTTTGGAATATTTGCATTATATGCCAGTTAAGCATCCCAAATTAAAAAATCTCAGCATCATGTTGGTGCTCAAAATGTTTCATATTTCAAATATTCAGATTAGGAATGCTCAACCTGGAATGCCAAGCCCCAGCGTCATCATGCTAAGTTGAGATGTACAAGATCAGGTTTTGAAACATTACACAAATCTTATCAACTAATCCTCTTCACCACTGACAGCACTATACCTGCAACTTCAAAATGCAAATAAAGTAAAAATAAAGTACTATTTATTCACTTTATCAATTTTGAAATGTCTCAATATAGTATTAGCTAATAGTGACATAGCATTTATTGGGTACCAGATATTCATCTTTAGCTATACTAAGTAATTTAATCTTCACAACAACCCCATGAGATAATACTATTTTCATCATTCCCATTTGACAAGTGAACAAAATGAGTAACAGATAAGTCACTTGGCCAATGTCACACAACTCATAAATCAGAGAGCTGGTATTAAATCCAAGACAATTATCTCAGAATCATTCTCTTAACTACTACGCTATGTAGCTTTGGGTTAATGGAAAGAGTATGGTGTTCCAGGCATGTCTATTCATTGCTGGCTGGAGGTATATGGGAACAAAACTTCCAAAAGACAATTTCTTATGTATCTCTCTGAGTCTTGACGGTCATTTTTAGTCTTTGAGTTAATAGTTTGACTTCCAGGCATTTATTTATTCTAAAGAAATAATGTATAAAATGAAACTGATTTATATACAAAGAAGTGTTATTTATAATCACAAAAAGACAATAGAAAATATGCCAAATGTTATGAGACTGTTTAATTATAATTAGTAGAGACAATGAAATATTTGGCAACCAATTAAAAATGATATTTAAGTATTTTTATGATATGGGAAATATTTGTGACATAATGCTAAGCCAAATGCAGGATACAAAGTTTTATATATACTACCATCTTATATTTTAAAATATAGAACGGTATTCATTTAACAAACATTAAAGAGCTCCTCTACGTTATCCATCAATAAGCAAAACAGACAAAGTCTGCTGCTCTGGTGTAGCTAACTTTCCATGGAAGCAGGTAAACAATGAGTATATTAAGTGGATAAATTATACAGTGAATTCAAAGGCTAAGTGCAATTACAAAGAGAAAAGAGCAGACTGAGGGGAATTAGGAATGCTGGGTTGGTGCATGCAGGTTGCAAAATTAAATACAGATAAGTCTCACTGAGACAGTATGATCTGAGTAAAGACCGGGAGGAGGGAGGTAGAGGATTTAGCCAAGTGAATACCTGAGAGAAGAATATTTCAAGCCGAGAGAACAGCTACAGCAAAGGCTCAGTCGCAGACACTATTAGTACCATACACGTATTCTGGGTGCTCACCTCCACACACCTGAAGACAGTTTACTGCAAACACCTGTGACTCATTTCCAGCAGGCCTTTATTTTCAGGCCAAAGAGTATGCTAGGCCAGTACTTGGGGCAAACTGGAATGTAATAGCCCTGGAAGCAAAACTCAACCAATGACAGCTAGGCAGTTGTTGAAAAATACCCCCAGCTTTCTCGGCTTGGGTAGGATAACATAGAGACATGTTATACACTGTCCCCTAGAGAGAGTTTCTCAAACATTAATTAGGGTGTAAGAATCACCTGAAGCCCTTGTTAAAATGCAGATTCTGATTGAGTAGGTCTGGGGTGGGGCCTAAATCTCATTTGAACAAACTCCCAGGTGATGGCATGATGCTGGTTCATAGACCACACCTTAAGTAGCAAGGTCAGAGTTCTTCAGTGGGATTGGACCCACCTGCCTCCAGCCTAAGTCTATCTCGTGTTGGCTTCTTTTCTGTACCTGACTCCTAGTCTCTCTCCCACAGTTTTAATTTGGCATCACCTTTGAAATAAACTAGTTGCATTTACCCTGTCTTAGAGTCTGTCTGCTTCTGGCGAAACCCTACCCACAGGAATGAGCCTGGTGAGCTAGAAGAACACAGTGAATCCAGGTGACTAGAACAGAGTGATTGAAGGTTTGAGCAGTAAGAAAAAGAAAGGAGCTTGGAGAGGTAATGGGGAAAGAGCGTAAAACCCACATTAAGGGGTTTGGCTTGTTCTCTGAGTAAAATGGGGGTAGGGTCGGGGAGGCACATTGTAGACTTTTGAACAGAGGATGTCATTATGACATAGTGACATTAACAGCCTCACTCTGGCTACTGGTAGGGGTCAAGGGAAGAAGCAGGGAGGCCATTGCATCCAGTGCAGAGATGATGAAGGCAAAGGATGGGGGCTGGAAAGGGAAGCAAATGGGGGGGTGACATGTAAGAAGTCATCAGATTCTAGACACTCAAGTGAAGCAGTCAAGGAAACAGTTACATCCTAACAGGCTAGAGTCTGGGAGGGAAGTTGGTACTAGGAAATATAAGTGTGGTCATCTTCAGCACACAAGTGGCATTCAAAGTTATGGGACCAAATGAGATCACCTAGAATGCAAGTGTAAGTAGGAAAATATTCAAGTATAAATAGGAAAAAAAAAAAAAAAAAAAAAAGAGTCCAAAACCTGAGCCCTGAAACACTCCAGTATTAGAAAACTGGAAGTGAATATGCTCAAAGTCAAAGGTAGAAATATCTGTGGAGGGATTCTAGTTGGTTATTTTTCCTTACTTTCATTAGCTTGATTTTAGTGTCATCTGTGGAGCCAGAGAACCAAGTGATATGCAACACCAATGGCATGTAATTCTGTTTCATTGTTGCCCTGCCAGTCAGGAGCACTATGAAAAGAATCTAGAATATTTTGACAACTCAAATCAGGCAAATAAAATTCAATGAGGTTTCAAAAGTATTACATAAGCATGTGAAACATGTGATGGAATGGAAAGAAAATGTGTTTTGAGCCAGATGAGAAAACATTAAAACATACTAAGAGAATCAAGGAAGTGCAAAACCTAACAAAACGGTGCAGAAAATTACAAACCTCGATGAGACTGGACAGAAATGTTATATAACAATAACCTGAATGCAGGAGAGGACAACGTCTTCTAAAGGGCATGAGGTCCCTGTTGCTACAGTAATTAAAAAAAGCAGGTTGACTTGTAGGTAAGTGACACGTGGAGAATCAACTGCATCTAGACCCCAAATATTCCATTGATTTGTAGCCTTTACTGGCCCAAGATAGTACAACTATTCTTTAAACAGAAAGGATTGGAATTTACCACAGAGAGGCTAAATCAAGCCCATAATTATATTGTAATTGTGTTAAGTTCATGGAAATTATTTATGTAAAAATGGAAATAACCTATATGTATTAAAATGTTAGAAATACTTAAGATAATTTGATTAAACTAACACATGAGTCTTGGGATTCTAAATTGAAACAATTGATTTTGAAATTGTGATCTTAGTTATTCAAAGAGAACTGTTAAGTTTCTTAAACAGTGTTGAGATGTTTAAGATAACTTGATATTGACTTTATAAGTTTAATTTATTTTAAAGAATTAATCACTTGGGAAGATTCTGTTTATCAGTCAAAGTTCTTATAAAGAAAACTAAATATTTTCAGGTATAAATGCAGCTTAAAAAGTTAAAAATGGTTTTGCTAACCTCATTTGTAAATGGGACATAACATTAATTCAAAGCCTCCTTGATTTTAACAATTGATTGTTAACATCACCTATATTTAAAATAGAATAAGATATACAAATGGGGCCAGTAGCAGTGGTTCACACCTGTAATCCCGACACTTTGAGAGGTTGAGGTGGGTGGATCACTTTGAGGCCAGGAATTCGGGACCAGCCCAGCCAACATGGTGAAACTCCATCTCTACTAAAAATACAGAAATTAGCCAGGCATTGTTGCACGTGCCAGTAATCCCAGCTACTCAGGAGGCTAAGGTATGAGAATTGCTTGAACCAGGGAAGCAGGACATTGCAGTGAGCCGAGATCGCACCACTGTACTCCAGCTTGTGCAACAGAGTGAGACTCTCTCTCAGGAAAAAAAAAATATATATATATATACACACACACACACACACACACACACACACACGTATATCTACACACACATATATACATACAAGTATAACAAAAGCATAAAAGAATCTACTTTAATGTAACTGTAATAATTTAAATATTAATTTAAATATGATATATGTAAACAGAATGTACTTTCTCAGAAGCTGCCTCAAAGACAGCAAAAAACCTCCATTGCTTTTACAATTCTCATTTTTTTGTAAAAGAATACAGATTTCCATATATTTGCTAAATTTTATATACTGTACAACTATTAATTTAGAAAAAGTACATTAATAGGACACAAAGAAAACTGCCCAAATGAATGAATGTACTCCATAACAACACTTGTCCCAAAATGCAAAGTGAATGGTGTTAGATCACTTACAGAAGAATTTATGGGAGTATCTTATATAAATCAGACAACTATTCTAATAAGTGAACACCACATCCAAAAACAGACCAATCAAATCTCTAATGTTAGAAGTATCTCCTACCATATGTCAAATGAATATAGATACCAGCATAATTAACAACATATAAATTCATTTTGATGTATAAGTGAATTCAAACTTGCTTTTTCCTTCAAAACAGTGAAATAATTATTGGCATTGTAATCACTTACCCAATGACAAGAATTGTGCTAAGTCTTTTGGACATTATTTTTATTTTTGCATGATAAATCAATGAGAAAAATACTCTTATTACCCCAATTTTACAGCTGTGGAAGGTAGGGAATAGATGGCTTAAACTATTTGCCCATGGCACATTGTGGAGATGCTTAGGATGGAAAAAACTGTATCTTTCCGACTGTGAAGCACCTACTTTAAACCACATCACTGGAGTGCCGAAAAGGGCAACTACTGTAGAACAGGAAACCTGCAAAATTATGTGGATACTAAAAAGGGTAGCTAGTACTCAAAATAGCTGGAAGCAGTGGTGCTAAACTCAAGGCAGCATTTCGTTTTCAAGAAGCATTTAAGGTTTAGGAACACTTTTTTTTTTTTTTTTTTTTTTTTTTTTTTTTTTTTTTTTTTTTTTAAAGACGGAGTCTCGCTCTGTCGCCCAGGCTGGAATGCAGTGGCGCCATCTCGGCTCACTACAAGCTCCAACTCCCGGGTTCACGCCATTCTCCTGCCTCAGCCTCCCGAGTAGCTGGGACCACAGGCGCCCGCCACCACGCCAGGCTACTTTTTTTGTATTTTTAGTAGAGACGGGGTTTCACCGTGTTAGTCAGGATGGTCTCGGTCTCCTGACCTTGTGATCCGCCCGCCTCGGCCTCCCAAAGTGCTGGGATTACAGGTATGAGCCACCGCGCCCGGCCTAGGAACACTTTTAACTGGAAAGCACGCAGAAATACTTAGGACAGGTCTCCCCTTAATGCTAGGTCTTTCAGTAGCCCAAATAAAATAAAATAAATTACATTTAGTATCCACAGCAGGCTCATTTTCTTGGCATTCCTGCCCTTCATGCAGGCAGAGTGGCCTGCTTCTGGTGACTTAAGAGCAGAAGGTCCATTCATTTAATGACTCTCCCTGCTTTCCCAAAATCCTCTCAACTGAGTCACTGAAGGTTTTCCATGTTCATAAAGTCAGAAATTCAGAGGCAAAAGAACTTTGGAAGTTATCCTGTTTTGGTCTTTGAACACCTCAAATTTTGCTACAATTTAGCCAACTGTCCCAACTCCATCCATTACAGGAATGACAAATGAAGGTGGATGAGAAGAAAGGAGAGAAACAGATTTAACTGCATCTAGTGCTGCTAAGGAGAAGTAACACAGAGAAGAATGGCTGCATTTTCCTGGACAGGCTCAGGCCAAAGCAGAAAGTTCCTTGGGCTCTATCCCTCCCCTCTTTTCATGTTTGTGGAAATCAAAGCTGAGTGAATTTATATTACTGGCACATTGGAAGGTGTCCCCAAAAGAAGTCTCTAAAGAACTGAGACAGAAGGACTTTTGAATGTGTTAAGTAAGAGATGCAGTCCCTAATGCCTTTAGGAAATGCATAACATTTCTGGGCCTCAGTTTCTTTCTCTGTAAATTGTAGAATTTGGACAACATCAGGATTTCTCTACCTGTGCCGGATAATTCTTTGTTGTGGGCTGCCCTGGGCACTACAGAATGATCAACAGCATCCTTGGCCTCCGCCCAGTAGTGCCAGTTGCAGCTCAAGTTGAAAACCACTGAATTAGACGATTATAGAGGCATCTTCGGCCTTGACATATTAGGATGCCAGGGAAACTTTGACGCTTTTATCAGTAACAACTTATGGTTAATTTCTCACATCCTGGAATTCTAAGCTTCCTTGAGAATGAATACAAGACTGAAGGCTGACAGAGACAATCAAGTGTCCCCAGAAAGGAAGGGGTCATTCTCTTTAGAGAAACCTCTCAACTTGACTTGCCGTCACCTAGTATGACAATAATTCTTTATAACCTCAATTCCTACATGGGAAGACTACAAAATCCCTGAAGTATTACTACCAGATCTGCTTTTCAGGACAGAAATGTATGACCATATCTTCATCTTCTCTCTCTTTCTGGCATCCAGTGGCTGCACTTAAGAATCCAAATCATCCTCTCGGTGTTGCAACACCTGCCCATCTTGTGAAACTTTTCTGTAAGTGGCTCGGCTTTTTGGAATTTTGCCCCAGACTCTCTGCTTCCTAGCATTGGGTGCTCATCTATTCTCATTTGTGTTGCTGCTATCTTGGTTGATGGGAAGCTTCCCATGCCTGTGCAAACTGGCTTCTACATTTTTCTCTGAGTGATGGTGCTGGGACACAGGCATCTCTCCATAAATTGAATCAGAAATCCAGTCACCTCCACAGTGACAAAGGTGCATGCATCTAAGAATGGGCTCTAGATTTAAAGTGATTAGAAGAAGGCCAGTGAAATTTAGAGGGAGCCTCCCATACAGAAGGGTCTCTCAGTTGGAGAAAATGAGCTCCTATGAAGTTAGTCATCTGACTAGCCCTGTTTACTGGGTGCTTCCAACTTCTCATCACCATCACTGGAGCATTTTGGTTTTTGTTACACAAATCATGCATGCCTATGATTTTTAGAAAGAACAAAAATATAAAAACATAGGAAGATATAAAGGGAAATAGATATGGTGTGTATATGTAATCATGTAACATGCTATTCTGCACTTTGGATTTTTGTTTGACTTAATATATCGCAAGCATCTAGAGATCCCTCATTCTTTAAAATGAAAGTGGACTAATACATTTTCTGGGTACATTATACATTTTTTAGCAAGGCCCCTTGAGGCATGTGTAGGCTGTATACTGTATTTCATAAGACAATGCTGCAAAGAATATCCCTATAAATGTATATCTGAAGAGTCATTCATAAAAAAAAAACAAAAAAACAAAACAAAAAAAACAACGGAAGAAGGGTATGTTAATTTAAAACTTTGCTAAATATTGCCAAATTATCCCTGGAAGTGGATGTACTAGTTTATACTCTTCTAGGGGGCATTTTGAAGTGGTCATTGGAAGAAGAGTTTCAGATACCTAGGCCACAGCAAAATGTAGCTTAAAAGGATTAGATAAACTGGGTTATTTCTATAGCGGTTCTCTTACTTTGTAGTCTCCCTCCCAGATTTAAAATCTTTTGTGATAGATACAGTAAAACAAAATGAACTTAACTGCGACCACTGAGGAGGTTCTGAAGTCAGTTTCTAAGGAGTAAAGATCATGTGGTCAAGATTATCTTTGAAAACATCTTAAACAGTTCACAAAGTACATTGTGTATAGTTTTATATAAACAAATCTGTACAGTAATATGCAAAATTATAAAATGTACAGCAATGTACCATGCAAATCAAGTAAATATACTAAGAATTTCACATCATTATATTCTTAAATATTAATCATTTTCAGTTCAAGGAGATAGAGGCATTTTAAGGAAACTCAAAAATTTAGAATTATTGAGAAAAACAATTATGTTTCCCATCTTGTATTAACCTAGGTGCCTGAAGAAAACAGAATACATACCAATTATTCAAATAAGTTGCTTTAACAAAAGGACAAATTGCTGAGATTACAGGCTTGAGCCGCTGCGCCTGACCAGTTCATCTTGTTTCTTTATGCAGGTCACTCCTCTTTGTCTCACCAACCACAGTAATTCATCATGGCATTTCAAATTCTTTTAAAAATTGATGTCCACAAGAATATTGTCCCCTCTAGCAGGGCTTTTTATCAATGAAACTTAAATATTATAATAGTGTCTGAGTATACACACGCTGACTAAATTGTTCTACTCTTTACTGTTATTCTTACTTTCATAAAATAAATGCTCTTTGACATTTCATAAGGTCCCATCAATAATCAGTGGTTGAAGGAATACTGAATTTCCAAAACTTGCTTGAGACACCTGGATAAAGACAGAAGTTCTCAAGCAGGGAGTGAGGAGGAGAAGGGGCACTGAGTGAGACATAAATACACAAGGAGTTGATTTTTCTGGTTGCCTCCTGACCATCCAAATATGAATAATGTTCATTAAGATTATCTTGTCAATTTAGTTATATTATAATTAAACACATAGATATGTAGATAGATATATAATAGACATGGAAATACTGATACATAATGAAGTAAAAACAGCACTCTATTGTGAAGTATAGAGTATTTGGTATTTCCATTTGGTATTTCATATAGTTTGGTATTTCCATTTTAGGTCAAAGGCTATGCATAACTTTTCATAGTGGATTAAAAGAAGTTTATTTCCTGGTGGGATGAATTTGAATTTGGTAAATTTGTATGGCGACTCCTGGTGGCATGTCTCTCCTTTCATCTTGCCATGTCCAAGGAAGAATAATAAAAATGAAATTAAAAAAAAAAAATAAAGGACAAATTACAGAGGTGTAAGCTAAGGTAAGGGAACAAAAAGAGATGGTAAGGCCCCAGAGAGAGAGAGAGACTAAGTACACAAGAAAATGATTGTCATGCCTAACACCTAAGACAAAAGGAGGAAATCGCGTGCTTGGTGCTGGACAAAAGCCTCTTCAGTGGCTTACAGCAGTAAATGGTAAACACACACATACAACTAGAGCTGAGGCACCAAAACAGGGAGTGAGCAAAGATACTCTGACCTTTCCCTTCTGCTAGTTGACCTGCAAACTTGACTACAAGCCTGCTGGCGAAGAAGGCTGGGTGATCCAATACCCAGGGATCAGCCTCCTGGGACAGGGAGCAAGCCAGGGATGTCCATTCTGGGACAAAAGCTCACTGAATGGATTGACCAGAGAAATCACTAGCACTATTTAAATTATTATCTGTATCTCCTTTTCTCTTTCACTTTGCCAGCAAAGTTGGACTAAATTCTATGACCCTGTGATGAAACTCCACTGTATGTAGCAGAGGATCATATTAGAGAGCTCATGGCCTTTGGATAATTCTTCTAACCCACAGAAATGAAGAGTGAAAGGACATACAGATCTCCCATGCTCAAGAAGTTCAGGGTGAGAGCCTTTTGTGCTTGGATCAATTTCCTTAGGGGTGCCAGATCCCTCTCTCACCATATCATGTGCTGTCCTAACATTTAAAAATTACCCAGGTACATAGTATCTCTGGGTTTTGACTTTTCTCATCTGCAAAACAAGAGGATTGAATTAGATTGAGGGTTCTCCAACCTGGCCAGTCTCCAAAACTTTAGGGGATTCTATTCACAATACATATTCCCAGGTCCTTCTTCAGGCCCACTGAATCAGAATCCTTGGGTTTGTGGTTCACGGAACCTTTGTATATAGAATTTCACCCAGGTGATGCTGGCATGCATCCAGGCTTGAGAACAGCTGTTCTCAATGATCTTCAAGACAGATTCCAGTTCAAAAATCCCACGACAATAAGATAAAGTTAGCAAAATAATCCAAAGAATTTTTTCTTGTCACTTAATAAAAAAATTAGGAATTAAGGTATATCCAAAGTAATAATGTTTCCCTAACCTCTTCCAAAATGTTATAACATTTTATGTTTTGCATTTTCCGATTTTTATTCTAATATTGGTAACTAGAAGTACATTCTGTATTTTTTATTTGTGTCTTTTTTCTATAAACTAAGAGGTGGGTTCTGAGGCAATAAGTCTCATTGTTAATTACATCTATGCCATTATTAAAGGAATATCTTAAAAAATTTTTTCTATTTCCATAGGTTTTTAGGGATCAGGTGGTATTTGGTTACATGACTAAGTTCTTTAGTGGTGATTTTTGAGATTTTGTTGCACCTGTCACCCAAGCAGCATACACGGAACTCAGTTTGTAGTCTTTTATCTCTCACCCCCTTCCCACCCTTTCCCCCGAGTCTCCAAAGTCCATTGTATCATTCTTATGCCTCTGCATCCTCATAGATCAGCTCACACTTAGTGAGTGAGGACATACGTTTGGTTTTCCATTCCTGAGCTACTTCACAATAGTCTCCAATCCCATCCAGACTGCTGCAAATGCCATTAGTTCGTTTAAAGGAGCATCTATTTTAATAGCAGGTTCCTGTTATTACTTCTACAGGGGACCACATGAGGAGAACCAGTTTCTAGGAAATCCTCCAGCACAATAATTTGTATGATCTTGGACAAAATATTTAACCTTTAGGCTCTTATTATGATTTCAGCTTTTAAGTGACAGGATTGGCCTAAATGATTTGGAAAGTCCTTTCCAGCCTAAAAAACCTGGAGTTCCAAGAAATGTCACAATATATACACATATCTTCCGTTGTTGTCTACTGTTGCATCTTAAGAGAGTTTTTCAAAAATTGGATACCCTGTGCTAAACAGATTATGACAAAATAAACAACTCTCTACTAGTTACCTGCATTTCAAACCTGAGCAATCACTCATCAACACAAGGAAGGCACCCAGAAAGGTGGGAAAAGTTTTCCTGATGACTGGGCTTCTAGGCCTGTCCAGGCATCTCTCATGTTTCTCCGGCCTTGTAATCAAAGGAGTATTTTCCTATCAACCTGATTTGATGTACCTTGACATGAAAATCACTTCCTTCCACACAAACTGCTTTTCTTTCTAAATCATTCATACTAAAAATGAACAATGCCAGAGAAAGCAAAGCTACCAATAGAATCAAATGACTGTAATAAATGAGTACATTTGTAACTGAGTAATACCTCTCAGGACAAAGCAGTCATCTAACCCTGAACTGCAAAGTAGATATATTTCCTTATTCTATAATCATCCTCAGTCTTTAAGACACGTAGACTCATGCCTTTGCCATAAGACAAGAAAATCCTTCTAATTAATACTTCCAATAGCTATTTACATTGCAGTAAGAAAAGTGATTTACCTAAGCAGCAGACCATAAAGATCAAACACTGTGGAAAAATTAAATATTGTAACAAGCAAAATTTATGAGAAAGTTCATGAATGATATGCCATAATTTATTTTGCATAATTTGTTTTGATAATAACATGACCATGTTAAACAGATAACATACTTGACTGTAATTATGCTTAATTTTATGCAGCCAGATCAAAGCTTTATTGTATTAATATTTGATCCTTATTTCTATAGTATCTATAAAAGGCATCAATGAAAGCCATTTGCTCAGTTACCTGCACAGGTGATTATGCATGCACACACATGCACAGAGGCAAACACATACACTTGTGCATCTTCCTAGCTATTTGGTGCAACAAATATTCTGGTTCTTTCCACGTCTCTCTATCAGTAATAACTTCCTGTCAAAGTGTAGAAACTTCAAATTGTCCAAAGATGATTCCTTCAAGCCTAGCCTGATGTGTGTTCAGTTGCTAAAATGATGTTATTTCGGGATATCTAGACATGCTTTGCTATCCAAAAACGGTACCCTACTAAATTTCCAATGCCTAAATATCTTTATCAGCAGGAATGCTTCCATTTGATAATAGAAAAGACATAAAATGCAAACATCTCCAGGAGATGTGGCTTATCAACTGAAAATCAATTACATTAAATATCACTCATTCTACAAAGCAATGAAAGGAAGGACAAGGGATGATGAAGCAAAGACCAGCCAGCTACTAGATACTTGATAATTGGGAGACACAGCATCATAGGCCTAAGAGATTGGGTGTGTGACTGGAAGAAGAGGTTTGAATGTTTTCGTCCTCTCAAATTCATGCTGAAACTTAATTCCCAATGCAACAGTATTAGAAGGTAGTAATCAAATCATGAGGACTCTGTTCTCATGAATGGGATTTTGTGCTCTTATAAAAGGGCTTAATAAAAATAGTTATCCCTTTTTGCACTTCCTCCTTCTGCCACCTGAGGACACAGTGTTTTTTCTTTCTGGAAGATGCAGCATTCAAGGCACCATCTTAGAAGCAGAGAGCAGCCCTCCCTGGAAAACTGAACCAGGACTTAAACTTCCCAACCTGTGGAACTGTGAAAAAATAAATTTCTATTCTTTATAAATTATACCTGTCTCAGATATTTTGTTATAGCAATACAAATAAAGATGGGGGTAAGAAGAGAATGATGGAAGCCATGTTTATGTCTACATAATTTTGCTGTGATAGTTTTCAACATTTATACATAAGTTTTTGCTTACTTACTGCTACCACTAACAATAATTTCTAACTCAATTGACCTTACTGTCTGAGATTATCTCTAAGTCCTCTTCCACCTGGACTGCAATTAGTTAGACCTTTTTCACAGTTACTTTTATATTGTTCACAGGAAGCTATATAACAACTAACAGCAGGGGCAGGTATTTGAATACTGGCTCTGCTTAAGGGCCGTTAACTAAGTAAGAAACATTCAGCTTAATGGTCTATGGATCTGTTACCTGAGGAGCAGAATGAGGATATTAATAGTCATGACCTCAGGTCTGAATTTGGGTCTTGCCAAAGTAGAGCCTGGGACATGGACTTGGGGGTGGGTAGTTTGGCAGGTGGTCCCTGGAAGCAGGAAGGTGGGCAGGGAGAATGAGGTAGAGGTGGAGAAAAAGCTATATAAGGATGAATGACTGAAGCTGCTGCTGCTGCTGACAATACAGGCTTGACTCAGCTAAGATCTCCAGACTTGGGTTCAGTGTGGTGCCCTGAATTGCCCTCCCAAAGGGTAGAAAGCTGCAGCATTTATCCTGGATCTGCTGTCCTTTACTGGCTGAAGATTGCTGAGTGGAATCACTCAACATCAGAAAAGACTGAGGCAGGTATCTGAAAAGATGAGGGTGTTCACTTGAGTGAAAGATGAAGCTGAGCATGAGTATATGCTCTGGTCCACCAGAGCTGCAGCTGAAATCAAAGCAAGGCTGAGTAGGGCCACACAGTGTCCCAGGGACATCTGCCGCACCTTCTGAAGCTGTGTGAAGGCTGAAGTGGGAAAACGCATGCAAAATGCTCACCTCTGTCAGTTTGGCTGCATAAGTGCCATTTTAGGGCATTGTTTTACTTTCTTGCTTATTACTACTAATAATAGGTAATAATTAGTATTTTAATTGTAATGTCATTAATTATCCAGTTATTAATTTTTCTGTGTCTTCTCTTCTACTTATAACCATGATGTCATTCACGGTATACATTCAGTAGGTGCTAATAAATATTTTCAATAAACAATTGAATGATAATATATGAGTATCAGCTACAAAGCCTCTCACAATAGTCAGCTCAAGAAATAACTGTGAATTGACTCGAACCAGACCATAATGGAATTGAGGAAGGAGCCCATGTTTTTGTATCACGTGCTTTCTCCCTGCAGCCCTAATCTTGAGTTCATCACACTACTAGCACTCAATAAATGTTGATTGACTTATTTGGTCCCCTATGTTGAAATTGCCCCAAGGCAACACAGTTAAAAGGCCAGAGAGCACAAGCAGATGCACATTTTTTTGTGTTTCATGAAAACATCAATAACTGAAGCTATTAATACTGAGCCCAGATTCACCAAGCTGTCTGTGCCCAGAGCCTTTCAAGAATTCAAACCCCCAAAATAATCACAATCAATTCCCAAAATGCATTCTGGATGGTTAAGAAATGTATAGGAAGGTAATTGTAGCATTTGACTTCTGATTAATGTTTCTCATAAATAGTTTAAAATCAAAAGAAGTCTGTGCTTTTTAGGTAGGTTGCCTCCCTACTGGTTACTTACTGGTTACTGGTTTGGCTGAAAATTTATCTTTTATATATTTATCACCACATTTTAAACGAGGAAATGGAGCCACAGTGAGGTTAAACAAATTGCCCAAGCTCGTAAGACTTGTAGGCTGCAGGCACCTGTGGTCCCAGCTACTGGGGGGCGGAGGCAGGAGAATGGCAAGAACCCGGGAGGCGGAGCTTGCAGTAAGCCGAGGTCGCGCACTGCACTCTAGCCTGGGCCACAGAGCGAGACTCCGTCTCAGAAAAAAAAAAAAAAAAAGACTTATAGGCTGATTCTGGAGGCCAGGGTCTTAACCACTATGCTTGACTGAGTCATCGGTTGACCACTAGTGGGCACTGGGAAAAATGCCAAGGGCACCAGGCATACCACTTACCTCCCAGGAGATGAGGGAGGCAGCACGAAAACAGGAATTTTCAGCGCTATGGACTCACTGTTGTTTTGCCCTTACTCTAAAAGTTATACAAAGACATTTTTAGTTTTGCTGATTTATATGTATCACTGGATGCTGAGACGTGATGGATTCATGGTAGAGCAGAGATGGGGCAAGACATAGAGATGGATTCGTGGCAGAACAGGGATGGGGCAAGACAGAGACTAGTTATGAGGCTACAGCAATGGTCCATTCTTGTCTGTCTTTCCATCTCTAGCAATAGACATGGTGGTTTCTAGAACTAGCAAAGAGGCAATGGAGATTGAGAGAATTAGAATTTCAATTGCGATTGAGAGACAATTAGAAGGCAAAATTGCCTAGCCTTATTCAATGACTGAATTTGAGGTGATGAGTGTACCCCGCATAGGAAAATTCACTTTTGCTAATAAAAGGAAAAAATAATTCATTGTGTACATTATGAAATCAACTGAAAGTCTGAAAAACTTAACTTGAGATATAGGAGTCAAGATGACATAGATCCCAGCCAACACTCACTACAGTAAGTTCACCACTACTGGTACCTAAACCATGGGCAGCTGCAACTACTAACCTGGATTTATTAGTCTATGTACAGTGCTAATGTACAACATCTAATTATCCCCATCTCCTACCACTTCCTCCCAATTCAAAGTTCTGGGCAGGCATTTCCAGTTAGCCGAGTTTGACATGTGCTGAAGGCATGGCTGATAGGGGTGGGGAGAAGGCGCTTCAAGCCCTTTCAGCTTTGTAGTAAAACACAGAGCACTACCTCCGTCTAAGGGCTTACCTACTAGGAGATACCAATAAGAAAGGAATTCAGATGCTGAACAGCCAAATAAAAAGCAAATGTGCAAATGTTCACTACAGTCTGGCAAATAAGCTGCCAAGGAGGACAACCCTGCCTTGAGCAGAGGATGGTGGTACCATTTATTGAGATAGAAAACCCAGGGAGAGGCCAGGCACTGTGTTCACGCCTGTAATCCCAGCACTTGGGGAGGCAGAGGCAGGCAGATCATTTGAGGTCAGGAGTTCGAGTCTAGCCTGGCCAACATGGTAAAACCCCGTCTGTACTGAAAAATACAAAAATTAGCCAGGTATGGTGGCACATGCCTGTAATCACAGCTACTTGGGAGGCTGAGGCAGGAAAATCACTTGAATCCAGGGGGGTGGAGGTTGCAGTGAGCCGAGATCCTGCCACTGCACTCCACCCTGGGCAACAGAGCGAGACTCTGTCTCAAAAACAAAACAAAAGAGGAGAGTTCAGCAGGATATCTCGTTTGACATAACTCCTACAACTCATTATCTTACTCCTCTCCCATGGCTTTCCATAGTGTCTAGGAGTAAATATAAACTCTCCGCAAGATTCAAAAGACACAGAAAAAGTGGCCTCTGATTGTTGCACCAGATTTGTCTTATACCCTTTACCTATTTTTTGTTTGTTTGTTTGTTTTCAATTCCTCAAGTACATCATACCATTTCCTGCCTACAGAACATGGCTCATGCTATTTCCTCTGCCTGAGGGGATATTTTCCTTTCTCTTAGCCTGGCCCAATTATTCATTCTTCAAATCTCAGATCAAATACCATTTCCTTAGGGAAGCCTTCTCTAACCTCTAAACTGTAATGTGCTCTCTTAACACTTTGTATTTGCTTCTACAGCCATTATCAAAGTTGGAAACAACATATTTGTGCAATTTTTAAAATTAAATTCCTCTCCCCCACTTCAGTGATGACAAAGACCAAATATGATTTGTCATTACTATATCCCAGATGCCAAGCCAGGAAATTAAAGATTTATTGAAGAATGAATGAACCAATGCATAAATTAATGACTGAAAGAATAAATATATATGACCGTCTAGGTTTGAGAGAGGATAATTAGCCCAAAAACACTGATTTGGGATCATCGGGATACAGATGATAACCGTAGCCAACAGAACTAATCACATCACTCAAAAAGGAGTGAAAAGAGGACTTGGGATGAGATATTAATTATCAACTATTACGCATTTCTTAATGTGATCCGTGGGTCACCCTACAGTAAAATCAGCTGGAGATTGGATGAAGGAATCTATGTCTTTAATAAATGACTCCAGATGATTTTAATGCAACCTGAGAACCACTAACTTTAGCAGTCAGTAGAGAAATACCCTTGAAGCAGTCCCAAAGTTTGTATTATAGGCCAGGTAATCTAACTTCTAGAAGAAGCATAAACATACACAAGTAGCTAAGAGCATGTTATTGTGCAAAGAATACCAGAGGAGGATTCAGAAATCCTGGGTCTGTTACCTGATCTCATCATATGCTACATTTACAACCTACATTAATGACCGGTAATTATCTTTAGGGAATAGAGACTTGGGGACTTCGGTCATAGTCTACTCCATTAATGTTTTATGAGGATTCAATATATATGATAGATAACTTTTTAAAATACTCCATTTGCATTATGTTTCTAGAAAATGCAAAGGGCATGTTGATCAACTCGAGAATTTCCTATTCATTTCCCTCAGATAGTAAAATGCTTTTTTAAACATTAAGTAAATTATCGTTTTATATATGTGTATAAGAGCACAAGTATGTGTGCCTTAACTGTAATCACTAAAGAACAGAAATGTAAATCTAAAACCACGGGCTTTCCACAAGACACTGTCTTGTGGAAGACATCAGAAAAGGCATTAAAAGGGCGGGGGAAGCTTAACCTACATCTCTGGGAAATAAGAAGATTATATTCAAGCTGTCATTTCTTGTTGCCACTATTAAATGCAGTCAACAATTTATTTTATCACAAGTTATACAGAAATGACACCTGGATAATCATGTTGCCTATAAAAATATCATGTAAGATGGGAGAATGGTCTGATCATTTGAGTGCTGGCTTATGATTTGGGAAAATAGCTTGTAATTGCAGTTCTACTGACAAATTGGTGCTGTTGGGTAAATCAGTATTTACCACCTCAGTTTCTCCATCTTATACAGTTGAACACCGACACTTAATTTCTGGAATCCTAAACTAGGCTGTGTGCAGTAATGCTTACACACACAGAATCTGGAAGAGAAACGCCAAAGTACAAATACTGGATTTCTTCCGCCTCCTCTTAGATAAGTTACAGTATTTCTGTTTTACATCCATAAAATGGAGTAAAAAATAATACCCATTTCATAGGGTTATTGTGAGGATATGATTTAATACAGTGTAAAGTATTTAGAATAGTATCTGGCACATAAGAAAGGAATAAATAAATGTTACCCATTATTAAGCTACATACCTTCTAGGGTTCTTAAGAACACTAATGAAAGTATGTGTTTGTGTGTGCCAATGCTCTATGAAACACATACACACAGAACAAATGTCATACTCCAAAATAAACAATATCCCTTTTGAAGTCATCATGGTTGAGTTAGAGAGAAAATAAAGGATATGTTGAGGGCAGTGAAGACGGTTGGAGGGCTGAGGGAGAGATACACTTACTCTAAATAAAGTGACATTGCTCAATGTATCTTGGGAACTTTTGGCATTGCCTATGGATCATTTCTTCTTATTTCACAGTTGTTTGCCAATTATTAAAGACTTTTATCTTCAGATGGTTTATGTAATAATTGGAAGTAGCTGAGAGTCAGTAAGTCAAACGTGATGAATGAAGTGGTTAACAAGAGTCCATAGCGCGCATATATATATATATATATATATATATATATATATATATTTTAGACAGAGTTTCACTCTGACACCCAGGCTGGAGTGCAGTGGCACGATCTTGGCTCAATGCAAGCTCTGCCTCCCGGGTTCACACCACTCTCCTGCCTCAGCCTCCCGAGTAGCTGGGACTACAGGCGTCCGTGACCACACCCGGCTAATTTTTTGTGTGTTTTTAGAGATGTTAGCCAGGATGGTCTCGATCTCCTGACCTCGTGATCTGCCCACCTCAGCCTTCCAAAGTGCTGGGATTACAGGCATGAGCCACTGCACCCAGCCTCCATAGCGTATTTTTTTAACAGAAGCATACAATAGGCTGAAATGAGCCATGGTGTAGAAGTTAATCAATGCATTTAGCTCTGTCCAGTTTTACAGCCTATGGAGGCAACCTAAGCTACTATCTTTAGTGCAGGAAACAGTTCTATTTGAGTCCATCTCCCTTGGACTCAGCATCAAAACATTCTGCTTGCAAATTGGGCTTAGTCCTTGAATACATTCTGAACAATAAGGCTTTTACCTGTTTCAGATACTTATTTCTCAGCTTGGGTCTTAGTTTAGGTAACTAGGTAATTCTCTTGATAACCTCTCTAGTACCTTAATCCCTCCTAGGATTTGTATTTCTCTTAATAGTTCTCGTTCTGGGATGTTGAGAGCCTATCCAAGTGATACCCAGAGTTAGAGTCCTGAATGCTTTGGAAGCCATCATCTGTGGTCTGAGGCATACTTTCCAGGTGGCAGGATTTTCTCTGCTGCACTGGACTCCCTCTCCTCCCTTGCTCCTGAGTTTTATGCCAGAGCCTAAGTTGCCCCACTGGATATATATACCTATTCCATCTACCCCACTCTCACCTAAATTCATCATAATTGATTAGGCTACCCTTTGCTATCTTACACCAGAGTTCAGAGTTTATCTTATATCCACACAGCAATCTCAAAACTGATTTATAATTTCTATAAAATATGTCTGTGTTTGAGCCTGAAGGAATAACATGAATGATAACATGAGCAGAAACAAGCAAAAAAAAAAAAAAAACCCCATTCATCTGAGGTTTTGACATAACATCATTTCTTGAATCTCTGAGATACGGTGGTTTGTATTGTATGCTTTGCAACAACATTCCTAGTACAACCTGGAAATTCCCATCTTTCATTGTCAGTTAATATTTCCCTTCAAAGATGCACCATGCCCTTAGCTTCCTACAAAGGTAGGTATTTCAGTCTTATAGTCTGGAAGCCATTTAATAGTGATAATATAACTTAACAGCATTCATGAACTCTGCAACATTTTTGTTATTCCCGTTCATGGGTCTTTGTATATCCTTTTGAATTTCTTACCTTCTATAAAATTTTTTTTAATTCTCAAAAACTAATCTTATTGACACCAAATTTCTTCACCACAATAAAATCTTTTCTTTTTTTTTTTTTTTTTTTTGAGACGGAGTCTCGCTCTGTCGCCCAGGCTGGAGTGCAGTGGCCGGATCTCAGCTCACTGCAAGCTCCGCCTCCCGGGTTTACGCCATTCTCCTGCCTCAGCCTCCCGAGTAGCTGGGACTACAGACGCCCGCCACCTCGCCCGGCTAGTTTTTTGTATTTTTTAGTAGAGACGGGGTTTCACGGTGTTCGCCAGGATGGTCTCGATCTCCTGACCTCGTGATCCGCCGGTCTCAGCCTCCCAAAGTGCTGGGATTACAGGCTTGAGCCACCGCGCCCGGCCTCACAATAAAATCTTTTCAAGTGACTAGCATCCCCTCTCCAGACTTACAAAACTTCCTAAAAATATGATACTATCTCTTAGCACAAACTATTATCACTCACCTTTTATTAAGAGAGATCAGTACATAACTACATTTGCTAACACAAAATTGGCTGACTTTAAATGTACAACTTACACAGGTGCTTAAAAACATAAGCCATAATCTTTCATGACAAGACCGGCCTGCATTAGCAACAGGATGTCAGGGAAACAGCATCAGACTTTGGATTCTGGGCAAAGCACAACAGGAGTCAACCAACACCCTTAATTCGCTATATGATGTTGGGCCTCCCTTGTTTTGCTCCTCTGAGACTCAGTCATCTCATTTGTAAGATGAGGCTAACAGTACCTTCTTCCCAAAGCTCTGATGACAAGTATAAAGTTAAAATGCCTAGAACTGACTCTAATGGAATAGGATACCTACTGGTTTCTTTCCCTTTCTCTTAGTTCCATTTCACACCAGAATACACTTAAACACTTTGGCTGCAGTTGGGACTAATCTCCTGATATATATTATCTTTCTCCCCTCTGAACCAATTTACAAACACATGTATTCTTTGGTTTCTAGTCTTGCCTCCTAGATGAATTATACTGTTGGACCTATTAGACTTTATCTCTAGCAAGAAGTAATGTCCCTAGCTGGTTCTCTACTGCTTCTAGGGGCCCTTGGCCACTTCACACCTTACAGGTCTCCTTTCACTCCAAAAGCACAGACAGTAAAAGCAAAATAGGCAAATTGAATTGCATCGAAGTAAAAAGCTTCTGCAGAGCGAAGGAAACAATCTACAGAAAGATGAGACAATCCATGGATTGGAAGAAAATATTATTTGCAAACCATATATTTGATAAGGGGCTAAAATCCAAAATATATAAGGAAACCAAACAAGTCAATAGTAAGAAAATAAGTAACCTGGTTTTAAAATAGGCAAAGAACCTGAGCAGACGTTTATCAAAAGGATAGATGTAATTGGAAGATATATCAAACAATGCTCAATATCTCAGAAAAATGCAAATTAACACCACAAAGAGGCTGGGCTGGGATGGCTTTTGCTTGTAATCCAAGCTACTCTGGAAGCTGAGGCAGGAGAATCACTTGATCCCTGAAGTTTGAGGCTGCAGTGAGCCATGATCATCAAGGTGCTCCAGCCTGGGTGACAGAGACCCTGTCGCTTAAAAAAAAAAAAAAAAAGAAAGAAAAGAAAAGAAAAAAAAAGAAAGAAAGAAAAAGCCAAAAAACCACAGCGTAATGTCACCTCACACCTGTTACAAAAAGATGATAATAACAAGTGGGTGTGAGGATGTAGAGAAAAGAAAATTCTTGTACATTGTTGGTAGGAATGTACATTAGCACAGCCATTTCAGAAAATACTACGGAGGTTCCTTAAAAAACTAAATATATAATTACTAGAAAGTATAATCTAGCAATTCCACTTCTTCATATTCAGTCATGTGTTGCTTAACAATAGGGATATGTTCTGAGAAATGAGTCATTAGGTGATTTTGTCATTGCTTGAACATCATAGACTGTACCTTACACAAACGTAAATGTTATCACCTACTATACACCTAGACTATATGGTATAGCCTATTGCTGCTAGATATGTTTAGATACACAAACATTTACAATTTGACACATAGAGCATGTTACTGTAGTGATTACTGTAGACAACTGTAACACACTCGCAAATGTGTATCTAAATATATTCAAACATAGAAAAGGTACGGTAAAAATAAAGTATCATAATATTTTGGGACCACCATCATATATGCAGACTGTCATATATGCAGTCCATCATCAACTGAAATGTCATCATGCATCTCAGGGCTGTATATCCAAAGGAATTGAGACTGAAATTTCAAAGAGATAGCTGAACTTCCATGTTTACTTCAGCAATATTCTCAACAGCCAAGATATGAAACAACTTAGGTGTCTACCAGTGGATGAACGGATAAAAAAGTAGATGTACACATAATGGAACACTACACAGTCTTTAAAAAGAAAGGAGTCCGTAATTGTGACAACACGGATGTAACTGAAGGACATTATGCTAAATGAAATAAGTCAGGCACAGGAAGAAAAGTACTGTATAATCTCAATTATATGTGGAATCTAATAAAGTCAATCTCAGAGAAACAGATTTTAGAAAGGTGATTACCTGAGGCTAAGGGTGGGGGTAGGGAGTGAGGTGGGAAAAGAGGAGATGTTGATCAAAGGGTAAAAAGTTTGAGCTAGACTGGAGGAATAAACGTTAGTGATCTACTGCACAGTATGGTAACCACAGTCAATAATAACACTGTATATTTCAAAATTACTGAAAGAATAGATTTGTCATGTTCTTACTGAAAAAAAGTGATATGTCATAAGGTCACGGATATGTTAATTAGCTTGTTTGAATCTTTCTGCAATGTATACGTAACTCAAAACATTACATTATACCCCATACATATACACAATTGTTATTGTCAATTAAAAATGTTATTATCGATTCATCAGGAAGATGGCCAAATAGGAAGAGCTCCAGCCTCCAGCTCCCAGTGTGAGTGACACAGAAGACGGGGGATTTCTGCATTTTCAACTGAGCTACTGGGTTCATCTCACTAGGGTGTGTCAAACAGTCGGTGCTGGTCAGTGGGTGCAGCCCAACCAGCGAGAGCAGAAGCAGGGTGAGGCATCACCTCAGCTGGGAAGCTCAAGGAGGAAGGAAATTCCTTTTCCTAGCCAAGGGAAACTGAGACACACACCACCAGGAAAATCGGGTAACTCCCACCCGAATACTGCCCGTTACCAAGGGTCTTAGCAAACGGCACACCAGGAGATCATATACCGCGCCTGGCTCAGAGGGTCCCACGCCCACGGAGCCTCCCTCACTGCTAGCACAGCAGTCTGAGATCTAACTACAAGGCAGCAGCGAGGCTGGGGGAGGGGCACCCAAATTGCTGAGGCTTTAGTAGGTAAACAAAGTCTCTGGGAAGCTCAAACTGGGTGGAGCCCACTGCAGCTCAAGGAGGCCTGCCTGCCTCTGTAGACTCCACCTCTGGGGACAGGGCATAGCTAAACAAAAAGCAGCAGAAACCTCTGCAGATGTAAATGTCCCTGTCTGACAGCTTTGAAGAGAGCAGTGGTTCTCCCAGCACAGAGGTTGAGATCTGAAAATGGACAGACTGCCTGCTCAAGTGGGTCCCTGACCCCTGAGTAGCCTAACTGGGAGACATCCCCCTCTAGGTGCAGACTGACACCTCACACCTCACACGACTGGGTACACCTCTGAGACAAAGCTTCCAGAGCAAGAATCAGACAGCAACACTTGCTGTTCAGCAATATTCTATCTTCTGCAGACTCTGCTGCTGATACCCAGGGAAACAGGGTCTGGAGTGGACCTCAAGCAAACTCCAACAGACCTGCAGCTGAGGATCCTGACTGTTAGAAGGAAAACTAACAAACAGAAAGGACACCCACACCAAAACCCCATCGGTACATCACCATCATCAAAGACCAAAGGCAGATAAAACCACAAAGATGGGGAAAAAGCAGTGCAGAAAAGCTGGAAATTCAAAAAATCAGAGTGCATCTCCCCCTCCAAAGGAACGCAGCTCATCACCAGCAACAGAACAAAGCTGAATGGAGAATGACTTTGACGAGCTGAGAGAAGAAGGCTTCAGTCGATCAAACTTCTCAGAGCTAAAGGAGGAACTGTGTACCCAGCACAAAGAAACTAAAAACCTTGAAAAAAGAATGGAAGAATGGATAACTAGAATAACTAATGCAGAAAAATCCATAAACAAACTGATAGAGATGAAAACCATGACAGGAGAACTACATGACAAATGCACAAGCTTCAGTAACCAACTCAATCAACTGGAAGAAAGAGTATCAGTGATTGAAGATCAAATGAATGAAATGAAGCAAGAAGATAATTTTAGAGAAAAAAAAGAGTAAAAAGAAATGAACAAAACCTCCAAGAAATATGGGATTATGTGAAAAAACCAAAATTTACATCTGACTGGTGTGCCTGAAAGTGAAGGGGAAAATGGAACCAAGTTGGAAAACACTCTGTAGGATATTACCCAGGAGAACATCCCCAACCTAGCAAGGCAGGCCAATTTTCAAATTCAGGAAATACAGAGAATGCCACAAAGATATTCCTCAAGAAGAGCAACTCCAAGACACATAATTGTCAGATTCACCAAAGTTGAAATGAAGGAAAAAATCTTAAGGGCAGCCAGAGAGAAAGGTTGGGTTACACACAAAGGGAAACCCATCAGACTAACAGCAGATCTCTCAGAAGAAACTCTCCAAGCCAGAAGAGAGTGGGGGCCAATATTCAACATTCTTAAAGAAAAGAATTTTCAACCCAGAATTTCATATCCAGGAAACTAAGTTTCATAAGTGAAGGAGAAATAAAATCCTTTACAAACAAGCAAATGCTTAGAGATTATGTCACCACCAGGCCTTCCCTACAAGAGATCCTGAAGGAAGCACTAAACATAGAAAGGAACAACAGGTACCAGTCATTGCAAAAATGCCAAAATGTAAAGACCATCGAGGCTAGGAAGAAACTGCATCAACTAACGAGCAAAATAACTAGCTAACATCATAATGACAGGATCAAGTTCACACATAACAATATTAACCCTAAATATAAATGGACTAAATGGTCCAATTAAAAGACACAGACTGGCAAATTGGATAAAGAGTCAAGACCCATCAGTTTGCTGTATTCAGGATACACATCGCATATGCAGACACACACATAGGCTCAAAATAAAGGGATGGAGGAAGATCTACCAAGCAAGTGGAAAACAAAAAAAGGCAGGGGTTGCAATCCTAGTCTCTGATAAAAGAGACTTTAAACCAACAGAGATCAAAAGAGACAAAGAAGGTCATTACATGATGGTAAAGGGATCAATTCAATAAGAAGAGCTAGCTATCCTAAATATATATGCACCCAATACAGGAGCACCCAGATTCATCAAGCAAGTCCTTAGAGACTTATAAAGAGACTTAGACTCCCATACAATAACAATGGGAGACTTTAACAACCCACTGTCAACATTAGACAGATCAATGAGACAGGAAGTTAACAAGGATATCCATGAATTGAACTCAACTCTGCACCAAGCGGATCTAATAGACATCTACAGAACTCTCCACCCCAAATCAACAGAATATAGATTCTTCTCAGCACCACATCGCACTTATTCCAAAATTGACCACATAGTTGGAAGTAAAGCACTCCTCAGCAAATGTAAAAGAACAGAAATTATAACAAACTGTCTCTCAGACCACAGTGCAATCAAACTAGAACTCAGGACTAAGAAACTCAATCAAAACCGCTCAACTACATGGAAACTGAACAACCTGCTCCTGAATGACTACTGGGTACAGAACGAAATGAAGGCAGAAATAAAGATGTTCTTTGAAACCAATGAGAACAAAGATACAACATACCAGAATCTCTGGGGCACATTTAAAGCAGTGTGTAGAGGGAAATTTATAGCAATAAATGCCCACAAGAGAAAGCAGGAAAGATCTAAAATTGACACCCTAACATCACAACTAAAAGAATTAGAGAAGCAAGAGCAAACTCATTCAAAAGCTAGCAGAAGGCAAGAAAAAACTAAGATCAGAGCAGAACTGAAGGAGATAGAGACACAAAAAACCCTCCAAAAAATCAATGAGTCCAGCAGCTGGTTTTTTGAAAAGATCAACAAAATAGATAGACCACTAGCAAGACTAATAAAGAAGAAAAGAGAGAAGAATCAAATAGACGCAATAAAAAATGATAAAGGGGATATCACCACCGACCCCACAGAAATACAAACTACCATCAGAGAATACTATAAACACCTCTATGCAAATAAACTGGAAAACCTAGAAGAACTGGATAAATTCCTGGACACATACACTCTCCCAAGACTAAACCAGGAAGAAGTTGAATCCCTAAATAGACCAATAGCAGGCTCTGAAATTGAGGCAATAATTAATAGCCTATCAACCAAAAAAAGTCCAGGACCAGACAGATTCACAGCTGAATTCTAGCAGAGGTACAAGGAGGAATTGGTACCATTCCCTCTGAAACTATTCCAATAAACGGAAAAAACTATTCCAATAAACGAAATAAAAGAGTTAGTCCTCCCCAACTCATTTTATGAGGCAGCATCATCCTGATAAAAAGGCCTGGCCAAGACACAACAAAAAAAGAGAATTTTAGACCAATATCCCTGATGAACATCAATGCAAAAATCCTCAATAAAATACTGGCAAACTGAATCCAACAGCACATCAAAAAGCTTGTCCATCATGACCAAGTGGGCTTCATTCCTGGGATGCAAGGCTGGTTCAACATACGCAAATCAATAAACATAATCCAGCATATAAACAGAACCAAAGACAAATACCACATGATTATCTCAATAGATGCAGAAAAGGCTTTTGACAAAATTCAACAGCCCTTCATGCTAAAAACTCTCAATAAATTCGGTATTGATGGAATGTATCTCAAAATAATAAAAGCTATTTATGACAAGCTCACAGCCAATATCATACTGAATGGGCAAAAACTGGAAGCATTCCCTTTGAAAACTGGCACAAGACAGGGATGCCCTTTCTCACTACTCCTATTCAACATAGTGTTGGAAGTTCTGGCTAGGGCAATCAGGCAAGAGAAAGAAATAAAGGGTATTCAACTAGGAAAAGAAGAAATCAAATTGTCCCTGTTTGCAGGTGACATGATTGTATATTTAGAAAACCCCATTGTCTCAGCCCAAAATCTCCTTAAGCTGATAAGCAACTTCAGGAAAGTCTCAGGATACAAAATCAATGTGAAAAAATCACAAGCATTCTTATACACCAGTAACAGACAAACAGAGAGCCAAATCATGAATGAACTCCCATTCACAATAGCTTCAAAGAGAATAAAATACCAAGGAATCCAACTTACAAGGGATGTGAAGGACACCTTCAAGGAGAACTATAAAACACTGCTCAGTGAAATAAAAGAGGACACAAACAAATGGAAGAACATATGATGCTCATGGATAGGAAGAATCAATACTGTGAAAATGGCCATACTGCCCGAGGTAATCTATAGATTCAATGCCATACCCATTAAGCTACCAATGACTTTCTTCACAGAATTGGAAAAAACTTCTTTAAAGTTCATATGGAACCAAAAAAGAGTCCACATTGCTAAGACAATCCTAAGCCAAAAGAATAAAGCTGGAGGCATCACGCTACCTGACTTCAAACTATACTACAAGGCTATAGTAACCAAAACAGCATGGTACTGGTACCAAAACAGAGATATAGACCAATGGAACAGAACAGAGTCCTCAGAAATAATACCACACATATACAGCCATCTGATCTGTGACAAACCTGACCAAAACAAGAAATGGGGAAAGGAATCCCTATTTAATAAAGGGTGCTGGGAATACTGGCTAGCCATAAGTAGAAAGCTGAAACTGGATCCCTTCCTCACACCTTATACAAAAATTAATTCAAGATGGATTCGAGACTTAAATGTTAGATCTAAAACCTTAAAAACCCTAGAAGAAAACCTAGGCAATACCATTCAGGGCATAGGCATGGGCAAGGACTTCATATCTAAAACACTAAAAGCAACGGCAACAAAAGCCAAAGTTGATAAATGAGATCTAATTAAACTAAAGAGCTTCTGCACAGCAAAAGAAACTACCGTCAGAGTGAACAGGCAACCTACAGAATGGGAGAAAATTTTTGCAACCTACTCATCTGACAGAGGGCTAATATCCAGAATCCACAAAGAACTCAAACAAATTTATAAGAAAAAAACAAACAACCCCATCAAAAAGTGGGCAAAGGATATGAACATACACTTTTCAAAAGAAGACATTTAAGCAGCCAACAGACACATGAAGAGATGCTCATCATCACTCACCATCAGAGAAATGCAGATCAAAACCACAATGAGATACCATCTCACATCAGTTAGAATGGCAATCATTAAAAAGTCTGGAAACAACAGGTGCTGGAGAGGATGTGGAGAAATAGGAACACTTTTACACTGTTGGTGGGATTGTAAACTAGTTCAACCATTGTTGAAAACAGTGTGGTGATTCTTCAAGGATCTAGAACTAGAAGTACCATATGACCCAGCCATCCCATTACTGGGTATATACCCAAAGGATTATAAATCATGCTGCTATAAAGACACATGCACACATATGTTTATTGTGGCACTATTCACAATAGCAAAGACTTGGAATCAACCCAAATGTCCATCAGTGAGAGACTGGATTAAGAAAATGTGGCACATACACACCATGGAATACTATGCAGCTATAAAAAAGGATGAGTTCATGTCCTTTGTAGGGACGTGGATGCAGCTGGAAACCATCATTCTCAGCAAACTATCATAAGAACAGAAAACCAAACACCGCATGTTCTCACTCATAGCGGGGAATTGAACAATGAGGTCACTTGGACACAGGAAGGGGAACATCAACACTGGGGCCTATTGTGGGGAGAGGGGAGGGGGGAGACACAGCATTAGGAGATATACCTAATGTAAATGACGAGTTAATGGGTGCAGCAAACCAACATAGCCCATGTATACATATGTAACAAACTTGCATATTGTGCACGCGTACCCTAGAACTTACAGTATAATCATAAAAAAAATTGTCAAATAAAAATGTTGTCAATTAAATAAACAAGAGAACCACTTTACATTATAGATAATTCTAGTGTATTAGAAGCAAAAAATACTAGACAAAAGGTTATTGTTATTCACTACCTTTTTATGCAACATTTTGCAGATAAGTTGCCTTCTACTATTACCAATATTGCTATCCTTGAAGGAAGATTTACCAAAAAAAAAAAAAAAAAAAGCCTCAAAGTTACAAAAACAGATAAAATGTGGAATGATAGGAATTTATCTGTAGGCAAAATTATGCACTGAATGGTTTCTACAGGAAAATCTCCTAGGATTTTTGATATACTTGATTTCTAAAATTTTCAATTTATACATACCTTTTAAGGAATACATCTATTGCTCTTCTATTTTCATATGTAGATATTACTAAAGCATTTTCACAAAATGTAATAATCTACTTAACTCTGGAAGGTTGACAAAACATCTTTTGTTTTTAAGTTAAGAAAAATTGGCCGGGTGCGGCGGTTCACGCTTGTAATCCCAACACTTTGGGAGGCCGAGGCAGGCGGATCATGAGGTCAGGAATTTGAGACCAGTCTGGCTAATATGGTGAAACTCCATCTCTAATAAAAAAATACACACACAAAAAAATTAGCTGAGTGTGGTGGCAGGCACCTGTAGTCCCAACTACTAGGGAGGCTGAGGCAGGAGAATTGCTTGAACTCAGGAGGCGGAGGTTGCAGTGAGCCAAGATCATGCCACTGCACTCTTGTCTGGGCAACAGAGTGAGAATTTGTCTCAAAAAATCAAAAGAAAGAAAAATCATTAATATTTTTCCTTAGACTGATTTTATCTCTTTCAAGTTAAAAAAGGGGGAAATTAAGAATGCCATGTGGGCAGGTATATTTGCTACATAGCTTTTAGAAGTGCTCTTCAAATGTGCTCTGTTGATCACATTCCTCAGAACCATCAAGGGAGCATATGAATAGCCAGACTCCATCCTCCTGACCTGGACTGTCCACAGGTGAGCTATTTTACTTTTCACTTTAGATTTTGTTTTATTATGTTTTTAATTGTGTGTGTGGTTGTTGCTGTTGTTTTATTAAAGGACATATATTACATCAGTAACTCATGTAATTTTAAATGCATATGCCTGGCGCCATTGTAGGACCACCAAGTCACAATGATCTGTGAAAATATGCTAATAATTGGTCATTTTAAAACAACATCCCAGGAACAACTACTACAAAGGCTTTCCAGATGATTCTAACAACCAGCCAGATTGGGAACCACTAGTCTAACAAAGTATATACCTTAGGAAATTTTAATACCTTCAATTTTATATCCTTACTTGGAAGTCAAAATATTCGGACAGTTTTATAACCATTCAGAAAACAAAATATATACCATGATGTAAAAACTAGGAAGTATGCTAATTTCCAATATCACAGTCTTTTTCAGAGCAAGATTTTTGTTCTTTTGCTAGGAAAATTATTAATACTTCCAACTGACTTTAGGTTCTAATTTCATGTAAAGTATATCAGACTGCAAATACAACATCCTTCAAGCAACTGTTTTAGTACAGTACTTATTGCACTCTACAGATCTTGATTTATAAAATGAACCAATGATTTGAAGTAGAAAGACTGATAATGAACTATTTCACATCATAACCTGGGAGTCCCAGAAACTTAATGCCTTTCATATTTGTACTGGTTTCTCATGAATATCTCTGAGTTGAACTAAACCTAGTGGCTGATTCTGTTCTTCATCTTTTATCAGTTTTTCCCGATAAAAGCTTGTTTTTCCTGATAAAAAAAAAACTTGAATAAAAACAACCTTTGAAGTGAATAAACATATTGCTGCTCTAAATAGCCAGAGTAACAATCCATGTAATTCTTGATCCACCACTTACTAGCTGAATGAGATTAAGCTAGGTAAGTTTTCAGTATCTGCTTCCTCACCTATAAAATGGGATAATAATAATAAAATTAAATTGATAGAGGTGTTATAAGAAGTAAAAGAATGAAAAACAGGTAAACAGCCTGGAAAGTGCATAATATATAGTAATTCTGAGCAATAAGCTTTTATGTCTATTCTTCTGAGCTCTCAGGAGATAGTCATAGTCTTAGCAATTAAAAGTCACAGTTTGAATGTGGATTTGACTTTAAAGTTTGTGTTTTTTTTTAGTTAGTATCCCACCTCTCTTGATTCAGGCATTTATCCAACACCTTTTAACTCAATGCCATATGGGTATAAAACACTAGTCTAGGCACAGTACAAGTTAAAGGATAAAAAAAAGACAACTTGCCTGTAGATTATTCTGGAAAAGAAAATGAGAAATGCACATAAATATGAGAGTCAGTGTGAGAAGAGGCAAGTACATGGGAATTTTGAGGAGACAATAAATAGTTAATTCCAGTTGATAGAAGGTGGTACAAGGCTGACGGTGGGGGATCAAAAAGTCACCATCATGGTGTAGGAATCAAGATAGCTCCACAAATGGTGCCAACTCAGCAAGGGCCAGCAACACTGGAAGAATTTGACCTCATGGGGAAGCTTCTGGCTACACACACTCTAAGGTCTCTTCCTACTGGAATGCTGTTCAAGGTGAAGGTTCTCTGAAACATTATCACCAAATATCCACATCTATAAACATCCGAGTTTTCTGATCCTCTGGATCCTGAAGACAACAGTTGAAATAAATAATTCAAATGTGTGAGCTTATAATTCCATAAAGCTGTGTCAGGGAGACGGCATCCCACAGTTTGACAGCAAGAGCTCTGCACTCCAATCTGGCTAAGGTTACTTATGGAGAAAAGATAGCACTGCTACCTAATGATAACT
This sequence comes from Macaca fascicularis, assembly GCF_037993035.2. Taxonomy (NCBI): domain Eukaryota; kingdom Metazoa; phylum Chordata; class Mammalia; order Primates; family Cercopithecidae; genus Macaca; species Macaca fascicularis. The sequence goes on along the minus strand of NC_088381.1, from coordinate 30,447,561 downwards.
ATGTAGCCATGGAGAGAAAAAAATATGTTGGCGTCTGCCCAAATCCCAGTAAGCAGATGGCCATGGGCACAGAAACCATCATGACAACTGGCACCTCTTTGGGATGCTCTGAGCAGGAAAGGGGCCCGGAAAATGTCCTTCTTTGGCTGTCCTTCCTTCAGAGGCATATGGGTGGCACAGGATGGGGAAAATTGCCTGACTGCTGCCAAGGGGAGCAGAGATAGCCTTTAAAATCTAGGCTACCGCAGCTTCCTAGGTAGTCAATCTGGTACCTTTCAGCAACCAGAGACCATCTTAAAAATGTGTGTGCTGATTTCCTCTAGGACAATTGATATCCAACAGATTCCATTCACAGTTGGCTCACAGGATAATAAGAAGCTAAGCTCCAAGAGGATGGAAGGGTGTGAGTCCTCTATAGCCAGGCCTCATATGTCAGGTGAATGGTATAGGATTGTTTTATCTGTGTTTTTATTCTTAACCAGGTGGTTATAGATAACCAAGAGCACGTGTGTATTCCAAAGTTAAGTACCACTGAATGACTAGGTTTTTTAGCTGGTTGAAGGGTCACCATCAGTAACAATCTGCTTTGCAGAGGGTTGCTCATTTGGAATTTTTAAAAGTTGAAGAAGATCCATTTTTCTGAAATGTATCATCTTGTCCTATTTATGATATTGCCTAACATTTCAAGCAACTACATTAACCAATTGGCATTAAAACATTTCTCTATTATGTCACAACAGATATACACAACCCCCCACCCCCGCCCCACACACATACATGCTTATGCACTTCTTAGTCTTCATTTGCCTTTGAGTAAACTTCTTTGAATCAACAGCAAATAAAATACAATGTCAAACTGCTAGCCTGTATCCCAAGAAATAGCAAATGAATTTCAGTAACAAGGACATCTGACTCTCAAAAATCACTCTAATATAAGATGGATATTATTACCATATGAATTGCATTTGCATAACATTTGACTACTTTTCACTCTTAAATCAGTTTTAAATATAGTGGAGAACTACCCATCCCTGCAAAAAAAAAAACCACACACACACACACACACACACACAAAATGTCACAACAGCCAGTGCATGCAAGATCCCTTTGACTTATATCATTCCTAAATAAATTACATAAACTGTGTTGTTTTATAAGGACAGATTTTTAGAGTGGCAAACCCCAGTTATTTCAGTTGTCTTAGAAATTCAAATAGTTTAGCAGTAAAGATTTCTGATTATTCAATAGTCTACTCACATCAACCAGAAAATGGCTAGTTTAGAGGAGTTTGATCACATCTTTGGTCAAGACAGAGAAGCCATAACCAGCTGCTACTGGCTGCAGATATTATTATGTTATTTGATAATAGCAAGTAACATTTGGTCATATATACCTTTATGAAGTATTATGTAGAGTAATAGCTTAGTTAATGATGACAATACCATGATGAGGGAACATAATAATAATATGCAAATCAATTAAATTGAGCTTGTGAAAGACTATCCCGAAAATATAAGTAGTTAGCATGCAACTAAAATAAATGGTAAGGGATTGGAATAAGTGCGGAGGAAGTTGGGTTGAGAAATAAAAAGTAAACACACACTTACATTTACATATAACTATCACTTTCCACAATTCCACCTGGATTCCAAACTATGTAATCCAAAGTTGTTCCCACAAGAAAGCAATTAAACTTGTTAATTAAGGTACTCTTCTCATTTCCGTGGTGGAGAAGGGACTTTATTCTTAAGGAGGGAACTATTCAACTCTATGCCCTTACTGATCTCTTCTCAAAGAATAGCTTGTGACCACTCAGGCATGACCTAGGGCCTTGGTTCTAATGCTCTCCCTGACTGTGCCAGCAGGTTGTAAGGGAGTCCGTGGTCTTCCATGGGACTGACCTATGGTAGCCTGTGCAGACACAACTTTTCCTATGGGCAACCCCTAAATTGTTGAATGGATAGGAAAATGAGTGATTATGTCTCGGAGTCGATCTTTTCATATTTTTTAAGATTAACTACAACTTTGTCTCCATCCCTGTAAACTTAATGGAACCAAGAAATAGACGCCAAGCTGTTGGCTTAACCTTTGATTTCACTCACCTTTTCTTCGACAACCGATGCCACAAAGTTAGTTGATGTAAAATGGGGTTTGTGCCTAAATTGAGCAGAGAAATCTGATCCACAATGTGTTGGGTTAAGTTTGGGCTCATTCCAATATGACCCATTTAACATATTCTTTGATTTTAAATCAAGCCCAACTTCTCAGGAGAGCTGTCTGAGTAAAATAAAATGCTCCTCAGCGGAAGCATGAAAAGTCATTGCAAGTAAACTCTCACCCAAGTAAACACAGAACATGCTCTAAAGAAATGCTACCTGATGTTAAAACACAATTAGCTTACAATGTAGCATTTAAACATGAATACCTCCAGCCAAGATCCTCTCTTCCAACTCCGCCATTTGTTTTTTATAGGCCCTTAAAGCTGCTTCTTTGAAAGAAGGACGAATTCTCTTTGGCTTTGTGATCTCCACTGGCTGTTCAGGAATGTTTTGGTTTTCATCTTCTCTTATATCCATCTCAGCTGATGTTTCATTTAAGGGTTCTAAGACCTCTTCACTAACCATATCATCTGCCGGACCATCATAACCCTCATCTTGTGGAGTTTCATAAGGTGTTTCATATAAAAGGTGATCATATTCTTGTATTTGTTCATCTGTTTCAGTAATACTAGTCCTGTTTTCTAGTTTAGCAAGGACTTGTTCCATCACTTCAACATAATCTGTTTCATTATCAGCCACTGGTTCAGTATAATCCTCCTCATCCTCTGCTTTATAGTAATAGGGCTCCGTGTAGACATCAGAGTCAAGCGTGGTACTTGACTCATTTGCAGTTGATTGAGATAATGTCCGAAATCTCCCCATTAATGAAGAGCCACTGTCCTCATACCCACTCAGACTCTGTGTGCTTTTGTTCCATACTACTTCCAAGGCTGATTTAGCCCTCTGCAATGTAGATCCAAATTTTGGAAAGCTGAAAGTCTTATCAGAAAGGTCAATGCTTAATCGACTATGCCATGATTTGGGTGGGGCATCCTCTGAATCATCACTTTGCAATTCACTTTGACTTCCATACATCATGGACAACTGGTTTTGATTTTGGTAAAGCTCATTAGAATTAGCTCCCTCATAAGAATCATATTGGCCAACCCATTGGCCTTGTGGTTCATTATCCAAGCCAGGGCATGGAGAAGAGTTGTCATCTTGAGTTAAGTGGTAGCTCTCTGAGTCATCTTGAAGATCACTGTGGCACTTTCCCAAGTATTCTAGGTCTTTATTGTAAACACCCAGCTGTTGGTCAGAAAGACTATTTGTTTCATAATCAAAACCTTCCTGGGTGGATGAATCCAAGCCTAAATCAGCTCCTTGCTCTACTTGATTCCATTCCTTCCATGGAGAAAGATCCTCATGTAAAGAGAGCTGAGAATCACTGTAATGACTCCGGTCTCCAGATGCACACACCATGCCATTACTCATTCCACTATCCACAGTTTCTGTGTTTTCAATTTCAGTCTGCCCTTGGATACCCTGAATACTTCCATTCAAATGCTGGTCCTTGGGACTGTCATACAGGGTCGCTGTTCCTTCCTGTTTCCTTTGCCATAGCTCCCGGTCCGAAGATGACAGGAGAGAGCTTCCATTAGTTCTAGTGAAAAACTGATTTTCTGAAAAATCCTCTGAGTAAGACTGACACAATTTGGAAAAATCTGATTCAGAACGACTAAGCTTAGCAGTGAAAAAATCACTCTGTGAGTGCCAGAGAGGTGTTGCATCTGCATAATGGGTTGTGGTTTGCTTTTCCAAGATATCTGATTCTGGCAACTGTGAGGAGATTTTATCATAATCTGATTTATTTGAAATTCTGCTGCTATTAGCAGTTTTATTCTTGGATCTAGCACTGTGTGATTTTGAGCTTGGCTTGGAAGTACTTCCCTTTGTTGGAAGCTCTGACTTGGAAAGCACAGCATAACTGTTTCTATTGAGGTCAGATTCAAGATCTTCATCACTGTCATCAGGTGACTGCCAATTGTTCTTGATTTTTGGCTCTGGAGTAGACAACTTCATATCCATACTCTCGTATGTCTGGGAGGATGGTATCCCTTTCTCTTTTCTTTCTCTGATGTCATGAGTTAGAATATCTGTTGAAATTCCAATGCCTGTTCCTTTGAGTTTATATGATTTTTTTAAGACAGAATCCCTTTGCTGAGGGGTTTCAAAGTACACAAGTATGGGTCGAGGCTTTGCATTTGGACAGTCCCTCTGGTGTCCTATCCTCTGAGCAAATTCAATTTTAATAGCATTTGGTGCATCTGAAAAACCCATTTTATCTATTAGAATTTGGTACACCACACTTTCAACATATTCAAATCTGTCTTCAGGCACATTTAAAAATCTCAGGCTTGCCTTGCTACCCATATGACCTAAGTGCTTAATATAATCATGGATGTCTCTAGTTTCCCTCCGGGACTGGACAAACCCTGTACGTAGCTGCTCAATTTCACTTTGTACAACCTCAACACTGCTAGAGATCTCATCGATGGAGTGCTTGAGAGCATTGACATGCCCTCGTAGTTCAGAAAGTTCTGTTTCAATCTGACTTATTCCCTGAAGTTCCTTAAAGATCATTTCCATGACATCATGTGTCTGGCTAATGCAGCCAGAGGAACTGAACCCTGGTTCCAGGGCATTTGTCTTTGGGTTTCGGATAGTTCTGTCCAAAGACTTGCTTCTTATTCCCCAGGATTTTTTCATGGTGCTTAACTCGGAGTCTGAGGAGACACACTCTTGACTCTTTTTCCATTTTCGCAGTTTTCGTAAAGCCCCCAGTTTTAAGCTATGTAGAGTACGCTCCCCATCAGAGCTGCCCTCAGAGGGTGCAAGGCTGCTTGAACTCTTTCTGTTGCGTCTAACTGGCATTGTGTGTGTTGATTGTGCCTGGTTTTCTGTGCTACTCCTTAGTTCATTTAATGATTCTGAGTAGGAACTCTCAATTGAAGACAGCTCTTGAAGCAGATCCTCATGGTCACTGTTGGTTACTTTAGTATTCTTTTGTAGGCCATTGGCAATAGCTACTCGGTAACTGAATGTTGGCGAGAGGGAAAACTCTTTACTAGCCTCGTCTTCCTTGGTGGATAAGTTGTGAGTAGATGAACACTTTGCAATCTTCTTTACAGTGCTTTTAAAGGTATAAGAAAATTTGGGGGATTTGGTCTGGCCAGCAGTAGGAAAGTCTTGATCCTTTCTCTGCTGACGATACTCTTTTTTTTTGTTTGTATTTCCCAATTTCTTTGTAAACATTCCTTTGCAAAGCTTATGAATGTAAGGTAAAATCAAGCTCTTGAAAAAATTAGCCACCATGGAGAGCAATTAGTGCAAGCTTTTCTGTCCCAGAAAAGTAAACAAGTATCAGGATGAAAATCTGAAAATCCAAGGCAAGCATCACTGTTCAGATGTTCTGTGAATCACTGGGAAGAGCAGGAAGGGCAGGCGTGGCTCTGCCACATTGTCGCTGTCCTGTGCAAACCGGAAGCAAAGCTCCATCTGTGAAAGACATTCTTTCCTGGAGGAGGGGTTTCATGAATCTCTGTCATTTCCACACAACTCCATGTAGTGTCTACAAAGAAATGAATGTTAAATATCAGAATTCAATTCTAGATTTATTCCATTTCCAACATGTTTCAAAAGTATTCGTAATACACAATGTGTGAAAAATTGCAGAGGAGGTAGGAGCATATATGAATTTCAATGTAAATTTACTTTTAAAATAATTACTTAAAGCAAATCACTACCAATAACTATGTTTATAATGTTTTTTGATAAATCATTCATGGGTAGGCACAACTGAAATAGTAATAAAAGGTAATAATGATTATTTAGAAAACACTGAGTAATATGACAGGCAACTTATGCAGCCATATTAACTTCATAAAGTCATTTCTACTTTACTTTCTTTCCTAATAACATGTTTACTTACACAAACATAAGAATTTAAATCTAAATATATTTCCTTCACATCCCAGGTATTCAAAATTCACAAATTAATATTATCTCTATATATAAAACCTGTTTTTATTCATCCAAATAATCTTTTTCTGACCACACAAATAAGTAATCTCTATGATGACTAGTTTCTTGAATTGTGTGAAGAAAAAGAAAATAAAGTTAATATTTAATTTTGCTGGTTTGCCAGCACAAGGCCTTATATGTAGTAGGAATTCAAAGTTTCATTGAATTGAACTTACTATTTTATCAGTGAAATGTAACCCAGAATAATAGTAACAGTCAAAAGGCTTTGTTGGTATTCCAGTGTGTGTTTGGGTAGATAATCTATTTTATTCATTAAAGAACACATCATAAACTACAGATTGTCTCAGAAATCTGCTCTTTTATCAGCTCTCTCCGCTTGGAAATCTGCCAGTTTCACTTCAATCAGGCTCTACAGGGGATTTCAGAATACATGCTCTGGCCAGGAGCCGAGCTTCACAAGAGAGAGGGAAGCATAAGTGAGAAGAGGAGGAGAAAAGATGGAGTGAAAGAGATGAACTCTAAAGAAGCCCAAGTCTTTCTAGATTTCAAATACTATCAGAGTATAACTCTTCTGCTCTGAAACAATTTGGTGTTCATTCACAAATACAAACCAGGACCTATTTTCTACTAATAAAAACGTCAAGAAATTTATTTTTGAGTTAAATTTAAAAAGCATTTTTTTACTCCTATGGGACATCTCCTTGTGAAGAAAGGGCTTTGGAAAGTTAAGCTGCAATAGGGTAGATAAATTATGTTTAAACTAGTTTTGGTCAAATAAAATTTTCTACCAATCACTCAATCCAAAATCCTTGGTCTTCCAAACTTAGAAACAAATGCTTCCTTTTGTTTAAATCAAAGTAGCAATTCTGTTAACGCCTCTGATGTTTTCCAATCTAAATTTCCTGACTGGCATCACTGGTTCAAAGCTACTGTTGTAGGCAATAATTGTTAGAAAACGTTTGAGTGGGAAAGTTCAATGGGAAATGAAGGCCACCAAATGCAAACCCAGAAACAGGTGTCCACAGTTGCACCCGCGAACTCACTTGTTCATATTCCAACCACAGAGAACAACCTGTTATTCACTAAGGGCTCCATACTCTTTCATGCCTCAGTAACTTTTACATCCTCTCTAGCCAGAATATCATTCATAATCCAGCCCTCACTATCTGTAAAAATTATGTTTAAACTCTAAAACCATTTCAGCAACCACTCCAACGGAGCTCATCTCTCTCCTAACCACTCTTTATTGAAGAATTGGCACACATTTCGGCCACTTAGTATCTCCACCTAGTTGCCCAAAATTAAACTCCATCCAGAACCTAGCAATTTTCCTGAATTACTAATCTCAATAATGTCATCATAATTATCCACTTGCCCACAGCATATACCCAGGAGTCATTCTAGACCATGTACATGCCTGAGGTGACATAGTCTTGCCTTAGTTCTGAACTCTGTCATTTCTCATCTGGACCATGACAGTTGTAGCCTACGTGGTCCTCCTAAATGATAATTTGACTCTTTTTTCAAATCCTAAATTTCTAAAATTAATACAGTTGAAAATATATAAGTCTTCCTTCTTGAAACACTATTTTAGCAGTCTTATTTTCTGTCACTCCCATAAGCACATCTGTCTCAGTCATGGTGAAGTAATAGCAGTTCCCTGATTACCATATTTTTACCCCACTAAAGGGCCTTTATCCATGCTATTCCTTCTTCCTCCAATTATTTTCCCCTTCCCTTCTCTATTCATATGTCTCTTTCATAAATATCTATAGAATACCTATACATTTGACACCCAGCCAAGGATCAACATCAGCTCATTAGACCTCCTCAGAGTACAGCACTTCCTCCTCTGTGCTCCTGCAATGTACTCTCAAAATACCATAATTATGTATGTGAAATATTTTATCTGTATGTCTGCCTCTCCTATCTGACTGTAAACTCTTGAAGAGCAGGAGCTGTGTTCTAATTAACTTTAAATTTTTGTATTCCTTGATACATAAGAGACTCATACTGTTTTTCAGATAGATGATTATATAAATGAATGAAAGTAGGAAACCCATGAACTAATACATAAACAATATAGGTTCCAATAAGCCTAAAGTGGCTGCACTGGGCCTTACACAATCCAGAGAAGGAGAAGCGGTGTGAGCAGAAGAGAAGCATCTGAGACATTCATGTCGTGTGCAAAGATGGAGAAGCATCCACGTTATCCAGAGAGGGATGCCTCTGACGGGGAGCAGAGGACTGACAAAATAGAATCAGAAGGTAGACAGTTTTGAAATTTAAGAAGTCCCATTTGAGGAGGAGGCGCTAATGGTTATTGGCTTTCAGCACAGTCCCTTGATCCAGATTACCTGCATTGGAATCCCAACTCTGTGATACACTAGCTGTGTGGTCATAAGAAAGTTACTTCCTTGGGAGGCTGAGGCAGGCGAATCACGAGGTCAGGAATTCGATACCACCCTGGCCAAGATGGTGAAACCCCATCTCTACTAAAAATACAAAAATTAACTGGGTGTGGTGGTGCGTGCCTGTAGCCCCAGCTACTCAGGAGGCTGAGGCAGGAGAATCACTTGAACTCCATCTCTACTAAAAATACAAAAATTAGCCAGGCATGGTGGTGCATGCCTGTAGTCTCTGCTGTTCAGGAGACTGAGGCAGGAGAATCGCTTGAACCCGGGAGGCAGAGGTTGCAGTGAGCTGAGATCACGCCACTGCACTCCAGCCTGGTGACAGAGTGAGACTCCGTCTCAAAAAAAAAAAAAGAAAGAAAGAAAGAAAGAAAGAAAGAAAGAAAGAAAGAAAGAAAGAAAGAAAGAAAGAAAGAAAGAAAGAAAGAAAAAAAGAATAAAGGAAGAAGAAGAAAGTTACTTCCCTACTGCTTTTACAGCTTTATCTTGTACATTAATTATATTGGGACAGAAATAGCATCTCCTCATAGGATAGTTGTAAGGTTTAAATAAGTTAATATATGTAAATTTTTGGAGCAATGTCTAGAAGATAGCAAAGCCCAGTACATGTTAGTTATTACTAGTACTGAGAAGAGTAGTGAAAAGCTTCAAGTAGCAATCACAGAAGACTAATCAGGTGGTACCTGATGTGAAAATTATGATATAGTGGGGGGCAACCTAAGAATTCTGCTAGGTTGGAAAATGAAAGAGGAAGAACAAAGACATTCTAAAGAAACAGTCAGAAGTGAAAGGGAAGATACCTTTATCTTTATGGTTCAGCAACAATTTCCTAATGTTGAAATCTCACCTTCCTAGTTACTGAGCCCCTACGGTATGTGTGTGTGATACAATCCCATCATAAAACCATAGATGCCTTAGGGAAAGATTCGGTGAGTTCAAAATACCGGCTGTGGCACTTCCTTCAGACAAGTGACTGAGATGGAAAAGGAAGATGACATTTAATGGTCACCTGTTATGTTTCAGAAACTTAAATTATCTCTGTAATCCTCACAGAAACTCTTTAAAGAAGGCATCATTATGCCTATTATACGAGGATATAACAGATTCAAAGAGATAAAGAGATACAGCCAAAAACATCACCGATAAATAAAGTAAAAAGGTAGTTTGGTCCTAGTTCTGGAGTCAATGAAACAATCCTTTGTATGTAAAGTGAATGTTACCAGTGGTAACTGACACAAGCCCTTATACCCACAAGCCCTTATACCCACCCACATACCTACTCCTCTCTCTGAAGTTCTTTGATTTAAAGGAAAATGGCTCAAATCAGGAAAAACTCAAGGTGGATGAGAGGTAGCTGGAGGGTGAACGCTAAGATAACATCATCTCGTCTTAACTACTTGAATTCCAAAGCTCCAACTTACTCTCCAGATATTTTAACTGTAGTTACATAACCATATATTATCTTCAGTAATGAACTTTAGGGATAAGATTTAAGACTTTGGAAAGAAAGTCTTTGAGAAAGATTAAAACAATAGACTATGTTGTTATGGGAAGCCTTCGTAATAACATTCAATTATTATTTACTATGTACCAAGCACTGTGTATGCAATTTTCTAAAGTTTATCTCATTTCGTTCTCACAATAATTGTATAAAATAAGTATTTTCATTTTCCAGATAAAGTGACTCAAGGTTTAGAGTTTCTGAAAACTTGCTTAAGGTCATGCAATTAACATGAAACACAGTCTTGACTCCAAGCCCCAGATTTGAAGAGGAAGTGTGTAAACTCTGAAATTAATATTAGTGTTTAATGTGAAATATGGTTTGCAGATATGTTAACATACTCATTTTTAAGAGAACTATTTAATATGACTCTAAAAGTTAGATACCCTAGTGGGCTAAAGGAGATAATGAACTTTTAAACAGTCAAAAATTTATTGCTAAATCATTACCAGAATTAAGCTAAAGCATTTTCAGATCAACAAACAATTTTATGTTCCTTATTAAATGCATTAAAGTATTTTATGTTCCTTATTAAAGGCAGTAAAGTACTAAATACCCAGGTGAGCTAGATATTTAGAGGTTAACTTTCAAGACAGACAAAGAAGACAAAGGGACAGGACCTCTTATGGTACAGCCCAAGGAGTTCTCCTCCCCAAGTCCTGGCCTCAGGACCCACACTTGTCTCACTGGCCCTGATTCTGATCTGTATTCCTGTCTTTGGTCTAGAAATATGCTTATTACCTGGCTTTTCTTGTTATTTTTAGTTCTGGGTCACATGGGCAGGATGTGCAGGTTTGTTACATAGATAAACGTGTGCCATGCTGGTTTGCTACACCTGTCAACTGATTACCTACGTATTAAGCCCAGCATGCATTTAGCTACTTTTCCTAATGCTCTACCTCCCCCCAACCCACCCCCCAACAAGTTCCAGTGTGTGTTGTTCTCCTCCCTGAGTCCATGTGTTCTCATTGTACAGTTCCCACTTATGAGTGAGAAGATGCAGTGTTTGGTTTTCTGTTCCTGCGTTAGTTTGCTAAGGATAATGGCTTCCAGCTTCATCCATGTCCCTGCAAAGGACATGACCTCATTCCTTTTTATGGCTTCTTAGTATTCCATGGTGTATATGTACCACATTTTCTTTATCCAATCTATTTTTGATGGGCATTTCAGTTGATTCCATGTCTTTGCTATTGAATCACTTGACTTTTTGACTTTCTCTTTACTGTTATTTGCTTAATCCTAGACTAATAGAATAACCTTACTCTTAACTGCTCCTTCATTTGCATTAAGTTTCTGTTATGTGTCCTGGACTGTGTTATGATTAGTATTATTTTCCCACGAACATAGGAAAAAAACCTCTGCTTTTCAATACAACAGCACCTCATCAGCAAATGCCCTATAATTGCTGATTTAAAAGAAATCCTTTCAAAATACATAAAAGGGTGATACATAAATATGGTTCACCATATATCTGTTCAACAGTAAATTCTTGGTGATTTGGAAAGTAGCTGACTCAAAGAAGCTTCCCATCAGGTAGGAGGGCAGAATCACTGCAACAGAGAAGGAGCAACCCTAACAAAGTACAGAAAAGGTGCAACTGAGCAAGAGGGTTCCTGTGGAAAACAGCATTGAGTAGCACACTGACCAAGTAACTTTATAAGCGGGCTCCTCCAAACACAGCAAAGAAGAGAACCAGAGTAGCTGGAGATGGAAGGGCAAGCCAGATATACCAATAGCATATGAGGAACCACCAGGATTGATAAGGGGGAGCAGGTCGAGGTGGAACAAGTTGGGACAAGGCAGATAATGAGCAAATAAGTTGATATTAAAGATAAAATTTTAAAAAGCATCCTCTAGAATGTCTTTATCAGGTCAACGTAGATTTATACCTGCTTTATATATCCTTTCCACATGAAGGAGTAAAAGGATGTGTATGTAATGTGACTGATGGTCACAGGGATGACTCTGACAATGTGAATTGCTGGAACACAGTAACACATTAAATAATGTTTGGGGGAACTGTTAGTTGTTTGCCTTACTTTAAGGCAAAAGCAATAAACCAATGTATATTAAAATATTTCAACAAAAATGATGAAGTCAGAAAGTGATTAAAAGGTTTTTTCTAAGGTAATTTACTATTAAAAAAAAATAAACAGAAAGACCCCTTTCCCCCAAGAATGAAAGTCAAATGACTCAAGCATCCTCTTTAATTTTAGCTAATCATTTATTTTGTGAATTTCTTCACCCAACTAAAACCCACATACATTCTGTATTCATTCCCATTGCTGCTACTTTTGTTTAAGAGTAAACAATGACACTCAGTACTAATATTTCCATAGCACTTAGGATTTACAAAGTCCTTTTGTGTGGCTTATCTCAAATAATCTTCATGGTAATCTTATAAGTATAGTATCTCAGTTTATGATCAGGAATGCTGAGCCTCAGAGATGCTAAAGGAGTTGCCCAAATCGCCTAATTCTACAATTATTTCACTATCATAATTTACATTCTCCTTACTTTAGTCATAGAATACTACAATAGCTTACTGGTCCCCTAAAGTAACATTCTCCACTATTTCAAACCTTCCCATTGACTGATTTCATCTAATTTCTCTTAAATATCATTTTCTTCTCCTCCTTCTCCCTATGAATGATTGTGCACCTTCTGCTCTAGACCACTTCATGGTACCGTGGATGCACACGTGTATTCTTCCATTGTTTTATTCTTGTTCTTCACTCTGTCTAGAATGTCTTCCACCTATTCTGTTCCAAATCATTCAAATGAGAAATCAAGACTCATCTTTTCCACAAAAGTTATTTAACTTGTCATCTTTTCTTTTCATTATAGTCCTTACAGTCTATTTAGTCTGAACCATGACATTTAGTCCTTAATTATTCTTCTAAGCTGTTTACCGAATAGCTCTTATACATGTTTTTCCATTTTTAATGTCTATTATATGCCAGGCATTGTCTTGAGTGCTTTTTTATAGATTATATTAATGTTTGATAGTAAACTTGCAGTAGATACTGTTATGCATCCTCATTTTACAGATGAAGAATACGAGAGCCTGAGTATCTAGCTCAAAGCCACATAGCTTGGAAGTGATGCAGCCAGCATTGCAACCAATGTGACTGGTTTTAGAGTCCTTTCTCATAAACACTATGCTATAATACTATGCCCAGGAGGACAAATCTTAGGGAAATAGGTGGTGACCTATGTAGTATGTTTGAAGAACTCCCCTACTCAAGAATAATCTATACTAGTTTTTATTATTAGAGCTTTATTTCTTTTATTTAAAATTTTGGTCTTTGTTGAAATGCAAGTCTTGCCACTGGGCCCCTAGGTTTTAAGGCTTATCAGGCACTTTGTACTTTGGTATAAATGGTTTATCGGGATATCCCTCAGGATTTGGAGGGAGAGTGGAGAGAACATTAAAAAGCCTGAGTCACAGAAGCACAGATGACCAAAGTAAACATGGATAAATGGGGTCACATCAAGTTAAAAAGCTTCTGCACAGCGAAGGAAACAACCAACAAAGTGAAGAGACAACCCAGAGAATGAGAGAAAATATTTGCAAACTACCCATCTGACAAGGGATTAATAACCAGAATATATAAGGAGCTCAAACAACTCTACAAGAAGAACATCTAATAAATCCAATTTAAAAATGGGCAAAAGACTTGAAGAGACATTTATCAAAAGAATATATACAAACGGAAGACAGGCATATGAAAAGGTGCTCAATATCATTGATCATCAGAGAAATGTAACTCAAAACTACACTGAGATATCTCACTCCAGTTAAAATGGCTTTTATCTCAAAGACAGGCAATAACAAATGCTGGTGAGGATGTTGAGAAAAGGAAGCTCTTGTATACTGTTAGTGGGAATGTAAATTACTACAACCACTATGGAGAATGGTTTGAAGGTTCCTTAAAAAACTAAAAATAGAGCTACCATATGATTCCACAATCCTGATGTTGGACATATATTCAAAAGAAAGGAAATCATTATATCAAAGAGATATCTGCAGTCCCATGCCTGTTGAAGTACTGTTCACAATAGCCAAGATTTGGAAGCAACCTAAGTGTCCATCAACAGATTAATGGATAAATAAATGTGGTACATATACATAATAAAGTGCTATTCAGCCATAAAAAGAATAATGAGATCTTGTCATTTGCAACAACATAGATGCAACTGGAGTTAAGTGAAATAAGTCAGGTGCAGAAAAACAAACATTGTATGTTCTCACTTATTTGTGGGATCTGGAAATCAAAGCAACTGAAATCATGGAGATAGAAAGTAGAAGGATGGTTACCAGAGGTTGGGAAGGGTAATGGGGAGGTGGAAGGAAGATGGAGATGCTTAATGGGTACAAAAATAGAAATAATGAATGCAATCTAATATTTGATAGCACACTAGGGTGACTATAGTCAGTAAAAGTTTAATTGTACATTTTAAAATACTAAATGAGTATAACTGGACAGTTTGTAACACTAAGGATAAATGCTTGAGGGGATGGATACCCTATTCACTGTGATTATTACACATTGCATGTCTGTATCAAAATATCTCAGGTACCCCATAAATATATACACCGACTATTCACCCACAACAATTAAAAAAAGTTAAAGTCTGAGAATGGGAAGAGTCCACCTTCACAGGGGACAGGTAAGAGAATATTCCAGAAGTGAGATACTGAGGAGCCTTGAATAAGCTTTGCCCATTTACTATCTTGGTGTGGCCCAACCCCGTTCCCAGCTACATGATGATAAGCACTATTGCTTTTTCAATCTTTGCAACATCTTCCTAATCACATGCACAGAGAGCAGAGTACAAGTACCCTGGCTTACAGAGAAGCAACTTAGAATTGTAACATTTCAAAGCTGAGATTTTTGTTATAAGGTATTGTTTTGTTTTGATTTTTACCCTCAGAAACAAGCCCCCTCCCACTTTTTTCCCAACAAAATCAGATGTTGAAACTCAATCTGATTGAAAAAGCAGAACTCCTTTAGCTGAATTAAGGCAGCAGGGCTAGAGTCCCAATTCACTGTTTCCACAAAAACTGGGGCCTACAGAAACCCTCTACAGAGTCGTTGAGGTTGGGGAGCACAGTCTGAACAGCACTGATCCTCAAATTGTACACAGCATGAAAAGGAAAGCTACGAAGGTCGAAACACTTGCCTTAGTTCATACAGCAGAGCTGGAACAAAAACGCAGGCTTCCTACCCCAACTTCACTATTCTTTCCTCTGTGCCGTGCTGCCTTTCCTCTACAGCAATCACATCCAAGGGTTTGGCACCTTCCCACTGTGCCCAACATTCTTTGATAGGGCAATCTAACTCTGTCCTTAAATAATTTGACTTTTACCTTGATTCTCTATACTCAATGTCTGTAATTTTCTGGAATTGGAAACTGTTTGAGATTAAAAGAGATTTCTGAAAGTAAATCCTGTGAGCAATTTTGACATTTGTTAGAACTATTGATGGAGAGTTAAGTTGTATAAAGGAAGGCCACTGAGGACCACCGCTATTCTAGAGCAAAAGCTTCCATTAGCTGAAATGTTTCTCACCTCTTCTGTCCCACCACGTTTGACACATTACCACCCGAGTGTCCTATACCAAGGCAAGGAGCCCATATTCCTGTTTAAACAAATTACCTGCTCCTCTGTGTTTCCTAAGGTCTATTCTGTCTCTTGTTTGTTAAAAGGATTAATCTGTATCTTGAAAACAACCACACAAGGTAAAATATTACTCATTTTAAAGACTGAGGGGAAAAAAAGCTAGACTCAGAGCTTCTAAGCGACTTGCTCAAACATACAGTTAGGATTTGAATAATTTTTTTTTTTTTTTTTTTTTTTTTTTTTGAGACGGAGTCTCACTCTGCTGCCCAGGCTGGAGTGCAGTGGCGTAATCTCGGCTCACTGCAAGCCCCGCCTCCCGGGTTCACGCCATTCTCCTGCCTTGGCCTCCTGAGTAGCTGGGACTACAGGCGCCTGCTATGACACCTGGCCAATATTTTTGTATTTTTAGTAGAGACGGGGTTTCCCTGTGTTAGCCAGGATGGTCTCGAACTCCTGACTTCGTGGTCCGACCGCCTCGGCCTCCCAAAGTGTTCGGATTACAGGCCTGAGCCATCGCGCCCGGCTGATTTGAATAATTTCTGTATGGTTACCAAACCATACTACATCATACTGTTCAAGCGGGATAACATCAGTTAAATCAAGGAGCATTTCCATCCTTAATGGGACGGAGTCATGTGTGTCATTTGGTGCCCGCCTGAGCTCTATCATCCCCTGTGGGTGGGGGAAGGTATAGAAGGGAGACTTAAGTCAGACTGACTACTTTAGATCATGGCTCTGCCATGTCCCCACTGAGTATATTAAGCAAACTGTTTAATCTCTGTGTTTCTCAGTTTCCTCATTTAACAAATAAGATAATGGTACCAACTTCCTTAAATTGCTATAATCATTAAATAATAAATAGAGAAGTGCCCATAACATCAGAAGTACTAAAAATGTTAACATTATTATTAAATAATGCGATTCCCATCTGAGCAGACCCTTCCTCTACCCCTACTCGTTTTCTGACTGTAAGGCAGCCAAGAAATCCCCACAGTGACACAAACCCTCTTTGGGGTTCATTTAGACTAATGCAAGTTGCTCAGTTGCATTAGTCTATTTTTTAAGGTATAGTAAATTTCACACTAATTTTGAAAGTTTGTGAGGAGATAAAAATCTATAGCGTTACATGTAGTTAAAAGCGTTTTTAATTCCCAGACAGGAGTTAATGCACTCCTCCATCTGTGTCACAGGCTCATTTGATCATCATAGATACCTTCTCCAATGCATACAAACATTGTATGACATATTTTATAGGATCTAACATGAGGCAATATAATCCCTCATTTTTTGCATTAATTTTCCCAAAGCAATGTACCAGGGTGTCTGGTTTTTAATAGCCATCTAATGTCTTTTCATTTGAAAAAAGTAATAAATTTATCAAAACCTGTCATGAACTATCACTAACCTGCTCAGCTGTAAATAGAACTTGACCTAAATGTTAGTAGGGTGGAAGAGGAAAGGAGTTCTCTTGTCCTTAATACAAATCTATTACCCTCCTAAGATGTAAAAATTATCACACATTATGAAAGAATAAGCTTCAAACTAAGAAAATTTTTTTGTATTTCTGTAAGAGTTGCCTACAAAATGAAGTATTTTGGCCAAAAATATGTCCTTTGCTAAAATTACATTAAATATATGTATAAGAAGAAACTGCCAATATTGCTGGGATGTTGGTACATTGATTAGATGTCTGCATGTCTGATTTATGAAGTCTAAAGAGCAATGCACCTTGAGTGTCTAAAAAAAATCTGTTCATAAAGTATTCTTTAAATATAATTAGGTGTTGCTAGCCCATTTTGCTCAGTTTTATTACGTTTGATCTGTCCATAAATTCACTCTAATGCCAAAAGAACATCCTTAAAAGCAATACACTGGGTTTAGTAATTAGTGGCAATTTCAGACTGATTTCTAATGTGGTTTTCTAAGACCTCTGTGAAGAACAAGAGTCTGACTTATGAAATTTTAGCAATGTTAAAACCACTTGATAGATCATCTAAAATTGGTTTCAGTCTTAGATTTGACTAAAATTAGCTATAGATTTATGCTATGTGATGGTATAATAATATCACCACCTGCATTTTCATTTGACTTAGCTTTCGAAACATGTTCATATATATTCTGTGGCTTGATTCTAAGAATAGTTAGAATGCTTAGCCATGGAGGGAGGTGTCATTATCTTCAGTAGATCAAAGTTTGGAGAGGTTAGTTGACTTGCTTAAGGGCACAAAACTAAAATCTAGTAGTCCTGGCGTATGGAAATTGACTCTTTTTATTATAACCTGATGCTGTTCTTGACTCTGATATCTTTATGACATTTCTTGAAGTCTTTGAATCATTCTTTAAGACTCTATTTTAGGAGGCATACTCCATTCTAGCTTATAACTTCTCCCTCAGAATTGCTTGTCTCAAGCAATTTAGCTGTCTTTGAAGTAACGAAAATATGGAAGTCATCTGATTTTTCTGTTAAAATATCACATAGTCATTACATACAAAAACTGTAGAAGAGATATGCTTTATTCATATGCACAGAGCTCACTAACGAAGACAGACCACATACTGGTCCTTGAAATAAGCCTCAAATATTTCAAAAGACTGACATCTTACAGAGCGTGTATCGTGACCATAATAAAAGACATTTTAAAAACAAGAATGAAATATCTATAAACACTCTATCTCCACAGCTATCTTTTAAAGTTAAACAACATTCTTCTAAATAACCCATGTGTCAAAAAAGAAATCCCCCCAAAAACTGAAATATTTTGAACTGAATAATTTAAAAAACAACATACCAAAACGTATGGGACACAGCTAAAGGCAGTGCTTAAAAATGAATTTATAGGTCTAAATGATCTAAGAACCCATCATCTAAATTTCACCTTTAGAATCTAGCAAAAAAAAAAAAAAGAGCAAATTAAATACATAGCAGGTGTAATGAAGAAAATAACAAAAATAAGAGAAGAAGTCAATGACAAAAACCCAGAAGTTAATAATTAGGTAATAAAAATTGATGAAGAAAATAAGAAACACAAATTACCAATATCAGAACTGAAAGACAGAATATGAGTACAAATCATACAGATATTAAACGGACAATGAGAATATTGTACAAACTTTATGTCAATAAATTCAGTAATGGATAAAATACATCAATTCCTTCAAAACCATGTATTATAAAAACTAAGGAAGAATTTTTCTCTATGTGTATATATCTTATATATATTTTATATGTATGAGAGAATAGATTTATATATATAGATATCTTGCATATACATATGTAATCAAATATCTTCCATAAAGAAAGCTGCAGGTAGAATTTTTAAACTAGAGGATTCTAGCAAACATTTAAGGAAAAATATGTTAATTTTAAACAAACTGTTTCAGAAAAGAGGAAGGAACACTGTCCAATTGCTTTATTTGGCCACAAAACCATGATTTCAAAACTTGACAAAAATATTACAAGAGAAGAAAAAATTCAGATTAGTATCCTTCATGAATGTAGATGAAAAATATTTAACAAAATATTAGCAAATAAAATCTAGAAATGTGTAAAAAGATTAACAGATCACGATCAAGTATCATTATTCCAGGAATGTAAGGCTGATTTAATTTTTGAAAATCAGTCATGCAATTGAACACATTAAAAAATAAGAAAGGGAGAGAAACAGAATATAATCACCTACATACATGTAAAGAAAAAAAGCCACTGAACAAAATTCAACACCCATTTGTACCATAAAAAATAAATTTCTTAGCAAAATAGAAGAAAACATCATGAATCTAATAAAATCAAAATCTACATATGAGCTTGCAATTGAAGGCAAAATATTTAATGCTTTCTCTTAGATAGGGATTAAGCTTGGTATATCCACTCTCACCACCTGTATTTAACATTGAATTGGAGGATTTAGATAGGTCAATAAGGCAAAACAATGAAATCAAAAGTATTAGAAAGGAAAAAAATTAAATTGCCTTTTTCCACAGTTGACATGTTTATGTGAAAATCTTAAGGAATCTTCAAAATAAGTATAAAAGCTGAAAACTAAATTCGGCAAGCTCACAGAACATAAGCTCAATACATAGAGATAAATTATGTTTCTCACTACTAGCAGTAAAAAATTGAAAAATGAGATAATCGATTATAACATCAGAATCATAAAATTTTTAGAAATAAATTTACCAAAATATTTTCCCGAATACAGATATTGCTGAAAGAAATTAAAGAATAATTAAAGAGATAATATATGATCATAAGTTGAAAAATTCATTGTTAATATATCAGTTCTCCCCAAAGTGATCTATAGATTTAATAGACCCCAACAAAATCCCAGCATATCTGTTTTTGAGAATTTGGAAATAAAATGCTAAAATGTATATGGAAATGGAAAGATTCTAGAATACTTAAAACACTCTATAAAAATAACAAGATTGGGCCAGGAGTGGTGGCTCACGCCTGTAATCCTAGCACTTTGGGAGGCCAAGGTAAGAAGATCACTTAAGCCCAGGAATTCTAGACCAGCCTGGGCAACATGATGAAACTTTGTCTCTACAAAGAATACAAATATTAGCTGGTCATGGTGGCACACACCTGTAGTACCAGATACTAGGGAGGCTGAAGTAGGAGGATAGCTTGGGCCTGGCTGGTGCAGGTTGCAGTGAGCCGAGATTGTGCCGATTCACTGCAGCCTGGGCAACAGAGTGAAACAGTCTCAAAATGAAAACAATAATAATAAAATAAAATAAAACAATATTGGAGGATTAACACTGCCTAATTTCAAAATTTACCAACAACTGCAGTAGTAGTGATACTAATACAGCTAGAGAAAAGAAATAATTGGACTAGTAGAAAGTCCAGAAATAGACACATGTGTATAGATAACTTTAATTTTTACAAAGGTACAAAAAAATTCAATTAGGATATGTTTAATAAATGATCCTGGAACAATTTTATAAACATGAGAAAAGTAATACTGCATACAGAATTAATTTCAGCTGAACTAAAACTGTAATGCTGCAAGTAGAACATATAAAAGAACGTTAACGCAAACTTGAGGTATAGAAAAATTTCTTAGAAGTATAAATAAGCACTAAATATAAAACAGAAATTGGTAACTGGGAATTCATCAAAATTAAAAACTTGTGTTCTTTGAAAACCATTAACAAAATAAGAAGGCAAGTCACAGATTGACTTTGCAATGCACACTTCTGATTTGTATCACACTCACATGCATCCACACACCAATCCAAAAAATCAGCAATAAAAATACAATATAAACAAAAAAGGTCAAAAGACTTGAATAAACACTTCACCAAGGAAGGTATTCAAATGACAGATAAGCACATAAAACTGTACTCTACAGCATTAATTATAAGGAAAATACAAATAACAAATCAAAATGAGATACCATTTCATACACTTGAAAATGGCTGAAATTTCTAAAGACTAGTTATACCAAAATGATGGAAGGGATGTGGAGCAACTGGAACTTTTACACATTGCAGAGGATGATGCAAAATAAAATCAACTTAGGAATGGCTAGTTTCTTACAAAGTTAAGCCTACATGCACCCTATGATTCAGTAACTTTATTCTTAAGTACTCACCAATGAGAAATAAACATATTTTCCCAAACAAATGTGTATAAGATTTTTTTCTGATAGCTTTTTTTCATACTAGCCAAAAAATTAAAAAAAAATCCACCAGGAGAATGAATACACAAATTACAGCATATTGGAATAATGAACCACTACTGCATGTGACATTCATAAACATTATGCTGAGCAAAATAAACCAGGCACAAAAGAGTACTTACTGTATGATTTCATGTATATTAAGTTCAAAGCAAGAATAATTTATGATCATCAAAATCTGAAACACTGTTGGCTATGAAGAGTGGAGATTGACTTGAAGGGGATATGAGAAAGCTTTTTAGGGTGATAGAAATGCTCTATATCTTAGAGTGGTTAAGTGTTTTCATTTTTAAAAATTCTTTTAATTGTAAGCTTAATATATATGCACTTCACTGTAAATCATACTCCAATAAAAATATGTAAATAATAAAATACAAATATATGCAGAAAAGTGGTTCATCTCTGCAATCAAATACATAAGGGCCTAAGTAGCGTGTTGAAGAAACAGAAGATTCTTTTGACATTAATCCTCACCACAAAGACCAGGCCTCACTTCTCAAACCTGCTTGGAAATCCTCTAGCTGATGCAGAAATGTCTTCTTGATTAAAGACTACTTGAAGTTGTCCAAGGCTTCACTGTCATACAATTGGAACAAAACTACAATAAATATTCAAAAACATACTTGTTTCAGTACTGTATGTTTGCTGTACGTCTCTAATATACAAGAATTCTTCCTTCCCAAGGATCACATCTCCTCCTGTTCTCATAATGGAACCACTTCTCACCACCTCTAGGACTGTTATCTTTCCTTTTGCTCACATTTTCAGTCTCTTTCTCTCTACTGGGTCCATCCAACCGAAACAATAAGCATATTCACATCTTCCATGTTGTAAATAAAAAACAAACAAATAAATGAACAACAGCCTTCAGCCATCCTTCCACGGTATTGCCTCCTCCGGCTGTTGCACCTCCCACCTAACTTGAAAAGCATCATGGAAACATTTCTCTCTACTTCTCCATGAGTCCATTCATCTCCAACCTCTCACCATCCAGTTCCAGCCTCAGTACTCTACTGAAATTTCTCTTTTATTGGGCATAAAAAGTATTTGCGTAAAACCTTAATCTTCAACCTATCACTGCATCTGAAACCATTAACTACTTGGCGTTCTTTAAATCAGTCTATTTACTTCCACGACAATGTGACCTGCTGGAGCCTCTCTCTGACCACAGCTACTTCTGTCTGGGTGGTCCCATGATTAAGACTCATCCAGAAAGTTTCTGTCTTGGGAACTTGAGAGAGAACATGAAGTCTTTCATCAGGCCTTTGTAGGCATTTCAACAAGAAAGTGACAAAGTTCTTACTTAAGTAGTCAAGTATAAACCCTGTAAAAGTTGAACAGTGAAAACGTTTTCAGGGGTGAAAAAATAATGCAGACAAGAGGAACAAGAGTGGAAATAAGAGACCAGAGGGCCACAGAGAGAGGGCTGCCTTTTTTTCTGATTGATTTCTAGGTTGAAAACTGGGGCTACTGGGAGTTTTATCTGAAGGGTATTAAGATACCGATTTAAGTAGATTTCCTTCTTTACAAAGAAGCCCTAACAAAGTCCTTTACCGGCCCCTCTCCTCTTTTCAGACTTTTCTTCCCTGTTCTTCTAATTACCAAATCAATATGTCTGCATCTATCTTCTATTCTTTGCATTAATTCCTATTTGTTTGTTGACCAGTTGGGTCTATATAACCACTAACATCTCAAATTCAATATTTTCAAATTTATCTTCATTCATTAACTATAATGTCCCCTCAGTTTCTCATAGAATATTTATATACAAAAGCAATATTCTCCTAATTATACAGACTGGACATCCGGGTTCGCCCTTCATTATTCCATTTTTTTGGTCACACATCTCTAACCAGTTTATAACTTTACAATTTCTCTCATTCCCATACCTCCTACCTCCTTTCCATTCCCAGAGCTACCACCTTAGTTCAGGCCCTCATCAGTGTTCCCTTGAGGTTATTATCTGGTTTTTTTATTTTAAAAATACTAAAAATATTAAACATTTTTATGTAGGTTCTGTAATATTTCAGACACTGTACTATACATATTAAAAAGCAAATTCAATTAATCCTCACCACACATATTTACACTTCACTATTGACATGGCTGCCAAGCTGTTCTCCCTTCACTAATTGTGCAAAACTCTAAATGCATCCTTCTTTTGTAGTAAAAGTAAGAATTTTAAGTTTTAATGAATGCTGCACTGGGAGAAAACAGACTAGAACATAGATGTTTACAGAATTAGACTCCTCCCCTCTTTTCCCCTTTAGAGTATTTGATCTAGTGTGATTCTCTTCACACAATGGAACTTCATTTGATTCTAATTCTTGCATAAAAGCCCATTACTTATGCTTCAAGGCACTCAAGTGAAATGGGTGTGGCATTTATAATTAAAATTTAAATTAGCATCACACTAAAGAGAGCTGCAATTTCATTTTCCTATATCTTAAGGTACTCTTTAAGTAAATCCATAAAGAAATTATTTCAAAATACCTAATAGCAAGACATCTTTTAAATTTTTCTGCAAAGATAGAGTACATTCCATATAATTATAGGTAATATAAGCCACCAATAAGGAATTTAAATATCCAGTTCAGTTCTTTAAAAATTTGCTATTCTTATTGTGGAATACCAAATTATACATGTAAAGTCTCTTCTGTTTAAAACTAAAACATGCTTAGTATCGACAAGCTCTGAGAATAATCACAAAAGATAAAGTTAATAACTTGATCTATAGCAAGTCCAAGTATTGGTGTAATTGAAATAATAGGAAGAAATTAAGAAGGTAATATGAAATTTTTTTATACCTATAATAACCACAGGGGTAAAAATATACAATGTCTATCCATCAAAAGTTCCTTCTCACAAAGGAAGGTAAACTATCTCTTCAATAAAACTACATTAAGAATAGGACTCCAATTATACCTGTGTTTGTCCCCTGACATAGTCTAGACCATTACTGAGGCCTTGACTACAGTTATAAAGCAAAGACCCAGAAGAATGTTGTGGGAAATTAGAAAGACTATCTTTGACACCACAGACTATGGGACCACAATCTGCTATATTCTAAAACACTGCAGATTTAAAAAACACAACAACAACAACAATTAGAATATCCTCTGAGTAAACTTTGGTGTCTTTGGAGGAAGAAGGACATGCAAGGGGTATCCCAGAATGCATACACTTTCTGAATATCCCCAGTACTCAAGTCAATGTAATGCCAACCATAATATTTGCATTCCAGCCTCCCATCCTCATCTTCTCTCAGAATGAATGGAAAGACGTGATGTGGCACAGCCATAATGTGCCATACAGATACCCCTTTCAGGACTAAGTCACTCATCCCTTCAACTTTCAAAAATGTTATGTTGGCTGCCAAGAGTTCATAATTGACTCACTCCCTGAGAGAGGTTCATGGTCAAGCGCTCATTCTCTCTCTTCTGCTGCTTTATACATCCAATGACTAATGGATGTGGGGGTTCAATTGCTTGAACCCCTTGCTTTAATACAGGGACCATATTGGCATCAGAGTTTCCTGTGAGACTGGTCGAAGACTCTATCGCAAATGCATTGCAGCTCAGCTTTTCCCTCTACCTAATCCAAAAGAAGTTCAGCATATATTTCTCTGTCTCATAGCCTACTTCTCTGGGAATCTGACCTAAGAAAACTGATAGCAAGGGAGCACTGAGGAAGTGACTCCAGATAAGATACTTTATCTATGTCCTCAGTTAGATGGGAAATGAGGACTTAATCACTGATGCTATGTAGAAAATGGATAGTCTATGGTTTTGTATTATAGCAGTGTGATTGTTAATGTTTTCACTGGTGGTAGACGGGGATGGGATACGAGTAGAAGGGAATGAATTAGTGCATATTTACTGTATCTCAGGTATTTGAGAGGTTCATGGGAACAAGTGATTCATACTGTGGAATACAGTAACTGTTGCTAGGGCCTCTTGATGCAGTATAGAAAGACAACAAAAGTTAAGAGTGATTAATTACTAATGTAAAGCTAAGTTGAAAGACAGCAGACCTCCAATGTCACCATATAAATAAATTCTTCCCTCTTGCTGCAGATTAAGAAAAAGCTGAGCACCAGGTCCAGGAACTAATCATAAGAGTTATAAATCTCCAGAAAAAGTTGAATTCTCAGCTTGGGCAGGTTGGATTTGCCAAGACCAAGGCCTTAATTGGGAAAAATAGGACTATGAGTCATGGGATGGGACATTTGGGTTAATTCACCTGAAAGTCATGGTTCCTTAGATTCTCCTGAATCCTCTAAGGTTGCAAAAGTAGCTCTCTCCTTCTTCTTGGGACTAGCACTTCATCCTTGCTTGAAGACAATATGGAGGCTTCTTACTTGTATGAAAATCTTTGCATCCACCATGAAGATCTACCACAAACAACCTCCTGGACCTCCCCAACAACTAGAGTAAAGTCATAGCATTCTCCAGCTGAGAAATGGCAGGGTCTGTTAAAGGAGGAGAGAGACTATATGTTGAAGAAGCTGTAAGACCTCACCAATATGTATGCATGAGTAGGAATTGGGAGAGCACCTATGGACTGGATTCTGTCAGTGCTAGATCAATGGAGAGGTATACAAACTTAAACAGAGGAGAATGTATCATTATGGGACACATTCCTTCTCCAGTGATATTAAATTTAACACCTGGCAAAGACCTATAGGAGGCATGTTAACACAAAACTAGAGTAATTCTTAAAAGGTTGAAAATGTATGGTCTGCACTAAGAAATAGTATTGAAAACAGTAGAG
The DNA here is from genome assembly GCF_037993035.2 of Macaca fascicularis. Lineage (NCBI taxonomy): Eukaryota > Metazoa > Chordata > Mammalia > Primates > Cercopithecidae > Macaca > Macaca fascicularis. The sequence continues at coordinate 30,421,477 of NC_088381.1, read as the reverse complement.
AAAGGGATAATAAGTCTCAGAAAAGTAGATGTACTTGAGTGAATATACTATATAGTGCCAGAAAACCTGTCAGCCAAGAATATTCCATGGGAGTACACACCATTCACCAGTGAGATAAGTAGGTGATTATGAGATTCTCAGCAGCATCTTTGAGTATCTCAGTGATACCTATCATCTATATGTCGGGGATGTTACAGAACTAGGCTCTGATAATAATGGCAATAATAGGATCCCCAAAACAATTGAGGTTAGGTAGTAGTGTTTAACTATCAGAAACAATGTGGGTGCAATTACCATAACAAGTCTCAACATTGGAGTGGCAGCCATGGAGGCCTAACTTAGAGCTATGAAGATGGCTAATAGAATGCAGTTTCTAGAGGCAAGCAGATGCACACTGCTCCACAGATATTGTTTAATTTATACAAGTGAAAGAAATAATGGATGATTAGAAGGTTGAGGACAGCCTTCCCAGTAAGATTCACCAAGTCTGATCTAGGTGCTGCTGCCGCCAAATATCCAATCTGCCAGCAGCTGAGACAAAGGTTGAACATCTGATACAACAGCTTTCAAGAAGATGGACCAGCCACTTGGTAAAGACTGATCACGTTGGACTTTTTCTGCTCTAGAAAGAACAATGCTTTATTTTAATTGGAATCAAGACAATTTTTGATATGTTTACCTTTCCCACCCACATAATTTTAGACCAAGGGGTCTACTTCATCTTAGTGGAGATGCAGCATTCAACCCATGGGAGTACACACCATTTACAATTTAACTTTGTATACCCCTCTACTACTCCTATCACAACAAAGCCCAGAAGATTCCAATCTGCTTTTATATATATGTATATACATATACACATATATTATATACACACACATATAATATATGTGTATATATGTACGTATATACGTGTACAGTAAATGTGAATATGTACATGTATACACACACGTACATACACACACATATATATGTATATACATATATATACACACACATACCCTTCTAAGGCATATTTCAAGTACCAGGTTATAAATGATACCCTAATAGGAAGAAGTCTCATAATTCAGAATGCAGTATATGCCCTAAATTCATGACTATCACATGGTACTGTGCCCTCAGTAGATACAATACATGAGTCTGGGAACCAAGGAATGGAAATAGGCATGGCCCTACTTATTACCACTCTCAGTGTTCCACTGGAGTATCTGTACCCCCCATCCCTACAATTTTGTTCTCTGTCATTATATAGGACCTAGTTACCGGAGGGGGTCGTCTTCTATCAGGAGATACAGTGGAAAAATCATATAGTTTTTAACATATGGTTGCACCTGGCCACTTTAGACTTGGCAGGAGGAATTGACTCTGACCCTGAGAAGAATGTAGGGCTGAAATTACATGATAGGGACAAGGAGAAATACATTGCACCCAGATAAGCCACTGAGGAAATGCTTCATAACCCTGCTCCAATTTGATTGTAAATGAACAAGATGGCAAGATGACCAAAGGTCCAGACACTTTAGCGACAAGAATTTGGATTACCCCATCAGATAAGCCAACTAGATCAGCAGAGGTGCTAGGCATAGGTACCGGAGCATCTAAAATGAGAGGTGCAGGAGGGAGATGATGAGCTGTGACCTTGAGACAAGCTGCAATTACAGGGTCTCTGGTTAATTTCCATAACCTTTATGTAAGTTTCCCCAGGAAAAGAGACCAGCCAGATTCTCAGAGAAGCCATCCTCAGATGTTGTTAACTTGCCACATGAAGCAAGTAGATTTGAATGGCACACAGGGTGGACAAGTGGAGGCCAGAGTGTGATGCCTTCAGGACCAAAGGGCTCATTCCCCTGAATCAACCTCTAGGAATGGTCCTCAAATGAAGGGAATCTTGGTTCTTGGATTGGCACATATACCAGTTCACAGTTTTTTTTCATTCTGTTTCTGAATATGCCCTAGTTTTGACTTCAGGTCATGTGACTTCAGATCTATAAAATATGAATGTATTTTCACAGTGTATTATAGGTATCAAGACAGATAATGGGAAACAAAGGATAATAACAGTTATTGCTGTTTAATATTTGCTTGCTCTTTTCCAAGCACAATGCTCAGTACTTAAAAATTCGTCTTCATTATGCAACAATCCTCTACAAAATGTACTATACTTATTCCTGTTGTTGAGAATAGAAAACTGTGGTCTAGCACAATTACGCACATTTCCCAACACAACAAATTCTAAAACTGGTAGTACCTACATCTGAAGACAGACCATGAAGCTCCAAAGCCTTAACCTGATATCATTATATTATACAGATAATCTGAAAAATATAGAATGTACATAATTATATCAGGGAAAACATAATTTGAATTTAAACTGTCTGCTGATCCATTTAACTTTAGCATTGAATATACAAAATATAAACATTCTATATATTCTCCTGAAAAGGCTCTGTGTTGACATATTGTACAGAACTTAAATCATTCTTGATGGATCCTCATTATAAATTGTGTCTTCCTGACAGATTCTCCATTTCCCAGCTGTGTTTCGACTATGGAACTCCATCCTAAATGAGAGGTTTACTAGCATTTAATAGAACTCTCATTCAGTTGGTGTGAACCTTGGAGTTAAGCAGTACAGAAATGCCTAGCCTTGAAAATACAAGGTTTGTGAAATAAATTTTTTTCACAAAATTCTGGTCTCCTCTGTTCACCTCTTCTGTGCTACCTAATGCTTCTTTTCTCTGCCTCAAGTTCCCAGTAGACTCAGGTCTTACCTGACCCACTACAACTTTCGAGAAATAATTTGATGACAAGATAGGTTATAACAATAACCGATTTACATACTTTTCTGATATAGTTGGAAGAATTTGAGAGTAACAAAGTATTGGCATGCTGAAAGGGAGAAGGATAATGATGTTTTGATTTGTTTTCCGAGTCTTACCAAATAAGTAAAATTATTGTACATCTCTTAATACACTGATTTCCCTTTATGCTATTTTCTATTCTCTAAAGCAGTGGTACCCATCCCTGGGCCATGGACCAATACTGGTCTGTGGCCTGTTAGGAACCAGGTCGCACAACAGGAGGTGAGCAACAGGTGAGTGAGTGAAGCTGCATCTGTATTTACATGACTCACATTGCTGCCTGAGCTCTGCCTCCTGACACATCAGCTGCAGCGGCATTAGAGTCTCCTAGAAGTGTGAACCCTATTATGAACTGTGATCTAAGTTGCACGCGCCTTATGAGAATCTAATGCCTGTTTATCTCCCACAGTCTCCCATCAGCCCCAGATGGAACCCTAACAAGCTCAGGCCTCCCACTGATTCTACGTTACGGTGAGTTGTATAATTATTTCATTATATATTACCATGAAGTAATAATAGAAATAAAGTGCACAGTAAATGTAATGCACTTGAATCATCCTGAAATCATCCTCCATCCCCGGTCTGTAGAAAAAATGTCTTCCATGAAACCAGTCCCTGGTGCCAAAAAGGTTGGGGGCCACTGCTCTAGATGTTCAAGATTTACTAGTGGGGCAACTTGAATCCACTTAAACTATAAAAGTGAAAGTATAAAGAAAATATTTTAGTTTTTGGAAGGGGATTTGAGGTAGGAAAGACGTGTTTATATTTTGTATATTCAATGCTAAAATTAAATGGATAAGCAGATAGTTTAAATTCAAATTGTTTTCCCTGATATAATTATGTACATTCTATATTTTTCAGATTACCAATATAATGATATCACTATTGAAAAATAGAAGCAAAAACAAAAAAATTAAAAAATTTTATTATACAGCACTTCAGTGTAACTCCAATATGTCCTTTCCGTACAGATACAAATAGATGAATTGAAGCTAGAGTTGCATCACCAATTTCTTGGCCAGCAGAGGGCAACACAGAAAAGCCCCTTCATTCTTGCTCTGCATTCAATCTTCCTAATCTTTTGCTGGGTTTTTTGAAAGCTTTACAATTCTGTATTCATTTTTCACTCATAATCCCTTTTTCATAGATGACCCCATTGATAATGTGGAATAATTATCTGCATGTTTGGGATAATTCAGAGTCCTGAATAAGTAAGAGAATGGGACAAAAACAGGTAGACATTTTTTAAAGTCATTTTCCCTATTAAAACATACTCTCTTTAAGAGAGTCTTCAAGAGAGCATGTGTTAATAGGCTAAACGTACCTATCTCTCTATAAGAGAGAAGGCAGGCCAGGTGCCGTGGCTCATGCCTGTATTCCCAGCACTTTGGGAGGCCGAGGCGGGTGGATCACGAGGTCAGGAGATCGAGACCATCCTGGCTAACACAGTGAAACCCCGACTCTGCTAAAAATACAAAAAACTAGCCGGGCGTGGTGGCGGGCGCCTGTAGTCCCAGCTACTCGGGAGGCTGAGACAGGAGAATGGCGTGAACCCGGGAGGCGGAGCTTGCAGTGAGCCCAGATGGCATCACTGCACTCCAGCCTGGGCGATGAGCAAGACTCTGTCTCGAAAAAAAAAAAAAAAAAAAAGAGAAGGCAAGTCTATCTAATAGAGAAGAGGCAAGTCTACCTAAGAGAAGGCAAGTCTACCTAAGATTCAGCAGAGAAACTCCTAGTTATCATGGTCTGGTTACCTTTTGGACAAGCTGACCTGCTCTCCCTTTATGAGTTTTGCCTCAAGTAAGTAAGCCTTGTCCTTTAACCTGCTTAGGAATCATGGACAGGGTCACAGGAAGAAACATAAACATTGAATCGTGTTAAACTCTTCACCCATTTTTTCCTCTGATCTCCTTATCGTGACAGTGTCAGAGACCTCCAAACTCTGAGATGCAGAACTATTGCAGTCTACCCGTCAGCACTTAGGATTAGCCCCCCTTTGAAAGCAGCTGTCAGAGTAGCCATGCTGGCTGCTGTCTTCAAGAAAAGTGCAATTATATATTAGTATAAATAAGTTCATACTTTCAAAAACAGGTAAATCAATGATGAGTACTGCTTTACAAAGGCATTTAGCATAATTTTCCTGAAAATAAAATGTTCGTTCCCTAGGGAATTTAACATTATGGTTAACTTGCAGATTTTATTCTATTTGACTATTTGTATATCTGAGAGTAAAAAAAGAAAACATGTTTTACGTGGCATAATAAACAAAACAGAAATGTCCTACATTTGCCAAAGAAGAAATAGATTTAATGGCAAAATAGATAAAACATAAGGAGTTACAGTTTTAATTTAAGGCCACTGCCCTGCTGTGGTGTCTTTAGGAACTGTTTGGACTAATATTATTCTTTTTTTTTTTTTAATCCATGAATTTCCTACCAGGCTATTATTTCAGGCAGAAGCCAAGAAACATTGCCTACATTTTTTTTGTCTGTTTTTTGTTTTTTGTTTTTAACAATTAAGCAGTGCTTGTTAATCAGATTTTGTTGACAGCTTTCCAGGACTGTAATTGAGGTTACATAACCTTGCCTTCATTGATAAATGCAATTGAGACACTGTGTCTGGATGAGAGATATTCCGATCACAATTTGGAGGGGAGATATCTATTTAACAAATTCAAAAATATTGAACCATATGCTGACATTAGAGAGACAGCTCAATTTCCTCTGTACTGTTTTACTCATACCAAGCATAGCATCTATTAAAAAGAATTTTTATGAGCCCAATACCTGCATGGTAGTCAACACAGAGTAGGTTACTGATGATGATGAAGAAGTGAAAGATATATTCAAGGGGAAATCTAGCTAGCTAGAAACCTGGATTTGAATTCAAAAGCTTTAAAAATACTGACAATATGGAGATACCAACAAATATTTTGTTTGCAGCAAGAAGTGACTCTTTGATGTCTACTTCATGAAATTCAGACCCAACAATAGCCCTGCTCCTTACCATACTTTTCTCTGTTCCAACCCAGATACCTCTTTACCTCTTTGCTTGGAAAGAATGTACTTTCAAATCCTCCCTAGCAGACCATTCCTGTTGCAATACTAAATCTTATAATTCTATATTCATATTTCCCCAAAAGATGCAAGAGCTTATGACGGCAGGTCCTTTTTGATTCGTCTTCACATTTCTTCTGTGCAACCTAGCTAAGCACCCAAAGGCACCTTAAATAACAAAAACAGCCTCCTGTGCTCTACTCACAATAATTTTATTTTTTTGTGTCCCATAAACATTTTGTCTAGAATATTCTCTCTGACCAATAATAATACATATCATCCCCTCTTCTTTAAAATATCAAGAAAAATTATTGCAGGAACTATTTTTTGTATTAATAATGTCAAACACAGGAAACTGCTGTATTGTATCCCATCAGAACCATTTTAATTCACCGAGGTTTCTTCCTTCCCTCCTCCTCCTCCCATACCTAATATATGTAAGCATTCTACTAGTTTTGCAGTGAAGAGAACAATAGCATAAGACTTGCCCTCAAGGAACTCACAGTCTAGTGAAAACAGAAGAGAAGGCAGATACAGGCACTAGAAATTCAGACCAGACTGGATGGTGAGGGAGAGAAGTATTGGGAAAGCCAAGCCTTTAGGCCTCTGCACAGATAACCACACGTTAAACTCACACAAACACATTTGGTCTGAAACTGAACTTCATTTATCCTGCAAAAGCTGCTCACAGTTCTGTAATTAACCCAGAGGAAACCCCCCTAGATGCCAAATGTTTTATAGATAGTTTAATTAGGGCAGAAGTAGCAACTCGAGACAGGAAATATATCTGTCAATCAGGAAAGAACAGAGACGTCCTTCAGATAGCCTAAGGCACACAGCAAGAACAGAAAATGTAAACACAGTCACATCAGTGCACTGGGATTACTCCACTGAATTTTGTGGGCATGTTTCAAACCCAAGCTTGGCTATCTGCTATTGTCCATGACAGTACTGCCCCGTCTTCTTCCAGAGCCAATTGCCAAGTCCTCAGGACATGCAAACGAATGGCAGGAGTACTGTAAGCAAAAGGTCACTAAGATAATCCTGCTAGTACTCAAGAATATTAAAAAACAAAACAAAACAAAAAAGCCCGTCTTTCATGTTTAGAACTGATGTTCTACTTTCCCTTCTGTAGGATGCTGGCTTTGAATTGCTATTCCGGAGGAAGTGATCGATTTTGTGTAACTGCAATCTTTTTTCTATTCCTCCTTAAAACCAATTATTTTCCTCTGGCAAGATTATGTGTTAGGATCCAGGTCTATTTCTCCCAAGGCAAATAATCCATATAGGAGGTTAACTTACTTTCCCAGTGATTTCTACTACCTTCCAAGCCAAATAAAATAAAATTTGAATTACCCAGACAGCCATTCCTCATTCCTAACAATGTGTTATTTAACCAACCAGGAAATGCCTATTTATCTAAAATATCTGTTTATCAATTTCAAATAATTAGAAAATGAAATGAAGACCTATTATGTTAAACATAGTTTAATATTTTATACTGTAGGAAGCACTAAAGAGAAATCTTAAGAATCTTTCATGTCATCATAATGTATATCATTATTGCGCAGTATTGCAGACAAGAGATAAGCCAATCTATAGGTAGTATCCTCACCTGTAAATATCTATTATAGTTATCCTTCTTCTAAAGCTATTACCATAAATTAGTTAATTGTTCATTAATGTTTGAATTCCAGATAAATAGGATTTCAGAGTGTCTCTCCACTACGGTTGAGATTGGTTGGTTTTATCACTCAGTTTCACAGACATATAGTAACAAATTTATTTGCATTAACATACGAACAGGCTTTGGTTTTTTGCCCATTTTCATCTGATGTTAAGTAGTACAGTAAATTATCTGTCCTCTAAGAGTTTTAGATAACTAAGAGATTGAGTTCACAATGAAAAGTGAGACAATATGTGACTGAACTGAGAAGCAATTGAAAAACAGACATTCAGAAACTGTAACTACTTTAATAAGTACTTTCTTGGTGCTGTATAATTTTTTAAAAACATATCTAGTGTTTTATAATCTTAATTAAATTTGGAATTTTTTTCATATCTGGTGTACTTATCAAATTTTTAGAATTCTAAGAAATGTCTTATTCATTCTCATAGAAGGATTCTGTATATTCCTAAAACAACAATCAACAAATACTATCTTGCTGGTAGGGCCTGAGTTACAGAGAAGTGGAATCAACTATAAGAGAAATTCATCAAGGCTTATAGTGTCAAGTGTCTTAAGAGAAAGGTAATATGAAATCTAGAAACAAAAGGAAAACTTACAAAGCTAGGCTCAAGTTGTCTCTCAACAGATTCTAGAGTTGACCCCACATTTTGTCTCTCCCAATTGGCATTCCTTCCCCCTTTCAAGTTCAAAGAAAGACTTCAAGACATATTTTGCTTAGACTTTTTGTTCACTCTTTGAGACATTTTCTTCCAACATAAAATATCACAAGTGAGTGTACTTGTCTATAATGAGGCACACTGCCTCCTATCTTGAAATAGATAGATGCTCTAAGAATTTCCTCAAGAAAACTTAAAAAAGAGATCATTGGGGATTCCTCCCTGGATTTCTTTCCATAATCGTGGCTATTGAAAAATCCATTGGGAGCTAGATGTCATCAAGCAGGACCCACAGTAGTAGAGAAAACAACATAAACACATTAAATGTGCTCAGGAGGGAGGTGAATGAAAGTTGAGATTATCAGCTGGAGTCAAAATGGGAAGATTTAGACCAAAGGACGAGAGGAAGGATATGGGATATAGACCCAGTGACGAACGTATTATTACTACAAAAACCAAACAGATGAAAGTAGTAGTCTCAGAACCCCCTGATCAATAAGAGGAAGACAAACGCCATAGTGAGTTGACATTGACCTGTAATGTCACATGGTTATGACATCGGGTAGGCAGCTCCCCTACTAATAAAAATCCGTATTCCACTGCTCTCATAGCTATACCTCTTCCGCCTTTCAGTGGTTGTGTTCATGAGCTACGTGGACGCTAGATCCTGACATTCATGTTCACCACAATTACTACTGGAGTCAGGAGCCTGAAGAGTAAGAATATATTAGCGTTGCTGGTCAGACTGTAGTCTCTCTTCTTGTTCCCAGGAGCATTTTATAGTGGTAGACACTTCATGAAACCCACATCAGCTGTACTATAGAAAGTCAAGAAAAAGACAAAAGACCCCGTCAAAAAGTGGGCAAAGAATATGAACAGACACTTCTCAAAAGAAGACATTTACGCAGCCAACAATCATATGAAAGAAATCTCAACATCACTGATCATCAGAAAAATGCAAATCGAAACCACTATGAGATACCATCTCATGCCAGTCAGAATGGTGATTATTAAAAAGTCAGGAAACAATAGATGCTGGTGAGGCTGTGAAAAAACAGGAACGCTTTTATGGTGGGAATGTAAATTAGTTCAACCATTGTGGAAAACAGTGTGGCGATTACTCAAGGATCTGGAGCCAGAAATCCCATTTGACCCAGCAATCCAATTACTGGGTATATACCAAAGGAATATAAATCATTCTACTATAAAGACACATGCACACACATATGTTTAGTGCAGCACTATTGATAATAGCAAAGACATGGACCCAATCCAAATCTCCATCAATGATAGACTGGATAAAGGAAATGTGGCACATATACACCATGGAATACTATGCAGCCATAAAAAAGTATGAGTTCATGTACTTTGCAGGGACATGGATGAAGCTGGAAACCATCATTCTCAGCAAAGTAACACACGAACAGAAAACCAAACACCACATGCTCTCACTCATAAGTGGGAGCTAAACATTGAGAACACATGGACATAGAGAGGGGAACAACACACACCAGGGCCTGTTGGAGGGTGGGGATTAAGGTGGGGGAACAACACACACCAGGGCCTGTTGGAGGGTGAGGATTAAGGGGAGGGAACTTAGAGGACGGGTCAATAGGTGCAGCGAACCACCATGCACACGTATACCTATGTAACAAACCTGCATGTTCTACCCATGTATTCGCGTGTTTTTTTTTTTTTTTAGAAGAAATAAAGAATAAAAAAAAAAAAAAGTCAGTAAGATTTGCTGCCATAACACTATGGAAAATGCATATAAGCCTATATTAGAATCTTGGAGTGACTGATTTAACCAGAAATAGCTGTCCAAAGAACCCCAATTTGCCATAAATGTGCTGATAAAGTCATTACCATTTTAGGACACAGCAGAGGTTTCAGTTTCCTTCTGAAGTGAATTATTTTTCTTGTTATTTCCAACTTTGCATACCATACTCTTCTTCTCTTACCAGTCATTTTGTCTAATAATATATACATTTCAAATATAAGAGCAAATATTTACTGAGCATTTATCTTCAATACACAGATAATGACAAATTCACAGCCAGTGTTCACTGAGGAGTTCCTTTATATTATTTAACTTAATCCTCCTGTAAACTCTGTGAAACAGTGGTCTTTATAGTGTCATTATTTTCTAGTTGAGAATTCAGACGCAGAAATTTTAAGTAACTTGCCAAAGTTTGCACAAACACTGTACTTAGGGGATTTATTCTCTAGCTAAGGCTTTTAGAAAGTAACATGCAAAAATATAGGTTTTAACTGCAATCCAAGACCAAAGAAGAAATCTCATAAGAGAGTATATGATGCATTAGTAAATTAATCAGACAAATCATTTACTACTGTGGAATTGTATAAAATATCAGTATCTGGAAACTGTATAATCTGTTTAATTGGGGCAGAGATTGGTTGGATAAGGAAATAGAAAAAGAGATAAAGCTGGACAGGCAGTCAGATCTGGTTGTAAAATATATTGTGCCATACTAAGTATTTAAGGCTTTAGTTTATAAACAATATAGTGTCCTTGAAAATTTTTGACCAGGGAGTGACATATGTCACGTTCCAAGCATTTTTAGGACCATGAATCTGGCAGTAGTATGCAGAACAGATGCTTAGAGAAAAGGATCATACAGGAAAAACAATTGGAAGATTCAAGCAGTATTCTAGGCATAAAGTTATGAGAACTTGAACTAGGGTGGTGTTAATAGGAAGATAACAGAAGACATGGTTGGAGACCATGTGTTAAAGAGAAAACAAGAGTAATTGAATATGAGCCACGAGAGAGGATAAGGCAGTGAGGATGATTTGAGAGTTGGGTCTGAGAAACTGAAGCAATCAGGAAGAGGAGCTGCTTGAGAGACCCAGAGTTGAGTTTCTTGACTTTTGAGACAAGTTAGTGGAAATCCTGTCAAAGAGGTAATAGAGGCCACTTAAGAAATTCAGGTCACCAAGACAAAAAGTAGAAAGAGAGGATCAGGAATGTTCCCACTCAAGGCTAAATGGAGAATGAAAGTAAATATGGGAGGCATTTTTTTTACTTTGCTGTATTTATTTATCAAGCATTACATTTATTATTTTTAAAAATATGCTCTTCAACCACTCACCAATAATACTGTGGCAACTTCTTGTGTAATTAAGCAAAATCTTCTAATTTTAGGGATTATTTTCTAAGAAGAATCAAATATTAACTTTTACATATATGAAGTTATCCATATATTTTGCCTCCTACCAATCAACCCTCTTTGAAAGTGAAAAGGAAATACAAATTTTCCTTAGGTTTGAGAAGCTTCACAGTTAAATTTCCCCTTCAGCCATGAGAGCTCCCTACAGCCCTCCTTTGTCAAACATATTCTCATCAGGTGTGCCAGTTCAGAGAGGAAGACACTGGAGAGAGTCAATCTATTCCAGTAACTAAGTAGAGTAGGTACATATACTTTACTTTTAAAAGCATTGTTCCATAAATGACTCTTAAAAAGTTAGCAGCTATGTATCCTAATGCTATTTGTTTCTTGTTAACGAAGTAGCAGTATTCAACATCTATCACAGCTACAGCAAATATTTTATGAGTCACAGTAAAGAGCCTATACAAAACATGCAGTTCCATGGATTATAATTAAGCCAATACTTCTGCTTAGTTGTCTGAAGGAGAACAAGTTGACAAATTTCTTACTCAATTCTAAAACCATGAACACGACCAAACCTCTAGCCTCTCAGGAGAAGCAAGTCAGAGTCAAGTAATTCTGTAGCTACATTTCAAATGGAGTCAAACCTGCAGAGTCTGCACGATGCAGCTTCTATAGAATCTCTGAGTCGGGGAACTAGAGCGGATCTTCATGAACATCTAACCAGTCTAACAGACAACCAAGGCTTACAAAGAAAATGATGGCCTAAGTTTACCCAGTCAATGGGTGACTGAGCTAGGATTTGATTAATTACAGTATTTTCGATGAGATAGGAAAAAACACTGGATTCTTGTTGGAATGCGTCATTCATTCTCTAGCTTTACCTCACTGGTAATTTTTACTTAAGATTTATCATTAATAAGCAAAGCAACTATTTAGACTTTTTCAGTTGTGTGCCACTTAACAATGACATGATTCAAAACACAACCCTTCTTCCTCCAGTTATTCTGGGACCACATCAACGGTGCCTCCTCTCAGAAACGTGCCTCAGGGAATGTGCCTAAGCCATTAGTTCTTCCCACCTATAAAATAGAAATAGCCACCCACTCTGTCCAATCACTCCTCTTTTTCTTTTATATTTTACATGCTTGGAGAAGCTACTTCTAGAGTAAATAATTTCAACTTATAAAACACATGAAGCAAAATATTTTCATGCAAAACACTTTTTCTCCATCAAAAAAACATATTGCACCCGGATTCTCAAGAACCAGAAGGCTCAGAAACAAAGTATGTTTTATCCTGAACACAGGACTTGGGCCAACAAAAATTGGTTGTTGGGAGCAAAAGACAGGCTGAAGATGGGATTGTGAAAATGTAGGGAGAAAAGAAAATATTTGAAAGGGAAGCCCATCTTTTATAATTACTTTTTACAAATACTTTGAAATCTCTGAGGACAATTTATAATGTTGAGTTCCTATCTTTCTATCTAGCATTTGTTTCTACAAAATATTTTAACTCTTTATATAGGAAGAGTAATATAAAACTTTCTTCCATATCAAGATTATAATTAATTTCTCTATGCTGAGGCTAAAACATACAATATAACTAGGATATAAAGAGATGGTAAACATTTATGCCTACTGCATCACAACCATTTTGACAAGAGATGGAGAAACAATTCAGTGTGTCTTCTTGTCTACTTCTCCTTTGGAGGACTTTTGACCTAGAGGTTAGAATATTTATTCCTGTCTCCCTTCCTATGCCTTAAAAGACGATGAGTGAAACAAACACTGCTGTGGCATCCATTATCTCTGTAGAGATTATAGAACTGGTTTTTGATCTTTTGCACGATCAAAAACTACAGATTGAGAGGGCTATTAATAAATCCTTTTTTTTAAGCTAGAAGAAAGTTGGAGCCTAGTGATCCAACCACAGACAACTTAAGATTCAGAAAGGATTTGTAATAACAACAGAAATACAAATTTAATACCCTGAATTTGCAATTTTTTGCTACAGCTATTCTAAATGCATATTTCCAAAAGAATGGATATTAGGTACAAACTATGACCTATTTACAAAGTGGCTTTCTAGCTATAAAAGTGTATTTCAGAAACAAACTTGGCATGTATTTAAAACTCTTAAAATTTCTAGCTGAAAAGCAGGATTATTTTTCTTGGGTGACAAAGTGATTCTAATGTCTTCAAAAATTCTAGAGAATGCCCTTCTGTAGTAAAGACTATGGGATGGAAAGAATGAATAACAGAAATGTGTATGTTGAAACTGGAAGACAATGTACAGGTGGCATAATACTTCAGAGAGTTTATGGCAGGGTTTATTCATTGCATTAGCTGAACAGGTTAACAGAAATGTAAGTGCCTAGAGAATTGGAGAAAAGATATCATCATACCAAAAGTGTCTGATATTAAAAAACAGAGGTTTGCCCTAAATCGGCAAAGACAATGAAGTACATTCTCTTCTGCACTAACCTTCCTCCCAATCCCACCTCAGCCCCAACATACATTTGGTGTGTTTTGTCTTTAAAAGGGGAATCACTGCAATTATCATGTGTTTCCAATGACCCATGGGCTTTTAAGCAACTAGTTCTGTGCACCACATACTATATTGTTTCATATTTAAAGACTAGCAACCATAGCAAGTTATTATATGGCCTGGAAAGGAAAACAGTTTACTTTATTAACAACAAGCACATGAAAAGTGCTTTCTCTAGGCTTTGCTAACAGTTTACCTCATATTTCACTTGGGCATGAATTTACCTAGCACATAGTGATGATCTCTGGAAGGAGTTTCCAGATTTCTTTCATTGAAGTCTAACAACAAATTATTGAAAGCTAGGAAATAAATCCATACCTAATATCCACCTTCAAATTCTACTGAAAAAACATTGGTAATTCTACTGAAATTACTGAAAAAACATTGGTAATTCTACTGAAATTACTTTCTCAACAAAATTCTCTTATAGTTTGAAAATACAACTTTGTAAATTAGAGTTTCAAATATTTCTTTAGATGATCTTTTATCAGTTTATTAGTTTAAAAAATATTTAATGGTTTCAGTAAGATTACTGCTATAGTGTTTCACCTACAGACATCATAAGCTTCTTTATACAAGATGTCAACATAGAAGAAACACAGAATGTTTTTCACTCCCTGCTAACAAACATAAACTTAATACTTTGCTCATCTTCTAAATCACTCCTCTTGTCTCAAGAATTGCCTGTACTTACTCACCATATTTTGACATTGTTGTTGTTATAGTAATGTGTGGAATTTTCAAACAAATGATTTTCTCATTTTGTTTACGGCCTAAGTGCTCCAGATCGCTACCATTTGGCAAAAATGAGGTTTATAGTTTTCAAAGAGCAGAGTGGTGATTTACTTTATAGTAGGCATAAATGACAATTTAAAGCCCACTTACCTCTATTACATTTGAACTTTTTAATCATAAGTGGGAACAACAATTATTAAAAGCCACGGTCCTAGAGTTTTGACATTAACTCTGTGTTAACACTAAAAAATCTATTAAATATTTTATACATACAAAAATGTAGCACTTACTCATTCTCAATTCTCCCCTCCAGAAAATTTCATTTAATATAAACATATGTACATTTAATTTATTGACAATTTAACCCACTTTGATGAAAAGTATTGATGAGCAAAAGGTGGTAAGATAATTTTCTATAAAGCATTGTTTTTTTATTAATTTCAAAATTACATAAACTTACAATCTTAGCTTCTTGAAGAAATGCAGAGTATTTTAAAACTAATCTTTATACGTATTACCCACCCCCAAACCTCTTTCATTTTTTTGCTTAAAAGCCTTACAAGGAAAATTGATTTTTAAGTTTTGTCATCTCTGTCTAGGTACTAAACACAGCCAACATTACTATTGTTGTATATCTGTCTTTATCTTGATGATACAAGTATATCGATGATGTAATTGCAGAAGTTAGAGTTTACTCATGCTGTTGGACCAAAGAGATTTTTTTAGACTGCTTCCTTGAGCACCATAGAACAGTTGTAAAACAGAACCAAGCACACAATTTAAGCAATTCATCTCTTGAAAGTAAATCTACAGGATCTTCTTCTTGAGGAACTGATGAAGAGCTAGAAATAAGAAAATCATTGGTAAAGCTTCGTCTGCTTCAGACTGGATGCTGAGCTGGAAAAACACTTGGGTGACACACTATTTTTTGACATCTTGGCTTTTAACCCTTTCCTAGAAGCCCTCAACTTTTGTTCTCTGTTGAGCTCGATTTTTTTCTTCCAAAATTCCAAGGGATTATGGAATATCCCAGCCTTTCGTCTCAACCTTATTTGTCCCTAGGTACATATTCTCCTGAAAGTTGACTGGAAACTAAGCAATCATTTATCATTCTGAATTTTTTTTTTTTTTGAAAAAGCAATGACTGAGAAGTCATGATGCTCCATAGAATCATGTACATTATAAAAACAGGAGAGCCGAGATTTTACAAATGCATCTACTACACTAAGAGAACCCCATGGTTGCGATTCCCAAGTGCAAACAAAAAGAAGGGACAAGAAAATGCAGACACAAAATCGCATGCAGATGAAGCAGTGCATGCAGCGGAGAAAAGACCATACCTGAGGGGTTCTCCTTTAAAAAAAAATGTGCACGCCGGCTAGGTTGTTCCTCTCCTCCTTTTGGAGTATATGTGTTTTCCTTTTAGGAACACCACTTGCGATTGTGTTTCTAGTCTCGTTTCCTTTATTCAGTCACAAATAGTTAGAGCAGGAGTGGAAGCTGCGTCCCAGGGATCCGACTCGTGCAATCAGGCATGCCTTGGTCTGCAACGGTGTCTGTTCTTTTCTTGTCAATTCTATCACGCTCCCCGGGTAGCCTCCGAAGCAATTCTACAACTTAGCTGCTGGCAAGAAACTGCCTTTCACTCTTCTCATTGCCAGATACCTTCCGCAGCTCATTTCTCATCTCTTTCTCCCAGAAAGCAAAATGGGATCTCTCCCGTGTGTTGACGAGCGCCCAGGCTCATCAACAATTGAGGGTGAGGAGCAGACGGGCTGAGTGCGTGCTGGGAACTTCACACATAACCGGCTGCGGCTGAGGCTTTTCTGAATGCAGCACCGACACTGCGATCCCCAGCCTCCTCCACCAAGAGCGCCCGGGCTCCCTCTTCTGCCGCCGTAGCTGCACGGAGCAGCTCCGAGAGGGTGAGCCACAGCCCCTGCTCACAGGAGACGCACTGTAACCACTGCCAGGTGTGGCCTTCACCGCTGCACTAACAACTAACTGTGTGGGACACAGCTTCATCGCTGGGAGACGCCTGGATGCCAGAGCTTCCTCAGCCTATCTTTCCTTTCTCGCTGGATGATGACCTAGGAGACAGTCATGGCCAATTCTGCTAGTGGAATAGCGTGGATAATACCAAATTACCCATACTATTCAACAATGACTGTTTTAGAGGTACTTGGCTGTACTTGGAATTATGAAAGTATACCGCACACCGTATCATTCCCTATTAGCCACCAAATGCAGCTAACAGGACCCCGTATTTAAATAGAGGGGATACTGACATCCCATCCCAGTTGGTTTTTCCTCTTATTTTTGTGGAAAACCATTTGAAGGTGATTCCTGAACAATTTGAATTAGTGACACATGCATAAATCAAAGTCAGAAAGGATGGGTAACTTATAGTGATACAAAGGTTTTTCTTCTCACTTAGGAATAATGTCTTTTCATTTGATGTTAACATGTTAAAGATCTGGCTGGGAATTGAATGGACTTGCTTTTCTCTTTTAGTTTTGCTGAGTAGAGGAGGCGGGGGGAGTAACAGTTCCCACTTTCCATCAATAAAGCATTTTCAATCCTCTAATCCTCCTGTTGAAACAAATAAAAAAGTACTGAATCTTAAAATAGAGCCTTAAAGCAGCTCGAGGCCTGGAATAATTTGGAGGTTTTAAGCTACATCTGTTCTACTGCTTACTTAAAATTTTACTTTTCTTTGCTTTTTAGAAAATGGAAGGATATTTCCAGGACTGAAGAACGTCAACTAGCAGCTGTGGTTAAACAGTATAAAAAGCATATATACAGATTTGTATGGCATTTTTCAGTACATGGAGGGATGAATATGTCTTAACTGATATTAGACTTGACTCCACCTAAATATTCAATAATAATAGTTGACATTAAAATAAACAGTTAAACCGGATATAGCATTTTTTGGCAAAACTTGCGGCAAAACATATTTCACCTACCATATGTGACAACGGATAAATAACCTCTCCATGATGTTTAAAAACATGTCCCCAAATGTGACACAATATATATGCTGGATACTAGCAGCTGAGCCCTCCCCATTCCCAGCTACCAGCCTCACCTTTAATTCAGAGCAGCGCAGCTTCCCTTACCTGCTGCTTAAGTGACTGTTAATGGACCTGAGCAGCTGCTCAAGGTCTAATGATCTGCATCAGGGGCAAGTATCAGGGCAGTCTTATTCCTGCCTTCACTCCTCACTGGAGTGGCCGGCAGGACAAAGCTCTGCTGCCCCCGGGTGTAAGCACTGGAGAGTAGCACAGGAAAACCAGTTAGACCTAAAAGTACCTGACTTGACCTTTTTTTATACAGAAAAACTCAGGCTAGCCAATACACTATTTTGAAGAATGAGTTTTAATACACAGAGAAAAGAACACCTATTCACTGAATCTTCTTTCATTTTTTTTGGTGTGAAATAACCACTCCAAAGTGCAGAAACAGTGGTCAGCTGAGAGACCCTAGCACCCAGAATAAGGTAAATGTGCATACATCTTCAGTAAATTTGGATCTAATGTCAGTGATGTACATGCTTAAACCCACAGAAGGAAATAAATGAAAGATGATTCTAGCCATGAGTGATCTATAAAACATGCATGTAGAAAAATTAGCCGGGCGTGGTGGCGGGTGCCCGTAATCCCAGCTACTCAGGAGGCTGAGGCAGTAGAATCACTTGAACCTGGGAGGCGGAGGTTGCAGTGAGCCAAGATCGTGCCACTGCACCCCAGACTGGGCAACATAGCAAGACTAAAAAAAAGAAAAAAAAAAGAAAAAGAAGAAAAGAAACGTATGTAGTGCCATGAAGAGTTGTGAAAATATTGCTCTAATTCAAATACTCTCATAGAGGAAATGAATCACACCAGGGGTGGTAATCATTAGTTTTTATTGGAAAGAAGAAATAATGTTTCATGAATGCTTCAATGCCAGTATATGTGTTTTAATGAATGCAGTGCTAAGCTCTAATAATCAGGATTCTGGTCATATATTTCAAAATGGAAATTGTTTATATCTCTGTAAGTTGCAGGAATCATGTATCTGAGGGACACTGACTTCTAACAAAATATGTTGCTGTTAGAGTGGCAGAGCTTTATGACTTTATTGACCTCCAGGGACATCAAATTCCCTAGTAGAAATTTTTTGGCTTTTGACGACTAGTTTTCACTACTGAGTACCTGATTTGAATAATGTATAATTACAATGATGAGATTACAACAGTAAGAGCCATGTTCTTGTCAGTAAGATGCATTCTGTTTCTGCAGAGCTTTCCACAGTCTTGAATTAATAACATTAAACAACAGGGTAAGAAGTAATTTCTACTTACACACTCACCCCATCCACAGGTACATGCCTCAAAACTTACAGACGGATGGATTAAATAATAAGATCATTTCTCCTCCAAATGCTTCAGCAGTCATTTCAGAAAAAGTAAAACCTCTAGGGTACCATTCACCTCTCATACCCCAAGACATAAGCTGACCCAGATCATTTGTCTCGTTTATGGTTCAAGTGGAAAAAAAGCAAGGAACCTGGGTCACTGGTTATTTTTTAGAACAATAGCGGTGAAGCTTGACTAAACCAAAAGAATCAAGTAAAGGGGTCATTGTCGTAGAATTCTGTTATGGCCTGTATACCTGGCTTTAAGCAATAGAGGAATCCTTGTAAGAGCATAACCAATCCTGTGTGCATGGAATTGTGTTTGCAGTTTTTTAGAAAATCTTAATCTTTATTTTAGGGAATTGGTAATCAACCATTGAACCTCACTATTAATTTTTTAAAAAACAAAACTCTGACCAATCATTGGCTCTCTGTTCCCAGGCAAATGGATTGGCTAAATGGATTAGTTGTCCAGATAATTGTGGAGAAAAACATGATTATGTTTAAAATAGCAAGTTAGCATTTCTAGCTCTATATAAGTAAATAATGAATAGGAGAACAAATATTGGAAGTAAACCATCTTACGCAATTTGGAAAGATGGGCCTAGCATAGATTACACGGTAGTAAAACACACATTAAATTCTGTTCTTAAATGAAAGCTTTCCATTAAATTATGGGTCACTTTAAAATGGCACTTTTGAGTAGAACTGACAGTGTGTAACTTTGGAGACTAGGTCACACGAGGTACTGCCACTTCCTCTTTGCCCACTCTCTATTGGTTTGCTCACTCTGGAGGAAGTTAGTTGCCATGTCATGAGGATCCTCAAGCAACCTAGGGGAAAGTCCACATGGCAAGGAACTAAGGACTTCTGCCAACAGCCAGACACAAACTGTGACCTCCTGCAAACAGTCATGCGAATGAGCCATTTTAGAAACTGACCCTCTAATCACGTTCAAGCTTTCAAATGACTGCAGCCACTGCTGACATGCTAAATGCAACCACATGAGAAACCCTGAGGCAGAAAAACCCAGGTAGGCTATTCCCACAGGAACTGTGAGATATTAAATGTTCATTGTTTAAATGCAAAAGAAAAAAAAAAAAAAAAAAAGGACTTTTGACTTTTCCAAATGAGGAATGAGATTAACTATTTTTCAACTGTGGGATTTAAAGTGATTTAAGAAGTAGAATTTTAGGCCGGGCGCGGTGGCTCAAGCCTGTAATCCCAGCACTTTGGGAGGCCGAGACGGGCGGATCACGAGGTCGGGAGATCGAGACCATCCTGGTTAACACGGTGAAACCCCGTCTCTACTAAAAAATACAAAAAACTAGCCGGGCGAGGTGGCGGGCGCCTGTAGTCCCAGCTACTCGGGAGGCTGAGGCAGGAGAATGGCGTGAATCCGGGAGGCGGAGCTTGCAGTGAGCCAAGATCCGGCCACTGCACTCCAGACTGGGTGACAGCGCGAGACTCCGTCTCAAAAAAAAATAAATAAATAAATAAATAAAAATAAAATAAAATAAAATAAAATAAAAAAAAAGAAGTAGAATTTTAGGCTCAACAAATTCTGTCACAAGATATGGATGCCGTGCTTCTCAAGTCAGCACTGGCAGTGCCTTCTAAGCACTTTCATAAATCTCTGTTGTGGCACTGATTTATTATACAGTATGCTAACTACTATTTTACTTATCTGCCTCCTTTTCCTTGCTGGACTGCGAGCTCCTTGAGGGCAGAGACCATCGTTCATTCATGTTTATATCACCAATGCCCAGCTGAAGGCTAGACTCATTAAAGGTAGGTTGATGAGTGAGTGAACACTAGTGTGCTTGCTTAGTAAAGCACAGAGTTAATGAGGCTAAGGACATGGGTGAGTCCCTGTGTAGCCAATTAGCTGTGTTCTATTTCTTGGTCCAAATGGCGCCCTTAGTTCTCACCAGCTGTCTCACAAATTTGTGCCAGAACAAACCTTCTAACTATATATTCCAACAATAGTGAGTCAGTAACACAATAATAGTGTCTAAAACTTAACACCCTTAAAAGTGTTATTACATATATTTTCTTATTTGATACTTATCTTTAAAAACCTGCAAAACATTATAGTAGTATTTTATGGTTCCCATATTGTAATGATGAAATAGGCTCAAAGTCTTGCAAGACTTATCGGGTTGTACAGAACTAGTAAGTGGTTAGGACTGGATTAAAAATCAAGCATTGACTTCTAGTTCAAAACTGTTTCCCCTGTAAAGCAGACAAATATTTACTTATACAAGCATAATAAATGGCATAATCTGTAATTTTTTTGAAAAAAATTAATAATTAAATGGAGTAAATTATTCAAGCAGACACTCTTTTAGAATATTTCTGCTTGGGTAACGATTGTTAGACTTTGGTTAGATATCATTCGATGTTGAATGATGTTTGGTGTGACAGCATCTATACTTTCATTCTATCGTTCATTTTTTATTCCCTTCAGTAAAATTAAAAATGTATCAGCACTGTATTCCAGCAAATCGTCAGATGAAGGGACTTTTAAAGAGGTTCTAAATTTTTTAAAAGACACAGCATTTGGATGACTTCAAGTAAAAAAAATTTTTCTACTTTTTGGGTTTTTTTTTTTTTTTTTTTTTTTTCCTTTTGTTGATTCAGGAAACTGATCTAGTGATATGGTACAGCATTGAAAAGCTCAGACTCTGAAATCAGGGTGCCTGGTTTCCAATTTGGGCTTTAGCAAGTACAATTTTTCTAACTTTAGTCGTTTCTTAACATTTCTAAGCTTACTCTATCTGCAAAATGGGTATATATATAATTTCTATTTATACTCTTGCTGATGAATCAAATGAGATAATCCATGTAAAGCAATTTAGATAGTATTCACTTATTATGTAGTAGGTACTCAATAAATATTAGCTAGCAATAATTAATATATTAAACTTCTCACCAAATACTGACATTTTCTACTATAATCTGTCCTCCATTCATAATGGTGAGGTTTTCAGAGGCGTAAATGTTTTAAAATTCATAATAAGTTAAGTTTTAGAATACCAAAGAGACATTCTTTGATTCAGAGTTCCACTACATTCCACCTGTATGGCCATATGCTTTTTATGCAATCTCCCCGAGCCTCAGTTTTCTGTTTGTATATACTATGTGTACAATATGTTTATTTCTTGTTTTCCTTTTCTATTCTTTGTACATTTCCAAATGCAAATTTCAATTTGGCTTGACAAAAATGAAAACTATAATCTTAATAATTCATATTCTCACTAAATGCCTTATGTACACTAGACATTTTTCCATGCTTGACAATAAAGTTGATGTATATATTGAGCTATCTTGTTCAATATTGGAAAGGATGAATGTCTTAAATACTTATGTACACAGTGATAAATGTTCATTAGGTTTTTGTTCCAAAAAAAACAATGACTTCCTTTCCTTTTTTGAAGGCTAGAGTACAAATGTGAAGAACATCACATGCCAATCATTCAGGAGTTATTCAATATGCACTGATGACCCCAGAGCAGTGAAAATAACCACGACAGAAGCTTCCTAATGACTGGGTGAGAATCATTATTGACCACAAACTGCATGGATTCAAATTTTGTGGAGATGTCCTTTGTCTAACAGGTTTTTAGAAACCATATTTGGTACTAAAGATGTTTTAATTACCCAATTTCTTGTTATAACCAAGACTCATACTGAAAGACCTTTCCACCTAACTGCCTAGGATGTGTGTAAAGTGTGAAGGAAGTCAAGAACATATTTCTTTGAAATGGGCTAAAATATTTTTCTCAAAATAGGTCCACATAGAGGACTTTATTTAATATGATTGGACATAGCATCCTTTCTTTTTACAGTGTTTCATATTCTCCCATTTCCTAGTTGTTATCTCCAGAGAACACATCCACATATTCTGCACATCCCAGAAGGGCAAAAGCAAAAAGAAAACCCTGCTTTCTGGTTTAGGGCCAGGAAGAAAGAAGCTCTTATAATCATCAGAAGGGTTGACTCTAGGTCAGCTGTGAGCTAAGTGATGTTTTCTTCAGAACCCTTCACCATCCAGGTCTTTGTCCTTTTTAAATCTCTCCTTCAGCAAACTCTTTGGTTACTTTGGCAATCTCTATTGAGAGAAAGCTCTGTAAGCAACAAAAGCTAAATCACAAATTAATAAAATATATCACACGGGAGGAAGAGGAAGTCAAGACAATGAACCCATAGTCGTCTAAAAATAATTCTAACTGGTGTTTTTGCAGTTGGGAATTTTGATTTATGGGTCATCTATAAAATGAAGGAAAATAAAGAGTGTTACCTATTCATATTTTTGTTGTAAAAATCAAATGACTTAAAAATATAAAGTAATTGACAGTATCAACTGTTCCTTTTACCGTTACCATCATTGTAATTTTATAAGTAGGTGCCAGAGGAAGAGATGCTCTACCTCTGGAAATGCTAGAAGGGAGCAGTATCTCATAGCATTGTTGTAAGAATTAAAAGGGAGATAATAAAGTCTTTCTCATATAGATGAGTTTTCAAATTTTCAGATATATTTCTTAAAAGAAAGTATACTTTTTAAAACTCCAGAAAGATCATCTGCTCTAAAATATTGCCTCTTATAACACTGAAATTCCAACAGTTAGTGGAGATTGTAGATTAATGAATCATCTTATACTAAAATAAAAATACTGCTGCCTGCAAATATTTTCTTCCATTCTGTTATTTACCTATTCATTTTGCTGTTTCCTTTGTCATACTGAAGTTTCCAAGTTTGGTGTCTAATTGGTCTACTTTTGTTTTTGTTGCCTGTGCTTTTACTGTCATATTTAACAGATCACTGACAAAGTCTTGAAGCTATTCCCCGATGTTTTCTTCTAGGAGTTTTACAGTTTTATATTTTACATTGTGAACTATAATGCATTTTGAGTTAATTTTTGTACATAGTGTAAGGTAAGCATCCAATGTCACTCATTTGCAGGGGCATATCCAGTTTTCCCAACACTATTTGTTGAAGAGGCTGTTGTTTCACCATTGTGTGGTTTGTCAACTTGAATAGACATTACTCAAAAGAAAATATACAAATGTCCAATGAGAATATGAAATTATGCTCAACATCACTAATCATTAGAGAAATGCAGATCAAAACCACAATATTACTCCACACCCATTAGCGTAGCCACTATAAAACACACACAGAGAGAAAATAAGTATCGGCAAGATGTGGAGAAATTGGAGCCTTTGTTCACTGTTGGTGGAAATGAAAAACGGTGCAGCTACTATTAAAAACAGTGGAAAAGTTCCTCAAAAATTCAAAAATAGAATTACCATATGATCCAGCAATTTCATTTCTGGGTATATATCAAAATAATTATTACTTTTAATCAACTTTTAAGTTCCAGTGTACATTTGCAGGGTATGCAGGGTATGCAGGTATACAGGTCAACATGTGCTATGGTGGTTGCTGCACAGATCAGCCCAACATGTAGGTATTAAGCCTAGTATCACTTAGCTATTCTTCCTGATGCTCTCCCTCCCTCTGCATCCCCCAAACAGGACCCAGTGTGTGTTGTTTCCCCCCACGTGTCCATCTGTTCTCATCGTTCAGCTCCCACTTATAAGTGAAAACATGCGGTATTGGATTTTCTGTTTCTGCATTAGCTTGTGGATGATAACTGCTTCCATCTCTATCCAAAGTAGGATTTCAAAGACATATTTGCACAACTGTACTCAGTGCAACATTATTCACAATAGCCAAGGTTAGAAGGACTCAAATGCCCAACAATGGATGAGTGGATAAAGAAAATATAATATTTATATACAATGGAATATTTTTCAGCCTAAAAAGGGAAAGAAAATGGCAGAGCTCAGTGGCTCACACCTGTAATCCCAGCACTTCGGGAAGCTGAGGTGGGTGGATCACCTGAGGTCAGGAGTTTGATACCAGCCTAACCAACATGGTAAAACCCTGTCTCTACTACACACAAAAAATTAGCCCCGAGTGGTGACACATGCCTGTAATCCCAGCTACTTGGGAGGCTGAGGCAGGAGAATCACTTGAACCAGGGAGGCAAAGGTTGGAGCAAAGGTTAGAGTGAGCCAAGATCATGGCACTGAACTCCAGTCTGGGCAACAAGAGCAAAACTCTGTCTCAAAAAAAAAAAAAAAAAAAAAAGAAGGAAAACTTGTCACAAGCTACAGTATGCATGAACTATGAGGACATTGTGCTAAATGAGATATGCCAGTCATAAAACAAACAAAAAAAACATACTATATGATTCTAGTTATTTTAGATATCTAAAGTAGTAAACTCAGAAATAGAAGGCAGAAGAGTAGTTGTCAGGAGCAAGGGGAAGGGGAAAACAGAAAGTCAGGTAATGGGTATAGAATTTCAGTTTTAAAAAATGAAAAAGTTCTACAGATCTGTCACACAGCAGTGTGAATATACTTAACACTGTGCACTTAATGTTTAAGATGGTAAATTTTATGTTATGTGTATGGAATTTTGTTTGTTTGTTTTTTGAGACAGCACCTTACTTGATGCCCAGGCTGGAGTGCAGTAGCACAATCATGGCCCACTGCAGCCTCCAATTCTTAAGCTCAAGCAATACTCCCTTCTCAGCCTCCCGAGTAGCTGGGACTACAGGTGTGTGCCACCATGCCTGGCTAATTTTTTAAAATTTTTTATAGAGACAGGGTCTCACTATATTGACAAGGCTGGTCTCAAACCCCTGCCCTCAAGAAATCCTCCTGCCGCAGCCTCCAAAAATGCATTATGTGTGTTTACAACAATTTTTAAATTGCTATCTGAAGGAGGCATCAGGCTATGTATTAACATTGAAAAATAATTTATCAAATTCCTGCTTGAGTTAGAGGATAGAATGCTGCAACTGGCTCCATCCTGAGCATTTTAGAGCATGACCAGGGCTGCCCTGTGGTGTTTCATCTTTCTCAAATACTCTCCCTCCCTACTCTTGTCTCTTTTAGTCATATTTTCAATAGTCAGTTATCTTGTCCTGATTCTCTTCTTTATCAATGTGCAATCACTTTCCCCTGCTGTGCCTTCTACTATCTGTGGGTAGATATCTGAACTCCAGAGATTCTGGAATGAAAACTCAACCCAGGCATTTGGAATGTAATTATTCTCTTTATCCTATAAAACAGAGGTGCAAACACAAATACTTTAATAGTAAGGAAGGTTATGTCAGTGGATTAAGTCAGTCGAGTGTGATAAAATTCAAAAAGATGGGGTTTGTGGGGATTGTGGAAAACTGCAGAGTACCTGCCCTCTCTAGAAGGCACAAGACAATTAAATCTGCTGGTGTTCAAAATAGAGCAGAAATACGGAATGTTATGTAAATCTTTGCAAGGTTTAAAACAATCTGAATGAAAACAAAACCTGGGCTCTTTCCAGTTTGCTGGCCATCAACTTTTGATACTTGGTATAAAGCTCAAAGAGATAAGAAATTTCGATCCTCTCTCAAACTCAAATTGCAAACAAAAGGAAGGCTGACACCTATTGTGAGACCCTGGGATTTAGGATCTTTCCTCAGCTTCCTGGCTAAGGAAATACCAGAATACCTTTTCTGGGGCTTCTCCTTCTAAGTTCCTTCTATGGAATTTCAGTGAATATACTGAGAACCCTCTTTCCTTTGTCACCTTATATCCTGGGTATATCTGCTTAACCCCGCTGTCTTCTCTGGGTTCTTCCTCATTATATGTGTTTGATGTACTCTATATTTCTGTTTTTCTTAATAGGATCTTACTCTTGGATTGATAGAAGCCTTCCAATAGCCGGGTACCCTGCCTAATTCACTAAGAGCAACTGTGAACTGAATTTTAAAATTCATTTAAGAACTAGTTCTCACAGGAGCAATCTGAACCACTGGGGTTGCCTAGGGAAATGAGCTTCAGTAATACTGCATAATGCAGTCTTTTATCTCCTCTCTAAATTATGCTTTCGATAAGCAGTGAGTTGGACCACCTTTCCCTTCACCCTCAAGGTACAAGGACAATTTTTCTCTTAGTATCCAGACTCAAGTCCTCAAGTCTGCAAAACCATGAGAACAATAACACTTTACCATCAGAGATATTCTCCATTGTGCACAGAGCACAGATCAATTCCAGGTATGTAATTGGTACTGAGTAGTTTCTACAAGCTAAAGATACAAAATATTTTGAGATCTAGAGATAATAAAAAAAGAAGCCACCTCTTTGAGAACAAAGACTACAGAATCTACAGATACATTTTTTAAAAACAATGCATCACAATTGGTACTGTTTTATATTTTACTATCTGTATGAAACCACCAAATGAATTTCAACAAATTGGCTTTTGCCAACTATAGTTATTTATCTCCATTTGGCAAATACTTCATTAAAGCAAAAGAACTCAATGTAATTTACACTTCTCCTTCCTTCCTGCCACCACCTTAATCCCATGGTGAACTGTTCTTTAAGAGTAGTTCAAGGAACAAGTGGGCAAGGGATATGAACAGACATTTCTCAAAAGAAGACATGCATACAGCCAACAGACACATGAAAAAATGCTCATCATCACTGGCCATCAGAGAAATGCAAATCAAAGCCATAATGAGATACCATCTCACACCAGTTAGAATGGCAATCATTAAAAAGTCAGGAAACAACAGGTGCTGAAGAGGATGTGGAAAAATAGGAACACTTTTACACAATTGGTGGGATTGTAAACTAGTTCAACCATTATGAAAAACAGTATGGCGATTCCTCAAGGATCTAGAACTAGAAGTACCATATGACTCAGCCATCCCATTACTGGGTATATACCCAAAGGATTATAAATCATGCTGCTATAAAGACACATGCACACGTATGTTCATTGCAGCACTATTCACAATAGCAAAGACTTGGAATCAACCCAAATGTCCATCAGTGACAGACTGGATTAAGAAAATGTGGCACATATACACCATGGAATACTCTGCAGCCATAAAAAAGGATGAGTTTGTGTCCTTTGTAGGGACATGGATGCAGCTGGAAACCATCATTCTCAGCAAACTATCATAAGAACAGAAAACCAAACACCGCATGTTCTCACTCATAGGTGGGAACTGAACAATGAGATCACTTGGACTCGGGAAGGGGAACATCACACACCGAGGCCTATTATGGGGAGGGGTGAGGGGGGAAGGATTGCACTGGGAGTTATACCTGATGTAAATGACGAGTTGATGGGTGCTGACGAGTTAATGGGTGCAGCACAGCAACATGGCACAAGTATACATATGTAACAAACCTGCACGTTATGCACATATACCCTAGAACTTAAAGTATAATAATAAAAAAAAAGGAAAAAAATCTTTATTTAAAAAAAAAAAGAATAGTTCAAGGAAACATCTCTTGAAACTAGAGAGAATAACCAGAATAGCAAAGCAAAAATCTAGACAACAAATAAAAGTAGCTGAGAGGATATCCTTATGAACACAAAATACAAGCAAGTGGAGACAAAGATATAAAATCCTTCTGGTATCTCCTTTTGTATGAGAGAAAATAGAAGAGAGCAATAAGGAATGCAAAGGACTTGAGAACAGGTAAACCCCCAAGTAAACAAAGGTACTCACTTGAAAGCACAGTGGGTCAATTGAGAACAGCAGGTACATACTTCAACTCATCATGATTCGAAAAAAAAAAATGGTGTTCTTAAAAACTAATTTTATAAAAAAGTAAGTAGAAAAAAACACATTCAAAATCCATACAAAGTTGCTACAGAAAAAAAAAATGAGTATATGAAGCATAATGATATCCCCTCAGAAAATGAAAACATGACATAAAGACAGGCTCACAAAACATAAACAGTAACCTAATAGTTCATATAAGTTCAAAATGTTAATTAAAATGACACAAGATATGAAAAGGTAACAAATTAGAATTAGAAAAACTAGAGATGAGGTTATACAGCTCAGGAAAGAATTAGAAATAGAAGCAACATTATTTTAGAAGTGAAAGAATGCAGAGTATATAAACACAACTGGTATTATTACCTTGGGAAAATAAGTAAAATGAATTATGTTTTAAATAAAAGTATGTAAAAAGAATTCAAGATAAAATGACAACTATAGGAGCTAAGAAAAGAAAATCTAACATAGATATAACATGAACCCATGAACCCCTTCCCCAAAGAAGAAAATAAGATAGTAAAAACTTAAATTCAAAGGAAGCTAACTAAAATGTAAAACACAAAAATTGAGATATGTTGTTTTGAGAGGGCATACTGCATGCCTGAGACAATTCAATCCATAAAGAGCAATGCCAGGATATATTCTACTAAATTATTTGGATATCCAGACAAAAAAAAAAAATCAAGTCATTTATAAGGAAAAAAAATAGACTGTCTTCAGAATTTTGGCAAATTTTATGCCAACAGGCAATGAAGTTAAAAAAAATAAGGAAAGATGAACCATAAATGTGATATTCAACACATTCATCCAACAGAAACAAATTCACCTTCAAAGATAAAGAGTACAATCTGCTATAAACATTTAAAAACTCAAGGAATATTATTCTTGCAATGTCTCTTTGAGGAATAGACTATAAAAAGAGCTTCAGGTAATCAAAACAAATGGAAAAATGTTGGCATAAAATAGTGCTGACACTCAGCATTCATAGTGGTGTACATCACAAAAAGAGAGACAGTCGGATATCAGGTGCCTTGTTATAGAAAAAGATACAACCATCAATAAAACAGTCTTGCTCAAGAAAATTGAACCTGATTCTAATCAAGCCAGTAGGTTCAACTATTGACTTATAGAAAATATAAATAGAAGAATATGTCAACTACACCACATGACTATGATGAGCAAAATCTAGAATATGAGACTTTTATGAATGACCCACTTAATTTCTTTAACAAATACATTTCAGAAGAATAAAAGAAAAAGGAGAGTGAGAGACACGGGGAGACCTATAGATAAAAGTACACTGAAAAGACATAAATAAATTCAACATTTCAGTATTATTTGGATTCTGATTAAAAGGAGACAGCTCTTTGTGAGATAATTGGAAATTTAAACATTCAAATTGATATTCGATATTAGAGAATCATTGTGAATTTATGAAGTAATTGTACTGAAGGTTGTGTTTAAAAAGAGTTCAATGTTTAAGGGTAAAATGATATGATGTATGAGATTTGAAATTAATACGAGCTGAGGAGGGGAAGAGAGGGTGATAAATGATTAAAGGGTCATGGGTTGATAATCATTGAAACCAGTTGATAGGCATGTAAGTGTTCATTATAATAATTTGCCTACATTTTACATTTAAAATTTTACATTATAAAACATAGTTCAAATCGTCTTATGCCTCATACTCACATTGTAAAGGAACCAGTTATTTTGTGCTGTGTTGCCTGTGTGAGTGTAATGCACCAAATGTTTCTAAACATTATAAATAAAAACTTGTTTTGGACTTATTAGTATGATCAGAGAAGAAAACTTATAGAATCGTTAACATTGTTTTTCTGAACAATTGTATTTTTTTACCTAAAAGATGTATATCTTGGGGCAGTCTATGCTTGTTAGTATACATGTAATGTACGTGTATGACTGTGGCTGACACGGTTTTGAGATGTGCTACCACTTCCCTCCAGTGACACTAGCTGCTGTCAGATCCTCTAAAGTACCAAAGGATTCTAAATTGTCTTGTTGCTTTTCAAATCTTCATCTGGCTTTAGATGACATGCTATTTTTAAAACATTACTTGGAGTTATTTTTTTAATGTGATATTTCATATGTCATCTTTAATAGTCTTCATTTCATTGATAGATTTCTGGCTCAGGTAAGTACTAAGGCCTGTTTTATTTAGATGAGTATTTAAATACCTCAGAAGAATACCTGAACATCTCTTTAGAATTTATTAGGTTGGTGCAAAAGTCATTGCAGTTCTTGCCATTACAACCTAATATTTCATTTTATTGAGATGCATTACATGTCCTTAGAGTATATAAAAATATTG
The DNA here is from genome assembly GCF_037993035.2 of Macaca fascicularis. Classification (NCBI taxonomy): domain Eukaryota; kingdom Metazoa; phylum Chordata; class Mammalia; order Primates; family Cercopithecidae; genus Macaca; species Macaca fascicularis. The sequence goes on along the minus strand of NC_088381.1, from coordinate 30,390,427 downwards.
GCTACCCAGTAATTATTTGAAGAAAGACCATTTTATCTACTTTTGGTTGACACCCATAGGGATAGCTCTGTGCAAGTAGTTGTAAAAATATAGTGTTTGTACTAAGTGTAATTCTTAGATTTAAGAGCCTACTTCCACACAGTATTTGGGATTTAGGGAGACAGATCAATCATATTGACTCTTTTCAGCAAGTAGATGAACATCTCTGCAAAATTGTTAATTCTCTTTCAAATCCACTTAGTCAAGTTGGTTGATTTAGTAACCCCTGCATACACCGTTTAGAATGAAAAGGTAGATACAGTTCTTCCCATGAGATTTGTCAGTACTCCTACTCTGTAAACATGTTGGTCCTTTCTCATTTTATTTCCTAAAATTGTAACCCATTTTTGCTCCCAGGTTCACATATTTCATCTTTCAAGCTGAAAAAAAAAAAAATGGGTAAAGACCATTTCTTTCCAGACAGATGGGCCTGTTTGTGATTTGCCAAACTCCAAAATATGTGTTCTTCCCCCAAATCCTGCCAGAAAGAACTTGGGTGCTAAAATAGATGTAGAAAATCCCTCTATCCTGACACAATTGCTTGACTAAATTATGTTTCTGGGTATAAAACCATCCAGCCTGTTTTATTTCCATTTCCATGTGCAGCACTCAATTCCCTTGATAATTTCTTAGTCATTTTAAGTTCGTGAACCATGAATGTCAGTCATGGGTTCCTTACTCTTGTAGGTTTCACCTCTTCTTAATGAAATATGCATGTCTTCCTCGCGTATATCATCCTTCAGTTCTGCAGTTTCATCTTGTAACAAGCCTTCCCAAATCCACACTTAGCAGGGCTCCTCTTATAGCTATTATTATTATTTTTGAGTGTCTACTGTTTCCCAGGATTTGTACTGAGAATTAACGAGAGGTAATACTTACCAGAATTTCACCCTGTGGCTGATACTGAGCTAAATCCTTTACACATGTATGGTCCCATACGGGTATCTCAACAACACAATGAGGCAGGTATCCTTTTCATCACTATTTTACTAACGAGGAAACTGACGCTCAGAGAAGTCAAGAAATTTGCTTCAGGTCACACAGCTTCCAAGGGTTCAAACCCAGGCAGGCTTGATTTATTTCAAAACTTAGTGAATTTCACTGTGACAGTCTGTCTTCCCCAAACCTGAAAATGTTTTTTATAACAAAAGTCGAACTTTGGTGGGCTGTGAAGACAGAAGTTGAGGGTCTTCATGTAACAGAAACCTTTTAAAATAAGGTCCCCAAATTATTGTGTGAGTGCAGGTGGGGGAGTGTTTGTCTCTATAAATCATAATGTAAAACCTCAGCCTTTCTCATGGCTAATGCTCGCCCTCTGCTGGCGTGTCTAATTTGTGCCCAACTGAAGGGTCATTAAAATATACCCTACCTTCTGTAGTTTAAATTTAGGACAGCAGAATCAGCTTTGTGACCTCTGTAAGGTAATGTGAAAAAATCACGCAATCAAGAAAACTACAAAAATATTCTCAGTGATGATTTATTTGCAGGCTGGCATAACTTGGCACCTTTGATTTCTAAGCAGTCTGAATTTTATCATGTACAAAGGATGGCAGATGAACTCTTATTAATTATTCCCTTCATGTGGTTCTGATGAGGGCAGTGAAGGGAAAACTCACATTCTTAGCAAGGAAAGAATTAATTAGAGCAGAGGCTCACCTCTGTGATTCTATTTTATGTCTGAAGAAAAAGAAAGTCACTAAAAACCATGGCATTTGCTCCCGTCTATTCCTCTTTTCTCTTTAATAATGCAGTATTCATTTTTGCAGCCAGTTATCTGATGAACATGGCAATGCTTAAATGGAACAGTCAGCATCTTATAAGTTTGTCTGCTTCTTGAGACAGATGGACTGTCACTATTTGGTACAGCATCTCTTAGGGCTAAGGGAATCATATTTTTTCTATTGATATGATTATGCAATCAGGCATGTGCACTGCAAGAAATGGGGGTGGGATTGGAATATAATAAGCACACATACACATTCACACATGAAAATAAAATAATTTCAAATAATATACTTTCAAGAAATCATAACCGTAAAATGAGAGAATATCAAAATATTTACTCAAATATTACCAGTATTTTAAAATAATAATATCTAAACATGGTTAGCAAATTAGTATATTTAAGTCTGTGCTGACTCTTCTATTTCACATATAATGATTTATATATTTGTCTGATATTTTCATTAAAGTTATTAGCATGAAAAATGACATTCTGTAAGCCAGCAAAATGCTTAGCAGTATCAGATATTAAATAGATAATAGAGTTTAAACAAAATACAAGCAGGAATCAGGAATCTAAGATTATATTATAGCTATCATCAATGTCATAGATTAAAAATAATGCAAACAATTTGATAGTACAGACGCCTCAAATTTCATGCTATTTGATGGAGATAGAGAGGAGCTATCTCTTAAAGAAAACATAACACATTAACTCAGTAACTCCTAAAATTTGATAATACAAACAGAAGTGAAGAAATGAAGAAAGGCATTAAAGATAAGAAAGAAGAATATATGAAGGATAGAAAAGGAGTTTGTAATTTCTCTGCCTTCTTTTTTCCACCAAATTTTTGACACTAAGAAGTAGGTTTGTGGATGTCTCATGCTGATGTACCATTTAAAATGCAGTTTATTCTGCTACCACACATATTTGTATTTGGTGAATTACCTCATGTGTGTGTGGTAAATAGGAAACTAGTTACAAGGCTTTTCAGGAATGTCTGTTTTGTTACAGCAGTAATATTATTCAATTATTAAAAACTACTTTTTCCTGGCGTGGACATATATTAACCAATTTAACATACTCTCAGCAACCTCATTTTTTCTGTTTTATTGTTAGGGAAATGAAGGCTTAGAGAGGTCACACACCAAGAAAATCAAGATTCAAACAGTTTCTAAATTGTTAACCACTATTATGCTGCCCTTGTTGATTCTAACCTTCTCTGAACCACTGTGCATCATGCATCCAAGGCCCCAGTGGTAAAAGAATCATAATGACAATGTGTACATTCATCCCTCCTCATGAAGACAAGTTACAGGCAGCGTCTTTCAGACAAAAGATCTAGAACACCAGCTTCTACAGCCCTCTTTGCAAGCAAAGTAATTTCCTGAGAGATGAAGCAATTCAGAGAGGACGGCTGCCTGAGCAGAGTCCCCCGGGGGAGGAATGACAGCACCAAGGCTCAGGGGCCCCATGGTCTGGTGCTGTGCCAGTGGGCAAGCCTCGGGAGAAACAGATATCCTTCTGCTGGGCCACGCTACCTTGGCTGGAGCGCCCCCAGAGAGCTCAGGAAATTGTTCACTGACCACTGGCTGCAGCAAAACCTCAGGGATGAAGGAAAGGGTAAGGATGGAAAACCTAGGAACCATCAAAAAATAGGCAGTTGCTCAAAAGTTGAATTTTGTACCTCTATCCATTTTAGGTACAGGAATACACACAGACACACACAAACACATGCAAACACACACACACACAGAGCAAACAATTTTTGAGACTTTTTTTAAAGAAGCGTATAACTCATCCATTACCTAAGAATAATTTGCAATACTTCATTGTCCTTTTTGTCTGTGATATAACATATAAAATCAGGAAAGCTATGTGCATAGTTGAGATGAGGGTAAGAAGTTGGCTGCAGAGAAGATGGGAATGTCTATCATATGCAAGTTGATTAGATGCTAGGATGTATTGAAATGGATAGGAAAGGATTGACTATAAAACTGATAAAATAGACCAAATGATGCTCCACCCTCCAAAAGCACTCTACTCTGGGATCTAGGTTGTCAGAGTGGTTAGTTACTATTTCATGAGTCATTTGGGTTGTTTCCAGATCACATTCTTACTTTGTGTTGTGTTCCCAGAAATTCCAAATAATAAGTTTTATTTTTGTCATAATTCATGTGTACATTCTAGACTATAGTCCTTGAACTTATTTCAAAAGCTTTGCATTCAATGATATACTAGTGGTCTGAAAAGGGTAATCAAACTTTGAACAAGACAAAGAATACAAAAGTGTCTCTCAAAGAATGGGGACATTCTGGTTCCATTCCTACAATCCTATAAAACCCAAGCTACCATTTAGAAAAAAAAATTAAAAATTAAAAAAAAATATTAAATACATAAGGCTCCAGACTTGGTTAGTCTGCGTTAGGATCATACTCAGCCTCACAACTCCCTATGTTAGGCATTACCTCGTCACACAGGTAAAGAAACTAAGACTTAGGTTACCGATTGCCTGTGGTGACAGTAGCAGAATAGAGATCCAAACCCAGATCTGGTTATACACAAATTCAAGAAACCTTCATAATTGCACAAAATAGAGGAAAATAGCCAACTACTTGGAGGTAGCATATCTTCTTAGTGTCTCAGAGAGGGTGAGAGCGTGATCTCACTGTTATTTTTAACTGTAAACTGGAAACACTTTTAATGGGAAAAATAATGCTTACCCCAGGAGTTCCAAATGCTGCCTTCTACCTAGTTCACCCCATTTATTAAAATATCACAATATTTCTTTTTCTAAAATGTGATTTGTAAAAATCTGCTTCTTCAATTTCTTACAGTGATATCCAGCTCAGATACCGTAACGAAGTCCATGAAGAAATATAAATAGTAACCCGCTTTATGAAGAACTTGGCTATAAGATTTATTCTGATCAACATGGATCATCTATATTATATTGAGTTTCCCACTTTAATATTGTAGCTTGGATCTGTTTTCTGTTGTGAGACTTAATACACAAAACATAGCCATGAGATCTCTATCAAGTAGCATTGCAAGCAATAAATTACCAAACTGAGTTAGACATAATTGAGCCTTGAAAACCAAAGGATACCCTGAGTCTTAAAACAGTGGGCAAGCTACTAGGTATGGGTGAAAAATCAACAGAGTTAAACTAAGATGACCACCAACATGAGCATGAACAAGAATAAGAAGTAAGACAGGCTAGTTAGAATGGCTATTATCAAAAAGAAACCATAAGAAATGCTGGTGAGGATGTGGAGAAAGGAGAAGTCTTATACACTGTTAATGGGAATGTAAAGTAGTACAGCCATTATGGAAAATAGTATGGAGGTTCCTCAAAATCTATAAATACAAATACCATATGACCCAGGAATCCCACTCTGGGAATATATACAAGAGAAAAAAAAAATGGTGTATCTAAGAGATATCTGCATTCCCATGTTTACTACAGCACCATTTACAATAGCCAAAATGTGGAATCAACCTAAGTGCCCATCAAAGGAAGAATAGATAAAAACAATGTGGTATATATACACAGTACATTATTCAGCCATGAAAAAGAATGAAATCCTGTCATTTATAGCAACGTGGATGGAACTGGAGGTAATTATGTTAGTGACACAAGCGAGACACAAAGACAAATATTTCACATTCTCGCCCATATGTGGGAGCTAAAATTGTGGCTCTCATGGAGGTAGAAGGAAGAATGGTGGTTACCAAAGGCTGTGAAGGCAAGTGGGGTGGGAGTAGGAAGAGAGGTTGCTTAATAGATACATAAATGCAGTTACGTGGAAGGAATAAGTTCTAGTATTCAACAGTACAGTAATTATAACTAATAATAATTTATTTTGTATTTGAAAATAGCTACAAGAATTGTAATGTTCCCAACACAAAGAAATGATAAATGTTTGAGGTAATGGATATCCCAATTACCCTGATTAGAGCATTATACATAGCCTAAGGGTATCAAACTATCACGTGTATCCCCAAAATATGTATAACTACGATATATCAACATAAAAGAATTTTTAAAAACAAATAAGACAGGAAGCAGAGGCAATGGGAGTAGCCTGTGATGGGGATCAGAGAGCCTGAGCCTTATCATAACTCCAATATCAAAAGATGGGATAATTTGGGCAAGTCAAGTCCTCTGTTTCCTTATCAATAATCTGAGGCATCGGTATTCAGCCCTTTCTAGTTTCCCTTGAAGCACAGACTCTGTTTCATTGAAAGTAAGGCCACACAAAGGCTTCGACACCAGGTAAAAAGGCAAAACAACAATGAGACCAGGTGTTCATTTCACTTTGATTTTGGTAGTGAAGAAAACAAAGAGACGAAGAATGATCTAAATTAGGCAGTCGTATGAAACCCTGAGGCTGAGTCCATTTGAAATTTGAGGATAGTTTTCAGGAGAAGGGATGTCGCAATGTGTCTGTAGAGCTGTCCAAATTTTGGTTTGCTCTGATTTTAGAAATTTATCCTCATTTCTTTAAACATTGGTATAGGTAGGGAGAAAAAAGGGGACTGGGTGACAAACTTTGTCTAAAATTATCTACGGCTCTCTTTAAGTCGTGGCTGTAGTATTTTTCATGCTCCTATTAATTTAGATGTGAAACAAGTTACTGTTTGACTACCTCTTTTAAGGTGCTGTAGAAATAAAGAACAAGATTGTCTCAATCTCCACCTTCTCCCCTGACCAAAATAAATAAATAAATAAATAAAACTGAGCCCATGTCGAAATCATTAAACATATCTTTTGCTTATAAATGATGTTTATTGATGCCTCTGTTAACCTCTAGACTCTGAGCTCCTGGGGACGGGGACTATTTGGCGTTTGTTGCTGATGCTCATGGAAAGCTGAGCACTATTCCTAGCATCTACTGAAAGTTCAAAAAATGTGTGCTGACTTAAACTACGTTTAAAATAAGGCCAAACTCCTCTCTTTCCCGTACTCATTTAATATGCTGTAATTGAATATTGAACAAAAACAACAGAAAGAAATTGGTATTTATATCAATCTACTCAGAATTCCTGGGCTATAAAACAACACGATTTGCTTAGGGGTAGGTAACGGAAGATTTTTTAGTGTATAATATATATAACGTAAAACTTACCATTAGCAACATTTAGTACATTCACAATGTTGTGAGATTTTTTTAAATTATATTGAAAGTCTATGAAATTATTTGCAAAAAAAAAAAAAAAAAAAAAAAACCATTGCCTGTAAAAGCACCTTTGAGAACATTCCCATTTCTTTTTTTTTAATGCTTTTTCTTTTATTTATTTATTTATTTATTTTTTATTATTATTATACTTTAAGTTCTAGGGTACATGTGCATAACGTGCAGGTTTGTTACATATGTATACTTGTGCCATGTTGCTGTGCTGCACCCATCAACTCGTCAGCACCCATCAACTCGTCATTTACATCAGGTATAACTCCCAATGCAATCCCTCCCCCCTCATCCCTCCCCATGATAGGCCCCGGTGTGTGATGTTCCCCTTCCCGAGTCCAAGTGATCTCATTGTTCAGTTCCCACCTATGAGTGAGAACATGCGGTGTTTGGTTTTCTGTTCTTGTGATAGTTTGCTGAGAATGATGGTTTCCAGCTGCATCCATGTCCCTACAAAGGACACAAACTCATCCTTTTTTATGGCTGCAGAGTATTCCATGGTGTATATGTGCCACATTTTCTTAATCCAGTCTGTCACTGATGGACATTTGGGTTGATTCCAAGTCTTTGCTATTGTGAATAGTGCTGCAATAAACATACGTGTGCATGTGTCTTTATAGCAGCATGATTTATAATCCTTTGGGTATATACCCAGTAATGGGATGGCTGGGTCATATGGTACTTCTAGTTCTAGATCCTTGAGGAATCGCCATACTGTTTTCCATAATGGTTGAACTAGTTTACAATCCCACCAATTGTGTAAAAGTGTTCCTATTTCTCTACATCCTCTCCAGCACCTGTTGTTTCCTGACTTTTTTTGTTGTTGTTGTTGAGACGGAGTCTCGCTCTGTCGCCCGGGCTGGAGTGCAGTGGCCGGATCTCAGCTCACTGCAAGCTCCGCCTCCCGGGTTTACGCCATTCTCCTGCCTTAGCCTCCCGTGTAGCTGGGACTACAGGCGCCCGCCACCTCGCCCGGCTAATTTTTTTGTATTTTTAGTAGAGACGGGGTTTCACCGTGTTAGCCAGGATGGTCTCGATCTCCTGACCTCGTGATCCGCCCGTCTCGGCCTCCCAAAGTGCTAGGATTACAGGCTTGAGCCATAATGATCGCCATTCTAACTGGTGTGAGATGCTATCTCATTGTGGTTTTGATTTGCATTTCTCTGATGGCTAGTGATGATGAGCATTCTTTCATGTGTCTGTTGGCTGTATGAATGTCTTCTTTTGAGAAATGTCTGTTCATATCCTTTGCCCACTTTTTGATGGGGTTGTTTGTTTTTTTCTTGTAAATTTGTTTGAGTTCTTTGTAGGTTCTGGATATTAGCCCTTTGTCAGATGAGTAGATTGCAAAAATTTTCTCCCATTCTGTAAGTTGCCTGTTCACTCTGATGGTAGTTTATTTTGCTGTGCAGAAGCTCTTTAGTTTAATGAGATCCCATTTGTCAATTTTGGCTTTTGCTGCCGTTGCTTTTGGTGTTTTAGACATGAAGTCTTTGCCCATGCCTATGTCCTGAATGGTACTACCTAGGTTTTCCTCTAGGGTTTTTATGGTATTAGGTATAACATTTAAGTCTCTAACAAAGCTGGAGAACATTCCCATTTCTGTTCGGGCATGGTGGCTCATGCCTAAAATCCCAGCACTTTGGGAAACCAAGGTGGGCAGATCATTTGAGGCCAAGAGTTCAAGACCAGCCTGGTGAAAGCCAATCTCTACTAAAAATACAAAAGTTAGCCAAGCGTGGTGGTGCGCACCTGTAATCCCAGCTACTCGAGAGGCTGAGGCACAAGAATCACTTGAACCCAGGTGGTGGAGGTTGCAGTGAGCTAACACTGTGGCACTGTACTCCAGCCTCAGTGACAGAGTGAGACTCTATCTCAAAAAAAAAAAAAAAAAAAAAAAAGAGAACATTCCCATTTCTGAAAATTCTCACTTTGCATGTTAGAATATCGTAATATTGTCATAATGAACACATATGCAGTAATGATTATATTTCTTGGCATTTTAGTGAAAAATATTTCTATGAAGATAATATCAGTGTTTTGAACTTTATGATACATGCAACTCCAATTTTATAAGCTTGGACATGCAGAGCTGCCATGTTTTACACACATACATGCGCACGCACACACACACTCTTTAGCTTAACTTTACCGGTCCCGTGGACAACCCAGCCAACAATGCTCCCTCTCAGTTCCGTGATGTCCTCAACTCTGATAATCCTTCTCTCCATTCTGTTTCCCCCATCCATTCCTGGACCACATCATGACACTGGCATTACTCAGAATTCCTTCAACTACGCAATCATTTCCTGCTTAGTGTTTCCTTTGGTTTTTCCTGTCCAATTTCTCTGTGTCATAAATCTACAAACTCAATGAGCCATCCATCCCTTCAAGCTCCTAACTTTATTCCAATCACCAAGCTTCTCCCTTTTTCACTTGCTAACTTATGAAGCTTCAATTCTAAGTAACACTCTTGCTAACACCCTAAACCTCTTTACCTCTCCGTTTTGTTTAACAGAAAAACCCCATCTAAGACCTGATTACATAATAGTTAAGAATGAGAGTTTGGGGCAAAATAGTGTATGTCTGCTTTTGATCACTGAGACTTCCGAGCAGCTAGCACTGGTAGAGGCATTGGAAGCAGCAAATACATATTTGCTATGTGAATTTCCCACCTCTAAATATACTTTTGTCTTAAATTTCAACTTTTAGTTTAGATTCAGGTGTTACACATGTAGGTTTGTTACCTGGATATATTGCATGATGCTGAGGTTTGGGATGTGATTGATTCCATCATCCAAGAACTGACCATAGTACCCAATAGTTAATTTTTCAACCCTTGCCCCTCTCCTCCTCCCTTTTGGAATCCCCAGTGTCTACTGTTGCCAGCTTGTTTTTTGTCCGTGAGTACCCACTGTTTAGCTCCCACCTATGAGTGAGAACAGGTGGCATTTGTTTTTCTGTTTCTATATTAATTCAGTTAGGATAACGGCTTCCAGCTACAACCATGTTGCTGCAAAGGACATGATTTCATTCTATTGTATGACTGTATAGTATTCCATTGTGTATATGTACCACATTTTCTTCACTCCACTACTGATGGGAACCTAGGTTGATTCCATGTCTTTGCTGTTGAGAATCATGCTGCAGTGAACATAGGAGTGCATGTGTCTTTATGGTAGAACAATTTATTTTCTTTCCTCAGTATTCTTAAATGGGTGAAATCGGATTAAAATGGCTAGCCCAAGGAGGCATCAGAATGGGGAAGGTAAGCGGCTGTGGTATCACTAGACCAGCTGATGGAGCATGTTTAAAGCCTCCGGATTTTTAAAACCAATCCTCATTCTGTACACTCTATTTTCCATGTTTTCTTGAGCTGCTGCCACTTCCCATTTATATCCCGACACATTATGACTGCCCCAAATTTCTGTAGAAAATATTCAAACTGTATTTAAAGGCTTTAGACATGGAATTTCAACAGCCCTGTCACTTTTATTGTGTTTCAGCCAAGGGTAGATTGCTCTAATTACCCACATCTTTTTGGCTGGAGCAGTTTCAATTTTTCTCAATTCCTACTTATATCTTTCTAATGAAATAACAAGAATACAGCAGCTGAAAAATCATGTCTTTTAATAACCCTGTCTCATATTTTTTATTTCTTAATTCAGTATATTTGGTATCAAAAATTATTTATAAGTTGTTCTTTTCCCATTGTGATTTCTCTCCTAGTTTTATATATGTCTGTGTGTGTGTGTGTGTGTGTGTGTATAAGAAAAAGTCATAGCTTTGATATCATAGTACAAAAAGAAGCAGAAATCTTCAAAAGCAATTCAGCCTGTGTCTATGCAGGGCAAATACTATAGATAATTGAAGATATTATCTAGATAGCTTGCAATCAAAATGTATGTTCACCTGAAATTGCTTTGCACTTAATGGCACTATTCTGGTACTTATGCTACTGAACATCTCTGTTCCAATTCTCTTCTTGTATTCATCAAAATATTGTAAGTAGAACCACAAGTTTAATTTCATATGTCCTAGCCAGTTCATCTTTCTGGCGTTATAGCTGCACTGTGAAAATATGCTGGTTCCTTGGTCATTTTGACTTTGGTATGAAAGCCTTATGGTACAACCTAATAGTACACTGATACTCTGTGTAAGGCTAGAAGCATATAGTCTATTTACTGTATTTTTTGAAACACAAACTTAACTGTAGTATTTTATAATTCATATGAAATTTCTCCTTTAAGTTTGAGAGAATGAGAGTGTCCCCTCTCTTAAACATGAACCAAAACATTGAGGGAAATCTTACTGTTTCTTTATAAGCTTGCCCTGAGAACCATCTAAATTCCTAACTCTGTAACAGGCCAATCTAACTCATAACCCATTTGAAGCCTATAGTTAGAAGACAAAACGTGGGCAGCTCACTCAAAAGCAAGTTGTGAAAACATACGGTGACATCTAATGTTGGATTTCATCTTCATCAAAGGAGACTGCATGATAGCAGGATGATAGCTTTGGGGTTAGAATCAATTTATAACTATGTGTAACTTTGTGTAAACCACTTTTCCACTTCTTGGACTTTAGTTTTCTTTCTTCACTCAATTAATAGTTACTTGCTTGGCAAATACCAGGTACTAAATTTTTAAATATATTTACAATTATGCCCAGCATCTATCATCATATGAAACTGTTGTGCTTAACAGTAACAGTTCAAAAAGAAACATTGTCTCTCCTCTCAAGAAGCACACACTCTAGTGGGACAAATAGAGAAAACATTGTGTCACTATGGATATGCACATGGAACATGCTATAAGAATGCAGCAGGAAAACAATAAGCTGGTGACAACCATTTCCAACAGATTGAGTTAAATGAGATTAGGTATGTAAAATTGGGCACCTAGTAATTTTCCCATTTACAAGCCATGAATACAAGAAATTCAGGCTCTTTAAAGGATGGATAGGGAATGATGAATGAGAAAGAAAGGAGACAAAGATAAAGGATATGAAAAGCTGTGCTGCCTTGCTGCTCCTTCCCTACGAAGCTCAGAGCCCTACACCCCCAACCTGGCTGCGCTGTATCCCTTACAGTCACCATACAAGTCTTGACACCAACTGCACGTAGCATCTATCTGCCAATTAACAAGCAGGTCTGGCTTCCGCTCTGGATTCTGCTTCCAGCAGATGTAAGAGCAAGGAGAGTTGTCTGATGTGGAAACTTATAAATCCTAAATAGCTTAGAGGCAATTTAGCAGGAAAACAGAGAGCCCTGTGATTGCTTCATATAGTTTCTGATCCTGTGACCTCACAGGTTAAATGAATATCTAATATGCTGGCATATGTAATAACAAATGCTGTTGGACATGCAGGTTATATCTGAATATTCATTCTGCCTCTAAGTCATTGCCTCCAGTCTCTGCCACAAAGCAACTGCCCCCAATTTGTAATGCATTCCTGTTTAGAGCAAACTGGTTCAAGCTTTATCCAAGTCTGCAAAGGAGAATGTCTATTTTGCTCCTCTTGTAATACTCTTGGGTGATGCCTTAATATTGCTGTTCCAGAAACATCCTTGGATCTAGAGAGTCCTTAGGGTTGAATTGGACAGCAGTTGGAGACTCACTGCTAATGTGCCTTGACTTCTGGGGCCCTCCCGAGGAGAAACACCTGGAGCACCACGAGGCAGGTGCCCATGGGCACAGCCTAGCTGCCTGCTTAGCCGGCAAGCTCTTATAAGGAAAGCCACTTCTCATTTCCCTTGAGATTCAAGAGTGCCTACTTTGCATCAGATTAATGGAGGTTTTTCCACACAGAAATAAAATGTGATTCTGATCATTTAGCCATGTGACTCTGAGGAAAAGGAGAATTCTGAAGGTACATTCTGAAATCCTCTCATCACATCAAAGTCTGAAGCATGATATAAAAAGAAGCCTAAATTACCCCCTGAAAGCAGCTGTTGTGAGGTGCTAATTCAGTTACGATGTATTCCCATCTATTTCACTTCAGGTTTTGAACACAGAAGTGATATATTTCACTCTGAACACTTCACTTAAGTACAAGACACTGAAGAAATCTTATTTTGCTGTGTTCATCCCCAAACCACTCACGGAAAAAAAAAATGTTAGACACTCTAAGAGACTGTAACACTTGGAAACTTTTATTATATATGCCCTGAATATTATGAACACCATAGGTCCCTGTGCTTAAATGTTTTCTCTGTATACTTTAAGCAAGAAGGATGGACTTTGAATCCCCTATTTCCTTGTAATTTTTAAGAGTATCGGTTTGCCTGGGTCATCTTATTCCTAGCTTCAATCAAGTGCCAGCACAGTGGATTCCTAATTTGGTTATACATTACAATCATCTTGGTAGCTTTTTTGTTAAAACAATTCTGATGCTGAGATCACAGCCCACACAATTAAATTACAACGTCCACGTTGGCAGCCAGAAAGAAATCCATATTTCCCAAGCTGTTTTAAATAGCCATCAAAATTTGGAAACTATTTGGGTACAAGAATTGGTACTCAAATGTTTGATAACTAGTAACATAAATTAATTGATGGTTTAGAAGGTGAGTTGATGGGGGAAGAGAGAATGAATGGAGAATTATTTAGTTAGAAACCCTGAGTTCAAGATCTAGCCTTTTTATTGGTGTGTAACCTTGAGCAAGCAAGTCAAAAGCTGAATGAATCTATTTCCTTTTCTATCCAATATAGACGATATTGTCCTGCCAGGTAACATCGTAATTTTAGCCACTATTGCCACATTTACTTCCTAACCACCCCACTTTTCTCCAGATTGGCCCACCTTTAGGGCAATGTATTAAACATCTTCAGAATCTCTACTCTTTAGAAATACTCCCCCCTTTTCTTCTCAGGACATCCAAGGAATGGTTTACTCTGTCTTTGGGCTTAAGAATATCACCTCAGCTCATGACTACATGCCTCAGCATTTCCCAAACCCTCACACCATTCTTTTGCTGATACATAAACCAAAGAGGTATAGGATGCTATGCAAAGCACCGCTGTGCTTTGTTCCTTGCAGTCAAAGTTTTCCATTTACAGAGGCTCGAGGGATAAATACACTTAAACAAAGACAAAATCCTTGTGACCAGCTGGTCTCCAGATCTGCTGGGACAGAGCCCAAGGAATAACTTGAATTTTCAATAAGATGAATTTAAGTTTAACATAAAGATAAATGTCCTAGGAGGAAAGGTTATTTGTACTTAAAAAACAAATAAAAGATATGATACCCATTTCAGCGCTGTATGATAATTAATTTTTTCCTAGCATATGGATCAAGGATCCATATGCTAGGATCCTTGAAGGGTAGTGGTTAAAAACATGGATTTAGGGGCCAAGCAAGACTGGTTTATTGTCTTACAGAAGCATTCCATGTCTTACACTGTGGTTGGATGCTAGAGACTGATCTACTGCATGTAATCTAAAATTAAATATAAAACACTTGGAGTATCAGTTGACACCTTTGATTTCCTAGCTATTGTCTTTTGTTGTTAGAGATGAGAAATTATTATAAAATTAGAGTACTGAAGAATTATACTGAAAACAAGGCTACCATCACATTAGCTACTAAGTATCTAGTTCTACAGAGGCAAAAAAAAAAAAAAGAAAATCTTTATTTTAGTCTTTGCTGATATTTTTCTAAGCAAAGAGAAAAAGCAAAAGGGGAAAAAACAAAATTTAAGAAAAAAAGAATAATAAAGACCTTCTCTGGGCAAATTGCTTAGCCTCTTCAAGTCTCATTTTCCTGCTTATAAGATGGGAATATTATTGTCTACTTCGCATGGCTACTGTGAAAATTAAACAAATTAATATAAGGTTTGTGTCACATGATGGGCTTTCAATACCTGATCATCTTTACCAAGCCCCTTCTTTATATTTTAAGTTTTAGAAGTTGCCATAGAGATGCCTCTTTCAGTTGCTTGCCTGACTGGGGTTAATGTGGATTTTTCCCCCACCACGTACTTTTTTTTTTTTTTTTTTTTTTGAGACGGAATCTCGCTCTGTCGCCCAGGCTGGAGTGCCGTGGCGCAATCTCAGCTCATTGCAAGCTCCGCCTCCCGGGTTCACGCCGTTCTCCTGCCTCAGCCTCCCGAGTAGCTGGGACTACAGGCGCCCGCCACCACGCCCGGCTAATTTTTTTTTTTATTTTATTTTTATTTTTTAGTAGAGGCGGGGTTTCACCATTTTAGCCAGGATGGTCTCGATATCCTTACCTCATGATCCGCCCGTCTCGGCCTCCCACCACCATGTACTTTTATAATGTACTGAGGTAAGAGTGTCACAGATGTTTTTCTAGATATATTTCTGTGTATTGACATTTATATCTTCTTCCCGTGTTTCTAACGTCGAGAATAGTGGTTCCAAAAATATATGTAAAAACGTAGAGAGCAGAGCTTAAGGTCAAATATAATGTTAGTTAAACCTGAATTTATTATAAGCCACCTTCTCTACTCAAAAAGAGTAAGTTCTTGAATATCAGTTCAACAGCAAACATTATATTCAGACTTTAGTGTACATAAGAATCTTGAGGACTATAAAGTGCAAATTCCCAGCCTTCCTAACAAAATCTGATTCATTCTGTCTGGGGCAGAGTTCCAGGAATTCGCATTTTTGCAAGCCCCTCAGGTAGTCCTGGGATGATACTTTGAGAAAAATTTCTTTTTGATGTGCCAGGTCCTCTGTTTAGGATTCATCTCAGAGTCCTGGTGTGCTAATAGTTCTCCAAACCTGGGATATTTAATCAGATGATTAACACACTGCAATTAATACTAATGGAGTTGTATACTGAGTGTTGTGGAGAAATAGAAGCAAAAATGAAAAGCAAAAAAAAAAAAAAAAAAAGTGCTCCAGATCATAGACAACCTTTGAGAAATTATTCTACAAAATTTATTTTAGATAACTTGTAGTTTTCTTATTTCTCTCTCAAAACAACAGACATCATAAAACCGAAAGAAATGTCTATAGATTTCCAGAGTTATATCAATAAATCATTCCCAGCCATGTGCTAAATTTTTTTAAACAGCTGCAAGTCTCCCTGCCAACAAGTAGAAAGCAGTACGGGATTTAGTACACGGGCTAAATATCTACGTAGCAGGCACTTTATCTAAATAAGGTCAGTGTTTCACATTCTGTCAACCTGCAGCCATACTCCAAACTGCATGAAGAGTGAACAACCTAAAATATTGGTAAGTTCTAAGGAAGGTGCCAAGATTCTCCACTGCAAAGGTAAAGTATGCATTATATTATAATTGCTTATCTATTTTCTCTACTCCTCTGTAGATTATAAGTCCCTTGAGGGAAGATACTGTGTCTTGCCCACTGCTGTATCTTCAATACCTAGAACAGTGCCTAGCACAATAAATAGTTACAACGGATTAATGGAAAATACCTTTAATGGTTTATCCTGTGTAAACAATAAATTCCAAGTTCTTTAAGTACAATATACGCGAGGCTCTGGATTCCTCTCTCTAGCTTCATTCCTTATTCTTCTGCCTTTTGATTCAGCCTCAGGTCTCTACATACTTCCTACTCTGTGTCAGCTGTGTGCCTTCATTGTCCCCTTTTCCTCTGCTTGAAAGGTCATTTCCTCACCTGGCTAATTCCTACAGATCATTTCTGCCCTCTCCAACCTTTTTGTAATTTAAGAGCTCAGAAAATAAAAAGGCCCAAACCCTATGTTGAAAGAGTATAATAAATTTCTGTTGACAGTTCTTTTTTTGTTTGTTTGCTTTTTTTTTTTTTTTTTTTTTTTTTTTTTTGAGATGGAGTCTTGCTCTGTCACCCAGGCTGGAGTGCAGTGGCCCAATCTCTGGTCGCCGCAACCTCCGCCTCGCAGGTTCAAGCAATTCTCCTGCCTCAGCCTCCTGAATAGTTGGGATTACAGGTGCCTGTGACCACACCCGACTAATTTTTGTGTTTTGAGTAGAGATGGGGTTTCACCATGTTGGTCAAGTTGGTCTTGATCTCCTGATCTCATGATCCACACCCCTCGGTCTCTCAAAGTGCTGGGATTACAGGCGTGAGCCACCACACTGGTAGCTCTTCCTTATGACACAAGTTTCTCGACAGAGTACTTTCTTCTGAAAGCAGTATCAGTTTTCCATATTTAATCTCCACAAGAACCACTTTCAAAAAATAACAGTAACCTGGCACTTTAAAGAACTAAAAGAGAGTAAACAAACAAGATTTTTTTACCACCTCACACCAATCAGAATGGCTATTATTAAAAAGCAAAAAATAACAGATTCTGGTAAAGCTGTGGAGAAAGGAGATGCTTATACCCTGTTGGTGGGAGTATACATTAATTCAACCATCAAAAGCAGTGTAGCCATTCCTCAAAGAGCTATAAACAGAATTGCCATTCGACCCAGCAAATCTATTACTGAGTATATACCCAAAGGAATACAAATCATTCTACCATAAGGACACATGGATGCATAGATTCATTGCAGCACTATTCACAATAGCAAATACATGGAATAAACCAAAATGCCCATCAATGGCAGACTGGATAAAAAAAATGTGGTAAATATATACCGTACAGCCATAAAAAAGAACGATATCATGTTCTTTGCAAGAACATAGATGGAGCTGGAGGCCGTTATCCTTAGCAAACTAATGCAGACACAGACCAAATGCCACATGTTCTCACTTAGAAGTGGGAGCTAAATGAGGAGAACACAGGGACCCTATGAGGGGAACAACAGACACTGGGGCCTACTTGAGGATGGAAGGCAGGAGGAGGGAAAGGAACAGAAAAAATAACCACTGGGTACTAGGCCTAATACCTGGGTGATGAAATAATCTGTACAACAAACTCCCATGACATGAGTTTAACTATTTAACAAAACTTGCACATGTACCCCTGAACCGAAAATAAAAGCTTAAAATATAGGGAGGCGGAGCTTGCAGTGAGCCGAGATCGCGCCACTGCACTCCAGCCTGGGCGACAGAGCGAGACTCCGTCTCAAAAAAAAAAAAAAAAATATATATATATATATATATAAACGTGAGTCAAATTAAATTATTACAATAATAAATTTTTTTTTCTTTTTGAAGTTTTAAGACACAACAATTAGGAAGACTGGAGGCATCTTAGATGGCAGACATAGACCTTTTATGCTAAATGTAAATAATTATATGTTAAATGTAAATATGTTAAATGTAAATAATTTTATTAAGTGTAAATCACCCAAGTAAACTAAAAGGCAGATATTGTCAGAGTAGATTAAAAAACATGATACAAGTATATGCTGTCTACCAGAAACGTCAAATATAATATATGCATATTGAAATTAAAAGGAGGGGAAAAAATAAATCGTGTAAACATTAATCAAAAGAAAACAGGAGTGACTATGTTACTATCAGATAAGAATACAGACTTCAGAGCCAGAAACAAAAAACAAATTATCATATATTTAGACATTCCAGAGTCAAAATGTCATAAAAGGGCCAATTTACCAAGAAAATACAGCAATCCTAAATGTACACGTACCAAATACAGATGCTCAAAATGTGTCAGAGACTGATAGAACTGAAAGGAAAAATAGACAAATAATAAATCCATGCTTTATACAAAAATTTACTCAAATGGATAATTTACTTAAGTGTGAAGTGTAATACCATAATTTTTTTAAAGGAAAAAAACCCTGGAAGTTTAACTTTTAAATTATGCATAAGCCCTTTATAGATAAAATTATGAATATTTAAAAACAGTAAAGAATAGACATCTGCTTATCACAGACAACAAAATATCAATTATCCTCAAATTACTATATGGCTTCAAATCAATCCTTCTCAAAATAAAAGAGAAATTATTATTCCTGTTTTTGTTTTTGTTGTGTTGCTGTTTAGAAACTAGAGTAAATAATTCTTGTTATTTGAGAATTACAAAGAACCAAGAATAGTGCAGATACTTAAAAGAAGAATAAGTGGTCCTATTAGATAGCAAAGTGTATTATGTGATTTTGACGAGAGAATGTGATTTTGTCTTAAGTGTGGATAAATTAGCCAATAAAATAGAATTGCACGTTCAGAAACAGAGCCACTTAAATTTGCTACATGAAGAAGCAGCATTGCCAATCAGTGAGGAAAGGTAAAACAATTCCTTAAATTGTTTAACCATTGGCTATTAAAATGGAGGGTGGAATGGAAAATGGAGTTAGATCGCTAACATCTATATCAAATCAATTCCAGGGTAATTAAAGATTTGTCAATGATAAACTTTAAATTTTAGAATAAAATATAAACTGTTTCTGTTCTTAGTGAAAAGAAAGATTTCATAAATAAGACATCAAGCAAAAACTTCTGGGCACAATGGCTCATGCCTGTAATCCCAGCACTTTGGGAGACCAAGGCGGGTGGATCACTTGAGGGCCAGGAGCTTGAGGCCAGCCTGGGCAACATGGTGAATCCCCGTCTCTACTAAAAATACAAAAATGAACCAGGCATGGTGGCACATTCCTGTAATCTCAGCTACTTGGAAGGCTGAAGCACAAGAATTGCTTGAACCAAGAGTTGGAAGTTGCACTGAGCCGATATCGCACCACTGCACTCCAGCCTGGGTGACAGAGTGAGACCCTGTCTCAAAATCAGAAACAAACAAACAGAAAAATATTTCAGGATAATTGTTACCTGGAAAATAGGCATAATAATGAGTCGCACAGATTCAAATGCCTTGGTAATGAACTAATTCTTTTTTTTTCCAACTTTTAAATTCCAGGGTACATGTACAGGATGTGCAGGTTTCTTACATAGGTAAACAAGTGCTATGGTGGTTTGCTGCAAAGATCATCCCATCACATAGGTATTAAGCCCAGCATCTATTAGCTATTCTTCCTGATACTCTCTCTCCCCTCACCCCCACCAACAGGCCCCAGTGTATGTGGTTTCCCCATATTTTCTCATCATTTAAATATAGATGTGTCCATATTTTCTCATCATTTAACTTCCTACTTATAAATGAGAACATGTGGTGTTTGGTTTTCTATTCCTGCAGTAACTTGCTGAGGACAACAGCTTCTAGCTCTGTCCGTATCCCTGCAAAGGACATGATCTCACTCCTTTTTATGGGTGCATAGTATTCTACGTTGTATATGTACCACGTTTTCTTTATTCAGTCTACCATTGATGGGCATTTGGATTGATTCCATGTCTTTGCTATTGTGAATAGTGCTGCCATGAACATACATGTGCATGTATCTTTATAATAGAATAATTTATATTCCTTTGGGTATATACCAAGTAATGGAATTGCTGGGTCAAATGGCATTTCTTGTTCTAGGTCTTTAAGGTGTTGCCACGCTGTCTTCCACAATGTTGAACTAATTTACCCTGCCTCCAACAACGTAAAAGTGTTCCTTTTTCTCAGCAACCTCGTCAGCATCTGTTGTTTCTTGACTTTTTAATAACCGCCATTCTGTCTGGCATAAAATGGCATCTCATTTTGATTTTGATTTGCATTTCTTTAATGATCAGAGATGTTAAGCTTTTTTTCATATGTTTGGCCCCATGAATGTCCTCTTTTGGGAGATGTCTGTTCATGTCCTTTGCATACTTTTTAGTGGGGTTGTTTTTTTCTTATAATTTTTTGTTTAAGTTCCCTGTACACTTTGGATATTAGACTTTTGTCAGATGGATTACATGAATTTTCTTCCAAAAGTCCTTTGCCTACTTTTTAATAGGATTGTTTTTTTCTTGTAATTTTTTGTAAGTTCCTTGTAGACCTTGGATATTAGACCTTTGACAGATGGATAGATTACACAAATTTTCTCCCATTCTGTAGGTTATCTGTTCACTCTGATGATAGTTTCTTTTGCTTGCAGAAACTCTAGTTTAATTAGATCCCATTTGTCAATTTTTGCTTTTTTTGCCATTGCTTTTGACATTTTCGTCATGAAATCTTTACCCACACCTATGTCCAGAGTGGTATTACCTAGCTTTTCTTCTATGGTTTTTATAGTTTTGGGTTTTCCATTTAAGTCTTTAATCCATCTTCATTTTTGTATATGATGTAAGGAGGGAGTCCAGTTTCAATCTTCTGTATATGGCTAACCAGTTCTCCCAGCACCATTTATTAAATAGGGGATCATTTTCTCATTGCTTTTACCAGGTTTGTCAAAGATTAGATGGTTGTAGGTGTGTGGCCTTATTTCTGAGTTCTCTATTCAGTCCTGTTGGTCTATGTGTCTGTTTTGTACCAGTACAATGGTGTCTTGGTTACTGTAGCCTTGTAATATAGTTTGAAGTTGGGTAGCGTGATGCTTCTAGCTTTGCTGTTTCTGTTTACGATTGTCTTGGCTATTTGGGCTCTTATTCCATATGAACTTTAAAATGGATTTTTTTTTTCTAATTCTGTCAAAAATGGCACTGGTAGTTTAATAGGAATAGCATTGATAAATTACTTTGGCAAGTATGGCCATTTTCACGATATTGATTCTTTCTGTACATGAGCATGGAATGTTTTTC
Source organism: Macaca fascicularis (assembly GCF_037993035.2). Classification (NCBI taxonomy): domain Eukaryota; kingdom Metazoa; phylum Chordata; class Mammalia; order Primates; family Cercopithecidae; genus Macaca; species Macaca fascicularis. The sequence goes on along the minus strand of NC_088381.1, from coordinate 30,368,987 downwards.
CATTTCTTTGTGTCCTGATTTCCTTGAGCAGTGGTTTGTAGTTCTTCTTGAATAGGACCTTCACTTCTCTTGTTAACTGTATTCCAAGACGTTTTATTGTCTTCGTGGCAATTGTGAATGGGAATTCATTCATGATTTGGCTCTCTGCTTGTCTATTGTTGGTGTATAGGAATACTAGTGATCTCTGCACATTGATTTCATATCCTGAAAATTTGCTGAAGTTGCCTATCAGCTTAAGAAGCTTTTAGGCTGAGACAATAGAGTTTTCTAGATAGAGGATCATGTCATCTGCAAACAAAGATAATTTGACTTCTTGTATTTTCATTTGAATATCCTTTATTTCTTTCTCTTGCTGATTACCCTAGCCAGAACATCCTATACTACGTTGTATAGGAATGGTGAGAGAGGGCATCCTTATCTTGTCCCGATTTTCAAGGGGAATGCTTCCAGCTTTTCCCTATTCAGTTTAATATTGGCTGTGCATTTGTCATATATAGCTCTTACTATTTTGAGGCATGGTCCTTCAATACCTAGTTCATTCAGGGTTTTTAACACAAACGGATGACTATTAGGGACAAACCACCCCAAAAAGCTTCTTGGTACTGCCAACACTCCCTCCAAACCTCTCCGTGCTGCCCACCCTTCCCCCAAAACTTTTTACATTTTAAGCTCTTATCTAAGTGCCATGGTGAAGCCAACAGACTTTACCTATCAAGTCTTGCTACAATAAACAAACCCCAATTACAAACCATTCAGATCACACAGAGGGAGATGGTGGGAAGCATAAACAAACTTTACCTACTCCCTCCTGTAAGTTCCTTCATCTAGCTGCTACCATAAACATCCCAAGGTGACATATGGCAAAGTTAACCAACAAACGACCCCAGGATCTCTCTCCCCAGTATAAACCCCTCATCTTGCAAGCTCAGGGCTGTCTCCTCTATCTGTAATGGAGCAGCTGGCAGGTTAAATAAAGGCTTGCCTGAACTTGGGTCTCTCTCTCTCTCGTCCTTTTTCTTGGCTGACCTTACAATGACAAATTTTATTGAAAGTCTTTTCTGTATCTATTGAGATAATTATGTGGTTTTTGTTGTTAGTTCTGTTTATGTGATGAATTATCTTTATTAATTTGCATATGTTGAACCAACCTTGCATTCCAGGGATGAAGCCAACTTGATTGTGGTGGATAAGCTGTTTGATGTGCTGCTGGATTCAGTTTGCTAGTATCTTGTTGAGGATTTTTGCATCAATGTTTGTCAGGGATACTGGCCTGAAGTTTTCTTTTTCTGTTGTATCTTTTCCAGGTTTTGGTGTCAGGATGATGCTGGCCTCATAAAATGAGTTAGGGAGGAGTGCTTCATTTTCAAATTTTTGGAATAGTTGCAGTAGAAATGATACTGGCTCTTCTTTGTACCTCTGGTAGAATTCAACTGTAAATCCATCTGGTCCTGGGTTTTTTGTTTTTTTTTTTTTTTTTTTTTTTTGGTTGGTAGAGTATTTATTACTGTCTCAATTTCAGAACTCATTACTGGTCTATTCAGGAATTCAATTTCTTCTTGGTTCAGTCTTGAGAGGGTGTATGTGTCCAGGAATTTATCCATTTATTCTAGATTTTCTAATGTTGGTAAATACAGGTGTTTATAGTGTTTTCTGATGGTTGGTTGTATTTCTGTGGGGTCACTGGTGATATCCCCCTTGTATCTGATTGTATCTATTTGATTCTTCTCTTTTTTCCTTATTAGTCTATCTAGTGGTCTATCTATTTTCTCAATTTTTGCAAAAAAACAGTTCCTGGATTCACTGATTTTTAAGGGTTTTTCTTGGCTCGCTCTCTTCCAGTATCGCTCTGATCCTGATTATTTCTCATCTTCTGCTAGCTTTGTGGTTTGTTTGCTCTTGGTTCTCTGGTTCTTTTAGTTGAGATGTTAGGTTATTGATTTGAGATCTTTCTAGCTTTTTGATGTGGGCATTTAGTGCTATAAATTTCCTTCTTAACGGTGCTTTAGTTGTATCCCAGAGATGCTGGTACATTGTCTCTTTGTTCTCATTAGTTTAAACAAACTTCCTGATTTCTGCCTTAATTTCATTATTTTCCCAGGAGTCCTTCAGGAACAGATTCCTCAATTTCCATGTAGTTTTGTGGTTTTGAGTGAATTTCTTAATCTGGAGTTCTATTTTGATTGTGCTGTGGTTGAGGGACTGTTATGATTTCAGTTCTTTTGCATTTGCTGAGGAGTGTTTTACTTCTGATTACGTGACCAATTTTGGAGTAAGTGCCATTTGGCCATGAGAAGAATGTATATTTTGTTGTTTGGGGGTGGACAGCTCTGCAGATATTTATCAGGTCTGCTTGATCCAGAGTTCAGTTCAGGTCCTGAATATCTTTGTTAATTTTCTGTCTCAATGATCTATCTGGTATTGTCAGTGGGGTGCTATTATGTGGGAGTCTAAGTCTCTTTGTAGGTCTCTAAGAACTTGCTTTATGAATCTGGGTGCTCCTTTGTTGGGGGCATATTTACTTAGGATACTTAGCTGTTCTTGTTGAATTGAGCCCTTTACCATTATGTAATGCCCTTGTCTTTTTTGATCTTTATTGGTTTAAGTCTGTTTTGTCAGAAACTAGGATTGTGACTCCTTTTTTTTCTGCTTTCCATTTGCTGGGTAAATTTTCCTGCATCCCTTCATTATGTAGGTCTTTGCACATGAAATGGGTTTCTTGAAGACAGCATACCAAGGGGTCTTGGCTCTTAATCCAGCTTGCCATTCTGTAATGTTTAATTAGGACATTTAGTCCATTTAGATTTAAGATTAATATTGTTACATGTGAATTTGATCCTGTCATTATCATGCTAGCTGGTTATTTTTCAGACTTGTTTATGTGGTTTCTTCACAGTATCACTGGTCTGTGTGCTTCAGTGTGTTTTTGTAGTGGCTGGTAATGGTTTTTCCTTTTCATATTTAGTGCTTCCTTCAGGAGCTCTCACAAGGCAGACCCAGTGGTGACAAATTCCTTCAGCATTTGCTTATCTGAAAGGATCATATTTCTCCTTCACTTATGATGCTAAGTTTGGCCAGATATAAAATTCTGGGTTAGAAATTCTCTTCCCTAAGACTGTTGAATATTGGCCCCCACTCTCTTCTGGCTTGTGGGGTTACCACTGAGAGGTCCACTGTTAGTCTGATGGGTTTCCCTTTGTAGGTGACCTGGCCTTTCTCTCTCGCTGCCTTTAACATTTTTTCTTTCATTTCAACCTTGGAGAATCTGATGATTATGTGTCTTGGGGTTGACCTTCTCATGGAGTATCTTACTAGGGTTCTCTGCATTTCCTTAATTTGAATGCTGTCCTGTCTTGCTAGGTTGGGAAGACCTCCTGTATGAAATCCTAAAGTATGATTTGTAACTTGGTTCTGTCCTATCCATCTCTTTCATGTACCCCAATTAGTCATAGGTTCAGTCTTTTTACATAGTCCCATATTTCTTGGAGATTTTTTTTGTTCCTTTTAATTCTTTTTTCTCTATTATTGCCTACCTGTCTTTTTTCAGAAAGACAGTCTTCAGGCTCTGATATTCTTTCCTCTGCATGGTCTATTCTGCTGTTGATACTTGTGATTGCATTGTGAAATTCTCATCTTGTGTTTTTCAGCTCCATTAGGTTAGTTATGTTCCTCTCGAAATCGGCTATTCTAGTTATCAACATTGTATTGTTTTATCATGATTTTTCACTTCTTTGCATTGGGATAGAACATGCTCCTTTAGCTCACTGAAGTTTGTTATTACCCACCTTCAGAAGCCTACTTCTGTCAATTTAGCCATCTCAGCCTCAGCCCAGTTCTGTGCCGCTGCTGGAGAGGTATTGCAGTCACTTAGAGGAGAAGAGGCACTATGGCTTTTTGAGTTTTCAGCATTTTTGCACTGATTCTTTCTCATCTTTGTGGGCTTATCCTCTTTTGGTCTTTGAGGTTGCTGACCTCAGAATGGGTTTTTTGGGGGTCTTATTGTTGATATTGTTGTTGATTTCTTGTTGTTGTTGTTGTTTTCTTTAACAGACAGGCCACTGACTGTTAGCAACTGTAGGGCTGCTGCAGTTTGCCGGGGGTCCACTCCAGACCCTAGTCACCTTTGTCCCTCCCACATCTGGAGATATCACCAGTGAAGGCTGTGAAATAGCAAAGGTAGCAGCCGGCTCCTTCCTCTGGGAGCTCTGTCCCAGAGGGGCACAGACCTGATGCCAGTCCGAATGCTCCTGTAGGTGTCTGGAGACCCCTGTTGGGAGGTTTCACCCAGCCAGGAGGAATGGGACCAGGGACTCGCTTAAAGAAGTAGTCTGACTGCCTCTTGGCAGAGCAAGTGCACTGTGCTGGGGGAAACACCCCTCATCCAAACTACCTCAATTCTCCAGAGCCAGCAGGCAGGAAAGGTAAGTAAGCGGAACTGCAGATACAGTGACTGCCCCTCCTCCCAGTGGCTCCACCCTAGGGAGAGATCAGAGATCTGTTTGTATAACCCTGGCTGGTGTTGCTGAATTTCCCACAGGGAGGCCCTACCCAGTAATGAGGGATGGATCAGGGTCCCACTTAAAGGAGCAGTCTGGCCATGATCTGCTGCCTTGTGGAAGACTGCTGTTCAGGACTGCCCAGACTCCCCAGAGCCAGCAGGCTACAACGGCTGAATGGAACTGCAGAGATGGTGGCTGACTATCCCCCAAGAACTTGGTGTGTCTCAGGCAGTCTTCAACCTGCTGCTGCTAGACAGCTGGAATTCCAAGCAAATGGGTCTTAACTTGTGAGGTGCCATGAGAGTGGGGCCTTCAGAACAATGCCACTTGACTCCCTGGATAAAGACCCCTTCCTAGGGGAATAAACAATCAGATCTCCTGCTTTGCCAGAATTCCCAGGGCCAGAATATGCCTAACAACTCCTGGGTTTCTGTGTGTGCTGGAGTGGCCACCCCACACCCCACCAAGACTTCGCACATCTCTGCTTTGGACCCAAAACCCTGGTGGCATGGGCTCACAAGGGGCTCTCCTGATCCATGGGTTTCAGAGATCCATGGGAAAAGCATGGTTTCCTGGCCAGGGTCACACAACACTCACCACCTGTCTTGGCTGAGGGCGGGGGCTCTTCTGGCTCCAAGCTGCTCTCAGGTGGGCCATCACCCCACCCTACTTTTCCTCACTCTCTGTGGGTTGAGTAGTCCACCTAGTCAGTCCCAGTGCAAGAATCTGGATACCTCAGTTGAAGATATGGAATTAACTCGCCATTTTCATTCTCCATGACAACCATGGACTGTATCTGTTCCAAATCGGCCATCTTGGCCAGAATGTACTAATTCTTAAATTGGGTAGATGGATCATGAGAAGTCCTTATTTCTCTGCTTTTTACCATATTTTTATGCTATATATCTCTTTGTGATTAAGTATTACAAAGTAGTTTTTCATGGATCTAGAACTAGAATGCAGAAAAGTAAAACAAAACCCCATATCTTTGAAACCAAAGAAAAGTCTTTTAAAATCTCCCAAATAAATGAACAGAGGGGAATAAAGCTAAGAACTAAGAATTGCCCTCCAAACATTATAGTTTCTTATTCTGGGTGGATGGAAAGGAGTGCTCTCAGTGGTAAGCAACATTCATAATGGGTGGCCCCTTCTTCCTCAAATCAGAAACGACTGAGTTTTTTTTTTTTTTTTTTTTAATCAGTAGGATAAAAGTAATTAAGAAAAAGACAAAAAGTAGGAGATATTGTGACAAAGACCTCCACCAGCAATATAGTTAAACTTCCTGGATGATGTGAAAACTCTTCTCATCTCTGCATCCTGGCTCCTGCATATGTAAAACAGAAATGAGAATATATACTGCTATGGAATGAATCTTTATGTCCCCCTAACTTCATATGTTGAAACTCCACTCCCCAGTGTAATATTAGGATGTGGGATCTTTGGGAATTGACTGGGTCGTAAGGGTGGAATCCTCATGAATGGGATTAGTACCCTATTAAAAGAGGCCCCCAGACACCATCCTCACCTCCTCTACAATGAGCAGACACAGTGAGAAGACAGACCTCTGTGAACCAAGGAACAGGCCCCTCATCAGACACTGACTCTGTCAGTGCCTTGGTCTGGGATTTCTGAGCCTTGGGAACTATGAGAAATGAGTATCTGTTACTCATAAGCACCTATTTTATGGTATTCTGATATAGCAGCATGAACAGAATAAGACATTTACCATCTAAGACTATTTGACAGATTGGAGATAATGTAAATTACAAACATATTACAGTTGTCTAGAAATAGCTGATTCTCATTAATTGGTAGCTTTGCTTCTTATTCTAGGACTTGACTTTACCTTCTAATTTTAAGATAAACATAAATTTATTCATGCATTCCACAAATATGTAATTATACTGTTTTCTTATGTGTTAGAAATACAGAGTGAGAGAGAAAGGCAGGGGTTGGAAAGAACTCAATTACACCAGATTATAGGGTCTGGCATCAGTAGACAATTACAGATACAAGGAAATGTAGTGAGGTATGAGTGTCTGATATAGTTTGGATGTCCCCTCCTAAACTCATATTGAGAGCTAATCTCCATTGTTGGAGGTGGGGTCTTGTGGGAAGTGACTGGATCATGGGGGCAGATTTTTCATCAATGGTTTAGCACCATCCCCTTGGTGCTGTCCTTTCAATAGCGAGTGAGATCTTGTAAGATCTGGTTGTTGAAAAGTATGTGGCACCTCCCCTCACTTTCTCTCTTGCTCTTGAGATGTAATACGCTGGCCGTCCTTTTGCCTTTGCCATGATTTTAAGCTTCCTGAGGCCTCACCAGAAGCCAAATAGATGCCCGGCATGATGCAGCCCATGCAGCCTGTAGAACCATGAGCCAATTAAACCTCTTTTCTTTATAAATTGCCCAGTCTCAGGTATTTTGTTATAGCAATGCAAGAATGGCCTAACACAGCACTCTTGCAGAAGCTCTCTACAGAGCAGTTTTGAGTAAAATTGTAGGAAAGACTTCAATAATGAGAAGGTTTATGAACTGAGCCCTAAAAGTTCAATAAATGGTCACCAGCTAGATAAGGCTGAGGATGGTGCTATGAGCTGAGAAAACAGAAGGAGCAAAGGCACCGAGGCATTCAACAGCATGGTGTAGTCAGGGACCTGCAGTGGTTCAGAATGACTAAATTACAGCATGCTGTGTGTGTTAAGGTCAATGGCTAGAGAGGCAGAGAGAGACCATATTAAAACTTTGGAATTTATCCAGTAGTTCAGAGGCTTCCACAGTGGGTGTATCCTCCCCCAGGGCTGTGGTATACAATGCTGAAATGTTGGAAGTAAATATTTAAATGTCTAATTACATTATAGTAATACCATCAATTTTATTTATGTGTATCTTATATTTGTGTGGTAATACATGTTGACAGTTATTAAGGGAAGATGTGTATATACATATATATACACACATACATATATGTATATATATACACACATACACACACATATGGGCATATGTTGATGTTTTTTCTTTATTGAAGAGATACATTATGTATCTACACAATTTGAAGACAACTACTAAATTATTAAGCAGATCCACAAAGTAATAAGATTTTTGTATTAAAAAGCTTTCATGGTAGGGGGAGATGGGCAGCATAGAGTATAGGTTAGAGAAGGAAGTACAGGATGCTATCCTAATTGTCCAGACTGAGATGATAAAGATCTGAACGATGGCAGTAGATTTAGAGTTGAAGAGAAACGCAAGGCCTGTTCTTGGAGGATATTACACAAAAATAATCAACAGGATTTAGTCACTTATGAAATCAAAGTGAGAAGAGGCAGGCACCTTGAAATGGCTCGTGTATTCCTGGGTTGATAGCTGGATGGCAGTGCCAACCAGAATGGTTGGAGCTTAGGAATGGAGGTTTGGTGGCAAAGGTAATGAGCTCCTCTTTTGGCATGTTTAATTATAAATTTTTTTGTGTGAAAATTAAATGGGGATGTTTAAGAGATAGTTGAGTAGACGGATTTTAAAGTTCTGAAAAGAGGTTTGGCCTAGGCCTAAGTATGCATGGGAGTTAAGGGCTTAGAATCAAAAGCTCATACAAATTAATAAGAGTGGTCAGAGAGTGAAATGACTAAGAAAAGAGGTCAAAGTTAAGGAAGTTGCAGTATTTAAAGGAAAGGAAGGAAGGATAGGAAGAAAATGCAGAAAAAGAAACTCAAAAGCAAGGGTTAGAGTGGTAAGAAGAGTATGAACAGAGATATGAGTCATGGAAGCCCAGGAAAGGGAGAGTTTCCTGAAGAAAATTGATATGTTTAATTGCCTTGGGTAAACAGCATTCCCTTGTTCATTTTCCTGTTAACACTTTCAGGTATTCACCAAGCACCTGCAGTTAGACAAACTGCATTAATTTTAATATCACAGGTTATGGAAAGTCTATAATTTAGAATAAAGTATCTGTGAATATTATTCTGTACTTAAACATTTTGGTCTGTCACTTAAATACCTGAGGTCAGCACTGTTTTTTTTTGTGTGTGTTGTTGTTGTTCTGTTTTTTGAGATGGGAGTCTTGCTGTTGCCAGGCTGTAGTGCAGTGGTGCGATCTCGGTTCACTGCAACCTCTGCCTCCTGGGTTCAAGCGATTCTCCTGCCTCAGCCTCATGAGTAGCTGGGACTACAGGCACAAGCCACCATACCCAGCTAATTTTTGTATATTATTAAATATACAAATAGCTATTAAATAGAGATAGGGTTTCACCATGTTGGCCAGGCTGGTCTCAATCTCTTGACCTAATGATCTGCCCACCTTGGCCTCCCAAAGTTCTGCGATTACAGGTGCAAGCCACTGTGCCCGGCCTGAGGTCAGCACTGTTAACCCAGCACCTAATATATAATAAATTAAGAGTGACATGAGGGGTGTATTTTGGATGATTAAAACCACTAACGCTGATGGTGGGCCAGATGTTAAACAATCAGCTTAATCATTTCCATTTTGGTAAATGATTTCACGCCTACGATATGAATCATTGACAGCATTGTAACACCAAGGACTCACCCTGATTTGTAGCATATGTTCTATATGTGGCATTAGGCATACTTCTTGCTAGCAAAAGATGATTTTAACAAAAACACACCTCAATTGATTTCATCCCTTTGTAAGAGAAGAGTCACAGAGTCCTTCAAAACTTACCTAAGTGTATACCTTGGTTTAGTTATCTTAATCGTGTATTTTAAAGTTTAGACTAGGTGTATAAGCCAGAAGTCAAGAGCCCTGTAAATCAGCCCTCACCCTGTGTCACCCAAGAAAGCATACAAGATTACAAACAAGGAATCAAAGACAATTTGTACACACACATATGTACACCCCACCCACTTTGTAATGCAAACATTATGATTAATAAGCCAAAAAAGACTGGGCGCAATGGCTCACAGCTGTAATCCCAGCACTCTGGAAGGTCGAGGTGAGTGGATCACTTGAGGTCAGGAGTTTGAGATCAGCCTGGCCAACATGGTGAAACACTGTCTCTACTAAAAATACAAAAATTAGCCAGGTGTGATAGCATGCCCTGTAATCCCAGCTACTCAGGAGACTGAGGCAGGAGAATCACTTGAACCCAAGATGCAGAGGTTGCAGTGAACCGAGATCATGCCACTGCACTCCAGCCTGGGTGACCGAACAAGACTCTGTCTCAAAAAAAAAATAAAATAAAATAAAACAACTTCCTATCTGAGATGGTAAGCTCATCTCACTTAAGCAGAAATCACTGTCATTGAATGGCATTAAACAGTTATCAACTGCTAATTCTTTCCCTGGCAAATCTCTTAAGTGTCCCTTTAAATTAAGAACATTTAATTTAGCAAAAGCTCATTTTGACTAGAGAGTTATTTTTCATTTGACAAAACTAAGTGTTCTCTACAGAGGTAGACAATAACTTCATTTGAGTGTAAACCTTACTTTTATTTCCATGCTCTATTTGAGTGTAAATCTTACTTTTATTTCCATGCTCTAAAAATCTTCACACTGAAAAAGTACCTTAAGATCTCAGTACTAAAATGCATGAGGGAAGCAATTATGTCTGTGCTATTTATGGCTGTTTCCCTAGCATTTAACCTAACACTTATTAGAAATATAATCTTTAGTGGAGCATAATCTTAAATTTTGCAAAGGCTACTGAGGAACAATTTTTCCTAGCACAGACAGATCAAGAGGATATTTTATAAGTACCAGTGTTTATGTATTTAGTTTGTGTATTTTGCTTTTTAATAAGTACCAGTGTTTGTGTATTTACCACTGCCCTAGAAAGAGCCAAAGCAGCCCTCTTCCCAGAAAATCTACTCGTAGTGATATGGTTGATTATCTCCAAAGATGGTCACCAGCAATTCCACCAGTTCCTTTAGTTACAGGCCACTCCTCCCATCAAGAGGTAAAGATTATTGCCCCTCCTTTGAATCTGGCCTTGTGATTTGCTTCGACCAACAGGATGAAATGGCAGGGACTTGTGTGAGTTCGGGGTCTAGACGTTGAGAGGACTGGTAGTATCTACTCCTGCTCTCTGGGAGTTCAACTGTCATGCTATGGAGGCCATGGAGAAAGGGGCCATGTGGAGAAACTGTGGAGAGAGAGGACACATGAAACCCTGGAGGATAAATCAATCAGTTTAGCTGACAGTTAGCTTCAAGCCCTCAGACATGTGAGAAAGGCCACCTTGCATGCTTAATTCCAGCCCAGTTACCAGGTCAAGGCAGTCAACTGAGTGACCAGAGCAGAAGGACCACCCAGGCAATGCACAGAATGGTGACAGATAATAAACCATTGTCATTTTCAGCCTTTGTTATGAGTAGTTTGTTACATAGCAAGATATCTCTAAAATGACATCACAGTTCTCTCCTTCTATGTCACCATCAGCATCTTATATTTGTTCTTTTTGATATTATTCTCATAGGAATTCTAGCCTGTTTGCTTTAGTTGTAGTGTTGAAACCAGTTTCAAGAATGAAGAGCTACATTTGAAAAATGCTGGTTTTCAAAACTTTCCAATGGGTGCAGTGCCAGATAACATGACTTTTATTATAATGGAAACAGTTTGTCTCTAAAGTGTTTATAATCAAATTCACTGTGCTTGAAATATTCAAATACACAGAACTTTTCCTCTTAAAATTCTGCTGACAGTTAAGTAGTAAGTACAAGAGCAAGGCCCAAATTTAATGTATCCTGCCCTACCACACGCACCTAAAAGTATTATTGAGGTCTAAGCTGATCCATGTTAAACATTTCTAAATATTAATTTTTTCTAATTAATTTTCTAATTTAATTTCTAATCAAAATGATTTCTTACTGTATCATTCTAAATTTTAGCAGTTGATGCTTTAACATTACTGAGGTAGATACACTCATCAAAAAAGTCTCTGGTGATATCATTTTTTCTCAGTGGCATTTCAAAATAACATGGTACAATGAGATAAAAATGATATGGCTGTGTCCCCACCCAAATCTTATCTGGAATTGTAGCTCCCATATTGCTCACATGTCATGGGAGGGACCTACTGGGAAGTAATTGAATCATGGGGGTGGGACTTTCCTATGCTGTTCTTTTGATAGTGACTAAGTCTCACAAGATCTGATGGTTTTATAAAGGGAGTTCCCTTACACAAGCTCTCTTGCCTGCCACCATGTAAGATGTGCTTTTGCTTTCCTTTGCCTTCTGCCATGATTGTAAGACCTCTCTAGCAATGTGGAACCGTGAATCCATTAAACCTCTTTCCTTCATAAATTACCCAGTCTCAGGTATGTCTTTATTACCAGCATGAGAACAGACTAATTCACTCCCTATAAAATCTCCCAGCAAACACTAAGTATGATCCTTTTCTTTCATGACTCCTGTCATGATGTAATCATCACCGCTGTCTTCAAGACTGAGTTTCAGCCTGAAGTCTTCCCAAAGAGAACATAAAGAACATGATCTTCTCTTGAAATTGTTAGTTATTCCACTGACATAATTTTTTGCATGTTAAGATTACTTATACAATGGGTGAAATGCTAAGTTAGACCTCCCAGTACTCTGTGAAAGCAGCAGTACCTCCAGAAATACACCTTAGCCTGCACTTAGAAAGCTCATCCCTGTGAACCATACTGTATGATTAATCCCAACTGCAAGAACTCACATTGACCTTGCTTATAACAAAGCTCAAAGTAGACATATTCAAATGTCCTTCCAGAAGAGTCTAAATAGTACTTTTTTTTTTTAACATAGTTAGATATTCTGTCTCTATGCTGAAATCTTCAACATGTAGACGTCCTTTATCCCTTCTTTAACAAACTATTGTTTCTGAAGTTGTCAAACTTTAGGTACTTACATGTCTGTTTCAACTAATTGCTGGTAGAAGACAGTGATACAATTTTGCTCATTCTATCATTTACTTTGCTTCTTCTTATTCTTCTACTCTTAGAGACATGATGGTAGCTGGTTCTCCGTGGAATTCTCTTCCAAGCTCCCTGCTCTTCTCACTTTATGCCAAAGGAAGCAAAACTATCTACCTACATCTGCAAGTCAGATCAAGCCAGTAGGGACCCATTTCTAAAATTTCCCTGGGCAATCGCATACATACCCACAACTTCTACTGATGACTCCCAAATCTAAATTTCAGGCTCAGACCCTCCTTTGAAATTACAGCTTCAAATAACCACCTGCGTTCTGTACATGACACCTTCATATTCCACAGCTGCTTTCAAGTCCACCTGACTTTTCTCCTCCCATTCTTACTCTAATGAGTCTTGTTAGTGGAATGATCACCTACCTTGACACCTGAGATGTTTAGCCCCTTCTCCCTTACACTCTACAGTCAGTCCAAGCCATTTACTATCAATTCTATCTCCAAACATATTCTTTGAACCCATCCATTCCCTCTCTCTTACCTCACTGATGCATCATTTCTTATCTGGACTCTTACACCCACATTGCAACTGTTCTCCTTGCCTACAGCCTTGCCTCCTCTCCAATCCATTCCTTGCATAGTAGCCAAAGTGATCTCCATGGAACTAACCCTGAGTGGCAGCAGAGTGAAGTGGTTAAAAACGTGGACTCCAGAGCCTAGGTTAAATCCTGATTCCATCACTCACTAGTTTTGTCATCTTGGGAGTGTTGCTTAACTTTTCTGTTTCGTATTCCTCAGAATTAAATTGGAATAAAAATAGTATCTACTTTGCCTGTTGGTTATGAGGATGAAATGAGTTAACATTTGTAGAGCTCTTAGAACAGTGCCTGGAATATAGAAAGTACAATAATGTATAAGTAGGTGTTAAATAATTGGATGACAATCTATCTGCTTAAGACCTTTTTCTGGAGGAAAATGCTTACTCGGGGAAAGTAACCCTCCATAATCCAGCACCTGCTTACCTGTCTAGTCCAACTCAGTTTATCCCACATAAGGGCAGAGCTATAGACACAGAAAACTATTGGCAGATCCCTGATCCTGTCCTGCCATTTCATTCCCCCCATGCCCTTCTCTCTGGAATGCCCTTCTCTCTGGAATATGAAGTGAACTCCCACCAATCATTCAAGTATTAAAGATTGGGTATCTTCTTCCTTTTAAGTCAAGCCAAGTTACTCGCTTCCTTTATGGTGCTGTCATAGAAACTGGCAGATATCTCTATTATTCCATTTACCACACTGCCTTGCAATATTTCTGACAAGCCTACTTCCCCTATTAGGCATGCTTTTTGAGGCCAGTGACTGTGTCCTGTATCCTTATCTCTTTGATACATAGCATAATAACTAGCATGGAATACAGGATACAACAAATATTTCTATTTCATTATCCTCTATGTGTTTTCTTTCCTCTGTCAATAATATTAGTAGTGATATCATGCTGCTTTAATATACATAGAACACTTTAAAACATATCCCTTTTTTGATCCATAGAATAAAAGACAGAAAAATAATTATTCTCACATGTGAGAGAACTGAGGTTTCAAAAGTCAGGTGGTTTCCCTAGGATCATGCAGACATTATTCAAACCAGAACTTGCAGTTCCAAATCCTACAAATTATTTTTCCATGTTACAATTATATACCCTCCCTTGAAGATGATTATTTTGTATTAAACGCTGGGAAATTAATGATTCTGCTGTGTACACTTTCTTCAGAAAGCACCTCTGCTTTAATGTCTATGAGTCATACTTCCCCCATTTAAAAAAAAAAAAAACTAAAAAACTAAATCATCTTGTTTTAATCAACAAGAATAGTATTGCTCCTGGCCAAATGCATTCATTACTTACAAATATGCCTTTTAAGCTCCCAGACAGGTGTCTTTTAAAAATATGTTGTGTTCCCAGTGGGGTTTGACCGAAATCCTTGGTTGCTCTTCAAGGGAACCAAGACCTTGTAGTCAGAAAAGGGAGCCTTGTCTGCAAAGTCGTTTCGTATTTTACAGGCCTAGCCAGGAATAGTCACAAAAGAGAAGCACCTGGTCAGGCATGGTGATCGTTCACGAGATCCAAACAAGGAAGATCTTTCTTTAAAAATAGTTTTTGGAGACACCTGAAGATTAGGCTGCGAGCCAGTGTCACTGGTAAATAATAGTCTGGTGTTTACATTTTCACCAGGGATTGTTTCTCCTGACACTACAAATAAAATGAGGCAGCTAGACTCTCGGAGCCTGTAATTTTATGGGGAGAGCTGTGTGTTTCAAACGTAAACAAAAGGACTAGGCTGTCTTTCTAAGGAGTTTAAGAAAAGCCGGAATTTGACAGGCAAGCACACTTCCATTCTGCTGGACACTTCTATTCTGCAAGACAAGCTTTATACTAAAGCTCTAAAATGAGTTTTTTCTTACCTCAGAAGTCCTTCCAAATCCAGGTGTGTGGCAAATGCTAACTGCTACAGAGAAGACAAGACTCTGGCTCCTGGGAAGGACGGGCTGTGTTGGCAAACACAGACCCTTTGGGGTTTGAAATCTTGACAGGGCCCAAACAAAGCTGCTTCTTGTGTTTCCTCTGTTATAGACCGTAGCATTTAACTTTTTGTAACATGAAAAGATGTCTACTTCCTTTTATCTTTATTTTGGGAGGATATCTACCCTATGAGAGACTATCTCTTTGACTTAAGAATCTAATGTAATTACTGTAAGAAATCCATGAACATCCAGTCAAATCACCTGGTTACCTTTATTCCCTCCATTGAAGACACAAAATAATGTAAACAGATTCCCTTTTTTCTGTGACATTCCCCAGGAAACTAAGCGTTGTTTTCTCTTTATAAGAACCATTGACTGAAACAACATTCTGATTCAATATTTGACTCATAACAGCTGTGAAAGCACAATTTTCTATTGATAGCTTAAATCCCATCTCACCTTGAGAATCTTAGTTATTGGCAGGCTAGAAAACACATATAACCATATACCCCAAACACGCAGTTTATAAACAACATTCCATCTTAAAGGGAAAACATTAATTTCTGATATCGACAGAATGTTTTGTGCTTTAAAAAGTAAATTTTGATTGTGATAAGAATTGGTGTTCGAATTTTGTGTTCAAAATGATTCAATGTTCCAAAGTCTACGATTTTAGTCAAATGAAATTTAGGCTTTCTTTGGGATTAGGAAAGGATGCCTCTTGCTTTTAGCTTTTCTAACTAACAGGCAGTCTGGATGGCATATCAAGTCACTGTAATTTTCAGAGAAAATTACATAATTATTTAGGTTAAACAGAGCACAAGATGATCAGCATTGTTGTTATTGTCCAAAACTAAAATTTCTCCTTACTACATTACAGGCTAAAAATATGGTGCACCCTGTCACCATTTCCTTAATTTGCTCTGTCATTATTTCCTTAATTCATAAAAATAAAATATGAATGGAAAAGGTTCATAACATTTTACACTCATAAACATTTAGCTATTTATTTCCTAAGGTGAGCTTCACAACAATTTTATGAAAGAAAAGGGAAAGCATCATTTCTCCCTTTTAACAAATGAAGAGCTGAATCTCAAACATTACAAGGCTTCTGCAAGGTCACGCAGCTGGTAAATGGCAATACCGGAAACAAATCTAGTCTATTAGCACCGAACTGCATGGTGCTCTTTTTTTGTTGTTTTTTTGTTTTTGTTTTTGTTTTGTTTGTTTGCTTGAGACAGAGTCTTGTTCTGTTGCCCAGGTTGGGGTGCAGTGGCGTGATCTCAGATCACTGCAACCCCCGCCTCCTGGGTTCAAGCAATTCTCCTGCCTCAGCCTCCCAAGTAGCTGGGATTACAGGTGCCCACCACTACACCCGCCTAATTTTTTGTGTGTGTTTTTAGTAGAGACAGGCTTTCACCCTGTTAGGCTGGTCTCGAACTTCTGACCTCAGGTGATCCACCCACCTCGGCCTCCCAAAGTGCTGGGATCACAGGCGTGAGCCACCGCGCCCGGCCCGTGCTATCTCTCTTGAATAAACTTTGCCCTTACCCAGATTAATCAACTTAGAACCTAAATTGCTATTGGTAGCCCATCTGCTGTGAATTAACTCTAGCTCCATCTATCCAAATTTGGTAAACATGGGAGGAAAGTGCCCAAGAAGCAGCCTTGGTGCACTTACAAACAGAGATGATTCTTAAGGTGATAGTTCCATTCCGAGGAAGAACCACACTCTTCCCCTATATCTCATACTCTCTGTGCACTCATCTCTTTCCCACTCAATCCTACTCTCTGCAGCTCTAAATAAACGTTTCCACCAGAAAACAATGTGGGCTCTGTAGAGATAGCTAATATTGAAGGAAGATACAATGCATGGGTTGCAGAGCTGCTTTTAGAGGGTGGCTCAAGGGTCATAGAGGAAGTATCCTGCAAGTTATCAAGGCTGTTGGTTAGTCAAGTTGTCACAATCCTCTTCGTTATTGTTTCTACCATAAATGTATCCTTCTATCATGGAAGAATATGTAAATTGTTCTGTATACTACATTCACTGACAGATACACAGAGACTTAACAAATGTTTCTAGAGTATTTTTGCATCCAGTGAATACTTATGGGGCATCTATTATATGCCAGGCAGCAGTCTCGATTCTGAGGATACATCAGTCTTGTATAGGAGACAGACACACAAAAATAATCACACTGCCTTTTGGTGAGTGGTATAACTAAGGGCTTTAGATGTGATTGTTTCCACCTGGGTGAGTGGGACAGCTTTGCAGAAATTATGTCATGTGATCTGAATCTTACAGGTTAAGCAGTAGTTCAGTAACAAGGAATGGAAAGGGTAGTATTTTATTCCTCCTGCAGTTCACAAACATATAAATGCAAATAAATACATTAATTCCCACGGGAAGCCTCTACAAACCTGAGACTGAAAGATTTTAATAGAAAGCCTCTAGAACAATGTATAGAGTGGCTTAGTAAACAAGAACTACTGATCACCTTATGCATTTCACCATTAATAATCGCTTCTGGTAAGTAATGAATACTTATATTCTCAAACTACTTAGAGCAAAAAAGTTCTTAGCCATCGCCTAGTTCAATACCAACCTTGCTGATAAGACACAGAAAGATTAAATGTCTTATTTAAAAATCACAGTTAATCACTGAAATTAAAAATAATGTAAATAAAAGTTTCTGACATCCCATTGTTTGTTTCTTGAATACTGCATGCTCTGTTGATGTAAGTCAATAGTTTATGGTTAGTGATGTCCTCTGTAAGACATAAGCATGGTACTCTGAGGTCAGAGGTTTAGGTTAATAAAACACAAAGGAATTGTTATTTATTTTCTGCTTAACATAAAAAGGAATAAAGAACCTGAGGCAGGGAAAGAAATTCCAAAGGTGAGGGACAAGTGTGGAGGTAAGTACGAAAGACCAAAAGCCCGGAGAGCTGGATTTGATTGTGATTCATTCTTGTTAAGTGGTCTTGAATTAGCCATTTGCCCCCATTGGCTTCCATTTCTTCATTTGTAAAATGAAGTCAATAATACCTGGTTGTTCATTTGTAAGTCTCTCAGTTTATATGTGAATATGTGTTGGACTTCAAAAACTATTAATATAGATTAAATATCTTCTGGGAACCTTTTTCATATATGCCCTCCATTATCACTGAAGCCAGATTCACACAATTGGTATTAGCCCCAGTTTAGAATGAGGAGACTGTGTTGCAGAGGATTTATTTGATTTTCCAACAGTCACTTAGCTAGCGGGTTACAAGGCTGCAGTTTGAACACAGCTCACCAAGCCCATTGCTTTTAAAAAATCAGTAATATCATTACTTATTCACTTTATCATAGTATTTAAATTTCAAGCATGACCAAATAAACACATGTTTATGCTTACAAGCACAAATGCTACTGAAACAAAAGTTTCAGAAAACATTATTCTTACTGCACTTCAATATATTATACTTTGGAAATCCTAGTCACAACCCCCTAAACTGATTTTGTAACCAACTAACTCACAAGTCACAGTTAACAAATACTGTCTTAGGTTACATGACACACATGCTTTTTTCATTAAAAAACCCCTTTAAATCAAATGATCCTTAAAGTCCATTCCAGTTCTAAAACTGGACATTTAATACAATAAGGAAATATGAAGATGCTTTAGAAAATTTAAAGTGCTATGAAAATGTGTGGTGGCCATAACACACCCATTTATCACATATGAGCATCTGTAGGGAGCCAAAGCACTGCAAACTCCACTCATCACTATCCCCATGCCAGAGTGAAAGGGCAGGCATTTTGAATCTTTAATAGCTCAAGAAAGACTGAGTCATAAATAGCTGTAATTTGTCCTGACATTTAGAAAGTTGATATCCCAGTGAAGAAGTCGTTAGATTGGAGAACTCTGAGAATAAGAGATATTTAAGCAATTTGACTTCCTTTCATATGCAATATATAGTCTCCACGGAGAACTGGCCAACTTCAATGTCAACCAGAATGTTTATATTCGCTCAGAGGTCATCTTGACAATGAAATGTCTTTTACTGACAACAAGTTACAGATGCGAATTTCTTTTTAAAAAGAGCTATATCATGACAGCTTCTTTTTCTTATTATAAATGGAATATTCTAATAAGCATAAATAGCCCACGAAGCAACTTCGAAGGCCTTTTTACCAATATTAGCACCAGTTTTTACAGTAGCTGAGAAGTTTGCAGAGTAAAAATAACAAAGACATTGATTCAATTCTCCCATTCCCATTTAGAGTAAACATTCTAGAGCAACGTTCTTTCCTGTCATAGAAAAAAGAGGCCTCCATGTCTGTGCCCCACCTACGTAGCATGGTTTTCTTGTCTCCAATGAGCCTTTCTCCTCCCACCACAGGGCTAGCTCAGATGCTCTCTCCCCACTGCCTAGAAAACACCCAGCATCCTACTTTAATTCCTGCTCATCCTTGAAAACTCATCTCAAATATTCCTTCCTCTAGCCTCTTCCCTTGGCCACTCCCATAGTTAAACTTTCATGGCACATGCACTTTTTGTTGTTGCGGCTAATAGAAGTGTGATTTATTATTTATTTGTCCAATTATTTGATTAAAATGACTCCCGTACTAGATTCAAACTCTAAGAGGACAAGAACTGTAACTTTTTTCTATCACCATTCTACCCCCAGGGCCTAATAGAGTGCCTGTTACATGCCAAAAACTAAGTTAATGTTTTTTGAGAAAATAAATGGTTCTCTTATGGAGACGACTCCATCCACTCTCAGTTGCTATGCTTTGTATTCTCCTCCAAACACTACGTCTTTATTCTTTGAAGACCTCCTACACCAAGGAGCTAATGTTTTATGAGAATACAATAATCAAGTTAGCAATTATAAATATAATTTTGCTTTTTACTTATTATTTTTGAGACAGAGTTTCACTCTTGTTGCCCAGACTGGAGTGCAGTTTGGTAATCTCAGCTGTCTCTGCCTCCCAGTTCAAGTGGTTCTCCTGCCTCAGCCTGCTGAGTAGCTGAAATTACAGGCATGCACCCCAGCCCCCCAATTTTTGTATTTTTAGTAGAGACAGGGTTTCATGATGTTGGTCAGGCTGGTCTCGAACTCCTGACCTCAGGTCATCCACTGCCTCAGCCTCCCAAAGTGCTGAAATGACAGATGTGAGCCACCCTGCCTAGCCTAAGTCTGCTTTTTAAGTTGATGGCTAGAGAAAAAATCCAAGAGAAAGGGAAAGAGATTTTGTGTGAAGTTATATTCTGTAGTGTTAACAATATTATAGAAACAACCTTAATATCCAACAAGGAAATGGTAAAACAAGGTACATCCATTCAATAGAATGTTATCTATACATTAAAATGAATAATTATGAACAGTATCTTTTATAAAGAAAAATATTCATAGTAAATGAGGCTAAATGAATAAGGACAAAAGGCCAAATTATATAGCTATCTCTAATATACAAAGCATACATTAATCTAAAAAGATGGATTGGAAAAAAATCCATGTAAAAGAAAAGCAACTTGATATGGGAGTGTGATAATTAATATTTTAGTTTTATTTTTATAATATTACTTGTATCAAGAGAATCATTTAAAAATATACATAAAGTAATACTCAGAGTCTGACTGTAAAATTTTTTTTTCATACTTTAAGTTCTAGGGTACATGTGCACAACCTGCAGGTTTGTTACATATGTATACATGTGCCATGTTGGTGTGCTGCACCCATTAACTCGTCATTTACATTAGGTATATCTGCTAATGCTATCCCTCCCCTCTCCCCCCATGAAAAATATTTTTAACCAAAACATTAGATACCTACTTTGAGAATCCTATAGCATGTTATATGTGGTATATTTTCCAGTGTAAAGAACAATTGGGTGTTGCCTTTGAGTGAAGATTGTGAGTACCAACAGACTCTCAATCTCATTCTTGGAAACTCTGTGATTTATGGCTATTGAATACACCTAAATACAATCCAAAATTAACATTGTTCCAAAAAAAAGATTGTGTCAGCTTCTTGGAATTATTACAGCGTGCTTCCAATCACATGGTGGTAATGGAGATGGACACGTGCTGGCCTGGAATATAGATGAACTTATTGCATTCTGTTTAGAAATCAACACCTAAGCAGCTCCAAGAATTTGTCCTCTAAGAATTCCTCCCTGGTTCCAATTAGGAAGTTAATTCATTACTCAACCAGGTGAGCTCTACCCTAAGCACGCTGATTCACTGAGGCACACATGGTCACCTAGGACGAGTAAATTCTTCTGTTAAGTTCTTCTGTTATTCATGCCAATGGCTGATGTTCGTTTTTGATGTGCCAGACACATCACTGAGCGTACCAACATTTCATCCTCACAACAACTCTACAGATTAGGCATTATTATTAACCCCCACTTTTTAATGAAAGTAATTGAGACACCATCATTATTTTGTAACCTGCCCAAGCTCACATAGCTAGTAAGTTAGAAACTAAAGTTAGTTTAGGTCTAAGTTAGAAACTAAACCTAGAACCCGCACATTTAACCATTACTCTGTAGTACTATGAAAATGTGAGTCTGCAAAACTTTAGAAAAAAAAATTGGCGAGTTAGGAGATAATTGGTTGAATCCTACATTGTTAAATTCACATGAAACATAGAGCTTCCTACACTTCATATATCATCAGAAACAACCTAAATTGGGAGAAGAAATCCCACATTGACTTCTGCCTGCTGCAGAGCCATGAAAGCATATATGCTGTGACTGTCAAAAAATTGCTCTTGTCTCATCACTTTCAAAAGTACTTTGAAGCTCTGAGCAATGGCCCAAACACATTCACAAGCCTACGACTTAGAGTACCAGATAAATTCCACGGTGTGGGGGAGAGAGGCTCTCTGGTGACAGGCACTTTCAGGAAGAAGCATCTATCTTCAGAATCCTCACCTGACCATTTGTCTTTGCCTCAGAAAACAGTCCATTTCTGAGTCCCTGTGGAACCCAGCAGTCACCAGACAATGGGAGTGGAGTCTCCACTATCCCTAGACAATGCGTATTATCAGCTACGAGGATGGGGACAGTCCCTGTGCTCAGCACTGCCTTGCTGTCACAGCCAGGGACAGACTTTAAAATGACTCAATAGTGAGACATAAAAATATCCAAGTCATGGACTGAGGGAGTGGGAGACTTTATAAACTATGAAAGGTTGAAGGTTAAATTACTACTATTTTCACCTTTGTCCCAACCAAAAAGACCGTTAACAAGCTGTTAGTAAACACGACTTGTGATAAGAAAGTGAGAAAAAAAAATATCTGAGTAGGGAAATCAACAGTTTGTTGACAACAGGAAGAAAACTGGGCTTGAGCCCAAATACCTGCTCATCTCCCTGGAGCTGCAGCTTAGCCTGTGAGAGCAGCACACTCGGGGGCTGAAGGCGCCACTGATGTGTGTCCCTGTTGCTTCTGCGATGGAGTGGTTTTCAAAAGCGAAAACAAAACGCGGGGGAAGAAAGGGTTGAAAGTGAACAGCCAATCATTCTTATGAAAACAAAATTTTAAAAGCATCCACATTTTAAGCAAATAAAATGCTGGCAGGAGATTCTTGGGCAGAGAATTTATTGGATAAGCATTCTCAATCAACTTCTTTTGTTCCAACTGCTACCACCGTGCCCAGCCCAAAGAATGTCTTACTTTCCTTAAAACATGTGAAACTAAACATTATTGAGCAAAAACCTTTTCAGTCTTTATCTTAGCTAAGACAGGTGACTGTGCTTTAAGTTACTAAAAATTTAGGAAGGGCAAAAAAAATAATAAAAAGTGCCATTTCTCAAAATCAATGAAAGTGACAAAGAATTTTACATAGCCTCAGATCCTGTTGTCCTAAGCCTAAAATACTGGTTTTACTATGAACATTCCTTGCCCATCCACTATGTTACTTTCCAGCGAAAGAATGACAGAATAACTAAAATGTCTGTGTGTGGTGAGGAGCGGAGTGGGGAAACAGGGGAGGAGATAGAATAGAGGCCCTTTGAGTCACATTTTTGTCCAAGGTCTAAATTACCACTGAGTTATGCCACTTACTCTAAATCCAAAATTTTCCCCATGAGAGTTTTGAAGCGCTCATTTCCCTGGATCTCCACCAGTATCAAGCCTGTGTTCAGGCAAAAGACCATCAACAATCACTTGTTACCTAAAAACTAGGTACTCACTTTTAGGAGTTCCTTCTGGAGCCAGCAAGAGAACTCAACTTTCTTTTTTCCTTTTCTTTTTTCCGGGAGCCTAGTTCTTTCTCACTCTGTTCGGGTTTCCAGTCTTAAAAGCTGAGCCAGCTAGAAGGAAGGTGTTTGATACTAGGAGACTAGCTACTCCTGATGCAGGTTTCAGCTGAACCCAACTGTTAAAGAATGCTGGGAGGTTTATTAATCAGGTGAAATCACTTCTTCCATTCTGGATGTGAGCTCACAAAAGTCACTCCCTGCTGTTATAACCCATAGTGATTGTGTGAGGAAGAGAAAGAACAAGATTATTTCACAAAATTCTCACATTATGTCTATTTAAATGTTAAACAAATTCACCAGGATTGGACTCTCATAAAAATAAATGAATAAATAAAGAAGGAAATAATGTGCCATTGCTGATGCTGTGCTTAATTTCAAATCATAGTCTGATCATCTGATTCTTTTATGCCAATATTTAACTATATGCAAAGAACCTATAACATTGTTTCCCAAAGTATAATCTGTAAACCACCTGCCTCAAAAACCCAAGATGCTTGCTAAAACTATAGACTCTGACAGCATCCCAGCTTCAGTGCATCAGAAACTCTAGTGGTGGCATCCGATCCAGGAATACATCATTTCTTTATAAGCTTCCTGATGTTTATTAAGCATGCTGATGTTTGATGGTTCTCAAAACTTTTGAAAGTGCATGAGAATCACTTTGAAACGTTTAAAATGCACATTCTCAGGGACTGGGATTCAGTAGTTCTGAGTTAAGCCCAGCAGTCTGCATTTTTAGAAAGAACTTTGGTAGTTCTGAAATAGGAAGGAGCACTCTTTTAACCACACTGCATAGGGTTTCTAGGTACTCAACAATGCAGGCAGCTCTACTTCCCAACTCTTCACTACCGATAGGTCTGTTTTCTTTCATCTTACAAGTCCTAGCCTTTCCCATTCTCTCTCTGGTTTATTTGTCAGGGCTACTTCCCCTCATCCTTTCCATTCCAGGCCAGCCTACTCTATTGATTCAAATGCACAAGGAAGCTTCATTAAGAGTAAAGATATTTCAGGGAATGTGCAGCTACAGTAGAGATAAATCACAAATAGAATTCTCATTGTTCAGGATGTCCTTCTCAAATGGATCATGTTGGACTACTTTCTATTGACCTGAAAATCTTTCCACTAGACCCTAGGACTTGGATTATAGTCACAGGGCTCAGTCCTCATAGTCTGCCTTTCGAGTTTAGGTATAGCTAATACGTCAATTTGTACTACAGGCAATTGTGGGATCCAAGCTCTTCTATTAGCATTCTTTGAACTCTGTCTAGTCTCCCATCCCACCATAATTACTATGGTGAGATTACTATACTAAGATTCTTTTGTAATTTTTAACATTTGTAAGCCCTTATTTCACACTTTTATTTCAAAAATACAGGAAATTTAACACTATAACAGAAACTTAGGGGGAAAAGAAAATTGAGGAAAAATTACAAAAGAATCTTAAGTAATGCATTTATTTTCTTCATTTTACAGATAAGGAACCTAAAGATAAAGAGCAATGAATATTATCCCATAAGTACTTTTCCATGCATCTATATGTACCTTAATTCCTATGCGTAGAATTCAACCATGGTTTTGTATGTGATGTTTTCCCTAATAGTCATCAATGCATCTCTCCACTTATTGATTCGTTTGACAAATATTTATTTTTGCACTACAATGCAACAACTTTGGTGTATATACTTTTAAAATGTTGGCTGATATACTAAGCAAAATATGATACAACATTGTTTAATTCATTTTTTCTTTCTAGTAAGGTTGAACTCGCTTTTAAAATATTTACTAATTACATTCTATCACTTTGGAGGTATCCCTTAAATATGTGGCCCATTTGTCATTTGTGTTGAATCCTTTGTGACTTTGTATTTATCTGAACACATTACATATTACAAACATCTATCCTTCATTGGTCATAAGTGCTACAATACTAATTAATTCACTAAGCTACTACAATTTGAGGTAAGGTTCAGAATTGTCTTCCTCACAGGTTCTCTTTAGGCCTCTGTAATACCTGAGACACTGTCTTTTCTACAGCCTGTTTATTGTATTGCCCTTTTATTTGTTGTTTTTTAAGTTTTCACTTAAAAGATTCTCTTTTTAATCTATTCCAAAGTGTTGGAAGCTGAACTATACAACTTCCTGCCACCCACTTTTCCAGTACAGTTTTCTGAGGACATAGGTTTTCAACAGAAAAACAGAAAGTGGACCTTCTACTGAAAGCAGGTAGGATCAGAGTCAGCTCCACGGGCCCCCGTGGCAGTTTTTCAAAGCAGGCCTTATGGAGTGAGTGTGTGAAGTCAGGGGAACTGAACCCTCCCTCCTGTGAGGAAAGGGCTGAGTAAACTCATGTTCTCTTTAGTGAAATAATCCAAATTCGGATGGGAACGCCTCCATGATGACATTCCCCAGCACTCTTCTTATACTTTAGGTATTGAAGGCAGCTCCCTCTTTTATGGTTGGTTTCAGCAGGCAAAGAAACAAAGGAATACAGTATATACATATTTTATATGTATATGTACACACATATATTTAGGGGGAGGGAAAGGAGAGGAGGGTCATATGAACCTAAAACAGTTATCACATATCTCATTACCCCCAAATGAGCCTGTGTCAGGTTCATGACTATGCCAAAGGTCATGTTGAGGTCTGGAGCGAGTGGGTGGGTGAGCAGAAAGAACCCTCGGGGGGCCGTAGGCAGGTGAAAGATGATTTTATTCAGCAGCCGCTCTCATCAACAGCTGTCTCACACTAGCTCTCTACACTGTTCACCTGCAACTCAGCTGTCTGCTCCGGCTCTGTGGCTCCTGCTGCCCCCACACCTGCAGCTGCATGGCGGGCTCTCCCTTGGCTTCAGGGTCAGCAGCTTAACTCTTTCTCTGGGCACGAGTGAGCCAAGCTGTATCCTGGCTCCCCAGGGTCCATCTGCAAAGATGGACAGCTCTGACTCTGTCTTTCTCTGGGCACCAGCATGCCCGCCATGTCAAGCCATGTTGAGCGGAGCCGAGCCCCAAGAGCCGTGTCTCTTGTGCACAATGTCAACAGGGCGGTTACATCTTTTACAGCCATAGTGGCTCAGAGCCAAGTATGAACTTACACAAACAGGTTATATAACAAGTGAAGGTGCGCACTCACACACCAAACTGGCTTGGATATCCGCCTCTGCCTATTCGTTGACCAAAGCACATCCATGTACCTTACACTCCACCCCCTAGGCTGAGGGAGACATGGACACACAGGACACACAGGCCTGGTATATAAACTTTGGGCACACAGGCCTGACACATACACATAGGCTTCTGGGCACATAAGCCTTATACATAGGCTCTGGGCACACAGGCCCATCACATAAATAAGTTTCAATAAACTGCTCAGCTATTGGCACAGATTACCATAGGTGCTACCTCCTTAGTGATTACTGTTCACATTGTCCTGAGTTCAGCTCATTAGCTACTGTGCCTACACCTGGTTTTAACCCATGTGGTGTTAGTACTAGGCTGGACTGCGGCAGCAAACCAGGCAGCAGTAGCTCCCTGCCTACACATATCTGTGTACCATGCCCTATTAGGAATGGGAGAATGCCCTTCCTAACGATGAAGGCTTAGGGTGTAGGGGTGCCTCAGGCCCCATGGCCTTATTTTGCATTAGGAGTACAGGTCCCAAGACTTCCTGTAACTCTGCTGCTAAGGGACTTGTAACCAGTGTACCTCACTGCTGTAAGTAGACTCCCCACTTTGCTAAAGTGGAAGTCTGTGCTGTCCCAGTCCACGGAGTCATTACCCACGAGTGTACCCACCCTGCTGTTGGGAAAGTCGTCCGCACAATGTCTATAGCCCTTCCTGCCACGCTCTCATGAGCCTGAAGGGCAGTATATACAGTTACTAACTGCTTTCCCAGTCCAGGGGGTGGTTATCCATGAACACACTATCACAGACTGGCCCCCATAACTATCAATGAATGCAGTTCTGCCCTGAAACTTATCCAGGTTCCCATAAACTAGACTGTAGTCTGCACCAGTATCTACCAGTGCTAGGACCGGCTGTACATTAGTGGGGGACCAGAGGATTGCCAGCTCCACATGTAGCCTCCGGTTGTCCAGTTCTCCCCAGAGTTGGGCACCGCGGTCAGTTCCCTAATCAAACAGGAAAGGCGTAATGTCTTCGCCTGTCTGCAAATAGTCCTTGAGCTGCAGTTTCCAGGTGGGGCTGGGTTGAACAACATTGTCTTGCCCCTCCTTGGGCATTCTTCAGAATTGCAGCTCTGGGGACAATTGCCTCCACAGAGCCAACAGCATTCCATTGAGTTGCCTGTCAATTTTCTCCCTAGCAACCCCAGCTGCAAGTAAATCCATCTATATTTGCATGTGGGTCACTCTCTGGGGCCCCTTTTAATCTCGTGGGATGGTTACTTGTGAAGGGGGCACCTTCCCCTTCTTTATGACGTGGACTCCCAGGTCCCGCCTTCTGCCTCCCCAAGGGCTGCCATAGCAGTAGTCACTTCATGTATGCGGCGCCCCACATAAGGGGTGAGAACAGCAGCTAGAGAGCCAAAGCACCCAGGGCCGCTGAACTCAGCACAAGATCCCTCGTGGGGGAGGTAAAGCGTTCATCGTCTGGCCCCAGGGATTCCTGTCAAACACTTCTGCATATCCATCTCCCGGAGCACCTGCACCAAATCAGTGTATGATTGCCATTTACTCACAGTTTCTGGTGTCTCTCTGGCATCGTTCCAAACAGTCCGTATGGCTGCCATCAGCCACTTGATTTGCGTGTAGTCACCTTGCGCCTTGTGTCAACCGTTGGCACAGCTGCAACCGCCGATGAAGGGAGGGGTGAGTTGTGATAGAAACCAGCTTCTCCATCTCAGAGGTGGAGCAAGAAATGCTACCAGCTCCTTCGGACGCTGCTGGACTGTTTACCTACTTCCCTCAACTCAGTGGGAGTATAAGCACTATAAGAGGTGTGTTCCACCACTGTGGGGGGTGCTCCTGGGATCTCCCCTGGGATCCCACTGGCTGCTCATCTTCTACCTTCTGACGGATCACAGAGTGATCCCGCAGTGGAGGAGCCTCCTCAGCATCAGACCGAATGGGAGTGTCCCGCCAGGAGGACGGGCTCAAGGTCAAGCTGACAGCTGTCGCTAACTCCTGTTCCAGGCTGTTTATCTGGGCCTCTAAGTGCCCTGCTTGTGCCTGGAGGTCCCCCACCCCCAGGTCCTGCTCCAAGCTGTGCAGTTGGGCCCCCAGGGGCTCAGCTTGCACCGAGAGGTCCCTTACCTGTGGAACTGAGCGTGTACTTCCCGCAGTGCAGTCAGAGACGCCCATCCCACGCTGCCAGCAAAGGCGCATTCCTTCTTGGTGCTGTGTATTCCCACACTTGCAGGAGACCTCTCCACTGCCTTCCGCGTTTCCCTTTGGGCTCATCCAAGCAGCACCGCTGCCACTGGGTACAGCCCGTGCTGCGGCCACATAGCTGACCCGGGAGCCCCCAGGGGACGAAGACCTACTCACCTCATCCTGCCAACGTCGCAATTGTCAGGTTCATGACTATGCCAAAGGTCATGTTGAGGTCTGGAGGGAGTGGGTGGGTGAGCAGAAAGAACACTCAGGGGGCCGTAGGCAGGTGAAAGATGATTTTATTCAGCAGCAGTTTTCATCAACAGCTGTCTCACACTAGCTCTCTACACTATTCACCTGTATCTCAGCTGTCTGCTCTGGCTCTGTGGCTCCTGCTGCCCCCACACCTGCAGCTGCATGGCGGGCTCTCCCTTGGCTTCAGGGTCAGCAGCAAAACTCTTTCTCTCTCCGGGCACCATCGAGCCGAGCTGTTTCCTGGCTCCCCTCTGTCTGTCTGTAAAGACGGACAGCTCTGACTCTCTCTTTCTCTGGGCGCCAGCACGCCCACCATGTCAAGCCATGTTGAGTTGAGTCAAGCCCCAAGAGACATGTCCCTTGTGCATAGTGTCAACAGGGCAGTTATACCTTTTACAGCAATAGTGGCTCAGAGCCAAGTGTGAACTTACACAAACAGGTTATATAACAAGTGGAGGTGTGCACTTGCATGCCAAACTCACTGAGTCATGCAGACCTGGGTATCCGCCTCGGCCTATTCCTTGACCAAAGCACATCCATGTACCTCACAGCCTGACATTAACAAAAAGATAATAAAAACCTCCTGGGGGTTAAGTGACAACATGGATGTGGCACGAAGGGAAACGGCACACATTTAAGTGTTACATATGTTTGGCAGACTTCAGGCCAGTCCCTGGCTCCCTCACTTGCCAGACAAGTAGCTAAGGATACTCAAAGAAAAAACGAAGTTTTTAATTCAAGCAGAGCTCCATACCACAGTTTTCCTTTACGTTCGGTGGCCCGCAGGCACAGTTTCCCTACCACCAGGAACAAACACTTTGGCTCCAAGGCAAATGAAAAAAAAAGTATTTCCACTTACAACATGAAAATACAGACACTTCATCAAAGAAAGAAAACTATCAAGAAGTCTGCTTCCAGCAAAACTGAAGTAACACTGCTTTCTCTGCATTCAGTGCTCAAGTGGTTCTCTGTACAATGTGTTCTTACAAAATATGTCCACTTGACTGACACGTGCAAAATACTGATGGATAAACTCAACATGAAATGCAATAGTTCAAAGAAAGAATTAAAAAGAAGTGAGGTAAATAAAGGTTTTGGATAAATTAGCTTAAAAGGGGGTTGTCACCAGACTTAGAATGCTCTTGGCTGGCCCTGGCTTTCCAAGAGCTCTGAATCGTCTGGGAATTAATGCAATATGGTTAACAGTCAATGTTGCCATTAAAATATTTTAAAATAATCATGACAACCTAAATTCAACCATGTAAACAGCGCTACACACAGCACAGACCTGCCCTGAGAAACAATATGCAAAACTGAGATCTGACATTGTATCATCCGGTGATGTTAATTCAACCTAACAGTCCCATCCCCCTTCCCTGTTCTGCACCCTGCCACACACACACACACAGACACAGACACAAATCTAATTTGTGCAATAAATAATAAGCTCATTCTATGGAAGATTTCAAACAAAAATACACAAAATGTATGTAGCCAGGTTCAAATATTTTTGGAGACTCCCCCCCAAAAAAAGAAACAAAAATAACAAAAAAATTAAAAAAGTGCCTAAAATATAATAAAGCATATTAGAGCCCTTTCAGATACAAGGCAGAGAAAGATGTAAAATAGAAAATGTCCAGATCTTCAGTAATTTCCAGAAAGGTCTAATGCCTTGGTTGGCTGCAGGGCAGTAGCAAATCTTTGCTGCTGCTCCTGGGACAGAGCCACTAAGTCTGCTTCTTGGGACACAAGCCCTCAGGCCCTGGGTTGAGTGTACCTGTCCCTTCCCCTTCTCTTTTCCTTTGCTCCATTTCCCACTCCACAAACATATCGAAGAGGCTTGGCCAGGCGTCATCTTTGCTATAGTTGATGAGGTCAGGACCTCACCTGAGTGAAGTTAAAGAACATATTCCAAGTGTCCTGGGTGATGTCCTTGATCCCTGAGGGGTTCTCTCTTAGGAATTTCAGCCATTGGTCCAATACCAGAGGACTGTTCTGGGTAAAGACTAGTTTGCACAGTGCGATGGCTGTTTCCCGGTGCAGTGACCACCGCCCTTCTTCAGCATCCAGGCCAAACTGAAATGTAAACTGGTAGAGATCCTTGAATTTATCCACTTGTTTAGCTTCTGTGAAGAGGCTAGGGAACTGTACACAGATTCCGTCAATACCGTCTGCACTTACTGCTTTGCCGCCAACAAAAAACTCCTTCCTGTTGAACCTGCACATGGTTGCAGCCTCGAACTTCCAAGCCAAGAGCAGCATTCAAAATTCTGTGGGGTCGACACAAAGGTCATCGCAAAAACACTCCATCCCTTCCTCCAAAATTGCAACCTTCTGCTCATCTTTGTAGCACCTGAACAGTTCTTCCAACTATCAATGCAAGGAAGGCATTGAACGTGGACTCTCCTGAGCGTCAGCTGCTGGCAGGCCTCAGCAGCAGCCTCCACCTTCTTGGTCCCATTGATGAGGATGTTCCCACCTGGCTTGCCGTAGGGTGGCACCTGCTCCTCCCGGTGGCCTGCACCCCACCTGCTGTGCAATTTGCTCCTGGGGTCAGGGGCTCCATTCGTGTTGCCCAGGGTCCATGAGGGATTCTTGCACTTTTGTGACACATTGACCCATTGTGCTGGTGGCCCTACCTCTAGAGCGGCCCCCTCCGGATTGGATGCCCTGGCTACAGCTGGCCCACATACCTCAAAATGCCATCAGCTGGAGGAGCCAGCCAACCCACCACTCCAAAAGCAAGTGGCATCAACTGGCTTTTTAACAGAAGAATTTGTCCAAAAGCAGCTGCACCAAATGTTCCTCCAGTCAAATGCTTCCTAGAGACGATGGAGGTCCATGGGGGCCAAACCACCTACCCTCCCCGCTCACGTTTCCAGGCTCCTTACCCGCGCTGCCACCTCTTCTTCCACCACTGCCACCACCTCTTCATTGTTGGCCAACCGGAAGCTCCCCCACCTCCCAAGGCCTGTATTCCCTCTTAAAACCCACAAGGCATAAGTGATAGCTAAAGGATGTCTACTTGTATTATAGCTACTCATCCATGCATTACATTCTTTGCTTGAGTGTGAGCTCCTTGGGGTAGAAACTATTATATTGATCATTCACCCTGCCCAACCCTAATCCTAAACTTGGAAAACTGCCCATAGGTTATTGTCATGTGCAGGGAGCAGTGTAGCAGTACAGTCTAAGCTCAGGGACAGACACAGTTCAGGGAATGGTAACAGAAGAGCTAGACTCCCAGGACAGGGGCCTCCAGCACATACCTAATATTGACTCTTACATATACTAAGTACGGTCTCAAAAGTAGTTTACAGAACTGAATTGAAAGTCAGGATCCATTGGCTTCTTTAAATATTTTCAATGTTTTAATTTCTAAGTCTGTTAAACTATAGCAATCTATTAGAAGAATGGTATACCTCTGAATTCACAGTTATATGTAAACTTAAATGGTGGTTTGCTAAAGATAGCTCAGAAAAGTTCCCATAGAGGAGAAATTTGGCTATTTTGTGAGACACAGTTAGATGGGGCTTCCAGATAGAAGCTAGATCCCTGGTGAGTTAGTTTAGCCTAGGAGAAAAGTAAGGTATTAAAAATAATAGAAAATGATTGTCTCCCCAATGTATTTGATAACGCAAGATCTCCATAGAATTTTTAGCTTATAAAATATCTTGCCTGATTAGGTAGAGCATTTATACGAAAAGAGCCCCTGGAGCTCTAATTGATGTACTGGGCTGACCTGGGACCCAAGGCTTAGGCACAGAACAGAACAACCCTCAGCAAAAGTAGCCTAGACTCTTGGCAGCCTATAGAGAAGGTCCCTTGGACCCACCACTCTCCAAGCTAGGAGCGCAGCAGGGCAGAGGCTCAGCTGTGGGACTAGAGCGGCAGGTGAAGGAATCTGGTTCCTTCTTACTGGCTAGTAATTAAGTAGAGAGCTGGCAACTGCAGCGGCATCTCATTACACTCAGACTCAAACCATAGCAAGACTCCAGAGGGCTCTAAATATCTGCTCCAGGTTTTTATCGGTAACTGAGTCAGAAATAGAAGCTCTTCCAGGCAAAACTTCTAACACAGGATCCCTGAACCCTTTGCAATTTAATCGTGTGAATGGCTCATCATAGTTATATCCATGATTTTTTTCCTCTTCCTTTTAATATTTTAGTTTTCCCCAGATGCAGATTTTCTGGGACTTCTTGAACTTATCTCCAGGGTGTCATGCAAAGTCACAGGACTGAGAACCAGAATGCTCTAGTCCTTGCTCTGTTACTGACTCATTTTCTTTTTGTTTGTTTTGTTTTGTTTTGCTTTGTTTTTTGAGACACAGTCTCACTCTATCGGCTAGCTGGAGTGCAGTGGCACAATCTTGGCTCACTGCAACCTCCACCTCCTAGTTTCAAGAAATTCTCCTGCCTCAGCCTCCCGAGTAGCTGGGACTATAGGCATGCACCACCACACCTGGCTAATATTTTTAGTAGAAACGGGGTTTCACCATGTTGGCCAGGATGGTTTCGCTCTCCTGACCTCGTGATCCACCCACCTTGGCCTCCCAAAGCGCTGGGATTACACGCGTGAGCCACTGCACCAGGCCACTGTGTCATTTTTCACATCACCTCCTTGAGCCTGCCTCTTTATCCATAAAATGGGAAGTAGGATTATATCAGCAGGAGAATCATGTCTTAGTGCTTCAGGGGTTCCACTACATTTTCATTCATATTTCATTGTTAGATATATCATTTAATATGTGCTGATATGGAATAAAATCTCCATGATAAAGCGGTTAAAAAAAGCACAGTGCAGAAAAGTGCTC
The DNA here is from genome assembly GCF_037993035.2 of Macaca fascicularis. Classification (NCBI taxonomy): domain Eukaryota; kingdom Metazoa; phylum Chordata; class Mammalia; order Primates; family Cercopithecidae; genus Macaca; species Macaca fascicularis. The sequence continues at coordinate 30,335,445 of NC_088381.1, read as the reverse complement.
TGATACTGAATTTTAAAAAGTGATATGCATAAATAACATATATATGTTGGGCATTTCTGCAAGAATAAGGAGAAAACTAGTGATGGCAATTTTCTCTGAAGAGTAGGACTTTGGCATTCAGGAAGTGGGTCTTGGTCTGCCTTGGGAGGGAAACTTAGTTTACATTGAATAAACTTTTATCACTTGGATTTTTATTATGCATGTAAGTTTTTGATAAAACAATATCATTTATATCAATATATAGTGCATATATGTAAACCACATATATAAATATGTATATAGATATGTTGAACCAATGATTAATGTTTATGTTAACAATAAAATCATCTGTAATATTCTTATAATTTTGTGAGTATGACCTAAATTAGCATGCGTCATTTGTGCCATAACACTCAACTAACGCTAAAAACAATTATTTTAAAACAGCAATATTTGAAAAAATGTATAAAACCAAATATTTAGATACACTTTTTTTTTTGGAGAAAAGGTCTCATTCTGTCACCCAGACTGGAGTGCAGTGGTGCAATCTTGGCTCACTGCAGCTTCAACTTCCCGATCTCAGATGATCCTCCTTCTGCAGTCTCCCAAGCTACTGGGACTACAGGTGCACACCACCATGCCCGGGTTTGTATGTTTTCTTTTTTTTGTAGAGACAGGGTTTTCCATGTTGCCCAGGCTGGTCTAGAACTTCTGGGCTTAAGTAATCTGTCCACCTCAGCCTCCTAAAGTGCTAGGAATACAGGCATGCATACTACATTTTTAACATAATGTATACTCCCCAAAGGGTCATGTGCTGCCGGCCTGACCATTTTTGTGTGTGTAAGCTGTGGAATAATGTATCTACTATTAAATCTAAGAGTGTATTTGAACTTCTATATATGCCATTACTTAGAACATTTACAATATTCCCTAAGTCTTCCTTTTAAAACGCAAGTCTCTGTAAGGTTGCTAGGACAAAAATAGGACACACAAGAACAGTAGGCAAAAAAAAGAGCACCCCATTAAATGATAAGGACATGTGCATGTTCCTGATATGCTGTGGACAATGAGTGGGCACCTAACACTGAACAGGGACTATATTTCTAAGCCTCCGTTCTCCTCTTATGTTGACATTTATAAGAAATGCTAACAAGTGGTAGAATATTCAACAGCTAAAAGATAAGTTTCCCACTGCCCCTCTTTCTAACTACTCAGTAATTGCAGTAAATCCTAAAACTTCAAGATACATGTATTTAAAATATTATCTATGAAAATTAGTAATTTCTAAAATCTAACTAGAATAACACCAGAAACAAATTAAATATCAAGGGTGATGTAGTCTCAAAAATGGCTCTGTTTATTATTTTGCTTTTATTTATTTTACTCATTTATTCAACAAATATTTAATTAGCATCATATATGTTAAGCATTTTGCTTAGAACTACAGATATAGTGGCAAAGAAGATAGATACAGACCTCGCTCTCTGCTAAAGGAGAAATACCTGAATAATTCTTTAGATAATAATAAATGACTTTTATTTATAAAGTTCATAACATGAGTTAAGTTGTATGCCAGGCACTTTCCTATGCATCATCTCAGTCAATAATTATAGAAACTTTTTAATAACAGCATTATTATCTCCACATTGCATATGAGGAAACTGACTCTGAAAGAGAGGTTAAGCGACTTGATCAAGGTCCTTAACAAGAAAAAGTAAGAGGAATACTCAATTCCTGGGGAAAATTTGAAGTAGAGCTCTTCCCATCTGGCTTTCTCCCCTATTTCATACATCATCTATTCTATTAGTCTGCTCAGTGCTGATCTTCTATTACAAATATTTACTTGTATTAAAAATATTTATTACAAAAATCAAATATATCCTTTCTTTTTAGTACATTGTATTTTAAGAATTTACATCAGCCACTGAAAAAAAAAATAGGGAAAACCATTAAGTGAACTTCACTGTATTAAGTAATACCTCTTGATATTAGGTGTTGTTTGCATAAAACAGAAATATATTCTAAGTTAAAAATAATGACATTATCATAAGGATATTTGGTAGTTCATAGACCCAAAGGAAAAGTTCAGAAACAGGCTTGGGAAGAAGCAGAAAACAAAGCACTAGGGTTCTCCGTTGCAAAAAAATCAACCAAACGAACAAAAACAGTCTCTTCTGTGTTGATAGGGTTTGGCTCTGTGCCCCCACCCAACTCTCATCTTGAATTGTAATCCTCAGAGGTTGAGGGAGGGACCTATACTCCCCACGTGTCAAGAGAGGGGGGTGATTGGATTATGAGGGTGGTTCCCCCATGCTGTTATCCTTATCGTGAGTTCTCACTAGATATGATGGTTTAATCAGTGTTTGGAAGTTCTTCCTTTGCTCTTCTCTCTCCTGCCACCATGTGAAGAAGGTCCTTGCTTCCCCTTCACCTTCTGCCATGATTGTAAGTTTCTTGAGGGCCTCCCCAGCCAAGTGGAATTGTGAGTCATTTAAACATCTTTGCTTTATAAATTACCCAGTCTCAAGTAGTATCTTTATAGCAGTGTGAGAACAGACTAATACAGGGTTCTGGGTATGGCCATCTGAAAGAATTACCAACAACCATTTTAGCCCTTGAGTCACTCCACTCAAGATTCAATTCCTGAAGGGAAAGTTCGATTGTCCTGGCTAATCCCTTGGCTAGGAAAGATGGGACATCCTGATTGACAGTTCCATCTCTATGTGATGCAAAAAGGGAGACAGGGGTCATTTATTAGAAAAAAAGAAGAAGAGTTGCTAGACAGACTCCTCAGATGCTACCTATGCACATATTGTTAAACTGGATGCTGAGTGTTATAATTTTGTGGAAATCACAGGCAGGAATGCAAATAATCCATGTTGGATTACCAGACCTAGTGCAGTAGTTGGGATATTCATATAATTCAATTACAGAGACTTCTTTTTTTGAGACAGTGTCTTACCTAGGCTGGAGTGCAGTGGTATGGTCACAATTCACTGCAGACTCCATCTCCCATGCTCAGATGATCCTCCCACCTCAGCCTGCCTAGTAGCTGGGACTACAGGCATGCACTACCACGCCCACCTAAAGTTTTGTAGGGACAAGGTTTTGTCATGTTGCCCAGGCTTGTCTTGAACTCCAGGACTTAAGGGATCCTTCTGCCTCGGCCTCCCAAAGTGCTGGGATTACAGATGTGAGCCACCATGCCAAGCCTATTGCAGAGACTTTTAATGGCCTCCCAGGGTTCCCTTAGTCTTTAAACACCTCATTCTAGCAAGAACTGGGACAATAGATATTTATATATTCTCTAAATTTGTATTACAGTGTCTGTTATTTCAATCTTCTTAGTATGATAAAAGTAGGGACCTGTCCTCTATTTTTTAAAGATATATGAAGTGATGTTTTGAGATACATATACACTGTGAAATAATCACCAAAGTCAAGCTACTTAATGTATCCATCACCTCACATAGTTACCTTTGTGTGTGTGGTAAGAACATTTAAGATCCACTCTTAGCAAATTTCAAGTATAGAATACAATAAGCTATAGTCATCTTGCTGGACATTAGAGCTCCAGAACTTACTCATCCTACATAACTAAAACTTTTTGTACTCTTTGACCAGCATCTCCCCACTTCCCCCAACCCCCAGCCAGCCTCTAGCAACCACCATTCTACTCTCTGATTTTATGAGTTATATTTTTTTTACATTCTACGTATGAATGAGACCATGCAGTATTCGTCTTTCTTTTCCTGGCTTATCTCATTTGGCATAATGTCTTCCAGGTTCATTCATGTTCAGGATTTTATTTTTAGACCAAACAATATTCCACTGTATGTTTTTGTGTACATGTATAAAGTGATATAATATAAACATAATACATATGATGTAATAAAGATGAATCCTTATACATTCATTTGTCAATGGACACTTAAGACACTTAGATTGTTTCTATATCTTGGCTATTGTGAGTAACGCTCCAATGAACATGGGAGTAGAGATAGCTCTGTGAGATACTGTTTTCATTTCCTTCGACTATACCTGTAGTGGGATTGCTGGATCATACAGTTGTTCTGCTTTTAATTTTTTAGGAAACTTCATACTGTTTTCCATAATAGTTACACTATTTGCCTTCTGTATTTTAAAACCTAAACTTAAGCAGAGAGTTTCAAGTGTTATGCATTCATTGTCCAACAAATATAAGCCACATCTGCTTGTGATTTTCTGTCTATGCATGCTTTAGTTCCAAGGCCCTTGGAATGTCTGTTTTCCTTAGAGAGATTTAAAAAAACATATCCAACACTTACTATGTACCGTTACAATTCCTATTCACTTGTCTCATTAATCCACAACATCTCTAGGTTGGAACTAACTATTCTTCAGATGAATAAAATAAGGCATCAAAAAGGCTAAGTAACTTGCCCAAGGTATCAGAACTACTTAATGGTAGAGCCAGGGTACAAACACAGAAGCTGATTCCAAAATGTATGCTCATGCCTATAAAAATGTGGAGTCTTTTCTCAATAATCTGATTTGAGGTTGATGAAAATAACATTTTATTTAAGAAACAAAGCTTGAGATCCCAACATTTTAAGGTTTTCCTATAAATTTCAGAATACCATACTTGTATGTTTGGAATTTTCCAAAATAGAATATTACTTTGTGAAAGTAATATGATGATATTCCCCATGACCTGGAGGCAGACAGAATAGAGTTAGTTCAGCAAACACTAAAACAATGATTTTGTTCATTTTTAATGAAATTATTTTTATGATGATATATTCTATTTGTACAGGGCAAGGGCACAGTGCATACAGATAGAAATTTAAATGAGATTTATTTTTTCTTTATAATGTTTGTATTACAAATTAGTGTGCATTATAATGTACATTTATGTATATAAATTATTTTGGATATAACAAATGTTTCATCACTTACAAATGAGTAAAGTTAAAATCCCATAACTTCCTCAAATGCTACTTAAAGGAATTATTTGATAAATATGGTACCGTTCTGAAATGGAAACTGAACCAAAAGAGTCTACCATCTCAGGAGGAAGGTTCAGTTTTCCCCAACCAAAAGGTTTCCTTATTGAACATCCAACAAGATTAAAAATCATAATTCCAAGCCTTGCATTTGGCCAGGTAAACTAGTCAATCAATAAGCCAGCCAACCCATTAGATATTATTAAGTGTGTATGATATTCATGTTAAAGAGTCACTGAAGTTCAAGTTTTTTGACCTTCTATGTCCCTGCACAACGTCACTGTACTTCACATCACAATTCCTTTTAATATGCTTCCAAGAGCTAAATACCAATTGCTCTCTATCTCAGATGGAAACTTCAATACCTTCCTTCATTCTCATTATTCCACAACACCAACATAGCTGTCAGAAAGGTTTTCAGTCATTAAGTAACTTCTCATTCACAGCAAATCAGGTTATACATATGGCTTCTTGTCCAACCTAGACTTGAACACAGTCCTTCAACTTCCAGTTTTCCAAGAGCAGATACTGTCTACTGCTTGCTTTCCTTATCCTACTTTCGGGCTACAGAACATTGTCAGAGTAGGTCTTGAACAGTCATGTCACTGATCTGATCATTGTGAACACCTTGAAGATTATGGGAATTCTCACTCTGTTGGTTTGGCTGAGGGCAATGGTAGTGAAAAAGGACAAAATGATCTGATTGGCCCTGTGGCCATCTAGTTCCACATGGAGATATTGTCACAATCTTAAATTAGTAAAGAGGACTTTGATTATATTTGTGTTGCTCTGGTTGGATTTCAAATTCAGAAAACTTAATTAGAATGGAAATTATTTTCTCTTGAGAGATTGAACCCTGAAATATTTCAAATGACATTTGATGGATGTGCTTCTGATTTATTTTGATAGGCTCCATCAAGCAATCTTGTTATGTCGATCAATATGTCTGAGCCCTTTGATTTACACCAGGAAATTGTAATGTGTTGCATCTGCTGGGATCAAGCCAATCTTGAAATCTGAGATGGTCTGATGTTATGCAGTCTGCATTAGCTTTGCAGTTCCAATATGGAGACAAATATCTATACATCACCATAATGTATTTGAATTTTTAATGACTATTTTATCCTCTGTGTTGGAGAATATGTTTTAGACAAGCAAATATATTGGCATTGTCTTGTCTTTATTTCAAACAGGATCAAAATCCAAATTGACTGTATGATCATCATTGGCATCTTCCAAAGTTGCTTTCATCAGAACCTATATCCCAGCATTCCAGCCCACCACTGTCCCTACCAACCCTTTGAAGCTTCTACTTCTGATTTTTTCCTCCATCTGGTCTATCATCCATTCTTATGACATTATTTTCTTCCTTCATACCTTCTATTATTGCAAAATGAATTTCACTGACTTTTTTGCTATTGTTGATATAAGCATTGTAAGCCCCCTAAACCTTCTGAAGACCCCTTACCAATCTGTTTCTGTATTGGCTTCCATCATTCCAAATTTTTTGCTTCTGTTGATATTGACAATGAATTATATACCCCCTTAAGCACTATATTCCCACTACTTTGCATGTAGAAAGTGTTTAATATGAGTTAATTAAATAAGTTATTCAATAAAGCAGACTTGCTAGTCTCAGTATTTTCTAGTGCCCATCCATCATTGCAGGTATTTTCTTCTCTCCCTAATTACTCCTTCTACTACCATGTTTGTTTTCTGCTGCTTTAAACTATTTAGGTTAGGTCTTCATATTCTGTAATCACTAACTGATAGCTTATTCCTTTTTTCAGTACACTTACTGACCATACCAGTCTTCTTTCTCTTCCATTACTGCCAGAACTTGGCCTCGACTGCCAGCTCTGTTGAGGCAGAAATTCGGCTGCAACCTCCTTCAATTGGTCTGTCTGCTGTATCTAGGAAGGTATACTTAGGTGGGATTAGGGTTAGGGAGTGTTAAAGGATCATACCAGACAAGGAGAATCGTTTCTAAAAAGAACCCATTTGGACTAGAAGGGAAAACTAGGATGAGAAAAGGATTTTTTTATGAAACAAATCTGAGTACTATTATATGCTATGAGGAAAGAACCAAAAGAGTAGGATATATTGAAAATATTGAAGAAAAGAGAGATGCCTGAGAGAACATGATCTTAAAGGATATAGAGAGAGGTGAAAACTAATGCACATGTGGTGGTATTAATCTTAGGATAAAGGTCATTTCTTCTACTGAGGAAAGTGGAAATGGGTAAGGACTTAATTTTGTAGATAAAGGGAGAAGAATCCTCAATTTTCACTTTAAATAAGAAAAACCGTGGTATGCTGAGATAAGTCAGAAATAAGGGAGACTTGAAGAGAGGAGTGAAAATATGAAATAATCAATTACCTTTAAACTTTCATTCATGAGCATATCCAAATGTCCTGGGTTCAGTAAACATGCACTCTCAAATTCTGGTGGCATTATAAATTGGCAAAATGTTTTTGGAAATCAATTTGGCCTCAAAAATATTAATATATTTGACTCCATTGACTATTTCTCATAAAATAATTTACAATAAAGGCAGAGTTTATACACAAAAATGTTCATTTCAACATTATTCATTATAAGGAAAAATCCTGGAAGCAACCTAATTGTCCATGGATAGAGGAGGGACTAAATACATTATGGCACATCCAAATAACAGAAATCTACCGGCCAGGCGCGGTGGCTCATGCCTGTAATCCCAGCACTTTGGGAGGCCGAGATATGCAGATCACCTGAGGTCAAGAGATCGAGACCATCCTGGCTAACACGGTGAAACCCCGTCTCTATTAAAAAAAATACAAAAAATTAGCCAGGCGTGGTGGCAGGCGCCTGTAGTCTTAGCTACTCAGGAGGCCGAGGCAGGAGAATGGCGTGAACCTGGGAGGTGGAGCTTGTAGTGAGCCGAGATGGCGCCACTGCACTCCAGCCTGGGCGACAGAGTGAGACTCCATCTCAAAAAAAAAAAAAAAAAAAAGAAATCTACGAAGACATTAAAATGATGCTTACTAAGAATCTTTAATTTAATGGAGAAATTCTTTTTATAAAAAATAAACCCGACTATTTAATATAACAAATTAAATATGGAAGAAAATGAATGAAAATCATAACAGTGTATAGAATAATTATTATACTTTATATATATTTTTGAGTATTTTCCACACTTTTAAAGATGTATGTTACTTTTGTTATGAGAAAATACATACCAAACTTTTAAATTAATCTTTTGGTAATTTATCAAGACTAATGTTGAAAAGGAGGGAAAAAAAATGAATGTATGTTAAACCCTTATGGAAAAAGAAGAATATGCATGAAGTGCATATTCCTGTAGCTTAGTTGATTAACAACATAGTACATTTTATGAGTCAGTATTGCAAATGTACAAAATCAAGATTGCAGATTTGGGACCCAGATCTGTTGAACTCTCTGAGATGTGACATTGATCTGAGTCTTTAAAAGTTGGATAATTTAACGTAGAAGATAATGCGTTTTTGGCCCACAGTGGAAAAAAAAAAAAGAAGAAGTTTGGTGAACACTGGGTCTCCATTTTTATATTGCAATATTCCCTGAACATGCTACAGCTGCCCTCCTTGGAGGAATTGTGTAGCTACAGTGATTCATAATCCCCACCATATCTCACTGGTTTCCTAACAATGAGTCCAAAGAGCAGTTGCTATTTGTCATTACTCTTGCTTTTACTATTGTTTACAGTAAACATTTCTCTGTCACCATGGCTAGTAAAGCTAAAAGAAAAGATAATCTGAAAAGCCCATGTTTCAAGAAAAATAAAGAACATGTTTAATTATTTAAGTACAGTGTATTCCTCTGTGTCTGATATTCATACATCAGGCCCTCTTCTCCAATTTTTATAACTTGCATGGCTATCCTAAACACTTGTGTCTGCAATCCTGGAATAAGTCTGGGGACACATTATTGTTAATAACATAAACTGCTTACTATATTTTAATACTAAAAAATTATAATTCCTAATTAAATCCATAGGATATCATTCTAGTCCCTCATTAATTTTGATTTAAATAGACATACTATTTGCGGAATAATGTGATTGAAGATTGAGGGGGTATTTTAATAGTAGGATTCAGGCTTGACGTTCTGGAGGATTTTCTACACAAAGAAGAAATAGGATATATGTTATACTAATCTGATGACAATATAAAAACAAATACATATGGCAGAAAATGAAGAGCTTTCTATAGGGTGGGGTAGTTATCTGTTGGGGAGATGGGACTTGAACCATGCAGAACTGGATGAGACTTCCTCATGGGAAGGACAACAGGAAAGATAAAAAACTAAAAAGGAACCATCTCAGAAGTAGAGAGACTGCCAGCGCTTTGGGAAGTCGAGGCGGGGAGATCACCTGAGGTCGGGAGTTTGAGACCAGCTTGACCAACATGGAGAAACCCCGTCTCTACTAAAAATACAAAAATAGCCAGGCGTGGTGGCTCATGCCTATAATCCCAGCTACTCAGGAGGCTGAGGCAGGAGAATCACTTGAACCTGGGAGGTGGAGGTTGCAGTGAGCCAAGAACGTGCCATTGCACTCCAGCCTAGGCAACAAGAGTGAAACTCTGTCTAAAAAAAAAAAAAAAAAAGTAGCAAGACTGGTTTTCCAGCTAAGTGTTCATTTTGGTGAACAGTGGCTAAAAAGTTTGCATAAGAAGAGTGAGTTAAGAAAATTGGTCTCTTGAAATTCAGGAAGAGAAGTTGGGAATATAATTCTTTTAGAAAGCAAAGCTACTGCACGCTTTTGAAGACAAGAAGTTGATTTTCAAGAAGTTTAATTTGGAAGGAAAGTGGTTTGAAGGAAGCGATTAGAGACAAAGAGGAAAATGATGTGTTTATAACAATTTAGATTTATTCAGAGAGTCAACAGATTCTTGTAGAGCACTTGTTATGAGATGCTGTCTATTAGGCATTAGGGATACACAATAATCAAATTCTTTGACCTCAAAGAGCTTATATTCCAGTGGATATAGATAATAAACATATACGTAAATAAGTACAATAGTGTAACAGGATATATTGCATAGAATACTAATGGTGTTAATATAATCAGAGAATGCCTCACTGAGATGTGACATTGATCTGAGTCTTTAAAGATGAAAATGAGGTTACTATATGGAAACACACTGGAAGAATCTCCAGCCAGCAGAGATAAGCACAAAACCCTCAAGATGAAGTGAGCATGGTGTGGGGGACAGTGGGGGATGGGGTGGAGGGCAGTGTATGGAGAAGTATTGGTCAAAGGGGACAGACCTTCAGTTGCAAGATTAATGAGTTCTGGGACTCTAATGTACACCGTGGTGACTATTGTTATAGTTATTACCAATAATACTGTATTGTATACTTGAAATTTGTTATGGAAGTAGATACTAAGTATTCTTATATTTTTTAAAAATTGGAATATGAGGTGATATATGTATACATTGTGAAATGATTACTGTATCACATTATCATATTGTACACCTTAAATACATATACATTTAGTCAATTATAGCTCAATAAAGCTAGAATAAAAACCTACTAACTTTAAAATGGTCCAGTTAATAATCTGCTCTCTGCTCCCTCGGGGAGCCAATACCTTGTGATTCTTTTCTCACTTACTAGGGAATCAGAAGAGGTCAGGGTAACCTCCCTCTTTAGGCTTCTGGTTGGAGAAATGTTTGATTTTTTGAAGAATATAGCTGTTAGGAGAGAAAAAAAGTGTGTTAGTGTGTATAAGCATGTGTGTGTGTGTGTGTGTGTGTCTGGAGAAGAATTTCAATAGACTTTTAGAATCAGTTAGGTCAAGAAAAGCTGCACTCAATAACCTTACAATCTTACCCTGATCATTAAAATAATTTCACTAGCACCATATTTGAAAGAGAAGCACAACTGGTTTAAAAATAATTGAAAAGTCCCAACTTTAACAGTGGAAGATGATGATGATGATGATGATGATGATGATGATGATGACATGATGATGATGGTCATCATCTCTGTATAAAAGGAGAAAGGCTGCATTTTTAGGACTTTGTGCACCAGCAGGAGGAAGTAATGTAGAAGATCTTATATTGAACTGATCAGCATGGGTCTCACAGCTGGAAGAGTTAGCCCAATAGGAGAACATTTGTATAGAGCAGCATTTTTATCATAAGACACCAGTGCTCAGCAAGGCTTTTATCATACAAAATGAAAGGACTTAAAATACTCAACTAGAACTACAGTGATCAAGACCAAGGGTTTTTCAAAGTATAATATTAATCCACTGGGATTTTTAGCAGGGGTTAGACAGAAAATGAAGGCAAGCAGGGCATTCTCAGAGAAAATAAATCTGGAAAGTGTCAAGGTAAAGTTTAATGGATTTTTAAAATTACAGCACATATGAGAACTTTTAATATGCTAATATACTTTCTGATTTTCCAAGAAAGGAGTCCATGTAGAGTGTCATTTAAGGGATAACTTCTCATCATGGAAATTCAGGAAAAGTGGCCAAAATGGCATTGGGTAAGGCCTGAATAGAGGATGCTATAACAGTGTGATGACCTTGTGAATAGATTCAGTTGAATTGTAATATATTGCCATTTAAATATACGTATATCTAGGTTCCATGACACATGCCTGTAATACCAGCTCTTTGGGATGCTGAGGTGGGAAGATCACTTGAGGTCAGGAGTTCAAGACTAGCCTAGACAATATAGTGACACCCCCATCTCTGCAAAAAAAGGAAAATAAATGTACGTATAAAATTATTGTTGCTATCCATGTACTCAAAAACGTTCCCAAAGCATCAAGCAGTGTAATGAGAGATGACTGAGCTGGTAATCAGGAGGCTGGATCTTAATCTCTATTTTACCATTTTCCTGATCCAGTCCACTGGACCCCCTGAGGACTCACTGATTCATTCATTTATTCAATGAGCATTGATTGTCTCCTCTGTGTGAAACAAGACTTCTGGGTACTAGGGATATAGCAATAGATAAGAAAGACCAAATCCCTGACCTCATAGAACTTACATTCTAGTGAAGAAGACAGATAGTAAATAAACATATAGTTTCACTGCTAGATAAAGTATTATCAAGTAAGGGAGGAAAGCAGGATTCAGTTACTTTCACTACAAAATAAGGAGGCTGGACTCTGCCGTGAATTTCACAGTCTTTAAGTAATTACATGTAACAGAAAACCTCAGTAATCTAACTATGTTGGCTTCCCAAATAGAAGTTTATTTTTCTTATTTGAGAAAAAGTTAGGAGGTAGGTCATCCAGGACAAGTGGAGTAGTTTCATGAGGTCATCAGTGTCCCAGGTGACTCTGATGTTTCTGTTCACCTTAGGGTGTGGTTTTTATGCTAATGAAAGATGATGCCAGACATAATAAAGAAGGAATTGCTAAAGAATATGGGATAGTCCCCACATTTAGTAAGCCAGAATTTCCTAAAAATCCATAGCAGGCACTCCTTACATCTTTAGGGAGGCTGAGAAACATGAATACTTTTCAGCTGAACAATTAGTTGCCCTGAACATAACCTTGTTCCCTTTAAGGAAGAGGGATAGAGTGGAAATTAAGTAAGTAGTCTGCCTTAAGGCTTGGGCTGAAAAATATATCCACTTCACCATCCCATGTATTATTATGATAATAACATTGACTATTGTAATAATAATGCTCATACTAATATCCAACATTAAGAAGAAAATACTGATTCACACAGAAATATTTACAAGTGAAACCTTTGCTAAACAAACACACAAGCTCAGAAAAATTGACTAAATTGAACCAGAAGAGCACAGCAGCACTCAACTTAGAGGAAGTGCTAACACTACAGTGAAAGACTGTGGCACAATTCATTATTAGATCTTGCCTTACTGTCACTTAACTGTGTTTGGTACATATATGCCTTAGTATTTTTTTTTTTTTTTTTTTTTTTTTTTTTGAGACGGAGTCTCACTCTGTCGCCCAGGCTGGAGTGCAGTGGCGTGATCTCGGCTCACTGCAACCTCCACCTCCCAGGCTCATGCCATTCTCCTGCCTCAGCCTCCCGAGCAGCTGGGACTACAGGCGCCCACCACCACGCCCAGCTAATTTTTTTGTATTTTTAGTAGAGACAGGGTTTCATCGTGTTCACCAGGATGGTCTCGATCTCCTGACCTCGTGATCCACCCGCCTCGGCCTCCCAAAGTTCTGGGATTACAGGCGTGAGCCACCGCGCCGGGCCAGTAATTTTTTTTTACATTTGTTACAAGTAAGGTAAAATCAAACACCAAACGAAACAGTGATAATTATACACTTTTCAACCAAAAATGTGTTTATATGATATTCAAATGTATTCATGAAGATGACTAGAGAAGTGTTCTCTGAAGGAACTCTACACTGACAACTAAAGTTGACTTGATGATGGTCACTAATGTGATATTAGCATATTTAAATTCATGTGTTGTTTTTATTATCATTTTAATTTGTTTGAGATGCATTTTAAAGTAAAAATCAAATAAAATGTTGGCAGAGCTCTGAAGAAAGAGAAATGCTAAAGTTAAAAAATACTGGACTAAGTGGCCTCAATCTCACTTACAGACTCAGACTTAATTTTTTTGCATTTTAAAAGAGACCAATCTTTGTTAAAGACATTAAGATTGAACAATGGATTAATGTTAGTCTTAGTTCATATTTTCAATGCTCATCAAAAAGCAGCAATCTCACAAACCTTTGAACAATTTGGAATGGACATTATAAAACTGGAGGAAATAGTAATGATATAATGAATTCAAAGTTGGGTAAATCCTTCTCACCTGTAATGCCTAAGAAACACAAAAAGCACTATTCATTCTTCAGCTATCTGCACACATTCTAATCTCACAGACTGCTGGAGAACACAAAACTTGTCTACAAGGGATTGAAATTATTCTGAAATTATTCCAAACAATAGAAAAAGAGGGAATCCTCCCTAATTCATTTAATGAAACTAGCATCATCCTGATACTAAAACCTGGCAGAGACACAACAACAACAGAAACATTTCAGGTCAATATCCCTGATCAACATCGATGTAAAAATCCTCAATAAAATACTGGCAAATAGAATCCAGCAGCACATCAAAAAGCTTACCCACCACAATCAAGTTGGCTTCATACCTGGGACACACAGCTGGTTCAACATATGTAAATCAATAAACGTAATCCATCATATAAACAGAACCAATGACAAAAACCACATGATTATCTCAATAGATGCAGAAAAGGCCTTTGACAAAATTCAACACCCCATTCATGCTAAAAATCTCAACAAACTAGGTATCAATGGAATATATCACAAAATAATAAGAGCTATTTATGACAAACTCACAGTCATTATCATACTGAATGGGCAAAAACTGGAAGCATTCCCTTTGAAAACCGGCACAAGACAAGGATGCCCTTTCTCACCACTCCTATAAAATTTAGTATTGGAAGTTCTGGCCAGGGCAACCAGGCAAGAGGAAGAAATAAAGGGGATTCAAACAGAAGAGAGGAAGTCAAATTGTATCTGTCTGCAGATGACATGATTGTATATTTAGAAAACCCTGTTGTCTCACCCCCAAATCTCCTTAAGCTCATAAGCAACTTCAGCAAACTCTCAGGATACAAAATCAATGTGCAAAAATCACAAGCCGCCTTACACACCAATAACAGACAGAGAGGCAAATCATGAATGAACTCTCATTCACAACTGCTACTAAGAGAATAAAATATCTAGGAATACAACTTACAAGGGATGTGAAGGACCTCTTCAAGGAGAACTACAAACCACTGCTCAATGAAATAAGAGAGGACACAAACAAATGGAAAACATTCCATACTCATATATAGGGAGAATCAAAATCGTGAAAATGGCCATACTGCCCAAAGAAATTGATAGATTCAATGCTATCCACATCAAGCTACCACTGACTTTCTTCACAGAATTGGAAAAAACTACTTCAGATGGAACCAAAAAAGAACCCATATAGCCAAGACAACCTAAGCAAAAAGAACAAAGCAGGAGGCATCACACTACCTGACTTCAAACTATACTACAAGGCTACAGTAACAAAAACAGAATGGCACTGGTACCAAAACAAATATATAGACTAATGGAACAGAACAGAGGCCTCAGAAATAACACCACACATCTAGAACCATCTGATCTTCGACAAACCTGACAAAAACAAGCAATGGGGAAAAGATACCCTACCTAATAAACAGTGTTGGGAAAACTGGCTAGCCACATGCGGAAAACTGAAACGTGACCCCTTCCTTATATCTCAAGATGGATTCAACTCAAGATGGATTGAAGACTTAAACATAAGCCTAAAACCATAAAATCAACTCAAGATGGATTGAAGACATAAACATAAGCCTAAAACCATAAAAATCCTAGAAGAAAACCTAAGCAATACCATGCAAGAACATAGGCATGGGCAAAGACTTCATGTCTAAAGCACCAAAAGCAATGGCAACAAAAGCCAAAATTGACAAATGGGATATAATTAAACTAAAGAGCTTCTACACAGCAAAAGAAACTATCATCAGAGTCATCAGGCAACCTATAGAATGGGAGAAAAATTTTGCAATCTATCCATCTGACAAAGGGCTAATATCCAGAATCTACAAGGAACTTAAACAAATTTACAAGAAAAAAACAAACAACCCCATCAAAAAGTGGGGAAAGCATATGAACAGACATTTACCAAAGGAAGACATTTATGCAGCCAACAAACATATGAAAAAATGTTCATCACTGGTCGTTAGAGAAATGCAAATCAAAACCACAATGAGATACCATCTCATGCCAGTTAGAATGGCGATCATTAAAAAGTCAGGAAATAACAGATGCTGGAGAGGATGTGGAGAAATAGGAACACTTTTACACTGCTGGTGGGAGTTCAACCACTGTGGAAGACAGCGTGGCAATTCCTCAAGGACCTAGAACTAAAATACCATTTGACCCAGCAATCCCATTACCAGGTATGGACCCAAAGGATTATAAATTATTCTACTATAAAGACACATGCACACGTATGTTTATTACAACACTCTTCACGATAGCAAAGACTTGGAACAAACCCAAAAGTCCATCAATGACAGACTGGATAAAGAAAATATGGCACATATACACCATGGAACACTATGCAGCTATAAAAAGGAATGAGTTCATGTTCTTTGCAGGGACATAGATGAAGCTGGAAGTCTTCATTCTCAGTAAACTATCACAAGAAGAGAAAACCAAATACTGCATGTTCTCACTCATAAGTGGGAGTTGAACAATGAGAACACATGGACACAGGGAGGGGAACATCACACACCGGGGCCTATCAGGGGGTGGGGGGTAGGTGAGGGATAGCATTAGGAGAAATACCTAATGTAGGTGATGGGTTGATGGGTGCAGCAAACCACAATGGCACATGTAACAAAACTGCATGTTCTGCACATGTACCCCAGAACTTAAAGTATAATTTAAAAAAAAAAGGAAAAGAAACACCATGCAACATGAAAAAAGGGAATTGCCTAATATTAACTTCATATCTGATACATCTTCAACTTATTAAAAAGCAAAAATCATGAAATCCCATGTATACCTAAAAAAGAGGATACGCAGTAAAAAATGCTAATAAGAGTTACACTTAATATAATGGTTTGGGGTGTTTATTTTACCCCTAATATACTATGTTTCCTCACTTTTCCTATAATAAAATGAATTACCTTAGAATAAAAATAATAAACATATTAAATAACAGGGGATTATAAGGATATCAATAACTGACATTTTTGATGCAGTCAGTATTTTAATAAACTTTATTTTCAGACCAGTTTTAGATTTACAAAATGGAGAAGATAGTACAGAGAGTTTCCATAACCCTCCTCCTTCCACACACAAACATTATTACATTTTAGATTAGTATGGCACATTTGTTATAATTAATAAAGCCATATTTATATGGGATTAACCAAAGTCCTAGTTACTCTGATCTTCTTAGTTTTACCTAGTGTCCTTTTTCTGCTCCAGGATTCCCTGCAGGACACCACATTGCTTTTAGTTGCCATAATTCCGTAGGCACCTCTTGACTGTGACTGTTTCTCAGATTTTCCTTGTTTTTGATGATCTTGAAAGTTTTTAGGAGCACTGCTCTCATATACTGTAGCATGCTGCCCTAGTGCAACTTACCTGATGTTTTCATCATGATTAGACTGGAGTCATATATTTTGGGGAGGTTATTCACAGAGGTAAAGTGTCAATTTCATGATGTCATAACAAGGGTACATACTATCAACCTGATTTGTGACTAGTGATACTGACCTTGATCACCCAGTTGAAATAACGTTTATCAGTTTTCTCTACTGTACAGTTCCTCTGCTCCCCTACCTCCCTTTTTAATACTGTGTTCTTTAGAAGGAAATCACAATGCATAGTCCAAACTTAAGGAGTGAAGAATTACACTGCCTCTCTTTTAGGGTAGAGCGTCTTCATAGATTACTTGTTGTTCTTCTGTGCGGGAGATTTTTCCTCCTCTGCTTATTAATTTATTCAATTATTTACTTATATAAGTATGGACTCATGAATACTTATTTCATACTTTGGGTTGTGGTCCCATACTACTTTACTTCATTTGTTCCTCAAATTTTTCTAGCTTTGGCCATTAAAAGCTCGTTTTGTTGGCTCCTGTGACCCTTTGACATATCCCTATCAATGTAGGTTTGGGTTTGTTTTCATTTGGTTTTCTGTTCACTTCATAACTCTCTGGAACTACAAATGTTCCAAGCTCATCTTGTATATGCCCCAGTCCTAGAAGCAGTCATTTCTCCCAGAAGCTCTATTTCTTTTTGCTGGAGAATGATATTAGAAACCAAGATTGAGTGTTCGGTATGCTTGTTGGTACTAAGGTGTCATTTCTTATATATATCCATAGAAATATACATATCTATAAATATTTCTGTATGTAATCATTTAAACATGAGTTCTCACCAATGTCTCCAGCTCTTATCCATTAGCATATAGATCATTCTAGCCTCTTCCTCTTAGTTATCTGTCAATTCCCAACTCAACAGTCAGAAACCTTGTTCCCACCATCCACCATTCTTTCACATAATTGATTAATTCCAGTATACAGTTATAGCGGTGCAGAATTGTTAACCCATACCCAATGAGAAACAACCTTGTAAATGACAGTACAGGACTTATGGTCAACTCCTTTTGCTTTTGGTATTGCACACTCCACTGATTTTCAAACTTATTTGTGTCCGCATCTTTTTCCCTCACTCCCTTCAGTGAGGTTGTTTCACACATTTATGGTACATTTATTTTCTCTTTTGTAGGGGCAGAAAGGTGTGATCACTTTTCTCACCCATCATAAGGGTCATGGTCGATTCTCCCATAAGGGCAGGTTAACCAGAGAAAAGCATACTAAATTTATGTTATCAAAATTTTATGTTACATAGGAGCCTTCAGGAATAAAGATCCAAAGACCCAGGGAAAACTATTTTATGCTTAGGTTTGATGAAGAATAGAAAGTGTAGAAATGTGATTGGACACAAGAATATGATCTAATGACAACAGACTGAGACCAAATGCAGTGAGGCATCTCTGCATAGCATTTCATCTTCCCAGATATGGAACAGAATCCCTCTGTAATAAGTGTCTTTAAAGGAGAAGTCAGCCTGGAGACAGTGGCCTGTCTAGATTGAATGGCTTGCTTTGGAAAAGAGGTGTTCTGGTTTCTATGCCCCACCTTAGGGAAGAAGAATTCTGATTTCTAAGGCTCTCCCTGGGGAATAAAATTGGGTGGGAAACGGGAGGGGAGGAGAAGTTCAGAAAGACTTTGGTTCTGAGGCTTTTCCAATTTGCATTTGTTCAAAGAACTGAGTCTGACAAGGCGCCCTACTTTGGGGGTATCCACTTGTCACATTGCTTCCTGAAATCCCCTGACTTTCTATTTATAAAAAGTAATTTGCATATATATTAAGATTCACTCTTTGTGTGATAAAGTTCTATGGGTTTTGGTGAATGCATAATCTAATGATTCTACCATTGCAGTATTATTCACTAATAGTTTCACTGTTCTGAAAAACGCTGATTTCACCTAGTCTTTCTTCTCTACCTTCCCCTGATCTTCTGGTAATTGCTGATCAATCTTTCTCAACAGTTTTGTCTTTTCCAGAAGTCATTTGGTAGGAGCAGAAGTAGCAGCAGTAGGAGTAAAAGGAAAGAGGGGGGAACTAGAGAAGGGAGTCCTTCTCTAGATGATCAGGAACTAAAATTCCAAAAGAGTAAGTCCAAGTAAAAACCACTCAGAGAATGCCAAGACTCAAGGTGAGAAAATCCCACTCAATATATTCAAAGAGCAGAATGGAACGGAATGGAAGCAAGTGAAAAGTGAAGTCGTTGGCCAGGTGCGATGACTCATACCTGTAATCCCAGCACTTTGGGAGGCCATGGCAGGAAGGTTGTTTCAGGCCAGGAGTTTTAGACTAGTCCAGGCAATGTTGTGAGCCCCATTTCTACAAAAAAAAAAAAAAAATAGCTGGGCACAGTGGCATGCACCTCTAGTCTCAGCTACTCAGCAGGCTGAGGTGGGAGGATTGCTTGAGCCCAGGAGTTCAGGCTGCAGTGAGCTAGTATTGTGCCACTTCATCCTAGCCTGGATGACAGAACAAGACCCTGTGTATAGGCAGGGGAGAGTGAAGAGTGAAGAGTTTAGGATTCTGGGAAATTACTGAGAAAATTGCCTGATGGAGACTAAGTCAGCCTGGATCATAACTCTCACGCTACCCGACCATATGACCTGGACAGGTCCCTTCATCTTCCTGCTCCACAGTTTTTCCCATTTGAAAAATAACAGGATTGTACAGTTAATGTGGTCCATCCCTTCCAGCCTTAAGCACTCTGTGACTCTCTTTTATTAACCATCATTAACAACAATGATGGTCTCAATTGGTCTCGTGGATACCCTAACTCAGCCATGCACAGGACCGGCATCATTTCCCCAAGATCGCAGCATGAAGGCAACTTGGCAGAACTGGAAATAGTAGAGGGGAAAATGGAAGAAACCTACCCTCAGACTTTCCGTAGGAACTTTTGCCCTGAATTCTGATGGGAGAACAATACGGGTGCCCTGAAATATTTTATATACTCATTCCAAATATTAGAGTGCATTGAGGAAATTGTGAGGCTTTCAAAGTCAAAACAAAAGCTATTTTGAAAGAAAAAACTCATTGTTCAGGTTTATGTACTTCTTGAAAGTAAAATCGAGCCTGGGAATTTTTCCTCTGAGATTTCTGCAACAGCCAAAGACAAATATAACTCTTTGACAAATAACCATTCGTATTATATAATGACTAAAAGAAAAAGTCTTGTCACAAAATCTAATCTTGGGAAAGAACATGCTTTGTCTAAATTAAATAGTAATAAATGAGCCAACATCTATTATTTCCGTGATTTATGCATTTGATTGCTTTACCAATAGTTCTATGAAAGGATGTGTGATAGACCTGATTGGCATTTGGCCCTTTCCTTTCAGGTTAAGAAAATCAAAGTAACTCTTGAACCCCATGACACAAGACAGCTACCTTTTGCTAGTGACTCTGCCCAAAAACCTGCGACATGTATCCTACTTGTCAGCCCTTCCAGAGCTATGACTGATACCAAGAGGAAATATTTCAAAGCAAACAGCAACAGTATTTGATGTCAGAAGTGAAAATAAACAAAGTCCTCATTTTTGAGGCTCCCAAAGCTACAGCTAGCAATTCAGTTCTAACAGTAGTTTTACTGCCCTTTTCTGAGGCTGATATTAAAGCTTCATGGTGAGAAAATAAATTTTATCATTTTACATAGAAAAAAAAAAAAAAGACAATTGCTGGTTTACTATTAAATCTTTTCCTACAGAGTTAGTTTTCTCTGGTGTGGTAGCCATAGTGCTTTTCCCAGATTTTCTGAGTTTTTTAACTTTTATTTTTTTAAGTTCAGGGTTACATGTGCAGCATGTGCAGGTTTGTTACATAAGTTAATGTGTGTCATACGGGTGGTTGTACAGGTTATTTCATCACTCAGGTATTAAGCCTAGTGTTCAAATTAGTTATTTTTCCTGCATCTCTTCCTCCTCCCACCTTCCACTCTCTGAGAGGCCCCAGTGTGTGTTGTTCCAAAATGACCAGAAGTAGTTTACTAACAAAAATAATAGTATCATCCTCAGTGGAGAAGAACACTTGTTTTCCAAAGATTGTTTAACTATTTAACGCTTAGTAATCTCTGTAGAGATTACATCAATCCATAACTCAAGAACCCAAGAACACACTGGTTATACTCCACCAAAACTGAGTCCTGGATATATTGATTTGACAAAGTTTTGGGACGAGAGTGGGCCACCATCACCAAATCCATTTTCCATAAATGTAAATTATGCTTCATTTGGCCCTGTTATCCTACCAAATGGCAGAATAGTATTGAAATGTCTTGTCTTAAAGGACCATACGAGCCATCAAGGCTTGCCAACGTGAGTAATTCTGACTCCCTGTCATGGCTCAGACATATTATAAAATTAAGCGTACACATATACACAAACTCTAATAGAAATAATGACTGGGTCACATGAAGTATCATAAATAATGAATTATAATAAAAACTTTGGGTACACATGAATTTTATTATAAACAAAGTAGTGTGGAAAAAACCCAATTTCTAGACTTGCAAATCCCAAAGATATTATATTTGTATACAGAAATGTACAATAAAAAACAGACCATTAGGTAATGGAAGCTTTTGAACTTGTTCATAAACCAAAACATTCAATTATGTTAAACATTTAATATTTTATTGTGATAATAGCTAACATTTACTGAATATAAAATAAAAGCTAGATTCCATATTCTCTACCTTAAACTGCATTCTCCTAATTAATCTTCATTCAACTCTTAGAGCTAAATAATTTTATATGCATTTTAGAGGTTAATGTCTCACAATCATACACATTCTGGATATCCTCAAACCTAAGTGTCTCATCCCCACCAACTATGACCCTTTCAAAAGTGGCTTGTGCTGCATTTTCTATCAAGCCTCGAAAAGGTTGCTGACTGGACAGCAGATAGATAACGAATGTGAAAGTAGTCGTGTGGGTTATAGGCATGATGCACAGCCCTGTTTGATAATATTTGAATTTTAACAAGGTCCTTTATGGTTTTATGCAAGTGGGAATATCCCACTTCTTGGAATGCCATTGAAAAACCTTTGAGAACATGAGCCCTCTAAATCCCTCTGAATGAATAAAGGTATTGGTTGGGACTCTGCAAGTAACAAAATCTAGCTTTCAAACTTCACAATTTCCGTAACAAGAAATAACTGGCTAAAGGATTTTCAAAGCAGGTGCTTAAAAGCTCTGATCACTGGCTAAAGACAGCTGTCCACCACTGGACAATCCAACTGTGACCATGGAAGAGGAGTTAGAAGTTGACACCCCCTATTCATTCTCTGAAGATTGCACTTTACATTATTTCTCATTCACGGTAACCTGACTTAAAGTGGCTGAAAGTGAGGTATGCTTAAGCAGACCTTCTTTAAAATTTACATGAATTTGATTTCAAATGTCTTCAAATCGGAAGTAATGATCCCAGCGCAAGACAAAGCATTTAACTTTAAGATACTTAATGGCCACTTTGACAATACGGGAAGCATTCCACATGCTTGGACACAATTTCCAGCTCTAACACTCCATAACCATGGAAGCTTTGGTATGCAGCACTCTCTCCAAACACTATGGCTACCCAGAGGCTCTGAATAAAACCTTGGACACTTTATAAGTTCACCCTTCACAGAGCAAAAGAAACAAAATAAATTAGATTTAAATTGACATGTGCACACACACACACAGACACACACACACAATCCCCAACTTCTCCAAGAAACTTAGAGGAGTTAATGCAGTCCTTAAATGGTGGATTTATTTCCTTGCTGTGGCTCACACACAGAGCTGAAAACTTGGCTCAGACTGTGATGCATTTGACAAGGCCAACATCACTTGCGGCAATGCAGAGAACGGGTTGCTTATATTCTATTCCCTCCAATTCAGCTCTTTTCTCTCTTGCTATGTTTCTTTATTGCCTTCCAAATTCAGACTCTCGCTTACAAGCTTCTCTTATTCATGAACATTAAAAAACAAGCCATTGTTATCCTAAAACCCACTTGGGTATTCTGTAAGGGGAGTAAGAGGCAATAGAGGGGCAGTAAGCAATAACTGCCATCTTATTTTGTCTATTATCTGCTGCCATATCTTAAGCAGAACAACCCCCTTTCAAACTCTTTGTGATGATTTCAGAAAAAAAAAAAAAAAAGATGACAAAGCAGCTTGCTTTTAAAGAGAGGAAAAAGACGTTGTGATTAATTCCTGTTAGAAATCCTCTCATTTTAAGAGCGGGCTGGGTTATCCTTATAATACATCAGGATTTGGTCCCGAGAGAGCTGTCAGCTGACCTCACAGGAAGCTTCTTAAGGCTGAAGCCTGTTCGTGCTGTCACTAAATGCTGACCCGCAGTTGTATTCTAAATCACTGCACACAGTGCTCTTTGAAAACCAAACCTGCAGTTTAGACATTATTGAGCTATTCCTTCAGCTCTTCAGAAAACAATCGCAAAGCTGCCGCAACACAAGTTAACTTCTTTGAAATTGAAGTAATTGGTCATTACAGTTTATTCTGTGTGAGTATTGATTTGCTATCTAGTTTCTTCAGTCTTTATAATACAGTTGTTTTAGCCAACTTCTAGTTCTCGGATCTGAGTAAAACTACTGTGCATCCAGAGCTCTTATTCTGCCATTTGCGACTGTAGCAAAAAGAGCACTAGAAAATACGTCTTGGAGATCCTGCATTTTCATCCCAGCCTCATTCTTCCTAGCCATTTAATAATGCAGGAGTATCTTCCCTGTCTGTAAAATGGACAAGGTAGTGGCCCTCCTTTGACCTTGCAGAGTAACTACATGATTTAAACAAAAATGCCAGTCATCCTTGATAAATGGTGTTGCCTAAAAACAAAGAAGAAAAATTACACACACACACACACATAAATACCCACACACAAACACACACGCAACATAAATTTATTTCAATTTTTTTTCACTATACCTTATGTCTTAGATTACATGACTTGTACCTAATAATAATTCTCTTTTTCAGTTTTAAAAAGAGAATCAGGCCAAGGCGGGTGGATCATGAGGTCAGGAGTTCAAGACCAGCCTGGCCAAGATGGTGAAACCCCATCTCGACTGAAAATACAAAAATTAGCTGGGCATGGTGGTGGGCACCTGTAATCCCAGCTACTCGGGAGGTTGAGGCAGAGAATTGCTTGAACCTGGGAGGCGGAGGTTGCAGTGAGCCGAGGTAGTGCCACTGCACTCTAGCCTGGGCAACAGAGCGACACTCCGTCTCAAAAAAAAAAAAGAAAGAAAATTAGCATTTACTTAAAAAAAAGTAACAAGTATAATTAAAAGAGCTGCAAGCACCAAGTTCCTATATATAGCAATTAATATAAATACTATTTCCATACATGAATTTGATATAAAAATTGAAAAAGGGCTGGGTGTAGTAGCTCACCGCTATAATCCTAGCATTTTGGGAAGCCAAGGTGGGAAGATTGCTTGAGCCCAGGAGTTTGAGACGAGCGTGGGCAATATGGCAAGAACCCAGTCTACTAAAAATTTCTAAAAATCAGCTGGGTGTGGTGTTGTGTGCCTGTAGTCCCAGCTACTCAGGAGGCTCAGGTGGGAGTATCACTTGAGCCCCGGGGGTCAAAGCTGCAATGAACCACGACTGTGCGATTGCACTGCAGCCTGGTCAACGGAGTGAGACCCTGTGTCTAAAAATAAATGAATGAATGAATAAATATTGAACCCACTTAAAAATATTGGAAGACTATTTTCTTTGCTTAAAAAGTTATTTTTTTATATGTACTATTTTTACAAGAGAATCAAAATGTACAAGGTATGTCATCATTATAAAGAGAATTTGGGCCGGGTGCAGTGTCTCACGCCTGTAATCCCAGCACTTTGGGTGGCCGAGGCGGGCGGATCACAAGGTCAGGAGGTCGAGACCATCCTGGCTAACCCAATGAAACCCCGTCTCTACTAAAAATACAAAAAATTAGCCGGGCGTGGTGGCGGGCGCCTGTAGTCCCAGCTCTTGGGAGGCTGAGGCAGGAGAATGGTGTGAACCCAGGAAGCGGAGCTTGCAGTAAGCAGAGATCGCACCACTGTACTCCAGCCTGGGGAACAAAGCGAGACTCCCTCTCAAAAAAAAAAAAAAAAAAAAAAAAAAAGAATTTGGAGGTGATTCTTTTTCAGCGAGCCATCCCCAGATTTGATTTAATTGTTCACAAGCAAAAATTGTTTTAAAATTAATTAGAGTCAAAGAGTTCATAATATAATAGAGTAAACTTTCTAAAAGTTATCATTTCAGATATCAATGGCTTCTATCTGCATATTCATTGCTGCAGAGGTTCATTTGATTGGTTGGTTCCATGAGCAAAGACATGTAGTAGTAAATCTCTAGCAATGCAATGAGACATTTATAACAAAAGTTATTTCTTCCTTTAGTGATTTCAGAAGTAAACTGAATTGGGAATATCTTCATTTATGGCAGCCAGCTCTTCCATTTCTTTCTTTTTTTAAGAATAGCTTTCAAATATTTCTTAAAACTATTGTGTGAAAGCCCAAAAGTAGACAAAGAGCAGCACAGTTAAGAAGTGCATGGCTATATACATGATCTCATCAGCAGGAGAACAGGGATGGCTGAATGGAACCCCAGCCAGGCCTTTATGGCCATGCAGAGAAATGGTCATTCTTGCTGTAGGCCCAAATCAATCTGACAAAGCATCACATCACAAAAATTAGAATTTCAAGGAAAGGGAACAGAAAGTCTGATTCCTGACTCTCTATTTCAAAACCTGGCACCTAGAAATTCTGAGTGCTGATCAAGGTAAAAGAAAATGCTGTATATAAAAATGCTTCAGAAACTCTAGAGTCCTGTATGAGTATGAAGAATTCTTACCACAAATGGATTCAGAGGGCACAGCTTTGGTTTGAGGTTTGGCGGTGAGGAGGTGATAATAGTGAGCACAGATGAAGTTTCTAAGTTGACAGCAAATTTCAGTTATCATCAATTTCCACGCAATCATGTGAACACAAGTATGTCCAGCTCAAAGTTTGAAACTGTATTAACCAGAAGACAAATGAGACAAACCACTTTTTTTAAAAAGGCAAGTTTCATGGATAAACAAATGTGGCATATTCATAAAGTGGAACCATACTCAAAACCAAGCAAAAAAGCGTCACGATAGATCAACATGGTGAATCTAAAAAAATGTAGATTGAATAAAAAGAGCAAGATATATAAATGAAACAAACAAAAGAGAGCAAACTGTATGATTCCATTTATATGAAGCTCAAGAATGTCCAAATCAATCTATAGTAATGGAAATCACCATAGATGCGGAGTCAGGAGGGTGGAACTGGCAGATTGAGTACAAGGGGGCATAAAGGAACTGTCTGAGGCGAAGGGAAGTGGTCTATGTCTTTATTAGGTATTGTTTACACAGATACATACATGTGTCAAACCTTATCTCATTCTACGCCTTAGATCTGTACATTTCTCTATTCATAGATACACTTAACCTCAACATGTTTTGTAAAGGGTCAACTTTCCCCTTTTCCCTAATCTTGTTTCTTCTTCTTCACCCTTCCTCCTCCCTATTTTCCTTCTCTCTCTCTCTTTTTCTGTATCCACAAACATACTAACCTTTTTATTTAACCTAGTTGCTCTCTATTACCTCTTCTAGTCCCTGAGGAAGTAAAGCCCTTTCTCTTTAATTTCTATTAATATTAATCTAGGTTTTGGCTGAATTAACCTTACCCAGTCCGTTGAAATTTAGAACAGAAACCTCCCTGAACTAAGGTCTGTCTTCCCTGAGCCTCTGCTTCTAAGAGTTTCCCTCACTGTCAGGGAGGGAACACGGCATTGAAGGGATGGATGGGGCAGAAGGCATTGGAGACGGCAACGCAAAGGAGAACAGGAGTCCTTCGGAGCTCTGCTGCAAGCCCCTGGGGAACACTGATGTGTTTTTGTGTAATTCAGCTAATCAAATTGAATAATTATATTAAAGTGACTTTTTAGTATGGATTTTTGGCATATTAGACCAGAAGGACCTTTTCTTGACAACTTGCCATATTACTGATGAAAACCACTTTCAGAATCTCTAGGATTTAGGAAGTTCACCAACTTAACTTACCTACTGAAGTTGCTGGATCTTTGATCAAGATGAAATTCCAACATAAAATAAATGGTCTCAGTGATTCCTGAAGAATATACCATAGTCAGACATATAGAAATGCCATGATTTACTCTCTTGGCATCTCTCTTTCTCTATCTCACTAGACATCAAACTGTGGAACTGTTGACAATAGTTATCTCTGGAAAGAGAAATAATAGAAAGCCTTCTTTATCTTATTCATCTCTGTATTTATTTGTGGTTTTGCTTTTACAATTACTGTATTGTTTTTTATAATCACAAAAAGGCTAAAGATACCATAAAAATACTTCTACAATAAGACAGAGATGAGTGGGTAATTATAACAGTGTATACCCACATTGTGGCCCTCATTTTGAAAAAATAAATACATCTGAGCAGAGTTTAAAAAATGTAATAAAAACCATTTGAAACCCTGACGTGAACAGAAGTTCCTGCTCTTCTGTTTTGATTTCCAAGATGGCAGCTGTGTAAGCATTAATGAGACATGTGGCTTTAGATGGAAGAAACTGATTCATGTCTATAACATTTTATTAATATCTCAACATTTTGGTTTTGCAGTATGGTAGATGACATGGAGCCTCTGAATTGCCAGGCCTGCTCACTATTGCTACAAAGATTAACATAGCATTGAGTCAATCCTTCGAGCCTCCATTTTTAAATATAATATTGAAATGAGAAGGTTCGATTTTGAGAAAGGCTCAACTAAGAAGGTGACTCCCTGAAACATAATGGAAGTTTGGTACTTGAGATTTGAACACCGCTTTGAATTAGAAAACTAGAGATGCCAGTGAACTGATGAGTTCATTTAGTGCCACATTCTGCCAAAATATCTGTGCAATATTGGACTTCAAAATGCAACATGAGCAAAAGCTAAAAGTCATCATGAATAATTCAGATCACATCTGAATGTTTGAAAAAGAAAAATATTTTATCTTGAATAGGAAAGAGTATTTAGCATAAAAAATCATGATGTGGGGCCAAAACCAAACAAAGGCATTTTAGAACACACACCCTGTGCTCAGATATCTGAGAGAACTTCTAATTTAACTTGACATAGCACATGAATTGGCATCCTTTCCTTACCACCTTTTGTTCCAAGGAAGTAACACTGACCCTTCAGTGTCAGTCCAACAACTCTCCTTGCGGTGCCTGCCATGTGTCAGCACTGTGTGACACACACAAAAGATACAAGGCATGGTCCAGACCCTAGTGCTTCAGTAAAGAATGCCCCAACAGAAAACAGAACACAGGATGGTGCTAAATGGTGTGATGCACACCACAAAACTACAGGAGGATTATATTATAACTACATATGCCATAGCCTTTGAGGGAACAAAGGGAGCATTAATTTCTTACCTGGTCCTCATTTCCCTGCTCAATCAATCTTACACCTCTCTATCAGATACATCATCCTCAAATACAATTCCCATCACATTACTCTAGCTTAAAAACTCAAGTTACTCCCCAGTGGCTTGTTTTTTGGAAAATCTTCACCCTGATCTAACATGAGCCTTCAAGCCACCTTACCAGCAACCTCCTGCTATTCTCCTCACTCAAGCATCTTCAGAGTCTAGGCAGGCAAGATAACATGTGCAGCAACCTGTTGCAAAACTACAGTGAGTATACAGACTAGGCAGAACATACCCAACAACATTTAGATTATAATTGAAAAAAAAAAAAATCTTGCGCTAGTCTGTCATCAACCTGCTGAGATGCCACACTGCACCCCAGGATGGCACAGTAAGCCCTTGGCTCTACTACGAACACTGCTTTTCTTTCTCCTCACTATTTCTCACCTGTCCCTTGGCCTTGAATGCTCACAAATCTACATCCTCACCTTCAAGGAAATCTTAAATCACCTTCCTGTAAGAAGCTTCCCAAATCCCTTCAAATCAGGTGTAATCTGTCCTTCCATGTTTCACTGCTATGGCATTTATGTAACATGTTCGTTTTAAAATAATAATTTGTGCATTTAAATTATGTTCTTTACTAAGCAGAAATGAAATTCCTCGAGATTGGATATCTTCTTACTAACTTCTGGGTACATCATGTTAACTTTAGTAGGTGCTTAATACATTTTCAATAAGCTAAATTGAAATCGCCATATAAGAAAATATTTTGAAAGCACTGCTCAATGTACTTACAATAGATGTGGGGGAAAGTCATGTGCCTATAAGATTTTTTTTTTTTTCTTAAGATGGAGTCTCTCTCTGTCTCCAGGCTGGAGTGCAGTGGCACAATCTCAGCTCACTGCAACCTCCACCTTCTGGGTTCAAGCGATTCTCCTGCCTCAGCCTCCCAAGTAGCTGGGATCGCAGGTGCGTGCCACCACACCCAGCTAATTTTTTTTTTTTTTTTTTTTTTTTTGAGACAGAGTCTGGCTCTGTCCCCCGGGCTGGAGTGCAGTGGCCGGATCTCAGCTCACTGCAAGCTCCGCCTCCCGGGTTTACGCCATTCTCCTGCCTCAGCCTCCCGAGTAGCTGGGACTACAGGCACCCGCCACCTCGCCTGGCTAGTTTTTTGTATTTTTTAGTAGAGACGGGGTTTCACCATATTGGCCAGGATGGTCTCCATCTCCTGACCTCGTGATCTGCCCACCTCAGCCTCCCAAAGTGCTGGGATTACAGGCGTGAGCCACCGTGCCTGGCTAAGATTTTTAAAATTATTTACATGGCAATTAAAGACATGCCAAGTATATGTGGAAGTGCCTACCTCCACACACCACACACAGGTTTTGTGGAAACCCTGTCTCCACAAAAAACACAAAAATTATCTGAGTGTGGTGAAACATGCCCATAGTCCCAGCTACTCAGTAAACTGAGGTGGGAGAATTGACTGAGCCTAGAGGTCAAGGCTGCAGTGAGCCATGATCATATCACTGCACTCCAGCCTGAGTGACAGAGTAAGACCCTGAGACAGACAGACAGAAAGACAGACAAACAGAAAGAAAGAGAAAGAGAGAGAAAGAAAGAAAGAGGAAGGAAAGAGAGAAAAAAAGAGAAAGAGAGAGAGAGAGGGATAGATGCTGGCTGTACACAGTAGCTCATGCCTGTAATCACTTGAGGGTGATTACACTAGAGGGTGGATCATTTGATCCTGGGGGTTCAAGACCAGCCTGGGCAACAGAGTAAGACTTCATCTCTATTAAAAATAATTTTAAAAATAAGAAATATTCTTATTTGGGAATGTATAAGAACACTTAGACTTTTTCTGTTTTCCCCAAACAGTGACTAGAACTTAAAGCTAATGACCAGCAGCTGACAATAGTGCATTCTGAAAATTCTTGGCAGATCAGACACCTCTTAAAGGCTTTTGAGAGGTGACTAAGCCATCTCATCTATGCTACAACCATCACCCCATCACAGCTTTCCCATTCAGTCCACACGCGAGTGATGCAGATCAGAACAAATGTCAGAAATGCAAGTCATCTGCTAGAAAAAGAGTTGTGTGTTTTATTTTCCCCTTTCCTCCTCATGGAAGGAGGGAGGTGGTGCTCAGTACCTCGACCTAAAGCCAAGTGAGGGGGCCTCCAAGAGAATCACTTCATGCATAAGGGTAACTGATTCCTTCTCCCACAATTGGAAGTATGTTTATATAGACTGCTAGATGATTTGCCTTCTGAGCCTCTTTGAGCTGAGGAAAAAAAAAATCAAACAGCGGGGAGGGAAGGGAAGAAACAGTGTGGCTGTGGAGCAGCTCCCAAGCTCACAATTTGACAAGGCAAAGCTGCTCCATGAATTTCCTGTGGGTCATACAGACATCATGGAAGAAGAGTCACATTGAGTCATCTTGCAAGCAACAAGGGAGGCATACTCCAGGAGCAAGTTGCGGGGATACTGCTTGGTCAGGGAATAAGACAGGGAGGGAAGAGGTAGGTTCGGAGTGGATCTTCTGCAAGAACCCCAGTCTTCACAGAAAACGCACAACTCTCCCTCCCCAGAACCAACAGTTGGAAGCCTAGAACTCAGAAGGCATTGAATGTGATCGGTGTTAGAGAAACACAACTGAGCCCAGAGAAAAGACTACAATAGCCACTAAAGAAAAAAAGCTTGTCCCTGTCCTCCTTTCTCCTCCTTAACACACCAAAGGATCTAGAACCAGGATTGGAAAGGAAGAGGAAGGCAAAAGCAGGGAATATCCTCCCATCCTGAAGGTCTCCTAGACACAGATAAAGCCTGTGGAGGGAGAAGAAAAAGTCTAAAATTGTTCTGGAGGCTTTGAGAACTACAGAAACCAAAAATCCAAAAGCCATGGAACATGGCAAAACGTTGTCATTTCAATAAGTTCAGCTTGCTGAAGATAAGATTGGAGAAAACAATATGGTTTAATGTGTGTGCCCCAACAAGCTCAATTTCATTATAACCAGCATAGAAGGATAATGAGAGAGGATATTGGAAGGATAAACTGAGTCCAGACTGTAAGAATATTGAATTATTAGGACTTGCGATTCATCCTGAAAGTAAAGAGCACATTGAAGGTTTGGGACCAGGTCACTACAGGCCCCTATGAGGATTAATTGAGAAGTAGACTGTGGGTAGATTATAAGACACAGAGCCTAGAGGCATGGAGACTGGAGAGGAAGTTGTCATAATAATTTTGATGACTCATAGTAACTGGAGCCTACACCACAGGGACAATTGTTGCAATGGCATAAATGAGATAAACAGTAGTGCTATTTTACATGTGGAATGAAAATATTTAGACAACCATCTAAATCTAGGGAATGAGAATAAAGGATAACTCTAACTTGAGTTGAAGGTCTTCAACATAGATTATGACTGAGAGGTGACAACATGCTAGCAGCCCTCACTCTCCATTCCTCCTTGGCCTCTGTGTCCACTCTGGCAGCGCTTGAGGAGCCCTTCAGCCCGCCATGGCACTGTGGGAGCCCCTCTCTGGGCTGGCGGAGGCCAGAGCCGGCTCCCTCTGCTTGCAGGGAGGTGTGGAGGGAGAGGTGCGAGTGGGAACGGGGGGGGGCCAGCCCGAGTTTCGGGTGGGCGTGGGCTCGGCAGGCCCACACTCAGAGCAGCCGGCCAGCTCCGCTGGCCCCAGGCAGTGAGGGGCTTAGCACCAGGGCCAGCAGCTGCAGAGGGTGTGCCAGGTCCCCCAGCAGTGCCAGCCCACCGGGGCTATGCTCAAATTCTCACCGGGCCTCAGCTGCCTCCCCGTGGGGAAGGGCTTGGGAAGTGCACCCAGGCATGCCATAGCCTCTCCACCTCCCCAGCCATGGGCTCCTGCGCATCCCGAGCCTCCCCAACAAGTGCGGCCCCTTGTGCAGGGGCACCCGGTCCCATCGACTGCCCAGGGGCTGAGGAGTGTCGGCGCATGGCACAGGACTGGCGGGCAGCTCCGCCTGCAGCCCTGGTGCGGGATCCACTAGGGGAAGCTAGCTGGGCTCCTGAACCTAGTGGGGACTTCGGAAACTTTTCAGTCTAGCACTCTGTCTAGCTAAACATTTGTAAATATACCAATCAGTACTCTGCGTCTAGCTCAAGGTTTGTAAATACACCAATCAGTACTCTGTATCTAGCTTACCTAGGGGGGACTTGCAGAACTTTTCTGTCTAACACCTTGAGTCTAGCTAAAGGATTGTAAAGACACCAATCAGCACTCTGTGTCTAGATCAGGGATTGTAAACGCACCAATCAGCACCCTATCAAAATGGACAAATCAACTCTCTGTAAAACAAAACAATCAGCGCTCTGTAAAACAGACCAATCAGCTCTCTGTAAAATGGACCAATCAGCAGGATGTGGGTGGGGTCTAATAAGGGAATAAAAGTAGGCTGCCCTAGCCAGCAGTGGCAAGTGGTTCGGGTCCCTTTCCACACTGTGGAAGCTTTTTTCTTTCGCTCTTCACAATAAATGTTGCTGCTGCTCACTCTTTGGATCCATGCTGCCTTTAAGAGCTGAAACACTCACTGCAGAGGTCTGCAGCTTCACTCCTGAAGTCAGTGAGACCACGAACCCACCAGAAGAAAGAAACAGCAGACACATCTGAAGGAACACACTCCGGACTCACCATCTTCAAGAACTGTAACACTCACCGCAAGGGTCCATGGCTTCCTTCTTTATGTCAGGTCCAGACCAAGAACCCACCAATTCCGGACACGTGACTACCATTGGACACTACTCCCTCACTTCTCCAACCCCTTTCCTGGAATAAGAAAAAACAAATCTATGAATGGTGGTCATTTTGAGAGAAGTGTGAAGAGATGGGTGTGGCTTACAGTCATTTCACCTTTCCAACTCATTAAAAACTTATCCACTCCCTGTCAGACGTATTCCTCCCAAAAATGCTATTACCACCACCACAAGTTCTTGCCTGCTCTGAAAATGCAGCTGAGGCATGTGGGGGAATCTACTGAATGTGAAACAAAGGCGGTAAGGAAGGCTCATGGCTCTCTGAAAGATTCACTACAAGTCCAGAAATGTGAAAATGATCCAGATTTCCTGAATCTTAGATCAGGCGTCATTTCAATACATCATAATAGTTGCTCTCTGCAGGTTCTCCTGAAGAAGGGAGGGTTTCATCAGCTCGATACACACATTGCAGGAGCATTCTAACACCATTAACTGTAGAAACTAGCAGCAGAGGAAGTTTTTCTTGCACAACTTTCTTTTGTGTGTGTGTGTGTACAAGTTGAGTTCAAACACAAGCACCCATTTCCACAATACTCACCGTAATGCCTTCCATTGGTATCAGGCTTGATATTGGGGCTGACCATTTTAAGTACTTGCTTCAATCAAGATGCTAGGTGGGCATGAAGAAGCCTTAAGAAATCAATGTGTCGAATTTCTGGGATTCAGAATTTCAGACCTGAACCAAGACTGGCCACAGGTTATCTAGGGAGTCTCCTGGAAATTTGCTGCCCCCTCCCCACCTCATTCATTTATTTGCTCATGCAAAACATATTTACTAAAGACCTACTCTGTGCCACTCATTGTGCTCTCAACTGGAACACAGCAATAAACAAAATAGACCTGCCCTCAGGTTGCCCACAGCCTTGCACAGAAGGCACCAAAGACAAGAAAAGAGAAGGTGATATCTGATATAAATGAGCAGAGGCTGCTGTGGACATGATCAGCCAGCTTAGACTGGGAGGATGAGAAAGTGCTTAAGGTGTAAGCTGAACCTAAAAAAGAAGGAGAAGTCAGTCAGGGGGAATTAAGAAGTGATAAAATATTATATGTGCAAAAGTCCCAAGACAAGAATGAACATAAGCATGGCTAAACATGGCATAAGCAACGAAGGTCAATGAACATCACTGAACCCTAGAAAATGGGGGGATGGGGATGGGGTTGGCAGAAGAAGAGGGGTAAAAATAGAGAGGTCATACAGACATTCAGGACCCATATCAGCAATGAACATCTTTGTAAAGGAATTTGAGTTGAAATCAAGGGCCACACGCAGCAATCAAACTTATTTGGGAGAGTGGGGCAGGTAACTTTGGAAACTAAATGAGAATGAACTAGAATTAGAGCAGAACGTGATTGGCAACTAGGAAAGCAATTAGAGGGCATGAGGATGCCAATAGTGTTGGAGTTATTGTGTAGGATGGCTCCAACAATATTGTCAAGGGCACTGGGCAGGCCTTGGTCTTGATCATAGGTGAGAGATGAGGAATGGACAGAAACATCCTAGAGTAGATGTATAGTGTGCTGTTTTAGGGCAGGGGCTCTGCTTCTCACAGTTAATTCAGTTAATTGCTGTGTGACCTTGGCCAAACTTCTTAAACTTCTGTCCTTTGGTTTACCTATTGGTAAAATAAAAATCAAGATAAGACCCTCCATTTAGAGGGGTTGTGAAGATGGGGTAAAGTACATGAAGTGCTGAACTCTTGCCCGGCACATATCAGATGTTTGTATGAGTTAGGACATAGTCTCACTGGCTGTAACAGAAGCCCAAAACTACAGTGGCTTATATAAGACAGAAGTGCATTTTTCTTATATCCAGGTATAAGCAGTGGTAGGAAGGTAAGCTGAATGGCCAAGGACTCTTCTACCTTGTCGCTTTATAATCACTGGGATGAGGCACTCATCCACATGGTCCAGGATATCTCCATTCCAGCCAGTGGGAAAAAGAAAGAGAAAAAGGACAGCATGTCCAAATTCAGCAGTTGTGTCTTTTATTACAGAGAAGGTGACAATGCATATCAGGGGACAATCAGGCACCAGCAATACTTAATATATGTTAATGTTATAGAAAGATAGTGACTGCTTGAAGGAGAGGGAAAAAGTAAAAAAAAAATTCATTTCTGTTGAGTGAGACTTGGTAAACTTAAGACATAAAAAGTTACAAACTTAAAACCTTTCCAATTTTATCAAAGTAGAGGATTTAGACAAAACTATATTATCTAAGGACAGTGAGGAAGTCAGATTTATTTCATGTAAAAGGGACATTGTAAGCATAGGAGTTCAGTCAGGCTGGTTGGAAAAATTTTTAAATGAAGTTATAGAATATAGACACAAATCTTCTTGGAAGGCCAGAAGATTTTGCAAAAGTCTCAGGATAGCATTATGGCTGAAAGCAGTCTAATGCTTACCTTGAGTAAATAGCTTAAAGTAGGCCAGGCGTGGTGGCTCAAGCCTGTAATCCCAGCACTTTGGGAGGCCGAGACGGGTGGATCACGAGGTCAGGAGATCGAGACTATCCTGGCTAACATGGTGAAACCCTGTCTCTACTAAAAAATATTTTAAAAAACTAGCCGGGCGAGGTGGTGGTCGCCTGTAGTCCCAACTACTCGGGAGGCTGAGGCAAGAGAATGGCGTAAACCCGGGAGGCGGAGCTTGCAGTGAGCCGAGATTGCGCCATTGCACTCCAGCCTGGGTGACAGAGCGAGACTCTGTCTCAAAAAAAAAAAAAAAAAAAAAAAGCTTAAACTAGGTACAAAGGAATGTAGAGTAGTTTATCTAAACAGCTTGTTTACTCCTGTGGTCCTAAGACCAACCTTTGATCAACTGCAGGTGCATAATTGCTATCTACTCTGGGGGGTCGGTAACCAGGTCAATTACCCTCTAATGGTATTTACTCAGACCTTTGTCACTTAATCTATGCTGAATAAATGCGAGCTTCACTGGCTGAATGGGGCTGTGGCTGCTACTCTTTACAGCACCTTCCTTGGTGTCTGAAGGGCCCGGACCCTCAGCGGGACTGACAGGCAGAATATCTGTGTCAGTGTGTGTTATTCATCTGTTGTTGGATCAGAGTCTGTGGGACAGACCCCCACATGTAAAAATTAATTTAACTGTTATTATTATTAAGTATTACTATTAATAATTACATATTATTAACTGTTTTCAAGGAGTTATTCTACTGATGAAGATTCTAATATTCATCCTAATATTGAAAGAGAAATGATTAAGCCCACAAGGAAATTTCTATGGATTACCCTTTTTATTGGCATATCATGCAGTGAAATATTAACGATTTTCTTCTACTCATGAAACGTCATCAAAAGAAAACAATGTCGTGAATGTATATGCCTGTGTGTGACCACTTGCTAAGACGCAGCTCAGGAGATACGGGGTGTCTCATCTGAGACAGGCAGCATTGAACAGGCGACCCTGGCCACTTCATGACTGCAATGGTTTGCTGCCCCCATGTGGCAATCCACGTAACTGCAGGTCATCCTGGGCCCTAAAGCTTTGTATCTTCAAATCCCAGATCATGATCCAGGGTCTGTGTATCTCTTTTCCAAAATGATGGATTATCAGTTTGCTTTCTGTCTTTATGACTATTGTTATATTTTAAAGACAGGGTCTCTCTCTGTCTCCCAGACTGGAGTGCAGTGGCTCAATCACGGCTCAATGCCGCCTCCACCTCCCAGTTTCAAGCGATCCTCCCACCTCAGCTTCTGAGTAGCCCAGACTACAGGCGTGCACCACTACACCTGACTAAATTTTTTGTAGACATGGGTTTTGCCATTTTGCTCAGGTTGGTCTTGACTCCTGGGTTCAATTGATCCTTCCATTTTGGCCTTCCAAAATGCTGGGATTACAGGCACGAGCCATCTAGCCCCACCCATTCTTGTTTTTAATATGGCCCTAGTGAGATCTCTATAGAAAACCTCAAATGACATCTCCACACCTCTGAGTAATATGAATCTCCTGCTGCAAAGTTAACTTATTATTTTCTTAAATTTACTTTTTCCCTCCAGACCTCATGGGTCATTTTTACTCCTCTAAGAATTGACCAAGAGTAAAATTAACAACCCTAACTGCCTGTGACTTAAACAGGGAGAGATCCACGACTTTTTGTGGACAGGGCATCTTCGCAAGCAGGAATATCTTACACATTGAGCTAAGATAAGAACCCTGTGGGGAGCAGACTGCATAGGCTGGGCCTCCTTAGTCTCCTCCTCACCTGACCCCAGGGCACAGTCAGTACAGACCCAGCATTCAGCTCCACATCCAGGAAAGGTCACCCAGGGACAGATCCTCCCATGAATTTTTTCCACCTCCTTTATTTGCTTAAATTAGTCCTTTTGTTATAAAGAACCATAGACTGCCATTTCGTATGATCCCTGGCTGGGTTTTGTGTGGATCAGTCCAAGAATGTAATACAATTGCTTCTCCAATTGCTCTCAGGGAAAGTCCTCCACTCCCTACAGCCTGCCTGCAAATTCAGGGTGGTCAGCAGAGACTTCTGGGGATTAGAGAGCAGCTCCCTGGCCAGTTCCTGTTGATAGTTTAATACGATAAAAGTTTGTGGCCAGGAATGGTACATGTCTGTAATCCCAGTACTTTGGGAGGCCAAGGCAGGAAGATCACTTGAGCCCAGGAATTCAAGACCAGTCTGGGCAACGCAGGGTGACCCCCCTTTCTACAAACATATATATATATATTTAAATATATATATATTTATATATATAAATATATATATACAAATATACATATATATAAAATATATATATATATTTTATATATATATTGTGTGTATATATATACAAATATATATATATATTTTATATATAGTGTGTATATATACAAATATATATATATATATATATATATATATATATATATATATATATATAAAATTATCCGGGCATAGTGGCGCGTGCCTGTGGTCCCAGCTACTTGGGAGGCTGGGGCAGGGGAATTGCCTGAGCCTGGGAGGTCCTGGCTGCAGTGAACCATGAGAGTACCACTGCACTCCAGCCTGGGTGACAGAGCAAGATCCTGTCTCAAAGAATTGAAAAATACAATAAAATTTGTTATATAACCTTGAACAAGAAAGGCAAGAGCAAGCCTTAGCAAAATAATGCAAAAGTTATTATTTTATAGGAAATAGGATTCAAATCATATTAATAGGCAGGAAGGAAATCAATCCTCACGGTGGCAAGGTGAGTTTATTCTTGGAGATTTAAGAAAAAATACAGCCATCATCCACAGGACCAGAGTTCCCCACCACCCCCCTCCCCCCTGCCACAACCCACCCCATCCCTCTGTCAATTACTCAGAACTTTCTCACCTGCAAAGTCTTTTCCAGAAGAGAAAGACATTGATTTTCAGTGGATGCCTGAGGCTTCAGAATTAGT
Organism: Macaca fascicularis; assembly: GCF_037993035.2. Taxonomy (NCBI): domain Eukaryota; kingdom Metazoa; phylum Chordata; class Mammalia; order Primates; family Cercopithecidae; genus Macaca; species Macaca fascicularis. The sequence continues at coordinate 30,296,634 of NC_088381.1, read as the reverse complement.
AAAGAACTGCAGAAGTTGTAAAGCGGCTTTCATTCATCTGTACAGACAGACACTGGGCTGCTGAGAGAGGGAGGCAGGATGTGGACGCCTCCCTAAGAAGGTCTTAAGTAATGGAAGCAATTTCATCAAAAGCAAACATTGTTAATGTTTTATCTGATACATAAAAATTCTAGTTCATTATAGGTTTTTTTTCTTATTGTTACTATGGATGTTTTCTCATGTTTATTGTTCATTGCTTATTTGTGTTCCTGTACCTGCATATTTGTATTCTTTGACCTCCAGTATGATATCTGATATTTTATAGCAGTAACGAGAGTGAGCATCCTTGCCTTTTTCCTAAATTTACTGGAAATTCCTCTATTGATTCTCCCTGAAATACGATTTCCACTGTTAATTGCTGATAAAATGCTGCTTTTAAATGAAGCCATATGATTTCCGAGTTACTGAGGATGTTCCTCAGAAATGGATGTTGAACTTCAACAAATGGCCTTTTTAGCAACTATCATACACTTTGACTCCTTAGTTACTGATATGGTAAATAACCTGAAACCATTTCCAGATGTTGAAACATCTTTACATTTCTGAAATATGGCATAGTGTGGTTTTAAGGTTCTGCTAGATTATGTTAGATGATGGTTTTACTTATTTTTGGTTCTGCATTCATACGTAAGATAAGTCTGTAAATTTATTTTTTAGTGCTATCTTTCAACACTCAGAATTAGTGACTTACCACTTTCATAGACTGAGTTGCTAATTTGTATGAATGAGTAAATTTCTAGCAACTAATTTATCTATGCTTTGCAGTAGCTTAAACATCTCGAATTTTCTGTGCCTCGAAGATTGGATTGGATTTACTGCCCAGACATTGGATCTGGTGCCTACAGGTCAGGGGCAAGGTGGGAGAAAGAGCTCTGTCTTTCCTTATTGTTTCTAACTATTCTTGAACCCAAATTGCTAATATTTGCAGAAGAGTTACTTATCTAAGCCACATTTTCGCATGTATTGGTATAAATGTATAGTTAGCATTCATTTAAAATTGTTAAATCTCTTTATTGTCTCAGTAAACACCTCCTCATTACTGATATGCATATTGTATTGTCTATATGGTCTTCTTAAACAGCTCTGAAGACAATATTTTTGCTTTCAATTTTATTAATTTTTGCTTTTATCTTCATTAATTATGTTTATTCCTTTAGCATTGCAATTCATCTGCCTTCTGAAGTGAAATGTATAGTGCATATATTTTAAATCTTTCAAAACTTAAAAGGTTTAGTATTTTGTCTTCACTGTCACATATTTCTAAGTATTTATTAATTTATTTTTATGTGATATAATCACATCATAAATAATGTATGGGTACTGCAGAATAACAGTTGAAAAGTTTTCTCTACTATCCCTGTTTACCACATACTTTTTACTTACCTCTTTAATCTGAGTTTTTAGAAGCCTTTCTTTTTAAAAATTGTTTCTTTGTGGTAATTTTACTATCTTCCTTGACTTTGTTTTGTTTTTGCCATCTTTTAGTTATTGATTTCTTGTTCCATTGTATAGGTTCAGAATTTCTACTCTGGGAACTTTATTCACACTTTTCTTTTGGCCTGATATGTAACTAATTTTTTGTATGTGAATGTTTCACAGTCAACTTACTTTTAACTGGAGCCAATTTTTAGAAAATTTCTATATTCATAACTCAAAATAAAATGAATAAATATAAATATACTTTTAGATATATATTTTCACAGCTATATTATAATATATTGTATGATTTTAAATAGATTTTGATTGATCATTAAATTATGGAGTTCAGTGGATCTTAATACTTAAGTCTTCAGCATTTATTTGCTCTCCTACTCATGTCACTGTTATGGGCTAAATTGTTTCCTCATCAAAATTCATATGTTGAGATCCTAACACCCAACACCTATAACCCTATTTGAAGATAAAGTCTTTAAAGAGGTGATTAAGTTAAAATGAGGCCTTCAGAGTGGGATCCTAATCTAAAATGACTGATGTCCTTAGAAGAAGAGACACCAGGGGCTCATGCACACAAAAAAGGTCAAGTCAGACTCAGTGGGAAGGCAGCCACCTGCAAGCCAGGGAGAGAGGCCCCAGAAAAAATCAAACCTGCTGATACCTTGATCTTGGATTTCCAGCCTCCAGAACTGAGAAACTAAGTTTCAGCTGCTTAAGCCACCCTGTCTGTATTCTGTCAGCCCTAGTGGACTAATGTGGTCACTCAATGGAATGAAGTTCCTGCCACAGTTTTATGACTGAGGCCAAATGCATTCGCTATTCATCAGTTGCACCTGAACTGTTGATTTTCTTAAGCTACAGAACTGTTTCTCAGTACTTAAATCTCCATCAAAAGTAGAAAAATGAAAAAAAGCCCAAGTTCAATCAATTTATTCATTTGTGTAACTTGACTGTTCCTAACAGACATTATCTCATTGCTCATTCTTTTCTCTCTGCCTAAAATTTACCAAACCACAGTTGACCGAATTGAGGTTGGTAGTTGGTCCAAGGCTAAGAATTTGGGTAATGCCCTTTTGTACTTACTACACCATTCCTTATATAGACTCAGATTTGTCTAGAAAATTTACTTTTCTCTCTACCCTTACAAACCGAATTGCATGATAGTCAAACAACTGCCTTTCGTGCTTTGTGAAATGAATACTTCTGAAGCCTATCATATGGTTTCTGATGCCTTTTTATCCAGAATAAATCAGGGTTACTGTATGATAAATAATACAATCTAGGAAGAGGGTATTTCTTTCAGGACATCTGTACCGACAAGTCTGCAAATACTATTGGTTTCTTCAGATCAATCCTCTTCTAATGGAAAAGGGAAAGAATTTCTTAGATCTGAAATATTTAAGGATATAACCAAGATAGAGAGAATATTGAAAGTTTAAAACTGAAATTCAAAGGAACTGCTTGAGGCCTATGTTGCCTTCAATATTCCTTCGACTAAAAGTCATTATATAATTATGCAGTAAGTCTTTGCACTATAAATCAATGGAATTCATATTAAGTAGCTTTCTTTGAAAGAGGTTAAGAGAAAGAATGGGATTGAGAAAGAGTAAACTGAGGAAAAGTATTGTAAAGAGTAAACTGAGAAAAAAGGATTGATTTTGCCTGTCTGACACAACTTTTGTTATTATTTCCCTTTCCAGAATCACTAAAGATAATGCAGATAAGCAAACGGAAGAAAATAATCATTTGTGATCACACCAACCCCAGTAATAAATAATATTGCTTATGGACATACTTTCAGTCAGTTTTCAATAAATATTGTTTGTAAATAAAATTCTGTTTGAATTGGTGTTTTAGGTTGGGTTTCCTTGGAAAAAGACCTAGAGACAGGGATTCAAGTGCTGGTCATTTATGTGGGTGAAGATGTCAGGAGACACAGGAAGGATAGGGGAAAAGTAAGACAAGGCATAGAAAGCAGCCAAAAAAGTGTATGTACAAAGACATTACCACTGTGGTAGCTGAAATGTTCCAAATGAGGAACTCTGGGAGCCAGCAAGGAACATGGACTTCAAAGCTATCTTAACAAAGTGGTGAGTAACCTCACCACTGGGGTTACATCGTGAACTCCATCAGTTATTAAACGAGTGTTCATCAAGGGGTATAATTGGCCTGCTAAGCACATGTGCAAAGAACATTTAGACAAAGAGAAGTCGATGCTGGAAATTGGAAGCATAGCAAGCACATGCTGGAATAGTGAGGGTGAAGATACACAAGTGTGGCATACATAATACATAGCATCTGTTACAAATATAACGTTATTTGGTAACTTGCTTTATTCATTTATTATACCTTGAATCTTTTATAGAATACTAAATGCTCTGAGTATGATATTAATTGTCAATCCTTTTGGCTACATACTAATCTATTGAATGATTGCATAAATCTCTGATTGCTGACACTTGAGGATTCCACTTTTTCATTATAATATACAAATTGTGATAAGCATTCTTGTATTAAAATCTGTTGTGCACATGACAGTATCATTATGATAAATAGCTATCATTTGAATTACTGCATCAAAGGATATGTAACATTTTATGACTTTTGATTTGTATCACAAAGTTGATCTTTAGAAATATTGTACTAATTTACACAATTAGCAATGTATGTCATTTCTGCAGTTTCCTGCCCAATACTGATCTGAAGGGTGAGGCCAACCTACATAGACTCGGGGATGACTCTGCCGCCCCAGGCAGCCTGGAGGGTAGAGCATCAGTCAAAGAGTAGTCTCAGGCCTTAAGATCTGATAGAATTTGCCTTGCCAGGCTTTGTTCTTGCTTGGGAACTGTCACCTCTTTCTTCCTTCTGATTTCTCCCATTTGCAGTGGGAATGTCTATCCTAGGCCTGTTCACCACTGTATTTTGAAAGCACATGAACTTGTCTGATTTTACAGGTTTGTAGCTGGAGAGGAATTTTACCTCAGGATGAATCATACCTACAGTCTCCGCCATATCTGACTTAGGAGATATTTAGATGAGACTTTGGACTTTAGGGTTGATGCTGGAATTAGTTAAAACTTGGAGGGCCATTGGGATGAAATGAATGTATTTTACATGCATGAAGGACATGAATTTGGGGACTCCAGGGACAGAATGCTACAGAGTAGATGTTGTTACCCCCCAAATCATATGCTGGAGCCCTAACCTAAAAAGTGATGTTACTTGCAGATGGAGCCTTTGAGAGACAATTAGGTTTAAGATGAGGTCCAGAAGATCCCAAGACACCGGAGAGATTGCTCTCGCTCCGTCTCCCCGACGTGTGTGGCAGGCCAGATTTCTAGTAGCAACCAGAACATTCCGTTTCCACTAAACTTTTACTGTAATTTTGATGAATGCACAAGTTAAACATTAAAGAACAAGAGAAACCAGGAGTATGAGGTCAGGAATGTGAAAACAAACCTATTAAGACCCTGCCTGGGTTTTCTCAGACCCTAAAGTCTGATGGAATAATAGCATTCTTACACATATACTTTGTATCAGGACACACTTAAGAAACTTTCCAAGACTCTAGAGAAAGCTTTCCAGACTCCAGGCCCTAGTTAAAGATCAGACATAGATTGAATGAAACACTCCTGCTTGTGGGTGAACTCCCACACATAGGCATGGAGCTTAAAATATACATGAGCACTAGAAAACAAACTTGTAACTTTCAGTCTGTCTGGTGAGTTACTCTGACTTTCTCCCTGTAACCAGTTGCAGAAATAAACTCCCTTTTTCTAAGTCTGTCTGCATCTGGCTATTGGACCACGAGAATAAGCAACTGGACCTCATTCTGCTCAGGAACATGAGCACATAGCAAGAAGGTGGCTGTCTACAAGCCAGGAATAGAGCCCTTTCCAGAACCTAAGCATGCTGCCACTCTGATCTTGGACTTCCAGCCTCCAAAACTGTGAAAAATAAATTTCTGTTGTTTAAGCTACCCAGTCTATTGTATTTTGTTACAGCAACCCAAACAGACTAATACATCTGGTGTCATTTCACAGCTGAGATGTAATGCCTCCTGATGATACACTGGCTAGTAACAATAAACCAGGCAGGGGACTGAGTTGGAGGGACAAGATAGCAGAGCTGGTGGGAATTATGGGGAGTTAGTGTGGGTGAATTTCAACTAATACAAAACAAGAGACAAGAGAAACGTAGGCAGTTGCATTTCTCCCTTTTACCTATCTTCCATGGATTACTCTGAGGTTATGATTCCTCTTTACAATTCTGGAGAGGTAATGAAGGCCAAGCTAACATGCCCACAGAGCAATCCGTGGATCTGCCTCTAACTCACTGTGTTTCATGTCTTTCTTTGCCTCACTTTTCCTTTTTCCTTTACCTTAACACACAAGTGTTTGCATCTCTATAGGTAGCAATACTTTAACTGTTGCCCCAGGCTCTGTTTTCTAGAGGACCCATGCTAAGAAATGAGTTTTTCACAATCACCATATATTGCTTCTCAGCCTTTGACAAGATCAAGTGTGATAAAGATGATATATTTTTATTATGATAGAAAGAAATCCAGTGAACTTATTAAAAAAACAAAAATAACACAACACCCAAAAAATATGGAGTTGGGTCATTTTATGTTTAAGATAGTTGTTTAATACCATTGTCTTTCAGAAAGCAAGTGATAAAGTTTCCAATTATATCCTCGTATAAACACAAAGGCTAATAAAACATACTTGATAAATTCATGTTTTTTGAAAATTATACCCAAGTAATATAAATTAATTACAAAATATAAACTTAGCAGGAGGTCTCAAATATGGAGTCCTTGAACATAGTCATTTTAATGCTTGTCATTGACATAAATTTATTTTAAAAGCTAAACTGAATGTGCAAATAATATGAAATAAAGAGAAATATATGATATTTTGAATAAAATTAAGTTTCAGAATGATGTCATTCTATAATGTAAAGTATCTCTAGCTTTCAGAGAACACTTAAATACATTGACAAGTTGAATTTCATCAAAAATAAGTCTAAAGCCCCACATTTTCCTTTGGAAAATAAAATCTACATGAACTGGGTAGAAAGAACCTATTTTAGCAGCAAAGATTAAATCTAGGAACTTTAGTTGATCACAACATTTACATGAATCTCCTCTTCAAGAAGATGCATCAATAGGAGCACAGTGTCCAGATGACCTGAAAGAATAGTCTGCCATGCTCAATTTTATAAGACTTTTTCAGGAATATTGATTCCAGCTCTGGAAGACAATGTAAGACTGTTAAAATAACCGACATATTCAGAAAAAAAAAAAAAAAGGCTAAAAGATTGAGGATCTGAAAAGCATGTTATATGAAGAGTGAATGGTTTGAAAGGAATAAGAATGTTTAACTTAGAGAAGCAAAGGTTCCTGGGAGATTTCACAACTATCTTCAAATAGGGCTATTTCAAGTCATTCTAAGAGAGAGTCAGATTTCAGATCTGAAATTGCAAATTTCAGATCATTCTAAGAGGGAAATTTCCAATGATGATGGCCAAGAATGGAACGAGAAACCCTATGGGGCAATTACCTCCTCATGACTGAAGTATCTAAACAGATGTTGCATGACCAATTAATTCATTTGTCATTATTCTGCTTTGTGGCTGGGATGATGGACCAATGACCTCTACAGGTCCCTTCAACTGTGAGTTACCTCCCTGAGGATCCTCAAATTATCCTTCTTTAATTTTGAAATTTTGAACATTTTAGGTCATAAAAGCAACCTGTAAAATATAGCTTGAAAATGATATCATATGACTTATCACATGATATCATGATTATCATCTGATTCTAACCTCAATAAATTATTAAAGTAAAAAAAAAATCCATACATATATTCAAAGCTTAAGACAACTAGATAACTATGTTACACTATTGAACAACATGCATTCTTACTTTAAATGTCATTGGCAACAAGGAGTCATCAATATCTAGAAAGAAGATGGACTGTGCTACTATACTAGCAGAACTAAAATTTGATAGAGAATTCAGATAGAGAAAAGCATATCTGGATTTCTTATCAAAACTGGGACAATCACAGCTAGAGTGGGAATTCCAAGAGGCAAGAAGGCAGTGCAGTTATTTCTCACCCTACAGAAGCAGAGAAAGACAAAATGTAGGAGTGTGCATAGCCCAAAACTGTTAGAGAAAACATATCCCCCAAGCCTGGAGTGAAATCAGGATTCAGCAATGGAAATAATACAAACAGGTATCAGAAATGAGATGTGGAGCCAAGAATCTGGCCAGGGAGATAAAAGCAGGATCTGGGAAACAGCCTAGAACTGTCTTCCCTGGGTACCCATTTATATGAAGTTTTCTGAATACGGGGTTGGAAGTTTATAGCATTAAAAATGATAACTAAATAAGAGAGTGTGTGTGTGTGTGTGTGTGTGTATGCCTTTACTTATTTTGTACACCATTCTTATCAAAGACTCCTTCAGTGTAAGATTACAACCTTCCTTTTATCTTTTTCTTTTTTTGGTGTTTAATATCCTCTCTTTTATAAAATAATGATAAAACAATGCAAATAATTTGTTTCGTTTAATGTTTTCAATGGCAATAAGAAATACTGACAAACCTGAAAACAATGCAAAGAATTTGTTTTGCTTAATGTCTTCAATGGAAATAAGAAATACCGACAAACCTGGGCCGTCCCTTCCATTAGTTTTTCTTGTAATTTCACTAGTCTATGAAATTTTAAAATCTGCAAGTGGTTGACCCAGAACATGCATTCATATTTGCAACTTTGGTGAGGCAGTCAGGATGATATATTTTGACTAAAGAAAAAAGTTTGAAAAGAATCAATTAATCTAGCAATAATTATACAAATTATTTCTATCACAAAACATTGCTTTATTAATGATGAGACATTAAAATTTTTTAATTAACATTAAAATATTACAAAGACTTCATAGGGGTCTTTTTTGTTTCATTTTGTTATTTTGGTAATGCTTTGGTAAATGCTAGTTAACTAGCTTTCTTCTTCTCTGAGTTGTACATGCTCATTTACAAAATGCAAATAAGAAAAAAAACAGATAATTATTTTCAATATTTAGATTTATCAAACTTAAAATATTAAATACCATTACCCCTAAATATATCTAAACACATAAAAGAATTTTTAATATTTTAATATCAAGTAAAATGTATCTATGGTATAAGATGATAGTTTGAATCATGTGACTATGACTGAGTTAGGCTGGGTACTTATTCCAACTACTGTATGGATATTGTGAGTATTAAAATGACTCCTTAATATTAACCATATGCATATTTATACTTATAAAATTTAAGAAGCAGTGTGTTAGCCATTAGACCACAGATAAACATGTTTATGTTTCTGAGCCTATTTCAAAATCTCATTATCTGGATTCGGCACGGTGGCTCATGCCTGTAATCCCAACACTTAGGGAGGCTGAGGTGGGTGGATCACGAGGTCAGGAGATGGAGACCAGCCTGACCAACATGGTGAAACCTCGTCTCTATGAAAAACACAAAAATTAGCTGCATATGGTGGTGCACGACTGTGATTCCAGCTAGTCAGGAGGCTGAGGAAAGAGAATCACTTGAATCCGGGAGATGGAGGTTGCAATGAGCCGAGATCATGCCACTGCACTCCAACCTGGGCGACAGAGCGAGACTCCATCTCAAAAAAAAAAAATCTCATTATGAGGAGAAAATGACATAATGAATACACAACTATAAGTTGTTTTTAATAAAAATTATACATCATGTCACAATACTAAAGTGAAACCAACCATAATTTAGTACTATTCCTAAGCAAACAATTAAAATGCATATCAAAATCTTAGTGCTTTATATTGTTGTGTTCAATTTTCACTATGTAAATGTTACAGAGTTCCAATTGATAGAATGCTAGATAATATGCTGCCTACCTTATCTAACCACCAATGTTACAGATGTACATATCAAAAATGAAGAAATTAAACATGACACGTGACATTCATGTAGAGGTTAAAATTATCATTTCTGCAAGGGCTAAATTAGAAGCCCTAAAACAATGTTTGTCATTTTCTTTTAATAACATGTTCCAAATAAAGAAAGCAGCATGTTAAGCATAAATCTTAATGTATGAACTTCCTTAGGGAATGAAATAAATTCTGGGTGACTAAGTTGTTTTAAAAATAACTTTGCATTCATTAATGTTAAATAATATTGAAGAAAACCTTAACACCAGCTCACCATTGTACTTTCAGCTTGATAAATGAAGTGTCATCAAAAAAGTTAATCAGATAACATTTATATAATTTCACTTTTAAGATAATTTTCCTCCTAATCATCTGCCAAAATTCAAGAGAGAAATGGAATCTTTTCTCTGCATAATTTTCCCCAGCAGACTGCCATTGCCAGCAGCAGTTGGTTAATAATAGATGCTCAGCATCTTAGAATATTACTGGTGTAGACAGCACAGAGCCTAAGGTTAACACAGAGGTCACTTAGGGTCATTCTGCTCAATAGATCTGCAATAATAATTTGCTAAAGCTCTGTTCCTTATAGTTTGAAAAATGTAATGTCTTTCCTAAGACTTCTAAAAACTCCCAGGAGTGTTCCCAAATCTGACTCTGAGCTTCTGGTCCCAATATTATCTTAATTTAGGATAGCCTTGTCATCTCATACATGCTGTTTCTGTTCTGCCTTGTGCCAATGCAGATGTAAAAAGTCTCTCTTCTTTAATGTCTACAAAATTCACTCATTTATTTTGGTGTCTAACAAACTCTACTAAAAATTTGGGTTATGAGAAGTAATTATATTGTTAAAAGAGAAACTTTAGCTGAATTAAATTTAAGAGTTTCATTCATGAATCAGACAGCCTCCCGAGCCAGAATAGGCTCAGAGACTCCAGTGCAACAACATGGTGGAAGGAGATTCATGGGCAGAAAAAGGAAAGTGATATACAGAAAATGGAAGTGAGGTATAGAAACAGCCAGACTGGGGCCGGGCGCAATGGCTTACGCCTGTAATCCCGGCACTTTGGGAGGCCAAGGCAGGCAGATCACAAGGTCAGGAGACCGAGATCATCCTGGCTAACATGGTGAAACCCCATCTATACTAAAAATCCAAAAAATTAGCTGGGTGTGGTGGCGGGTGCCTGTAATCCCAGCTTCTCGGGAGGCTGAGGCAGGAGAATGGTGTGAACCAGGGAGGTGGAGCTTGCAGTGAGCTGAGATTGCACTCCAACCTGGGTGCTGGGCGACACAGAGAGATTCTGTCTCAAAAAAAAAAAAAAAAAAGAAACAGCCAGATTGGTTACAGCTTAGCAGTGGTCTTATATGAACACAGTTTTAACAGTTGGCCACCTTTTATTGGCCAAAACTCTGTGGCTGGCAAAAGAGTAGGCTACAGTGTATTTGCAGTTCCATTTAGGTTACAGTCCATGATGTACAGAGGAACCTTTAGGCTAAACTTAAGATATATAAGGAGGCAGCTTTACTTGGCTTAACAATATCAGATAAACACAACTTACAATTTAATGTTAGGGATTCTTCTTTCTCAAATACCTTCTCATTCCTTATTCTTCTCTTCTTCCTTTTTCTCTTTTTATTACTAATTTCCTATTTTTGGAAATCTATCTCCTAAGCTCCAGTCGCCCACTATGCTACTTTATCCTCCATTCTAGCTGTTTCTTCTCCTCATCTGATTTACCTATCTTGTTTGTCACACAAGATAGGAAAATGTAACTTGCTCAAGTTTTTTAATGCAGACCAGTTCAAGTTCCTCTGAACAGTATTGCCTTTCACAGTGCCTACAAAAACCGACATCAGCATCATTTCTTTAAAATTCAAAAGCGTTTTTCAGTTTACAGGCTCACAAGTAAAGTTCCGAATTACTTAGGATGATGTAACCTAAAATTACCATGGTCAAATATTCTCTACTGAATGACTACAGTGAAGAATAAATTCTCTGGAGCTGACTTAAAGCAACTAGGCCCTATGAAAGAATGCACATATGTTAGGGAGTTAGGGGTATAAGCCTGGTAATGGTGTGTAGGCAGCAGCCAAAGTTCAAGAGTTCAAGATATGCATGAAATACGTGTTCATCATCTGAGTCAAATATTCTTAGCTTTTCCTTATTTATGCCCAGTCACACTAGGGAAAAATCAGTTATTAAATCAGTCACTTCAGCTTGAAAGGCCAGGTCACCTACAAAGGGAAACCCATCAGACTAACAGCAGACCTCTCAGCAGAAACCCTACAAGCTAGAAGAGATTGGGGGCCCATATTCAATATTCTTAAAGTAAAGAATTTCCAATCCAGAATTTCATATCCAGACAAACGAAGCTTCATAAGCAAAGGAGAAATAAGATCTACTTTTGACAAGCAAATGCTGAGGGAACTCATCACCATTAGGCCTGCCTTGTAAGAGCTTCTAAAGCAAGCACTAAATATGGAAAGGAAAAGATGTTACCAGTCACTACAAAAACACACTGAAGTAAGCACACCAGTGAGACTATAAAGAAACTACATAACCATGTCTGCAAAATAATCAGCTAGCATCATGATGACAGGATCAAATTAAAATGTAAATGGGCTAAATGTCCCAATTAAGATACAGAATGGCAAGAATGGCAAGCTGGATAAAGAGCCAAGATTATTTGGTATGCTGTCTTTAAAAGACCCATCTTAAGTGCAAAGACACATAGGCTCAAAATAAAGGCATGGAGGAAAATTTACAAAGCAAATGGAAAATAGGAAACAGCAGGGGTTGTAATCCTAGTTTCTGACAAAACCAACTTTAAACCAACAAAGATCAGAAACGACAAAGAAGGCCATTACATAACGGTAAAGGGTTCAATTAAACAGGAAGAGCTAACTATCCTAAATATACATGCACCCAACACAGGAGCACCTAGATTTATAAAGCAAGTTTTTAGAGACTTACAAAGAGATTTAGACTCCCATACAATAATAATGGGAGACTTCAACACCCCGCTGTCATTATTAGACAGATCACTGAGACAGAAAATTACCAAAGATATTCAGGACCTGAACTCAGCTCTGGATCAAGTGGACCTGATAGATATCTACAGAACTCTCCACCCAAAAACAGAATATATATTCTTATCGCCTCATGGCACATACTCTCAAATTGATCAGATAAATGAAAACACTCCTCAGCAAATGCAAAAGAACTGAAATCATAACAGTCTCTCAGACTACAATGCAATATAACTAGAACTCAAGATTAAGAAATTCATTCAAAACCACAAAACTACATGAAAATCGAAAAACCTGTTCCTGAATGACTCTCGGGTATATAATGAAATTAAGGCAGAAATCAAGAAATTCTATGAAACTAATGAAAACAAAGAGACAACATTCCAGAATCTCTGGAGGCCCAGCTACAGCAATGTTATAGCACTAAATGCCCATATCAAAAAGCTAGAAAGATCTCAAGTTAACAATATAATATCTCAAGAACAACAACAACAACAAAAAAAACTAGAGAACCAAGAACACACAAACCCCAAAACTAACAGAAGACAAAGAAAAAAATATTATACCTGAACTGAAAGAGATAGAGACATAAAAAAATTCAAAAGATCAATAAATCCAGGAGCTGTTTTTTTTTTAAATAACAATAATAATAATAAAATAGACCACTGGCTAGACTAACAAAGGAGAAAAAACAGAAGAATAAAATAAACACATTTAAAAATGATAAAGGGTATATCATCACTGACCCCACAGAAATACCAGCAACCGTCAGAGAACACTATAACACCTCTATGCACATAAACTAGAAATTCTAGAAAAAAAATGGGTAAATTCCTGGACACATATACATTCCCAAGACTGAACCAAGAAGAAACTGCATCTCTGAATGGATCAATAACAAGTTCTGAAATTGAAGCAGTAACAAACAGACTGCCAACAAAAAAAGCCCAGGACCAGATGGACTCATGTCTGGATTCTACCAGAGGTACAAAGAAGAGTTGGTACCATGTCTACTCAAACTATTTCAAAAGATTGAAAAGGAGGGACTCCTCTCTAACTCATTCTATGAGGCCAGGATCATCCTGATACAAAAACCTGCCAGAGATACAACAGAAAAAGAAAACTTCAGGCCAATATCTTTGACCAACATCCATGCAAATATCCTCAATAAAATACTGGCAAATCAAATCCAGCAGCACATCAAAAAGCTTATGCACCATGATCCTTCATTCCTAGGATGCAAGCTCGGTTTAACATAGGCAGATGAATAACTGTAATTCATCACATAAACAGAATTAAAGACAAAAACCTTATGATAATCTCAATAGATGCAGAGAAGACTTTTGATAAAATTCAGCATCCCTTCATTTCAAAAACTCTCAATTAACCAGGTATTGATGGAACATACCTAAAAATGATGGGAGCCATTTATGACAAAACCACAGTCAATATCATACTGAACTGTGATATTTCACAGCGCCTACAAAAACCAACATCAGCGTCATTTCTTTAAAATTCAAAAGTGTTTTTCAGTTTACAGGCTCACAAGTAAAGTTCTGAATTACTTAGGATGACGTAAAAAGCCGGAAGCATTCCCCTTAAAAACCGGCACAAGACAAGGATGCCCTCCCTCACCACTCCTATTCAACATTGGAAACTCTGGCCAGGGCAATCAGGCAAGAGAAAGAAATAAAGCATATTCAAATAGGAAGAGAGGAAGTCAAATTGTCTCTGTTTACAGATGACATGATTCTTTATCTAGAAAACCCCATCGTCTCAGCCCAAAAGCTTCTTAAACTGACGAGCAACTTCGGCAAAGTCTCAAAATACAAAATCAATGTGCAAAAATCACAAGCATTCCTATACACCAACAATAGACAAGCAGAGAGCCAAATCATGAATGAACTCCCATTCACAATTGCTACAAAGAGAATAAAACACCTAGGAATACAGCTGATAAGGGATGCGAAGGACCTCTTCAAGGAGAACTACAAACCACTGCTCAGGGAAATCAGAGAGGATACACACAAATGGAAAAATATTCCATGCTTATGGATAGCAATAATCAATATCATTTAAATGGCCATACTACCCAAAGTAATTTATAGATTCAATGCTATCTGCATTAAACTACCATTAACATTTTTCACAGAATTAGAAAAATCTACTTTAAACTTCATGTGGAACAAAAGAAGAGCCCAAATAGCCAAGACAATCATAAGCAAAAAGAACAAAGCTGGAGGCATCACACTACCTGATTTCAAACTATATCACAAGGCTACAGTAAACAAAACAGCATGGTACTGGTACAAAAACAGACACATAAACCAATGGAACAGAATAGAGCACTCAGAAATAAGACCACACACCTACAACCATCTGATCTTTGACAAACCTGACAAGAACAAGTAATGGGGAAAGGATTCTCTATTTAATATATGGTGTTGGGAGAACTGCTTAGCCATATGCAGAAAATTAAAACTGGACCCCTTCCTTACACCATATATATAAAAATTAACTCAAGATGGATTATAAATATAAAACCCAAACTAATATAAAACCCAAAACGTGGTTGGTCATGGTGGCTCACACCTGTATTCCCAGCACTTTGGGAGGCTGAGGCAGGTGGATCATAAGGTCAAGAGTTCGAGACAAGCCTGACCAACATGGTGAAACCCCATCTCTACTAAAAATACCAAAATTAGCCAGGCGTGATGGTGTGTGCCTGTAATCCCAGCTACTCAGGAGACTGAGACAGGAGAATCACTTGAACCCAGGAGGCAGAAGTTGCAGTGAGCCGAGATTGTGCCACTGCACTCCAGCCTGGGTGGCAGAGCAAGACTCCAAAGAAAAAAAAAAATACACCCCAAACTATAAAAAACCCTGGAAGAAAATCTAGGCAATAGGCAATACCATTCAGGACATAGGCACAGGCAAAGATTTCATGATGAAAATGCTAAAAGCAATTGCAACAAAAGCAAAAATTGACAAATGCTCTCTCATTAAACTAAAGAGCTTCTGCACAGCAAAAGAAACTATCATCTGAGTGAACAGACAACCTACAGAATGGGAGAAAATTTTTGCAATCTATCCATCTGACAAAGGTCTAATATCTGGACTCTACTAGGAACTTAAACAAATTAACAAGAAAAAAACAAAACCATTAAAAAGTGGGCAAAGGAAATAGACACTTCTCAAAAGAAGACATTCATGAGGGCAACAAATATATGAAAAAAGGCTCATCACCACTGACTATTAGAGAAATAAAAATCAAAACTACAATGAGATACCATCTTCTCCTAGACAGAATGGCTATTATTAAAGAGTCAGAAAACAACAGATATGGGTGAGGTTGCAGAGAAAAAGGAACGCTTTTACACCCTTGGTGGGAGTGTAAATTAGTTCAACCATTGTGGAAGACAGACCGGAGTTTTCTCAAAGACCTAGAGGCTGAAATATCATTTGACCCAGCAATCCCATTACTAAGCATATACCCAAAGGAACATGAATCATTCTCTTATTAAGATACATGCACACGTATGTTCATTGCCCCACTATTCACAATAGCAAAGACATGGAATCAACCCAAATGCCCACCAATAATAGACTGGATAAAGAAAACGTGGTACATATACATCATGGAATACTATGCAGCCATAAAAAGAAACAAGATCATGTCTTTTGATCTCCATGGATGGCGCAAACTAATGCAGGAACAGAAAACCAAACACTGCATTTTCTCATTTATAAGCAGGAGCTGAACAATGAGAACACGTAGACACGTGGTGGGGAAGAACACACAATGAGGCCTATTGGGGTTGGGGGTGAGGGGAGAGAGAGTATCAGGAAGAATAGCTAATGGATGCTGGGCTTAATACCTAGATGCTGGGTTGATCTGTGCAGCAAACCACCATGGCACAAGTTTACCCATGTAACAAACCTGCACATGCTACATGTGTACCATTGAACTTAAAATAAAAGTTGAAGTAAAAAGAAAAAAAAAGAAGATAGTTACTTAAGTGAGTGGTGGAGGCAGAGTGCACACACATAAAAGATTACCCCTTATTATGAATTCTGTAGCAATTTTTCTTAGATAAATAACACATTTTTCTTACTTTCACCATTAGCTACCCAAATAAACAGTTAATTAGATTTCCACTTCCAATCATGAAGGAGTATTAGAATCCAGAATTAATCTCCTGCCATAAACAATTAGAAAACTAAAAAATATATAGAAAATAAACACTATTTTCATATGTTGGACTACATAGGTAGTGCAGGGCTATGATGGCAGAGAGAGAATGGACACGATATGGTAAACCTTATAATTGTTCACATTTTCTACTTGAGACAATTACCAGACAGCAGCATGAGGCAAGGGGTGAGAGTGATCTGGAACAGCCTAGTGAAAGAGCTCAGATTTCAGAGAGGCAGAAGTGGCTAAAATTTCCACAGACATAGAATACATAGAGAAAACATTATAGAAATTTATATTGGGGTAACTTTAAGTCTGTGGCTGAATATCCCTCTGTACATACACAGGGAGAACCCCCATGATGCCAAGCTAGGGGAAACTTCTAGGAAAGGAGAAACTGTAGAAAACTGTAGATGAAAAATTCGAGACTTCACATAAGGCCTGGAGTCATTCAAGCTTCCAGTAGCTGCAGTAAAAGGCCTGTTAGAAAAAAATGTCGAACACACTCGAAAGTGTTTTAACCTATTCTCTTACTCAACGATCCAATCAGCACAGAAGACACTGTGACCAAATGTGTGGGGGTTTACTCCACACACCAAATGGCAGACACCAGCTGGGTTTCCTCCAATTCAATTAAAATCTGACAATGTCTTCCCGGGAAAAATGTCAGATTCCACAGGGTGAAGGCTGAATCCCACAACACTGTCCCTACCTTCAGATACCAGTCACAAGTTTGGGCCTCCAGAACTTCTGACTGAGCAGCTTCAAGTTGGGGTTCCCACAACTCCCTCTTTGGATCCCATTTATTTGCTATAGTGGCTCACAGAACTCAGGGAAACACATTTATTAGCTTATTATAAGGTATATTACAAAGGACACAGATAAAGAGACGCATGGGATGAGGTACAGGGGAAGGGGTACAGAGCTTCCTTGCCCTCCCCAGATGCACCACCCTCCAGCAACCTCCATATGTTCAGCTATCCTAAAGCTCTCAAACTCTGTCTTCTTGGGCCGTATATGGAGACTTCGTTGGACAGGCATGGTTGAACGATGGACAGGCATGATTGAACGATGGACAACCATGTCACAATGTGATTGGACAAAAAGGGCATGATCTAAAGCCTACAAGGGCTTGCTGTTCAGACCCTTCTTGGTCACTCTGTGCAGCATTCCTTCCTCCAGGGTACAGGGTACAGCCCCCCTGGAATGAGGGTTTATGACCCCCAATCAGGTGAGAGTCCTGCCTTGGGCAGGTGAAAGGAGGACAGGAGGAGATGAGAGACAGAGAGAGAGAGAGAGAGAGAGAGAAAGATTCTGTCTACTATAACAGGGGCTATGGGAGTTACGAGCCAGAAACCATGGCTGAACATCCCAGTGAACAAAAAGAGTATTCATTAGAAACTGCATAAGGGCTAGGCATTAAAACTGGGGCTAAAGTAAAGGTAACTCCTGTTACTTTTAACGTAAAGGAGCTTTAAAACAAGTCTCAAAATGATCAAACTGATAACGAGTTAACCTTTCTGTCTGCCAGAACAAAGTCCAGTACTCGTTGCCGGAAAACAACAAAATCTAGACATTCAAAAATGGAAAATTTAAAATAACTGGATAAAGAGGAAGGAAAAATGTCACCAATAACGAGAAGAAAAGTCAGGCAATTAAAACACACTTAAACATGACATAGATGATCAAATGTATAAATAACAAGGGATGTTAAAAGTTTACTTGAACATGCTATATACGCTCAAGGATATAAGAAAAAATTAAAATAATAAGAGAAATAGAGGATATGAAAGAGAACATATTAGAACTTCAAAGACTATAAAAATAAAATTTCTGAAATAAAAACATCACAGAATAAAATTAAAAGCAGATTAGACACTGCATAAGTAAAGACCAGTGAACCGGAAGGGATAGTAATACCACCTTCCAAAATGAAATGTAGAAAAGGAAATAAAGGTTGAAAAAATGAGCCTCCTCAATGACATGTGGGAAAATATCAAATATTTAATGCATGCATAATGAAGTCCCCATAAGAGAGAAATGAGAACAGGAAAGAAGAAAAAAAAGAAAATCATAGCCAATATTTATCCAAATTTGATAAAAATGGTAAACCCATAGATGAAATATGCTGAATGAATCCTAAGTAGAATTAACATAAAGAAAATCACACATGGCTAATTGTAACCAAATTGCCAAAATCCAGTGATAAAGAAGAAAAAGTTTAAAGGAGCCAGAAATAAAAGACATTGTTTCAGTGCAACAAGGAATGATTGCAGATTCATATCAGAAATATGCATTTTAGAAGATAATCAAATGGCAATCTTTTAAAGAACTTAAGGGAGAGTGGGGGTTGTAATGCCCCCCTTAATATTTTTAATTAATTAAAATTTAATTCTAAAAAATTATTTTTGGAGACAGGGTTTTGCTCTGTTACCCAGGCTGGAGTGCAGTGGCACAATCATGGCTCACTGCAGCCTCAACCACTTGGGTTCAAGTGATCCTCCCGCCTCAGTCTCCCAAGTAACTGGGACCACAGGTGCATGCCATCATGCCTGCCTAAATTTTTTTTATTTTTTGTAGAGATGGGGTCTCACTATGTTGCCCAGGCTGGTCTTCAACTTGACCTCAAGTGATCCTCCTGCCTCATCCTCCCAAAGTGTCAGGATTAGAGGTGTGAGCCACCATACCCAGCATCCCCTAGAATTCTATATCCAGCAAAAAATCTTTCAAAAATGAAGGCTAACGAAAACAGAAACTAAGGCAAACCTGCACCACAAGAAATGTTAAAGGAAGTTCTTGCAAAAGGAAAATGACACTAAAAAGAAACATGTATCTACAGACAAGACAAAGAAGGCTGTAAGTGATAATGCTGTGGGAAAATACTACAATATATGCTTTATTCATTGTTTAATTTTTTTAAACACATGTCCCACCTTCTTCATTGTCTCACATATGTATGTGTAGCATATTGCTTATTTTTCTTGGCCTTTTACAGTGGCCTGCATCACGCCCAGAGCCCCTAGTTGGCAATGTCTTAGGAACCCCTGTAATATCATGTCCTGGAAGCACAAGGGTTGCCCTTCCATGAGAACTGGTGGTTGCTGCCAGAATACATTTTATGGAAAAGAATAGGAATCATGTGACTCATCATCTAATGGCTTACTTGCCTTCGTTAAAAATGAAAATATGCAATAAGAAAAAATATTTTTGGTCTGAAAATGCTTTTTTGGATAAAAAAAGAAAAAATATGTATATAAGTGACTGCTCAAAGTAAAAACCATAGCAACAGTAATGTATTCTGGAGTTTATAATCTATGAAAATTTAAAATTAATGGCACTATTGTTTTAAAAAATAGAATGGACTTAAAGTATAATGTTGTAAGATTTATATTTTATAAAGAAGTTTTATAATATTATTTGAAGGTAGACCATAAAGTTACATTTTCTATTGTAGACCTTACAGTAATTACTAATAGAGACATATAAATAATACATTGATAGTGGAGATAAAATGTGATTATAAAAATTACTTGCTCCAAAGGAAGGAAAAATAAAGGAAGATGGCACAAAACAAATGCTGAAAATAAAAAATAAGCAACAACATGGCAGGTTTAATTCTACCTCGTACATAATCACAATAATTTTTAAATGTTCAAAATGCATCAAAAGGCAGAAAATATCATATTGGATGAAAAGACAAGACTCAACTACATGCTATCTACAAGAAATTCACTTTAAATGTAAAAAAATATAAATATAAAAATTCACTTTAAATATAAATCTAAATAAATTATAAGCAGCTATCTACAAGAAATTCACTTTAAATATAAAAATGCAGATTAAGAATAATGGGAAAAGTTATATAATGCAAACACTAATAGAAGGAACCTGGTGTTGCTCTTAACATAAGACAAGAGAGTCTTCATATCAAGAAATACTGCAAGGAATAGAGAGAGAAGCTGCGTAATGTTAGTGCGGTCAATTCATCAAGAAGATATAAAAATACAAAAAAAAATGCACGATCTAGTAACATAATTTCAAAATACATGAAGTAAAAGATGAAAACACAGAAGAAGTAGTTAAAACCATAATTATGTTAAAACCAAAATTATATTTCAGGATGTCAGTACTTAGTATTCTAAACAGGCTGATAGAACAAGAAGGCAGAGAAATCAGTAGAAACAAGACCTAAAAAAAAGTCAAGAATCAACTTGGCCTAACTGACACAGAGAACACCCGGTCCAACATCTGACAAACATACTTTCTTTTCAAATGCACATGGAATATTCACCAGTAGACACCATGTGCTTATCCACAAAACAAGTCTCAATATATTTAAAAGGAACAAAATAATTCAAAGTATGTTCTCTGACAATATGCAATTAAATTGGGCAATAAAACAGAACACTATCTATGAAAAGGTCCAAAATACATATTTGAAATTAAATAACACATATCTCAATAGGAAATCACAAGTTATATTAGAAAATATTTTAAATGAATGAAAATTAAAACATGACATAATATAATTTGTGAGGGCGAAGCTATAGATGAAAGCAATAATCTAATCTTCTACAAAAAGAAGCTATAAAAATAAGAGCAAATTAAACTCAACTAGAAAGAAAACATAATTCAAATAACAGTAAAAACCAGTGAAACAAAAGGAAATAGATAAAATCAATAAAAACCTGGTTCTTTAAAAAGAGTAATTAAATTATAAAACACTAGTTAGACTGATCAATAAGGGAGAGAGAATACAAATAAAATACCGATGTCAGAAATTAAATAGAGAACATCACTAGACATCCTACAGACATTAAAAGGGTGATAAGGAAATATGAACAATTTTATGACTACTAAATTAACTGAGATGAAATGTCATGTGCCCATCCTTAATAAATTACTTCAAGGTCATGAAGTACTTTGATTTGGTTAAGTTTCTTTACATGTTTACCTCTGTCATTAGAGGTTCAAATTCACGCAAAACACACAATCAATGAGAGAGAGGTCCTGAGTAGGCAAAGAAAATACATGCTTATCTTATCACAATGGTCCATGTTTAACCTTACTATTTCACGTTTGGTATTTGTTCCATTGAGTCATCCCTGTATTGAAGTTGATTTTCCTACATCTAAAGGTCAAATCCTCTAAATCTAGGAAGGATATAAAAAAATTAGCTAATGAGGCCAGGCACAGTGGCTCACACCTATAATCCCAACACTTTGGGAAGCCGAGGCGGGCAGATCACCTGAGGTCAGGAGTTCGAGACCAGCCTGGCCAACATGGTGAAATCTCATCTCAACAACAACAACAACAAAATAGCCAGGTATGGTCATGGGCACCTATAATCTCAGCCACTTGGGAGGCTGAGGCAGGAGAATCACTTGAACCTAGGAGGCACAGGTTGCAGTGAGTGGAGACCACGCCATTGCACTCCAACCTGGGCAATAAGGACTAAACTCCATCTAAAAAAAAAAAATAGCTAATGAAATGCCTTACCTAGTTCATACTCTATAACCTTTCTCTTTTTGTTAACCTGGATTATTTAACATCTTCCATAGTTCTTGCAACACAAATTGGTAAGTAGTGAAAGTTAAAAACCTGCAAGTTCAACTCTACTACAAGATCTAGGCTAAATCTTTAACTTTGTTTGTAGAAAGTTAATAAGTTATTATGTTTTAGCACAAAGTCCCTGTAACTGTTTGTTTTTACGTTGGGTCTAGTTTCCCCTTCCTTGAGCATTTTGTTGTTGTCGTCGTCGTTGTTGTTGTTCTTGACATCATGGCCCAATCCTGCACTCAAGTACCTGTAGACCAGAACAATGGTTCTAGTGAGGTCTCTCTAGGACAACTATTCTCAATGCTGACCTCTGCAGTTGGGCCCTACACTGTAAGACTTGACTCCTCCAAAGCCAGATTATGGACTCATAGTCATGGGGTTTGCTCTCCTGCTGAGGTGTTCTGAGATACCTCTGTCTCATTCTCAGTCTGATTATACATCGCCACAGTATAACTAAAGCTTCTACCTAAAGGATCTTGGAATTATTCAATGGCTTACCTTCTTGAAAATATTATTTCTGAAAATAAGTTGGATTAGGATATAAGGCATATGAAGTATCTCTTCTATATAGTACAATCTGGAAATTTTTTTTAGAAAATTGCCATTCATTACACTGTTGGTGAGACTGTAAACTAGTTCAACCATCGTGGAAGACAGTGTGGCGATTCCTCAAGGAATATCATTTGACCTGGCCATCTCATTACTGGGTATATACCCAAAGGATTATAAATCATGCTGCTATAAAGACACATGCACATGTATGTTTATTGCAGCACTATTCACAATAGTGAAGACTTGGAACCAACCAAAATGTCCATCAATGATAGACTGGATTAAGAAAATGTGGCACATATACACCATGGAATACTATGCAGCCATAAAAAAAGATAAGTTCATGTCCTCTGTAGGAACCTGGATGAAGCTGGAAACCATCATTCTGAGCAAACTATCGCAAGGACAGAAAACCAAACACCATATGTTCTCACTCATAGGTGGGAACTGAACAATGAGAACACTTGGACACAGGGTGGGGAACATCACACACCAGAGCCTGTCGTGGGGTGCGGGGAGGGGTGAAGGATAGCATTAGGAGATATACCCAATGTAAATGACGAGTTAATGGGTGCAGCACACCAACATGGAACATGTATACATATGTAACAAACCTGCACGTTGTGCACATGTACCCTAGAGCTTAAAGTATAATCACAATTAAAAAAAAATTGCCATTCATTAAAACTACCTAAAAATGTCTTAAAGCAAACAGTTATTGCCATATTAATATATAAATATGCTCAGCTTTGGCTGTGTGAGTAACCTACAAAAATTTATTTAATTCCCATCTAACTCTGTAAAGTAAATACTAAAATTTTCTTCTTATGAATGTGGAAAATAAGTAACTCGCACAAATCCACAAATGTGGAAAATATGTAACTTGCACAAATTCAAATCCAAGTTTGTGGCATCACTAGTCTCATGGACTCACTGGTTATCATAAAAACGATATAAAGTGCATGCAGACAATTTTTTTAAAAATCCACCATAAAAACTGAACTTGATTTACCAAATGAAGATTATTACCAATCTCATAGATTCATTAGTTATGTGTTCTAAACCTCATCACACTACACAATGCCATGTGAATGCAAAGATCTGATCAAATCATGTCAGTAGAGTTACTCCTTAACTTACAATGGGGTTATGCCTCAATAAATCCATTGTAAATTGAAAATATGTATTTCATACACCTAACCTACTGAACATCACAGCTTAGCCCAGTCTACCTTAAATGGGCTGAGAACACTCATATTAGCCTACAATTGGGCAAAATCATCTGACACAGAGCCTATTTTGTAATAAAGTGTTAACTATCTCATGTAATTTATTGAATACTGCACTGAAAGTGAAAAACAGAATGGTCTTATTGGTACTTGGAGTATGGTTTCCACTGAGTGTGTAAGTCTTTTGTACCATTGCAAAATTAAAAAAAAAAAAAAAAAGTAAGTCAAACCATCCTAAGTGGGGGACTGTTTATGTAAGGATTCTGCCCCAAAAAGGAAAAATGATGCTATCTGCAAATGTCAACTGGGTCTGCCACAGTTCAGACATGTCTCATTATTAATACCTAAAATTTCTCTAGATTCATAACATTCTAGGAAATAAAAAGGTTCATTCATAAAACAGTACCACTTCATGGACTGAATCACCTAAAATTTACTGACAGTTAAATTAAGCTTAAATATAATACATACAACACATAATTAATAAGTAGTTACAATTATATTGAGCTTTGCATCCCTAGACCCGTGATTGGCATAGAGTAAGCATTCAGTAAATTTCATGAAAGATGAAAACACTGAATGCATAAGGAAATAACATGCTGTGGTATTAAAACCAACTTCTTATCATTGGACGTTGTGTTGAAGGCTATAGGCAAAGTAGGAAGGCTGTGTTGTCTTCCAGCTCTGCTTCATGGTCTCTTCTGATTTGTAGTTGTGAGATTATATTCTTTTTGAACTACTTCTCTATTTCAGTTTTCCATACTGTTTCATGCTGAACATTCTGTTATCAATTTTTTTTTTTTTTGAGACAGTCTCGCTCTGTCACCCAGGCTGGAGTGCAATGGCACAGTGTCAGCTCACTGCAACCTCAGCCTCCCAGTTCAAGTGATTCTCCTGCCTCCGCCTCCTGAGTAGCTGGGACTACAGGTGCATGCCACCACACCCGGCTAATTTTTATATTTTTAGTAGAGACAAGGTTTCACTATATTGGCCAGGCTAGTCTCGAACTCCTGACCTCGTGATCCACCCACCTTGGCCTCCCAAAGTGCTGGGATTTCAGACGTGAGCCACTGTGCCCAGCCTTCAATTTTTAATATAATCAGTTTAGAGAGCCTTATCTGAGATTGCTTAAACTTAGCTCATACATTCAGACTCACTGCTTTAACACCTGGATATAAACCTGTATCATCCATTTCAGTATGAACTTGAGAAAGTCAAACACAACATGATGACAAACGCTGTCTCCTTGACCAACCTCTAGCATGGCTTCTCCCAGCTCAAGGTTGGGCCTCTAGGATGACATCACCAGTCCTCTTAACATGCCTGCTTGAAAAGCTCAATGCCGGCAAAAGAATTTACTGCTTGTTCCAGCAGAAATCTGACTATAGGTCCCTGATCTCTTTTTTTTTTTTTTTTTTTTGAGACGGAGTCTCGCTCTGTCGCCCAGGCTGGAGTGCAGTGGCCAGATCTCAGCTCACTGCAAGCTCCGCCTCCCGGGTTCACGCCATTCTCCTGCCTCAGCCTCCCGAGTAGTTGGGACTACAGGCGCCCGCCACCGCGCCCGGCTAGTTTTCTGTATTTTTTAGTAGAGACGGGGTTTCACCGTGTTAGCCAGGATGGTCTCGATCTCCTGACCTCGTGATCCGCCCGTCTCGGCCTCCCAAAGTGCTGGGATTACAGGCTTGAGCCACCGCGCCCGGCCCCCTGATCTCTTTTTTCGTAGGAACTCTCCCTTCTACTTGAGAAAACTTGCAGTTGTAAAACCCTTGTCCCTTTGACATGCATCTTCTACAACCCAAAAATGTCATTCTCAAGGACCTGAAAGCCAACCTTATGAAATGTCATCATCAAGAATGCTAAAGCTCTGTCTTCCAGGCTATGTGAGAGTACAGGAGCCTAACTTTGTTAACAAATACACAGATGACCTAATCACATTGACCACCTTCCCTGCCTCAGTGTCCTTCAGTACTTTTCCTTTAGCACACCCCAGCAAACAAACACTCCCGCCTTTTGTTTCAACAAAACTGAGCTCAGTCAATACCAAAGTGTTTCTCTCCAATTGCAGTAGCCTGAATAAAATCTGCCTTGCTGCCTTCAATGGACATTGGACTCTGTTTCTCTTCAATAGTGACCAAATTTCCTTATCTCATAGATAACCTTGCCTTCTACTTCACCAAGAATATTAAAATTATCAGTGGTGATCTTCCTCAGCTCTCTGATTGGCAACCAACATGCTTATCTACAGTGACACACACTTTTTCCTTCCTTCCTCTGATTTCAGAGGTTGTGACTCTCCTGCTCCAGGAAATACATTTACATATGCTCTGGGATTCACTTATTTTCCCTTCAACTGGGACCTTTCGTTATCAGTTCCCCTTGTTATATGTCACATCTCCTTTAAACTGGCTGCTTCTCAGCCAATCAGCATGCTTAGGCTCTTCTGTTCTGAAAAGATTTTAAACTCCATCTGATTTATTTTCTCTTCTTATTCCATGAGTCTTCAGTGAGTTATCTCTACTTTTCAATGCCCACTTTCTAATATTCACTTAATTCTCACTCCACTGAAATGGAGCCTCTCAACAAATCTCATGGACTTCCTCTCACTAGTGACTTCCTAAATCCTGACCTCAAGAGAAACTTTGTAGTATCTAACTTATCAGGCCTCTGTGCTGACCTGGGATGTGCTGGTCATTAATATGTTTCTTATATGTTTCTTTTACTCCTTTGACTTTGTTCTGCACACATGGCCTTCATTTTCAGGCTTCTTCATGGGCTTTTTCTCCACATATACAACATAGTATCCTCTTCAGGCCTCTAGCCTTGGTCCTTTTCTCACCCACTGCTCCCTCCTTGAATAGCATTACTAATCTCATGATTAATTGCTTATAAAAAATAAGTAAAACGCACAAACCAAAAAAAAAAAAAAAAAAAAAAACAGAGCCACCCTAAAGAGTGATATATTTGAGATAGGATTCCACTCTGCTGCCCAAGTTGGAGCGCAGTGGCACGCTCACAGCTCACCGCAACTTCTGCCTCCTGGGCTCAAGCAATCCTCCCACCTCAGTCTCCTGAGTAGCTAGGACTACAAGTATGAGCCACCATGCCTGGCTAATTTTTGTGTTTTTTTTTCTTGGTAGAGACAGGGTTTTGCCATGTTGCCCAGGCTGGTTTCAAATTCCTGGACTCAAGCAATTTGCCTGCGGCCTCCCCAAGTGTTGGGATCACAGGCCTAAGTCACTGAAAAAGTGAATTATATTTACCAAATAGGTGACCCAATTCATTGTTCAGAAATAGAAATATTAATACGGAAAAAGAAACATTCAAATGAGAAACATCTAAAAGGCAAGTGACTTCAAAGTCAGAGATGGCTGACTTTTGACCATTCTAGTTGTGAGTAAAATTCTAGTTATTTAGCAAAATTTTTCTATTCTTTATTTTAATTTTTCAATTACAAAGCAATTTTTATCTATTTTAATTTTTAAATTACATATATATGAAACTTAAAATTATATGTATGTAAGTACAAGAATGATCCTGGTGTTCAAAATTTCTTCAGTTTCAAGTAATAGAAACCCAACTCAAATTTGGTTTAAGCAATAAATCAGCTACTATAATTTGAGGAAAGTTAAGGAGCAGATGTCAGGCACTTCTGGGTGCAAGTTGTCAAAGTATACAACTTCTAGCTCTCAGCTCAGTTTCTCTGTGTGTCAACTTCATTTTCAGGTTTAATATCTCCAACCATAACAAAGATGCCTATTATCAATTTAGATTTATATCCTACCACCTAAACAACCATACCTGAAAGACAATATAACTTTCTCCATGTAGTCAATGAAAGTCTCAAGAAGGGTTCAGTGACCTGGCTTGAGTTAATCCAAGTCCATCCTGACCATTTATTATGCCCAGAAGAATGCCGAACTCTTATTGGCCAATTCTGAGTCACAGACTCAGCCAATGATCTTAGGAAATTGTCAGCCCTACCTGAACATCACGAATTGAGAATAGTGGAGATAATTTCCCCAAAGGTAAATCAGAATGCTAGTGGCCAGAAAATGTATCTACAATGATACTTTATATCTGTAAAGTTTTATTTTATCTTTTCAACAACAGAAATTATTTACACTTTATGAATTAGCAAAACAAAATGCAGAGGAAATAAATTTAGTCACATAGTAAAAGACAGTATTGGATTTTCACTTCCCACTCTTAAGACTAATATTCTTTTCACTACGTGATGCTTCCCATTCTCCTGCTCAATGGTAGTAGGAGATTCTGCACTTGTCAGTGTCAAAGACACTGAAAGCTTCAATTTATAAATACAAGTCATAGTTTGATGTTCTCACTCATGTTCAGAATATTTAAAAAGACATCAAAATGTTAATGGATAACTCTCTACCCTTACTCTTGCTTTAACATATAAAGATCTTCCCCAAAGTGGTCCAGAAATTCTTCCTATCCAGCTGAAGTGAGAGTCATAACATCACCATGGCAACAATAACTCTGAAGAGAGAAGAGGCAAATTTTGTCCGGAAAATTAATCAGCTGCAGTGACAATCTTATTTACTTTCTCTCGCAAGTAGTGCAAATCCACGTAAGACCCCTGACAATCTTCCAGTCCTCATTTTCAGTTAAAAAATAAAAACCACAGATCTATGTGAAAACACTTTTTTCCAAACAAAAATCATAAACCTTCTATTCCTCAGCTACCTTGTGGGGAGCTCTTTGTCACATATGCCATAATTTTTCAAAATTTCATGCAATAGGCAGCAATTTTTTCATATACTTATTCTCAACTAAAATATCTTATTTTTTTTACTAACTTATTTTATGTCTATTAGCTGCCGGCAGATTTGTGCTTAATAAAGACTATGTCTTGAGAAAGAGGATGTTCAATAAAAGTGCAGAATAAGATAATCCACACAATATATATTACAGAAAAGGAAAGCAAATGTGTATTTGTTAGCCTTGCTTTTGGTTGGAGCTTTCAATATATAATTGGAAGGAATGGGAGTTTATTTCACTGGGAGATGGTCAAGGTAGGAGGGAAAGCAGAGACTCTGGAGTCAAATAAACTGGTATTAAATCCTACCTCCCCCAATTGATAGTTGTAAAATGGTCAAGTCTCTTGACGTGTTTTAATCTCAGGATTTTTTAAACATAAAATAGGGATCTGTAATTCCCCAATTTTCTAAACTTCTTGGAAAGATTGGAGAAAATGTATATGAATTGCGTGGCACACAGTAGGTGGTCAGAAAAGGCAAATGAAAGAAAACCATTCCTGTTTGTGAGACCATCTACGCACTGGTTTTGCCAACACCACAGCTCCTAGACTTCGACTTCTCACTCACTTCTGATAGCTTTGAGCCAGGACTAACCATCTGAATTTGGCACTTGCAGTTACTACACTGGAATTCCGATACTTAGGATGATGTACCCATGCTATGCCTCATACTTATTATACATTTCATGATTACTCCTATGTGAACAGAGCAGTATGAGGCCATGGCGTACATGCTATGCCTCATACTTATACTTGCTCTGCTCACATAGGAATCCTGCTCATTTACATCTGTTTCTCTTTGTCCTTCCATCCCAAACTTGAAGGCTCGCATTGATACTTCCTCAGTGCCTTTATTCACAGTCAAAATGGGACCCATGGTGCTAATAGAAGAGGCACACAAGCATTACTAGAACCTATACATCAAGGCAAAGGAAGGTGGTGTTAACCATTTGCTGCTTGCTACGGTCTTGAACCCTGTCCTCAGGCTTCACCTCAGGTGCTTAATACTTTGCTTCATGACTGCTCATGTCTTGCAGGCCTCTCTGTTCTAGGTCTTTCTCCTTGTTTTTTTTCATGCCCCTTCCCATTATGACTCTAATTTTGCTTGGCTAGAAAAAGATCTCAGTCTTATGGCTTTCTAGAGAATATTGACAAACTCCATTGCAAGCTCTCAGTAAATTATTTAGTTTAGCACATTAATCT
Source organism: Macaca fascicularis (assembly GCF_037993035.2). Classification (NCBI taxonomy): domain Eukaryota; kingdom Metazoa; phylum Chordata; class Mammalia; order Primates; family Cercopithecidae; genus Macaca; species Macaca fascicularis. Next base: position 30,266,654 of record NC_088381.1, on the reverse strand, counting down.
CTATTTAATAGAGCTAAAATTCTAATAAAAGGCAATTCTTAGACATTTAGATAAGAAGAAAAGTTCTCAAGCATATAGTGTAATCTTCAAGCTTTTTTCTCGTAGCTAAAATACCGAACATGGATTCTTCTTCCTATTAGTATTCTTTTATTGTAGGAAACAATTCTCTATGCTTAATAATCAATAATATTATCACTTTGCAATTCTATTAGTGTTGAAGGAATTGGTATCTTAGCAGAGACACCTAACTGTGAAGTCGGGGAAACTGTTTTTTCATCCTGTTCATTTGTTATAAGAAAAGAATCACTGGAAATGTTAGCAGTTTTTAGAAACCTACAGATATGAGTCTTATTGGGGGATGGGAAGAACAGTAAAAAATAGGATAGAATAAAATACTTGCCAGCAATAACATGTAAAATGAGAGGCTGGTGATTAGAATTCAGTCTTCCAAAAACCTCTTACAAAGATATTGATTAATATGAGACATTATTAAATTACATGTGTGTGTGTATATATATATATATATCAAAATTTAAGTGGCAACCTTCAAAAAACCAAAATAGTATATATACCTTCCAAACAGAGCAACAATAATTAATCCAATGAAGGCAAGAGAGGAGGGGAGAAAGCAGAAGGGGGAAAAAAATGGAAAGCACCATATAAGATGTTAGAAATAAGTCCAAATACCCAAAGTAAACCTAATAAATTTAGGTGAACTAAAATAACAGCTTAAAAAACAGAGACTGTCACAGTACATAAGCAAAATTCATATGCTGTTTATAGGAGTCAACATTAAAATATAAAGATACTGAAAGGCTGAAAAGAAAATGATGAAAATTAGTAAAATAATAGGTTAAAAAACAGAGACTGTCACAGTACATAAACAAAATCTATATGCTGTTTATAGGAGTCACTGCTAAAATATAGACATTAAAAGGTTGGAAATAAAATGATGAAAATTAGTAAAACTACATTTTATTTTAAAAATATCTTTAAGACCAAAAGCATCTTGTAAAGAGAGACACTAAATAGTACAATGAAACAATTCTAAAACTGTCTTAAATGTATTATAAAATTAAATAATGTGTAAACATGTTGCTGGGAAGCAGATTTCTCACAGTAGAAGAAACACACACATACCCGCCCATATATATATGCATATACATATTTTACACGTTTTAGAAATCATGCAAAAAAGGGACAAACACATATATACAATACTTGCCATCACAAAAGCTCATAGCTAAAGATAAAGTAACATTTAGAAATGAATAATATAATATTTTGAATCACTACACCAGTAAATTTGAAAACTTGGACAAATTTTCAATTTCCTATGAAAGTATTTATCAAATATTACTTAATGACAAATTAAATATCTGAATATACCTTAACCAGAAGTTGAATAAATAAATTTTAACCAACTGTCTCTCCTCCAAAATCTTCTAAGGACTTACTGGTAATTTATGCTAAATGTTTACATGTTTTAACAAGCTCTTCCAGAGAACAGAAAAATGAGGAAATTTTCACTAAATTGTTTTATGAGGATAGAAAAATCAGAGAACAAAAAATTATACGTCAATTTCTCTTACAACATAGTACATGTATCCTAAATAAAGTGTTGTCAAGTCAAATCAAAAGATATAAAAACATAGTTCATTATAATCAAGTTGAATGTATATTAGAGATGTTAAAAATCAATTAGTATAATTTTCCACATTAATTTTGAAGAAGAAACCCATTTAGCTGTCTCAACAGATGAGTTAAAACATTCAATAAAATTAAACATCCATTCATAGGAAAAGTTAAATCTAGACGGGAGCGCATTTAACCTGATAAAAACATATCCATAAAAATCTATGGTAACCATCATAAATATTGATGAAGAAAACATTTTAAAAATCTACATGCTACAAGCATGCTAGCAAATGTTGTGGTTCAAGTAAGCCTTCTAAAAAATATAAAGAAATGAATGAATGAGTGACTGGCATAAGAGATTTGTGATATTTTATGGAGAAAATTATAAAGTTTGTAAAGTATTAAGGGAGACATAAATGATGGAAAAACACATCACATTTATAGGAAAACATTAAAGATATTGATCCTTCCCAAATTGATCCATAAATTTATGTAATTCCAATTAAAATCCCAACAAGATATTTTTATGGAAAAATTATAAACTAATTTAAAAGTTTTATAGAACTTTAGCAAAAATTATATTTTTAGAGCAAAATTTTTTAATTCAAAAAATTGATCATTAAGCAAGGGAATATTATTCAACAAAATAGCAAGATTTATTAAGCGAAATAAGCTTAAAGAGTTAGTGAAACTTTGATTTGAAAGTAATGCATTGATTTTTTAAAAACTCAGACCAATAAGATACTATATAGCGCTTAGAAACTGATCAACATGTATAAACATAAATGTGATCTTTAAAAGTGGTGGTATTGCAAACCAGTAAGAAAAAGATGGATTATTCAATAAATGATCCTTTGGGGAAATGCCATGTAAAAAGTGAAACGGGATTCCTATCTTATACTACACGTAAGAAATCAATTCCAGTTAAATTTGCAAATACAAAAGCAAAGCATCAAAATTTTCAGAAGACACTGTCATTTACCTCTACCACTGCCTCCTAATGCTGGCTGTGTGCTAGTTGGTGCTGCCTGGCACCTCTTGGGTAAAAAAGCAGCTAAAACTACTTCAGCACTCACCTTGGCCAATGAAAAGCTTTTGCACTGAGTCAAGATGGAGAACACGGAACCAAGTTAATTTGAAGTGGCAGGGCAGGTGTTGTAGAGCAGTTTAAGATTAAGAGGTTTATACCACTTAGTAAACTTAGGAAAACATGTTGTGAAACACAGGGCTTTTCAATAAGGCAGAACAGCTCCTGATTTGGTGGGCAGCCAATCAGTAAACCAAACACACCTGCAGAGTTGGAGCTGGAGACTGATGATGCCACTGATGTATCCCAGCAGCAGACAGGGGCGCCTCATAAACAAACAACAAAATGACTGCTTTTTGCTTAAACTGTGTTCCCTTGAGGTGATGCATGCATGATTAGAAAACTGATTTGATTCAACAAATTCTGACTGCTGTGTTGATCTTTTTCCGTCTTCAATTTTCCCCCTTCTTGATTCATTTCAATTGTCAATTGTCCATAAAATAATTGATGTATGCACACAGGTATGTTGCATTTTATTTTCCAAATAGGCAATGATATTATAAGGCAAAATTACAACAAATTTAGTTTAAAGATCTCATTGACTTTTATTTGTGATTCTATAACATACAGTGAGTATTCTGATGAGCTGAGAAGACAAATTTGGCTTTATAAGCAGAAAATGACTGAAGAAAGCAGAAATACAGAACACAAGGTGGACTGGTTATTTGAAAGTTACCATCCTCATAGGGATAAAACCGAGGGAACTTCCTTACTATGCTGACTCAGGCAGATTGGAATCTCCCGTGTTTTGGAAAACTGGCCCATTTCAAAATTGTTTGATTACCGTCCCTTAGTCTAAGTGCCTCCATTCTGGTTTGGTCTGGTCTGCTGAGACCAAGTGCAAGAGGCTAGTTCACAACAATGGCCTTCAATAAACTTTGTTTAACAACATGCAAAGTTGAGTGCTAAAGCGTTACTCTGGCCCTTAGAAATTCTGATAGGACCTTCACTCTCTCAAAATTTTGTCATTAGTTCCTCATAAATAATATACCCTTTTCAAATCATCCTAATTGGAACAATACATCTGTTTTCTTGCACTCCGGTTTATACACCTATTTTTCCCAGCCATGGCCCTGAATCAGAATGTTTGGTGGCAAAATATGTGTGAGAGTCTACTAGTTGGTGTAATCTGTTCTGACTGAGATCTGCAATTCTGAATCCTCAAAGAAGAGATGAGAATTAGGTAGCTGGCTGTCCCACAGCCCAGCCAATATGTGTCCCTAAGTGTGCTTCTAGGAATAGGATGAAAGGTAATTAAGTGAGATATTGGGAACCGCCAGTCTACATACAAGAATCTGTTCACATAAAACTTACTTGTAGTTCATAGATTGCAGAGCGGAAGCAGGCATATTAGGCACTTATTTACTCCAGTAATAGCCAGATTTCTTACTTTTTTGTATAAACTTTTTATGCATGTAACTTTCTAATCTGTTAGTGTATGAAGAACTTTGATAATAATGAGGGAATATAGTCATAGAATAGTTACAAAATCTTACCATTAATATATATTTTAAAGTAAAAATATTAAAACTAACCAAAGACATATTTTAGTTTCTCTTTACACCAGAGAAATATAACATATTTCTTAATATAACATATTTCATAATATACAGAAATATAACATATTTCTGTGGTGTAAAGGACTGTTTACCTTCACACAGTGAAAATGATATTAACTCTGTGGTTGCAAGAGGAGCAAGGGTACCACACCACATAGGTTTTCATCCCTCGGAAGCTCGTGAAGTTCAAGACAAGATCTAAGCATGCTGATCACAGCTGGGAGGATTTGTTTTGTTCCGTGTTGTTTTTCTGGGCTGTAAGATACTAGCAATATTTAATTTTGTATTTTGCAAAGCCCTATGCTTTTCCCCAATCTGTGTGTATATTTTTTCTTATAATAAAAAATCTAAACTATTGACAGACAGAAGATATTTCACAACTCAGCTCCAACTACTTCCCCAGGTCATCTCCTATTTATCCATCTAACAGCCTTTCCCCGGTCTCTCCCTATTCCTGGCACACCCATATCTTGACATTTTCTATTGCAGGTGATATTGTTCATACTTTCCTACCCATGTACCTGATGTCTCCTATCTGGAATGCCCTTTCCCCTTTTCAGACATATTTCAAAACATTTGTTATCTTCCCACGAGGTGATTCACTGAACTCTTTCAAGGAGCTGGCCCTTGATGTTTTTGTTTCACTCCTTGACTTATAGTTCTGGTATATTCAGGGAACAGAAGTCCTTTTCTTCCTCTCTCCATCTTCCTGGGCAGGTCTTGTCTACCCTGCCCTGAAATATTATATTAACTTTTAAGTCAGCTGGCTTTGGGCATTGTGAGAACCACTGTGTACCAGGTAGCCTGTTAAGCTCTGGCAATACAAAGATTGCCAGGGTGGCAAAGTAAAGAAGGTGGGAAGCACTAGACACTTGGGCAAAGAAGCATCCACAAGTTGTTCATCCTGGAGGCAAGTGCAAACGGCTATGTGAACACAGATGCCATAAACAAGAAAGATGATCAAAGGTGATACACCGGGCAGGAAAGAGTTAAACGTATTTCTTTCTGGTTCCAGTCTGGAGCATTTTATTGCAAAATCACATTCATATAGTTTCTGTTCATCTAAGAGAGAAGACAAAAAATACCTTAGAGCAAGTAGTATGTTTTCTGCTGAACATCAATCTTCCCGCAGCCCTCTCTTGACCAGCATTATAGGGCAGAGATGAATATTCCCTGTGAGAACACAAAAGCCCATCTGTGACTATGGCCAATCCCCTATGAAAAGATCTCATGAGAACAGGTATCTCTCTTTCTTAGCACTTGACATAGCCACAATTTTGAATTTTGTTAAACATAATTACATGATGATTTTCTATAATGCTAGACTGTGAAAGCCACAAGACCAGGACTGGACTTATTTTTCCCATCTTTTTATCTTCAGCACTGAACATAATGCCTGTCATATTAAAATGCTCAATAAATACAACTCAAAAAGAGAACCAATAAATGATAATACTACTATTAGCTAAGTAGCTACATAAACTGAGATACACCACTTCACGTAATCTTCACAATAACTCTATTTTAATCATGAGATACCTGAGTCTTTGAGAGCAGGAAAATCGCAGGTTAAAAGTTGAACCCAGCTCTATCTAGCCTTGCTGCAGCCTCACTCTCAGTCCCAACACTAAACCATCTTATAATAAGATCCATGTGCAGATACAAGTTTCCAGAAACAGCAGGGGCTGGAAGCACCAGACAGAATGGAGAGTCATTTTTAGCAAGGCCATCTGACACCAAATGCAGAAGTGCTGACTTCCTGCCACTTTCTATTCCACAATTATAAATTAGAAACCACTTAAATACGCAAAAGAGGAAAATTGTTAAGTCAATTATGTCATACCTATGTGATAAAATATTATTAGGTAATTAAAAGTCATGGTTTATAAGAATAAAAGAAATGTTCAAGATACACCATTAGGTAGAAAAAGTAGATTATAAAATGTACTATAATCTCAATTTTGTTAAAGTATATATTGCAACAAATGGTACACACACATTTTAGAATAATATACATAAAAATGTCAATGGCGGTGTTATGCATAGAAGTATAGATTATTTTCATTTTCTTCCTTTTATTTTTCCTATATATTCTATAATTATCATAAATTACTTTAAAATTCTTACAAATATGATTTATGGTTAATATACAGATAAAAGAAACTAAAACAAAAGATTAATGGCGATTTTCCTCGGTAAGGTAAAATGATAATTTTATTTATTAATAATTTTTGTGTATTTAAAAATTTAAAGCAACTGAAAAGGTTTATAAGACTGAAATAAACTGCCCTCTAACTATGTTTTGACAGCCTTCAAGTTGCGAATAAAATTGCCTTCCGTTCCCTCCTGCTCTTCCCTACATAATTTTGCTACCTGAAATTATGTTCTTAGCAACTACTCATGACACACGTTTGCAGTCACACGAAATTTGGGGTCCCAGTCATTTGTCTAACACACACAGACACACAGGAGCAAAAGGAAACCAGTTATTTATTTTAGGGTCCACATTTTTGGAATATGGACCAAAAATATGGACGCTAAAATAAACAAATGATTTGCTTTCATGACGTTGCTAAACATCACCAGAGTCACTGAAGCAGTACTAGATTTATTTTCATAGCGAATTCTTGCCTTTTGGCTGCTCTGAACCCTGGCATCATTCCCAGATTAGATCTTAGCTTCTGCTAGGAGTCAACCAACTGCTGAAAAAACAGAGACTTAGAAGCCAAAAGATTGGAAAAGAAGAGTTCACAGAATGAGCCAGACTGTCTGCTAGCAAACAGGCTATAGCTAGTTGAGGGGGAAGAATAGAAGCCCCTGCCAACCACTAAGAGGACTCCAGGGTGGACCACAGAACATCTGGGACAAGCTACAGGGAGCTCAGAGGTGGGAATTTTCCAAACCTGAACCCTGGCTATGATTTAACTGTAGTTCTTTTCATCTGATTACATCCCATGAGAGTTTTACCTTTTATCTCTTCCTCCCATGGTGCCGCCCATTTTTTCACATCCTTTACAGTAACTCCCATTATTAGCAGGTAATACAATTCCTTCTGCCTTAACTGCCCCAGTAGAACTTGAGTTGGTCTGGTTGCTTCAAAAATCTATACCTAGAGTAGAATGCAAGACTGAGAAATCTATGAGCCCCTGAAAGATTAGCAAGATGGCCATCAACCCTCCTACAAGCTCTTGGAAATCAGAGCTCCCGGGAAACCCAAGGGCTTGCTGAAATGTAAGGGTTAGCTCAGGGTTAGTTTTTCCTGTGTTCATAGATGTAGAGTACTGAGCAATAAAGGGCAGAGTATGAACTTGTACCAGAAATCAGAGGCAGCAGCTTGAAGCAAATTCTCCCACAATCTCCATCACTAAACACAAACTACCCACAGTAGAATCTGTGGATTAAACACAAACCATCCTCAGTAAAATCTGTGTGTTAGCACAAGGATTCTGATTTGGGAAGAGTTTTCCCCTTGAGAAGAATCTTCATTTCTGGCATGTTACTCTTAATTCAGCCTAAGCCAAACATTCAATTGTAGTGTTATTCCCTCTCATTTGCCAGGGCCTTCTATTGTAAACCAAATAAAATGACTGAGGCAAGCTTCAATCAACTTAGAGGTTTATTTTGCCAAGGTTGAGGATGCACCTGGGAAAAAGAGACTCGAGGCACAGTAGGATCTGTGGCCTACCCATTTTCCAAAGAGAATTTTGAGAGCTTCAATATTTAAAGAGAAAAAAGTGGGCAGGAGGGGGAAGGAGGAAAGAAAAAAGGAGAGATAAAGAGTATGGTCACATTCTTGTGAGGCTTTCATTAGCGCTCATGGAATCCACAAGTTGCATATGAAAATGAGGGAGTAGAGGGGCAGTCAGTTATGTATTTGCTCAGTAAAACTATACTTTACATAAGATAAAGTAAACATAGAGTAGAGGAAGAAGTCAAATATGCATTTGTTTTGGGGTGGAGGGGACAATTTCTAGTCTCCTCTTGTCCCACACTCTTAAAGGTAAGCTGTTAATTTACATTTTCAGGGTGAGGGATGCCACCTGGGGAGATATGTGGCCTTTTATCTTGTAACTGTTTAGGAACAAAAGGAAAGGCAGGTGTTGGGATTTGTTTGTTTCTTTGTTTTCGTGCATGACTCGGCTTCCAAACTTAATTTTTCCCTTTGGCATAGTGAGTTTAGGGTGCTGAGATTTTCTTTTCCTTGCTCACGATATAGCTATTTATTTAAAATAAGCCCACAAGGAAACCTTGTGGTATTAGAACTGTGTAGTGTCTGGACCATGGAGGAAAATACAGGAAACTACATAGGTGATAAAATGTATAGAGCTTAATACACTCCAATTCATACCAATGAATACAAGTACAATGGGGGAATCAAAATAAGATCTTTGGATTGTATAGATATCTGTATCTTCATTGTGATATTATGCTGTAGTTTTGAAAAATGTTACCATTGGGGGGAAACAGACAACGGGTACAAGTGATCTTTTGCATTATTTCTTACAACTACATGTGAATCTACAATTATCACAAATTTTTAAAATCTTTAAAAATAGTTTAAAAATCAAGCGACAAGCTGCTAAATAAAATATATTCCATACTCCTACCTTGAAAAATAGACTTCTCAACTACCTGAAATTCCAGTAAGGGAGGAGACCAGTCTTCATAGTGTCTTATGAACAATTACTGCCTCAAAGAAAAAGTAGGAGTTAAAGACAGAAGTGAAATCAGTAATCAGACAGCCTGGAGCTGCATTCCGAGCCTGGTAGTTAAAGATTGACTCCTGACTTAACCAGTTACGTTATCTATAGATTCCAGACATTGTATGGAAAAGCACTGTGAAAATTCCTGTCCTGTTCTGTTCCGTCCTGATTACTGGTGCATGCAGCCCCCAGTCACGTACCCACTGCTTGCTCAATCGATCACGACCCTCTCACACGGACCCCGTTAGAGTTGTAAGCCCTTAAAAGGGACAGGAATCTCACTCAGGGAGCTTGGTTTTTGGAGATGTGAGTCCGCCGATGCTCCCAGCTTAATAAAGCCCTTTTCTTCCACAACTCAGTGTCTGAGGGGTTCTTGTCTGTGGCTGGTCCTGCTACACCAGGTTCAGATTTCAGATTCCCTGACTTGGAATTTTCCATGGGAACACACAGCTGCCTAGGAAAGCTGCCCCGTCTCAGATGCACTCCTTTTGTCTTCTCCTCCCTCTTCTCTAAAATGCATGTTTGTGTACACCCACATTTGTGGACAGAACGTACAAACCTCATCTACACTCCTCTTACCTCTCAAATGGAGTCCTTGGCCACTTCTTGCAGGCTCTGAACCCAGGCTTCAAGTCCTTCAAACATGAAATTCTGAGTCCCACACACTTGGAGTTGGTCTGTGGGGCAGAGCGAGGGGCACTGTATCCTCTGGGTGGGCACATCTCCTTTACCTTGCTAACTCTTCACATCATCTGTAGCCAGAAAAGGATCAGGGAAGAGTCCAATGTAGGGTCTCTTGCCAAAGTCTAAGGGGAGTATCAATCATTACTACCATTTTATAGATAAGAAAATTGAGTGAAATTATGCTTCATGTCACTGATAACTAGAGGTTTCCAGCCAGATCTATTGGAGTCCAAGGCCATGTCACAGCAATTAGAGCACACTCTCCCCTGATGAAAACCTGAATAAAATGCCCATTTTATTGTCTAAGGAGTCCACAAGGGCCTATCTATCTGCTCACAGCTGTCCTAATTATGAGCCAGATATACAGTTGCCTTTCTCAGGACTTGTGTCATTCATTTAATGAGGCAGATTATTATTGAAATTGAGTTCAATTCAACAGGCCTTCACTGAGAACACCATAGTCATTTAGACACTGCTCATTATTTGCAGGACCAGCTCATTAATCTTGATTAATTCAGGTGCCAACTCTACAACATAAAAAATAGATGCTAAACATATACAGATGCATTATGCAGAAGCCGTTATCAAGAGTAGTGCTTTCACAGGCATTCCTGACACATTTCTATGGATTCTACTCTATTTTTTCATTATTTCCAGAAATCAATCTCCCTCTAGTTCTCAAAAAAAAAAAAAAAAAAAATCAGTCAATTAGAGAGGATGATACACAAAAGCCACCCTTTTTTTCTCCCAGGTAGGGAGATGGAAAAGAAATAGACAAAGAGGAAGATGTACAGTGCAGATAAGTAGAAGTGGGGATAAAATAACAGAATGTTTGGAAATGCTTTCTAATTTGTCAATGACAGTTTTTGCATGACCTTTCACTTCTCAACTTAAAAAAAAAGTGTCAGATATATCTTTGCTCCTTCCAGTCAGAATGTCCCAGGCTGTTCCTGCAAGTGTCCCCAGTATTTCCTCCTTAATGAGTGGTGTAGACAGATGGGACTGACTCCACCCTGCATGGTGCTCAGTGTGCTGAGTGGACCATTCCAACAGCTGGGGAGAAACAAGTTCCTCTTTGCACCCATTGTGATCATAAGTGAGATCCCTAGGAACAAGCAAGGAAGGAAGCTTCCTGACACAGTGCACCAGGGACATTTAGCATGTAACTCTTCTGTTATTTGTGCAAATAAGGTTGTAAGAGGAAAATATGTAGACACGAGAGAGGGGATCGGGGCGTCTTTTCTGGCAACCCAGAGGCATATTCTTCTGGGTTCCCTTCTGCATTCCATTTGTAATCAGAATTCTCTAGGTAAGAAAAATGTTACTTTAGTAGATAGAATCATAAAAAGTAAAGTAAAAAAAATTTTAAGCATCATAAATGTGGAATAAGAAAATGAGATATTTAGGTTAAGCTTGACTGGTTTAGATTCATTTTAAATCAAGTTTTAGTATTTCTTTTTAAATCCTCATCATTAAAAATTCTGCTGAACTACTTAAAGTTGAAAATAAAAGAAAATCATTCTTAAATTAAGAGGTTTAATTGTCAGAATCCACAAATGTTAAACTATTTGAAAGATGTGAAGAGGATTTCCCTGAAATATCTTTTCCAGTATAAAATATACTGGAAGTGAATGAAATCAGTCAATGACATGAGGTGTATCACAAAGAATTGAGTAAATGGAGAGAAGAGTGGGATAACACCCACAGAAGGGGATCAGAACAAAGGGAAGAAGCAGAAATGGGAGGAGCATAATAGTTAGGGGTCTTCCAAACTGGTCAACTGCAGTAGCCAACAGTGCCTCCTGCTTTCACACTTGTCTGCCTCCTTCTATTCTCAACACACTTCCAATCCCAACCCCCAAGGGCTTCCCGTAATACTTGAAAGGAAACTCAAAAGGCTGACCTTACCATTCCCTTGGTCTTGTATGATCTGGCCCCTGGCTATTTCTTTAATTACATTTGCTACTACTGTCTCCCCTAGTTTATTCCACCTGATCCACTTTGATCAGCTTGCTATTCCTCAAATTCCTCATGCATGTTTCCATTTCAAGAACTTTGCACTTGCTCTACCCTATGCCTGGAATGCCCTTTCCTTAAAGAGTCATGTAACTACCCCGCTTAATTATTCAAGCCTCTATTTAAATGACCCCCTCATCCAAGAACACTTCCTTGGCCACCCTATCCAAAGTAGAACATATATCCATCTAAGTTGCTTTCTTTCCTTCCATTCTTATTTTTTCCGCACAGTGACATTTACTGTTATCCTGTTGTTTGTTTATAGTCTGAATGTCATACTGGTGTTAAAAACTATGAAAGCAGGGACTTTATGTAGATTGCCTCCATATCTGCAGTTCCTACAACATACCCAGCACGTGGTAAGCACCCACTAGGATCTGTGAAATGAATAAATTAAGTCAGGTGAGTTGGTCACACTGGAGCATTATGTGGGAGGTAAGTTTGGCTGAATGGGTAAGGTCAAATCATGAAAAAACTTGAATCATAGGATGAGTCTGGATATATATGATGCATTGCAGTTTCTGAAGAACAGAGTTCAAGCCCCAGGACCTAGCATAGTTCCTGATCCACAGCAGGCGTTCATTACATGTTTCATGATCATTTTATATCAGATGTTAAACAAAAATGGAGAAATTCCTTTTCTGTCCCACACGAGAAAAAGGAGAATGCACTCACCCAGATTACAGAATTGACATTTTCTTTCCTTTTTTTCTTTCATCTTTCTTTCCTTCTTTCTTTTTCTTTCTTTCTTTCTTTCTTTCTTTCTTTCTTTCTTTCTTTCTTTCTTTCTTTTTCTTTCTTTCTTTCTTTCTCTCTCTTTCTTCCTTCCTTCCTTCCTTCCTTCCTTCTTTCGTTTTTTTTTTGTTTTCTGTTTTTTGTTTTTTTTGAGATGGAGTCTTGCTCTGTTGCCTAGGCTGGAGTGCAGTGACACAATCTCAGCTCACTACAACCTCCACCTCTGGCTAATTTTGTATTTTTAGCAGAGACGGTGTTTCACCATGTTGGTCAGGCTGGTCTCGAACTCCTGACCTCAAGTGATCTGCCCACCTCGGCCTCCCAAAGTGCTAAGAGTACAGGCGTAAGCCACCATGCCCAGCCAGAATTGACATTTTCTGAATTATTCTTCCCTCCTACAGAATATGGCAGCCTTCTGATATTTCTACTCCACGAAATGTTAGAGCTTCCTTCTTATTCAGTCTTCTGGGAATTCTGCTCTGGGTGAAACAAGATAGCAACTGATGATGAGGGAAAATGAGACTGTTTCCGTAAAAGACACTGGCTTAAGTCACATAGCTCTCACTGAGGCAGCCAGCATGAGGACCCCATTATAAGTGCCCTCAGAAGACATATGAGAAAAGGAATATCTAATTTCCCTTGAGACAAGCATCTAATTTTCTGTAGCGTTGTGTCTTCTCACAGATGAAAAAGGCTGCTCTCAGTTACTTGGATCAGTGTTCTCAGACGCTCTAGAAAAAGCACTTTAAATGGTTACCATGACCAGGACAAGATTTTTGAGCCAGTGTGTTGCCTGCAGTTTTTGTGTGTGTAATCACAAAGAGTGTTTAACAATGTAGTTATAAAGAATAAGCATCATTACAAGTTAATTTTAAAAGAAAAAATATCAAGTTGCATATATATGTACATACATACATTTTTATAACAAATGTGAAAAAATACATAAGGAAAAGCACACAAGGAAATCATCAGCCAGTAGTCTTAAATGATGCTAGCAATCCTTAGTGAATACAGCCAGATGAATTACCTGAATACTCATTTCATTTCACAACAACCTCATGGTATGGTTACTATTAACATCATCTCTACCTTGCAAATAAAGGAACTAAGGCCCAGACAGGTAAAATAGCATCGCCAAGTACATGCTTTTAGTAAATGGCATAGGTGGAATTTGAATCTAGTCAATTAGATACTAAAATCTGTGCTCCAAACCATTACACTGCCAACGATATGGTATTTTATTCCTTCTACTTCTCCATCTTTGATAAGTTTTACTTTTATAATAAAAAAAATTATAGGTTGTCCATATTTCTTGTTTGTCATGTAGAAAAATAAAATAGTATTAATGGGCTCATATACCAAATCCAAGATAATGTACAAAATACATTCTAAAGTTACAATGTATTTTACAAAACTCTGTCTTGCATGAATAAATACCATGCCCTATTTCTTGCTGAGTCTATTTTTTTAGAACAAACAAGTGCATATGTTCTGATACAATGACCCGTACCTTAAAAAGGTAGCCTGCTGTGACTGTATCCGCAATCTGAATTGTAATTTTTAAAAAGAATTAAGCTAAAAAAAGAAAATCACAGGTGCATAAAGTATCTGATTTGAAAAAAAAAAATTAATGATGAAACCATCTTATCTTTTTAAAAAATTATTACTCAATTCTATTTAAGTTTTGAAATACTTTTCTGGGAAAAACATACTATTTAAAAATTATACATTTTTAATACTATACTTTTCTGAAAGTGATATTGACCCTGTAAGTAGAAAAAATTAAACAAAATTCCATGGTATCCTTTGAAACTCTACAACTCTAAGTCTTTTTAGAAAAAAATCTAAAGAGAAAGTTGTATATTAAAATCTGTATCTGATGTATACTCTAAGAATCAGTGACTGTGAGTCTCATTTTACCAAAGACCTACTTTAGATAGCAATGCTCTCCTTCAACTCATCTTTAGCTCATTTAAGGTTTTTTCCCCCTCAGGTTCTGTTTGTTGTCACCTGATGCTACCAATGTTTTCTTAAAGGTATGAAGGAATGTTTTCTTCCAACATAATTTTCTGTACACTACAGGTCTTTTCTTTTGCCTTCTGGTAACTGACCTAACAGATTTTATATTTTATTAATTCCTATGCCATTATTATTAAGTTTTGGTTAGATTAGAAAAAAATTTGAGATAAAACTATTTTTAATTAAGGTTATTACATCTGTGTATCTTTCTGTATGTGCTTTCAAAGTCCTTGTGACGCTGAGTTACAGGGCTTTGACTCATAGGTCTAAAAAGTACATCAAGTCCTGGTAAGGCTTAAACACTGACAACAATTAAAGCCTCATCTTCAGGCTCAGTAGAAGATGCCAATAAAAATAAACTGTGTTCCTGACACACAGGACCAGAAATTAAAGCTATTCAACTCCTCAAGGCTCAGGGACTATTGCAGAAGGGGTGGGTGTGTGAGATTGTAAGAGCCAATTTTGAGAGAGAAAATAAGTTCATTTTCTCTATAAATTAACCATCAATGTGAAGCACACACTGATGCAAGACCAGCATATGGGCCCTTGTGTCACGTTAACAAGGTTTTCTTGAAGCATTAACTGACTCTGTACTAAAGGTTATAAAAGTCTTCTGGAAGCTATATTTTATGGTCACAGTTAAAATTGTATAGATTGTTTAGAAAAACAAATTTAATTGGCTTCATCCTGTTTTATTAGGGCTTGGTGTTTGGAAAATTAAGTCTCCTCTCTCAAAGAATGAAGGTTTTCACCTTTTTAAAAAAATCCTTGAGTTATCACTCAAGTTAAATAAATGACTTACTTGACAATGACCTGTGATCCTATGTTGTGATATCAAGTATTTTAAACTTTTGATATGTGACAAACTTTCCAAGATCAAGTTATAAATTATGTCTTTTTCTGACCTAATTAACCCTTTAAGATATTAGCTTCACTAAAGTCCAAAAAATGACATATTTGGCTTATTTAGTATAAAAATTGTACAGGAAACATTATCAAATATGAAATGGTGTTTGCTTTCTTTGAACTGTAGTTGTATAAATATGCTACTGGTATGTGTTCCAAAATTATGAAAAATTCCTGTAATTCTGATATGACTTAGTATTTCAGTAATAATCATAATTGTTATGTTAACTTATTGTGTGCCACAGAGGTAACAATTTCCTTGTCAATTGTGTCTTTGACTATGGCTGCCCTAAAACCTTTTGTCATCTACAGACAGTTGTTTTGTTTTGGTCCACTTTAGAAGGTGGTTTTATAATCAGCCATAAAACTAACAGGTGCTCTTGAGTGCAGGTTTCTGGCAAGTTTGGAGACTGTGACATCAGAATAGAGGAAAAATTTTCAGGACTCATGGAGAGCTAAAATGTTCATGAATATCAAGGAATTAGCTGCATGGACTGAACTAATAGAAGACAGAAGTAATTCTTTGACTTTTTGCTTAAAACATTACTGATCCTTTGTTTTGTTTTTCAGAGTCAAGAAAACTTTTATTCTGAGCTATTGACAGCTTTTAACAATTAAGCATACTCCTGTGAACAAAATGTGGAGCATATTTGTTTCTGTCTACCTGATTTCTCCAGAATTCAGAAACTATTTGTGAGTATTCTTAACTATGGCAACAGTTACTTGCATAAGTGCAATAAGAATCTGTTTGCATTTATAACAGAACAAAATTGGAGAAACTGCTTATTTTACCAAGGCTTTGACTGGAATGGTGTGATTTCCTTTAAGGAATTAAACTTGACTTATAGAGTTGCCATTAAAAGCGTCTTAGGAAAACCGGCTTCATACCTTGTCTACACAGTTCCTGTCCCAGTTCCTGTCCTGTGATAAGTAACGAATGTCATTTTCTGACAGGCCCAGGAGCCCCAAGTTTTTGGGGGACCACAAGAGGAGAGGAATTCACCCAACTCATAAATATTTGATGGTACAAATCCATGACTGTGCTTGGTTTTAGAGAAGTCTTATCTGAGATTCCTTCTATGGAACAAAGTTCCATCAAAACCAATTTAAAAAGCCTATGTGGAAAAAAATAATTATTTCTGCTGCACTTTATACAAATAATCTGGTCTAGTATAATAAAGCAAATTGGTCCTACCATGATTTGTCGTTAATAAAAATGGGAAACTGGAGAGAGAAAAAAATACATTTCAAAAGCTACAGTATACCTGTTGTTAGATTCCAGTCTTGCCTACTGTTTTTCCATTTTTATTATTTTCTACAGTTTGTACTGAATTCTAATTTTTCCTAGGTATAAGTCTCCAAAATAATGCTTTCAATTTTTTTCTTCTTTCTTTCCCTTTTTTCCCATTTTTCCTAATTTGAAATCACTGAAAACTAAGCCATGCTTTCTTAAATCCTTGCAAACTGAAGTTAGACAATTTAAACTTCAGAAGAAAATAACAACTTGTTTATATACATAAACTGCTTTCGTACCTGCCTACTGATACATGGACTTCAGGGTAATGTGGCTATATTAATTTTCCAGGATTGTTCTTTTCGTCATTGTTGTTTTCCTCCCTTCCTCTCTCTATTTTCTCTTCACAGGACATGAGACTTCACAACCTGCTAAAAATGCACTTTGCTAATAACATAAAACCTACTCATCTAGGAATAAACTGTCCTAGCCATGAGAGATCAGACCAGAGACTCATTGTCTTCTAAAATGCTTCCTCCAAAAGATTTTTAAAAGAAAAGGGGGGAAATTTGAAGGGAAAATCATTCTTGGGGCCCCCAAATCACTAAGCTAAAGGGAAAAGTCAAGCTGGGAACTGCTTAGGGCAAACCTGCCTGCCATTCTATTCAAAGTCAGCCCTCTGCTCACTGAGATAGATGCGTATCTGATTGCTTCCTTTGTAAAGGCTAATCAGATACTCAGAAGAATGAAACTGTTTGTCTCTCACCTACCTGTGACCTGGAAGCTGTCTTCCTACTTGGATTTGTACCACCTTTCGGGACAGAACCAATGTACATCTTACATATATTGATTGATGTCTCATGTCTCCCTAAAGTGTATAAAACCAAGCTGTGCCCCAACCACCTTGGGCACATGTCATTAAGACGTCCTGAAGCTGTGTCATGGGTGCACATCCTCAACCTTGGCAAAATGAACTTTCTAAATTAACTGAGACCTGTATCAGATATTCAGGGTTCACAAAGGAAAGCCATATTTTGGGGTGAGTTCTGGCAAAACAGCCAAGAGATAGTATACACTACTTCTGTCCATGAGTTAGCCTGTGTCTCAATTACATGTTTTGCATGATCTTTTTAAGTAAGGAGTCAAATAATTTTCTAAGTTTATTTTTTTCAAGTCAATATTATATAACAAAGAAAGGTATACATATATTTAAGATAAGATAGAGGGGTTTTTTTCTTAAATATTTATTCAGTGTTGGAAAAGATACATCGCATTTATTGTTGCTAAAATATCATTGGATACTATAAAATCACACTTGTTTATTTTACGAGGTGAAATTTTCCTGCTTGTCATTCAGTCACTTACCTACTCTTTTATGTATTCCCATGATTCATGTATTAGATTTCAATTAACAGATTTAAACGTAATAATCTATAGATGAAAAGAGTCAAACTCTGTGATATGGTTTGGCTATGTCCCAACCCAAATCTCATCTTGAATTATAGTTCCCATAATCCCTACATGTGCTGAAAGGGACCCAGTGGGAGATAATTGTAACATGGGGGCAGTTCCCCCATGCTATTCTGGTGATAGTAAGTTCTCACAAAATCTGATGGTTTTATAAGGGCCTTCCTCCTGCACTTGGGACTCATTCTCTTCTCTGCTGTCCTGTGAAGAAATGCCTTTCGCCAAGATTGTAAGTTTGCTGAGGCTATCCCAGCCGTGTGGAACTGTGAGTCAATGAAACATCTTTACTTTATAAACTACCCAGTCTCAGGTATGTCTTCATAGCAGTATCAAAATCAACTAGTACACTCTGTAAAATATTTGAAGAGATTTACTCTGAGCCAAATATGAGTGACCAATGGCCCATGACACAGCCCTCAGGAGATCCTGAGAACATGGACCCAAGGTGGTCAGGCTACACCTTGGCTTTATACATTTTAGGGAGACATAAGGCTTCAATCAATACATGTAGGAGGTACATTGGTTTGGTCTGGAAAGGTGGCAGTGGGGTAGCTTCCAGGTCATAGGTAGATTCAAATATTTTCGATTGGCAACTGGTTAAAAGAGTTAAATTATTATCTAAAGATTAAGAATCAATAAAAAGAAATGTTGGGGTTAAGATAATGTACTGTGTGCACCAAGGTTTTATTGCAGATGAAGCCTCCAGGTAGCAGGCTTCAGAGAACAGATTGTAAATGTTTCTTGCCAGACTCAGACAGTCTGTTCTATCAATCTTAAGGCCTGTGTTGATATTAATGCTGGTCAACTGGGCCCAGATTCCAAAAGGGAGGAGAGTATAATGAGGCATGTTCAACTCCTTCCCATCACAGCCTGAACTAGTTTTCCAGGTTAACTTTGGAATGCCCTGGGCTGAGAAGAAGGGTCCATTTAGATGGTTGGGGGACTTAGAATTTCATTTTTGGTTTACAATCAAATGTTATAGATTCTTCTGTAAATAGTGTATTATTCATAAGCTCATACTTAATTCATTCTCTTAATTCTGCTGTTAATTTCTACATAGTTGATTAAAGTCCTCTCTAATATCCATTTAAGTACAGGGGTAGAACAAAATGTTCCCAAATTACAACCCAGAAAGTTATGCTCTGAACTATAGAAGGATAGTTTTGTTTAATTAGGATGAATTCCATGCTCTCAGATGTTGATAAGAATGTGCTTGGTCTGTCAAATGCATAATTATAGATTTAATAGTTTTTTGACTATGAAATAAAATTACATATGTAACCACATATAAGAATTCTCAAGAATTTATCTCTATTAAGCTTCTTAAGGCATATTTTGACAACCTATATAATTGACATTTGCCTATGCAAAAATTAATCCTAAAGCACACATTAGGGATGAAACTAATGCTGATCCCTGAACTCCATCTTATTCTAGCTATAAAAAAAGTTAATCACTAGAAATATGGTCTAATAAAAAAAGTTCCATCCATCTCACTACGAGACAATATTACAAAATATTTTGCTTATTATCTTTAACAATTAATTGGATGTATTTAGAAGAAATATGACCTTTTTATTTTAAAATATTATTTTTTTAATGCAAGGAATTTTTCTCCAATATTTACTTTTAGTTGTCCATTTTAAATATCTAGGTCATTTGAACAAAATATGTTAAGAACATGCCAGTAAAGATTTTTAATATTATTCTAAGTCAATGGAAAGTCTTTAAGTTTTATCATGAGATTACTGAATTAATGAAATTCATATTTTTTAAAAATCACAGTGACTGATATATGGGGAACGAATAGGGGAAGAGGTTAAAGAGTGAAAGCAGATAGACTGGTTGAAAGGAAACTATAGTCTTTATAAGAAAGGATGGTGTTTTGGACTGGGGTCGTGGCTAGAGAGATGTAAAAAGGGAGAGGATGTAGCATATGTTTTACAGGTAGAAACAACAGAATTTACTGATGGGTTTGATATGGACCGTGAAAGTCAATGATTCCTAGATTTTTGGTTTTGTTTTATTACATTTTGTTTTGTGTTTTGGTTGAGCAATCGAATGTAATGGTGTCATTCCTTCTATTAAGAAGCCTGGGGGAAGGGCAGACTGAGGGATAACAAGAGTCCTATTTCTACATATTAAATATCAGTTGCTTATTAGATATTTAATTAAGGTTTCAAGTAGTCTATTGTATATAAAAGTTTGAAACTAATCGAAGAGATCAGAGGTGTAGAAATTTAGATTCATCAATATCACATGGTACTTAAATCCACAGGACTAAGAGAACCACCTATGGAATGACAATTAATAAATAGACAGCTCTTGACTCCACCCAGAAGCAATCCATCATTTTGAGGTCAAGTAGAAAAGGTGGAACCTGAAAGGAAACCGAGAAGTGGTGGCCAG
The DNA here is from genome assembly GCF_037993035.2 of Macaca fascicularis. Taxonomy (NCBI): domain Eukaryota; kingdom Metazoa; phylum Chordata; class Mammalia; order Primates; family Cercopithecidae; genus Macaca; species Macaca fascicularis. Next base: position 30,246,197 of record NC_088381.1, on the reverse strand, counting down.
GTAAGTAGGAGGAAAACAAGGAGAGTATAGCATCACAAGAAGCAAGAGATGAAAGCTTTTCCAGACACATTCATTAAAAGGATGATCTTAACCCTATTTTCTATTGGACTGTACCTGGAATGTGCCATTTATAACAACAAAAATCTTTTAAGTAGGAGATTATAACAAAGAAAAATTTTTCAACGTGAGAAAAGAAAGGGAAAAAAAGACATAGTTTGAGTGATGATTAAAGGGACATGCAAACCAAAAATAGAATCCTATGCACTCCCCTAATTGACTGAATGAACCCCTCTGGCCACGGGAACCCCAGAGAAACCTGAAAAACTGAATTTCTAGCCATGACAGGAAGGGACACTGGACATGCCTCATTATACCCCTTCCCTTTTGGACTTCAGTGATAACTGATCACCAGTATTAACATTAAAATGGAGATCATAAGACTGACAAAATAGATGCTTTGTGGCAATAAGGTACCAAATTCCAAATTGACTTTGGTATAGCATCACATGGCAGATAGCAGACCCTGAAAGAAATCAAAATGTTTTATCCCAAAATATATTTCTTTAACATATTTTGAAATGGCCCTGCAAAGCTGTCCTTTCTGGAGGAAATTTACTTCTGTAAAGAATCTCCATTAATGCAGCTAAGACTTCCTCCTTCTAGGAGAGACTAAGAGTCTGACACCTTTAAAGGTCTGAAAACAAATATTTATGATTTTTTCTCTTTGAAGGCTGCTACCTGGAAGCTTCATCTACATAACAAAACAAGAACCTTGTCTTCTACAACCTCCTTATCTTTACTCAAGAATTTCTTTCTATTGACTTCAAGTCTTTAGACAAAGCTTAACTCTTTGAACTAATTGCCAATTAGAAAGTCTTTGAACCCACTTATGACCTGTAAACCTACCCTACTTCTCCCACCCCACCTCCAATTCAAGATGTCCCACCTTTTTGATCTGAACCAATATATTGATTTAAGTATTTGCTTATAATATTGCTCTCCATAAAATGTATAAAACCAAACTGTAAGTCAATCATCAACCACCTCAGGCACCCTTTCTCAGGACCTCTTGAGACTGTTCCTTGGGCCACAGTTGCTTGTATTGGTTCAGAATAAACCTATTTAAATATTTTACAGAGTTTTTTTTTTCCTCCATCAAGAGACAGATAATCTCTTTATTTATTAACTTAATATTTATTCACTTATAACTGTGTGATTTTCTAACATTTTGGGGAACAGAGAGCAATTAAGAGGTCAAGAAAGCTGTTCCCAGAACTCTCAGAGGCCATAATCTTGAAGAACAAACCTAAAGTATCCTTTTTCCCCTACACAGCAGTAGTTACTTTATCTCATGAATAGGCCAAGAAATGCCATATTTAACATTCAGAAACATGAGAACAAAGTAAATCATAAAAAGCAACAACATATGAGTGAGGTGATAGTAGTGCTTCCTCTCTCTCTTCACCTCCTTACTCAATTACCATAAACATTTGCATGAAGTAACCAGACAGTAAATACTGTAAAGACAAATGCACATTTAAAATCAGACGCTTACTCGTTTTGAAAATAAGAAAAAATATCTCTTTCTCTCCATTTACTTTGAGCACTTACTTTAGAAAACTTATTATTGCAAGTTCTTTCTCCTCTCTTTGAAATGTATATAAATTCTTTTGAAGACTAAATTGGCATTTTGTCAGCTATATAATCTAGAAATATCTTTCTCAAGTCCCTGGTAGCCATTTCTTTGAAATGTAAACATCAAGGAAGACAGTACCTACATCTCCCAGTCTTTGGGGTAGGCTTAAGTCTGACTTAGGTGGGCACCTTGCTCCAAGTTGCAAAACTATTTCCTGTCCTAAATATATGAGAAGTTTGAATTTCCTCTGGATAAAGCAAATTAACTAGCACAGTTAATTGTACCCAACTAACAGGTGCAATTATGGTAACCTATGTGTGACATATAGCACTGTCAAGTCCTCTTACTTGAGTTATTGTTGATCTTGAAAACATGCATATAATGGGTCATGTCTGCTTGGCTGTATATAAGGGTGAGCAATGTCTTAGTTGATTGCCTGTGATACCCATTACATTATGTTTCAATGCTTTCAATATTAAAAATGTTTTCTTTCCCTATTACCTTTGTAGAGATGATTTCTAGATAAGAAGATTTTGTTTTTAGTTATATTTCCCCAACAATACCCATTTACTAAGTTAGCCATCTGCCTTAATTACAATTAAAACAAAAAGTTCTATTTGTGAAAAGTATTTTCTACCAATAATAAAGGAAAGCTAGATTATATAGAAGAAAACTTTGTGAATTTTCAATGCATTGATCCTAACCAGACAGCTTTTCTTGTTTTTCCAAAGTAATTATATGATATGGAAATGGGTATATTATATAATGAGATGAATTACATAGCAGAATAAACACATTTAAATTAGGAAAAAGTGCATTTTAAATAAAGTCAATTACATTTGACAATTAAACAACTGTGTTGAGTACTTTCTGTGTTCCAGTTGCTATGCAGGTAATGGGCTAGCCAAAGGGAATGAGACCGTTGGGTGCTGTGGCTCACACCTGTGATCCCAGCACTTTGGGAGGCTGAGGTGGGTGAATCACTTGAGGTCAGGACCAAAGAGAATGAGATAGCCTCTGTTCCAAGGGTACTCAGGGTTTAGCTTGGAGGAGAACTATCACATCTTTAATTAATTTTGTATATATAAATAGTAATAAGCAGGACTGTCTTAGCTGTTAAATAGATGATTTGTGATTCTATATACAGTTGCTTCCTGGTATTTTGCTTCAATTTCATATTTTTAATGTTTTTCCAATTATGATATAAAGGGAGACTAAAACACTAAGTTCTAAGGAGGAACTTAAAACATAAAACTTTCTACATGTTTTAGCCATGGATGAGAATATTTTTTAATAGACCGAAAATCTAGGACAAGAGTCAGCAATATTTTCTTAATGGAAAATTGAAAAAGAAAATTTAATTCCAAGGCAGGTCAAATTCAATTCTTTGCCCATAAGCAATGGTAAAACACTGGATGAAATATTAATACAACAAGAAGATTATCCAGGTCTTCTGTTTGTTCTAATGGCCCCAAAATACATCCAATCAAGTTGACTTCCTATTCCAAACAAGATTTTTTTTCTTTTTGTCAAGATTGAAGCCATGTTTTGGAAATATGTGTACTGAGCTATAGCCACAATTAATAGATATGGACTTCCTAGATTGTTTTATTCTCAGTAACTATGAAAATCCATGTCTGTAGCCCACCTCATTTCACATCACAGTTGTAGTTCTACACATTCAAGTGCAGGACAGAATGGTCTTTGGAGTCATTCAGACCTAGGTTTAATTTCTCCTCTGCTCTTTGTTCAACCATGAGGATTTTAAGTAACATTTCCAGATCTCAAGCTCTTCAATTATGGAATGGGTGTAAAATTTACAATTCTATTAAGAGAATTAAGAAAAGATAAAATTTATGAAACATGATTAAATATTTAAAATCTCTGGTATAAAGTAGAAAAACATTAAGTATGTATTTCCTTTTGCTGTCTTGAAAACCCTAAAAGTGATTCAGTAGAGGCTACAAAAGCTATTCTCAAATCTTTTGGTCTCATGATTCTATACACTAAAAATTATTGATGAAGGCTGCGTGCGGTGGCTCTTGACTGTAATCCCAGCTACTCAGGAGGCTGAGGCAGGAAAATTGCTTGAACCTGGGAGGCAGAGGTAGCAGTGAGCCAAGATCGCATCACTGCACTCCAGCCTGGGTGACAGAGCAAGACTCCATTTCAAAAAAAAAAAAAAAAAGGAAACTAAATACTTTGCCACATATTGAAATGTTAGATATTTATAGATAACTCTTACATAATGATAAGAACATTATCCCCAGTTAATGAATATTAGTAAAAGAGTCGTTGCTCTAAATATTAAACATTTTGTCTTTGAAAAATATTTAGATTGTCACCACTTCAAATGTTTTACTATCTCATGATAAGTCAAATTCACTTTACTTCATGCGTTTCCTCCCCACCATATATCATTGGCCAATGTATCAGAAAGAAAGGTGAATAGGAATATCTCTGGCTTTCAGCCGGAAAACCTTGAAGTATGTCCCTGCTCCATCATCATGCTCTCTTGAGCACATTGCCTAAACTTTCTGAATTTCTTTTTGACTAGGGGTTGGAGGAAAAGAGAGGAAACAATTTTCTGTCCCATATGTAGATCTTTGGAGAGCATGGAGAGGAACAATCTTAGAAAGGGAGACACAAGGCCGGGCGCGGTGGCTCAAGCCTGTAATCCCAGCACTTTGGGAGGCCGAGACGGGCGGATCACGAGGTCAGGAGTTCAAGACCATCCGGGCTAACACGGTGAAACCCCGTCTCTACTAAAAATACAAAAAAAAAATTAGCCGGGCGTGGTGGCGGGCGCCTGTAGTCCCAGCTACTCGGGAGGCTGAGGCAGGAGAATGGCGTAAACCCGGGAGGCGGAGCTTGCAGTGAGCTGAGATCCGGCCACTGTACTCCAGCCTGGGCGACAGAGCGACACTCCGTCTCAAAAAAAAAAAAAAAAAAAAAAGGGAGACACAAGAGAGATCAGGGCTTCAGCAGGAAGCCAAATAGAGCCAGAGCGAGAAAAAGAAATGTGACTTCTTTACAGAAATGTCTATTAGAGCCCTTTCCCCATTTTCAAACTTTGTTGGGTTTTTATTGTTGTTGTTGTTGTTGTTAAGCTGTAGGAGTTTTTTATTCATATTTTGGCCCTTAGCTCCTTATTAAATATATGGTTTGTAAATATTTTCTCTCATTCTGTCGGTTGTCTTTTCATTCTGTCGTTTGTTTTGCTCTACAGAAGCTTTTTAGTTTACAGCAATCCCATTTGTCTATTTTGGCTTTGTTTGTCTCTGCTTTTGGTATCATATCCAAGAAATCATTGACAACACCAATGTCAAGAAACTACACCCTACGTTTTCTTCCAGTAGTTTTATAGTTTCAGTTTTTACATTTAAGCTTTTAATTCATTTTGGCTTTCTTTTCGTGTATGGTGTAAAATAGGTGTCCAATTTTATAATTTTGCATGTGGATAACTTGTTTTCCCAGCACCATTTATTGAAAAGACTCTCCTTTCCCTCAGGGTATGGCCAGTAAATACATGAAAAGGTGCCAACATCACCAATCATCAGGGAAATGAAAACCAAAACCACACAAGATATCATCTCACACCTGTTAGTATGACCATCATATATATTTTAAAAAGATAATAAGCATTGGTAAGGATGTGGAGAAAAGGGAATCCTTGTAAAACAGTGCAATCAAAAAGAATATGAAGGTTCTTCCAAAAGTTAAAAACAGAGCTACCATAGGACCTAGCAATCCCACTTGTGGGTACATATCTAAAATATTAAAATAAAGATCTTGACAAGATATCTGCAATCCTACATTCAATGCAGTGTTAGTTACAATAGCTATTGTAGAAAACCAAGATTAGAGAAAGACAACATAGTATAATACAATGGAATATTATTCAGCTTTTGAAAAGAGGGAAATCCTGCCATTTGTGACAAAACATGGATGAATCTGGAGAACATTATTCTAAGTGAAATAAGACAGCCACAGAAGGACAAATACTGTGTGATTCCACTTAGGTGAGTTGTCTAAAATAGTCATAACCACAGAAAAAACAGATAGTAGGATGAAGGGTACCAGAGGCTGGCAGGGGTGGGAAATTGAGAGTTGATTTTCAATGGAAATAAACTTTCAGTTATGCTTGATGAATAAGTTCTAGAGATCTGCTGTACAACATAATACACATAGTTACCAATACGGTATAGCGCACTTAAAAATCTGTTAAGGAAGTGGATTTCATGTTAAGTGTCCTTACAACAACAACAACAAACAACAAAACAAAACAAAGAGAAACAAGGAAACTTTTCGAGGTGATAGTTATATCTCTTACTTGATTGTAGTGATGACCTCGCTGGTATATGCTTATGTCCAGGCTCATCAAATTGTGCAAATGTTAATTATGTGCAGCTTTTTTGTTTGTTTAACAGTTAAAGGTCAATTAATCTGTTCTTTTAAAAACAAAAAAAGAAAAGAAAAGATAAAGACAGACAGACAGGAAGAAAGACAAACAAGCAAGCAAGAAAATTGCACCACTCTCTTTGCCATCAAGAATTCTCAGATGGGCCAGGCATTCCAGCACTTTGGGAGGCCGAGGCAAGAGGATCACTCAAAGCCAGAAGCTCAAGACCAGCCTGGGCAATATAGTGAGACCCTATCTCCACAAAAAATAAAATTAGCCCAGGCATGATGTCACATGACTGTAGTCCCAGCTATTTGGGAGGCTGAGGGAAGAGGATCACTTGAGTCCAGGAGTTTGAGACTGCAGGGAGCTATGACTGCACCACAGTACTCTAGCCTGGGTGACAGAGCAAGGCCCTGTTTCAAAGAAAACAAAATAGAATTCTCAGACAGGCTGAGTGTAGGATCACACCTGTAATCCTAGCACTTTGGGAGGCTGAGGAGGGCGGATCACTTGATCCCAGGAATTTGAGACCAGCCTGGCTATCACTGTGAAATATCTCTATTAAAATACAAAACTTAGCCAGGGTGTGGTGGCACACACCTGTACTCCAGCTACTCTGGAGGCTGAGGTGGGAGAATCACTTGAACCTGGGAGGTGGAGGTTGGAATGAGCTGAGATTCCAACCTGCCATTGCACTACAGCCTGGGTGACAGAACAAAGCTCTGTCTTTAAAAAAAAAAAAAAAAAAAAAAAGAATTATCAGGCAGATGTTTTCTCACTCTGCATGGGATGGGATTTTCTCTTTTGCTTTTTTCTTTTATAGAGACAAGGTCTCACTATGTTGCCCAGGGTGGTCTGGACCCCTGAGTTCAAGTGATCCTCCTGCCTTGGCTTCCCAAAGTCTTGTGATCACAAGGCGTGAGCCACGGCATTCAACCGGCTTGGGATTTTCTATCAATCAGGGGCAAATCTCTCAAAAAACAAAGAAGAATTTAACTCATATTTGGATCATATATACAAAGTGCCTGACATATGGTAGATGCTACATAAGTTTTGGTTCTTTATCCGCACTTACTTATTCTGAAACAGGGTCTCTGTTTCACAGGCTGGAGTGCAGTGGTACTCTGTTGCCCAGGCTGGAATGCCGGTGGTACAATCTCTGCTCACTGTAGCCTTAACCTCCCGGGCTCAGGTAATTCTCCCACCTCAGCCTTCCGAGTAGCTGGGATTACAGGTGCGCACCACTATGCCCAGCTGTAAACAATTAAAAATCAAAGTACACACTTTGGAAGATAGAAAATCTCTGATTTTCTATCAGGGCAGTTCTAGTTTGTTATTATAGAGTGTATGAGCACTCACATACGCCCACACCCCAATTAAAGCACACAATCAAAGAATCCTTAAAAGAAGGGGAAATTAGGGCAGAGTAAAAGGATGCTAATTGTTGACAGTGAAAAACGTTTTTTGTGATAATAGAGACTAGCGAAAGCAAAACACATGTTGCTTGTTTGTGAGACCACCGCGCACCCAGCAGTCTGACTTGATTGGAAGTTGTGTCAATGGTCCTCCATCAAAGACGTCATCGTGAATGACGTCTGAACAGATGTTTCACTGCAATTAAGAGAAGCCTTAAGTGATCCGCACAATGGCCATGTACTTTAGGTTATTTGCAAAAGTTTTATAAATTAAATTGTGACTTTAACTGACAGGACTTTTAAATCTATAAGCAGTGAAAGAAAAGTTGAATTGACAGTGTTATCGAGAAAGGTGCCTCTCTCAGGTAAGAAGGGATTTGGAGAAACATAAAGGCTCGGGTTTTATTGAGCACACATGGACATAAACATGGGAACAATACACACTGTGGAATACTAGAGGATGGAGAGGTGGGTTAAAAGACTACCTGTCAGGTACTATGCTCACTACCTGAGTAATGAGATTCCTACTCCATACCTCAGCACCATGCAATATTTCCACGCAACACATGTGCACATGCACCCACTGCATCTAAAATAAAAGTCGAATTAATAAAACTTTTTTAAAAAGGCCAGGCGTGGTGACTCACACCTGTAATCCCAGAGCTTTGGGAGGTTGAGGTAGGTGTATCACCTTAGGGCAGGAGTTCAAGACCAGCCTGGCCAACATGGTAAAACCCCATCTCTACTAAAAATACAAAAAATTAGCCAGGCATGGTGGCACTTGCCTGTAATCCCAGATACTTGGGAGGCTGAGGCAGATGAATTGCTTGAACCCAGGAGGCAGAGGTTGCAGTGAACCGAGATCATGTCATGGCACTCCAGCCTGGGCAACAAGAGAGAAACTCCATCTCAAATAAATAAATAAATAAATAAACGCACCTTGTTTTTTTCCTCCAATCCCACCTGCCCTGGCCCCTATTTAAGACATAAACTATCACTAGTTTATATAAGAACTGTCAAAAATAACAAACAAAAAAAAAGAGCTAGGAAGGCTAGCTCTTTTGTTTTCTATGGCTCCTAAGAAGTCAGGGTGACATCTGGTGGACAGACAGTCTTAATTTCTATCAAGACAGTCTACATTTCTATCTGACTCCCACTTTAAAAGTTCTCAAAGAGTCAACAATTTAAAAAGGAAGTTGTGCCTCAACTGGACAGAAAACGTGACTCTGAACACCAAACAAACTGTTCAAAGTGGATCCTCACAATTAAATAGTTGGATCTAGAGATACCGCTGATGCTGTAAATGCACATATCCAAGATGATGCGTGGCTCTGAATAAAAAGAAAGATTTGTGCTTTGTTTTGCTAAAAGACAATTTTTAAGAGGATGTAATTGCGACTCTCCTATAAAACAAATTGTGTCAAACATTTTGGTTAACTCTTTTAGTCATGTAAAGAAAAGGAAGACATTGAAATGCACAAATACAAAATACATGCTCAGCTCATGAATCCACCAACAGTAAAGTATGACGAAAGCGTAAGGTGCCAGATGGGAAAGCTAAATGAAAGGTCTATGCAGTGTAACTGAAGCCAAATCAGAAAAAAATCTTGCAAATCAATAGGAGAGCAGATACTTTTTTAAAGAAAATGGGAAGCCATTGTGATTTTAAGTAGAAGAATGACATAATCTATCTTGTGCCACAGAAAATTAATCTGGCACTCATGTGGCGCATGGATTACAACTTGGAGAAAGACAGAAGGCAGGATCCAGGTTAAGAGGCTGGCACAGTATTCCAGGTAAGAAATGATGAAGAGCTAACATAAGCAGTGGCATGGGGAGGAGAGGGAAGGAGACACATTTGAGAAGCATCTATGGAAGGTTGGGCTCTCTAACTTCACAAACCTGCAAGGGCAGATTGAGTTACATGCACCCTTATCTTCTAATCTTATTAACTCCAAGTGCCACCTGCAGAAGCAGCACTTCCTCTGCACACTCCAAAAAATGTCCGGGAGTTTGCAACCGATTTCTTACATACGCTTACAGAACAACAACAAAAATATCAGGTTGCTACTTGCCGTTAGCATCTTCCATGAGGAAATCAGAAATTTGCTGATTTTCCCTGGCCGCCAATGCTCTCGGTCCTCAGGATACAGCACATGCCCAGCAATCTCTTATTAAGTGGAAAGGAGTTTCCTCCCCCAGCCCATACCCCTATTGTATTTAATTGAGGGGTGTCCATAGCAGGGTAGATTGAGCAATGATGTGCTATAGAGGTTAGCGACAGAAGTCTTTAGGGTACAAACCATTCATTTTTTTTCCAGGGAACACACATATCACCAGGATAGCTGAACTGGAATGGGTTTACCTACCAGTTACTACATTGTACCTCGCACCCCTCTGACCCTTAGTCCCTTTGGGTGAGACTGAAGGTCCATGCTAGATAACTTCCCTGCTTAGAATGAATTCTCTCTGTGTGTATTAGGTTGGTGCAAAAGTAATTGCGGTTTTGCCATTACTTTTCATGCCTATACTTTCTTACCTGCCTATAACCAAACTCTCAATCTGGCAGCCCTGTCTGAACTCCAAATATGGACAGAGTTCATGCTTTACATCCCTCAGTGTCCTCAATTTTCCTGAAAATCAGTCTGTCGGAACAATTAGAGGTCATGGAGATAAGATGAGAATTAAAAACCAGCTCCACATATTTTAGCCACATCAGAATCTAGCTCTAAACCAGATGAAATCTCTATTACACCTCAGGTAACAGGCATCAGTAAAACACAGACATCAAGAAAATACAAATGTAAACAATTAAGTATAGAATGTGAGAGAAAGAACATAGGCAAAGAGGTCTCCGAGATCTCTAACTTAAGTAACTAAAAGCCTCCATCAAAAAGGTGGGTAGGGGGAAGGAATACAGGAAGTGAAGCAAACGTTTAGGTTATGAAGTGAACTCAGCTTCATGGAATATCCACATTCCAGTGGAGGTATCTGGAAGACTAGAGCTCCTCCAAGCATAATACATCCCAACGAACCTGGAACACTTTGAAAAATACATCTAGGGAACTTGTATCGGAGCCCATATATCCCTCTCTTTAACAAATTCTTTAAAATTCTTTAAAGGCGCTCTTAAAATTTACCAAAATACCAACAGTGATTGTCTCCAGGAAAGTTGGCTTCGGGTAAGATCTATAGTTGCAAGCACTAGAAAAAAAAAAATCTAGTTGTTTTAAACAGTAAAAAGGAGATTTAAAAAGAAGATTTTAAGTAGTTTACAGACTCTTGAGGCAGGAAGTGGTTGGGTGTGACACAAAGGGCTAAAGGAAGCCAGTTCAAGAAGCCAAGAGCAATGTTCAAAATCATCCCAAAAGCAGTTTAGTGAGGTCCCACTGTGCCATCCATTGTTTGAAAATTTCCTCAATTTCAAATTTCATTGAAACTCAATGAACCCCAGTTCCCAAATGAACTGGGCCAGGGACAGGGCAGGGCTTCATCACTGCCCCCTGCATCACTGATGTTGCTGCCTCAGGAGCGAAGGTCACTGCCACTCCCTGGTGCTTCACCTCTTACCAGTGTGGATTCTTTCCTGCTTATGCTCTCTTATTATCAGACCCACATCTGGGGCAGAGCCTCACTCATGTGTCCACATCCCAGCTGCAAGAGGAGGTAGGGAAAGCAGGGATTTTCACCTCTGTAGCGAAAGAGGTTCTGATGTTAGGCAAACCAAAAGAGATGACAAATGGATACAACAGTGATTTTTTTGGGTGATGCTTTCTGGTTCTTTATGCTTCTCCATATGTTCTACATTTTCTATAATGAAGAGGGTTAAATAATCAGGAAAAAAAGTTTAAATAAACTGACACTGGAGATTCTATTTCAGGTGGGTTTTTGTTTTGTTTTGTTTTGTTTTGTTTTGTTTTGTTTTTTTTAGCACGTCTGTCTGGTATTGCTTCTCCCTCTAGTGGAGACTAAAAGAAATACACAGGAGGATGACTTCGGATGGTTCTGTAACTTTACTACAGTTAGAGTAAAATGTACTATCACTCCATTTCATAGGTAAGTAAACTGGATCTAAGAGATAAGAGACAGTTTACCAAAGGCACATATGAACTTAATGGTAAAGCCAGTCCTACAATCAAGATATCTTGATTTAGGTTTCTATTTTGTGCTCTCTCATAAAGAGCATGACTGTAGACTATATGGCATGATTTGAGGGGCATTCAGAATCCCCGAGTTAATTCTCTGTTTGTTCGTTTTTAATAGAACACAAGAATTAGCTATGACTAAAATAATAAGTGGGTTTCGCAATTATCCGCAGTATTTCATCTTCAGTGAAAATAAATGTGAGAGGAAGCATTGTTAGAGAATAAGAGTGCAAACTTTGAGACAAAACTTCCTGGATTTGATCCCAGCCCTTCCATTCGCTGAAAGGAGCCCTTGAAAAACAAAAATTGCAGCTGGCGAGATCGGAAAATGTACGGCTTCCTGCCTGAGGACAATCTCGAGTCTGCACAGCAGCTCAGGGCAGCAGAACATCGCAGCCTTACTGCTCGGAAGCATAAAACGCCAGAGTTTAGGGTTTGGAGAGCAGTCAGAAAGCTTGAAAGAGAAGGGGTTATGTAGCAGGTGCGTCCCAAAATATGCAGCTGATATTGACCTGAAATGTAGGCTGACCACTCAGCAAAACTTCACAGGGGAACTAGTTAAAAAGCAGCAGCTGGAAACTACAGATCCTAGGGAAACTGTTGACTGCAGGGGACATAAATGGAGTTTGAGTCCAGTCATGTTAATTGTTGACTGGAATAAAAATCAGCCTTCTCTGAGTCTATTATGTATCATTCATGCAAAGAAATGGAAGCACGTGACCAACACTAAAGAACAAAAAGAGTCAAGATAAGCCCATCTCAAAATGACTCAAATAGTACAATTAGCAGAGAAGTGAAAGAAAAGTAATGGATATAAATAAACGAAAATACTAAACAAAAATAGCTCCTCTTGGCTGTGATAGTTTCTCAGACTTTCCCGCATTTTTTTAACTTTAGCAATTTTGAGAAGCATTGGTCAGTTATGTTGCAGGATGCTCCTTTATTAGCATATGATGATTTTTTTCTCATTATTAAACTGGGGTTATGAGTTTTAGAGAGAAAGATAACAGAGGTTAAGTGCCATTTTTGTTATAACATATCAAGGGTATAGACTATTAACATGATTTATGACTAATAATGGTGACCTTGATCACCAGACTGAAATAGTGCTTGAAAAGATACTCCTTTTTCTCCCATTTCATTCTGTACTTTTTGGAAGGAAGTCACTATGCGCACCCCACACTTAAAGAGTAGAGTTATGCTTCACCTTGTTGGATGGGGGAGTACCCGCATATTTATTTGGAATTATTCTACATGGGAGATTGGTCTCTTCTTCCTATTTATTTTTCAATCATTTATTTATATCAGTATTCATTCATGGATATTTATTTTTTACTTTGGGTTATCATCCAGTACTACTTGTTTTCTTTTGTTACTCAAATTCTTTCAGCTTTGGACATTGGGAGCTCTGGCTCATCCAGGGCTGCTGTAACCAATGACCAGAGACTCCATGGCTTAAACAACAGAAATGTATTTCCTCAAAATTCGAATGGCAAGAAGTCCAAAATCAGTTTTACTGAGACAAAAACCAAGTGATGGCCAACCTGTGCTCTCTCTGGAGGTGAGAAGTTATTCCTTGCCTCTTCCAGTTTCTGGCGATGCCAGCAATCCTCCCTTGTCTTGTGGCTGCCTCACTTCTATCCCTGCGGCCCTGATCACATGGCCTCTTCTTCATCCCTGTGTCTGGGTCAGATCTCTCTCTGCCTGCTTATAAAGATACATGTCAACTGGGCGCGAGGGCTCACATCCACAATTCCAGCACTTTGGGTGGCCGAGGTGGGTGGATCACTTGAGGTCAGGAGTTCAAAACCAGCCAGAACAACATAGTGAATCCCCATCTCTACAAAAAAAAAAAAAAAAAAAAAAAATTAGCCCGGCGTGGTGGCGTGTGCCTGTAGTCCCAGCTACTCGGCAAGCTGAGGCAGGAGTACTGCTTGAACTGGGAGGGGGAGACTGCAGTGAATTGAGATTACAACACTGCACTCCAGCTTGGGCAACAGAGCGAGACGCTGTCTCAAAATAGAAAAAAAGAAAAAAGATACATATGATTGTATTTAGGGTCCAGCCAGATTATCTGAAATAATATTCCTTATTCACTCTGCAAAAACCATTTTTCCTCATGAGGTAGCATTACCAGGTTACAGGGAATAGAAACTGATACCTTTTGGGGGGCGTTATTTAGCTTACTACAGCTCTTGTGCCACTTTGACATACCCACATCAAGGTAGTTTGTGGGTTTCTTTTCTGTTCTGTTTGTTTTTCGAGCATTTCCTTACACTCTAACACTACAAGATGCTCCAGGCTCATCTTGTATATTTCCTGCTACAGTCCTAGAATTAGCCATTGCTCCAAGGAGCCCTACTTCCTTGCATTGGAGAATGGTATTAGAAACCATGATCTGGGTGCTAGATATGCTAGTTGCTACTAGAGTATTACTTCTTTTAGGATCTCTAAACTGACAGAGCAAAAAAATAGATGTGTGTCCTAACCCATGTATACACACATACTCATAAATATTTCCATGGGCAATCACCTGTATCTCTTTTAAATTAAACATGAGTTCTTACTAATGTAATCCATTACCATAGGCATCATTCCAGCCTTCTCCCCTTGCTTATCTGTATATTCTCAAAATGACACTGAGAAACCTGGCTCCCACCATCCAGCATTCCTGTTCAGTTCTAGTATTCATGTATGGCAGTATGAGAATCATTACTCCATATCTTTAGGGGAAACAAATGGATCAACTCCACGCAGTACTTATGTGCAGTTCCTTTTGCCTTTAGTCTCACAGACTCCACTTATTTCCAAAGTTACTTAGGTCAGCAACTTTTCCCCAAATCCCTCCGTGTGCTTGATTCATACATTTGTGATACAGCTAGATTATCTTCTCACAATATGCATTTTTTTCCTGTGACTCCAAAACATCCTGATGGATTTTCTAATTAGCATACATTAACATTTACTCCTTTTATTGTCAAGTTCTATGAGTTTTGATAAATGCATAATGTCATGTATCCACCGTTACAGCATCATATGGGATCACCTACTTCACCTATTCATCCCCCCAATCACAACCCCCACACACACCAAAATCCTTAGCAATCACTGATATTTTTCTAGTCTCTATAGTTTTAGCTATTCCAGAATGTCATATATTTGGAATCAGCAAACATTTTGAATTTGGCTTTCTGCACTTAAAAATGTGCATTTAAGGTTCTTCCAAGTGTTTTCAAGGCATAATCACTCATTTCCTCTTATAATTGAATAATATCCTATTGTAAGTCCGGGCGTGGTGGATCATGCCTGTAATCCCATCCCTTTAGGAGGCTGAGGTAGGTGTATTACCTGAGATCAGGAGTTCGAGACCGGCCTGACCAACATGGAGAAACCCCGTCTAAAAATACAAAATTAGTCAGGTCTAGTGGCACATGCTTGTAATCTCAGCTACTCGGTAGGCTGAGGCAGGAGAATCTGTTGAATCTGGGAGGTGGAGGTTGTGGTGAGCCGAGATCACGCCATTGCCCTCCAGCCTGGGCAATAAGAGTAAAACTCCATCTCAAAAAAAAAAAAAAATTATATATATATGTCCAAAATCAGTTTTACTGAGACAAAAACCAAGTGTTGGCCAACCTGTGCTCTCTCTGGAGGTAAGAAGTTATTCCTTGCCTCTTCTAGTTTCTGGTGATGCCAGCAATCCTCACTTGACTTGTGGCTGCCTCACTTCCATCCCTGCCTACCTGACCACATGGCCTCTTCTTCATCCCTTCATATATATATGTGTGTGTGTGTGTGTGTGTGTGTGTGTGTGTGTGTGTATATATATACACACAGAGACACTATTATATGGCTATACCACTATTTGTTTATCCACATACTTTTGTGTTTTTTAAAAAGTTTTCCAGCTTCATTGAGGCATAATTGACAAATGAAATTATATAAATTTAAAGTGTATAATGTGATAATTTGACATGTGTATATTGTGAAATGATGATCACAATTAGGTTAGTTAACACATCAATCACTTCACCTAGTTACCTTTTGTGTGTACATGTGTGTGGTATGAACAATTTAAGATCTCTATTAACAATTTAAAGTGTACAATACAGTACTGTTAACTATAGTCACCATGCTATACATTAGATCCCCAGAACGTATTCATCTCATAACTGAAAGTTTGTGCCCTTTGGCCAACATTTCCCCATTTCCTCCAGCCCCAGCCCCTGGCAATCACCATTTTATTCTCTATTTCTATGGGTTCAACTTTTTAAAATTCTACATGTAAGTAAGGTAATACAGTATTTGTGTTTTTCTGACTCGTTTTGCTTGGCATAATGCCCTCAAGATTCATCTATGTTGTCACAAATTATGGTATTTCCTTCTTTAGTAAGGATGAATGATATTCCATTTTCTGTATATAACACAATTTCTTTCCCTATTCATTTATCAACTGACATTTAGGTTGTCCCCATGTCTTGGCTACTGTGAATAATGCTGCAATGGACATGAGAGTGCAGATTCTCTTAGAGATACTAATTTCATTTCCTCGGGATACATGCCCAGGAGTGGGATTGCTGGGTCATATGGTAGTCCTGGTTTTAATTTTTTGAAGAACTTCCATACTGTTTTCCATAATGGATGTACCAATTTACATTCTCACCAACAGTGTACAAGGATTCCCTTTTCTCCACATCCTTGCTAACATTTGTCTCTTGTCTTCTTGATGATAGCCATTCTAACTGGTGTGGTTATATCTCTCATTGCAGATTTCATTTGCATTTCCCTGCTGATTAGTGATGTTGACCACCTTTTCATAATATACTTTTGTGTATTAGCCTTGTATCCCTTGCTATAATCACTTATTAGTTTCAGGGGTTGGTTTTTGGGTGGTTTTGGGGGGTTGTGGCATGTTTTTTTGGTCAACTAATTGCAATTGTTTAGATACACAATCATGTCATCTGTGAACCAAAATGGTTTTATTCCCTTTTTTCCTAATCTGTGTCACTTTTATTTCATTTGATTTTCTTATTACACGATCTATGAGTTCTAGCACAAGGCTGAATAGGAGTGGTGAGAAAAGCCATAGTCACCTTGTTGTTCCTAATTTTAGGAGAAAAGTATTTAATTTTTCACTAGTAAGTATCAGTTGGCTGTAGGTTGTTTTAGATGTTCTTTATCAAGTTGAGAAATCTCACCCAATTCTAGCTTGAATAGAGTTTTCATCATGAATCGATATTGTATTTTGCCAAATGCTTCTTCTGCATTATTTGAATGATCATATCAGTTTTCTTCCTTAGCCTGTTGATGTGATTGGTTGTGTTAATTGATAATCAAATGTTGTATCAGCCTTGCATATTTGGAAGATATCCTGCTTGTTTGTGATATCCAGTTCTTTTTGTATATTATTACAATCAATTTGCCATTACTTTGTTCAGGATTTTTTATCTATATTTTTGAGAGATATTAGTCTATAAGTTTCCTTGTTGTAATGCCTCAGTATTGGGATAATGCAGGCCTCTTAAGAATTAGGAAATGATCCCTGCTTTTTGTGTTTCTGAGATTGTGGAGTATCATTGGTGTATATCATGAACACTTCTTCCTTAATAATTGGTAGAATTCACCAATAAAACCATCGGAACCCACCTGAAAGTTATTACTTCTTGATTTAATTTCTTAATAAATATAATCCTATTCTGATTATCTATTTCTCCTTGTGTGAGTTTGGGTAGCATTGAAAGTTTTGTGACTTTCAAGCAATTGGTAAATTTCACGTAAGTTATTAAAATCGTGAGCATAGAGTTGTTCATAACATTCATTTGTTATTATTTTTTAATCCATCTCCTCAAACGTTTATCCACTGAGTTGCAAACATCCAATTATACTCTTTAAGTTATTTAAAAATGTACAGTTATTATTGACTATAGTCACCCTGTTGTGCTATCAAATAGTAGATCTTATTCATTCTTTACATCTTTTGTGCCCGTTAACCATCCCTTCCTTCCCCATATCCCTTCACTACCCTTCCCAACCTCTGGTAACCATCCTTCTACTCTCTATGTCCATGACTTCACATTGTTTTGATTTTTAGATCCCACAGATTTTGTGTGTTTATTTTGTATCTGTATCCTGTAACTTTACTGAATTTGTTTATCAGTTCTAATAGTTTTTTGGGGGAGTCTTTAGATTTTTTCAAAAATAAGATCACATCATTGCCGGGTGCGGTGGCTCATGCCTGTAATCCCAGCACTTTAGGAGGCCGAGATGGGTGAATCACCTGAGGTCAGGAGTTCAAGACCAGCCTGACCAACATGGAGAAACACCGTCTCCACTAAAAACACAAAAAAATTAGCCAGTAGTGGTGGCGCATGCCTGTAATTCCAGCTACTCAGGAGGCTGAGGCAGGAGAATTGCTTGAACCTGGAAGGCAGAGGTTGTGGTGAGCTGAGATCGCACCATTGCACTCCAGCCTGGGCAACAAGAGCAAAACTCTGTCTCAAAAAAAAAAAAAAAAAAAAAATCATCTGCAAACAAGGATAATTTGACTTCTTCCTTTCCATTTTGGATGCCCTTTATATCTTTCTCTTGTCTGATTTCTCTAGCTGGGACTTCCTGTACTGTGTGGAATAACAGTGGTGATAGTGGGCATCCTTGTCATGTTCCAGATCTTAGAGGAAAGGCTTTCAGTTTTTCCCCAATTCTGTATGATTCTAGCTGTGCATCTGTCATGTATAGCTTTTATTATATTGAGATATGTTCCTTCTATCTCTAGTTTTTTGAAGGTTTTCATCAGGATGAGATGCTGAATTTTATCAAATGCTTTCTCAGCAGCAATTGAAATGATAGTGAGTTTTTAAATCTTTCATTGTGTTGATATGTGTATCACATTGATTGATTTGCATATGTTGAAACATCCCAGGGATAAATTCCATTGATCATAAGGAATGACCTTTCTAATGTATGGTTGAATTCAGTTTGCTAGTATTTTGTTGAGGATTTTTGCATCAATATTCATCAGAGATTTCGGCCTGTAGTTTCATTTATTTGAGTTATCTTTGTCTGGTTTTGGTATCAGGATAATACTGGCCATGTAGAATGAGTTTGAAAGTATCCCCTCCTCCTTTATTTTTCAGAATAGTTTGAGTAGGACTCGTGTTAGTTCTCCTTTAAATGTTTGGTAGAATTCATCAGTGATGCCATGATGTCCCAGGCTTTTCTTTCCTGGAAGATTTTTTTTTATTACACTTTTGATCTCATTTCTGGTTTTTGATCTGTTCAGCATTTGGGTTTCTTCCAGGTTCAATCTTGGTAGGTTGTATGTATCTAGGAATTTGTCCATTTCTTCTAGATTTTCCAATTTATTGACATACAGTTGCTCATAGTAGCCACTGACGATCCTTTAAATTTCAGCAGTATCAGTTGTAATGTCTCCTTTTTCATTTCTGCTTTTATTTATTTAGATCATCTCTCTTTTTTTTCTTAGCTAGTGTGGCTAAAGGTTTGTCAATTTTGTTTAACTTTTCAAAAAACTACCTGTTGGTCTCATTGATTTTCTGTGTTTTTTTATTTCAATTTTATTTATTTATGCTCTAATCTTTATTATTTCTTTTATTCTACAAATGTTGGATTTGGTTTGCTCTTGTTCCTCTAGTTCTTTAAGGTGTATCATTGGAGTATTTGAAAATTTTCCTCTTTTTTGATGTGGGCACTTACTAGCTTTAAATATCCTTTTTAGTTCTGCTTTTGCTATATCCCATAGGTTTTGATATGTTGTGTTTCCATTATCATTTGTTTCAAGACCCTTTTAATTTCCTTCTTAATTTTTTTCATTGACCCAATGGCCATTCAGGTCCATATTGTTTCATTTCCATGCATTTTTATAGTTTCCAAAATTCCTTGTTATTAATTTTTAATTTTGTTTGTATCCAAGATGCAAGACAATATCCTCCCCTCTCTTTCTTCCCTCAAGTAGAATGAAGGGGTGTCGTTTTTGAAGTCACGAGTTGTGCAGCCTGGTGTTAGGGGATGGGTGATGCCAGCACTCTCTTGGCTGCCCCAGCTGGTGTCTCAGTATGTCATTCCCTTTCACCCCCAGTCCACTCTGTCTGGGCTTACTTCAGTCCTGGGACTCACCTATGAGCTGCAGTCATATGGCATAGAGTGCTTTTAAGTTTACTTATAGACCAAGAGCCCTTTAAGCCTTGGTAGGGAGGTTTGTGGGCACTCAAGTTCAGACTGCTTGGATCTTTGATTCCCCTCTGGTTAGGGCTGCTTTAAATACTCCTTCTGTGGGCTGTTGTCAGTTGAGTTTGGTGTATGAGTGCTCACCTGATTTTTCATTCTTGTGAAGGTTTTTTTTTTTTTTTTTTTTTTTCTCTATGTAGATAGTTGTTGGTGTCTTTGTGGGGAGGATGATCAGTGAAGCTTTCTATTCTGCCATGTTGCTCCACCTGTTTGTTTGTTTTCTCTCATTTATTATTTATTTAATGCCCATAGTATCAACAGTAGGAACCCCTTTTTTTGTTTCTGATATTAGTAATTTTTGTCTTCTATTTATTCATGGTTAGCCTGGCTAGGGGTTTATTAGTCTTATTAATCTTTTCAGAGAACCAGCTTTTGGTTTTGTTGATTTTCTCTATCTTTATCTGTTTTCAATTTACTTGATTTTCCCTCTAATGTTTATTATTTATTTTCTTCTGCTTGCTTTAGGTTTACATTGTACTTCTTTCACTAATCTTTTAAGTTGGAAACTTAAATTGATTTTAGATCTATCTTATTCTCTAATAATATGCATTCAGTGCTATAAATTTTTGTCTAGGCACTGTTTTCGCTGTGTTCCACAAATTTTGATAAGATGTATTTTTATTTTCTTTTAGTTTAAAATATTTTAATAACCCTTGAAACTTCTTCTTTGACCCATGTTTTACTTAGAAGTGTTTGTTATTGTTTCTCTGCCACTTGGCTAATATCAAGTATACAGTTGTTTAATCTACAGCTGTCTTCTTACGATTTATTTTTTTGCTTAATTCCAGTATGGTCTGAGAATGTAACTTGAATTATTTCTATTTTTAAAAAAATTTTTAAGATGTGCTTTATCGTCCACAACATGGTCAATCAGTGAATGTCCATGTGAGCTTGAGAACAATGTGTATTCTGCAGTTGTTAGATAAAATATTCTACAAATGTTAGTTAGATTTAGTTGACTGATGGTGCTGTTCAGTTTAGTTATATCCTTACTGATTTTCTGCCTTCTGGATCTATCAATTACTAAAAGAGGGGTGTTCAATTCTTCAATCATAATAATAGATTTTGCTATTTTTCCTTGCAGTTTTCTCAGCTTTTACCTTACAAATTTTGACATTCTGTTGTTTGGTGCATACATGTCAAGTATTGTTATATCTTCTTGGAAACTTTACTCACTTATCATTATGTAATGCTCTCTTTATCCCAGGTGATTTTCCTTGTTCAGAAGTCTATTTTGTCTGATATTAATATAGCTACTTCAGCTTTCTTTTTATTGTAACATGGTATACTCTTCTATATCTCTTTATTTTTAATTTATCTGGGTTTGTACATTTAAAGTAAACTTTTTATAGATAACAGATAATTGAGTCTTGTGTCTTTATCTACTATGACAGTCTCTGTCATTTAATTGACAATATAGAAAATTCACATTGCAAGTGACTATTGATATTGATGAAATAATATCTACCATGTTTTAAACTGTTTTCTATTTATTGCATTTGTTTTTTCCTTTTTTTAAATCTTCCTCTTTTTCTGCCACCTCTGGTTTTAATTGAGCATTTCACATGATTCCATTTTATTTTCTCTCTTAGGAAATCAATTGTAATTATTTTCTTTCTTTTTTTTAGTGGTTGCCCTAGAGTTTACAACATACCTTTACAACAAATCTAAGTCCACTTTCAAATAACACTGTGCCACTTCACCAGTATTGCAGATGTCTTAGAGCAGAACATTCTCAATTTCTCTTTCCCATCCCCTATTACTTTTATATTTTTTACTCATCCATATGCTATAATACCTTAATATTTTAACTATTATTAATTTGACAAACAGTTATCTGTGGGATCAATTAAGAAGAAGAAAAATAAAATGTTTCAGTTTTACTTTCATTTATTCCTTCTCTATGAACTGTTTCTCTATATAGATCTGAGTTTCTGACATATTATTTTTCTTATCTCTGAGGAAATTCTTTAACAGTTCTTGCAGGACACATCTACTGTTAATGAATTCCCTCAGTTTTTGCTTTTCTGAGCAAGACTATTTTTCTTCACTTTTTCAGGATAAATTTCCTGAATATAGAATTCTAGGTTGGTGGTTTTTTATTTATTCAATACTTACATTTTACTCCACTCTCTTCTTGTTTGCATGGTTTCTGGCAAGTATTCTACTGTAATTCTTCTCATTGTTTTAATGATAAGGTGCTTTGTTTGGTTTTATTTTGTCCTCTGAATTCTTATGCGATTTTCTCTTTGCCTTGAATTTCTGCTGCTTTGATAAAATATGCTTATTTCTTGGTATTTATTCTATTTGTTCTTTATTATGCTTGGTGTTCTCTGAGCGTCCTGGAGCCATGAACAGATAAGAACATGATGGCAAGGTGTGGGAAGAAGAAATGTGCTACAATAGTTTAATTATATTTTAGATTTCTAGTCACAAGTTTTTCTTAGCCATTTTCTCCCCTCTCTAAATGAAATAGGAAGGCTAGAGAATGTAAAGTTGGTTAATTTCCTTCCCCCAGGTTAGATAAAATTTTGGTAAAGTGTTTACCCTGACTTAAATTAAGGAGACCAGCTATTTGTTATGAAATCTACTATGGGAATATTTCAAAAGCTGTTTTTCCCTGACCATAATTCAAATGGTTACTTTTCCTTCCTCCTGCCCAAATTGGGATTTTTCTAGATCTTTACCTTGAGAACCTAGTGGGTTTATGGAGGTAAAACCCACAAAATTGTGGAGGGTTCCAAAGCCTGAGCCTCCAAGGTTTCTCATTCTCAAGCTAATCCACACTCAGCCTACAGAAATTCATCAAAACTATGATTTTAGGTTCTCACCTATTTGTGGCTCTACTGACTTCTGTTCCATGTAAATTGACCTTGGCTGAGATTCTCTGTATTTACCTATCTTGCCAGGTTTCGGGGTGTTCTTGTCCTATGACTTCAGTTCCCAGATGGGTCCAAGAAAAGAGTGATTTTCAGTTTCTTAGGTATTTTAAATTATTCTACAGACAGGACAAGCTCTTTCTATGTTGGAGCTGAAATTGTAAGTAGTCTGTTATATACCTTTTAATCTGCACATCTTCTCTTACTGTTTTTCTTCTTTCACTATGTTTGCTGAAGAAAGTGGGAAGGCAGGTGGAGGGGCTCATGCCTGTAATCCCAGCACTTTGAGAGGCTGAGGCAGGAAGATCACTTGAGCCCAGTAGTTCAAGACCAGCCTGGGCAACATAGTGAGACCTTGCCTCTACCAAAAATAAACAAAAAATTAGCCAGGGGTTGTGGCATGCACCTGTGGTCCCAGCTACTTGGGAAGCTGAGGCAGGAGGATCACTTGAGCCTAGGAGGTTGAAGCTGCAGTGAGCCATGACTGCACCACTGTAGTTCAGCCTACACAACAGAGCAAACTCCGTCTAAAAAAAAAAAGAAAAGAAAGAAAAAGAAAAAGAAAATGGGCCATCTCTTGGAGATTCTCACCTTCTAAAATTTGCCTGTTGCCTCCTATGGGGAGTTTTCACACATTATTCTGGCTTCTTTATTATCTGTAAAGCTAACGGCTTGATCCGATTTGGCTTCGATTTATGGCATGTCTCTTGTATATGGTGTTGTGTTGTTCCATTAAAAGGCACATAATGTCTAGTTCTTTCCCTTTTTTGTGGCACGAAGGCTGGGCAGTAGGTCTGCTGTTGTCAGCCTCATCACCATTATAAAGTTCCCTATCAGCAATTCACTTAATGGTTTTAGTAACCATTGATAATTATGACCTAAATCCATTATTTCATTCGGAGTTAAATGATGATATTCTAATTCTACTATTGCTTTCATGGTTTATATGCTGTAATCCTTTTTAAAAGTCTTTTTTAAAATTAACTGTTTGGTACCCTAAAATACTATTTGTATTAGAAATATGATGTAAATGCTTGATCATTTCACTCAGTTTACCAGTTTTTACAATAAAATATTGTTTCATAGCATCTTCCAAAGGTGATTGAGAGTTTTTGTATGTGAGTATCCTTAAGAACTAATGAGTTTTAGTATATTTGATGTGCCTTAATCTATTATCATTATTATTCTTTTTTTGTTGCTAATATTTTCCCAGTGCAATCCCCTTCAGATTGGCTCTGGGATCCAATTAACATGAACCCAGTTATTTCTAATAGCTTCCTTGTCTTTTGTTAAGACAGAATATTTCAGATATCTTTTATGCATTTCCTGGCTCAAAATTGGTATCTGCCATTTCTTCAAGGATCCCCATACTCTTTAAGCCCTATACTCTTAATACAAACCACACATGCAAGCCTGTTTGGAATATCAGTAATGGTGTACTACAACTTGCTAATATTTAATACTATTCTATTGGCTGTCTGCTTTTAACTATAAACAGGATGTTCATCATTCTAACAAATGTCATTTCTGAAGATTTTTCTGTAAAGCAAAGTTAATGTATCAGTAAATAATCTACTTGCTTCAAATAACATTCTGTACAACACAATTCCAGCATACCAAAACAATATTTATTTATCTCTGAAAACTAACTTGGTATTTTTCTTCTTCTGGTTTTTTTCTACCTATTTGTATACCATTGTTCATATTTCTACAATGTCAACTCTCCAGTCTTATTCCAACCTTGATTGTGTTGGGGTTTTTGTTTGTTTGCTTTTGGGGGGGTGTGTTGAGACAGGGTGTTGCTCTGTCACCTGGACTGGAGTGTAGTAACACCATCGATTCTCACTGCAGCCTTGACCTCACAGGCTCAGTTGTTCCTCCCATCTCAGCCTATGAGTAGCAGGGACTACAGACACATGCCACCATGCCCAGCTATGTTTCTCTTTTCTTTTCTTTCTTTCTTTTTTTTCTTTTTCTTTTTTGAGACAGTGTCTTCTTATGTTGCCCAGGCTGGTCTCTGAAATTCCTGGGCTTAAGGCACCCTCCCACCTGGGCCTCCCAAAGTGCTGGGATTACAGGCACGAGCCATCATGCCTGGCCAACTATTGTTTTCACACCACTGCCTCCATAACTACACCTTGTCCTCATTTAGATCTTATTCCCATTTCAATTCCACCAATATTTCCAAGACACAGCCTAAACACTCTGGTCAGTGAATGTAGGACATTTCAAACTTTAAATGACCTATGTAGTAATGTCTTCATTCCCACTCATATTCTGTTATTGTCCCACACATGGCCTGCCCTAAGTGTGTACACAGCAATAATTTGTCCCTCTCCACTGCCCAGCAACTCTGACCTCTTGAGCAGTACTTCTTAAATTTTACCCAGTGTAGGAATCACTTGTGGTTTTGTTAAGATGAAATTCCTATTCAGCAGGTCTGGAAGGAGGTCTGTGTGGGACAGAGAGTTTCTGGGGTGCCAGTTGAGTTGGTCTCCCCTGTGTGAGACATCCTTAGGAAGCCATGGGTGGCCTCTGAGGAGCAAAGTCTCCTTATTGCCTTCATGTCTTTATGCTTCAAGAGCATAAGAGCTCAGCAGCATTCCACGGGTTGCTCAGGGAGCTAACACTCCCTTGAAGCAGTGGAGTATAATCAAATGTCTTGGCTCCTCCTGAAACCTGCTCCTACCCGTTTCGGTCCCGGTAAGTTAAAGATCTTAAGCAGTTTAGACACATGCCTTTGCTGGAGGAAATTCACAGAAACCGCCGCTGCTCTACGTCTTATTGAATGACTCATGAGTTCTCCTTCACTGATTAATCCTTTTCCTCATCCCTTCCTCCCCTTCCCATCTGCCCTAAGAACAAAGAGCTTGTAAATCAATAAATTGGGTGGAGGCCGAGAGCTCGGACGGTGAGCAAGCCTCCGATGCTCCGGTCCCCTGGACCCACCTTTAAACTCTTATTCTGTCTCTTTCTAATTCCTTTGTCTCCACTGGACTCAGGGTACCCGCCAGGTGGTGTGGGGCTGGTTTCCCTGACAGTCTGATTCTGCATTTCTAACAAGCTCCTAGTAGGTGAATGTTGCTGATCCTATGCCATATTTTAAGAAGCAAGGCTCTAGTGTGCTGGTGTTATGTGTTCTATAAAGAAATATTCCAAACACACATTTCTCCCTAATCCGTCCTTCCCTTCATCTCTACTATTATGCTGGATACTCTTCCTTCTTACTTCACCTAAAAGACTGACAACCTCAAATGTGAGCTTGGACAACTGAATATGCTCCTACCCTTTTGATAATGAGAAATCTGTTACACCATGTGGTTAAATCTGTTAAAACATGTTAGAGATTATTTGGCATTTCTCCCTTCAAAAAGGAGAGATTAGTTCCCCTTCCCTTGAACACAGGTCAACCTTAGAGACTTGCTTCTAAAGAATTACAGAGCAGCAATGGTGAGTGATCTCCAAGGCTAAGTCATAAAAGAAGTATGGCTTCTGCTTGCCTCTTTTTGGATCATGTGCCTTTGGAACTACCTGAAGCTGCCAAGCTGGATAGGTCACATAGAGAGAGAGAGACGCTTGAGGGGCCCCAGCTGTCCAGTCCAGCAGTTTGAATTTTCCCAGCCCTGGCACCAGACATGGGAACGAGAGAGGCTGCAGATGATTGAAGGCTTAGCTGCTGACTACAACTCCCTGAGAGACCTAGAGTCACAACCTCCTTGTTGACCTACAGGCTGCTCACAAAAAAACATGAAAGATAATAAGTTCATGTTCCAAGTCATTGTTTTGAAGTGGTTTGTTATGCAACAAAAGGTACATGGCAATATATCACATTTCCTCTTGTCCCTGACTGCCAAGAACTTCAGAGCCAAATCTGATACTTAATCACTCCAACTCTGCCAGCTCTCACGGCTATCATATTTGCTTCTTCCTTCTTTCTAAGTCCTGATTTTTTTTTATTAACTTCATTATTTCTATGTTCTTTTTTTAAGCTGCCTCAAATTCTTTTAGATAATAGATGAAGTATAAATAAACAATGACTCTATTTCTCACCCACTTGCCTCTACATTTTTATTTCTCAGTTTATTTTCTTTCATTCTTTTATGCCATCTCAGAAAAAACTAAATGGTCTATTTTTTTTTTAATTTTCTGAGGCATCTTTAATCTCTTGCCACCTGTGTTCTTGCCATTTGATTTTAAATAAGTACAAAGCTCTTCCATCTTGAGAAAACCTTTACTTTTCTACCACTACCTTGTTTATTTATTTATTTATTTATTTATTTATTTATTTTTTTTTTTTTTGAGACGGAGTCTCGCTCTGTCGCCCAGGCTGGAGTGCAGTGGCCGGATCTCAGCTCACTGCAAGCTCCGCCTCCCGGGTTCACGCCATTCTCCGGCCTCAGCCTCCCGAGTAGCTGGGACTACAGGCGCCCGCCACCTCGCCCGGCTAGTTTTTTGTATTTCTTAGTAGAGACGGGGTTTCACCGTGTTAGCCAGGATGGTCTCGATCTCCTGACCTCGTGATCCGCCCGTCTCGGCCTCCCAAAGTGCTGGGATTACAGGCTTGAGCCACCGCGCCCAGCCCACTACCTTGTTTATTACTTTCTTTTCATAGTTAATCTTCTGAAGAATGCTTCTCTTCCATTTTATTGAAGCTCAAACTGAATTTTCACTTGTACATCAGGATGTGAAATGCAACAGCACCTACAAAGTAAAATTGTGCGTATGACTGGTGTGTTAATTTAATGCGGAAGAATGTCAGTAGAGTACTTCTATTGTTACTCATTAAAAACACTTCTTGGCCAGTACTTAAAAATACTTCTTTAATTATTGCATGTATCTCCAGCGATCACTTTTTGCTTGTTTACCCTTTAGCAATTTGTGAAAGCATTTTTTTTTCCATTTTCAAATGTTGTTGATAACACTCTTGTTAGTAACACTGTTAATCTTTCACCCTATGGTCCAGTAGATTTTCTTTGCAAAACGAAGGCCTGGTAATGACAGGACAAGTGACATTTCTTATTAATATTTAATTATGTTGTGTGTACAATAATGCAATAAATCCTCCCTCTTTGACACTGTCCTAATGTACTTGGAACTAATGTCTCCTTATGTTTCATTATGACAACATTTCTTTCCAGGGCTGATAAGCCCTAATTAGGGGTGTTGGTTGGGGACAAGGTCTTGTTACTGAGCCGAGGAGGGGAATAGAATCCATGCCAAACTCAGTCCAGGTTCAGAAACGTATTTTACAACCTTGATGGAAGTAGATATGATGAATTTCAACAAGAATTTCAAACCATGTACTCTACATCTAATGAATGGCAACACATTTCCTTTTACACCTGAACTTCGCAGATTCCATTCTCTGTCTAGATTTCCATCTCCCATTCTTCTTGCCCTAACCCTCTTCTTACTGACATTTGTCTGATCACCATCTCAGTTCTTCACTGGGATGCCAACCCTTCAGGAGGACTTTCTGACCACCTACTCTGGGGGTAAGAGCCCTTTCTCTGCATTTCATTATGCTCCTATGACCACAATGTTGGACTTGCCTTCTCTCCTGTCTATTTTCACTAAGTGGTTTTCTGAGAAAAGAACCATGGTTTTTTCCTTTAAGATCATATATCTTGCACCCTTAGCACCTAACACAAACCTGGCTCATGAAACATTTGCAATGTATGTTATATGTGGATAAGAACTATATGTTCGTTCCTTTCAATATTTAAAAACAGGACATCTTACACATTTGAATGTAGGTTTGATTTCCTAAAGAAGTCAAAGTTTATTTAAGTGGGGGTAAGCAAAATGACTGATCAAGCTTAATAAAAGCATTTTTGAGGTGACAAACAAAATAACCACTTGTTCTCCCCCAAAAAATTACAACTACATAATAATAAGACTGGTTTTATGTGGTTTTTGAAGTATTACTGAAAACCGTTCCCAAAGAAGAATGTAGAGTAAGAGAAATGACATCTGATGTGAATGAGAATATCACACCTTAAAGAAGCTCTTTTGAGTGGGACAATGTTCCTTTGGCTACTTATGGAACAGTCACACTGAGAATTAGTTCTAGTGGAAAAAACAAATTCTGAAATAGAGTTGCAAGTTCTGTTTCCAGCTTTGACACTACAGCTGGGTATAAGACCTTGGGAGAAAGACCCACTCATGTTTCCTTCCTTCTCGACAAAGGAATGGACTAGCAGTGCTGCTTATTAGGGCTCTGCTGCATTGCAAGTATCCTGGGTCCCTGGCACCAAATGCCAGGAACAACCTCAAACATTGTGACAACCAATACAATGGGCAGTACAGCCGCCAGAGGAGAATTACTGCCTGATGCTCTTTCAAGTTGCTTCCCATTCTATCATTCCGCAAAAGAAGTCTTCATTTGAGGTTTTGTTTGTTTGTTTGTTTTTGTTTTTTTTTAATAATCCTCACTTGTATTTGTACCCATCAAGTGTCTTATGAGGGTGAGCAAATTGGATTCCTTTTCTAAATGTGACTCTTTCTCATCATTTGGGGCTCGTTGTGGTATTGGATATTTCATCACTTGATTCTTCATCTGGGTAAAAACAATGTCATTTTAGAACTCTTGTACATGCTCTAGAACCCAAAGGAACTCAAATTAATGTCTTAAGTAGAAAAGAGTAGAGAACAAAGGACTAATCAGTTTTTAAAATAGCCTAAAATTAGTAGGTTCCTGATAAGGCTCTGAAAATTATAATATTTTCCAGTAAGAAAGACAGATAAAAACACTAAGTATCAGTTAGTGCATTAGCTAAAAATGCCTTGATTCTCTGCTAAGGAATACAGAAAATGTCAATACCTCTACCTTTTTCTGTAATACATAATGGAGAATAAACAAAAGGAAAGAAAGAGAGAGTAATGGGGGAATACAAAGTAAGAGATTTACTGAGGAGAAATTATTCCTAGACTTTCACATAATCAGTTTGAAAGTATGCAATTATTTTAATCTATAAGACAGTAATAAAGTCTTTAACCTGTTCATTGTCTCTTCTCCAACACCTCAAATATAATAGACCTTCACTAGATATTTGCTGAGTAAGTAATAAGAGGCTAACCATTTCTCAAATGTTGTTTTTACACCAGCTTCTTCCACTTGACAAGTTTGTCAACAGCCAGACCTGGCAGTAAATCATCTCTGGCACTTTGTGTTAATCAGAGAAATTTGAGCTTCTCATTAATGTTATCTCAGGAGTCGTAAATTGACCACATAGCGATGTATTTTAATAGGCATGAAAGCCTGTAAATCAATGGACTAAGCATAATCTTCAGGGTTAGGAAGTTATAGGTTTAAATCCCAGAGGAGTGTATATCACTGTTTCCTTCCCAGATTCAGGAGCAAACGCATTGCATTGAAGGGAGCTAATAGCATAGTTTTGGTGAAACTTTCCAGGGTATAGTGTACTTTGTTACTTTTTAGTCTTGTATTTTTATCTTGATAAAAATATTCAATATTTACAGTAGTCAGAGAAAAACACAGAACTTCACTCAAGTTTTACATATATTATTATTCTTATTATAAGACATATGCATACGCAGGTGCCATCATAATATATTGTTGTATTTCTCTATAGTAGTTTTTCTTCCTTTGGGACATTAGTTAGTGATGGGGCATGCCACACTGCCACACTGTAATCCAGAAAACTTGCAATCATTCCACTTTATCATCAACACCAAGCTATACCACTGTAGCAATATTATAGTTGTATGGTCTTAAGCAAGTTAGTTTACCTCTGTGAGCCTGTTTCCTTATTTTTAAAAGGAGAATTACAGTAAAAAATAAAGCTTAATGTGTGCTAAATCTTACTCTGAACAATTTACCTTGCAATACCTAATCTGTAGCCTTCCTGGAGGGTAGGCACTATTATCATCACCATTTTGTAGAAGAGGAAGGCAGGGGTCCTGAGAAGTTAAATACCTTGGTTGGTAACATAGCTTTTAAGTGGAGTAGCTGAGATTCCAACCCAGACTGTCTAGCTCTTGGATGCAAGTCCTTAGCCACTGTACTACAGCCACTGCTCATAAAGTAGGGAAGGCAGTGAGATGATGTAATAAAGGCATTAAGCACAGTGTCTGAAAGATAGGGAGTTTTTATAGATTGATGGTTAAGTTCACTGGAGCAAGGTTCAACCCCCCAGAAAAAATGACAGTGTAAAGGAAAGCATGAGAGCTTTGGAGTTGAGTGACCCGGTATTTAAATCCCGGCACATTGACTCCCTAGTTGTGTGATTTGGGGCCAGTTACTTATCTCTTTGAAACTCTGCCGTTTTCTTACTGTTGCAGTGGGATGATAATACCTTCTACGGTTGTCAAGAGATCTAAATTTAAGACAACACACGGTGTATGGTGTGCCGTGGTGAGGGCACTATGTGAAGGTTGGTGTACAGAACAGCTCAGGAGCTGGGACCCTCTGTAGGCCATTCTCCTAATTCAACCTGCTTCATGTCCAACCCCTCTCCTTCCCTATCCACCAATGCTCTCATTAAATGAATAAATAAGTCTGAGTCAAAGACGCAATTCTTCGCTAAATCAGAATCAAAGGCTAGCTTAGATTATGGACCAAAGCTTGGATGAAAACAATAATTTCCAAGCTGGTCTCCTTGCTTTCACTCTTGCTCAACTCAAAATAATTTCACACAGCACTCCTTATGATATGGTTTGGCTGTGTCCTCACCCAAATCTCATCTTGAATTGTAATTCCCATAATCCCTATGTGTCATGGAAGGGATCTAGTGGGAGGTAATTGAATCATGTGGGCAATTTTTCCTGTGCTGTTCTTGTGATAGTAAATAAGTCTCACAAGAACTGATGATTTTATAAAGCGAAGTTCCCCTGCACATGCTCTCTTACCTGCTGCCATGTAAGATGTGCCTTTGCTTCTCCTTTGTCTTCTGCCAAGATTGTGAGGCCTCCCCAGCCATGTGTAACTGTGAGCCCATTAAATCTCTTTCCTTTATAAACTACCCAGTCTCAGGTATGTCTTTATGAGCAGCATAAGAACAGATTAATACAGTAAATGGGTAGCAGTAGATTGGGGTGCTGCCATAAAGAAGCCTGAAAATATGAAACCAACTTTGGAACTGGGTAACTGGCAAAGGTTGGAACAGTCCAAAGGGCTAAGAAGAAGGCAGGAGATGTAGGAAAATACATAAAGAAGCCTGAAAATATGAAACCAACTTTGGAACTGGGTAACTGGCAAAGGTTGGAACAGTCCAAAGGGCTAAGAAGAAGGCAGGAGATGTAGGAAAATAACTTCCTAGAGACTTGTTGAATGACTGTGACTACAATGCTAATAGTGATACGACAATAAAAGTCCAGACTGTGGCGGTCTCCAATGGAGATGAGGAACTTCTTGGGAACTGGAGTAAAGGTCACTCTTGCTATGTAAAGAGACTGGCAACATTTTGCCCCTGCCCTAGAGATCTGTGGAACTTCGAACTTGAGAGAGATGATTTAAGGTGTCTGGCAGAAGAAATTTCTTCTAAGCAGCAAAGCATTCAAGAGGAAACAGAGGATAAAAGTTTGGAAAATCTGCAGACTGACAATGCAATAGAAAAGAAAAACTCATTTTCTGGGGAGAAATTCAAGCCTGCAGCAGAAATTTGCATAATTAACAAGGAGCCAAATGTTAATCACCAAGACAATGAGGAAAATGTCTCACCTGCAGGACCATGCCTCCCATTACAGACCTAGAGGCCTGGGAGGGAAAAATGATTTCCTGGGCCAGAGCCGAGCCCTCCCCTTGCTGTGTGCAACCTAAGGACTTGGTGCCCCGTGTTCCAACCACTTCAGCCATGGCTAAAAGGAGCCAAGGTATGGCCATGGCTTCAGAGGGTGTAAGTCCCAAGCCTTGGCAGCTTCCACATGGTGTTGGACCTGCAGGTACACAGCAGACAAGAACTGAGGTTTGGGAATCTCCACCTAGACTTCAGAGTATGTATGAAAATGCCTGGATGACCAGAGGTGTGCTGCAGGGGCACAGCCCTCATGAAGAATCTCTGCTAGGGCAGTGCAGAAGGGAAATGTGGGGTTAGAGCCCCCAAAGAGAGTCCCCACTGGGGCACTGTCTACTAGAGCTATGAGAAGAGAGCCATAGTCCTCCAGATCCCAGAATGGTAGATCGACCAACAGCTTGCACCATGTGCCTGGAAAAGTCACAGACACTCAACTCCAGCTTGTGAAAGCAGCCAGGAGGGAAGCTGTACCCTGCAAAGCCACAGTGGCAGAACTGCCCAAGACCATGGAAACCCCCATCTTTCATCAGCGTGACCTGGATGTGAGACATGAAGTCAAAGGAGATCATTTTTGTGCTTTAAGTATTGACCACTCCGCTAGATTTCAGACTTGCATGGAGCATGTAGCCCCTTTGTTTTGGCCAATTTCTCCCATTTGGAACAGGAGCATTTATCCAATGCCTGTACCGCCATTGTATCTAGGAAGTAACTAATTTGCTTTTGATTTTATAGGCTCATAGAAGGAAGGGACTTGCCTTATCTCAGATGACACTTTGGATTTGGACTTTTGACTTAATGCCAAAATAAGTTAATACTTTGGGAGACTGTTGGTAAGGCATAATTGGTTTTGAAATGTGAGGACATGAGATTTGGGAGGGTCCAGAGGTGGAATGATACGGTTTGGCCGTGTCTCCACTTAAATCTCATCTTGAATTGTGGTTCCCATAATCCCCAGATGTCATGGAAGGGACCAGTGGGAGGTAATTGATTCATGGGGTGTTTTTTTCTGTGCTGTTCTCATGATAGAAAATAAGTCTCATGACTTATTTACTCTGATGGTTTTACAAAGGGCAGTTCCCTGCACATGCTCTCTTACCTGCTGCCATGTAATTTGTGACTTTGCTTCTCCTTTACCTTCTGCCATGGTTGTGAGGCCTCCCCAGCCATGTGGAACTGTGAGTTCATTAAATCTCTTTCCTTTATAAATTAACCAGTCTCAAGTATTTCTTCATTAGCAGCATGAGAACAGACTAATACAACTTACAACCAAATCTTATTGTTATCCTGCTTTAAAATGTTACAAAGACTCTTTGCTGCTATAGAGGAAAAATCAAATTTTCTACCACAAACTGAAGGCTCTGGGTGAGTTGGTATCTGCCTGCATCTCCAGCCTTACTCATACTATGCAGTTACCCTGTTAGTACTCCCTTGGATGCTTTCTCAGACGTTTTTTCTTTTCAAATATGTATATTTGAAAAGAAAATATATATATTTGAAAAGAAAATATATATATTTGAAAAGAAAATATGTGTATTTGAAAAAGAAGATTAGAAAGAAAGGGAAGATTTTGAAATGAAAGGTTATATATGTGTAAATAATATTACATATTGTTATGTTAGATATTACATGATATTTTAATAAACATAGAATCATACCAAGCACATCATTGTGTTACCTGCTTGTTTAATTTAGAAATGTATTACAAACATCTTTTCAAGCCCATAAATATAATTGTGTGACATCATTTTTGCTGCACTACAATGACATTCATTTCTAGAGCCAATCAGAAACAAATTTTTGTTATTATAGAAACATGCTGCATTGACAATAAAAAAAGAACCAAATCATGTTCTTTGCGGCAACACAGATGCACCTAGACACGGTTTTCCTAAGTGAATTAACACAGAAAAAGAAAATCGAATATCACATATTCTCACTTATAAGTGAGAGCTAAACAAAGGGTACACATGGACATGAAGATGAAAACAATACACACTGGGGATTCCAAAGTGGGGAGGAAAGAAGGTTGGGAATGGATTGAAACATCAGACACTATGTTCACTATTTGGGTGATGGGTTCAATCGAAGCCCAAACCCCAGCATTATGCAACGTATCCATGAAACAAGCCTACACATGTTTCACCTGAATCTATAATTTTACGAAAAGTCAGATTTTTAAAAATTACAATAAAAGCTTGCTGCATTGAGATTATCTTTGTGGCTGAAACTTTGTGTCATTCTTATTTCTTCTTTCAAGAAAATTTTCTGAAAACAAAATTGTTGGGTCAAAAGGCATATGCATTTTTGAGGCATTTAGTACATACAGCTAACCTTCCTTTAAAAAATGTCTTCCTGACGTTCAGTCACACAAGCAAATAGTGGATGTCTTACTAGATTGTCACTAATACTAAAGAGTATCATTCCATTTTCTTTTGATCAATTTCATAGTCAAAACAAACAATAAAAGAATTAAAACACCAGCCAGGATACTATTTGAATTTGTTCAAATATTAGTGAGATTTAACAAGTTTTTATATATCTGTGAGTGAAATGCCAGTTTATTCTCTGATACGGTTTGGCTGTGTCCCCACCCAAATCTTATCTTGAATTGTAATTCTCATAATCCCCACCTGTTGTGGGAGGGACCTGGTGGGAGGTAATTGAGTCACAGGAGTGGTTACCTCCATGCTATTCTCGGAATAGTGAGTGAATTCTCATGAGATCTGAAGGTTTTATAAAGGGTTTTCCCCCTTTTGCTCTCATGCTTCTCCTTTCTGCTGCAATGTGAAGAAGGACATGTTTGCTTCCCCTTCTGCCATAAGTGTAAGTTTCCCAAGGCCTCCCCAGTCATGCAGAACTGTGAGTCAATTAAAACTCTTTTATTTAAAAGTTACCCAGTCTCAGGTATGTCTTTATTTGCAGTGTGAGAACGGACTAATACAGGAAATTCATACCAGTACTACAAGGATACCCAAAATGGGGAAGCCACTTTGGAATTAGGTAACCAGCAGAGTTTAGAACAGTTTGGAGGCACTTGGAAGAAAGCAGGAAAACGTGGGAAAGTTTGGAACTTCCTAGAGATTTGGAGGGCTCAGAAGACAGAACAATGTGGAAAAGTTTGGAACCTCCTAGAGACTTATTGAATGGCTTTGACCAAAATGCTGATAGTGATGTGGGCAATGAAGTCCAGGTTAAGGTGGTCTCAGATGGAGATGAAGAGCTTGTTGGAAACTAGAGTAAAGGTCACCCTTGCTATGCAAAGAGCAAGGTGGCATTTTGTCTCCACCCTAGAGATCTGTAAATCTTTGAGCTTGAGAGAGATGATTTAGGGTATCTGGTGGAAGAAATTCTAAGCAGCAAAGTGTTCAAGAGGTGACAGAGTGTAAAAGTTTGGAAAATTTGCAGTCTGACAATGCTGTAGAAGAGAAAATTCCATTTTCTGGGGAGAAATTCAGCTAGCAGCAAAAATTTTCATAAGTGATGAGGAGTCAAATGCTAATTACCAAAGCAATGGAGAAAATGTCTCCAGAGCATGTCAGAGACCTTTATGACATCTCCTCTCATCACAGGCCCAGAGGCCTAGGAGGAAAAATGGTTTCCTGAGCCAGGATCAAAGCCCCCCTGCTGTGTGTAGCCTTGGGATTTCACGCCCTACGTCCCAGCCGCTCCAATCATGGCTAAAAGGGGCCAAAGTACAGCTCAGGCCATGGCTTCAGAGCATGAAAGACCCAAGGCTTGGTGGTTTTCATATGGTGTTGAGCCTGTAGGTGCACAGAAGTCAAAAATTGAGGTTTGGGAACCTCCACTTAGATTTCAGAGGAAGTGTGGAAATGCCTACATGTCCAGGAGGAATTGTGCTACAAGGACAGGGCCCTCACGGAGATCCTCTGCTAGGGCAGTGTGGAAAGGAAACATGGCGTTGGAGTCCCCACAGAGTTCCCCCTAGGGCAGTACCTAGTGGAGCTGTGATAAGAGGGCCACCATCCTTCAGTTATCACAGAATGGTAAATCCACCTACAGCTAGCATTATGTGCCTGGAAAAGCCACAGGAACTCAATGCCAGCCTGTGAAAGCAGCTGAAAGAAGGGCAATACCCTGCCAAACCTCAGAGGAAGAGCTGCCCAAGGTTGTGGGAGCCCACATTTCACATAAACGTGCTCTGGATGTGTGCCACGGAGTCAAAGGAGATCATTTTTGGAACTTTAATGTTTAATTACTGCCCTATTGGATTTCAGACTAGCGTGGGGCCTGTAGTCCCTTTATTTTGCCAATTTCTCCCATTTGGAATGGGTATATTTTCCGATGCCTGTGCCTCCATTGTTTCTAGGAAGTAAATAATTTGCTTTTGATTTTACAGGCACATAGGTGGAAGGAACTTCCCTTGTCTCAGGTGAGACTTTGGACTTGGACTTCTGGGTTAATGCTGGAATGAGTGAAGACTCTGGGGGACTATTGGAAAGGCATGATTGTGTTTTGTAATGTGAGGACATGAGATTTGAGCAGAGCCCAGGACAGAATGATGTGGTTTGGCTATGTCTCCACCAAAATCTCAACTTGAGTTGTAGTTCCCATAATCCCCACGTCTTGTGGGAGGGACCTGGTTGGAAGTGATTGAATCATGGGGGCAGTTACCTCCGTGCTGTTCTCATGATAGTGAATTCTCATGAGATCTGATGGTTTCATAAGGGGCTTTTCCCCTTTTGCTCTCATTCTTCTCTTTCCTGCCACTATCAAAGAAGGCCATGTTTGCTTCCCCTTCTGCCATATTTGTAAGTTGATATGGTTTGGCTGAGCCCCCACCCAAATCTCATCTTGAATTGAAGGTCCCATAATTCCCATGTGTTGTGGGAGGGATCCAGTGGGAGGTAACTGAATCGTGGGGGTGGGTCTTTCCCATGCTGTTCTCATGATACTGAATAAGTCTCTTGAGAGCTGATGGTTTTATAAAGGGAGTTCCCCAGCACACACTCTCTTGCTTGCTGCCATGTAAGACATGCCTTTGCTTCACTTATGCCTTCCACCATGATTGTGAGGCCTCCCCAGTCATGTGGAACTGTGAACCCATTAAACCTTTGTATTAGTTTGTTTTCATGCTGCTGATAAAAATATACCTGAGACTGGACAATTTATGAAAGAAAGAGGTTTATTTGGACTTACAGCTCCATATGGCTAGGGAAGCCTCACAATCATGGAAGAAGGCAAAAAGGAGGAAGTCCCATCTTACATGGATGGCAGCAGGCAAAGAGAGCTTGTGCAGTGCAACTCTCATTTTTTAAACCATCAGATCTCATAAGACTCATTCATGATCATGAGAACAACACAGGAAAGACCTGCTCCCATAATTCAATCATCTCCCACTGGGTTCCTCTCATGACATGTGGGAATTGTAGGAGTTACAATTCAAGAAGAGATTTGGGTGGGGACACAACCAAACCATATTAACCTCTTTCCTTTATAAATTACCCAGTCCCAGGTATGTCTTTATTTGAAGCATGAGAACAGACTAATACAGTAAACTGGTACTGGGTAGTGGGGAGCTGCTGTAAAGAAAACTGAAAATGTGGAAGCAACTTTGGATCTGGGTAACAGGGAGAGGTTGGAACAGTTTGGAGGGCTCAAAAGACAGGAAGATGTGGGAAAGTTTGTAACTTCCTACAGACTTCCTGAACGGCTTTGACCAAAATGCTGATAGTCACATGACAATAAAGTTTAGGCTGAGATGGTCTCAGATGGAGATGAGGAACTTGTTGGGAACTGGAGCAAAGGTCATTCTTGTTATGCTTTAGCAAAGAGACTGGTGGCATTTTGCCCCTACACTAGAGATCTGTGGAACTTTAAACTAGAGAGAGATGATGTAGGGTATCTGCCAGAAGAAATTTCTAAACAGCAAAGCATTCATGATGTGACTTGGATGCTGTTGAAAGCATTCAGTTTTATGTATTCACAAAGATATGGCTTGGAATTGGAACTTATGTTTAAAAGAGGAGCAATGTTCAGAAAATTTGCAGCATGACAATGCAATAAAAAAATTCCATTTTCTAAGGAGAAATTCAAGCCAGCTACAGAAATTTGCATAAGTACCGAGGGGCCAAATGTTAGTCACCAACACAATGGGGAAAATGTCTGCAGGGCATGTCAGATACCTTCCTGGCAGGCCCTCCTACCACAGGACTGGAGGCCTAAGAAGGAAAAATGGTTTCATGGGTCAGGCCCAGGGCCCTCCTGCTTTATTTAGCCTGGCAACTTGGTGCCCTTTATCCCAGCTGCTTCAACTCCAGCAATGGCTAAAAGTGGCCAATGTACAGCTCAGGCCATTGCTTCAGAGGGTGCAAGTCCCAAGGCTTGGTGGATTACATGTGGTGTTGGGCCTGGGGTGCATGGAAGCCAATAATTGAGGTTTGGCAACCTCCACCTAGATTTCAGAGGATGTATGAAAACTCTTGGATGTCCAGGGAGAAGTTTGCTGCAGGGGTGGGGCCCTCATGGAGAACCTCTGCTAGGGCAGTGTGGAAGGGAAATGTGGAATTGAAGCTCCCACACAGAGTCCTGACTGGGGCAATGCCTAGTGGAGCTGTGAGAAGAGCACCACCATCCTCTATCCCCCTCAAATGGTGGATCCATCAATAGCTTGCACCATGCATCTAAAAAAGCCTCAGGCACTCAATGCCATCCAGTGAAAGCAGCTGGGAGTGGGGCTGTACCCTGCAAAGACACAAGGGCAGAGCAGCCCAAGACTGTGGGAACCCACCTCTTGCATCTGCATGACCTGGATGTGAGACATAGAGTCAAAGGAGATTATTTCAGAGCTTTTGGTTTTATAAGAGGGAGTTCCTCTGCACATACTGTCTTGCCTCCCACCATGTAAAACATGCCTTTGCTTCTCCTTTGCCTTCTGCCATGACTGTAAGGCCTCCCCAGCCATGTGGAACTGTGAGTCCATTAAATATCTTTCCTTTTTAATTACCCAGCCCATGTTGTACCCATCTTGTAAGATGAGTAAAAGAGATACTCATCTTACTTGTTAGCTTGTAAGACTTCATTTATTTATTCATCAGACACTTAGCATCTATACCATTTTCTGGACACTGTGCTATGTCTTGAGGATACAATTGAGTTTAAGATTAAGCCAACTTTTACATTCTCCTTGAGTTCCTTCCAGTTTTGACTCTTGATCTAGTTCCAAAGCCAGTGGCATGTATTTTAGGTTTTTCATTATAGCAGCACCTGAAATTTTTTTTTTAATTTTTGTGTGTGCATACTAGCGGTATATATTTATAGGGTACATGAGATATTTTGGTACAGATCTTAAATATCAACCTTTTTATTATGTCCCCCAGCTGTGGGGGTTGACTGGGATCAGTAAGATAATTCTCCTTCTAATTTCCCTTGGGATGTCTCTCAAGTATGCCATCACTGGCATCTCAGGCTGGATTTATTTGGAGGTTGAAATGGATGCTCATATGTTTGGCCCTCTCCCTCTCTTCATGGAATAGCAGGACTTAGGGTCAGCTACAGAGTCAGCCCAGATACAAGAGGATGGGAAATAAAGGCTATCTCTCAATGGAGGAGTGACAAACAATTTGCTGCCATCTTACATCTACTACAGATCATAATGGTTTCAATGTGACTTAAAAGTATTTTTTGAAGTTTGTCATATGCCTGTTAACTTTCATATGGATTTGATGTGTAGATGATACAGTAAAATTTCTCAGTCTCTTCCGAGATGATCCCAACTTCTGGCCCACATACAAAATTCTCTTCTTAAATGAAAAGTAAAAAAAAGATATCTTGGTTTGTGTTGGGTAGGAAGTGCATGTACTATGAAGAGATTCATTTTCTTCATAACCTTTTGGTATTTTTACAAGATAATAAATGTGTATGATTTTTATATGTTTTTATTCCAAAAATAGAAAAAAAGAAAGAGGAAGAGAAAAAGAAGAAATAGAAAAGTGGAGGAGATGGGGGAAAATGTAGATAAGGAAAGCTCTTTATCACACTAAAATTTTACAATATATACTAATATTTAACTCAAGACATTTTGTAGTTTCTTTTTCTTTACTTCCAAATGTATAGTTCGTTTGAAAATTATTTAATATGATATGTGTTAGGGTATAATTTTAATTTATTTACAAGTGCTTAACTAGTAATACAAATTCAGTAATTGATTTCATTATTTAACTAGTTGTATTAAACATCTAATATGTGCTTAGCACTCTGGCCATTACTAACTGTACAGTCCTGAAACTGATTCAGTCACTGCCATGATGGAGCTCATAATACTCCAGTGAGGAAAACAAGTAAATAAGAGATGAACATATAACAACTATTTTCACATTTGTTATGAAGGGAAAAAATGGGAGCTGTAGTGAGAAAATAGGAAGGAAATAACGGGAGTAGAAACTCAGAACTAAATAGGTCATAGGTTTTGACAATGCAAAGTCAAAAGCAAATGATTTCTATGTCATATTCTTTCTCTATTGTTTACGTATCCTCTCCTTCATTAGCTCAGTTAAAATGACATATATGAACGTTTGTTAAAAATCAGGAAACATAAAAGGATGGATCAGCATTTAAGAGTGGATAAATTGTCAAAATCCCCCCTAAAATGTTTTGCGTGGTTGCCGTGGGAGGGGATGGAGGAGAGTTTATCCAGAAACTGACTTTGAATCAACCCAAAGAGTATTTGCAGAAGGCCCAGCACAATGGGGCATATTGGCTACAGGGAGGGCGAAAGCATTGCCAACCAGGTGCCTGTCTGAGCTATGACTGAGCATTGATGATTCTCCCCAGAGGAAAAGAATTTCCTCCTGGCCTTCGAGGTCTCTTGGCCTTCAGCACGGGTCCTGGAGCTGCAGCCACCGCCCTGG
Source organism: Macaca fascicularis (assembly GCF_037993035.2). Lineage (NCBI taxonomy): Eukaryota > Metazoa > Chordata > Mammalia > Primates > Cercopithecidae > Macaca > Macaca fascicularis. Next base: position 30,204,854 of record NC_088381.1, on the reverse strand, counting down.
TGCTCTCAGTGACGGAGCTGCCAAAATGAACCTGAAAGACCGAGAAACAAGAGGGAAGCCGGGGCTCCCTTGCCTACAGTGGAGTGTCCCAGTTCTGTCAGCTTCTCTCCTCACAGTGTCTACTAACGACCGACATTTGCTAATGTAAATAATAGTAACTTATTGAGAATGCTAATTATTTTATAGTTTGTTTTTAATATAATTTAATTAAATAAAATCTGTTACTGTAAAAAAAAAGTGGATAAATTGGAGATGATCTGGAATATTTCTGAGAATGTAAAATTGATAGCTGAAGGAAGTTTATATTATCCATGAAATGAGCAGGATTATTTAAGAGGACAAAGACATGAAGATAGTCCAAAAGAACAGCTTCTTAGGAGGACAATTACAGTTCACTTCAAAATGATGACATCATGTAAAATTGCCAAAAACAATGCAAAGTCCAAAGCAGATGATTTCAACTTCGTATTTTTTCTCTACTATTTATGTATCTTCTCCTTTCATTAGATCAGTTAATATAATATAGATGAAAGTTTGTTAAAGAAGCACTATCCAAATGTAAGGCATTGTTGTTGCTGTCATAAATTGGAATTCAGTCCTAGTTCCAAATTGATTTTCTCAGGATAACAAATATAGGACTAGGATACTGACTCTAGACTACTCTGCTCCTTGACCTTTTCTGGGATATTAATATAATTAAGTTCTGGGAATTAACTTCCCTTCATGTCAGAGTGTGCTACAATCTATAGCACAGTTTTTCTTCTGGAAACTTCCATTTGCTGATGATTAAGTACACAATGTTGCAGTCATTTATATAGGCAGCTGAGAAGAATTCACAAGGAGACTGCAAAATCCAAACTGCATCTGGGTCATTTATTCTATAACATCGTCTCAGGTAATTATTCTGCTCTTGCACAGAGCATTTAGAGCATGGAAAATAACTAGGTTTACCACTGTTACAGTAACAATTTCAAAGTGTTCAATGTTCACCTTTTTTAAGACACAGAATTCTGTCATTTAAAAATACATTGACTTGTCTTTTCTCATTTTGCCTTCAATGTAGGCACTTCCAAAACATGAAGAAGAAATGTATTTGACCTTGAAATCAGGTGCTAGAAAAATAGCCTGTCTAAATGTTACTTTTCACCTAAAATATTATATTATAGGGCTGCTCAATGGCATAGCTATTATAAAGAATCTGCCATCATATTTTTAAGCTCCTAGTTACACAGGCTTATGACTTCTTTAAAAGTCATTCCAAGGATCTTCAATTCCACTGCCAGTTCAGGAAAGAAGGCACACTCACATGCACACACGGTGGTTATCTTCTCAGTTTTACTTTACAACCCATATATCTTTCGAAATCCATTTTATAAAAATATTAAGTCCTTAATTTGAGTAATAAGTGAGAAGTTACCAGCATGATCTAAGTCTTAACTGAGACGATGGGGATTAGGGGAAAGACCAGAGACCAGTGAGATTGATACTTGAGCCCAGGTTTGTCACAACGAAATACACAACCTTGATGAAAACCCTTAACTTCTTAAGGCTTCAATGTCCTAGCTAAAATGTGGTGTTGAACTTGATAGTGTTTACGATTCTTCAATTTTCAGTTAGGACTTTAGTGGAATAGCATAAAAATGGAAAGTCCTGGACTTTCCTCTCTGATGATTGATCAGAAAGACACATTTGCAATCTCTTCAATTCTTTACTATTATCAGGTATTTATCGTAGTTTTCCTATTACATACTCTTGATCCAGGGGATTAAAATCTAGTGAAAGAATGCATGTGAAATGTCAATAGTAAATGCTAAATTCTCTCTTTTTTTTTTTGAGACGGAGTCTCTCTCTGTTGCCCAGGCCTGGAGTGCAGTGACGCTCTCTCGGCTCACTGCAAGCTCCGCCTCCCGGGTTCACGCCATTCTCCTGCCTCAGCCTCCCGAGTAGTTGGGACTACAGGCGCCCGCCACCACACTCGGCTAATCTTTTGTATAGTAAATGCTACATTCTTATTCTTCACTGATGATTTTAGTTTTAGTAGTAACAACAGAAACCCACTCCCGAAGTTTTAGCAGAAAAGTAATTTATTTAAGTCTATCATGAGGACTGCTAAGGACAACTTAGAGTTTAGAACTGCTCTGTGGACATGTGAATACCACTGCTATTGGCACAGGAAGCAGAATTCTCACCACCACAGCTGTACTCTGGACCCTATCACTAGAGCCACTGCCACAGATGCATCTGAAGTAGAGGTCTCTGCTGCCAATGTGGCTGAATTCTGCAAGCACCTACTTTGTCTCAGTGATGCTAATCTATGGGTGCATCCGATCGGTAGCCTAAGTTATGTAACTGAACCCTGGCTTCAAAGTAAACTGGGAAAGGTATTTTACCTTCTATCTTGGGGAGGTAGCAGTGGGTTAAGTGGGAAATTTTCCCCAACTACAAATAGTGTCCCAAGAACCTGAGAAACCCAAAAGAAGAATAAATGTCCATTATAATCTTCTCATAGCAAATTTTAAGTAGCATGAACTTTATATATATATATGTGTGTGTGTGTGTATACACACATATATATACACACAAATATATATATAATTTTTTTTTTTGGAGATGGAGTCTTGCTCTATCACTCTATCACCCAGGCTGGAGTACAGTGTAGGCGATATCGGCTCACTGCAACCTCCATCTCCCAGGTTCAAGTGATTCTCCTGTCTTGGCCTCCCGAGTAGTTGGGATTACAGGCACCCACAACCACACCCGGCTAATTTTTGTATTCTTGATAGAGATGGGGTTTCACCATGTTGGTCAGACTGGTCTCGAACTCCTGACTTCAGGTGATCTGCGTGCCTCGGCCTCCCAAAGTGTCGGGATTACAGGCGTGAGCCACCGTGCCCAGCTATTTATATATTTTTACATATAAATGTTAGGTGTTATTATCTTTGTAACTGTTATCTTTTATTCTAGATAATGTTGAATTTAGTACTTGTATTGTTTTGCATTTGGGTAATTTTTTAGTATTTTTCCCCAGCGTTCAAACTGACTCATCAAATATTTACCAATAATTTTTGAAATGTTCATATATATCAAGTAATTCATCTATTCCATATTCCTCTGAAGACTATTCTGCATCCCTTTTTTCCTGCTATACAGACTGGCTACTATTTGGGCTTTGGGCACGTATCTCATGCTGTGTTTTGCCTTCACTGCTTTCTTAAATTGATTCCCCTGTTCCCATCATTCCTCGATGTCATGCTTTCCTTTTTCTTGGTTAATCTATTTGTTTATCTGAAGATATCCTCGGTGGCTTCCTAAAAAGTGTGTATGTGAGGTTTACATTTTTGTTCTTGCATTATGAAAATGTCTTGTAATTGTTGTTAACTTGGCAGAATATACAATTCAAATCTGAAAATAGTTTGTTCTCAAAGCTGTGATGGCCTTGATAACCTGTTTTCTATTATCCCACATTGCTGCTAGAAAGTCTAAGACAATTACACTTCTTGTTCCTTTGCAGGTGACCTTTATTTTTTTCTCTATAAGATTTTAGAATTTGCTTGTAACCCCTGGCATTCTGTAAATTCACAATAATAATAATATACATTTTTATTTTTGCTTAATAACAATTTTTAATGTGTCTTATTTTTAATGATGTTACTTGAGAAAATAAAAATTGGCAACCCCCATTTTCTTTGAAATTTTATTTAGGTCTATGAAATTTGACATTTGGAAACTGCTTACAGCAAGGATCTCTAACCAAAGCCTTTTGAGATCAGGTGGTCAGTTGGCATCCTTGGTCTCAATGATAGAATAGGCTTTTGTCAGTGAAAATTCACATACACTCGTTATGCATGACCTTACAGAGTTTTATAACTAAAGTGGAGAGATCCTGCCCTTAAAGCAAGGTACCTTCCTTTAGGTATTTTGTGTGCAGTTCTAGTATTGGTCATTAGAAGGATAACTTGTCCCTAGTCACCTAGCAGCAAGCCAGAATGCACGAGAGAGAGAGAGAGAGAGAGAGAGAGAGAGAGAAGAGAGAGAGAAAAGAGACTCCATATCCAGGTCCATACCTCTGCAGAGACACAATTAGTTTAGTAATTCTTATGTCTCACATGTGCATATTGCTTACAGTTTATATATGAGCCTCTTACTGATAAAAATAAATGTGTTTCTGAAGATTGTGTGATTTGTTTATAGTCACATACATGATGTCAGGCCCAGAATCCACAGATCCCAAATCTCTGGCTCTTTTTGTGAATTTCAAGTAATTTCAGCTTTTAATAAAAGGAAGGCTCTGCTTTAGAGAAGATTCAGAGATTATCTGCCAAAGCATGAAAGTAAATAATTTCAAGGGCAAATAATTTTAAATAAATATTGTAAAGGTTGCACAAAAGAGGCATTTGACCCCATTCTTTTTCTATTTGTGAAATGTCATCCTGATATGATATTTCTTGAAATTATTCTTGGTCTACCCAGTCACTGAAATGTTTTGCTTTCTTTTGGTGAGTTGTTATTACTCTGGTGATAAACACATTCTAGTCTCTCAGCTTAGTTCTGTTTAATACATGTTAATGGTTAAATGAATGACACTTTAGTTCCTAGGTTTTTTCTTTAAGTCTACCTACAGTAAATTCACACTTTGTGGAGTTCGGTTCTATCAAAAATGGCAAATAGATACAGTCACGTAACCACCAACACAGTCAAGATATGGGACAGTTTTATTATCCAAAATAGTTATTCCATCTCCAAGGCAACTACTAAAGTACCTAGTCTCAAACCTGGCTTGTTTCATGTAGCATAATGCACTTGTGATTCAGCCATGTTTTGCACGCATTCATAATTTGTTCCTTTTTATTGCTGAGTAGCATTCTAATATATAGATATATCAGAGTTTGTATGCTCACCAACCTAAGCTGTTTCCACTTATGAATAAAGCTATGACAAGTATTCACAAACTGGACTTTATATGAACATAAGTTTTCATTTATCACTATACCAAGGAGTAGCATTGCTAGATCACAAAGCAAGTGTATATTTAACTTTGTAAGAAACTGGAAAACATTATCCAAGATTCCTGCATCATTTTACAATCCCCCATCACTGTATGATAATTTTAGATTTCCTGTGTCCGCACTGGCGTTTCATAATACCAGTATTTTAAAAACTTCAGCCATTTCAACAGGGGCTTAGTAATATCTCACTGTGGCTTACTGTGCATTTCTTTAATAACTAATGATGTGGGGCATTGCATCATCTGTTCATTTTTCATCGGTAACATTTTCTTTGGTGAAGTGGCCAAATCTTTTGACAGATTTAAAAATTCAATTCTTAGTGTACTTATTGTTGAGTTTGGAGCATTCTTTTGTATTTTGATAGAAGTCCTTTACCAGATATATGATTGGCAAGTAATTTCTCCCAATCTGCGGCTTTGCTTTTCTTCCCCTTAATAGTGTTCTTCATAAACCAGAAGTTCTTTGATAAAGTACTATTTTTCAGTTTTTTTATTTTATGGATATTGCTTTTTGCCTAACTCAAAGTAACAAAAAATCTCTTCTATGTTTTCTTATAGAAGATTTATAGGTTTGTGTTTTACATTTAGAACTAAGATCCATTTTGAGTTAATTTTAAGATGCAAAGTGTAGGTTAAAATGTATTCATTCATTAATTCATTTAGTGTACGGATGACAATAGTTCTAGCATCATTTATTGAAAAGACTATCCTTCATACAATTACATTAGCACCTTAAAAAATAATTAGTTGACTCTACACATTTGATCCTGTTTCAGAATGCTGTTTTGCTTCACTGATGTATATGTCTGGCTTTTTACCACCACTGCAGTGTCCTGATTACTGTGCTTGATAGTATGTTTTGAAATCAGAGAATGTGAGTTCTCCAGCATTATTCTTTTTCAAAATTGTTGACTATTTCAGTTCTTTGCCTTTTCTTATTATTTTAGAATGTCTGTCAATTTCTTTGATTTTTTAAATTGACAGATGAAATTATAAGCATTTGTCATGTACATGATGTTTTGAAATGCATAAATATTGTGGAGTGGTTAAACTTGCTAATTAACAAATGTATTACCTCGCATAGTTATCATTTGTGTGGTGAGAACATTTAACATCCACTCTACATTTTTCAAGAATATATCATCATTAACTATCATCATTGTGCTGTATAACCTCTCCCGTACTTTTTCCTCTTTTTTAATTGTAATTAGGTATACTTTTGTCAGAGGTGTTTGAACCAGAGCAACTCCATCTTGAATAGGGGCTGGGTAAAACAAGGCTGAGACCTACTGGGCCGCATTCCCAGAAGGTTAGGGATTGTAAGTCGCAGGATGAGAGAGGAGGTCAGCGCAAGGTACAGGTCATAAAGACCTTGCCTATAGAACAGGTTGTGGTAAAGAAGCCGGCTAAAACCCACCAAAACCAAGACAGTGACTAGAGTGACCTCTGGTTGTCCTCACTGCTCATTATATGCAAATCATAATACATTAGCATGCTAACAGACATGCCCACTAGTGCCATCACAGTATACAAATGCCATGGTAATGTCTGGAAGTTACCCTGTATGGTCTAAAAGTGGGAGGGATCCTAAGTTCTGGGAAGTGCTGACCCCTTTCCCGGAAAACTCATGAATAATCCACCCTTGGTTTAGCATATAATCAAGAAATAATTACAAAAATACCAACCAGTTGCCCTGGGGCTGCTGGACCTATGGAGTAGCCATTCTTTATTCCTTTACTTTCTTAATAAACTTGCTTTCACTTTATGGACTTGCCCCACAGTCTTTCTTGTGCAAGGTCCAAGAATGCTCTCTTGGGGTCTGGATCGGGACCCCTTTCTGGTAACGCTTTGGCTAACATCTCCCCGAGCTGGCTCCACTCTAACCACTGCAGCCTGTAGTAAACACTGTTCTACTTTCTACTTCTAAGATACCAGCTTTTTTAGATTCCACCTATGAGTGAGAGCATGTGGTATTTTTGTCTTTTTGTGCTCGACTTATTTTACTTCACATAATGTCCTCCAGATTCTTCTGCGGTTTTGTAAATGACAGGATTTCCTTATTTTTTTTACAGCTGAATAGTATTCCATGATGTATGTCTATCATATTTTCTTTATCCATTCATCTGCTGATAGACACATAGGATGATTACACATCTTGGCTATTGTGAATAGTGCAGCAATGAATATGGTAGTTCAGATACCTCTCTGACATACCGATTTCATTTTCTTTGGCTATGTACCCAATAACGGCATTGCTGGATGATATGGTAATTTTATTTCTGATTTTTTGAGGAAACTCCATACCGTTTTCCTTAATGGCTATACAAATTTGCAGACTTATCATAGTGAAAGCGTTCCCCTTCCTTCACATTCTCATCTGGTCTTATGTCTGGTCTTTTTGATAATAGCCATACTAATAGCAGTGAGGTGAGATCTCATTGTGGTTTTGATTTGCATTTCCCTGATGATTACTAATGTGAAGCATTGTTTCAGATACTTCTTGGCCATTTGCCAATAGACATTTGAGAAATGTCTATTCAGATTTTTTGCCCATTTTTATTGCTTTTTAAATTGTTATTAAGTTGCTTGAGTTCCTTAAATACTTTGACTATTAACCCTTTATCAGATGTAGAGTTTGCAAATATTTTCTCCCATTCAGTAGATCGTCTCTTCATTATGTTGAATGAAGTTTTTTCCTGCTCCCTAAATTATTTCTTCCCTTTTCCTTTTCTATTTGGGCATCTTGCTCTGCCTCCTCTTCCTTTTTCCTTTTCTAATTGATGTGTTTTGATCTCTTTCATATTGGAAGTTTTCTACATAATTCTGGTGATCCTTTGTTTTTTATTATAATATAAATTTAAAGTACTACAATCTGAGTTGGCATTCTTCCTGTAAGGCATGGATTGGCAGATCCTTCAGAATCATATGTATGCTTACCCATTTGCTTGAGAAACTTGCAAATGTCATGCTTTTGAGGACTTTTTCTGGAATCATTCAATTTCTTTTGAGAAAATGTCTCCAGTATCCTGTACAGGGCCTATCTGCCTAGCTGTCAGCATTCTTATAGCTGATGTCATTATAGCCCTGGGGTCCCTGTTCCATATGTAGACTTTGTCCTACTCTCCCTCTATTGGTTGGGCAGAGTCTGGGTCTTTCCATTCCTTTTGTTGGTGAAATGGGGTGAAGTCGAGCAGACAGGTAAATGAACTTAAGCATTTTATCATGGATAGAAACAGAACCCTGGGAAAGCATTAGAGGTGGATGAGAATAAATACCTTTTCCTGAGGGCTCAGAAGAGGTTGCAAAGAATAATCACCACAACATCTGAGTTTTGAAGTAACCTCCAGGCAAACTGATTAATGAGTGGGAGGCAGAGATGGACAGATAAAAGCACTTCCATGAAGAGGTATCTGTGTAAAATCAAGAAAGCTTGGAAAAGTATGGTCCATTTCTGAAGCAGCAAGGGCTTCAATGCCATAATGTTTACAATTAATAAATGGATTAGAATAGGGAACTAGCACTTTATCTAGTTTAAAGAGAAACAATTAATTTGTTTTTTTTTAAAGGATCTAAAGCTTTTGCATTTTTAATTCTAAATTTGAATATTACTTTATTTGCTTAGTTCAATCTGCACTAGTTAATGTATTTCAATTCTATCACTTGCTACTTGTATCTAACAACACATCATTTAACATCTTTGGTTCTCAATGGTCTCATCTGTAAAATGGAGCTGCCTGTATCAGTCAGGGTTTTTAGTTGTGTGCAAAATAAAGCAACATGCTAATCTAAATTGAAAAAGATTTTATGAAACAGTATTGGATCTCTCCTAGGAAATAGAAAACTAAGTTTGAATGTTATGCAATCCTGACAACATCCAAAATCATACTGCAGAACTAGTACCATCATTACTGCCACCAGCTGGGCATAGACACTGGATCCTGCGCCACTGACACTCTGCTAGTGTTCTTGGATGCAGTCACTAGACACACTGCACCATTGCCTTTGAAAACCAGATGTGGCTGTGGTGCTGCCGTCTCCCTCACAAGAATGTGTTTTGTCTAGAGCTGTGGGTCTGACTGGCAGAACCTAGAGCATGTGTTCGTGCCCTACGTATAATGGAATATTGAACAGTAAGCAATGCACTGTTCAAGAAGAAGTTGTCTTCTCCAGGAAAAAGTAGGCTCTGACTCCTAAAGAGGGAAGTGGGTTTCCAACCACAGAAAACAGGGGCAAAAATTGAATCATCAACAAGAATGACCAATGCCCACAGAGTTTAGGCTACCAAAAGGTTTTTAGAAGATACATGACATTATAATACAGAAAACTTTGAAAATGCCAGATATTATTACCATTATTGTCATCCTTAGTGCATCCTCATCAAGGAAGGTTCTTGAATAAATTCTGTATTAGTTATTTATTACTGTGTAACAAATTACCCTCAAAACTTAGTGGGGAATATGTAATAATAAAAAGGACTTTATTATTGCAGAGTATCTAGGTGACAGGGATTCGGGAGTGGTTGAGATGTGTGGTTCTGGTACAGTGTTTCTCATAAAGTTGCAGTCAAGATACCAGCTGGGACTGTCAGCCTGACTGAACCAGAGGATTTGTCCACAAGCTGGCACAGTCACAGGAGGAGACCTTGGTTTCTTGATGGATATTGGAAATAGACCTCTGTTCCTGGGCCTTTCCATAGAGTTGCTGGAGTGGCTTCCCCCAGAGAGAATGACCCAAGCAGCAGAAAGAACAAGGTGGAAGTTACATTGTCATTTTACAATCTACATTTCACAGTTGTTCTCCATTATATCTACAGTGTTCTTCTTGTTGGAAGGTAGTCACTAAGTATTGCCCACAGAGAGAATTAAGGCTTCTCCAGGAGGAGGAGTTTCAAATCATTTCTGGACATATACTAAGCCAACACGAGTTATTTTTATAATTTCACAGATTGACCAAACTAATTTCCCTAGGCATGATTTCTAGTCATTTTTGTATTACAATATGTCAGAGGATCTTTCTGATTGGAAATTACCACATCTTCTCCAAAAATATTTATTGTATCTGGCAAAAATCTTTTAGTGCTTAAAAGGAAGTCGGGTTCATACTGCATAGCATCTTAGCAGCAAAGAAACACATTTCAACTATAAATGAAATATTTGTCCTTTTGTTCAAGCATCTGAATCCTGCAGTATAGAGACTAACAGATTATAAAGCAAGATGTCATTGTCTGGCTAGCCCTACTGATGTGATGGGAGGAAAGGTAGGAGACAGTTTTTGTAAATCAAGGCACTTTTCTGGGAACCACAAAGTATTCTAGGCACACAAACTTGAGTGTCTTCAGAGGCCAAGCATGTAGTATAGATGGGTGCAGACTACAGGGAGTGGCGAGGCCTACAACATTCAAATGTCAGTTAAGAATAACAGCACCAGTCTGGGCGTGGTGGCTCACACCTGTAATCCCAGCACTTTGGGAGGCCGAGGTGGGCAGGTTACGAGGTCAGGAGATCGAGACCATCCTGCCTAACACGGTGAAACCCTGTCTCTACCGAAAATACAAAAAATTAGCCAGGCGTGGTGGTGGGCGCCTGTAGTCTCAGCTATTCTGGAGGCTGAGGCAGGAGAATGGCATGAACCCGGGAGGCGGAGCTTGCAATGAGCCGAGATTGTGCCACTGCACTCCAGCCTGGGCGACAGAGCGAGACTCCGTCTCGAAAAACAAAACAAAACAAAACAAAACAAAAAGAATAACAGCACCAATACCAGGCCAACCAAACAAGTCGCCTTCCAGTGTCCAGTTTGGCTTTCAGCTGCCAGTTTGCTCTTCCTGCTGATGTGTAAGCTCTAACTTGCTTTCCTTTGGGAGAAATAAAGATGCAAGGAACGAGCAAGTTAAGGGAATCCTTGTGGTTCCTTTCTTTTTGTTCTTCCTTCTGTCCTAAACTAAGGATTAACTGCACGTCCCCTTCCATCACCTAGAGAGAGAGACAGAGGGCAGGCTCTCTTCATCCTCTCCCAACTGTTACACTGAACACAGTCTTGCTGTCCAAGGCAGTTGGTCTCATATGCATCTCCTCTAGGGGCATGTATTAGGGGCGCTGTGTTTCTTTAAATAGGATGTCATTCCGAGTTTACTATTAGACCAGTTTTGATCATGCTGTGTTGAGGCTATCTGTGCCTCGACAGTATAGAAATTCACACACTGGAAACAAGGCCAAATAGGCACAATACTTCCCAAAAATTCTTTGTAGTTTAGGCGATAACATCAATGTCTGGGTTTGAGATATTAGTGTACTATTCATTTTTCTTTATTCAAAGGAGAAAAGGCCTTTTCAGAAACATTGCTTTAGAACCTCCAATTTTACTTAACCCCATCTTGAATGGCAATTCCAGAAGAGTTTTTAATGACCACTTCTCAGGCCAAGGATTAAGACCAAGGAAAAATCAGGAGGTTTTACGGCACTTACAAACTATGTTGGTTCCTTGCATTCCAAAATGCAGTTCGTTCAACAGTGTGATAAGATACAATTTTTCCTTCATTTAGTCTTCTATTCACTATGTACAAAATAATTACTGAGCAAGGAAGTAAGATGGTGAACAAACAGACATAGCCCCTCATGGAGTTAATAGTCAATTTAGTACATCAAATCTGAAAATACTGAGAATATGTATATTTAATCCCCAGTTAAATATTTCCTTGGTGGAGAAATTGGCTCTCACACACTGATGGAAGCATTTACTCCAACTATTAAAAATCAACTTGGAAAGATGGATGGAGAGGCATAAAAAATAGGGATACATTTTGATTTAATATTCCGCTTCTGGATATCTGTGCTAACAAAATACTCCACACAGCATATTTTAGTTAAAATTTGGAAACAAATGCCCAGCAATTGGGAAGCAGGCATATTACAAAGCATCTATTTGACGGTCTATTATGCGGCTACTAAAAAGGATGATTATGAAGACAGTGGAGCAACAAGGTAAACTTCTTATAATGTAATGTTTAAGGAAAAGGATATAAATTGTATCTGTATAACATTACAAATACATAAACAAGTACTTTTTCAAAGAGGCAAGAAAGAAATACACTGAAAAAAGGATACTAAAGGTTGTTTTAGATTGCTATAGTTTGGGATAAATATTTTTCTCTTCCTCTTCTATATATTTATTTTAATGTATATTTAATCTTGGAAAACAAATTATACTAAAAGTCCAATCCTTTGTTTTTTTAAAAAAATTATGATTTATTTCACTTTGGAAAATGGAATGCTTCATACATTTGAATGTCATCCTTGTGCAAGGCAGAGGCTGGTCTTCTCTGTATCATTCCATTTTTACTGTATGTGCTGTCGAAGCAAGCACAAAGTGAGCTCTTCTTAAAGAAGTGGGGAAATTATGAAATTTCATCTGAATGGGTGAGGTATCAAATTGCATATCATGTTGTTTTTACTTTAGAACTTATGGAGGTTTTTCAGTTATAATATCATATACTATATGAATAAGAAAACAAGAAATGGAGGGAGGAAGGGACAAACTATTGCTATAACCAATATCCACTGTGTCAGGACCCAAGAAATACATATAGGTTGGTACACAATCAAAGGTATTATTTGTGTGCTGGAACTTTCAGAAATGAAGCCTTAGAGACCTCTATTTTATCCCAAAAGGCAGGCACTGGAACAGCCCTGAGTCCAGTCAAAGAAGTAGCAATGAATAAGATGGTATAACAAATGAGGTGGGCGTGTCATTCTGTCAGTTGCTTCCTCCTGACTAACCAAGAGCACACCATAATTGTGCTTCTGAACTCATTAATTTTGGCAAAAGGTATCTTGGTCTACCTAATTCAGCTTCTCCATTTAACAGTGAGGAATCCGAGGCAGGTTCACATTATGATTTTAATGGGCATTTTTGCTTTGGGGAGGCCTCTTCATTTATAAACAATATTAAAAATTATATCTTACAATATCGAATTAAAAATACAGACTTGGGTGAGCAAGGACTTCTATTCTAAAGCAGTATTGCAATGGAGAGAAAGTGACTTTCAATAGGAGGAGGAGGACTATCACAATTGGAAGAAAACTTTAATCCTGAGATATGCAAACCTCTCAAAGGTTAGGCAGAAAAGGTCTTTTCTTTTCTAGGAAGGAATAAACAATGCTGGAAATAACAGGATGTTGAAAAGTGGGATGAGTTAGGGTGAATGATCTTACGGTAGAAAAGAGAAAATTCTACCCTATGATCACCCTATTTTCAGGAAGGGCTCTTAAGGATGGGTTGTATGATGGCTCAGGCAAAGGGCAGGTCAAAGCTCAGGGGCCAGGGGACAGAGAGAATTCTAACTAATCTTGGGTCAAGTCAAGGTAGCAGATATTTTGTCCACATTGGTCAGTGGTTGAAGCAGTTCAGCTAATCATTAATGATGCATAAGAATGAAACAGTGGAGCGTCTATGTTCAGCTTTGTCATAAAAAAAAAAACAAGGTTGGCATCAGCAAGTCTTATCGAAGTCACATGGGGAGGATCTTTCCTTGTATAAGCTGTTTTCTAGAACACTAACGGGTGGGAGGGTTCCTTTAACCCTCCATGTTTTCCAGGATCATAGGACTTGGGTAAAGTTCAACATGTTCAGTGACTACATTGGTACAAAGACCAATACATTAAAATTATATATTACAAGACTTTCTTTGACTTAAAAAATGTTCTTTTGTTCTTTTCTCTCTGCCCTCATTGTGTGGGTCCCCAAATTATCATGGATCCTGGGCACTGTCCCTAATGGATAAACCAGCCCTGATCTGAGACACAGCGAGATCAAGGGTCTCTAAGACCACTCAGATAACTACGGCAGAGCTCAGACAAGAGCAACTAGGTCTAGACCTCTTTCTACACTTGCAACTATGAAGACTACGGAGAAGGCTCTGCTCAAGAGGTAGGATGAAGGTTTGGGGATGAGGTGATATGTGGGGATATTAACTTTGATGTAAGAACCTGCAGACTTAGAAGGAAAGGATTGGTGAGGGAAATTCATTAAAGAGTTGATGGCTGGGAGTGCCTTAACCATTGACTGTCACAGGCACATCATTCAGCAACATTTATTCTGTATCTCCTGTGTGCTTGGTGCTCCTGCCTTTACAGAGCTTACAGTCAAGCAGGGGAGGCCAATGCACAAGCAATGGTAGTCAGTCGTGACAAGTGTAATGACAGAGGAAGCAAGGTCATTAGGAGTGAGTAACAAGCACACCTAACCTGCAGGAGGGAAGTGAGAATCCAGAAAAGAAATGAACCAGTCCCAGAGGATGCAGAAGGCGAGAGGAGTGCTCTAGTAGGAAACATTGCATGCAGGAAGACCCAGGATATGTGAAGTTTAAGAGATGGAAAACCAGTGATCTTCCTTGGGCCTGGCCAAATGTCCTTAATATTTTGGAAACCAGGTATCAGTGAATAAAAGGAGGAGTTAAAATCTCTCCCAACCTGCTTCTAGGAGTCTTAGAATCCAAGACTAAGGAGTCAATAGGATTTGGAGGGTAAAGTCATGTAACTGAGAAACCTTAAAAAAAAAAAAAAAGCAGTGTCTCCCCACCCCACATTTTACTAAACCACCCAGTCATTCAGTTCAGGTACTTAGTCTATCCACAGCAGGCTAGGATGCTGGTTTCATTGTTGAATTTTTCACCCACTGTTGATACTTGTAATGTCTTTTCCCTATTCAGAGGCTGCATTTTTTGTTTTGTGGGTTTTTTGCTTTTGGTTGTTTGTTTTTGATAGAGTCTTGCTCTGTGTCTCAGGCTGGAGTGCAGTGGTACAATCAGGGCTAGCTGCAGCCTTGAATTCGCAGACTCAAGTGACCCTCCTGCCTCAGCCTCCAGAGGAACCGGTACTACAGGTGCGCAGCCACCAAGCCTGGCTAATTTTTGTATTTTTTGTGGAGATGGGGGTCTCCTCCTATTGTCCGGGCTGGTCTCAAACTTTTGGGAGCAAGTAATCCATTCACCTCAGCCTCCTAAAGCGCTGGGATTACAGGCATGAGCCACCATGCCCATGCAGTCTTGAGGAAAACGTCCTTCCATCTCTTATCAAAAGATCTTGGGTATACTGATTTCTTTTGTGTATATACCCAGCAGTGGAATTGCTGGATCATATGGTAGTTTTATTTTCATTTTTTTGAGGAACCTTCAAACTACTCTCCATAGTGGTTGTACTAATTTATATTGCCACCAACAGTGTATGAGGGTTCCCTTCCCTCCACATCCTTGCCAGCATTTGTTATTGCCTGTCTTGGATATGAGCCATTTGAATTTGGGTAAGATGATATCCCATCGTAGTTATGATTTGCATTTCTCGGATGATCAATGATGTTGAGCACCTTTTCATATGCCTGTTTGTCATTTGTACGTCTTCTTTTGAAAAATATCTTTTTGGGTCTTTTGTCTATTTTTATATTTATTTATTTATTTAGAGATGGAGTTTCACTCTGTCACCCAGGTTGGAGTGCAGTGGTGTGATCTCAGCTCACTGCAGCCTCCACTTCCCGGGTTCAAGCGATTCTCCTGCCTTAGTCTCTGGAGTAGCATCGACTACAGGCACACACCACCATGCTCAGCTAATTTTTGTACTTTTAGTAGAGACAGGGTTTCACCATATTGGCCAGGCTGGTCTCGAACTCCAGGCTGGTCTTGACCTCAAGTGATTTGCCCACCTCGCCCTCCCAAAGTGCTGGAATTACAAACGTGAGCCATTGTGCCCGGCCTTTTGCCCATTTTTAAACTGAGTTATTATATTTTTTCCTATTGAGTTGTTTAAGCTCCTTAGTACATCCACTATGGAGAACAGTTTGGAGCTTTCTCAAAAAACTAAAACTAGAACTACCACATAATCCAGCAATACCGTTGCTAGGTATATATCCAAAAGAAAGAAAATCAGTGTATCAAAGAAATATCTGCACTCCCATGTTTATCGCAGCACTGTTCACAATAGCCGAGATTTTGAATCAACCTAAGTTGTCCATCAACCAATAAACGGATAAGGAAAATGTGGTACATATACAGCGTGGAGTACTATTCAGCCATAAAAAATGAGATCCTGTCATTCACAACAACATGGATGAAACTGGAGATCATTATGTTAAGTGAAATAAGTCAGGCACAGAAAGGCAAACTTCACATGTTCCCACTTATCTGTGGGAGCTAAAAATTAAAACAATTGAACTCATGGAAGATAGAGAGGAGGAGGATGGTTACCAAAGGCTGTGAAGGGTAGTCAGGGGTGGGGGAGTGGGAGGAGGTGGGAATGGTAAATGGGTAGAAAAAAATAGAAAAAAGGAGTAAGACCTACTATTTGGTGGCACAACAGGGTGAATGTAGTCAATAATAACTGTACAGTTAAAAAATAACTAAAAGTACAATTGGATTGTTTGTAACACAAAGGATAAATGCTGAGGTGATGGAAACCTCATTTAACCTGATGTAATTATTACACACTGTTTGTCTGTATCAAAATATGGCATATACCCCATAAATATATACACCTACTGTGTATCCCCAAAAACAAACAAAAAGCAAAACAAAACAAACAAAAAAGGTTGAGGCCTCGTCTCTGCTAATGCCTGGGGTCAACAGTTCACGTCATCTGGGCTCTTTTGATCTAATCCCCGCTAACTCTCTCCAGCCCTGAGAGGACAGGCAACCGCAGGCTGCTGGCCGGCCTTTCCCAGCCGCCACCGCAGGTGAGAGAAGGAGGGAGGGAGGCGGCGGGTCAGGGCAGCAGGAGGGGAGAGCGGGTGCGCCCGGCCCTCGGGCGGCTAGGGCCAGAGCTAGCCGGGTTCGCGCGCTGCGGGGGCAGGACCGGGGCGGGGCCGGCCGGGGCTGACCGGGGCGGGGGCGGGGCCGGGACCGGTGATCCCAGGGGCGAGACCCGCCAGCTGCCGGTCCGCAGCCCAGGCCTCCGCTGCTCCGCCGCCCCTCGGCTCAGGTAAGGCAGGCACCCCCAGAGCTCAGGTCGGGCTGCCGGGTCCCAGGCTGGGGGTCTTCGTTTGCCCCTGGCTGGTGCAGCGGCGCGCCTTCCCGCCCTCCGAGCCCGGCGCAGGAGGGGACGGCCCGCGCTTGGATACAGCTGGGTGGAGAAAAAGGGTGGGCGTGCGCAGCGCTGTCTCTAACCCCTTCCTTTTGCTCAAAGTTCT
Organism: Macaca fascicularis; assembly: GCF_037993035.2. Classification (NCBI taxonomy): domain Eukaryota; kingdom Metazoa; phylum Chordata; class Mammalia; order Primates; family Cercopithecidae; genus Macaca; species Macaca fascicularis. The sequence continues at coordinate 30,187,681 of NC_088381.1, read as the reverse complement.
TGCACTTGGAAATTGGAAAAGTCCCTCTTCAAACTCTTTTCCAGATGTGGCATCAGGAGTGAACCAAGCCGCTCATCTCGCAGTATCCCTACCTGTGCTCCTGGGAGGAGTCTACCCCAGATAACGTTTAGGGACCTGCCTTTCACTGTTAGGATGATTTCTTGGAACTCGGGAATCGATTGAATTAATTTTATTTATTTATTTATTTTGTAAAACTTTAATTTTAGGTCGAATTAATTTTAAAGCTGAGTTCAGGGGCAGGGAAAACGACCGGGTGGGCCTAAGCCTGCTGGGGTGTGACTGCTTGGGGCTGTGGGGACGGAGGCTGGCAAAACTTTCCTTGCTCTGCCACTTGGGCAGAGTCCGCAGTAAAGACTGCGGGGACAAGACTTTCGCCACTTGTAAGGTTGGATGAGAGGCGGGAAGATAAAGGGGGGACTGTCTGTGCTGACAGAATCTGGAAAACGTGATGCACTGGGAATACTTCCTTTGGGAACAAGTGCTTCCTTATACCATCTTCCTCACTTATTAAAGCATTTTTGTATCCATTTCAATACAGTTAACGATGTTCTGTTAAACAAAACGTAGGTGTATGGTACATCTGTCTTTGCGCCTCCCCCCACCGCCCCCCCCCCCGGTTTTGTGCTAAGTGAGTTCAAGGTCAACGATTGGAGACTAGGTCACCTGTTGGGGATCTTTTTACCTGAAGTGTTTTCCTCCAGCCCTTCCCATTGTCACCTGCCAAAGAGCCATTCTTTTCTTTCCTGTTTAGCTCTCACCACTTACAAACCAGTGAAAAGGAAAGCGACCACTTCTGTCATGCAAGTACTTGTGGTTAAGTTGGTCTTGTGCAGCTTTTTTGTAAACATCACTTGTTCCTTTGTATTTTTTTTTTATTCCTTCAATATTAAAATGTGCCAATAGAGTCTTCTGTAAAGAATGCAAAAGACTGTAGGAGAAAGGGGAACTGCCATTGAAGGTGTCTAGTAAAGTGATTATTTTTGTAACCAAAAAAATTAATATTCTATATTGCGTTCCAATGCTTTCACTTCTTTTGGAAAAGATATTTTAAAATTATAAGTATTTTGTCAAGAAAATATTAACTAGGCTGGGCGCTGTGGCTCATGCCTGTAATTCAAACACTGTGGGAGGCCACGGAGGGTGGATCGCTTGAGCTCAGGAGTTCCAGACCAGCCTTTACAGCATAGCGAAACTTCATCTCTACAAAAATCAGCTGGGTGTGGTGCTGTGCATCCGTCTACTACATAATCCCAGCTACTAGGGAGCCTGGGGGAGTAGGATGGCTTGAGCCTGAGAGGTCGAGGTTGCAGTGAGCGATGATTGCGTGCTTCACTGCAGTCCAGCCTGGGTGAGGGAGAAAGACCGTGTGGAGAGAGGGAGAAGGGGGAAGGGGAGTGGGGAGGGGAAGGAGGGGAAGGGAGGGGAGGGGCTCTTAAGTTTCTCCCTGTGTGTAAAATCTTCCATTAACTGTCTCTACCCAATGAACTGAATGCTTTAGAAATCTGATGTTCTAGTTTACACATGCCTCCTGGAATAGAAGAGTGCATTTGACTTGTGAAATAACTTAAAGGAACCTTGAAAGTAATGGTATCAGTAATATTTTAAGATTTCAAGTTTGTTGCATTCAGATACCTTTGTAGTTTGACAATTCATGTACTCGAAATTGCTGTTATTTAATAATAATAATGTGAGTAATAATGTTGCTCACAATAGGGGGCGTCCTTTATGAATAATTCTTTTAATTTTTGTTGTTGTTGTTGTTGAGATGGAGTCGCACTCTGTCTCCCAAGTAGGAATGCAGTGGTGCTGTCTCAGCTCACTGCAACCTCCGGCCCCCGGACTCAAGCGATTCTCCTGCCTCAGCCTCTCCAGTAGCTGGAGTTCCAGGTGCCCGCCACCATGCCTGGCTAATTTTTGTATTTTTAGTAGAGATGGTGTTTTACCATGTTGACCAGGCTGGTCTCGAACTCCTGATCTCAAGTGATCCACCTGCCTCGGCCTCCCAAAGTGTTAGGATTACAGGCATCAGCCACCGTGCCCGGCCCTTTAGGAATAATTCTATCAGTATATCATAAAAGGCACCTTTCTGGAGGCCTTTTCTGTATGTATGGTTATTTTTTCCCAGTTGTTAAGCTTTGTAGATTCCGTTCTTCTGTAGGCTGAATTGGAAGCAGACAGCTGTGGTGGAGACCTGGACTAAAAGTAGCTATCTGTGCACTGAGGTCTAGCCCCAGGTCAGCTTTGAAGTCCTTGCAAGTCCTCCTCCTAATTAACTTTGGGAACCCAGGAGTTTCTTAATTTACATGTGTCATGTTTATCTTCAAAATGAGAGAGTTATCTTTAGTCTAAAAAGACATTTGGGCCCCTTTGAACTTTCCTAAAAAATGCAAATTTTCATTTACAGAGCTAGATATCATTGCTCTAGGGGAACACTGATTCTAGAATTTGCTCTCATTTCCAGAGGGTATCCTCACATGCTGACCACCACCTTTGCCCCACCTAACCAGTATAGTGCAGTGATTAAGAATGTGAGTTTTTCCATAGACTGATGGATCTGTTTGTTTCCTAGCTCTGACCTTAGGCAAGTTACTTATGTTTTCCAAGACTCATTTTCTTCATGTTTAGAATAGTGATAATAATGCATGTTGATATTATGAGGACCGCATGAAGCAATGCCTGTAATGTAAGCAGCACAGTATCTACAACTTAACATATAGTCAGTAAATGGTAGCAACTGTTTGCTTTGACACTGACTTTTCCTTTCTTTTTTTTTTTTAACAAATTTGAAATTTAACTGGGAGAAGTGTAAAGCCCTACACAATAAGTGTTTAAAACAATAAGCAAGTACAGGATGAGGGAGATGTAATTTACTGAACCAATCAACTTTTTGGTTAATTGACATTTGGTTGCTTGTGAGTGGGCAGTGAGTTGTGAAGGCCCATGTATTAGTCGTTTCTCATACTGCTCTAAGACTGGGTAATTTACAAAGAAAAGAGGTTTAACTGACTCACATTTCCACATGGCTGGGGACCCCTCAGGAACCTTACAATCATGGCAGAAAGCACCTCTTTAAAGGGGGGCAGGAGACAGAATGAGTGCCGAGCAAAGGGGGAAGCCCCTCCCTTATGAAACCATCAGATCTGGCGAGAAGTTACTATCACGAGAACAGCATGGAGGAAACCATCCCATGATTCAATTACCTCCCACTGGGTCCCTCCCACCCCTTGTGGGGATTATGGGAACTACAGTTCAAGATGCGATTTGGGTGGGGATGAAGCCAAACCATATTAGTCCTGAAAGCTCATATGATTTTAGATCGCTTTAGTATAAATGAGAATGCATATCTATAGCCAAGGATATTTTTTTTCCATCTGTCTTTTGCTCTTTGTGTATACTTCAGAGTTCCTCTCAAGATGAACATTTACAAACTGACTTGTCTGGGACAAGAAGGAGGAGCAAAGAGAGGCGGCTATTGAAGCCATACCATATTCATGCATAACGAATACGTTAAGTCTCTGGCTCCCCTTTCCACATTTTTTATGTATTGTTATATGTAAAGCTCGCTGCCAGCAGAGTGCAAAAGAGAAGAAGGGACCCCCCCCCCCACCCTGGCCTCCTGCCCTCTAAGCATACATTCATGGAATAGTTCAGGTAACAGGAATAAGTAGAGCAGAGTAATAAGTGCCCTGATAAAAGTAGCAAAGGGGAGGCTGGGAGTTGAGGAGTGCTAAACATCCACCAGGGCAAGCTTAAAGCCGTGAAAATTTAGTTCTAGTTTTGAAATTTCCAGTTTTGTGGACGTTTGCCAGGTGTAAGTACTGAGTAAAAGCACTTCAGGTCAAGGCAGAAGTTTGTGTGAAGGTATGCTGGGGAGAGAGAACATGACAACTGCAAATCATGGCAAACTGTCCCCTTGTGTCCCATCTTTTACTGACTATGGGACCTTAGCAAATTGACCTCTGAGCTATAGTTTTCTCATGTGTAAAATGGGGATCTTACTATTATTTTACATTATTAGGTAGTGATTTAATCTTCAAGCCTAGCCTATAAGAGTATCTAGCTCACAACACAGTTGGAAGACTTAGTTGTATATAAAACACTAATCTACCTGGTGCAACCAAAGTTGTGCCTTCCATCCCTCTCATTCTCTTGTTTAGAGACAGGGAAACACTACTCTAAATCTAGATGGGATTTAAGCCTTTCATGCATATTACAAAAGCAGGCCAAGAAACGTTTTAACTGTTCTGGTTGTTTAGAATGAAATATGAGATTATATGCTTCCACCACCACTAACCTTCTTTTCCAACCACCGTAAACTTTCTTTTTACTAAGGCTATGTTGTTAGCCTATGTTTTGGGGCCAGGCTCTGTGAAAGGAGTTCCTCCGTCTTTGAGTTGTTCTCTTGCTGGATAAGTCCACATTCTTACATTTACATGGTAAGATCTGTGGCCATTTTTTTGGGCCGTGTTTCCTGCTCCAGTCATTGCTTCAGTTTGAGCTATTGAACTGACTCTAAGAAAACATTTTGGTGTGGAGGGTATAGTAAAAACTGATTCATTAGTTTGGAGCCCTAACATGCAAACTGAACATTTTGGAAGGAATTGGTTATAGAATTTTACACTTTTGTGATTTTCCTTTAGTATTGTTAGCTTTTAAAATCCATCTATATTTGGAAGAACTTGCCTTGAAATTCCAACTTGATCATGCATGAGTTTTTCCTCTTGCAAAGATTGTGCCAATTTGCTGAACAATTAAATACTTAGAGTTTTCTCCTTTAGGTCATTTTCTCTACATGGATTTCAAAGAGAAGACCTTATGCAGTTTTTTTGCAATGCCCTCAAAAATGGAAAAATTCTACATTCCATGTAGGCAGTAGTAGACAGTAAGAGAATTTAATTACTTTAGGCTTTGGTCATTTGAGGTTAGGGTGCCTGGGTAGGCCTGTTGGCTATGGAAGGCCCAGATCAGGCCAGGGATTGGTTCTTCCTAGATCATGAAGACCTATCATGAGTAAGAGCTTTCTGTGGGAATTGTTCTTTTTGGTCATTCATTCATTCAGTATATTTTGCTTCAATTCATTAATTAATTTGAATATTTCATTGATCGTGTTATACATGCGGATGGGGATGCCGAGATAGATTCAAGTCTCCGAGATAGATTCAAGTTCCTTAGACTCTAATTTGAGTAAGAATTACTTTGGATAACTAGTTTAAATTTAAATTCTTGCACTTTATCCCTTAAAAGCTCGGATTCATTTCATCCAGTGCGGGGCCTAGGAATCTGCATTTTAATAAGCCTCACAGGTGATTCTGATGCTGCTGGGAGCTTTCTTCTTTTTTTAACCAATTTTTTTCCCAGCATCAGTGTACACATTTACACAGACTTTTTGGAGAACAGTGTAATCTCTCTGTCTAGGGCTTGTTATATCTGGTCAAATATCTAGACAAATCTAAACTCTGGTTCACTCTCTGCTTTTAACCAAGTCATTGTACCTTTAGGTTGCTTTATTAATTTATAAAATAGGGACTTGAACTAGATGTCTGTAAATTTCCATGCTGTTCCTTAATTTGATGCTTTTCTTTGTTTTAAATATAAATCCAGCAAAAAGTATGCTTTGAACAGTCACAAATTAAAGCCATTCTTTGAATAAATGCACTGTTGAGTGATATCTACCCAAAGTCCTGTGAAATCCATATTCTTCTTAGGGTATCAGTACCCCTACTTTCTTTGTTACCACTTTCTTATGTTAAGAGGAGTCATGAATTTTAGAATGGGGAAGTGAGAAGGTGTGGTTGATAGAGACTACCTTTTCTATTAGAGACTGAGCTATGCCTCCCACTTTATTAGACAGCATATGTAAATTACCAGCTGAATATTTCAGTAATTGGACTTCCTTGGAGAAACTCTTCTTGATCTCCTCCCAGCAGGGTTAAGTGCAGCTTCTGCTGCACTCTCTACCTGCTTTGTGGGAACCAGGCCTACCCTTTCTCTCCCTGTAGTAATGGAGGCCCCATGATCTGTCAGCATCATGGGACAGGAAGGGGGGCCTTCATCTCATTCTCAAGAGGAGAACAGAGTCAAGAACACAGTAGGTCCTTCATAAATCTGTGTTAAATGAATTAACTGCCACTTCCCAAACCACTGTTAAGACAAAATTGCTTTATTTTCTGTAATGCATTGCATAGTTTTCTCCTCTTTCTTAAATGTGCAAAACCCTGTGCTAATTCTATATGCCCGTTTTTGAGACTCTATATGCCTGCTTTTGAGAAATACAATGCATTTAGCTGTAATTATTATTTAAAATTGAAAATAAAAAGAATTTGTAATAGCATCATCAATTTTCGGTTAAGGGAAATAACGAATGTGATCCCTACTAGCCCATTATGTCACATAGGCACACTGATAATTATTTCTCCTCTTCTTGAGGAACTGGAATATAAGCATTTAAAGTATCTTCTTTATATGCATTTTGATTTCCTATTGAACAAAAAAAATATAAACAGGAAGGACTTCATTCTTTTTTCCAGTGAGATCACAGAGATAAACCAAGTTAGAGCAACTCTCTTGAATAGCTAATAGCTGTCGCCTGGGGAAGGAGAAAATTATTTTCTGCCTTCCATGTTGATGTATATAGAACATGTGTTCTGAGTAGCTGCTATTTTCACTGCCTCTTTTTCCAGTCGAGGTGCAACATAAACTATTTTAATTAATATTGTGTCACCAAAAGGGGTTGAAATAGCCAATTGAATTCTGCCAAGATAGAGTCTTTTGATGAAAACATATCTTTATTGATTGTGGATGAAGAAAATCATTCTTAAAATGAAATCCAGAGAAAAATCATATCCCTCAGAGAAAATTTCTGAGTGGCAGGCTAAGATTAACATCATAAAATTGAATTTGTGCTGCAAGCCTTTGATGCAATCAGCAGCTGGGAGATGCTGTTGCCCTTGCTGTGCTCTCTCTGATTGGGGTGAATTATTGTGTGGAATGAAATAAGTGTTTCTTGTGTCCCTCCTCCAAGAAATACAAACAAGGTATTACCAGGTAGTTTCTTGTGAGTTAAAATGGGTTGGATCGATTCCAGGCCTCTCAGGCTCTTCTACAACTATGAACTATAGGTGTTGGATATTTATTTATGCCTTAGGGACAGAATTTCTTTATATCATTGGACAGTGACATCTTTGGTCAGTAGAAATCAAGCAGAGAAGAGGGATCCCCTTTGCCAGGGTTTCTTTTTTTTCTTAGAATAAGCAGAGGCCAGGATGTTTTAGAAAGTGCTGTAGTGCCACATATTGCCTGGTTTTTATTGGCCTGTAGGTTCAGGCAAGCCCTTTCCTGTGTCCCTCTGCTACCTCTTATGTCATAAACTGCATTGAAATCACCCCAATGTGGAAATCTCACATTGTGTATTATGAATCATTTTCCATGACACTAGTATTACAATGAGCTTTGTAGTGTTTTTGTATTAAGTTCTGATGCTTCGAAAACACTCTGGCCCATGCATATACTTCCACATATATAATGAATAGGTTTTATAGATTAAGACTCTTAGACTAAAGAGTGATTGTGGATGCCATGTCACTCTTAGACTAAAGAGTTATTTGGCATCCTAACCACCCTTGTGGGTGAATTTAAGTTGTGTTTGTTTTGTTTTGTTTCATTTTCTTTAAAGAAATAGGTGGACTGGCTTGTCTGTATGGAAGTGTAAACAGATGATGAAGTCATCATTATGAACTCTTATTTTCAAGGCCTTTAAGAAGTGGGATGGGCTTTGAGGTCATACAAATCTAGGGATGTAATCCTAGCCGGGGGATTTAGATTTACCAAGTCTTCTTTTCCTAATAACAGTAATGGTAGGTGTGTAGATTACTTGAGAAAATGCATGGGAAAGCCACCAGCACAAGGTCTACAACACAGTTGGCATTCAGTAAACACTTGTTGAATTGAGCATATAACCCTGTGCCTTAACACTGAGGAAAAGAAGCAAGGACAGTGAAGACAGAAGGTGGGATGTGTTTAGGAAGAAGGGAAGTAGGAAGAGCCAGGACTAGAGAAAATTTTGAATAGTAAAGTGGTGAGATAGGGACTATGAAACAGAGGTGGGGCTTGCCTTGGCTCATGACAGAAAATCCACAAAGATGTTCACAAGGGCTACAAAGGCTACGGTTCCTTCAGATTATGAGCCTCAAATTCTGTACTTCCTCTACCACTTTTTCCAGACCACCTTGGGATTCTGCATTCATAGCCTTGCTGATGAAAGTCTGTTTTGGCCTAGCTTCTGCTAGAATCCTTTAGTGCAGAAGATGAGTTTAAAGTCTTCCCTGGCAGGTGTTCCTGGCTGGTAGGACAGAGTCAGAAAACACCAGAATTGTGGGCATTAGGGAGGCTTCTCCAAATAGGCCTTGTCCATATAGGCCTATATTCCTGCCTATGGGAGTGCCTGCCATTTGCTTATTCTGGGAGGAAAAAAGGATTGTTATAATTACAGTGGACTGACTTCCAGTGTCAACTTGTGCTGAAACTGAAAGAAGGGAAGTAGATGTCAGGGCCAAGGAAGAAGATAACTAGTCCTTGGAAGAACACAGGATTTTTCCACGAGAAGCCAAAGTGTAAGGGATGACCCATTGACAGCCATGGGAGTGAAACTTGCTTTGCTGTTGTGCCTTGGAAATGCTTCTACCAACCTCCTTTACGCTGGTTCTTTACTTACTTAGGATTTGACTTATAGGTTGTGAATTCCTAGAGGGCAGGAACTTGTGTTTTTTCGTCTTTCATTTAGTAGGGCTTTACTAGATACTAATTATCGAATTAATAAATGAATACATTCTTTTCTTAAGGAGCCGATAATGTAGATGGAAAGGAGATTTATTACACAGAGAGGTAAAGAATAGATTTTGATATATGACCAACTGTGTGATTCATACTGAAATTTAAATATATGTTTCAGGAGTTGGTACATGTGTTACTGAGATCTACATTCTGACTCAAAAGAAACAAAGTCTGTCAAATGCTGTATTACTTTTCTAGGAATGTATAACAAAGTACCACACACTGGGTGACTTACACAACAGAAATGTAGTTTCACAGTTCTGGAGGCTGGAGGTCTGAAATCACAGTGTCAGCAGGGTTGGTTCCTTCTGAGGCAGAGACGAAGATTCTGTCCCATGTCTCACTTAGCTTCCAGTGGTTTGCTGTCAATCTTTGGTGTTCCTTGGCCTGTAGAAGTCACCCCAACCTCTGCCTTCACCTTTACCTGACTTTCTCTGTGTGTGTGTCTGTCTGCACATTTCCTTGTTTTATATGACAACCAGTCAGACTGGATTAGGAGTTCATCCCAATCCAGTATTACCTCATCCTCAATTAATTATATCCACAATGAACCCCTGTCCAAATAAGGTCATACTTGGAGGTACTCCGAGTTAGGGCTTCAACATATAAATTTTGGATAGGCTCAATTCAACTTATATTAGATGAGAATGTGGTAGATTTTTGAAAAAAATCAAAAATTTTTTTAAATTTAAATTATTTTACTTTGCCAATTTGATACTTTTGAAGTTTTATCTTTATCTTTCCTACTTAATTCACTTCATAGATGGGATCTACTGTAAGTTATGAATGATAGAATGAAGAATTATAAGTGACAAGAATTTCATTTATCTTAATATTGTTTACTTAGCAGGATTTACATACAGATTTTGAGATTTTAAAAGCCTTCTGATAATAGAGTAATATTTATTGAATGCTTACTAATTAATTAATGGTTTTCAAGGATTATTTACTCACATCAACCGTATTAGATTGATATTATTTATCCTCATTTTATTGATAAAAATCCAACACAGAGTTGTAAAGTAACCTTCCCAAGGACATAGATTGGTAGAGTTGGCATTTGAATCCAGGCTCACTGACTGGAGGGCCTGACCCACTGGTACATGCTGTCTCCTTACTCATTACAGCCAGGTGCAATAGACAGTTGATCCCCTTCCATGACCAAATAAGCTCATTGGGTCACAAAACCAGCAAATGTATAAGATTTGTGATTTAAACTTAGGCGTTACAGGCATATCTTGGAGATATCATGGGTTCTATTGTAGGTTTGATTCCAAGCCTCTCTAATAAAGTGATTATTGCAGTAAAGCAAGTCACACAATTTATTTTGGATTCCCAGTGCATCTCAAAGCCTATTAAGTATGCAATAATATAATATCTAAAGTAATAATGTGCATATTGTGATTAGAAATACCTTATTGCTAAAAAGTACAAAAGATCATCTGAGCCTTCTGCAAATTGTACTTTTTGCTGGAGGAGGGTCTTGCCTCCATGTTGATGGCTGCTAATTGATTAGGGTGGTGGTTTGCTGGAGTTTGGGGGTGGTTCTGGCAATTTCTTAAAATATGACAATAATGAAGTTTGCTGCATTAATTGACTCTTCCTTTCATGAAAGCGTTTTTTTTTTTTTTTTTTTTTTTAAGGAGTCTCACTGTGTTGCCCAGGCTGGTCTCAAACTCCTGGCCTCAGGAGATCCTCATACCTCAGCCTCTTGAGTAGCTGGGATTACAGGCATATGTCACTGTGCTCAGACCTTTTGTGAAGGATTGCTCTGTAGCATGTGATGCTGTCTGATAGCATTTTACTCACAGTAGAACTTTTTCCAAAATTGGAGTCAATACTTTTAAACCCTGCTACTTTACCAGCTAAGTCTGTGTAATATTCTGAATGTTTTGTTTTCATTTCAACTATGCTCATAGCATCTTCACCAGGAGTAGATTCCATCTCAAGAAACCACTTTCTTTGCTCATTCATAAGAAGCAGCTTCTCATCCATTTACATTTTATCAAGACCTAGTAGCAATTCAGTCCCTCTTCAGACTCTACTTTTAATTCTAGTTCTCTTGCTATTTCTACCACGTCTGCAGTTACTTCCTCCACTGGAATTTTGAATCTCTCCAAGTCATCTATGAGGGTTGGAATCAAGTTCTTCTCAACTCCTGTTAATGTTAATATTTTGACCTCCTGCTGTGAATCACAAATGTTCTCAAGGCATCTAAAGTGGTGAATTCTTTCCAGAAAGTTTTCAATTGACTTTGTCCAGGCATATCGGAGGAATCTCTACCTATGGCAGTGGTAGCCTCACAAATTGTATAGCTTAAATAATAAGACTCGAAAGTCAAAATTACTCTTTGATCCATGGGCTGTGGAATGGATATTATGTTAGCGAGCATGAAAACAGCATTAATCTCTTGTGCATCTCAGAGCTCTTGGTTGACTTGGTGCATTGTCAATGAACAGTAATGTTTTGAAAGGATTTTTTTTTTTTCCTGAGCAGTGGATCTCAACAATGAGCATAAAATACTCTGTAAACTATTCTGTAAATACATGTTTTGTCATCCAGACTTTCTGGTTCCATATACAGAGCACAGGCATTATTTTTAAGGGCCCTAGAATTGTTAGAATGATAAATGAGCATTGGCCTCAACTTAAAGTCACTAGCTGCATTAGCCCCTAACAAGAGAGTCAACTTGTCCATTGAAGCTTTGAAGCCAGGCGTTGACTTCTCCATTCTAGTTAGCAAAGTCCTAGATGGCATCTTCTGCCAATAAAAAGGCATTTCATCTACATTGAAAATCTGTTGTTTAGTGTAGCTACCTTCATTAATTATCTGAGCTTGGATCTTCTAGATCACTTTCTGTAGCTTCTCCATCAGGACTTGCTGCTTCATCTTGCACTTTCATGTTATGGAGAAGGCTTCTTTCCTTCAATCTCATGAACTCAGCTAGCTTCCAGCTTTTCCACTGCAGCTTCTTCACTTCTTTTAGCCTTCGTAAAATTGAAGAGAGTTAGAGTGCTGCTCTGGATTAGTGTTTGACTTAAGGGAATGTTGTGGCTGGTTTGATCATCTTTCCTGATCATTAAAACTTTCTCCATATCAGCAATTGTTTTGGTCTCTGATCATTCATGTATTCACTGTAGTAGCACTTTCAGTTTCCATCAAGAACTTTTCCTTTGCATTCACAATTTAGCTAATGGGCTGGTGCAAAAGGCCTAGCTTTAGACCTGTCTTGACTTTCAACATGTCTTCCTCACTAAGCGTAATCATTTCTGACTTTGATTTAAAGTGAGAAAAGTGCAACTCTTCCTTTCACTTGAACACTTAGAGGCCGTTACAGAATTATTAATTGACCTAATTTTAATAGTGTTTTGTTTCAGGGAACAGAGAAGACTGAGGAGAGAGAGAGAGATAGGGGAATGGCCAGTTGGTGGAACAGTCAGAACAAAAGTTTAATTTACCAATTAAGTTTATCATCTTATATGGGTATAATTTGTGGCACCCCAAAACAATTACAGTGGTGATATTTATGATCACAGACCACCACAACAGATATAATAAAAATGACAAAGTTTGAAATATTATGAGAATTACCAAAATGTGACGCAGAGACATGAAGTGAGCACGTGCTGTTGGAAAAAATGGCGCCTATAGATTTGCTTGAGGCAGGGTGGCCACAAACCTTGAATTTGTAAAAAACACACAATTATCTGAGAAGTATAATAAAATGAAGTTTTATTCCCTCCCCTGGGGGAAATCCTTCCCAATTTTGACTTCAAGCTCTAATTGTGTTCCCTCCCTGGACACTCTTGCATATACATTAACACAGCACCTATCACACTGTGGGATGACTTAGGGCAGGCCTGCCTCCTTAGACACCAGTAAACTCCTTGAGGTTTGTGACTTTCTTTGTCTGTCTTGTCCACATCCCTAGAATCCTTGCACAGTCTCTGACATGTAGCAGATAATGAATATTTTTAAACTAAATATATGTAAACAAAGGCAAAGGGACCAAAGAAGAGAAATCAGTTGAAGTCAAAATAAATAAGTATTAATAAAGGAAGTAATTGAGTTGACAGAAGATGAAATCTGGAATAAAGGTAAAAGTGTTATCAGAAGAGACTAGTATGAATATCTCAGAAGAAAATAATCTTAAAAATAAGATAAAGTGATGGAATGTTGAAGTAATGAGGAAGCTCATGTGTGAGAGACTTGATTTTCTTGGTTAATTGAAAGAAAGGATCATCAACTAAGAGTGCTGGGATATGAGGAATTACCTGTTAGGGTGGAGTTTTGAAAGGTAGAGGAAAGGATTTGACTATGACAGAGGATGAAAGCCAAGTTTCCCAATGTGATTTTATTTAAATACCAAGTATTTATGTTAATAGATAAGTATTTCTTTTAATGTGTGTTTTGAAAAATATAACCTGTACATTAAACCTCACGATTTTATGGACACTTATGATTAAGATGATTCCAAAAAAAATATACTTATATAGCTTAATTTCTTCTTACCTAAGTTTAATTAATACATAAGGCAAGTTAATTTAAAGAGAGATATTAGGCAAACAGTTTTCCAGATTGTTTTTGGATATGGGAAAGAAAAACATGACTCGAGACCAGAAATAGGTTTGCAGAATTTATACACACACAAAACAATTGTTTTGTCTAGTAGCATGAATACTTAGTTAAAATTAATCAAAAGATGACTCCCTGGTAGATACTTTGAGGACAGGGATGGTGTTTTTCTGTTCTTTGTGTTCTCTGCAGCCCAACTCACCACGTGGCTATATTTAGTTCTCAATACATATTTGTTGAATTTAATTAAGAATGGTCTAGGACAATGGTATTTTTTGTTTTTGTTAGCCACATCTAAGTAAAAAAGAAATGACTTTCACTGTAAATAGAGGGTTAAATGTGGTGTAAGCTAAATACATATCCCCTTCTTAAAGCCTGAACTTTGAGCTTTAGACAAGGGGATTGTAGTTTCTTGAGTTTGTTTGTTCACTAATTGAATATAAATAAAATGAAGTTACCACCCAGAAAGAATTGAATTGTTCTCTCATATTTCTCTTACCACATCTAATGCTCATCTCCTTGACAATGACTAGAAGTAGACACACTTGGCCTTTCTTTGAATGTGTCAGCTCTGTTGCACTACAGCTTATTGAGAGAGGAGATGAAGTCTGAAGGTAATACTCTGAAAATCTTCAACTCATAAGTCTGGAAGAGCTGTGAACTGTGATGGAAACCTCATCCATGTAGTGAAAGAGATGTGATTTCTTGGCTGTTTTGCTTTATACATATTCCAGGTCATGAGTGTTTGGAATTCAGAGATTAATTTGCACATCTGTTTAATTCCTCCTTTGATCTGTGGGCTGTTTCAGCTTTGACTTTACCTGCTAAGGTATTCTCTATCTAAAACACGTTATTTTCTAGAGTTCACTAAGTAGCAGTTAATTACTCAGTGACAGCATTTTTGTAGGAGCTTAGCGTTGATGTTGGTTAGGAGTTAATTCTGAAATAGTCATGTTCTAGTGGGTTGACCAGACAGAATGTTATGTGTTATTTAAATATGCCTTGGACACTCTTTGACCTCGTGGAATTTTTTTTTTTTTTTTTTTTTTACCTTTTCTAAGGAGTGATCTAATTACAATCTGTTGATAAAATAATAACTTCGGCTTCAGGGGCATTTTCAAATAGATTTTGGGTGGACAGGGCTTCTGCTGAGACCCATGCCAGCTTGGACTGGCATGTTCTCATGGACTGAAGTCAGGCTCTATGGATTGCAGAGCCTGCTTGCTTCATAGTCTGCTGTGGTTAAAGTAGATCTCATTCTGGCCTACCTGAACACCCAGTTACTTTCTCCGGCTTTCTTCAGTTTCCTTGAGTTCCTTTTTCCTTCATAAAGCTCAACTTTGCCCTCTCCCAAGCTGTTTCCAATTACTAGCTAGCTGTGTGACACTGGCCAAACCATCTTACTCTTCTCTCCAATCTATTCATGTGTTTTATCAAGCTTATTAGGGTAAATTTATAATGCATTTAATAAACTGCCTACTTTTAAAGTGCACAATTCCAAATTGAGTGTACAATTTTCACACCAAAGCTCTTTTTATCTCCACCTAAACTCAAAATTTAAAAGCAAAACTCCCTCCTGGGCTAAAGAAGACCAAGGTATGTTTTCTGGAAAAAAAAAATCTTTACGTAATTCATCTTTGTCCCTCACAGTGCCTATGAGTTTTGAAGAAAGTAGGTGGGATTCTTCTCCACTTAAGAGATGGAATTCACAGAGGTCACATAACTGTAATCTCGGCAGATCCGAGATTCAAACCCAGGCCGATTTTATCTCAAAGCTCATCTTATTCACTGCTCTACTATATTTACTTTCCTCTTAGTGTTTATTCTGGTTAGGATGTTATTGTTAAAATGCATGCATTGTAACCAGGGACTTTATCCTTGTGTTTCTAGTGGGCTGTCCTCAGTCCAGGGGTTTGAGATTTGTCTGTGTTTGTGAGGTTGGTAAAACAGACTCAGTGTCTGGGTGTGTCCCTGAAGACAGCTATTTATGACAAGGGTAAACAATTCCAGTGTCCAGTAGACACCACCCACAAAACCACATTTGCATCATACTCATTATTCTGCTACCCTCAGACAAGTCAGAAAGATAAACACAAATTGTTACGGGGAAGAAGATGAAGGTGGGCTGGAGGACGGGAGCTGTGATGGCGTGTTGTTGTTCCTTATTCTTGCCAGGTATTGTGTTTATGGAGAGAGGATCAGGAAGTGTCCGTTTAGCTTTTAAAGGCTACAAAGGCCATGTTGGAGCCTGGATGAATGAGAGGTTTATTACTCTTGTTTTGTTTGACTTTTTTTTTTTTTAAGAACAACCGAAATATCAAAGGAATTTCACATTGCAAATCCCTAAGAATTTCTGATGGTCAAGACAGGGGAGGCCGGGCGCGGTGGCTCAAGCCTGTAATCCCAGCACTTTGGGAGGCCGAGGCGGGCGGATCACAAGGTCAGGAGATCGAGACCACGGTGAAACCCCGTCTCTACTAAAAATACAAAAAATTAGCCGGGCGCGGTGGCGGGCGCCTGTAGTCCCAGCTACTCAGGAGGCTGAGGCAGGAGAATGGCGTGAACCCGGGAGGCGGAGCTTGCAGTGAGCCGAGATTGCGCCACTGCACTCCAGCCTGGGCGACAGAGCGAGACTCTGTCTCAAAAAAAAAAAAAAAAAAAAAAAAAAAGACAGGGGCATCTTTGCAATCATGTGCAAGGAGCAAGTTCCAGGTGGGCTGTCGGTAGACCTGGTTCAATTTCTGTCTCAGCCACTCATTTCTTTGGTTACTGTGGCCAACTAACCAACTTCTCTGGGCCTTCATTTACTCATCTGTAGAAGGAAGGAACAGTAATTGTGATTTACAAGGCTCCCTTTTGTCTTCAGCTTAGAGATACCAGAGACCCTATTATGCCTACAGGTCCCAGTTATATTTGAATTTCAGATGAACAGTACATATTTTCTTATAAGCATGTCTCATACAATAAACAATATTTTTAGTGTGACCATGTCCCAAATATTACATAGTATATGCTATACAAAAATTATTTGTTGTTCATCTGAAATTCAAATTTTACTAGGCATTTTGTATCTTTATTTGCTAAATCTGGCAACCCTAATTTTGCTTGAAGTCATTGATCATCGTAGAGTTTAGAAGTAATAATAACAAATTGTGTATTTTCATAGCCAAATATTCCAGCATATAGCCACTGTATTTTCAAGAAAAGAAATTGTAGTGTCTTTACTGTAAAAATAAAGGAAGGAAATCTCACACTCTCAAAGGTATTTCTAGAAAGTGATAGTCATAATTTCTGTCCACAGTACAAAATTATAGTGATTCATTGCCTCATCCAGTCAATTCATTCCATATGCTGAGTGCTGATTATGAACAAGGAATAGTGATAAAAGCTATCTACACAGAGTCACCTATACTCCCATCAGTTCTCCAAGGTAGTTATTTTTTTTTCCATTTTATAGATAAGAAAACTGAGGCTCAAAGAATATTTCAAGTTTCTAAGGTGTGGGAAAGGAAGGCAAAAATTTATCTGACTCATTCTATTAACATTTTCTTGCCTTTTTTCTTTACAATAAAGTATATTTTGAATTAAAATAATACAAATAGTGGTATGCTGGATACAACCCAATGAGGAACCCAGAGTCAGAAACCTTGTATTTCTGTGTATTTTGTTAGAACACGAAGAGAGGAACTAGGGTGGTTACGTTCCCCAGAATATACCTCTCCCAGAGCAACACTATGCTGTGATCCTAGGAAGGTCACACCACATTTCTCCACTTCCTCATCAGCAAAATAAGAGTTCAGCATTACATTCTTCATGCCTCTTCCTATTTCTAGTGAACTCTTGCTTCAGTCTCCAGGTCAAACACATCATATAAGAAATATTTACTGAATGTCACCTATGTGGTAGGCAGTGTGCCAGGGACTAGGGATCAAACAGTGAAAAGACATACCCACCTTTTTCCAGCTGTAATTTACAGTTTTGCAAAGTGTCCCCACAGTGGTGATTTGAGAGGCCCTACGGTTTAGGAGGTGATTGGGAAGTTAACGTTGCTAGAGTAGGTAGCCTATTTCTATTTCTGTTTTAAAATACATGATTTAAAGAAAATTTCATGTTAAAACAGAACAGTTTGGGAGCTGGCAGGTCATCCTGTGAGTGTGCAGCAGTCAGTGGCTATCAGCAGGACTCCATCACCAGGAGGTTTATTTCTTAAATGTGGATAGGGTTTTGTGAACTCTATAATGGTTTGAACCCTCTATGACTTTAAATTATTTATATTTCTAGGCAAGTTTTACTTAATTCAATGCTTCCCATCCTTCCTCATATCAAAGCATAAACATAGAAAATGATTATTTTTGTATACCCCAGGTGGAAAGTTTCAGTTCCTCTCACCGCTATAAACTCTTCATAGCTCATTATGTACCATGGCATGCTGGTGGGAGGCCCTGATTTAGTTAATTTATATTGCAATAGAGTGTTGGTTATAGAAAGGAGCACAGGGAACTCTGTTATTAAAATCTTGTGTCAATGAGAATGAAAACAGAAACATTACTGTAGATTTACTACAAGAAGGTATTCCTTTGATCTGAAGAGAAGATTCATTTGATAAAGATTTTTTATGGGGAATATCAAGCTATCACTAGTATTTTAAAAATCAGTATTAAAACCAGAAATCCTAATGATTTGGAACATTGGATATGGCTTTTTCTAGAAAGTAAAAATATTCATGAACTTCCTGTATTTTGAATGACTAAAAATCATTTGCAAGTAACAATTTGTAACATCTCTTATTTAGAAACAAATGTGGAAATTATAAACATGAACAGTTTTACTTTATTAACTATAAAAGGTAGGAAGTCCCAAAATATATCACAAATGCTGTTTTGGTCTTATTTGATATATACCTAAATTTCAATCTATATTAAATATGTAATACTAAAATAACATGTTTAAATTTAGTATTATGCTTTTATTTCATAGTTATGTATAAATTGCAATGATCTATATATATATAATTAAACTCTATAAAATCAGCTTTATAACACTTTCATAGTTATTACACCTAAAATAAATTTTTTCTTAAAATTATTTTTTTCATTATGCCACCAAGATATGACAAAATTATATAAATATATAATGTGAAAATGGTAGGATAGATATAAATGCAACTACATAACTAGCAAGTAATTCATTACATTGTTTTTTTACCTACTGGCTGTGAGCTTCCTGAAGTCCATTCATCCTTTCATCTTGAGAATCCAGTGTGGTATCTGAGTAGGCTGCAGTCAATAATTTGTGTAGGAATTATTTGAGAGTTACTTAAGAGAAGTTTTGTGTCTGTATGTTTGGTTATTTATATAATTATTTCCATAGCTTTATTGATTATATGATAAAATATTCATTACATTGCTTATTTGTTACAAAATGCAATATCAAAATGTACTTAGTACTAAGATGTACTAAGTAATATCTATTAGTATTTACCAAGTATTTACGTACAAAATGTAATGTACTACAATGTTGTAGTTTGTCCTGTGACTAGAGATCCCCATGAGAGAAATTCATTTGACCTCTATACTATAGGCTCTAACTTTATCCCTATCTGTGGCTATGATGCTTACTTTTTTTGCTTAGCCAAAAGGCCAAGAAGTAATGCTGTGTTTCTTTCTCAGTGTTCACTCATTTTTCTCCAGAGGAAGTATTTATTTTGAATTGCCTTTAAATAGACCAGATTTAAAAATTATCCTACAAAATTCTACCAGCTTGCTTTAGACACCCAAATATTATTGAGGTACTCAAATTTAGTATACAATAATTATAAATTGAGGGCTATGATAGAGGTTTGTAATCCCTTTCCAAAGACTTCTTTAAAACTTGTCTAGACACATAATTATTTGAAACACAACAGGTGTACTTCTGTCAGGAACGTAACTTTCTCCTCCGCACCACAGAGATTCTAATGTAGAGAATTTTTAATAAAGTGATTTTTTTCCTATGAGGTTTATTTTCACTTAGAAATTTCTAGGGAATTATTAGGGATAACAGAAGACATGGATTTACTTTCTATCCTATTGATAGCAAGGCACTACGTTTCTGGGGTTACTTTTTAAATTTTACTGCGAAAAAATTAAGAGTCTGGAAAGAGTGAATTCTGATATGTGCAAGCTTTTAATCAGTTCTTTCTCCTTACTGTACAGTTCATTTGGTCTTTCTCAGAATCTCAGAATTAGAGATGATCTTAAGAATTATCTAGATCAGGCCAGGTGCGGTGGCTCACGCCTGTAATCCCAGCACTTTGGGAGGCCAAGGCTGGCAGATCACTTGAGGTCAGGAGTTTGAGACCAGGCTGGCCAACATGGTGAAACCCCATCTGTACTAAAAATACAAAAGTTAGCCAGGTGGTGGCAAGTGCCTGTAGTCACAGCTACTCGGGAGTCTGAGGCAGGAGAATCGCTTGAACCCAGGGGGCAGAGTTTGCAGTGAGCAGAGATAGTGCCATTGCACTCCGGCCTGGGTGACAGAACAAGACATTTTCTCAAAAAAAAAAAAAAATCTGGATCACATTTCTCATCATCAGCTTTCTTATAAGTGAGGGGGGGATTACATTAATGATCCAAGGCCACTTGCTCTAAATCCTATGGGAGTTTATGAGTAAAATATGCAAGGTAATATGATGATAGAATAGTGAAATGTAGGCAGCTCAGGTGATAGTAACCTAATTTTACTAATTACTCTATTTACAATGTGGTAATAAAGGTTATAAGTGGCAAAAGCAGCCCTGGAAGTACGTCTCTGAATTTCAGGTATGTTGCACTACACGTAGCAATCTGGATTGTTCAAGATGAATTCTAGTTGTGATTTGATTTCTTGTGGCTTTGGCCTTGGTCCATTTTGTTTTCTAATTTGGTTGTGTTAGGAATCCTGTGGCTATAAAGGTTTTCAACCTGTGAAATGCTTTGATTTACTTTCTCCTCCCTCAACTCCAAATTCCTTGTATTTTAACAGGTATGTAAACATTTGCAAATATTGGAATGGGGGATGTTTTATCCTACGTAAGTCTTTAGAACTATATTGAATGTTTTCATTCCTTCATTAATTCAGCACATAGTTACTGAGTGTCAGCTTTTGCTGAAACTGCTCTGGACCCTGCGATTATAGCAATAGACAAATGAGACAGAAGTCTCTGCCCTCAGAAAATTTACGATCTACTTAAAGTGAAGTTGAAGTGAGTTTAATTTTAATAAGAATAAAGCAAAAGTGTCATGGTGAAAAAGTTTGACATGTGGATTATCCAGAAGTAGGAGAGCCAAAATGAAAATGAGAGTAGTAAGTTACAAATATTACTGTCTGCTCTACATTGTGTGCATGACCTCATTTCATTCTCACAACAACCCTGTAAGGTATCTATCATTATTATTTGCATATTATAGATGAGGAAACCGAGGCTCAGAGGGACACGGTGGCTCAAATTTAAGTCTAGCCTGATTAACGTTTACACGCTTAATCCACTCCCTCTCTTTTGGTATACAGAGCTTAAAAATAATGAAAAGAGGAATTTATTCAACCAATATTTATTTTGTCCCTATCTTCAAAGCACTGTTCTTCAGGCATTGTAGGGAATAGATCAGTGATTAAGAAATGATTCCCATATTTCAGAAGGAATGTAGAAGTAAGAAGCATCAAAATCGGTTGAATCAATTTTTTCAGTAGAAAAGAATATTTTGTACTATGGGATAGGCACTATGCTATGTAAGGAATGATCTCTATCCTTGGGGGAAGTGTATCATTTCACTGAGGGAGACATCAATGCAGAGCAGATAATTTTCAGGGAGATACAAAACCAGAATACAGGTGGCCAGTTATTCTGTAGACAGTGTTGCAAAGATTCAAATAAGAGAAGCTAATTTCCCAGAGCAATAGGAATATAAATACTGCACCTCAAGAGTTATTTATCCCTTAGTGTAGTGTTAATCATTACAGATATATTAATTCCCGGCAAATGTTCCTCGGAATTTCTTTCTCCTACTGTTCTACTCAGCAGGCTAGATGAATTTCTTTGGCTAGTTTCCTAGGTAAAGTTTAAAAAAGACACAAGTCCTTGGACAAGAGCCAAAGTGCACATTGACCATAAAAAATGCCCAGTTTCCTTTGGAGCAATATGACCCAGGAGCTTTCCCTTGTGTACCACTTTTTAATTCTTGGCTAAGCACACATTAGCCAAGCCAAGAGTGAAGGTCAAATGATTTTTGTATGGTGATTTTCATAGTCTCGATACTAAAAGCTGTGGTGAAAAGAGCAATACAAAGTCAGGAGCAGTATTTCTTGGAGCAGAATGTTAAAACACGCCCATGTGTGTCCTTCTCACTACCTGCTTTGCAATCTTCACTTGTATCCCATTTATCTGGTATTCATGAGAGTGAGCTTTTCCCCAAAGGTGAATTTTCCTTGTCAATGAAACTTACTATCTATTTAACTCTTGTCTTAGAAATAGTTAAAACTGCTAGTTTCTACTTCCCCCACTTCTTATAATAGAGTATATTGGACATCTCAGCATCTTTTATTCAGACAGGTGGTGCCATCAGAGGCAGTAATTGTCCCGGGCTAGAGGACTGCGGAGCCCTCAGGAGTGATACAGATTTAGGACAATTTGCTCTTACACTAAGGGGTCCAGGACTGCCAGATTCTGTGGCTTTAATGGCAGGTTTTCTGGACTTTTTGATCTCCTTTCTCCTTGCTGATTCACTCTTTTTTGTGCTTACATCAGTTGAAAATCATTATGTTCCTACTTTCTTTACTTCATTCTCCTTCTGTCTCTCATCTGTTGATTTTAATATAAATGAGCTGTTAAATGAGCTGTCATTTTACTTAGGAGAATTTGTGTAGGTTTGCCCTATGTGCTTTCATATATAAGAATGTATCTGTTAATTCCCCAAGATTACACCTAATATGAAATTTTTGCTGAAGTAAATGTGTATGTGCATAATTTTACATATTTTATTCCATTTTAATGGTTACAGGTATTTGTGTTTCTATTTCATGTTCACTCAGATTTAGTAATCTATGTTTTCTGGCTGGGTACAGCGGCTCATGCCTGTAATCCCAGCACTTTGGGAGGCGTGGAGGGCAGATCACCTGAGGTCAGGAGTTCAAGACCAGCTTCTTCAACAAGGTGAAACACCGTCACTACTAAAAATAAAAAATTAGCTGGGCATGGTGGTGGGTGCCTGTAATCCCACTACTAGGGAGGCTGAGGCAGGGGCAGCGGCAGGAGAATTGCTTAAACCCAGGAGTGGAGGTTGCAGTGAGCCTAGATCGCGCCATTGCACTTCAGCCTAGGTGACAAGAATGAGACTCCATCTCAAAAAAAAAAAAAAGGTTTGTGATGTATATTTTCTATAAGAATTATTTCACTTACTTTTCCGAATTTTTAACATCAAGTTAATAATATTCTCATTTAAGATATTTGAGTTATACTCATTTTCTCTGTATATTATTTTTGATGTTTTTAGGGCCTTCCTTATCAAACTTGCCATAGATTTCCTCATGTTATTTCTCTTTTCAACCTGTGTTTGATTTGTAGATTATTTCTTTTCTGTTGCTGTTTTTATAGTGATGTATGGTTTTGTCTACCTTGTTTCCTTTTGCATTCTTTGTATTTACCCTGCTCTTCTTCTATATAAGATTTTAGTTTGGATGTTATTTACTTATTAATTTGCTGTCTTTTTTCTTAGTAATGTATGTATGTATGTGTTTAAGGCTGTAATTTTTTTAATACAAAACCTACATTTGGCAAGTTGTATTATACAAAGTTTTCATACTCTTGAGTCTTAACTACATCAGATTTATATTATGTTTTCTTGGTAGCCCAGGGATCATTTAGAATATTTTTTTTAGTTTCCAAACATTCAGACAGGGAATATTTCAAACTTTTGTGTTACGTGTATGTTGCAGGAGTGGGAAAGGAAGCAATTTCAGATTTTTATTGATTGTGGTTAGATAATGTTTCCTAAATGGTATTAATCCTTTTAGATGTTTTGAGACCTGTTTTGTGGTCCAGAAGGGTCACGGTTTTATAAATGTTGTATGCATGGTTTCATTGAAACGTATTTTTATTTAATTCGTAGGTGCAGGAATCCATACATTTTCATGATGTTACTAATACAAATTATGTGGTTCAAGTATTTAATATCCTTAATTTTTTTGTCTGCTTGATCTATTTATTACTGATTGAGACATGTAAAATCTCTCTCTGTCATAATTTATCAACTTTTCTTTGTAATTATGCAATATTGTATTTTACGTATTTTGAGACTCTGCTGTTGAGTATCTAGAGACTGTTATCCTTTTCTGGTGAATGACTTATTTAATCACTATATAGTGATCACCCCCCCCCCACAGTGGTTTTGCTTTAAAGCCCATTTTGTCCAATATTACATCAGTTTTGTTTTATTACCATTTGCCTGGTACATTCGTATTCACCTGTTTATTTTCAACCTTTCTGTGTTAATATTTTAGGAATCTTTTGTAAGTAAGATATAGTGGGACATATTCTAATTGAGAATTTTTGTCTTTTAACTAGTAAGTTTAATCCATGTATTCATTCATTCTGTTGCTAGCATTATTGATTTTGATGCTCAAATTGTCCATGGTTTGGCCGGTGGGAGCTCCTTCAAGCAGACTTCTGCGTTCCTTTGGTATATCCTCACTCTTTGAGCACTACCTTGTTTTAACAGCAATTTAGTCCAGTATCATCTTGTGTTTCCCTGCTCCAGGCCTGGAATCAACCAGTTTCCCAATAAAACCTGATTCCTTTTTAGTGGAGAATAGTATTTAGAGATGCTACGTAAGCTCATTGCTATTGGAGTGTTGCTTCTCCCAGGACTCCAGCCAACAGAGATGGCAAGTCTGCGTGTGTGTGTGTGTGTGTGTGTTTTACATCTACCTTTATTTTACACCAATTCCTCTAATTTGACTCCAGTATCATAGGGATCATTCAAGTGTTTTCCTTTCCATATTTCTAACTTTTTTTTCTAACGGTAAGAAATCTGGTTCTTGTTATAAATGAGCAATATAGTAATTATTTGATCAGTCTGTTATGTAACCAATTTCCTGTAAATGTGCTGCCCTGTACCCTGTGTGGATGCCCTCCTCATCATTTTACGGCTTTAACACTCCTTATGGACCTGTCAACTGCCTAATGTGTGAATATCCTGCTTACCCCTGTATTCCTTTACTATGTCTGATTACACTTTCAGGCAATAACCTTTCTGATCCTACCAGTGTTCTCAGGATGCTGAACATCACCCAGTGTGCTTGCATGCCTTCCTATCCTCCTTGGGCTTCAACACTTTGTGCCAGACCATGACTGTAAATGGATGTCCTCTTTACCCTGCCCAGGCTCTGGCTCCTCACAGCAGGGCCACTTCCTTCACTGTCCTCACCCCTGTTAGACTCATGACAATCCTTGTTGATGAACCTCATTATGTGAGCTCGTTTCTCACTTGTTCCTGCTCCAATACCCAGTGCCATACAGCCCTGTATACATTGTTCCTCTTCACCCTGCTTAGGGGCTGCAACTCACATGCGGTTGCCCCTCACATGCGGCTGCCCCCACATTTGGACACCTCACTCACCATCCCTGGGCTCTGACTCCACTGTCTTCCTATCCTGACACCCTCCTCATACTATTTGAACTCCAACACTCCACTCTTGCTCTGTTCTGTTAATACTCGATGGCTTTAGGAGTGAATTAGCAAAGAAGGGAAAAGGTTCTATCATTTTGGGAGCTTATATTAGATAAATATTGGGTCTTTTCACTTAGCATTTATATCTCTTAACATCTCTGATTAGTCTTAATGTTTCTGAATTCTTTTTACTCAACATTTTCAGGTTTTTTTGTAATGACTTCTTGCTGTATTCTGGGACATTTCCTGAACATTGTATTGAAGTTAATTATTCTCCCTTCACTTGAGCCTATTCTGACTTGTCCTTTTGAGATTTGTTGTATTTTAACGATTATGTTTTGTTTCTAGAAGTAATATTTGTTTCTTTTAAAAGTCTACCTTTTTGTAGGCTTTTTTTCTTTGGGTTTTTAATTTCATCTGTTTGTCTGTTTATTGATTTATAATAATTTATTACATTTGTTCTGGTTTTGAAATATGTTTTAGATTGTTCACTTATTATTAGTTCCTGGGGTGCTAATCTTTCTGTTTGCTCATGGTTTATCTTGAATGTTTTGTAATTTTTTATTGTAAGATTATTTGCTACTGGGGCCACTTGTTTTACAGAAATCCCATTCACTCTTGATAGTGAGAGTGTCTTTCAGAATGCCTTAAGTAAAACATTAAACAACTTTATTGAAGTATAATTGACACACACAATATTTGTGTGTATACATAAATGCATTTAAAGTATAAAATTTGATTAAGTTTTGATATATGTATACACTCATGAAACCTTTACCATAATTAAATTAATGAACTTATCTACCACCTTCAAAAGTTTTCTTACTCCCCATTGTAATCTCACTCTTCTCTGTTCTTTCTTTCCCTGAGCAATCACTGACCTCTTTCAGCCAAACCATTTTTCATTGTACATTCCCACCATCAGTGTCTGAGTTCCGGTTGCTGTATAGTCTTCTTAATACTTGTCATTTTTTTTTTTTTCCCCTGTCTTACTCTGTAGCCCAGGCTAGAGTGCAGTGGCACAATCTCAGCTCACTGCAACCTCCACCTCCTGGGTTCAAGCGATTTCCCCACCTCAGCCTCCCAAGGTGGGATTACCAGTGTGCGCCACCACGCCTGGCTAATTTTTGTATTTTTAGTAGAGAGGGAGTTTTACCATGTTGGTCAGGCTGGTCCCGAGCTCCTGGGCTCAGGTGCTCCACTAACCTCGGCTTCCCAAAGTGCTGTGATTACAGGCCTGAAACACTGCGCCTAGCCATTAACACTTGCCATGGTCTTTGAAAAAAATTTAGATATTCAAATAGGTCTGTAGTCTTTCTCACAAGCCTCCCAATAGTATCATTGAACTGGAAACAATTTTGTATGTATAATTATTCATACAAGTATTATATATAATTCCAGAATCCCCATGTGAAGAAATCCTTTCTAGAATTATCTGTAATACTTTTTTTTTTTTTTTTTTTTTCACTCCCAACCCATTTGTACTTCAGGCTTGACAGATTTTTCTTGGGAGATTTGGAAATATGCTTTCTTATCTTCCTGGGGTAGTTTTTCTGTTCCCCTTTCATCGAGCAAGGCCACTTCTGAGAGCTTTGCTTCCTATCCTTACATAGGGATTGACATTGCAAACTCCTAGCCAAAAAAGCCACACACTAATTTAGTTCCAATACTTATTGTATCGGTTTTCAGGTTTCTCTTAGTTTTTCACTGCTTGGGATTTTCTAGACTTATTTATAAGCTTGGTCATGAAGCAGCAACTTAAAAATAGGTATAATACATTTTTCTCTGTGTTTGAAGCAGAAGAAGGTCCATGTTCTGGTTACAATATTATTGAAATCAGAACTCTCTGGTTAGCTTTGTAGTATGATTAATATGTATAATCCTGGCATTCAGAATTACAATGCTCAGAACGTTTCCTATAGAAACTTTGGCTTCGTGGTGCTTGGATATGGCAGTTAGAATAATGCAAGTGTATCATAGACTAGATAGACTAACATATTGACCTAAGAAGTGAAAATGGGGAACTAGATACTGATTTCCAGACAATGGAACTACAAGGAAAATTTGGGTTCGTAGTGTCAGTGCACACCCATGTTTATGTATATTTGTGTGTGTAGACATATATAATTGAACATTAGAAATAACGTGTATCATAAGTTTTAAACATTTATAATGGTATTTACCCTTTTGGTGGTTTAGCAACAGAAATCCTGTAGGACAGAAGGCTGTCATTTTCTTGACTTTCTCAAAGCAATATGGGAAGTATGCTTGGCCCTTTTCTCCTCTCTTTTTGATATTTTTAATGGGATTAAATATATAATGCTAAATTGCCTCCCAAAATTGTTTGTGTTTCAGGAAGGAATGACCATTTGGGAAGAATATTTAACTCAGTGTTTCACAAAATGTAATGCACACATCACTGAGTGATACTTTGGGTGGTCATAGGCAATGTTTATTTATCCTTACGTATTCATTTTAACCCTTGCAAGTAACATATGAATGTAGTCATTTCATAAAGATTATTGTTTAGGAAGATACCAAATATAAAAATAGGTAAAATAAAAATTATTACTAAAATAGAATATGGCAGAAATCATGACAGTCATACATGAATCTTTGAAGACTAGGAAACACTGTTTTTATGGAAAAGATTTATTTTTTTAATAGCAAATTCACCAATTTCAGGTATTTATTACCTAGATGAGGTAACATTTCTAGGGAGAGAGAGCTTGCAAAGCTGGCTTCAAATTATGCCCTGTAGACAGCTGTATGCTGCTTGAGAGACCCAGCAGGACTTTGTAGCAAGTTAGATGTAGCCATAGGAAGAGCTGGGTGTGAAGTGAATAGACTATTCCTTTCTTTCTCTTCATCAATAATAAGGAATTAGAAGATAATTCATTCTTGTTTGATGAATTAGCATCATGCATGGTAATTTCAGTGTCTGATGACTACTTTCTCTTCTAACTGATGGGGAAGCACCCTTTTCCATAGCCCTGGGAGAACACGTCGTTGAAGTTTGGGTCATCATAAATCCACTTTGTAATATTATCAGTTTCCTCAAATTTCAAAAAGGTGACCATATATGCTTCTTTCCTTCTTTGTATTTTCAGGATTCACCCAAAATGAGGACTTCTCTGCAGGCAGTGGCACTCTGGGGACAGAAGGCCCCTCCCCACAGCATCACTGCCATCATGATCACTGATGACCAGCGAACAATTGTCACTGGAAGTCAAGAGGGTCAGCTCTGTCTGTGGAATCTCTCACATGAACTAAAGGTTAGTGAAAGCTACTGATACTGAAACAGACACCACTCACAAAATAGGCACAACTTGCATTTTCTGTCTGCAATGACAGTGGAAGGTTTGCGTGATTGTTAAAAAGATGCTTATTAAAGTAATAAATTGATTTTACTTCTGAATTTTGAGAAAATAAAGTATATGGTTGATCAAGCTCATGTTTGAAAATTATATTATGAATATTGCTAATCTTAGCTACCAGCTAAGTGTTATCATCCTTTAAGCTATGCTGAGTTTTACTGTTTTATATCCTGAATTATATGTTTAAGTAACTGAACTACAGGCATGTAAGTATAATTCTAAAAATTATGGCTCATTAATCTAAACAAAGGGCACCCTTGAAAGCCACGATTAACTAAATGAGTAATATCTTAATTATCTGGGTGTTTCTACTGGTTTGGCCTGCTTGCTATTCTTTTAGTCTCTGCCTGCCTGTGATTTTTACAGATCACATCAAAATGCTCTAAATCCAATTTACTATTGTCATCCTTCTATTTCAGAACCTGACCTCACCTAGGATTTGGCCCATTGATTAGCAATTAATTGTCCCTGTCTCAAGTCATAAACATTTAACATATCGGAATAGATATTTGCTTAACTCTAGCAGTCTCTAGACCCAATTTGAACATTTAAACTAATGATGTAGTTAAAGTATACTGCCCTCATTAAGAAGCCTTTTAAAGATCAAAGACTATTTTTAGCCTTTAAAGTTTGTCACTTTAAAACCTAAATTAACAATTAATTGTAATTCTATTTTATAGTGTAATTAATTAACATCTCCCATCACTGAACAGTTCTATTACAGGACTGCCAAGAACTGCATAGCAGACCAGCTCAGCTCAATGTTAATGAACGTTCTTGAAGGAAGGATGGGTATTATTGCAACAGTTGTGCTTTAAAAATAGTGGCCCCCTTTGAAAATTAAAACATTAATTTTCTATTATAGTTTAAACTCCGACTTCTAAGTGACTAAAATGTCTTACTTATTTTCAATGTTTAAATGTATTATTTTCTGGGTGGAATAGTTGTGTTATAATATGTAGGTTTACTATAAGCTTAAGAAATCTGGAATTCTAGCATCTTCATATTTATAAAGGCATTGCTAATATTTATTCAACATTTGTTTAGCATACATTTGTTGTTTGCATGGTGTAAATTGTGTGGTATGGTGGGTACTCATTCGTAAGTTCAAATGTGAATGATAAGACCTGGTGCTGACTGCCCAAGAAGTTACAATGCAGTACAGAAAAAAATGGGCTACTGTGGCACAGTTATGATATAAGGTACTGTAAGTAGGGAATGGTCTGCACTCCATATTCAGTGGAGAAGTTATGCCATGCATCTCCTAGGAGCAAGTCCTCTGCTTGGATTCAGAGTAGTGGTGCTTATGGGGGGCAGTTTTCCTCCCAAGAGACATCTGTTACTATCTACACACATTTTGGTTGTAACTATTGAAGGACTAGAGATACTAATGGCATGTAGTGGGTGGAGCCGGAGATACTACAAACGTCATATAGTGCACGTGACAACTCCTCACAATAAATAATTTTTCCATTCCAAATGCCAAGAGTGCTGCTACAGAGAAATCCAGGGATAGAGATATGGGCTGGGAATAGGAATTAGATTGGTGAGAGTGGAAGAAGCAAAGTTATTCTACATTAAGGAGACTGTCTGTGCTTGGAGGAAAGGGAGGAGCTGTCTGTTGCCTTAACCTAGGTGTGAAAAAGGATCAAAGAGAGGTAAATCCAGAGAGGAAGACAGGGACCTCGACCTGGAGAAGTTTAGATGACAAGTGAAGGAATTTATATTGAATTCTCGAGAGCTATTGAGGAGATCTAAGTTGGGGATGAGATCAACTTTGTGTTTTTGAAATTCACTGTGAGGACATTGTGTAAAAGTTAATTACACAAAGAAGTTATTGATTAGTATGAATGTGAGATACTCCATGTGAAAATTTTCCTGAACATTTTCTATGGCTAACCATAGAGCCAGATTGAATAAACAGCATCTCTTATTTTCCCATGAATCTTGCCCCCACTTTGCGACTGATCAACTATTAGTGGGAAAAACTCCAGACTGAAAAAAATCAAGGGCATTTTTTAGTTCTCAACAAATCCTCTTGTTATCCATAAGGTGGTCAAGTGAGTAGATTAATGGGTTAATGATTAGTGGTTTAATTTTATTTTTGTTTAAAAAATGTGTATATAAAGGAATAATTTGGGTAGGGGTAGAAAAAAAGGAGTCCTTGAGGACACAAGAGACTGTAAAAAAGGACATAACTATATGGGTGATTGAGTCACTGTAGGGCAGCATCTCAGGGAGAGGATGGTAGGAAGAAGAGAAGGAACTCAGGCATGGGATGTTGTAAAGTGAACAGGGAGCCATTTATTTTCTCTTCATATTAAATTTGGAAAGTTCTTTCCCCCTCCAAAAGTACATAGGTAAGAGAATACATCAAGTTTTGTGGTCTTAAACACTCGCTTGCCACCATGCAAAATGGAAAAACAAACCAGGGACACTTATTTGCGCTGTCTTTAGGCAAACTACACAGGTACTTTTTGTTCTAGGCACAAATCCTCATCCAAGTTTCTCAGAGTCCAGTGCGGGAGACAGATTTGTAAATCGGAAGTTGTAAGGCACTGAGACACTTTCCATCTCTATGAATTTGACTATTCTACATACCTCCTGTAAGTGGAATCATACAGTATTTGTCTGTTTGTGATTGGCTTATTTTATTTAGTGTAATGTCTTCAAGGTTCATTCATGCTGGAGCATATGACAGTATTTCCTTTCTTTTTAAGTTTGAATAATATTCCACTGTATGTATATACCACATTTTCTTTATCTGTTCATCTACAGATACATACATGGGTTGCTTCTACCTTTTGGCTATTGTGAATGATGCTGCTATATACATGGGTGCACATGTAGCTGTATCCTTGCTTTCAACTCTTTTGGGTACATACTGAGAAGTGGAATTCCTGGTTCATATAGTAATTCTATTTTTGAAATTATTTTTAATTGACACATAATTGTACATACTTACGGGGTGGTAATTCTATTGTAAATTTTTTGAGGCACTCCTAGGGTGGCTGCACACTTTGCATTCCCTCCTGCAGTGCACAGAGCAACCAGTTTCCCTGTATCCTCACCAGTGCTAGTTACTTTTTTCTCTTTTTTTTGTAATAGCCATTCTAATGGGTGTGAAGTGGTATCTTGTTATGGTTTTGAATGGAAAGCCTTTCTGAGAGTGATGCTTGAGCTGAGTTCTAAAGAATGCACAGGAATTGAAGGTGAGTTTGCAGACACAGGGAATGACAAGTGCGTGTGAAAGACATGAGCATTTTGCCTTAAGGGAACTGGTAAAAGTAGTTGAGTAGACCTGGAGCATACATAGTGAATTAGAGGTGACAGGCTCATCTGGAAAGGACAGGATGGGTCCGGCATGGAATCCCACAGGTTGAAGGGTTTATAAGTTTTGTTATGTTTTTTTCACTAGATAGAGCTAACAGCACAAGATAATTAAAAGCAGTGGTGATTTTGAGGGCTTTAGAGGATATTTTGTGTGAGAAGATGGCATAATACGATTCAATTGTATCTGGATTTTAGAAGATCACTTGCTAGCAATGTCAAGGGCATATTGGAGAAAGGGGGAGATGACATCAGGGACAGGGACTATGGCTATCAGACTTCTACTGTAATTTATTCAAGAAAGGTTTTGAGGATAAACCAACTCAGTGGCAGTGAGGATGAAGAGGAGATGAAAACTGGAAAGACGTTAAGAAGAGAGAATGGACAGAACTGAGAAACTGATTGGATGTAGGGTAAGGGAGCAGGAACAGCCAAGGATCTTTCCCAGATTTGGGGTTTGGGAGCTGGGTGGGACTGGTAGAATGATGGTATTATTCATTTGCATATGGGATAAAAGGGATTGGAGAATAGGAATGGGGAGGGAAAAAGGTGGTGTAAATTCTGCACATCTCAGAGTGCCCAAGTATTCAATAGGGGATTGAAGATGTGCCTCAGTCTTTCCTTGACCATGTGCAGTGGGATGGCAGGGTGCAGGGGAGCTAGAGAATAAGTGTCTCCCTCTCTTGGGCTTCTCACTGCATGCCTAGGTTATACATGCTGTCTTCGAGTCCAAAGTCTGACTCCCATAGCCCTCTAGTTTCCCCAAAATTTCGTGAAGTCTACCAGTGAGGAGCTTCTCCAAATCCCATGCGAGCAAATTCCTTACTTGGATTTTCTTGTATTGATTGCTGGTTTTCTTCACACCTTTAAGTGTAGAGAAAGGTGAGGTGAGTATCCTCTCAGATAGACTCCCTTAGTATTGCTATGTTCTGCTCTTCCGCCTGTCTAACACTCAGAAGGAAACAACAAAATGAAGAAGAGGACTGGGTGGAGAAAAAGAATGGAGGTCGGAGTCAAGTGCCAGCCCTGATATTTACCAATTCTGTGATATTGGGCAAAGGACTTACATTTTTTGAGCTTCAATTTCCTCACCTGTGAAATGGGGATTTAAACACTGCCCTGTGATTATGTTTTTGTCTGGAATATGGTAGATGTTCACTGATGTGGTTTTGGCTGTGTCCCCATCCAAATCTCATCTTGAATTGTATCTCCCACGATTCCCACATGTTGTGGGACGAACCCAGTGGTTGATAATTGAATCATGAGGCTGTTCTTTCCCGTGCTGTTCTCGTGAAAGTGGGTTAGTCTCACAAGATCTGATGGTTTTAAATAGTGGAGTTTCCCTGCCCAACCTCTCTCTTTTCCTGCTGCCATCCAGGTAAGATGTGACTTGCTCCTCCTTGCCTTCCACCATGATCGGGAGGCCTCCGCAGCCATATAGAACTGTAAGTCCATTAAACTTCTTTCTTTTGTAAATTGCCCAGTCTCAGGTATGTCTTTATCAGCAGTGTGAAAACAGACTAATACATTCCTCAAGTTGTGTGTTCTTCTCAGTCTCCTATTGTGCTGTTGGAAGTACCTGGAGGTGAGGGTGGTGGTCAGGAGGAACCAATGCTTCATAAAAGTAGAGCTAATGGACAACAGGAAAGGTCTCCTGGATTTCACCATGGCGATGACTAAGTGTGATTGTAGAATTTTTAAATTTTGTTATTCTTCATTGCAGTTCTACAATATGGCAAATGAGGAAATTTTAGTGAACTGTCATAGCTTATTCAAATATATATGGGGATTTAGTAATAGAATGAGGACTTTATATGAAAGGCCATGATGTTCTGTTCTGATATTTTGTCCATGGTAGATTTTCTCTGGATGAGGGAATATCCTTGATGTTCCCTCATTTATTGCTTAATTTGGCTTTTAATAGAATGGAAAGGGATTAAATCAATACGCTCCCTGAGCGTAATGACAGGGAGAGATGGTATGTTGTTCTCTGAGATGGAACCTTCTGGACTTCTCAGGTAAAAGGTAGAGCGAACTTGAATTGTGCAGGATTCTAATCAACCACAAAACACTTCCTGTAGCACTAAAAAGTTAATCTGACAAGAGACTTTTTAAGAGGGAAATATCTCTGATTATGGTAGAAATGATATAAAGGCAGAGAACAATTACGTCATGAAATAATTTGTCCGATTAATATGGGTGAGTTATCATCTATGTATGTTTGTATAGTTCAGAAAAAACATAATTCATGTTAATTCATTTGGAAAATAGATTTTTATTACTCACAAGATATTTGGTAGCTATTCAAATTCAATTTTTGGTCTTTTTATTTTTTTGAGACAGAGTCGCACTCTGTCGCCCAGGTTGGAGTGCAGTGATGAGATCCACTATACCCAGCTAATTTTTGTATTTTTAATAGAGATGGGGTTTCACTATGTTGGTTAGGCTGGTCTCGAATGTCTGATCTCAAGTGATCCACCCGCCTCAGCCTCCCAAAAGTGCTGGGATTACAGGCATGAGCCACCGACCGCACTGGGCCAATGTTTGGTTTATTAGTGACAACTCCTTCTCCATCTGAGGAGATCTTACATGTTTTCTGTTTTGTAGTTTAATTTTTGTCATCTTGTTTTACAAAATAACGAAGAATTTACTTATTTCACATATGAGATTGTGGGGGAATTAGCCCTCTGTGCCATATTTTTAAAATTTTCATGTAGGAGAAAAACATTGGGTGTTTGTTTTTTCTTGAGATGGGATCTCACTCTGTCAGCCAGGCTGGAGTGTGGTGGTATGAGCTCAGCTTGCTGCAGCCTTGGCTGTCGGAGCTCAAGTGATTCTCCCACCTTAGCCTCCTTAGTAGCTGGGCTCACAGGTGTGTGCCACCATGCCCAGCTAATTTTTTTTTTTATTATTATTTGTAGAGATGAGGTCTCACTACATTGCCCAGGCTGGTCCTGAATTTCTGGACTCAAGTGATCCTCTTGCCTCTGCCTGCCAAGGTGCTAAGATTATAAACATGAACCACCATGCTTGGCCAGCATCGGTATTTTAAAGAATCATTTTAGTTAAAATTTTGTTGTTAATGTAGAAAGGTTAATTTTAGTGTTCCTGATGCAGGAACATAAAGAAGATCTTTTTAAAAAGTATTTCAATAGACTATTTTTGAAAGCAGTTTTAGGTTTAGAGCAAAATTGACTGGAAGGTACAGGGAGTTTCTGTACATACCTGATCAGCCCTGCCCCACTCCCAACACACATGTACACACAGTCTCCTTTACCATTAATATCCCACACTAGAGCACAGCAGTATATATATTTTACAACCAGTTAACCTACATATAATCAAGTATTGGTTCACTCTTGGTATTGTACATTCTTTGGGTTTTGACAAATGTATAATGACATGTATCTTTTTTTTTTTTTTTTTTTTTCCCTGAGATGGACTTTCACTTTGTCGCCCAGGCTGTAGTAGAGTGGCGCAATCTCGGCTCACTGCAACCTCCACCTCCCAGGTTCAAGCAGATATACTGCCTCAGCCTCCCAAGTAGCTGGGATTAAGGGCCATACTACCACTCCTGGCTAATTTTTATATTTTTAATAGATATGAGGTTCGTCCTGATAGCCAGGCTCATGTATCCATTTTTATAGTATCATACAGAATAGTTTCATTGCCCTAAAAATTCTCTGTGCCCCATCTATTTATCTCCTGCTCCCCAAATACCCCTGATAACCACTAATGTTTTTATTGTTTGCTAAGTTTTGCCTTTTCCACAATGTCATATAGTTAGAATAATAAAACCTTTTCAGATGGGCTTCTTTCATTTAGTAATACACATCAACGGTTTTTCCATGTCTTTTCATGGTTTGATAGCTCATTTCTTTTTAGTGCTGAATAATATTTCATTGTATAGATGTACTATAATTTATCTGTTTGCCACTTGAAGGGTATCTTGGTTGCTATCACATTTTGGCAATTATGGATAAAGCTACTGTAAACATTTGTGTACAGATTTTTGTGTGGACACAACTTTTCAACTTATCTGGGTAAATGTCAATGAGCGTGATTGCTGTGTTGTGTGGTAAAAATATGTTTAGTTTTATATGAAACTAATGAACTCTTTTCCAAAGTGGCTGTCCTGTTTCACATTCTCACCAGCAATGAGTGAGAATTCCTGTTGCTCCACATCCCGGCCAGCATTTGATATTGCCAGTGTTCTGGATTTTGGCCATTTTGATAGTGTGCTGTGGTTTCTCATTGTTTTTTAATTTGCCCTTCTCTTATGACATATGATATGGAGTACATTTTTATGTGTTCACTTGCCGTCTGTATGTTTTCTTTGGTGAGGTGTCTGCTCAGATGTTTTGACAATATTTTAGTCAGGTTTTTAACTTTCTTATTGTTGAATTTTAAGAGTTCTTTGTGTATTTTGGATAATAGTCCTTTATCAGGTACGACTTTTGAAAATATTTCTCTCAGTCTGTGGCTTGTTTTCTTATTTTATTGATCTTTTCTTATTTTTTAATATAAATAAGAAAGGTATTTTAATTTTATAAATTTTAGGTAATATAAATAATTTAGAAGTGAAAATTGATGCCTAAAGTTTTCTCCGTGGTAACTGGTCTGATATTTAGTCTATGACTAATGGAATTTTAGTCATTTTTATATTAACTTTATTGAGCTGTAATTAACTAGTAAAATTACATAGGTTTAAGGTATACAGAGTGATGATTTGATATATGAATACGTTGTGAAATGATTACCACAAATGATATGTTTTGGCTCTGTGTCCCCACCCAAATCTCATGTTGAATTGGAATCCCCACATGTTGGGGGAGGGACCTGGTAGGAGGTGATTGGATCATGGGGACGATTTTCTGCACGCTGTTCTTGTAATAGTGAGTGAGTACTCATGAGATCCTATGATTTAAAAGTGGGTGGCACTTCCCCTGTCACTCATTCTGTCTCCTGCTCTGCCATGATAAGATGTGCTTGCTTCTCCTTCACCTTCCACCATGATTGTAAGTGTCCTGAGGTCTCTCGGTCATGCTTCCTGTTAAGCCTGTGGAACTGTGAGTCAATTAAATCTCTTTTCTTCATGAATTACCCAGTCTCAAGTAGTTCTTTATAGCAGTATGAGAATGGACTAATACAACAATCCAATTAATTAACACATCTCTTACCTCACATAATCATTTTTTTTATGTGTGTGGCAAGAACTCTTAAGACCTACTCTCTTAGCAAATTTGAAGTATACCATACAGTATTAACTAGAGTCACCATGCGTACATTAGATCCCAAAACTTATATATCTTATGTATAATTCAATGTTTGTACTCTTTGAGCAACATTACTTCATTCTTCCCTCTCCCCCAGCCATTAGCAGCCACTAATTCTATTTCTATGAGTTTGGCTTTTTAGATTCTATATAGAAGTGAGATCATATAGCATTTGTCTTTCTGTGTCTGGATTATTTTATTTAGCATCATGTCCTCTAGGTCCATCCATGTTGTCACAAATGGCAGGATTTTTTTCTCTTTTATTTTTTTGGCTGAATACTATTCCATTGTGTATATAGTCGGCCCTTCATGTCCATGGCTTCTGTATCCATGGATTCAACCAACTGTGGATTGAAAACTTGGAAAAAGAAAAGAGGATTGCATCTGTACTAAACATGTACAGACTTTTTTCCTTGTCATTATTCCCTAAATGATATAGTATAAAAGCAATTTACATAGCATTTATATTGTATTAGGTATTATAAGTAATCTAGAGCTAATTTAAAGGATATGAAAGATGTTCATAGGCTATGTGCCAATACTATGCCATTTTATATTGCATACTTGCACATCCTAGGATTTAGGTACCTATGTGGTGAGGCATGGGGTGGGGGGCAGTGGTGTCCTGGAACCAGCCCCCCCTGGATAATGAGGGATGACTGTATGTGACACATTTTATTTATCTCTGCATCCGTTGATGGACACTTAGATTGTTTCCGTATTTTGGCTGCTGTGAGTAATGCTCCAATGAACATGGGGGTACAGATACCTGAGATACTGGTTTCATTCCCTTTGGATATATACCTACAAGTGGGAATCCTGAGTCATGTGTAAGTTCTATTTTTATTTTTATTGAGGAACCTCTATACTGTTTTTAAAAATAGCTGCACCAATTTACATTCCTATGACCATATAGGGTGTTATGGTGGTTTCAAAAAGGGTAATATTTTCTCTTGTATTATTTTGTAAAGTTATTTTGAATTCTGAACTCTGTATTAATGTGCTACTATTATTGAGGGGACATTTTGTTCATAGGAAGCATCAACACAGACTTATTTGTATTCACAACCTAGCTGTTGTAAGACAGGTCTGACAGTCATGGAGGTTTCATGATGGACACCAAACCAAAACAAACAAAACCTGTCTACAACACAGTTCATCTACCTAGGAGTTTATTAGTCTGTGGATGTTGATATTCCATATATCAGTTTTCTGGAAACTTGTATACAGCAAAGACATAACAGAATTTTCTAATCAGAATTGTGAATACTATATTGTTGTGTGTTTATTCTTCAAACCGTTCACAGTTATTTAAAAGCTCACTCTCATTATTTTCAGATTTCAGCAAAAGAACTCCTGTTTGGTCATTCAGCTTCAGTAACATGTTTGGCAAGAGCAAGGGACTTCTCTAAACAGCCCTACATTGTTAGTGCTGCTGAAAATGGGTAGGTATGGTGTGTAAACTTTGTCCCCTTCTCCATGTCCTTCCCTTTTTAAAAACTACAGTGGAGTACAATTTTAGTGCTGAAGGAAACTTTTGTGATCCACATGTGCCTCTCACATATAGGAACATTTAGATCTTGAAAGTTTGAATAACTTGTGTGATGATCCCAAGGAATGTAATCAGTATTATGAACCCTCACTCAATACTCTTGTTGCTGGATTGGGACCAAGATAAGCATCTCAACATGCGTATCAGAACTTGTAGCACTCTTACTGGGTAAAGGTTAGTGACCAATGCCTAGTTTTGTAGAATCAGCAATGAAAAAGTCTAGGTGTCTGTCTTTTCTCATGTCGTAACACACTTGGAGCTCTTAAGCAAACCCATCCAAGCTTTCATAGATTTACAAAACAATTTAATAGTTACAGTCTTCATGTTGTACCCTTGTCTGATGTTATTATGAAACTAACAGGCCGGGCATGGTGGCTCATGCCTGTAATCCCAGCACTTTTGGAGGCTGAGGCAGGTGGATCACCTGAGGTCAAGAGTTCAAGACCAGCCTGGCCATCATGACGAAACCCTGACTCTATTAAAAATAGAAAAATTGGCCTGGGCATGGTGGTGCATGCCTATAATCCCAGCTACTCGGGAGGCTGAGGAGGGAGAATTACTTGAACCCGGGAGGCAGAGGTTGCAGTGAGCCAAGATGGTGCCCCTGCATTCCAGCCTGGGTGACAGTCTCAAAAAAAAAAAAAAAAGAAAAAAAATGATAAATAAATAAATAAAAATTTAAAATAAAAATAAATAAATAAATAAATCTAACAGAGGAGAGGACTCAATTATCAGTAGAATGGTGGCAGAGAGATGGAAAAGGAACATAGCTAGTGATTTGGGTGCAGTTTCATGGGAGCAAAGCTTGCCCTCATGAAATAGGACTTACCTGTAGGAAAAAGCCCCACTGATGGAAGAATTACTATGAGCTAGGCTCCTGATGAGTTACTTGCCAAAATATACTCAGGAATGTGGTATCAATTCAGTATGCATTTGTTAATAAGGGATTGGGTTGCTAGTTGAAACAAGATAAGCCTCTCTTTGTTTTTAATCCAAAGAGAAATTATACACTTCTGAATTCTGAAAACCAAAAGAATAATGAGGAATCAAGGTCCAGCTTGTATAAACAGAATAGTTTAATATGTTGGCTAGTTGAACAGATATCAAAGAGATACCTATTTTCATAGCTTATAGTAAATCATTAATTGTAATATTTAGAGGGATTGAACTTTGGCTAAGTCTAAAGTGAAATGTCCTAATACATTCCTTTTTTAACCTTTGCCTGTAGCTTTCATTCACCAGGACTGCCACAAAGTCTGCTACACATGCTGAGATATTTATTCCCAATCTAGAGAATTTTGGAGATGGTTAATTTTTTTCTGGGGCTGCATGAAAAATTGAGAAATACGTAGTAGCTAACTGAGAAAAAGATCTGAAAAATTACTGAGTTTCACCATCAGGTATTTGCCCATAGTGATCTAACTCCAAAAGAGAAACTAGGGGTTAATGGATATATTTTTGATGAAAGATGAATTCAGCTGTATGAGCCCTGTAAATATTGTTAAAGAGCCTAGGAGTCTAGTTTCAATCTAACTAGCTGTCCTCCTTCACCAAGTTGATGTGAAGTTTCTAGAACTTTGTTCTTTTGAGGTTTCTAAATCTTATGCTGTGTCTATAAGATACTTTTTAGGCAGTACCTACGTTTCAGCTACTGTGTACTTGGCAAGTCTTAACTTTATTCACTGGAAATTATTACTCCTACTAGGCTTGCCCCATTATTTTCCAAACAACAATGCATTTTTAGATTTGAGAAGTCCCAGATATTGGCTATGGACTTAGCATTTTTGCCTTCATGGTGACCAGAGGGGACGCAGAGTTGCTTTATGGCTCAGTGTTTAGTATTTTTCCCAAATTATTATTTTATTTGTAGGCATACATCCTCAGATTCAGTAATCACAGAAAATTCTAGGATAATGAAAATAAACCATTGGCGATCTGATGTTAAAACAACAGAATGCCAAAGAAAAAGAGAAGATCCTGTAGGTAGACAGTGAGAAAAAGCAGATTATTTACCAAGGAATGTTAATTAAGCAGAGAGCTGACTTCCCAACAGTAATGACAGCAGTGAAATCCCTTCAAAAAGTGGACAGAAAATATCTGTCCGCTTGGAATTGTATATCCAACAAAAACACTTTTGAAAAATTGGGGCAAAATAATAAACCTTCAGACAAACAAAAACTAAAAGTGCTCACTACGCCAACAGAGTCTGGATAAGTATAATAACACATTTCTAAATGATGTTCTTTAGTAAGAAAAACAATGATTTCAGAAGGAAGGTTTGAGATGGAAGAAGGAATATTGAACAAAAACCCGCAAAGTTGTAGAGACTTTTTAAGATATAATGATATTTATATACACCCACTCACACATACGCGATTCCGGTCAACAATAGCATATAATAATATAGTAATAAGATCCCACACATTCTGGTGTTCTAGAGGTGGGTAAAGATGTTGATTAACTTTAGACCTTAAGCTATATTTATATATTTACATTTCAAGTATTGTTTAGTAGCTACAAAAACAATAGACAAAAGAAATAAAAGATAAAAGAAAGTGTATGTAACTTTCAATTTAAAAAAGAAAAAATGTTGTTTAATTCAAAGAAAACAATTTTTTTTAAATGGGACAAATAGCACAAAATAAGCTAGTTGAATAAATCTGACTAAAACAGTCATTCCAATTACGTATTATCATATGTACACAAATCAAAATAAGGTTGGTATAATTGTATTAATATTTTATATAGAGAGAGAGTTAATAAAATTTTAAGGCAAAAAGCCTTGGCACCGATAGAAAGGTTTATTACTTACCAATGAAAGTATTAGTAACTAGCAAGAGATGGCCCCAGAGAAGTAGGGCACCAGGACTTGGAGGCTGCTAGGGGAGTGCTTCTCAATCCTGAGCATGCACCAGAATCACCTGCAGAGTTTGTTTAATTACAGATTTCTGGGCACTGCTACCAAAGATACGGATTTAGTAGATCTGGGCTGGGGTCTAGTAACTTGTATTTCCAAAGCATTCCTAGACAATGCTGATACTGCTGGCCCAGAGCCCATATTTGGAGTAGCAAGTACCCACATTTGGGCAGTAAGAGAAAATGTTGGGTCAAGAATTATGGGAAATTTATTAGTAATTATATCATCCATTGAGATAGTGAACCAAAGAGGGAAGATGCTATGCTTCATTTTGAACATGAAAGGGTGTGATCTCCTGAAAGTCATACGGGTGGAGATGTCTAAAAGCTATTTGCATATAGAAGTATAGAGCTTAAGTAAACAGGTCTGAGCTTCCAATAGCATAATAACAGTACCCAAAGCCAGGGGAGTAGGTAACTTACCCAGAAAGAGAGTGAAATGTAAGGATGTAAGAAAGTATAAGACAAATATCTGGGGAAAACCAGCACTTAAGAAACAGACAGAGGACGAAGAGGAAGCTGAGAATGCCAAAGCAAAAAAATGAAAGTATAATAAAAGACAAGGGAAAAGAGTTTGAAAAATGTAATAGACTTCCAATGCAAGATGGCAAAGCAAGCATTCATGTTTATCTCCTGTCCTTCCATACACTTCATTAAAGTTTGAGCAAAACCATAGTGTTACAAGCACACAAATATGAAAAATAAGAATGAGGTCAAGAGAAAATAATGTATTTCCAAAAGATATAAAGTGTGTGGAATAATGGTGACTGATATATTTATCCATGGAATAAATTTTTACTGACGTGCTGAGGAGGGGATGTAAAGTTGAATATGACCAAAAAATGCCCCTTTTCAAGGAATTTGTAGTGAGAATATAACAGTTTTCTAATGTTATATGTTGTAGATGCTTTCATCTGTTTTCTTTTCATTGAAATAAGAATTTAAGAATTTTTAAGCTTTTAAAAATTCTTAAGATTTTACAATTTTTTTAAAATTTAAAAAAATTTTTAAGATTTTAAGAATTCTTAAATTCAATTTTTTTATAATAGAAGGTGATTTTTGCTATGTACAAACTTAGGTGACAGTTTCAGAAAATGAAAAGAATATGCTTTTTAATAGTTCAA